>NC_135896.1:64344403-65727736 GCF_964194155.1 Cetorhinus maximus | reverse complement strand
GTGATACTTCTTATGTTGAGTTGTGCAATTTAGCAATCTACTAGCCCCAACAATAATAAGGCAGCTGGCTTCCAGAAGAATGAGAAATGGCATTCTCAGGCAAGAGTTCTCACCCTCTACAGGCCTGGCAGGATCTGTCTATCTCTCTTCCGCAACAGAGTCCTTTTCTTCACATTTTCAAAATGCTCTCTCTCCACTCTTCACAGCAAATTATCTGCCCAATATTCTTCTCACCACCTCTCTTTTTAGCCCCCCCGCCCCTCCATAGCACCTCGCTCTGTTGCTCTGTCCCTCCCGAATCCAACATGGTTTTCGCATCTTCATCTACTCGCCCTCAAAAAAGTTGGTGAGGAACTGATGGCTGTAACTTGAAGAATTTCTTTTGCTACAAAATGATAGTGGAGTGATAGTGGAATGTGCAGCATTACTGGGAAGGAAGATTTTGAATGATATGATTGGTGAATATTGAACATTCTATGAAAGCAGAAAAAAAATTATCAGGAAAGGAAAACACGGAGACTTCAGCAGAAGCAAATTGGCCAGTGGCTGAATGAAGACAACAAACTAGACAACCTGATGGTCATGATGTGGACTGAATGCTCGGGGCAGATTTTCCTGTTCCTGCACCTGGATAGGACACAGCGAATACAGGAAGATCAAGGAGGAGGAGTACATGAAACACCCAGTTTCCATATGTTGAAATGAATGGATGGGATATCAGGTGGGCTCTGTTCAGGATGAATGAGTAAATTCCATACTCTTTTATTAAAGTGCCAAAGAGGAATGAATAACTTTACTTAAAGGTTTTTCTTTACTCATTCCTAACATGCGGGCATTGCCGGTAAGGCCAAAGTTTATTGCCCATCACTACAGGGATAGTTGCTCTTCAGAAGGTGGTGGTGGGTCTTATTTTTGAACTTCTGTAGTCCATGTTGTGAAGGTGCTCCCACAGTGCTGTTTGCCAGGGAGCTTCAGGAACTTGATGCAGCAACAATGAAAGAGTGACAATATATGGCCAAATCAAGATGCTGCGTGGCTTAAAGGGTACTTACCTTTGTCCTTCTACATGGTAGGGGTCAAAGATTTGGAAGGTACTGAGAAAGAAACCGTGGTGATTTGCCACCGTGCACCCTGTACATAGTACACACTGCAACCACAGTGTGCCAATGATAGAGGGAGTGACAGTTTAGGCTAGCGGGTGGGCCACTGAACACGCAGGCTGCTTTGTCCTGGATTGTGTTCAGCTTGGGCATTGTTGCAACTGCACTCATCTATGTGATCGAAGAGTATTCCATCACACTCTTGTGGTAAAAGGATTTAGGGATCAGGAGATCTTGCTGCTTCTGCTGGGAAATTTAGTGGTGGTTATGTCATTGAATATTAAAGGGAGGTGGTTAAGCTGTCTTTTTGAAAATGGTCATTACTAGGCTCTTGTCTGGTACTAACGTTACTTGAGACTTATCAGTATAAGCCTGAATATTTTTCAGCTCTTGCTGCATATGGGCATTGACTAATTCATTATTTGAAGAATTGTAAATGGAGCTGAACATCGCAATCATCAAGAAACAGCCCCACTTCTGATGAAGAGAAGGTCATTGCTGAGGCAGCTGGAGCTGGTTGGGCATAGGACCCTGCCTGAGCACTATTACTGGGGCTGAGAGGTGTCAGCTGTGGCTCAGTTCATAGCACCCTCGCCTTTGAACCAGAAGGTTGTGGGTTCATGTCCCACTCCCGGAAACCAAGAACTGTGATTGTACTCGAAAGAGTTACAATCTGTGACTGTTGATAACTCGAAAGAGTTACTGGGGCTGAGCTGATTAATCTCCAACAACCACAGCCATCTTTATTTGTGCTGGATATGTCTCCAGCCACAGGAGGGTTTTCCCCTGATCCCTATTGACATACGTTTTACTTACACTCCTTGGTGCCACACCCAATCAAGTGCTGCATTGATGTCAAGGGCCAACATCCCCACCATGGCCCCGATCTTTTCCAAGTTCTACAACTGTACCAGGGCACTATCAATGTTCTTCAAGTAAAATAATGAAGACAAACCATTTCCTGAACCACCTCCAAAGGCAAGTAATTTGTGCTTTATTGTGTGAGCAATTTGATTGAGGTTTTGATTTTGAAATTGTGACAAAAACATTGTGATGAAGTAAATACATGAATGAAAATGTTCTTTCAAAATCTGACATCAGTGTGGAATTTTGTGGCAGCGGGATTTTACATTCCCGCTGAAGTCAATGGAGTTTAGAATGGCTTGCCGTGATGGGGCAGTAAAATCTCGGACCAGGTGAGAAGTGATAGTAAAGAATATGGCAATATTAAGTCAAGATAAAAATGGCTACGATGGTAATATTCATTGGTTCAGAGAAGGATTTTCTGAAGTGTTTTAATGCCTTAAAGTATGCTTTTTAGTTTACTCTCTTCAATATGAAAGAATGCCAAACATCAGATTCTAAATGAATGTTTGATAATGTATACGTGCAGAATCTAACATCAGTGTTATTCTCCTAGTGACTTTGAATATAAGGACATCCCAATGGATATTGCACAGCTTCCTAATCTTCCTGAGAAAACCTCTGAATCATCTGAGACTTCTGATACCGAATCTGATTCGAAAGAAAACTCAGGTATTGCTGGTAAATATTAAATCCAGCACCAAAAGTATCTGCCTAATCCCAAAGCCCAAAAGCTTTTGTGGATCTATATTATTTGTGTATTCTTCCTACAGTAAATGACAAACATTTCAAAACAAGTTAATGACTGCATAATATGAAACATGCAAATTCAACTCAAAAGGTATTGCTATCTCTGTTTAGCAGAAGCATTCATATGAGTATCCTACTACATACAGCATCCTCAGGGATGTATCATAACGTTGACAGAAATAGATTAAGAATTAATAGGTTAGTGTTGCATGTATGACAGATCATTTGTACATGTAAGGACTCCAGCTACCTACAAGTGTCTGTCACTATTAGTTTTGTTGTTTGCGCACCAATTTGATTATTTTTAAATAAGCAAAGCTCATTCTTTCAATTTCTGTTACTTGCCCCATGCCGCATGTCATTGTACAGTGCAAAGCATACCGACTAAAGGACTCCACAATGTACATTATTGGGCTGCACAGCACTGAAAAAAACTCTGAATTAGATAACACAATGATGCAGACACTTAATTTGGCATGGTAGAGAGAACTCTACAGTATAATTAGTCATTTGCTTTAGCCATTGGTGGCACCAAAACCAAGTTTGATAAAAAAATCATGCAATTTCAATTTAAGCCTTATGCAGTTTAAAAATTTCATGGATCCACATTATTGTTCTCCGAAGCAATGATAAACCGCGACCATCAGTGCCATCAAATCCATAATTTCGTGTGTGACTACATGTGGGCTCATCTCTTGTCTTGCTCGAGCAGCTCAGTAATAGTTAGTATTGATGATCCATAAAGATCTTTTCCCAATATTGGGGATACCAAATTATCTAATTCACAAATGCAAGTTTGAAGTAACTGTACATACGCAAGAACTGTGTATGTCCTTGCTTTAAAATTACGCTTTCAACATCCAAACATCTGTGAAATCACAATTTTTGCATGTATACTGCTATTGCCAAATCCATCCTGTGACTGAAATGGGCCAGAGCAGCAGTAAGGGATTTGGTGCATTTACTGAGGAAATGCCAGTTAAAGCGATTCAGCAAGGTAAAAGGAATATTATGTTATTAAACTCACAAGACAGTTACCCAGACATTCTTCCTGTGTGCTACTCATTCCAACCAGTATTAAGGCTGGAGCAGGAAATTAACCAAAAAGCTGCTCAGCTTCCCATCAGTCATTGCCACTTCCAAGATTTTCCACTGGAAATGATAGCAGATGTTGAAATGGGTGACCATATTCAAAGTAGCTGCTAATGGTGAGGTGAAGTTATATTTCACATTTTCTCTCATTACCTCAGTAGAATTGATCATGGGGCTGCAGACAACATTTTCCACACACACCTCCAAGACAACCCAGATACTTCCCTCACTGATTTGAAGGTTTTATCCAACTGTGCCAAGATTGATAGCTATCTTCATGAGTTTTCACAGCAATACAATATCATGGCTATTTGAAACTTTACTGTGTAGTTACATAGAATTGCATAGGATTTATAACACAAAATAGGCAATGTGGCCCAACAAGCCTGTTCTGTTTTTCATGCATTTCACAAGCCTTCTCCCACCTTCCATCATCTAACCCTATCAAAATATCTTTCTATTCCTTTTCCCCCAAGTATTTGTAGAATTTCTCCTTAAACGAATCTATGTTATTATTTGCATTCCATGTGGTCTTGGGTTCCATATTCTCTCCACACACTGAGTAAAGAATTTTCGCCTGAATTACTTATTGGATTTATTAGCATCTGCTATATATTTATGACTTATTCCTATTTATCAGTCTATTTCAGCAGATTTAAAGAAAATAAAGTGAAATTAGGGAGCAGGGTTTGGAAATATTATGGTGTGGCTTTATATCCACCTTTGGAAGTGATATTGCTTTTGGCCCATCAGTCTGTTTTTCCATTTGTAGGGGAAATGGTGCAGCTTGGCCCAAAGGAAAACAATGAACCACTGAAAAAATTCAAGGAGGTTTCTTTCACCAAGGAATATTTGATTTTAAAATCAAACTGTTCATGGAAAACAGCAATGCTTGCTTCAGAGTTATATGTAAATTTAATGCTTTGTGTCGTGGATGAATATTTTACAGTAAATCTCCCAGCTGCAAGGTTGATTTGATATCGATGACTATAAAATACAGAACTGCAGTTTTTTTTTAATTGTTAATTTATATCAAAGTGAGTTGGGGCAGCATTTTTGTAACAGATGAATAGGCCCTCTGCCACCTCAAAACAACGATATGATAGATTTTAATTACCAGAGGAGAATGGGTGGCTAGTGGGTTCACTGGAGCTACTATCCACCAGTTCTTGTCAACAGAAACCCCAAAGCATTTAGCAGCCCAGGTCTTCTGCCATTTAGCTGTGGTGCCAAACATAAGCCCCACTGAATCTCGCCAGTTCTCAGCTGACAGGAAATCATCCACCTCTCATGCTGGACAACCTGGTAGTTGGAGCTGGATGGTGGTGGGGAGGAGGCCATGACTGGTGGAGCCGTACCCAGCAATTGGGCCGCAGACAGGCCAATGAAGCTCCTACTCCTTTATTTTGAACTGAAAAAAATATAAACCCAGATTTTGCTAAAGAAAAATGACAATGTCCGAACTACATACGCATTTAATAATGTGTGAATCAGCCAGCCACTTGTTGTGAGGATGGGATATTCACCTTTCTTCTCAGTCCTTCCGATGTCTTCTTCCCAATCCTTTAATCTCGTTAATTAAAGAGGTATATTATTTATCTGTTGTTCATCAAAGTCCCAGAAGAGTGATCACAACATGAAAGAATTTCACATTCAGTTTGAGGGTGAGACACTTGGGTCTGAAACTAGAGTTATAAACTTAAATAAAGGTAATTGCAAGGGTATCAAGATAGAATTGGCTAAAGTGGACTGGGAAAATAGGTTAAAAGGTAAGACAGTAAAGAAGCAGTAGCAGACATTTGAGGAGATATTTCATAACTCTCGACGAAGATATATTCCATTGAGAAAGAAAGAATCTATAAGAAGGATGCACCATCCATGGCTAACTAAGGAAGTTAAGGATGGTATCAAATTGAAAAAAATACATACAATGCTGTAAAGAATAGTCGTAGCCCAGATGATTGGAAAATTTTAGAATTTTAGAAATTAGAGTATGAGAGAAAGCTAGCAAAAATATAAAAGCAGACTGTAAAAGCTTTTACAAGAATAAAAAATGTAAAAGAGAAGCTAAAGTGGGCGTTGGTTCTTTAGAAGGTGAAACTGGAGAATTAATAATGGGAAACAAGGAAATAGCAGAGACTTTGAACAATTATTTTGCATCTGTATTCACAATAGAAAACGCAAAAAGCATCCCAATTGTAGAAAAACAAAATGCAAAAGGGAGGGAGGTACTTAAAACAATCACAATTGCTAGAGAAAAAGTACTGAGAAACTAATGGGACTAAAGGCTGACAAGTCCCCTGGACCTGATGGCCTGCATCCTAGGATCTTAAAAAGAGGTGGCTGCAGAGATAATGGATGCATTGGTTGTAATCATAAAACAAAAAATCCCTAGATTCTGGAAAGCCCCCAGAGGATTGGAAAGCCCCAAGTGCAGCACCTCTATTCAAGAAAGAAGAAAGCAGGAGACTAAAGGCCAGTTAGGTAAACATTGCAAAATGCCTCAATTTTTAGGGAGACAGGAGCAAGATATTTAGAAAATCATAATACCATCAGGCAGAATAAACGTGGTTTTGTGAAAGGGAAATCGTGTTTGACAAATTTATTAGAGTTCTTTGAGAATGGAACAAGAAGGTTGGATAAAGGGGTACCAGTGGATTTCCAAAAGGCATTCGATAAGGTGCCACATAAAAAGATACTGCACAAGATGCTCATGGTGTTTGGGGTGATATATTAGCATGGATAGAGGATTGGTTAACTAACAGGAAACAGAGAGTCGGGATAAATGGGCCATTTTCAGGTTGATAAACTGTAACTCGTGGGGTGACACAGGGATCAGTGCTGGGACCTCAAATATTTACAATCTATTATTAATGACTTGGATGAAGGAACCAAATGTATTGTAGCCAAATTTGCTGGCAATGCGAAGATGGGTAGGAAAGCAAGCCGAAGAATACCAAGAATCTGCAAAGGTTTTTGAGTGGGCAAAAGTGAGGTTATCTACTTTTGCAGGAAGAATAGAAAAGCAGAATGTTATTTAATGGAGAGAGACTGCAGAATGCTGTGTTATTAGCTCACACTTCCGACAACTTTGTGTGAAAAAAATGTTTAAACCTAAATTTGGTCAAAAAAACCTAGCTAACAAAGCACACACAAGCAAAATTTGGGCCATTGAAATGATTTATTAAACGTTTTCCTGAACTGTTTTCTGAGCAGCCTCCACTTGCCCTTTTAAGACTGGCTGGTTAGACTACTCACCACCCAGTACAAATGGTGTGGATAATTTAACAAGGCTTCCTCTAGACACCTGGTCCAACTTCATTAGGGCCTTGAGCAAAATGACGTCAGGTACAAACAAAGTGATGAGCACAGCATTCCAATTTAAGGGCCACGACTGCTCCGTCCCCCTCCACCAACACCAGTGAACTCAGTTCACTGGTCCTTATCATCAGTTTGAGGTGCACTCTGCAGTTGATCTTAATTCAGCAACCCAGATGTCCCACTATCACTAGAGCTTTCTCTGATTTATTGATCCCATTCTGGATAAAACATTTACAACAGGTTCTTTGGCTAATTCACTCCTCCTTCCAATGTTACCTGTTTCTAATTGAATTTGAGCCTCACAGATTAGGCTCACAAACTGAATCTGAACACAAGTCATAAAATTGGATGCTGGACCTCTACCTCGCAGAGGCTGAGCGTCAACTCACAGACACTTCCTCCTACCTCCCCCTGGACCATGACCCCACTGCTGCACATCAAGCCATTGTTTCCAGGACTGTCACTGACCTCATTTCCTCTGGAGATCTTCCCTCAACAGCTTCCAACCTCATAGTCTCCCAACCTTGGACGGCCCCCTTCTACCTCCTACCCAAAATCCACAAACAGGACTGTCCCAGCAGACCGATCATGTCAGCCTGCTCCTGCCCCATGGACCTCATTTCTTGCTATCTTGACTACATTCTCTCTCCCCTTATCCAGTCTTTTCCCACCTACATCCGCAATTCCTCTGACACCCTACATCATATCAACAATTTCCAGTTCCCTGGCCCCAACCGCCTCCTCTTCACCATGGACGTTCAATCCCTCTACGCCTCCATCCCCCACCGGGATGGTCTGAGGGCTCTCCACTTCTTCCTTGAACAGACGCCCAAACAATCCCCATCCACCACCACTCTCCTCATCTGGCTGAACTTGTTCTCTCACTGAACAATTTCTCCTTAAACTCCTATCACTTCCTCCAAATAAAAGGTGTGGCTATGGGTACCCGCATGAGCCCCAGTTATGCCTTTCTCTTTATGGGGTATGTGGAACATTCCTTGTTCCAGTCCTACTCAGGCCCCCTCCCACAACTCTTTCTCCGGTACATCGATGACTGCTTCGGTGCCGCTTCATGCTCTCGTCTGGACCTGGAACAATTTATTAATTTTGCTTCCAGTTTCCACCCCCCCATCATTTTCACATGGTCCATCACTGACAGTTCCCTTCCCTTCCTTGACCTCTCTGTCTCAATTTCTGGTGATAGGCTGTCCACCAATATTCATTACAAGCCTACCGACTCCCACAGCTACCTCGACTACAACTCCTCACACCCCGCTTCCTGTAAGGACTCCATCCCATTCTCTCAGTTCCTTCGCCTCCGTCACATCTGTTCCGATGACCCCACTTTCAAAAACAGTTCCTCTGACATGTCTTCTTTCTTCCTTAACTGAGGTTTTCCACCCATGGTGGTTGACAGGGCCCTCAACCGTGTCCGGCCCATCTCCCATGCATCCACCATCACACCTTCCTCTCCCTCCCAGAACCATGATAGGGTCCCCCTTGTCCTCACTTATCACCCCACCAGCCTCCACATTCAAAGGATCATGCTCCGCCATTTCTGCCAACTCCAGCATGATGCAACAACCAAACACATCTTCCCTTCACCCCCCTTGGTGGCATTCCACAGGGATCGTTCCCTCTGGGACACCCTGGTCCACTCCTCCATCACCCCCTACACCTCAACCCCCTCCCACTGCACCTTCCCATGCAACCGCAGAAGGTGCAACACCTGACCCTTTACTTCCCCCCTCCTCACCATCCAAGGGCCCAAACACTCCTTTCAAGTGAAGCAGCATTTCACTTGCACTTCCCTCAATTTAGTCTACTGCATTCGCTGCTCCCAATGCGGTTTCGTCTACATTGGAGAGACCAAACGCAGACTGGGTGACCGCTTTGCGGAACACCTTCAGCCTATCCGCAAGCATGACCCAGACCTCCCTGTCGCTTGCCATTTCAACACACCACCCCGCTCTCATGCCCACATGTCTGTCCTTGGCCTGCTGCAATGTTCCAGTGAAGCTCAACGCAAACTGGAGGAACAGCACCTCATCTTCCGATAAGGCACTTTACAGCCTTCTGGACCTAATATTGAGTTCAACAACTTCAGATCATGAACTCTCTCCTCCATCCCCACCCTCTTTCCGATCCCCCTTTTTCCAATAACTTATAATTTTTTATATTTTTTTAATATATATTTTTCTTTTCCCACCTATTTCCATTATTTTTAAATGTATTTCCATCCATTGTTTTATCTCTACCTTTTAGCCTATTTCAATCCCTTCCCCCCCCACCCCACCCCCACTAGGGCCATCTGTCACTTGCTCATCCTGCTTTCTACCCTTAATGTCATCATTAGCACATTTCTTAGATACTATCACCACCGTCAACACCCCTTTGTCCTTTTGTCTATTACATCTTTGGCAATCTCTTCTTTGCCTCCACCTATCACTGGCCCTCTATCCCACCCCCCCTCAACCAGCTTATATTTCACCTCATTTCTGTATTTCTTTAGTTCTGATGAAGAGTCATACGGACTTGAAACATTAACTGTATTCCTCTCCGCAGATGCTGTTAGGCCTGCTGAGTTTTTCCAGCTATTTTTGTTTTTGTTTCATAAAACCAGCTTGAAGTTTGTATAAAGTCATTTTTCTCCTGATTTTGCTCAAAAATAAGTCTTGAGAAGGATCAAAGAAAACTTTTCCCTGCCCTTTATTCAAAATGGATTGTTTTGGATTTGCAAATTGGATATCTGGTCATTTTACATTATTTATCCCTACTTTGTTAATCAAATTTACTCTTCTCTAAGTACAGCTTCTAAATTACATCTGTACTTTTAATAAAGGATATGAACAAGTATAAAGCGCCGGCATTTTAGAAGGAGTTGTACTGTTTATTTGAAGAGTGTAATCTCTGCTATTTTCCAGGCTGATTTTCCCATCTACTCTTTTCAGTAGGAGAATGTGAATGGTATCTGTTATAATCAATTATGTTTCCTTGAGTGACTGATTTTTTTTTTCCCTATTTCCTCCAGAGGACAATGAGAATTCCAAGTCAGATGAGAAGGGAAACCAATCTGAAAACAGTGATGATCCAGAGCCAGACAGGAAGAAGCAGTCTGGGAACCACTCGGACCAAGAAATGAACTGCAATGATGACGGCAATAGCTCCAGCAACCAGGACAGCAGGGACAGTGATGATAGCTTTGAAAATTCAGACTTTGAGAGTCAGAAAGCAGCCGAGGACAACTTTGGCACTTTTGGTTCTATGCAGATCAAAGTAGAACGATATGCAGGCAGCGAATCAGAGATGCGCTTGCCAAACCGTGAATCAGTGACCTCAGACAGTGCCAAGGATTCAGACAGTGCAGGAGAGGTGAACATTCAGTCTTCCAGCAAGCACCAGAAGAGGAAGAAGAGGAGAAAAAAACAAAAAGGAGGCAGTGTTACACGTAGAAGGCTGTCAAGTGCTTCGAGCCCGAGTGGACTTGACTCAAACATAGTAGATCAGCCACAACTGCTGTCTTCACCAAACAGTGCCTCAGTGCTTAAAATTAAAACAGAAATAACAGAACCTATAAATTTTGATAATGATAGCAGTATTTGGAATTACCCTCCTAACAGAGAGATCTCAAGGAATGAGTCCCCTTATAGTATGACCAAGCCCCCAAGCTCTGAGCACTTCCCCTCTACACAGGCCAGCGCTAGTTTACATGTCTCCATTCCAGACTCTGTTCTCACCCCACCAGGGACGGAAAGTACTGCCAGTCGTAAAACTCAGTTCAGCGCCTCATCTAACACTACCTTAGTTTCTGTCACAGACCCTCTGTCTCCTCCTCTGTCAACCTCCCCACGAGACAAGCATCTTAGCAGCACCAGTACCACTAGTTCTGTGCTATACACCAGTGATCTAGAAACACTGCAGAGGTTACAGGCTGGTAATGTGGTGCTTCCCCTAGTTCATAGGGTGACAGGAACTCTAGCTGCCACCAGCACTACTCCTCAGAGGGTCTATACCACTGGCACCATTCGATATGCCCCAGCTGAGGTGACCTTTGCCATGCAGGGCAACTTGCTGCCTAATACTCATGCTGTCAATTTTGTAGATGTTAACAGTTCCAGTTTTGGGTTAGAGCCCAAGACGCCAATGGAAATGCTTTATCACCATGTACATCGAATTAATATGTCAGGGCCATTCGGGAGCACTGTGAGTGGGGCCAGTCTGGCCCAAATGCCTGCAGGAAATGTGTTCACAACAGCAGAGGGACTCTTTTCCACACTTCCGTTTCCTGTGTACAGTAATGGCATTCACACCACACAATCGTTGGAACGTAAAGAGGATTAAACTATGACCATTTACTGTGTTCAGTATTATACTCTGAGGCATAGACAATGTTTTCAGCTGAATTCTAGTGCTAGCACTTTGAACTTGAGCAGGTCAGCTCACACCATCAATACAACTGTTCTCATATCCCTCTTGAACTATGACTAATCATTCTGTAATGTAAAGAGTTATTTTTTTGCCTTCAGAAAGTTGAATTACCAGTTAATTGTAAATGTTTCTTCCAAGGTGTGTTTTCCTTTGCATCTTTGTGAAGATGCCTTTAATGTGTACATGCCTCTGCCATAAGATGCAAATGCAATGGTGAAGAGATTGTAAAATGAGAGAATCACAGATTTAATCTATAATGATCTTGATATGATCAAGGTTGAAGGAGGTAAGTATAGAAAGATGACCCTGTTTGACTAAGTCAGACTTTAAAGGGGTTTTTTTTCTTTTTAAAAATAGGGCATAGTATTTTGGAATTTTATGCAGAGTTTAATTCTTTTTTATGGTTCAGATTTTTCTTACTTGCACATAAAGCAATTTGGGTTCTTACATAATTTGATTCTGGCCTGTGACTAGAATGTTAAACTCTTGAAAACTGTAGGAAGATGGAATCCATGTGTAGTTAATGAACCATAAGTAGACATTACTTCTGCTACCATGGTGCTACCATTATTAATCTTTGTTGTCTTCATAAAATATGCAGCATATGGGCTGGAATTTGTGGGAGAGTGCTGTTTTGTACTAGACAAATGGATTTAGTTGCTAGCTTGTGGCTGCAGTCTCCTCATTCTCTTATGACCAGAATCTGTGTTAATGTTTTTTGCAGCCATGCAAACTTTACCTCCAGACTAAAAAACACAAAGCCTCACACCGTTTTTATAGTCGTTCTGCCTTTTTTCAAAGTGCTTTAAGGAAACTCAATAAGATTGAGTTGAGGTTAGATACTTGCATTTATTTTCAGCTATATTTTTCTCAGTATAACTGAGGCTAATCTGCAACTTAAAATAGCATTGTTTTAGAGTTTTAAGAAGAATATTTAACATGTTATGTTTCTTTATTCTTCTGTTTACTGAAATAGAGGAAATTCTAATTGTACTTTAGTTGTTAGTACTGAAACAGAAATTCAAGATTGAGTTTATAAGCTTGGAATAGGTACACAAATCAAAACTGCACATGAATTAATAGACTCACAATTCTATTTTTCTGTCATCATTTTGCCAAAAAAACACATTCTAGTGTTTGACACTATTTGTGATTGTCAGTATAAGTGCTTCTTTCACTCCATCTTTGGCAGCTGTTCATTAAGGCATCTAATAATGAGAGTGAGATAAGTAACGTGTACAATGTGTAAGTGTCCTTGACTGTCAGTCCCATTGCAAAATTTAATGTGTGTTACTATATGCAGTATATACTAAGCTAATGTGGCAATATTGTCCTTTGTCTTCACTGTGCTTTATCTCTAGTCTGCAATGGTCAGTTTCATTATCGCAATCCTCGTGAACCAGTGATTCTTGGAAGGTGATGTTTTTTGTGTGATGGCCTTCCTCTGTAGTGTCACCTTATGCTGCTTCCACTGTCTGTATACCTTTTGTTTCTGCTGTTGCTTTGCTGTGTATTTTTCAGACCTCTCTCAGAGATAAAAGACTCTTAACTAGCTCATGGTTACTGGAACCATTTTCACAGAGGAATTCTGGGTATGACTTATCTTCCATCTTGCCAAAAATGCACTAAATAGCTGGGCTCAGATGTATGTGACAGATTGCCACCATGGAGCCTCAGCTATAAACATTCCCAGACTCCCTGTGCTCTAACTGCAAACAATAGCTAAAACAGCAAAAGGAGCTTTTTTTTTAAATGTTTCTGTGTTGGTGTCAGATGGTTTCTGGTGATTTGAACTAACAATAATCACAGCTGCTGTCAAATCACATAGTGTTTCAAATTACAGTATGAAAAATTCATCACCTGTGAAGGCTGTGTCTGTGTTTTTAACTATTTCTTGTACAAGTATATAAAATATTTTATGAGGAATTGGTGCCAAGTAGCTGAACAATGGGGTGAGGGGTTCTATTAGTATCAATGTTAACAGTGTTACCAACTCTACAATACAAAACAATTAAAAGTAAATTTAAAGAGACAACTATGGTACATTTATTTTTGTGCTTCAAACTTCAAGCTAACTGAAGCTAACCTTCTGAGTGCCTGGCTTATTTAAAAGAACATTTCATTGATCACAGATAATGCTGCAAACCGGAAATGTACATACTTCATTTACAACAGGATTCTTTTATACTTTTGTAGATTATTTCATCAATTCAAAGAAACATGTCATACATGGTTATGTAACTTGATTTTATCATCCTGCAAATGCCATATTCATAATAAACTTTTCTTGGATTTGTTACTATCTGGCATCATTCTTTTACACATACATCCAAACTATTAATACATTAAAGCTAGTAATGAAGCTTTAAACATCTCATGCACATAATATCAATATTGTCATAATCAATAACCTATACTTTATGAAGGTTTTATTTACTGGTCATTATATAGCTTTGAAAATGCGAAAAAGACTGTAAACCACAGACTTCAAAGAGATTTCTTTCTGTTAGTGGTTACTCAAGTAAGGAAGTTATAAAATATATTTATCAATACATGCATAGCACAAGAGTAAAATAAGTTGGGCTAAACAGCTTCCCAAAATCTATTCATTCCAATGAAAGTGGACAGTCAATATTTACTGATGTGTTAGTATTGATCTAAATATCTGCATTAATCAGAATGATATATGACCTTGTTCAAAAAGCTAATGCAGTTGAGAATTAGCAGTTTGTGTGCTGTCAATGTATTGCAGACTAGCTTGGAACTTCCCATACTTCATAATTTAATTTAGAACCTGGAGTGTTCTGTGCATTAATTCTAAAGTTCATATTATAAACTGTACACTGCATAAATGTTAGTTCTGTATGTTTCTTTCAACAGTTTTAACATATTTAGATATAGTAAAAAATGCCACAGTGGCATTAAAATGTTTTCTTTATTCACCTTTATCTATTGAATGAGGGTTATGGGAGATTTTGGGAATGATATGACACTTAAGCAATTGTTCCTTATAAAATAATTATAATGAACATACTTGCCGTAATCTCATGTAGAGCGCTATTATATTTGACATCTTTAACTTTTTAATTACTAAATATTAACCTGTTCCACTTAGCTCTTTGTGGACCAGGACACAGATTTAAAGGAAATCAGATAGGTCCCCTTTGTGTATTTTTCTAAAGCAATAATCTCCTTCGCATCAGAATTCTGCCACATACCTGTCGAACTGCATGCTAGTGCCTCAGGAAAACCCATTGGTGTGAAGAACAGCCAATTGTTTGGCAAACAAGGGCTACTATGGTAAATAATCTCCCTTTTCACAAAGACATAATGCCTACTGTAACACAACACATTGAGATTAAAGTTCAGAACACATGGGACATGCTTGTATGTATAGTATACTTTGAAAAAAAGGAACGTTCTAATCTTGTATTTTTGTATATGCTGGTGTAGAAAGAATGCTATAGCAGTCCCAAAAGAGCAGCTAGTCTGGATTTACAAAGTGACAGATGACAAGCTTTATTCCCTCTTCCCAATAGTACATCCAGCACATACTGTCCGCAGTATTTCAGTAAGGAATTATCCTCAAATAAGGCAATAGTGTTACAGAAAATATATTTTCTAGTTTACTTTCCACATTGTTTCCTTCAAAGTATGCAAATATGGAACTTTGAGATCTACTAAAGTGGCTTACCCAGTAGGATGGGCTTTATAAGAAATAAATATAATTTAAAGCTGTTTCACAGCTATGGTGACTTCTACCCATTTTTCAAATGAGCTTTAAAGACCCGTGGCTTGGCAGCACCTGCAGTGCATGCAAAATAGCAGCAGAAGTAGGCCATTCAGCCCCTTGAGCCTGCTCCGCCATTCAGTAAGATCAAGGTTGATCTGCATGTGTTTCAAATTCCACATTCCCATCTACCCCTGACAACCTTTGATTCCCTTGCCTAACAAAAATCTATCTACCTTCACCTTAAAATATTCAATGACCCCACCTCCACCGCCTTCTGAGGCAGAGAATTCCAAAGTCGCACAACACTCTGAGAGAAATAATTTCTTCTCATCTCTGTCCTAAAAGGGCAACCCCTAATTTTAAGACAGTGCCCCCTAGTTCTGGACTCACCCACAAGAGGAAACATCCTTTCAACTTCTACATTGTCAAGGCCGTTCAGGATCTTATATACTTCAATCAAGTCACCCCTCACTCTTCTATACTCCAGTGAAAATAACCTAGCCTATCTAGTGTTCCCTCATAAGACAACCCGCTCATTCCAGGTATCAATCTAGTAAACCTCCTCTGAACTGCCTCCAATACATTTACATCCTTAAATAGGGAAACCGAAACTGCGCAGAGTATTCGAGATGTGGTCTCACCAATGTCCTGTATAACTGAAGCACTGATGATGTGTATGAGGAAAACAGCTGTTAACACTAGCTCATATCAGGGAATTAATACTGTGAGTGTGTGGCATAACAGAACCTAGATGACTTTTTAAAGAGGGATCTCACTACCAGTGTCATTTTCAAAAATTCACATCAGCGAGAATTCTGACTAACGTTTAAAACTATACTTTGCTTTAGCATGCCCATTTTTAAAAAAAATCATTGCAGCACTTGAGATTGATGACTGTACAGTCATTAGTTCAGCTCTTTGATGCTGTTAGGCACGATCACTCCTCCCAGGCAGTTTCCCTCGTTGTGTCATTATTCCCCATTTAAAGAAAAATAGTCAAACTAGACAAAAATAGACAAAACAAAAAAGAAAAGATTGTATGATTTTATTCATAAACATTTGTAAGCCAGGGGATGGCGCAGTGGGTTCATCCATTATTTTTCTCATCTCGATTTGAATACAGCTTGGACTGATGCGAGAAAAACCTCTCTGTCAGCTACAAGGGCCCATGTAAAAATGTTCTTCAGAAGTCTGAGCGCATAACAAAGCTGACAATAATTCTGAATTAATTCTAAAAAAAAAAGCCACCTCATTCATAGAGAGCATATGGTTGCTGTGAGAAATGTAAAGTTTTTTACCAGTATTGTTCTGAAGTTGGGTTAAAGTGCATCAGGACAGGTTAGAGGGAATTTTACTATACCATTATTCAACAACTGACCTGGGTGTGGTTAATAGTGCTAGTTACATGGCATTCTCCGGCACTTTGGAATGTGATTGAAGATATTTTATGAATAAAGTATATTTTTGCAAAAAAAAAAAAAAAAATTCTCCGGCACTCACCCTGATTGACCCTGATGAGCACAAGTACTAACTGGAAACAAAATGAGTTCTTTATGATTAATTTTTGAAAAAGAACCTGATGGTAAGACTCTACCTTAAATAAATTATGGGGACCCATGCTTGTTGATGGGCCATTGAATATTATTTCTTATGTATATTTTCTTTATGATTTTAGTACATGAAAATGTTCTTGTGAAGAATTAAGTTATACGTGCTAGCGATTGAATTAAAATGAGCCCTTGCAATATACTGCAGCTTTAACTGACTTATTAAGGCATTAGCAGTATGAAATCTATTTAAATAGGTGCTATTTATTTTTAATCCTGGGACCTCTGATGATAAATCACCTCTGCAACTCTGATTTCAAAGCACGATGTAACTCTAATTAATAATTCGTAATAGACTAAATTCTTAAAAAAAGAAAAAGCTATTCATGATAGATTATTATGCAAAATATACCATAATGCCTTTAATGATGTTTTAAATCCCACCATTTTTATTTATGCATATTCTAAAGCAATTGTTAGCAAAATGAAATGGGCAGCAAAAGACCTTGGAAAACATTCCAGTAGTTAAAAATCCTTCTGCAGAAGCGTAAGAAACTATAACAGGGCAAAATGCTTTTAACTATTTCAGTCTGTTCATGAATTTACAATATGTGTTGGCCCTCTTTATATTGCATTTAAATTTCTCCTGATTATATGATGATTATCTGCTGACATTTGCATCCACACAACCACGAAGATTAGAATTTAAATGAAATGAGGACTGATAAAAAGGAAAATACTTCCCTGATAAATTAACAATTATCTTGTTGAACAGTGTTGTACAGGTTAATATGTCCATCATTAGATGTGTCAAAAATCATTAGATATACTGTTGGAGGACCTGATAATTCTTGACATTTTGGATTTGGAACGATTCTAGGTTTTTACATAGGTGAAGGAAGATGTTTGGCTTAGTTCGGATGAGGTTCTATTTGCTTCTCATAATCTTTAAAAATGTAACTTTTAAATGCCCCATTGATGAAGGTTATTGTATTAATTATATTCCGAACTTGTGCACATTCATGTAATATAACCATGTCAAATTAATTCTGGTTAAGTGAATTTAGGTGCAACTTGACTATTATTGTTTTATTCTGTTCAATATCCTACAGTGAAATAAATTCCAGATAAAGAGATTTTTTCTTCAAGCCATGAGAAGAAAGACCTATTCCTTAACAGATTTACATAAAATGGTTATGCTGCATCTCTCTAGTCTGGTGGATGATATGTTTATAAAATATTGATCATCTTGTAATTAACCTTCTGTGGAATTGAATGAACTGAATTCAGTCAAAGTGAGCCACCCCTTGAACAGCTTAATAGAATAGATAAAGCTGGGTTTTATTTAAGTAATTTCATTGATGCCATGTCTGGTCTCCAAATCTATATGTAAGGCCACTGGAACTACATTCAGATTGATTTATAAGCATTCTGGTTTAGATAACATACACGTTATTGCTTTGAATATTAAATTATGAGCCTATAAACCGACTAGATAATGCACATCAAAAGAGAGGAAATTTTTCAATTTCATTTTTTTCCCAAAAGTATACTTTATTCATAAAATTTATAAAAATACATTACATGACTGTACTAAGTTGACATTACATATGGTGCGAAGCAAATAGGTTTCTTCCAATACTGTATGTTACTCACTACATTTACAATTAATATTCACAAGATTCATTACATGTGAAACATTCAGCCCAAGGGATTTTACCTAGTTTCCAGCCCCTCAGTGCACTATGGCTGAAAGGCCTCAGAGGGCAGCCTTTCCCCATTGCCATGACTGCCCCAAGCTTTAGTCTTTTGCTCAGCACGTGGTCTTGGACCTTGGAATATGCCAGCCTACCACAATCAGTCATGAGCAACATTTTGCACTGGAAGACCAGCAGGTTTTGGGCAAACCAAAGAGTGTCTTTCACTGAGTTCATGGTCCTCCAGCCACAATTGATATTTTTCTTGGTGTATTTTCCTTGGGAACAGCCTGTTGAGCACAGAATCCTGCGTCATGGAACTGCTCAGGATGAACCTCAACAAAAGCCTCTGCATCTCTTTCCAGATTTTCTTTGCAAAGATGCATTTCAGAAGGAGGTGAACAATGGTCTTTTCTCCTCCACAGCCCCCTCGAAGGCAATGTGAGGAGGAGGTAAGACTCTAGGCATGCAGGAAGGATCTGACAGGGAAGGCCCTTCTCCCTACCAGCCAGGTGACAGCTTGGGGCTTGTTTGAAAGCTCTGGTGATGAGTCATTCTGCCAAATGACTGAAGCTCTGCTCAAGGAACCATCCAGCAGGATCCACCATCTCCCTTTCCCTCAGAGTTTCTAGGATATTACATGCAGACCACTATCTGATGGGCTTCTGGTCAAAGGTGATTTTTTACTTAAACATTTCCAGGAGAGATAGCTGATATGGCCCAACTGAATGGGGCGTTCTGTGATAACGTGACCAGACACATCCTTCGCAACAGCAGGGAAAGGTAGAACCTCAGCACTTAGCGACACTTGGTGTTCGCATGCTGAGGGTCTACACACAGCTTGATGTAGCTGCACACAAAGGTGGCCATCAGGATGAGGGTGATGCTGAGTATGTTTTCCCCCCCTTTATCTAGAGATTTATACATCGTGTCCCTGCGGGCATGGTTCATTTTTGATCTCCAGATAAAGTGGAAGATGGCCTGAGTGACCACCAAGACACAGTGGTCTGCCACGTGCAGCAACACTAAGAGCGCCTCGCGCCTGATGACCAGATTCTTACCTGCAGTGGAGACAAAGGCCGGGATTTTTCATGCCGACCGGCATCGGGTGTGTTTGGTGGCGTGAGCAGACAATGTGGTGCAATTGGTTTCACAACGGCGTCCATGATGCCGTGTTCTCCGCCATCAGACATTGGGACCCTCATAATACATCAGCGTACCATTATTAGGCCAGCCTGCCGGAAGCGCCCTGGATCATCCTCCCACGTCAGCGGGAAAACACGCTGACGTGTTTCACAGCTGTACAAAAGTGACGTGCAACTGGCAGGCTGCACTTTTCTCGGGACTTCAAACTTTGTTTGCCTACCTTGCTTCAGTCAGCACTAGCAGTCATCAGCGCCAGGCTTCACAGACAGCACCACATCACTTTCAGAGGGGTTCAATCAGGTCTCTACCTACCAGATCAAACATATGTGGGTGGCTTTTTGAAGGCTGCAGGGCTAGGGCTTGTTTGGTGAAGAGGCAGAAGTGGCTTCAGGCAAGGAAGAGGCTGCAGGATGAGGGCTGTACTGGGGAAGGAGGATATCCCAGGGTGTGTGTGGGGGCACATGTTAATCTATGCAAATGGCCTCAAGATGATGAGGGCTGAGGAGGCAGTCTCCAGAGGAGATGAGAGGGTATGTGTGTGAGAGAGTGAGTAGAGATGACCCTTGAGCTGGCAATGAGTGAGATGCCAGTGAATGCGTGATAGGCTTGAGAGTGTGAGTTTACAGTGATGAGATGGTTGCCATACCCTGGGGGCACAGATGATGTCATTCATCCTCTATCTGCATTGGATGGCCAACCACTTTTGTGCAGCATTGACACTGATCACCACTGTCATTGCCTCCCAAGCCTGGTTGGTCACGCCGCTGCCCATCCTGCGACTAGAGCAGGGGTAGAAGACACTGCAGCGGGCCTCCACGGCGTCCGAAAGATGTTCCAGTGATGCATCACTAAACCTGGGGGCTGCCATCTTTTGGCCTTTCCTGGACACGTAGCTGAACTTTAAATATGGTGCCTGGCATAATGAAGCGGCAAGGTGATGACGTGGAGGGCAAATGAGAGCCAAATGTTTCCCTGGAATGCATTACTAATGCGGCGGGTTTGAGACGATACAGTGTGAAAACCCATTGTTGCAGCTGGCAAGTAAAGTGTCATTTTACCCACCCGCTACCACACTTAGTGCAAATCTGGTATGATTCCACCCAGAGCATTGCTCCCACATGTCCCGTTTTTGTTTAACCAAGGCTACCACTCCTTTCAGTTTTTAGTGCATGTCTGCAGCTTTGGCTATGTGGTATGATGTAAAATAATCGATACCTAGTAGAGTTTGCCTTCTTTTTTTCATGACTTTTCCTCAAGGTCAACCTTTGCCTTGAGGCATTAAATCTACAAAGACATGATGTGGAAACCCTGTGCTTACAATTAGCCAGATCATCTGAAATGTGGATAATGAGAGAATCGTAGCCTTCAAGATGTTTGAAATACAAATATAGTACTCACACAAAATTCTAAATTGGAAAAATGAAAATAACTTTTGCTGAAATCTCATTTGCTTTTTGCAGCTTGTAGCACTGAAGTCATATATAACAAACATGATCAGTAAATTCACCGACTGTATTTTAAAACTTGATAAACCACAAGCCAAACCCATATTTCAGGCTGCCAGGATTTGCAGGCTGTATTGCTGACAGACAAAAACAAGAAAATGATAAAAAGCATCTTAGTAATGTATTGAAATTTGGAGTGCAAAATTATTTATTTTTGTTGAATTTAAGCTGAATATGAAATTTCTATGACTTTCCAAGTTATATTTGTCACTTAAAATTGATTTTCTTTTCCTTTCAATGATCAATGCTGTCTAATGAAGGGCATTTTGTAGATGTTACAGCTACATGCCTGCAAAATACACGATTCAGTTACCTAATTGTTCCTGCCGGTAGCAAATGCTTGTCTCAAAGATTTAGCCATTCATGTCTATAGATTCAAAAATTATTTTATGAAAATTATTGCAGACGCACACAAGTACTTCTAAATATGTACATATAGCAGTTGAAAAGTCTATCTTATATGTTTCAAATGCCTTAAGGCTTTGCATTTATATTTTATTAGGTTTAAGTTTATGCAGTAAGCTAAGAAGCTGGTTGAATTAATAATGGTATTTAGGCATAAATTTTGAAAATTACACTTTCTGATAACACTAAGGAGCTGATCTTATCTTGGCAAAATTGGCATTAATGAGGCAATAATGTACTCAAAATGGGATCAGCAGCATTCCCAATTTAATGGGACCGACCAATCAGTGCTAGGTTCTTTAACTATGCAAATTAGGGGCCTTATGACATACAAAATAGCTCAGTTTCCCTTTTAGGACAGAACTTCTGGAGTATTTGCTGTGAATATGGTGATGAGGGTCACTGGCAGTAACAATGAAGAGGACTAAAAATGGCAAAATTAATTTTGTGGAGTCAGGAAGAGTACTAATGCCACACTAGAGTAATCTGGGTCACTGCCACTGTATATCATGTGTTGGGGGAGGAGTCAGCACTCAAGGTAGGAATGCTTTATTTCCTGACATAACTGTATGCATTGAAGATTGACACTCCACAATAAGTTTGTACACTTCACCAGAGGAGTTGACATGCACTTGCACAGTGATCATGTGTGTCAAGGGAGCAGAACACAGTGATGGAAGTAATGCAACGTTAGAGGTTAGTTTTATTTAAACTCTGTAACAGGAAACAATGTTAGCTTGCTGATAATGTATGAGGGAAAAAAATATCAATAATTAGCTGGCTATCAGCTGTAATATGGTCAGTTGTGGCTCAGTGGTAACATTCTCACCTCTGAGTTAAATGGTTGTGGGTACAAATCCCCCCTAGAGACTTGAGCACAAAATCTCAGCTGACTGTTCAGGGCAGTACTGCTGGAGTGCTACACGCTCAGAGGTCCTGTCTTATATACAAGATGTTAAACCAAGACCCCCACCCACACTCTTAAGATGGATGAATCATATTTGAAGAAGACCAGTGGAGTTCATCCTGGCACCCTGGCCAATATTTATTCCTCACCCAACATCACTAAAGTAGAAATGTTCTGGTACTTTGATGGTGGTGCCTTGTTGTACACAAATTGTTTGTTGCATTCTCTACATTATAACAATGACCGCATTTCAAAGCTACTTCATTAATTGTAAATCTTTGCAATATCCAGAGTTTGTGCAAGGCACTATATAAATGCAAGTTCCTTTATCTTTCTAACTGCACTCCCGTTCATTTTCCCCATGCAAGTTCACTGCTATGAGACAAAACTTTCATAGTTGTGATTAATGTTGCTTTTAAATTAACCAAAGGCTTTCTATAAATGAAAAGTATGCAATAATTCATCCAATTGCTTGGATCAGAACTGAGGAAACCCATCTAACCAAAGTAACCAGGTTCATAACTTTCTGAGCCAGGCTGGCTGCATTAGGAAAACCAGGTTTACATCTGGCCTAACCAATTTCCTTAAGAGGTTTGCTGCAGGTCATTGTCAAAATGTTAAGCCTGAACGGACTTAACTCAATGTGGGGCTGGGAGGTACAGTAGTGCTTCTCCTGCCAAGGCTTTAAACAATGCATAAATGGAAATAGATATGTAATTTATGTAAAAGATTAAAAGAAGTCACAAGAATGTTGGGAAGCTGATATAATGGAAAATGTTGGAAATGCACATATGTTCAATAGCTTGTGAAAGAAAAAGGGAAGTTAATATTTCAGTTGGGGTCCTCCATCAAAACTATTTTGAGTAAAATTTCTCTTGTAATAAGAATACAAGATATTCAGAGACAAGTTGGCAGTATCAGTGAATCCTGCTAAACTATCAGTAATGACATTTATTTCACAAACTAGTCATTGATAGTATCCACCATTGACAAAATGGCAGCTCAGATTCTATCTCACAAAGTATCCATCATCATGGTCGCAGAGAGTGGGGAGACTCCATTTATAAAGAGTGCGGAGACAAGGAAACTTCATTTTAAAAAGAGCGCGGAGACTTCATTTTAAAAAGAGCGCGGAGAGCGAGGAGATTTCATTTTAAAAAGAGCGCGGAGAGAAATGAGACTTCATTTAAAAAAGAGCGTGGAGAGTTGGGAGACTTCATAAAAAAGAGCACGGACAGCAGGGAGACATTGTTTTAAAAAGACCGCAGAGGGCAGGGAGACTTCATTTTAAAAAGAGTGGGGAGACTTCATTTTTATGAGTGCAGAGAGTGACAGAGACTACATTTGAAAGCGTGGAGCACTGGGAGACTTCATTTTAAAAAGAACGCAGAGAGCGGGGAGACTTTGTTTATAAAGAGCGCGGAAAGCAGGGGGACTTCATTTTAAAAAAGAGTGCCAAGAGTGGGGCGGCTTCATTTATAAGGAGCGCTGAGAGCGGGGAGAGTTAATTTTATAAAGAGTGCTGAGAGTGGGGAGAGAGAATTTTAAAAAGAGCGTGGAGAGTGGGGAGAGAGAATTTTAAAAAGAGCGTGGAGAGTGGGGAGACTTTGGGTGGAATTTTCACAGACTTGCACTAAATGCAGCTGCGGGCAGGTAAAATAATGTTTTACTCATCAGCTGCGATGCAGGTTTTCATACTGTATCATCCTAAACCTGCCTCATTATTTATGCACTCCCAGGAAATATGCCATTTCCATGGTGGGTGGGCTCTCATTCACCCGCTGGCCATCACCCCACCGCTGTATCATGCCAGGCGCCATGTTAAAGTCCAGCTGCAAGCACAGTGCTCATTGCTTCCAGCTCACCCCGCTGCACGGAAGACATGGCCAACAAAGGAAAAAAGACTGCAGCCCCCCACTTCAACGACAGGTCCCTCGAGTGACTGCTGGATGTCATGGAAGCCCACCAGGATGTCCTGTACCCCAGTCTGGCTGCAGGACTTGCAGCAATGTGACCAATCCAGTTTGGGAGGCTGTGACAGTGGTGGTCAGCGTCAATGCCTTTCAGAAGAGAACAGCCACCCAGTGTGCAAGAGGATGATTGGTCTCCTCCATTCCCCTAGGGTAAGCCACTCCTCATCACTTTCAGCTCACATGCTCACAAAACCCATCACAAATCGACAGGGCCCTCACTCACTGCCAGTTCAAGGGACATCACCATTCACTCTCTCTCACACACATTCATTGTCCTCATCCCGTCCATGGGGCCACTCACTACCCAGGCATACCTGTCATCTGGCCCAGCAGGCATCCTGCTTACTCTTTCTCCATCTCTATCCATGCAGCACAAGCTGGCACACAACAAGAGAGAGAGGTCGCAGACCAGTGACAGAATACCCAGAATCAAGGTCCTCACAGGCTTTGAAAACACAGCCATCCAGCTGGCCGGCAAGGATCTGGACCATTCCTGTGCTGACGGTGAGGTTGGCAGTGCTCTACCAAGTGAGGATCCAGCAGTGCAACATCCATCAGACAACCATGCCATGAGTGATGTGTCCTCTTTCACAGGCCACTGCCATGCACTAATTATCTCCCCTTGCTTTCGCAGGCACATCTGCCAAACAGCCAACAGAGTCCAGGACCCAGGGCCCCCAATCAAGCCCCAAAGAAACCTCTGGAGAGGAATCTGAAGGAACCCTCTTCAAAGTCCCATCACAGCGCTCACGCACGCCCTCCACCAACACAGAGACACACACCTCAGTGGGACCTAGCTTTAGAGCAGCCTCGGGATCACAATCTGGTGAGCACATCACACTGCCTGATCCACAGCAGGTGACGGCAGGTACTTCCCAGGTCCCCAGCACTCTGAAGATTGCTGGAGTCCAGAACGTTGCTGAGTCTGAGTCAGATGATGAGCCTCTGGACTCGGTCATGTCACAGTTGCTGGAGCTTCAAAGGCAAGCTTGGGGACATCAGGAAGGATGTACGCTGCACTCCTCAGATTGCAAGGCGCGATGGAGGAGTCCATCTGCCTTCAGGATGAGGTGATAGCACTGGCATGCCAATGAATGGAGGTCAATACTGGTAAGATGGGACCTGCCATGGAGACCTTGGTCTAGGATGTCACTCCTGCACTGCTGCGCAGGCTGAACTCCATCGCTGATGCCATAGTTGGCGTCCAACAGTGTGTACACGAGAGGTGTGCCGGGCAGCTCAATCTCACTCCAGCTACCCCTGCTCCTCAAGGAATCAGCCTCGGGCCCCTGGGCACCCATAGGGAGGAGGATTAGCAGGTGCACACTCTGAGCCCATCCATCCAGGTGACTCCAAGAGTGTCCGGGCCATCCAACTCCCCTCTTCCTGTGACATCAGCAGCTCTAGCTCCACAGGCTGAGGAGGGTACCACTGCCACACAGCAGGACCCTGAGAGCAGGCTGAGGCCCTCCAAGTCTGGGCCCTCCAGAGGACACACACCAAAGTCATCACAGACAGGGCGTCGCAGTCAGCAGGCTGCCTCCACCTACGCAACAAAATGTAACAGCAGAGAATTAACTCTTTTATAGTCAACCAATTAAACTAAATTAACAAAATGAGGGACAAGATAAACGCAGCCCCTAAATTAGGGAGACTGCAAAACCAAAGACAAAATTTAAAGGAAACTTACAAACATTAAACCAAAATGTGATTAAGAAGGCCAGTAAAATACCCCAGTCCCCGTGGTGCCCACTGGGCATGGAAGGCCTCGACAGTGCCGGCAGACACCGCGTGCTCCCTCTCCAGGGACACCCGGCCATGAACGTAGCCGCGAGAGAGGGGCAGACAGTTGGGTCAGATGACCCCCTTGATTGCCTGCTGCCTGGACCTGTTAATGGCCGACTTGGCCAGGCCCAGGAGCAGGTTCATGAGGAGGTCCTCCTCCCTCCCGGACCCCCCTCGGTGCCCGTAGATCAGGAATGTGGGGCTGAAGTGCAAACAAAACATCAATAAAAGGTTTTTTAAATAACTGAAAAGGGAGTGCAGCCTACAACACCCTATGTAAACATGGCCCACGGACTCCACAAGGCCACAAAAGGTGCAGGTATCTTGGGAGTCTGTGAACCGACATAACCTACGGCTGTATGGGACTGCTGCGTGCAACACCCTCCACCCCAGGCCCCAGTGGAAAGCGGGAGGGACCTCCACCACTGGACGGCAACAAGGCATGCCAGGGCATGTCCGGGCAGCAGGCGAGGGCAAGGAAGTGAAGGGTGTGCAGCAGCAGCCCATACAGGAAACCCCTCCTCGCTGTGCTAAAGGCCACGGAGGGCATTTCCGTGAGGTGACTCAGGTTGCGGGGCACCAGCTCCCGAGGGAGGGTTTGGGGCTTGGGGCCAATGTGGAATTCCATCCGAACAGGGGTACGCTCAGATGGAAGACCACCACACACCTGCACCACCTCGAGGCCCAGTGTGACATTGGGGCCGAGCACGACTGTCCTAGGGTCTTGAATGGCATTGGCCACGAGCCGGACGTCCATGGACGTGCAATGCGCCAACTCCTGTGGAAACATCCAGCCCACTCCTCCGCCACCCAGCACGTCCCCGATCCTGGTCACCCCGGCAGCCACAGCCCTCCTCTCCGCCAGCCACTGAAAGGACAGAGAGGCGGATTCCTGAGCAGCGACGCTCTGACGATAGCCGCTACTCCTGACGGTGGAGAGCTGCGTCGCGAGGTGACCATGTTCCAGACTTTAATCAAGTCCTGGTAAAAGACGGGCAACGTCTGCAAGGAGCCATGAAGGCCCCTCAGGTCTATAAACAGGAGCTGCACGTCATTATTCAAGCAAAGCAGCAGGAACAGTCACTGGAAATCCCCTAGCACCAAACACAACCACAGCAACAGCACACAGCTCAGCAGCAACAAGCTGCAGCTGAGACCAATCAGGAAGCTGTAACGTTTTTGTCTCTTTTTGATCTACCAACTGAAAGTACCATCTTGTAAGTATTTGTCAGTAAGGTTTCTGCCCAGTTTCAAACCGGGGACCAATCACGTGTAAGGCGAACATGATAACCACTACACTACAGTTGCACGGCCTGGGCACAGGTGTTAATCACTTGTACAGACTGTTCATTATTGTCAATAAATTCCCAAGAATGTCTCCCTGCCTGTGGTTCCTTGTTCTGATGAGCAGTGTTCTTGTCACTCAGATGTGAAACCTTTCTACACAAGATGTGTAGGTGTCTCAGTCCAGTGCAGCCTTCAGACCAAAGTGATAGTCTGGCCACACACTCCCTGGACACATTACTGATGCCTGCCCCTCGGCGGTGCTGGTCATTGCTGCCAGAATGTAGTGGACAGGCGCCATAGAGTTCTCTCATTCTCTCTGTGTGCTCTCAGCACCTTTAAGGAGGGGCTGGCCCTCATCACACCAGTATCTGCGACCAGTAATGCTGTGCACCAGCTCCTGAAGGGCTCAGGTGCTGAAGGCAGACAAAGCATCAGAACTTCTGAAGTTTCATGGCTGCGTCTCTATGATATGACCCTGATCATGGAGCGTAAGCGAGCCGTGATCAGCCAGACAGGAGTCAGACATTCTCAGAGGCTATGTGAAGATCTATGGAGTGTCCTCACTGCATGTTGTCATCATCCCCCTGCGATCGAGCGACTATTAGGGCCACCACTGCATCTCCATGACAGGAGCATTCTCAAAGAGGGTATTCGTGCTGCCATAAGCCAGACTGGAGTAAAACATTCACAAATGCAATGTGAGGATTTATGGGGACGCCTCACTACATGTCGTCATCATCCTCCACAAATCTAACAGCTATGAGGGCTTCCCAAACGCACCTTCCTCATCTAGCAGTGCAAGGGTACATTCCCATCATTGTTGCCTCCGAGGATCTCTGCGACCTCATTCCCATTGGGCCCTCTTCATTGGAGGAGACATGCAGCTCCTTCATTTCCTCCTCAGCAAATTTCCCCGTTGCAGCGCCAGGTTGTAAAGGGCGCAGCAGCCGACAATGACGATGTATGACACCCTCTGTGGACTGTATTGCAGGGCTCCACCAGACGAGTCCAGGCACCAGAACCTCACCTTCAGCATCCCGATGGTCTGCTCCACCAAATTGCGAGTTGCAGCATGGGTATCATTATAGCATCGCTCTGCTGCAGTCTGAGGCTGCCGCACGGGCATCATCATCCACGGCCTCTGCGGGTAGTCCTTGTCCCCAAGGAGCATCTGTGGACTCTGGAAGACTCCAGGGATCTGTGACCGATTGAGGATGTAGGCATCGTGCACACTCCATGGAAACCATGCGCACACCTGCAGGATGCGTTTCTGGTGGTCGCAAACCAGCTGCACGTTCAGTGAGTGGAAGCCCTTGCGGTTGATGAAGTCCATTGAGTGTAGTGATGGAGATCTGAGTGCCACGTGGGTGCAGCCAATCGCACCCTGCACCTGTGGAAATCCAGAGATCAGGACGAATCCAATGGTCCTTGCATCCTGGCTGTCCTGGTCCCGGGCGAAATGCACAAAGTTGTGTGTCATGGGGAAAATGACATCCGTGACCTCATGGATACATTTGTGGGTGGCGGATTGTGAAATCCCAGAGGTCACCTGTGGAGCCCTGAAAGGAGCCACTGGCATAGAAATTGAGCACCGTGGTCACTTTCACAACCACTGGCAGTGGATGACCTCCATGTCCCCTTGGCACCAAGTCCTGCAGCAAGTGGCAGATGTGAGCCACCAGGTCCCCAGACAGGCGCAGTCGTCGACGACACTGGCTCTTAGTCATCTGCAGGAATGACAGGTGGCGTCTATAGACCCTAGGTGCTGACCAGCCATGGCTCGCTGCTGCTCCTGGGCAGTGTGTGCGAGATCCCCTGCTGCCCCTTCTTCATGAGGTTGCTGCTCATGCCTTTGCATAGCCAGGTGTCTCAGTCACTCTCTCCTCCACCTTCTACAGTCTCTGTAGACCATCAGGTAAACAGCGAGGTCACCAGGATCCATGCTCCTAATGTAGTCCTCCTGCGGTATGAAAGAGAGAGGGACATGGTTAGCATGGGTGTACTTAGCATCTTTCCTGGCCCTGTGTGACTGCCCCTTAATGCTTCTTGGAGAGTGCTGGTCACCCTTCGGATGGTCACAGATGAGTGCGCTGCATGGCTGCCCTGTCAACATGCGACATGGTCCAAACCGGGATGCTGAGATTGCAAGGGGCAGTGAGAGCCTCCAGCAGTGACAGATACATGGCCAGCGTTGGCGAGGAGAATGTACAACTGCTCTGCGGTGCAATAAAGTGGTCGTGGACTCACAGTCTGTGTTGGGGGTGGGCGGGTGTGCGGGGGGGTGGATGTAAGGTCTGGAGTGCTTGCTGGCACTTCGGTGCCTCTGCGTTGCTTGCGTGGGTGGGCAGTCTAGGAGACCGACCCCAATCATATCATTGTGGCTGCGCCTGAACTGTCTCAGTTGCAGAGGGGTGGTCTGTTTATAGAGTTGTCCCAACTGCGTGGCCACTTCCCTTGCCTACCCTACCCTCCACCTCGATCTCTTGTGCGGGGGATCTAATGCCAGGGCAACAGTTGTTTCCACCCCCCTCCCAACCCACAATGATAGTCGCCTTCGAGGCTGGACAGCAGTTGATCCCCCGGATTCCCCCCGCCCCGCCGGACACCCCTCGGCAACAGCCATCTCCATGGCAAGGCAACACTTCACCCCAGCCCCCCCGCACCCCTGAAGCCTGCAAATCAACAGGCGGCCTTGGCGAGCTCTGTAGAACATTGCTGTTTACTCACCTCCAGTTCATCCAAAGTGAAGGCTGCCAAGTGCACTGTTGTGAAACATGTTGATGTGCTTTCCCACTGACAGGGGTCCAAGAGCCTGGCAGGATGGCCTTTTAATGATATGCTTATGTATTATAATCAGTTCCCCAGCTAGGAGGAGACGATTGGTGAGTGACAGGTGAGTAAACACTTTATATAAAGTTTAAGGTATGTCAGTGCAGCTCAGCCATGTGGAATGTGCATCCTGCGGTGCCCTTGATGACTACATCTGCAGGAAGTGTCACCAGCTGCAGAAACTTGAGCTCTGGGTTGATAGAACTTGAATGGTGGCTGGAGTCACTGTGATGCATTCGCAAGGCTGAGGATTATGTGGATAGCATGTTCAGAGCGGTAGCCACACTGCAGCTAAGATGTACACAGGCAGAGAGGGAATGGGTGACTACCATAGTACCTAAGAGAAACAGGCAGGTAGTGCAGGAATCCCTCTATCTTGCTATCTTGCTCTCTAACTGCTTTTCCATTTTAGACACTGGTGAACGAGATGGTTCCTCAGAGGACTGTAGCAAGATCTAAGTTTGTGGCACCACAGGTGGCTCAGCTGCACCGGAATGGAGGAGGAAGAGTGGAAGTGCTACAGTGGTTGGGGATTCCATAGTTAGAGGAGCAGACAGGTGTTTTTGTGGCCGTAGATGTAACTCCAAGATGGTATGTTGCCTCCCTGGTGCCAGGGTCAAGGCACAGAGCAGCTGCAGGACATTCTTTAGGGGACGGTGAGCAGCCAGAGGTCGTGGTCCACATTGGGACCAATGATGTAAGCAGGGAAAGGGACGAGGTCCTGAAAACAGATTTTAGTGAGTTAGGAAGGAAATTAAAAAGCAGGACCTAGAGAGCAGTAATCTCAGGATTACTCCCAGTGCCACGTGCTAGCGAGCATAAGAATAGAAAGGTTGAGCAGTTTAATATGCAGCTGGAAAAATGGACTAGGATGGGGGGGGGCTTTAGATTTCTGAGGCATTGGGACCAGTTCTGGGGCAGGTGGGACCTGTGCAAGAAGGATGGGTTACATCTTAACAGGACTGGGACTAATGTCCTCACGGGGAGGTTTGCTAGTGCTGTTGGGGAGGGTTTAAACTAGATTGGCAGGGGGATGGGAACCTGAGGGGAAATTCAGAATTGAGAGGAGAAAAACTGGCAGTGGGAAGCAGAGAAGCATCAACTGATAACCAGGGTATATCAGAGAGTAGTATCAAGGTAAATGGAATACTTGGAGAATTTGGTAGAACTAGGGCACGCTATAGTAAGTCATTAGATGGGGTCAGATCAAGGGAGAAAGTTAAAAAGCCTAAATCAGGATTAATGTGCATGTATGTGAATGCTCAGAGTGTGGTTAATAGATTGGTGAACTACAGGCACAGGTTGGCAAATAGAACTATGATATTATTGCTATAACAGAGATCTGGCTCAAAGAAAGGCAGGACTTGGCGTTAAATATTCCTGGGTACAAGGTACTTAGGAGAGACAGGAAAGGAAGAAAGTAGCAGGGGTGGGGACGGGCCTTGATTAAGGATGGTATTACAGTACTGGAGAGAGAGGATGTTCCAGGGGATTCAAGGACAGAACCTCTCTGGCTAGAGGTAAGGAATGATAAAGGTGCAATAACATTGATCAGTGTAGTATGTAGACCAGTGGAAGGAATGTAGAGAAACAAATTTGCAAAGAAATAACAGAGAGGCGCAAGGATTATAGACTAATTATAATGGGGGACTTCAATTATCCAAATATAGACTGGGATAGGAGTAGTGCAAAGAGACAAGAAGGGTGAGAGTTCCTAGGATGTGTTCAAGCTGATTTTCTGCAGCAGTATGTTTCTGGTCCAATGAGAGGGCAAGCACTGTTGGACCCGGCCCTAGGAAATGGATCAAATCTCAATGGGAGAGCATTTAGGGGACAGTGACCATTGCACCATAAGGTTTAGGTTGGCCATGGAGAAGGACGAGAAGCAACCCAGAGCAGGGATAATCCAATGGCGGAAAGCCAACCTCGATGGGATGAGAATGCATTTGAGTCAAGTGAGCTGGACTCAAATGTTGGCAGAAAAGACGATGGCTGAACAATGGGCCACCTTCAAAGAAAAGGTATTGCAGGCAATGTCAAGGTACATTCCTTTGAAGGGGAAAGGCAGATCAAATAAATCTAGAACACCCTGGATGATGAGAGAGATAGAGGTGAAGGTGAAAAGGAAGAAGTACACGTATGACAGATGTCAGGTGGAAAATACAATGGAGAATCAGGCTGAATATAGAAGGACCAGAGGGGAAGTGAAAAAACTATTCAGAAAAGCAAGGAGGGAGCATGAAAAGAGGCTGGCAGCTAACATAAAGGGGAATCCCAAAGTCTTTAATAAGCATGTAAATAATAAAAGGGTGGTAAAAGAAAGGGTAGGATCAATTAGGGATAAAAGAGGAGACTTGCACGTGGAGGCAGGAGAAGTAACGGAGGTACTAAATGAGAACTTTGCATCTGTCTTTACAAAGGAAGAGAATGCTACCCAGGCCAGGGTGAGAGAGGAGGTAACTGGTACACTCAAGGAATTTACAATTGAGGAGGAGAAGATATTAGAAAGGCTATCTTTACTTAAAATTGATAAGGTACCAGGACCGGATGAGATGCAACCGAGGATGCTGAGGGAGATGAGTGGAAATTTCAGAGGCATTGGTGAAAACCTTCCAGTCTTCCTTAGACACAGGAAGGTGCTGGAGGACTAGAGAATTGTGAATGTTACACCCTTGTTTAAAAAGGGGTTCAAGGATAATGCCGGCAACTACAGACCAGTCAGTTTCACTTCAAGTGACAGGGAAACTTCTGGAAGCTATATTTTGAGACAAGATCAATAATCACTTAGACAGGTGAGGGATAATTAAGGAAATCCAGCATGGATTCATTAAGGGAAAATCATGGTCAACTAACTTGTTGGAGCTTTTTGAGGAGGCAACAGAGAAGGTTGATAAGGGCAATGCTGTTGATGTGGTGTATGTGGATTTTCAAAAGGCATTTGATACAGTGCTACACAACAGACTTGTGAGCAAAATTCTAGCTTATGGAATAAAAGGGAAAGTAGGCACCTGGATAAGAAATTGGCAGAGTGACAGGAAACAGAGAGTAGTGATAAATGATTGCTTTTCAGATTGGAGGAAGGTTTGTAGTGGGTGCGTAGTGACCCCAGGGGTCAGTGTTGGGACCCTTGCTCTTCTTGATATATATTAATGACCTAGACTGCAGGGCATGATTTCAAAATTTGCAGATGATACAAAGATTGGAAGCATTGTCAACTGTGATGAGGATAGCCTTGAACTTCAAAAGGACATAAACATATTGGTGGATTGGGCAGAGAAATGGCAGATGAAGTTCAATGCAGAGAAGTGTGAGATGATTCATTTTGGCAGGAAGAATATGGCAAGACAGTACAAATTAAAGGGAGAAGCTCCAAAGGAGGTGCAGGAACAGAGGGACCTTGGAGTATATGTACATAAGATATTCAAGGTGGCAGGGCATGTTGAGAGACCAGTTAATAAAGCATTTGCTATCCTAGGTTTTATTAAAAGGGGCATTGAGTGCAAGAGCAAGGAAGTCATGTTGAACTTGTATAAGACACTCGTTAGACCTCATCTGGAGTACTGCATCCAGTTTGTGGTGCCATACTTGAGGAAGGAAGTGAAGACATTGGAGAGAGAACGTAGGAGATTCACAAGAATGATTCCAGGATAAAGAACTGTAGCTACGAGGATAGATTAGAGAGATTCGGTCTGTTTTCCTTGGAGAAAAGAAGGCTGAGAAGAGACTTGAAAGGGGTATTCAAGTTCCTGAGGGGCATGGACAGGGTTAATAGTGAGAAACTGTTCTCACTCAAGAGTACATCAAGAACTAGAGGGCACAGATTCAAAATAATGGGCAAAAGAAGTAGAAATGATGTGAGGAAAATCTTTTTCATCCAAAGAGTGGTTGGAGTCTGGAACAAATTTTCTGAGGGCAGAATTTTCTGACTGACGTGCGGGTGGTGGAGCCCACATGTCAGTGCTTAAAATGTCGCGCGAGCGTCCCAATGTCAGCGCGCAGCATCGCAATATTTTGGTCGGCAGGTGCGCACAGCAGCAGGATGCGCGCCCGCCATTAATTAAAGGCCTCGTTAAGGCCCTTAACTTGCCAATTGTCAACGATTTTGAGGGGCCCGTGCGAACTTCGGCTCGGCGCACGGTCCCAATGGTCAGACGGGTAGGAGATTTTTTTATTAAAACTCATGCACTGGCGGGATGTATGGACTCAGAGGGGTTGTTCATGTTTTCCATGAAGTATTTAATGCAGAAAGTGTTTTAAAGTTGCCTGTTTGATTGTTAGCAGTTCACATCGATTTCCAAGAGCTTTTTGTGTACTTTGAAACCAATCTGCAGACAGTAATCTTTATCGGGCCTGCAGCTTTCCGGAGGCCTCCATTTAACCTAGGGGTATGGGTTCTGACATCTCCACTAGAGGCAGCTCCTCTGAGGAGGAAGGGAGGGATAGAATAAGGAGGAGGCCAGGAATGGACAATCAGCCTCCAGGGGAGCCACCTTTGGGAGGCCTGGCACAGGCATAAAGGGCGCAGGGCCAAGAGGTTGTCCAAGGTGGAAGGGGCTGCAGAAGGCGCCACTATCCTGCTGCCAGGGTACACAGGCGGCGAAGCAGCTACCTTAATATGACTGATGTGCAGTGCCGAAGGAGGCTCCGACTGTCAAGGGAGACAGTCAACTATATCTGTCAGATGATTGGCCCTGAGATCTCTCCTAACTGTGTGGGTGGACACCCCAAAGCCAGCGGCTCTGAAGCTCACAGGCAGCTGCTGCGCTGACGTGAGGTCACATTGGACCTACCTGCTCACTGCAGATGGATGGACACCGAGCGCCAATACTTGGTGCCCACAACATCTCCTACATTGGGAATGACCACCTGTGGCCATTAGCGCTGTGAGGGCTTGCAGGTCAAAGTGTAACCCAATCAGAAGAGTCTCCATCCGATCGAAGCCCCTCTCCATGAGAGTCGCCAATCTCTCAGTGGAGGAAGCCTGAAGCTCTGTCCTGAGGTTCTTCCCTTCACTTGCACTCTGCCTGGATTCCTCCACCACAGAGACCAACTGAAGCATACCCTCATGTAACCCTGCCAGATGCAAACGCGATTCCTGCCACTTGTCCTGCAGCTGCTGCATTGGTGACATCTCCAGAGGCACGTCACCACTGCTGGACTCAGCATGTGCCTAGTCCCCTGCAGTCCTCCGGCTGCTGGCGCCATCGGCACTCTCTGTCCCTGCCATCTCCTCCAGCGATTGTGAAGTGCCCTCTCCACTGTGCCCCGGGACAGTAGCCGACATTAAATTCCCCACCGAAGTGTTTGTCGCTGCACTGGTGCCTGGCTGGCTGAAATGATGTGCCGCAAGTTGCACGTCTTGGCCCTCAGGTGTGGAGGGGGTGCTCTGGACGTGTTGGTGGCGGCCATGCGGTGGTGATGCTGAAATTAACAACAAGGACAGTGCATCAGTTAGCGTTCAGTCAGTAACACCTTTCATCCCTTTCCCTCCCAGCCTCATAAGTCACTCAGCCTTCAAGACCCTAAGGAGACAAACATTGGTGGGGTGGAAAAGAGTCAAAAGGAGGCCCAAACATTAGACACGCATACAGACATGCTGGTCAGATGGCCTCAGGAATGCCACATGGAATGTTATGTGCCATTGTAGTGGGGAGAGTGCAGAGGTTCCTGACCTGGATGCATGCTGGCCTGGAGAGTTGGAGTGATGAGGAAACATTGCAAACATTTGCGACATTTGCCATGGATCACAGGAGATTGACAAGTCACATTATTGACCTTCATGCCGTTAGGAGGGGCATAGAACGGGTGGACAGAAGGCAACATTTCCCCTTGGCACAGGGATGAGTAACGTGGTGGCATTTATTTAAGTTGAGTGCCATGAGGTTGACAGGTGAGGTGCTGAGGATCTTTTGGACAGAGTAATGTGGGACGCACTGGCTGAAAGGGTGGTGGAGGTACAAACCCTCCTAAGATGCAAAACGTCTTTGGCTATGCAGCAGCGATGCCATGGCATGTTAGGCCATGGGGATAGTGGTCGCAAATGGGATAAGGTGACTTTGGAAGGTGCTGGAGACGTGCATCCTCAAGGGGACGAGGGACCTTTGTGTATAACCCACATGTCAGAGTGTCTCAGTCTGTGAATGAGCAGTGTTGCTGCATTAACGATTGCAGCAACCATCAGTGGTTTGAATGGTGGGCAGACAGAGTGGATGGGACAGTGGACCTCAAATACCTGGCCACTGGACCCCAGCCTCGCCGACACCTGCCGACCTGGCCGCTTGCCTCCTCCCCAGCTCCATGGCCTGCTCCTCGAAGGTGGTGAGGCACTGGAGCAGGGCGTGCCCACTGCCAGTCCTCTGGCGCTCCCTTTGATTATGCTCAGTTTTTGCCTGCAGAACAGAGAAGAGCATTTATTGGGGCTGATTGCTCATGTACTCTGCATGCGCACGCCGCACCCCAACCACAGTGGCCCATCTGAGGCCTCCAGTGGCTCCTGTCCACACTACTGGTGATCAGTCCCCAGAAGGTAGTACGGCTACTCCCAACCCCCTCCCCCAACAGCCACCTTGGACACATTCGGCGTCCATCACTTTGAATAACACACGGGTCTTAGCGCCCATGGTAAGGAGATGCAACTAGGTGCGGCCCTGAGGCCAGCAGATGGCTCTTGGCCACGACACCTTGAGGCTCCCCTTCCACCATCTCATCACCATCAATAAGACATGTGTTGGAGTTCTGAGTATGTGTCCAGCTGCATCCCCTGCAGGTTGCCCCCAGACCACTCAAATGCGACAAACACCAACATATGCTGCGGGTAGAACCCATCTTCTCCTCAACCACTATGGCTGATGTAAGCATGGTCAGCATCTGTTTGCCCACCCAGCGTGCACCAAATGCCCAATGCAGTAACGACAGTAAGACGTGGGGGGTGGGGGGTGGTCTCAAAGGCTAAGGCTACCTTCTGGGTAAAATGGCCAAGGCCAACATGGTACTCACCCTTCCAGAGTGCAACAAATCATTGAATCTCTTGCGATACTGCGTGCCTATGCGCCGCACATCATCATGGGCGCTTATAGCGTCACCCACCTCCTCCCACGCCTGCCTGGTGACATGGGGGCCCTCCTCCTTCCATCCTCCAGATATAAAATATCCTGACGGCTGGACACCTCTTGGAGGAGGACAGCAAGGAATGCATCAGAGAAGCAAGGGGCACAGTGGCCCCCTGCTGGCCTCTCCTGCAGCCTGCCCCCCTCCTCCTCCTCCTGCTCCTGCTCCTGTCCTGTCCTGTGACTGCTGCCTCTCTCTCTCCCCGAGTGTCCATGGTGCACTGCCTCAAGCCGGCTGCCTGGCCACTCTTTATACAGACTGCTGGTTCCCCATTGGAACCAGTGGTCTGAAGCCGCCCGCCTCCGCGACGATTTTCCCGTTCTCCACGGGAGTCACTAACCCACTGGGCGGGCCTTAATTGGCGCACCCGTGGAAAATAGTGGTGCGGCCCATTTCAGCGGCGGCAATTGGCTGCCCGCCCATCAAGGGCAAAATTCTGCCCTGAGAGAGTGGTGGAGGCAGGTACGATCGAGGTATTCAAAGGGGAATTGGATTGCTATCTGAAAAGAAAGAATGTGCAAGGATACGGGGATAAGGAGGGGGAGTGAGATAAGGTAGAGCCAGTACAGACACAATGGGCTGAATGGCTTCCTTCTGCAATGTAAAGATTGTGTGATTTTGTGAAAAGGAATCATTGATGCACATATGAATTACAATCTGGTCACTTCTGGCGCTAGTCCAAAAAATGAAAGTTAACGAGTTATACATGGAGTAAATGTAAATTACTGCAAGCATACCAAAAATCTGTTTCAGTTATCTTTATGGTTTGCTAAGAATACGTCATTGCAAATGTCAAAGCTGGATTAGAATGCATTTCATAACAATGGTTGGTGGAACTTCTCCATTGTAAATTGGAAGGTGCATAAGTCATGCTGAGTCTTAGAAATCACAGGCAAGGGAAAATGAGCTCTACAAAAGATATTCATTTACTCTCTAATGTCAGTTACTCTATTATAATTGTTACATATACTTGCAAGATTATCTTCACTGTTATGAATTCACCTAGTGCCAATATATATGTTTCCAAAATATTCATTGACCTTGTTTATATTTTATTAACAAATATGGTCACAATCAATACTAAAAAGCAAGCAAAAGGAAAAGAAAGCAAATATGGATAATTCTGTTGGCTTTTGCACTATTCACTACTGAAAAAAAGATTTATATTTGCCACCCAGGCAGCAAAGACTTATTTAAAGCTCATGTTTAGTACTTTATAATATTAATTTCATGCTGCAAAAAAGGAATCGGTTAAGGCAACATGCTTAAGAAGACTTTACATCAAGGGTGCAGTGATGCATTGTGCTCTGTGTGTTTTAATCTTATTTAAATTTCTATTTATAATTTACTAAATTCATTCATTAAGATTGTGCTATCACTGGAACAGGAGCATGCTGGGAACAGGAGCAACAAATACAAAATGGAGATTTATGTTACTTTGCGTGGGTAGCAAAAGTAACATCTTTTTTCATTGTTGGCTGGTATAAAAGCCAACATAAAAATGAAGTATTAAAGAAGTATGAAACATGAAAAAGCAATCCAAATTATATTTACATATGAACAAGGCCCAATTGTTAATAAATAATAATGATTGTAAGTTGGCTATTCTTAACCATGCCCAAGGTATAAAAAACACAGCTTTGTTTGTACCCTATGATAATCCTTCAATCAAGCTAATTAAAAATAAACAAAATTGAAACTATACTAGTCATTTGACGTTTGACAGAAAAACTTCACTTAAAATGCGGAAATTCAAAATAAGTAAAATCAGTTAATAAACAAATGTTATCGACAGAAGAGAGAGGCCAAACTGAACTCTTATTCTCTCGTCGTCTGTCCATAAGCAGAGGTGTTTTTTGTTTTAAAAATAGGCTGTGGTGCTTATTCCAAAAACCGTTTGCATAGTCAATTTTTAAAGTGACTCGCAGCAAATTCTCTTAGGATTAAATTGGAAGTGTAGTTTATTAACACATTCAAATCCAGGTGGATGATTGCAACTTCATATGCACACACAAGTATACAGTAAGGGGATAGGAAGGATGAGTTTTACAACTATGAATAACTTAACAGTAAAAGGAACGACAGAAATGGTTATCAATTCACATGATTGCCAGAGTCCAGAAATTCCAAATCCAGAGGCGGTTTCCTCATGGAGGAGGTCCAGTTCAGGCGGGTTCCTGGCTGAAGGTAGAAGTGCAGAATTCCTTTAAAGGCGATGGTGACGCCGTGAGATGAGGTTGATATCCAGAGACTTGGTCAACTTGGCCAGTGGCTTCCAGATAAATAGGCTTTGAGGAGGACTTGTTGCAGGCTGCTTGGTCAGCCTAGAGCCCTGCTGCTGGGTGTTTTCAGGTTGGAGTTAAATCAGCAGATTGCCCTGCTCTCAACTGTATATAGAGATTTCAAAATGGTCACTCGAGCCATGTGACCTCCTTCCTCCACAGTGATGTCATAAAGGGATGTTTATCTGGTGTCTGGGTCTGGCTTTTGCTTTGAGGCTTATAAAGTCACTTATTCGCCTCTGAAAGAGTCATTGTCCAAATTGACCCTGTTCCAGGTAGCTATTGTCTTCGTAAACCCGCAGACATGCTAGAGGGGTAAGCTTATAAAATGCAAATGATGTCCATTTCCTTTAATAGTTCCTTTTTAAAATGGACGTTGACAGTCCCAGGTGTGAGATTCCATGCGCAACATGTCAGGGAATGGCTCCAGTGGTCTATACAGTGCCTTAGTTATCACATTACAATTCTAGACATCAGGTGGCCATCTCTTGGTTCAGTTCAGTTTCTAAGCAAGTGAAAAAGAATAAAGTTTGAATGACATAGTTTATGATTTATTTCATGTCTTAAGGACATGTCACAAAATGCAGCAAGAAATCAGAAACTCTGCTTGAATTAGGTTTGGCTTCAGACTCATATGCTCCCAGACTCATTATGTGCAGAAATTCCACTTTGTTTCAAAAATACACCAGTAGATAAGGGCTAGGATATTTTTTGTTATATATTATTTGTGAAGACATGGGGGCGGAATCGTCCCAGATTTGCACTAAGTGCAGTAGCAGGCGGGAAAAAGAAAGTTTTACCTGCCCGCCACAATGGCGGCTTTTCATGCTGTATCGTCCCAATCCCACTTCATTAATCATGCATTCCTGGGAAACACGCCATTTCAATGGCAGACGGGCTCATATTTGCCTGCCACGCCGTCACCTCACCACTTCCTCAGGCCGAGTACCATATTTAAAGTGCAGCCGCGCACACACCTCTCAGTGCTTCAAAGCAAGGTAGGCAATAAACCTCAAAGTCCTGAGTGAAGTGCAGCTCTCCAGGTGCATGTTGCTTATGTGCAGCTGTGAAACGCATCGGCATGATTGTGCTCAGATGATCTAGTGTGAGAGCATGGTTCCGGCGAGCTGGGCTTACAATGACATTCAGACGTTTTACAATGAAGCTCCCAACATCCAACGGGGGAAATGCGGCCCGCCATTGACATGCAGAGCGGACAATCGCAAACTGGTTTCACGATGTTGTGAAATCGATTTTTGGACTTCTCGCCATATTGTCCACTCACACCACCAAGCCTGCCCGCCGCAACAGGCAAATCAAATTCCACCCATGATGTTTGACCCTGCTCCTGTTAAAGCCTATCAAAGTTTACTGGATTTTGCATTAGATATGCTCTCAGGTTCAATATCAGCAGCCACACCTGTAAGTGGACTTTGCATTTCCTAAAACAAGTGATAGCATAACCTGGGGATTGTAACAGAGAATTCTTACTCAATACTGACTACTGAAATAACATGTGCGACCACGTGAATTTAACTTTCTTTGCAGAAGATAGAGTGCAAAGTTACAGCGTTAGACCATTAACTGCTTTATTTGTAGAAAATCCTTGAATAAGCAGTACACATGGGGCAGGATTCTCCCCCCATCGGGGGTGAAGTTGAAGTGCGGGCTCACGGAGGCACCACCAATTGAGGGCATGCTGCCATTTTACATGAGCGGGCCAATTAAGGACCGCCCAGTGTGACATATGGACAGAAGCGCTGTGCGCTCCCTGTGCGGGCTGAGGGGAATCCCTAAACCTGAGAGTGTGCTCTTTCACGCATGCGCACGAAAGAACGTGCTCATCTCCCTGAGGCTAAGTGCTGCCTCAGGGAGATCACCTGTACTGTCAAAAATATTAAAAATAGAGAAAAAAAAATTCCTGACATGTCCCCTCATGTGACACTGTCACATGAGTTGGCACATGTCCATAATTTTTAAGAAAACTTTAATTAAATTTTTAAAAACCTACATAAACCTCATCCCGCCGGTGGATGAGGTTTCATGCTTTTTCTAATTCCCGCTGGGGCTCCTGGCCTGCCCGCCAACCTTAAGGTTGGACGGGCAGGTCCATTTATTAGTTTAATGACTCTGTCAATGGCCTCAATTGGCCATTGACAGGTCGGCGGGCGCTCAGCTGATTTTTGCTGAGCCCCCGCCTACCTGAAATTTTAAATGGGGCGCGGAGACATCGGAAGTTCCGCCCGACATCACCACGCGTCATTTTACACATCGGCGAGCAGGCCCCGCCCCCCCGCTCGCCGACGGGAAAATCCTGCCCATGTTTTCACAACGAGTACAATCAACCTCTTTAAATTCCTGTCATGAAGCTATTAATTTATATAATATTATTGGACAATATACTTTTTTTAAAATAGAGATTTAGCTAATGGTTGTGTCTTAATTAGATTAAAGCCAGCTAGTCTGGGTGCTTTGATGTGTGTTAGTTTTTAGATGTAAGCGAGATAGAGTGTGTTTGCATTTTTTGAATAGAGCATTCAAGATGTGGTGGTGAAATCTGGCACCTAGCTAGCAGAGACCAAACAATATGTTTATATTATTAATAAAATTGGAACTATGACAGGGGTTTTATTGTTAGAAGAGGCTGGTTATATAATGACAATTTACATTCAGTGAGCTGTACTAGGTATAACTTCAGCAGTTTTGTGTGTGCAGGGCAGAGGCAATGTAAGGTCAAAGTAATTGTAAGCCGACCACTGTCTCCACATGAACCAAAGTGAAAGGAACCTCATTTTGAATTCACAAGGTGAAAGTCCTTTGCCTGATGTCTGGTTAAGTCTATGGGTTGCTGTTGCCTTAATGGAGATTAGCCTGGGAATTTTTTAAAGTTATGATAATAGTAATTTGTAGCCAAGTGGCTTAATAAAATGTTTCATTTAGTTTAATATAAAACCTCTCGAGAACTGGTGGTCTGATTCCTGAATTTAGAGTAGTATCTCAAACATACCACTTAAAAATATAGGTTATGACAGTTGTTTAAAGTTTCCCTCTGGGATTTTTAAATAACAACTTTACCGAAAGGCTGTTTCATAACCCTCGTCAATTATGTAAAATAATACAAACTCAACATAGTAACATGGGCAACTTTAGATATGCATTTGAAGCTAAGCTGGTTCTGTCTTTTAAATCATAATTTCTTTATTGCAGCTACAGGAATACAGACAACTGTGTACCTGGAAGATACAGAGAGTGAGCCTCAGTGAACTATCATCTTTAAGTCAATGTGATGGATGCTTAGTCCATCAGGATGTCAATTACATTCAATACTCTTAGTTGAATGTTCAACCTTTGATGAGAATGGAGGTTGCCCAGCAGCTACATATGCTAAGCCTTGCCCCGCAGTTCTATTTGAATAGAATAGAATGATAACAGGACCCTGAAGTGCTGCAAGGATCTTCTCACAATAAAATGAAATGTTTGAGTCATGGGCTGGATTTTTAGGCCCCACCAGGTGCGGGAACCAAGGCAGGCAGGCTCGAACTGAGTGCCATAACCCTAACTTCATCCTGCTCCCAAGCTGTTTTCCCAGAGGAGTGATAGGGAGTGCAACATGGCTATCACCCACAAGCAGCAGCTGGCTAATTTTCCCTATTATTGGTCACTTAAAGAAAATTGTTGGAGGCCAGCTGGGGTTTTCCAGTTGGCCTGTAGGTACCCACAGACAGCAGGGTACAGTTGTGCTGTCTAGAGGCAAGCAACAGGCTGCAGATCAGGGGTGACCCAGCACTCCGGGCAGGCTTAGAGCACCACTGTCTTCCCCCGCCCCTTCACCCACTTGAGTTCAGTGACATCCGCAGACCATGCTCCGACAAGCTCCTCCCCTACAGCGGTGGTCCAGCTGCTGGACCTATTGTTTATTTTACATTTCAAAAAGTCAGAGAGAGGGAGCCTCCATTTTCAGGTACCCTGTCCCTCATTTATCTGCAATGGGAGGCTGCTGCTTCCAGGCTGGAGGGCCTCCTATTGGTCCCCCAGCTTCGAGAGCCCTGTAAGGATGACGAGCACACTCTCTGGCTGTTAACTGGCCAATTTGAGGAAAATCGCAGGTGAGCAAATGTACCCCACGCAGTGTGAACGCCTGAGCTCAATTTGACCCCGACGGCGCTGTTCAGCGGCCTGCAGGGAAACGTTGCCGCTAAGCCTGTGCAGCTCTCCCACTGCAAAGTACAGATGTATGGACCACTGATGAGAGCACTGGGACATCACCACACTCCCATTCATCACTTGGTGGCCCTAAGGTTCTCCTTTAAGCCACCCAGTGCGTATAATCAGAAAATTGCACTGACACCCACATGTCTTCTGTAATGGGTAGGGACTGTACTACTTAACACTTCAAATCCCTACACTGAACCCAAATGAAATTCCAGGCTGCAAGCTTAATGTAAAAAAAAATTCTGAACCTGATATTCCAGAAACATGAGTAACAAAAACCCAGGTCAAGAACCTCAGATAAAATCCAACCTGTCAAAGAATATGGGGGAGGATTTTCCCCTCATCGGATGAGCCCGGGAGCGACCGCGCAACAGCCTGCTACCCACAATCGGGCCCTGACTGTGGTTTCACGCTGGCTGGCCAATTAATGGTGCTGAAATTCTCAGGGTTGCCTGGGTCAGGGGGGAGGAGGGCGAGCACAGAAGTCAGTGCATGTGTGCGGGTTCGCTCAGTGAAAGCTCCCTGAAGGCACAGAGCTGCTTCAGGAAGCTGAAGAGTTTTGAAAAATAAAGTATGTAAAAATAAGGGAAACATGACCCCTCATGTGACTCTGTCAAAAATAAGTTTTAAAAGTTTTTTAAAAAAATCATTGGTCAAAACGTCATCACGCCTATGGATGAGGTTTCGCAAAAAATGCAAAGGCCGCTTGGCCTATTCACCCGCCTGCCTACTGAACGGTTGGACGGGCAGTGAAAAGTTCCATTTAATTAATTGATTAAGGGCCTTAATAGGCCTCTTAATTGTTGGCAGACGCGCTTACGCCTCTCCCGCGCACATGCCGAGCGAAACGTCGCGAGAGTGCATGATGATGCCGGGACGCTCGCCCGACGTCATCGCGCATTATTTACTCCCGTTTGGGCCAGGTGCGTGCCCGTCCCACAAGGGAGAAATTCTGCCTATGGTATCTGAGAATTCCACATTGTACAGCATGAGAGTCCCTTGTGGAGTTCTCACTTAGGCTCGGAGCCATACACTGGGCAGAATTTTCTGCCTGTCGCGCGGGCAGGCCTGACCCAATCTCCGGCAGGCAGGGAGACGATCCCCACCAGAGAAGTGGGCCCCGCCACCATTTTACGGGGGTGGGCCAATTAAGGCCCACCCAGTGTGACGTCCACCAGGAAGTGCAATGCACTTCCTGTGCGGGCGCAGGGTGGATCCCCCAAAAGCGAGAGTGCGCTCTTTCACACATGTGCATGAAAGAGCGCACATCTCCCTGAGGCTAAGTGCTGCCTCAGGGAGATTGCTGACTGTTTTAAAAACGTTAAAAATAGTTTTTTAAAAATCCTTAACATATCCCCCTCATGTAACAATGTCACGTGAGATGGGACATGTTTATAAATTACACTAAAACTTTATTAAACTTTTTAAATCCCTACATGAAACCTCATCCTGCTGGTGGATGAGGTTTCATGTTTTTTCTAATTCCCACCGGGCCTCCTGGCCTGCCCGCCAACCTTAAAGTTGGACGGGCAGGTCCTTTAACTGTTTCAATGATCCTGTCAGTGGCCTCAGTTGGCCATTGACAGGTCGGCGGGCCCACAGCTGATTTTGCTGTGCACCCGCCTTCCTGAAAATTTAAATGAGGCATGATGATGTCAGGGGTTCCCCCTGACGTCATCCTGCATCATTTTACGCGCCGGCAACCTTTTAAAGAAAGGATGAAAGAAAACGCTTTGTGTATATATATTGGAAGAAAGGCAGCTTTATTATAGCACAATTGGCAACCCCAACTTAGTCTGTTCAAGACAGTTCATTAAAATGGGACAGTTCTCCTTGGTACATACATCACCAAGTTTCTGAATAAGCTTGCACGGGAGTAGATGAAGGTTAGTCATTCCATCAACATCCTTCCTCCGTAGTCTTCAATGGTTGACTAAACCACTCCAACTGCAGGCCCGAAGGCTGATTGTTGTGCCCCTTTCAGTCTGGCTCCATTCCAGCCTTCTGAGGTGTTTTGTTCTCAGAACAAGAGTCTGACAACCATGAGTCCTTATCGAATTTCTCCCACAGGCACTACGAGATTTGCAGGTCCCAGGCTGCTTACGCATCTCTTTGATTGTGTCTTCAACCTGCCGTCAATCTGGTTAAACTGTCCATTAATGAAACTCTATCCCTTGATTCCACACCATAGTTGACCACCCCATGTGCAAGACTCCTGTTAAGCAATAGAAAACAACTTTTGTTTTAGCAAATCTAGCAAGAAGAGGGACTTGGATCTGCATCTGAAGCACTGTAACCTGCAAGGCTACGGACCAGGTGCTTGGAAAATGGGATTAAAATGAGCGGCTAGTTTCTTTTTCATCTTTTTCTGGCCAGCACAGACATGATGGGCTTGAATGGCCTCTTTCTGTGTTGTAATTTTTCTATGGCTTTTATGGTTTCTATAGACTACACTAAAGCAATCAGTTATATAAGGAACGGCAGTGATGTGTAAGGTTTTAGAACACATACACTACAGTTGCATGGTAATATGGATGCTCAGTTCTGCGTCTTGGCACCTTCATATAATCCCAGACAGCATTTGCTGCCAGCACAATTATATCAATTCAGGACCTGAAAAATCACAGCGACACAAGGGGTAAATCTCTTTTAGGAGTAAAGTAATTTTACTAGTCTCATATCTTTACCACAGCACAGTAACAAAACCCACAGGCAATAGAATTTACCTAAATACTGCTGAGGTCCTTATACCTTGTTATTTCCCTATTTCACTGAATCTCCGCTTTATTGTGTACAGTCCTATTTCATACAACTCATGGGCCTGGCCTGGCAGTAATAAAAATATAATAGGTACAGTATTAATAAGGTAAATAACTGGTAGGGTTATTTTTCATTCATTTTTGAATAAGTTCACCTGATTAAACAAAAGTTCATTGGAGTTAATGAGGATTCATAAATATGGCGGGTGCTGGACTATTCATGTGTCACAATCTTTCAAATAGTGAATGGGAATGTGCTGAATAAATGTGAGCTAATTGTCTGGAAATTATTACGAGTGACACTGTGTTATTCCTTGTACTTTGTTTTGTAAATTTCTGCTCTCCGTGTTCTGCTAAGATGAACTCTTTATTAATGTGAACAGAATCAGACAGTCCCAGCAAAGACATTTGGCAGAATTTTCCATTTTTCTCTCTGAGGCCCAGATTTTTGCCATGATGGAGAGGCTCTCCAGCATGGTGAAAATCCTGGAAATGGCCAAAATTTCTAAGTCCTGCCCCCAAACCCAGCATTTCCCATCTTCGATATAGCGGGACTGGAGTTAGGCCAGGGTTTGCACATGCGTGATTCAAGGAGGCAACTGGATTTAAATCACCAGTTGCCTCCACCGAAGTAGGATTCCTGAAGAACAGGAGTGTGGAATCAGGATTGTGCAGATTAGAACAGGTAAGAGGAGATATGAACTTGGTGGATGCATTCGGATAGCCAGGGTATCCCTTTGGAGAGGTAAGGTGCCCCTTTGGATAAGGCCTTGGGACACTTTTGGGAGAGGCAAAGCACCCTTTGAGAGAGGTAAGGCACCTTTTGGGATTGTTAAAAGTGAACATGGTTATACGTGTTTTACGCACAAACTCAAACTCAGCTGTCAAAGAGTTGTTATAGAATAGCCCAGCTGTCAAGGAACTGTCCAGCTATCAAGGAACTGTTAAAGAGCTGTCCAGCTGTCAAAGAGCTAGCCAGCTGTTAAACCGATCAAAGCTATCCCAGAAGTCTCAAACCTATCAAAGCTGTCAAACATGTCCAGGAAGTGTCAAACCTGTCAAAACTGTCCAGGAAATGCCAAAGCTGTCAAACATGTCCAGGAAGCATCAAAGCATCAAGAAAACTGCCATGGATACTAGGTGAGTTGACATGGAGGGGGTAAGGGCAAAGGGTGGTGGGTGGGGGGCAATGGTTGGCATAAGTTGGCACTCAGTTGGCATAGTGGGTATGGGGGCCATGGGGTGGCTAGCAAGGCACTAAGTTGGCATGGGAGTATGAGAGCAATGGGGAGTGGTTGGGGACATTGGTTAGCATAGGTTGGCATGGAAGAGGCAAAGGGAGTTTGTGTGGAGGGATGAGGGCTGGTGTGGTGTGTTTTGCTTTATTATTATTTTTTATTTATTTAAGCACAGTGCTGGGGCACCCAGCCTACCTCTGCACTGGCAGCCTGTTGCATTAATTCTGGGATTGCCCGCCCCAACTCCTGTCTCAGCCTGCCCCCCACCCCCACATTGGCTGGGAAATCTCCCAACTCAGCAAGTGTGATCCAGAGACGAAAATCTGGGCCTAAGTGTGGAGACTGGTCTGGAAGTCAGCATTGAACCCGTTCCTTGGCAAGTGGGATGAACTTCTGCAGTTACACAGCTCTCAGCTCATTACCTATTCATGCGTGTGAAAGGCGGTGAATCTTGAAGCAGGGCAGACAGGAAGTCGATGCTGCTCCTGCTACCTCATGCGTTTGAAAGTCTGGGAGCCATATTTAAAGGGCACCTGAATAGGTATTCAATGTCTGTGAACCAAGAACGGCTGCCTTCATCACTGAGCACCACCTTTGGATGTTGACACCCGCAGACAGATGTCTGTCACCAGACAGTGTGTGGCCTCACGTTTTAGTGATGCCTCACTGCCAGTTCTCCTCCAGGCTGTGGGTGAAAGGAGGGATGTCCTTTTTCCAGGGAAGGCAGCATGCATGTGCACGGCATGCATGTGTGACCGAGCTCAGTCTGACTCTTGCTGGCACCTTCATCATCCCCTGTGACACATCCCTGCAACAGTTGAATCAACAGCATGTATACAGCAACGATCCCCATGTCATTCAGAATCATCCACCAGGGGCAATGAAGACTCTATGGCTTAGCGTTGCGACAATCACCACCAACCCCCCACACCCCCCAACATTTCAGAGTGTGAGCTGCCCTTCAGTGCAGACTTTAATGCATCACCCAACCTGGTTGGGATCTTGGTGCTATGAGAGGCAAGAGGATGGGAGCCTTTGTGCTATCCTGAGCACAACATCGCAGCTTTCATTGTCCAACTGAGTGCAAGTGCACCTCCTTTTACTGGTTCCTGTTTGACTTTGCATTCATTTGGGAATGTGTGCAGTCCAGGAACTCGTGGAACTGGACAAGAGGCCCCTCCCATTTCTACTGCGCAGTATCAGCGAAGGACTACATAGTGAGCCTGCACAACTTACAATGGTGCGCCTTACTTCCTTTTTTGATTCCTTCACCCTCAATCGTCCTCCTGTGATATACCAACCACCCCCCCCTCATCACCAATGACTATCTTATATTTTCTTTTATCCTCCTCCCTGTCAGCCTCCACCCTCCCCCAGTCACTCTGGACCCATTCACCCTTACTCTGGATCTCAACTCCCACCCTTCCTTGTCCCCTTTCCCCCATCACTAATTGTCCTGCTTGGCTTCCTAGTTTCCAGCACTCGATTCCCAGGATCCTGCTGCCAACCCAACTGACCATGTCTTTTAGTCCCATTCCTGCTCCTATCCATCCCATGTTTTGCTGCACCACTGAGGTTCACATTGCATCCTTCCTGCCTGACCAGACAACGTTCCAGCTGTGAGCTGGTCTCCCTGCCTCCCTTGGGCGGGTTCCTTGCCCTGGACATGCTGCCTCCCTTGGATGACAACGTACTTGGAGCAACAACAGCCTATCACCACGGGTCATCTGAATCATGGCCTGGCAATGAAAATGTCTCTGTATGAAGCATGAAGCAGTATAGTCTCTGCAGCATCCAGAGAGATATCTACCTTGCCTGGTGCACACGTCTTGCATCCGGTCAAGTTTCTGAAGGAACATTTTTTTCGCTTATTATTAACAAGATTGTGACTGTGAATATAATACTGATGGGCTGGGCTTTTAATGATTATGTATGACATGCTAATGAATGCAAAAGAGCTTCTTGACCATCAGCATCGGGAAAGTCAATCCACCTGAAATGTTCTTCTACCGAAGTACCAAAAGTTTAACCCACCATCAGGAATCTGAACTTAGGCCTCCTGCGCAATTAAGTTCCCCGTCCCACCTTTCTTCCCACTCCAAGTGGGCCCGGAAAGTTCCGCCCCTTAAGTGTCTGACAACCTACACAGTGTGAGACAGAGGAGAATCAGAACTGAGAGGTGCAGTTCATGTGTCAAGACAGAAAAATGTAATCATGACAAAACTAAACATTGCTCAAAACCAGAAAGAATGTAAGTCAACAAAACAAATAATTACATGTTAAAAAGCCTTTTGTTCACTCAGGCATGTTCGATATTTACTTTAGGTCCAGCACAACTGATAGGTATCAGACTGATATGTTTAATTATGTTACATATTGTAATCATAATATCAACATCACATAATGATACTTATATCAAGGAACTACTGCAAGGGACAGTCAATAATATTCAGTCAAGGTTTCCTTGGTGTTGCTTTCCCAGTTTATTCTCAAGGTCAGACTCTGCCTCCGGGCATTCACTGTAAAAAAAAAAGGTGATCACCCTGTACTTTCAGTAATAGAATATTTAGATATTCTGAAAAGGCAGATAACAAGAAAGTCATACCCTTTGATACGCACACATGAAATAAATTCTGAAATCAAAGTTAAGCAGATTCAATAATGAAAATAATGCATAATTTCAGCGATCCCACTGACAACTTTTTTAAAAGTACATATTAAATGATGATGAATTTTTAACAGCTGAATCTGCAGTGGTTTTTTTTTAAATGATGCACTGATTTCATAAGGCTCCCTTGTGTAATGAGCTGCTTAGTTCACAGGGCTTCATGTGTAAGGCAATGCTTACTGACCATTTGTGGCTTAACTCTGCAGTGCAGTAATACCAGCACACTCATACTGAAATAATGAAAGGACACTTGAGAACTCTTCAATGTGTCAGCAGACATCAGAGGTTAAAGAGTCAAAATGAAGGGACCAGTACAGAAAGTGTATGATGGTGCTAAAGCACAAGTAATAGTTTTTTTATTGCTATTTTTAAGATGATCCTCTGCAGGCAAATATTTTAAATTCCTATTTTGACTCACAAAAAGGTAAATGAACACACACAGAATATAAAGCATGCTTGTCATACAGACATTTAGCATACCTACTAGTTTCTACAGTAGATTGGAGAATCTAGATTTTGAATTTATTATTTTAATACCTAGGCCATATAACCAAGGGGTGGTTATTTAGACTGGAGGGTGAGAAGGACAGTTTAGACAGTTTTGGGCAGGAACTGCAGCCTGTTATTATCATGAATATTCTGATACACTTTAAAGTGGCTGCATTAAAAGCTAATAAAGGGATAAAGTTAAAACTTTGTCTCCTACATTGACTGCTGGAATAAGGGTGCCAGGTTTAGCAGCATGGACACAGGAAGCTAACTCAGAGACACCAGACTACAAAAATTAATTAATCGACAAAAGTAAAATGAACATAAACAAAGCTGGCTAGAAGTTTAATGATGGCAGTAGGCTCACCAAGAAAGTCATTGGGTTAGATCTTGACTTTGTGTAATAGCACGCAACCAGATGTTAGTAAACCAGCGGTTTGCATCTGCAACTCACTGCTACCTGTTTAATGCTATCGCACAAAGTTAAGATATACCCCATTCTATCCAACCATCAAGCCAGAACATGCCAGAGGGGCTTTGTTTGAAGACATTTTGAAGCTTATTGCAGCTGGTGTGAAACCCACACATTGTGAGAGAACCTCTTAACACTCACTATCAAAAGGCTGAGCCGATATCAGTTCTCCTGCAATTAATTGCACTACACATTTTGTGTTACTCTGCAGCTGGTCTATTGCACGATCTAAACACCTCTGCACTGTATGTAAGTGAGAAATGGATGAATTGACCAAACTGCTTCACTTATGTGGGGTGAGGATTTTAATTATCGGCCCACTGACCAGTGAAGCACGCCAAGCAGCCACCTGATGCGAGATCCAATTTGAAGGTGGGTCTCAATACTATGCCACTATTGACTGTGGGCACCAAACTGGCATCCTGCTGCAGAGCACCAGCTCTGAGCTGGTGCAATATCGACCAGCCCAGAACCAAGGCCTAACCCAACCTGGTTAATATCAAAAGAGGTCCAAGGGAAAGAGGCACACATTATAATTGTGGAACCCAGAGTAACACCTTTGCTGCTCTTAGCCCCACAAAATAATTTTAAGCTCCACCCAGTTGTCTCCTATGCACATCATAGGACTCTGCCTTGCATATGAAAGGCTAAAATAGATGGATGCCACGCAGTAGATCCCTTTCAGGATGGCATTGTCTGGATGAGGAGCAGTGATGAGACAGTAAGTTTATCCCAATGATATTTGAGGCACCACTGCATCATTTCTGTCCAGTGGTGTCAATCCCTGCTGCCCCTCACCCTGCCCCACCAACCCATGGAGTGTGTTCACTGTTTTTACATTGCTTTAATGCTAATACATGCTCTTGCCTCTCTACACAGGTATTTCAATGTCAAACTAATATTGCATATGCTACAAAAGCAGGCCAGAGACTGGGAATTTTGTGGCGAGTAATTCATCTGATTCTCCAAAGCCTGTCAACCATCTACAAGGCACAAGTCAGGAATGTGATGGAATACTCTCCACTTGCCTGGATGAATGCAGCTCCAACAACATTGAGAAACTTGGCACCATCCAGGACAAAGCAGCACATTTGATTGGCACCCCATCCGCCACCTTCAACATTCACTCTCTCCATCTGCGATACACAGTGGCAGCAGTGTGCCTGACCTACAAGATGCACTGCAACAACTCACCAAGGTGCCTTTGACAGCACCTTCCAAACCTGTGACTCCTACCACCTAGAAGGACAAGGGCAGCAGACGCATGGGAACACCACCACCTGGAAGTTCCCCTCCAAGTTACCATCCTGGCTTGGAACTATAGTGCCATTCCTTCACTGTGATGGGGTCAAAACCCTCCTTAGCAGCACTGTGGGTGTACCTACACCACATGGACTGCAACAGTTCAAGAAGGTGGCTCACCACCACCTTCTCAAGGACAATTAGGAATGGGCAACAAATGCTGGCCTAGCCAGCGATGCCCACATCCTGTGAAAGAATAAGTTTTAACAAAGCACTCAGGACAGCACATGTTGCACAACTGCAGTCATTCCTCTCTCTACGGGTACCTCACATCCTCATCTGAGCAGCCAACATCCACAATTTGTGACAGAATTTTAAAAAAGTTTCATTGCTGCTGCCAGGTTGCTGTTTGGAGTATGCACATTTCTAAGTAAAGTTAGTAAACTCAATGACTTTTATATTGTGATATTAGTAATGCTATTGCACTGGAATTTCTAAGCATCCCTGAAGAGGTCAAACATCCCTGCTGACCCATGGGAGCCCCTGACTTGTGACCAACCAAAATGGAGAAGGCTCAGCTGGGAAGGCAGCAAACAGATCGAGAGACTTTGTCGGGAACATACAGAGATGAAGTCAAGGCATTGGATGGGGTACACAAACTTCCAAACAACCCATCTACCCAACTCTTCGAGCACCACCAGCCCTGCATGTTGCAGTGTCTGCAATGGAGCATTGGACTCATCAGCTAACTCAGAACCTACTGAGCAGTGTGGAAGCAAGTTATCCTCGATCCTGAGAGATTGCTTAAGAAGAAGATTATGCTGGAACAATCCACCTGGTCTAAAAAGAGTTTTAGCTTTAAATGAACTTGAGGGAGGCAGCAAGCAATCATTCCCTTTATTCCAATGCTACAACAGCTTTCCAATCAGAATTCTGTTAGAGTCAACTGATAGATGTAATTATTCAACATCCTCACTAGATTGCTTTGAATCACCTGCTAATTATTCTTTCTGTGTGATATGTAGAGCTTTTCATTGCTCTCTCCACAGGTCCCAGTTTTCCTTTGTTTGTTGAGGAATAAATGATGTCCACATTTAGACAAATAGGGCTTGCATACCAGGCAAATGAAAAGCTAAGGTTTCCTTCTGCATAATTCCCGCATGTCCGTTAGTACGAGTAGTAAATTAACATCGACTTGGAAAGACTAGTTGTCGTCAAGGAGGATCAACATTGTGTGCCTCACAAAGGCCATTTCTACATTTTAATCGACATGAGAGCACAGCAAAACTATCTACCCAACTCTTCAAGCACCACCAGTCCTGCATGTTGCAGTGCAATGGAGCATTGGACTCATCAGCCACCTCAGAACCTACTGAACCAGTGTGGAAGCAAGTTACCCTGGAGAGATTGCTTAAGAAGAAGATTATGCTGGAACAATACGCCTGGTCTAAAAAGAGTTTTAGCTTTAAATGAACTTGAGGAAGGCAGCAAGCAATCATTCCCTTTATTCCAATGCTACAACACCTTTATTGTAGTGTAGTTCCCAACTGCTAACTTTTAAGAGCTGAAAGTTCTTATGCTTTTTCATTTATATTCAGGAATTCATGGATAGAGTCTAAAATTATAATTTTTTAAGCACCTTATGTACCTGTGTTTACAGTAATGGTTATTTAAAAAAAACAATTACTGTAAAAATATTCTGGAAGGAGCAAATCAGGAGAGACGTAACTGGTACTGATGGGCAGGAACTGCTCCATGATTTACTTCTGCCCTTCATGCCCAACCCACAAAAACGCAGGCTGCTGAGGGTTTCTGCACATGCTTGTATTTTTCATTTTGTCATTTCTCCTCCTCTCATATTGGTCCCTGTCGTTTCCTGAGTGGGAGGAGTCACGAAAGTGGGCTACAATTTTACCAACTACCTAGGGCATATTGAACTTTTTAAGGAAGACCTGTGTGTTTTTAAAAAAATACAAGACACTGATCAAAAGATGGCTGATATTGTAAAGTGACCACTTTCTGCAAAATTCCTATGTGGATTATATTGACAGACCTGTCCTGAGATTATGGAATTTTGCACCTGAAGAGGTGTCAAGGTCCACTTCAAACAGAGATACTTGAAAGAAAGTTATGGAAAATGCAAACAGTTGGGCTTTAATCTCCTGTAGTTTTGGAGACAATGCCTGTACATCTCATCAGAAATCCAAAAAACCCATCTCCTGTTGATTTATATCTCAGAATGTGTAGAAAGTTCTGAGATGAAAGCAGAATGGACTGTAGTTGCAAGACATGTCTATTTCCCCCTGCTGGGTATATATAGAGAAAATGGGTTAAAACTGACTGAAGACCAGAAAGTGAAAAGACAGAAGAACAAAGAAGCAAGAAGTACCTCTCTCTCTCTCTCTCTCCCCCTCTCTTTCTGCAGGCAAATGTGTTTTAGCAGACACAGGCAGTGAACAGGAAGAAACAGGACAGGGATAAGGGGGTCCTTCTCAGGATGGTCGCCGGTGACTAGTGGAGTTCCTCAAGGGTCAGTGTTGGGACCACAACTTTTCACTTTATACATTAATGATCTAGATGAAGGAACTGAGGGCATTCTGGCTAAGTTTGCAGATGTTACAAAGATAGTTGGAGGGACAGGTAGTATTGAGGAGGCAGGGAGGCTGCAGAAGGATTTAGACAGGTTGGGAGAATGGGCAAAGAAGTGGCAAATGGAATACAACGTGGGCAAGTGTGAGGTCATGCACTTTGGTAGGAAGAATAGAGGCATAGACTATTTTCTAAATGGGGAGAGAATTCAGAAATCTGGACTGCAAAGGGACTTGGGAGCCCTAGTCCAGGATTCTCTTAAGATTAACTTGCAGGTTGAGTTGGTAGTTAGGAAGGCAAATGCAATGTTGGCATTTATTTCGAGAGGATTAGAATATAAAAGCTGGGATGTGCTGCTGAGGCTTTATAAGGCTCTGGTCAGACCACATTTAGAATATTGTGAGCAATTTTGGGCCCCGTATCTCAGAAAGGATGTGCTGGCCCTGGAGAGGGTCCAGAGGAGGTTCACGAGAATGATCCCAGGAATGAAAGGCTTAACATATGAGGAATGTTTGAGGACTCTGGGTCTATACTCGATGGAGTTTAGAAGGATGAGGGGGGATCTGATTGAAACTTACAGAATACTGAAAGGCCTGGATAGTGTGGACGTGGGGAAGATGTTTCCATTAGTGGGAGAGACTAGGACCCAAGGGCACAGCCTCAGAGTAAAGGGAAGACCTTTAAGAACAGAGATGAGGAGAAACTTCTTTAGCCAGAGAGTGATGAATCTATGGAATTCATTGCCACAGAAGGCTGTGGAGGCCAGGTCATTGAGTGTATTTAAGACCGAGATAGATAGGTTCTTGATTGGTAAGGGAATCAAAGGTTATGGGGAGAAGGCGGGAGAATGGGGTTGAGAAACTTATCTGTCATGATTGAATGGCGGAGCAGACTCGATGGGCCGAATAGTCTAATTTCTGCTCCCATGTCTTATGGTCTTATAGGACAGCCTCCTCCATCACTTATGCAGAGACAACCTGGTCATCTCTCCCTCTGGGACAAGCCAACAAGTATCTCCAACATATTGTGAATCTGCCAAAGTCAGCTCTACCAAAATCACCCAACTTAATGGCTGCAACATACCACCATCTATGCCTCACAGACAAGCCAAGGAATGATTTGTATATTCTTTTTAAACTTTCATTTGGACTTTATCCCCTCATGCTGGCGGTGTCTTTCTGTCCTGCTGATGTGAAGGAGATTTCAATGGCTTACCAGCCCATGGGGGTCGGGGGCGTAGGGGGCTGGAAAAGTCTAGCCTTAACTTTCTTGTGTGCGCGCGCGTGTGTGCGCATGTCTATTATGTTTCCTCGGGTTTTAGTAACAAATAAAATTGCTCTTTCTTTGACTCAAGAAATCCTGGTTAAATTGGCTCCTTATCAAAAGTGGATACATTTGGATTGGGAAAAGGTATCCACAGGGAAAGAGCTTTAAATAAACCTTTGTTGAGACCGACTGAGGAGGTTGGAAAAGAAGGGAGCCAGCTTATTCCTCCTTACTTGGTCGTTACAGAGGACTCATGTGACCTGCTTGCATACAGCAACCAATACCATAGATGTGGCTCCACAATCTAGAAGAACATTTAGAAGTACTTTATATGGGACAGCTTGGACCCCAAGCTGATGCCGATTAAATGTACAATTAATAATCTAAGCAAATAACCCCAGGGCCTTGATTGTTTTATCCCGTCATGATGCCTGGGACAAGATCAGGTATGCACCATATGGGGGAATCATATTCTTTGATTTGTGTGCTCTGAAGCATTTATGCACTCTGGAATCTCAAGTGCTTGTGTTTAGTGCAGAGTATCAAAAATTAACTATGGGCAATGGTGTAAAATGGGCAACATCGAATTGGTCATGATACAACTTGTACAGTATATCTTTCCATTAGCAGCAGAATTTGATGAATCCTGTTAAAGGAATAACTATGGGATTGCAGGATTTATAACTAGGAGCATGCTGTACAAAAGCAAAGATTACGTTCAACTCCTACAAATCACTACTTAAGCTACAGATAGACTATTTTACCCACTTTTGAATGCTTACTTTAGTAAGGATAACAAGGCGATAGAAAGATTACAAAAGAAGTTCCCTAACATGATATCAAGAATGAAATGATAAACTAGAGTGAGAATGAAGAAGATTATTCTAAGTTCTAACAGAGATGTTCAAAGTTTTGAGGGTTAATGATTAGGTAAACGGAAGAAGATTATTTCTACTGGCCAGTAATTTGGCAGCTAGAGAGTATAAATGCAAAATCATCACCAAAATTGAAGATAGTTGGTTCAGAGAATTATGTTTATGCATGTTATTAGGGCATGGAATTCCCTACCAAAAACCAAATCCAATAATAGCTTTTAAAAGTGAAATAGATAAATATTTGAAGAAACAGTTTAAAAGGAAATGGGGAAAAGACAGGGACTAATCATATTAAACTATCGCCTGTCCACCATCTACATGGCACAAGTCAGGAATGTGATGGAATACTCTCCATTTGTTTGAATGAGTTACAACAACACTCAAGAAGCTCACACCACCAGGACAAAGCAGACCACTTGATTGGCACCCCATCACAAACATTCACTCCCTCCACCACCAACGCACAGTAGCAGCAGTGTGTACCACCAACAAGATGCACTGCAGAAATTCACCAAGGCTCCTTCAGCAACACCTTCCAAACCCGTGATTTCTACCACCTAGAAAGACAAGGGCAGCAGATGCATAGGAACACTGTTACTTGCAAGTTTCTCTTCAAGCCACACACCATCCCAACTTGGAAATATATCACCATTTTTTCACTGTCGCTGGGTCAAAATCCTGGAACTTCCTTCCTAATGGCATTGTGGGTGTAGCTACACCATGTGGACTGCAGCGGTTCAAGAACGCAGCTCCCTTCTCAAGGATGATTGGGGAATAAATGCTAGCCTAGCCAGGAATGCCCACATCCCGTCAAAGAATTTTTAAAAAGTAACTCTTTCACAGAATTAGTGCAGGCACTGTAGAAGGTTAGCCTCCTTCTTTGCAATACTCCTTTGGGGTAGAAATTTGCAAGCATTACATCATTTTTTGGGTGAAATTTAGTATTGGAATGATCTGCAGCAAATCAACGCAAGCATTAGGGCTTAGGAGTTTGGCAGTGGAGCTATAGATTTCCCAAGCAGATCTTTAAAATAGCCATTAGACTCCATGAATGTGTAAATTAGTAGTCCTTTTAAAAGAAAGTGGGCCCCTAATTCGCTTATTCAAGACTTGTCAGACCTGCCATGCTCAGGATTTACAGTGACATCTGCATCCACCGACAAAAAGTGTTAGGTACATCGTTTAAAAATAAACTTCTGTGGAAATGGCTGGAGCAGGGGTTCTCCTTCAGCTCAACAGCCCTGACAGTTGGCCATCCTATCCATTGCCCAAACTCAACCTCGATTACTGGGATCAGGCTGCTGATGTCAAATATAACCCCAGCTATTCACTGGTCAAGAGTGGTGAAAAAGGCATATGGGACCCTTGCCTTTATCAATTGAGGCATAGATTACAGAAGTAGAGAGGTCATGTTGGAGTTGTATAGAACCTTGGTGAGGCCACAGCTGGAGTACTGTGTGCAGTTCTGGTCGCCACATTATAGGAAGGATGTGATTGCACTGGAGGGGGTGCAGAGGAGATTCACCAGGATGTTGCCTGGGATGAAACATTTAAGTTATGAAGAGAGGTTGGATAGACTTGGGTTGTTTTCACTGGAGCAGAGAAGACTGAGGAGCGACCTGATTGAGGTGTACAAGATTATGAGGGGCATGGACAGGGTGGATAGGAAGCAGCTGTTCCACTTAATTGAAGGGTCAGTCACAAGGGGGCATAAGTTCAAGGTGAGAGGCAGGAGGTTTAGGGGGGATGTGAGGAAAAACTTTTTTACCCAGAGGGTGGTGATGGTCTGGAATGCGCTGCCTGGGAGGGTGGTGTAGGCGGGTTGCCTCACATCCTTTAAAAAGTACCTGGATGAGCATTTGGTATGTCATAACATTCAAGTGCTGGTAAATGGGATTAGGTAGGTAGGTCAGGTGTTTTTCACGTGTTGGTGCAGACTCGATGGGCCAAATGACCTCTGCTGCACTGTGTGATTCTGTGAAGAGTGCCTTCATTTATTTTATAGCGCTGCCATTTAAGTCATTGATTGTGGTGCAATGGGACTACGCCTGTGTAAATGTAGTTCAGGGTAATTTATTATCCATTTTCAAACTAAACAACGTGAGTCCCAAAATTATAATTGTATCCAAGTTTCTAAGAATTTATACATTCTACTTTTAATAAATCTCCATGTTATATTAGTTTCTTTAAGTTAAGCCAACACAACATTATATGCTGAATCTGAGGATTGTATATTCAATGTTTGAGGGCTTTTAAATGGATTTGTAAGTGTTTTTGAATTATTTCTTATGAAAGTACATTGATGCTTTAATATTCAGAAAATGATGAGATTACACAGAGATTTACTACTTCACCAGATAGATGGCCAATATCACTTGAATTTAAAAACACACTACATTCATTTCTGTTTTATTACAAATAAAAATCTTAGGCCCATGATTTTCTAAAGAACTGAGAAGTATAATTGAAATGAATTCTGATCTTCCAGACTTGTGAATATTTAGTTAGTGGTGACCAAGAATGTTTTAAAAACCACGTACAAGAAATTTGATATTCTTGCCACAAAAACAATAATATGAAGGCAACAATTTTGATCAACAGCTGTCATGCATGAGAACAATAGATGCCTCTCCAGTCGTGACTACAAAAATTGTTGCATTTTCAAAATCATGAAACTGGACACATTGATCTAAGGAGTCGGGCAGGTGCTGAAGATCAGTTCAACTGCTTGGGTTATTTAAAGGGATCCTATCTCATTTGTTGGGAAGTTGGAACAGCCAAAGATCTTGCCTCATGACTCCTTTTTACATTTGGGGGATTAGTGATGTAAGGGAATCTCTTGGAGCAGGATTTTCCCATCGGGAGGTGGGGCCCGCTCGTCGACGCATAAAATGACGCAGGGTGACGTTGGGTGGAACTCCCGACGTCACCGCGCCCCATTTAAATTTTCAGGTAGGCGGGGGTGCAGCAAAATCAGTTGTGCGCCCACCGACCTGTCAAAGGCCAATTGAGGCCATGGACAGAGTCATTGAAGCAATTAATGCACCTGCCCAACCGTTAAGGGTCGGCCAGGAGCTCTGGTGGGCTTTAGAAAAAGCATGAAACCTCATCCACGGGCGGGATGGGGTTTCATGCAGGTTTTAAAAAATTTAATTACAGTTTTTTGAAAAGTTATGGACATGTTCCAACTCATGTGACAGTGTCACATGAGGGGACATGTCAGGGATTTTTTTTTTCTATTTTTATAATTTTTATTGTACAGCCGATCTCCCTGAGGCAGCACTTAGCCTCAGGGAGATGAGTGCGCTCTTTCATGCGCATACACAAAAGAGCGCAATCTCAGGTTTAGGGATTCTCCCCCCCACCCCGTCCGCACACGGAGCGCATAGCAGTTCCATGCAGATGTCATGCTGGGCGGGCCTTAATTGGCCCGTCCACATAAAATGGCGGCGCGCCCCTAATTGGGGGCGCCGATTGGAGGCACGCCTCTTGCGTGCCCGTACTTCAACTTCCCCCCACAACGGGGGGAAAATCCTGCCCATGATCACAAACTCCTCCACAACCATGTGTGTCTCTTACTGTGAACATATTTTCACTTTTCATGTATCATTTTCTGATCAACTCTGCCAGCTGAGTTACCATATGGGGAGTTGCAGCATTTCCTCCTCATTCAAATATTTCAATGTGACTTTTGTGGCACTCTGATGATTAGATGTCTGTTCTTGCTGGCTATAAGTTAAGATGCAGTGAATCAGAATATTCAACATTAATTCATCATTGGTACATTACATTACAAGCAAGCTGTCTAGAGCAGCTATAAGCCCAATACTCATGTTAGTATGTCAAATCTTTGCTTAAATGTATTATGGTCAGGTGTGTCTGAATCCAGAGAATTAAGGTTTTAGGGAAGAAACAAAATATTAATTGTAAATCTCTGTTGACTTGAAAATAATTTTTTCACTGGGAAATTCCTCAGAATTTATCCTGGCTTAACACTGGAAGTTTAGGGGAGCCCTGTTTCACGTATAAATTTCTGTTAACTGCTGACAAAATTATAGTGCTGGATCAGAAACCCAAGGAAATTCTGGGTGTTTATAATTCCATTTTAGCAACAAAGTGTTACAGCAAAATTATTTGTCAAATAAGGATATATTTCTTAATAGAAAAACATTTTTCTTGGTGGCCTAAATGATATTTTCGCTACCTTCTCAAGGTTTGTACCCTTACAACAGTAAGGAATGCCTATTAATGATGAGATATGTAAAGGCAATATCTGTGCAGTACAGGCAAGAGTAGGCTCTGCATTTGGGTGGACTGTGGGCAGACGGTGAGATCAGTGGTTACGTCACCCTTGCTGACTCCACAGGGAAGCCTGAGCTACTGTGAAGTCCTGGCCTCCTGTCCATAGTCCCGGCGAACTGTATGTTGCTCAGATATTCACAAGCTCGCTGGTGGGGAAGGGATGGGAATTTCATGCATGTGCTGCACAACCAAGTCAATTATGGAAGCATCTTCCCTTAGCTGGGGGGGGGGGGGGTGGGGGTGGGGGGGGGGGGGGGGTGGGGGGGGTGGGTTGCAGTGTGATTGTTGACCTGAAGCTATGGACAGTGGGCTGGAAAATTTTTATGGGCTGGTAGCATTCACAAAAATCTCAATGAAAAGAAACCTCCAGAAACTTGCGTAGTTTGGGAATGTCCCATAATATTTCTTAAAGGATCACTGGTTAGACCACTGAACACCTGGTACCAATAGATAGAATGTGTACAGTGCACTCCACTCATAGGTACCTCAAAACTGCATTGCCGCAGAGTTGTATTAATAACAAGTATGGGGTTCCCAATGAATAATGTTCATCTAAAATAATTTTGCATTAATTGCAATGCAAACCCCAAAAGCCGGAAGATGTTGGTAACAAAGCCCGTGAGCAGTGTATGAAAATGTGCTAAATGAACTTCTAGAAATTTCTAAAGCTCCCAAAAAGATTGGATATTGAGTACTTAGGCATTTTATTAAACATTTGTGTTTTGACGGATGGGAAGCATTGGAGACAGAGGTGTGAGGGTGCACCTCAGATGTTTTTGGTCCCCAGGACTGCAAAAAATAATCTATTTCCACATCGGGGCCCAATACCTAGCATAGGACCCCAATTTGCATTGTAAAAGCAGACTTCCACCTGAAACACAGCCTCCTGCCCCACCTTGCCAAAGTATAAGTAAATGCAAACCTGGCATTTTACCTCCTCCCTACCCACCGGCCAGAGCACTCCTAGGTAGGTCTTTTTAAGTTTAATATACTATATTCGCTGCTCAAGGTGTGGTCTCCTCTACTTTGGAACAAAGATTGCTTTGCTGAATACCTCTAATCAGCCCACAGGTATGACCTTGAGCTTCAAGTCACCTGTCATTGTAATTCTTCATCCCTTTCCTACTCTGACCTCTCTGTCCTCAACCCATACACTGTGCAGCGTCCAAGATTCAACAGTGATTTCAAAAACTTTAGATCAGAACCACTGGTCCCATTTTCTAAGACAGCAGGCACTGGTACTGGTACTGCTGTTGCCAATTACAGCTCTTTTAGATCCATCTTTTTTTTACTTGTCCCATTGCAACCCTAGTGTTGCCTTGCATCATATTCCCTTTTGGCACTTATTTGCCATTCAGAGACCTTCCATTTAGTCTTTTTACCTCTGTCCCTGCTTTTCCCTGCATCTGTACTACTTTGTTAAATCTCCACCTTCAGTTCTGCTAAATGGACATTAAATGGAAACGTTGGCTGGAATTTTACTAGCAGGCTGTGAATCTCACCTCTGTGACCAAATGCAGGTCCCAAGTGGGTGAATGGCAGGATCTTGGAGGGGATTTTACTGGCAGTGACCAATTAAGTGGCTGGTAGCAGGACTGCCATCCTATTAAGAGCAGCGACCTGCCTTTCCAAGCTGCCAGCCCAGTCAGAGGGCTGGTAGCTCGGCAGCCTTGGCACTACCACCGATAGAGCTGGCCATGGCTCAGACTGCAGGGAGAAGATGAGGGTGCCTTCTTGATGGGCCAGAGAGAATTTTTTTTAATGCACCAGGGCCAGGCAGGCAGGCCTTGGTAACTGGAGGGTGAACCCTCCATCGACAGCATTGGAGCTGCAGGGGTTGCTATTGCAGGCAGGGTGCTCCTCTGTGGGACCTGGAGCAGCAGGAAGAAAGGACACCACCCTCCCAAACCCTGGAAGCTGTTCAGAGACTACATCAATATAGCTGCTGGTCTTCCCATGTGGAAAGGGTCCATTCCAACACCAGTAAAATGCTGGCAGGAGCGTAAAATGGCCATTCATAGGATAGTTAATTACCTTAATTAGCCACCCACCTCCATTCCCGCTTTGTGAAATATCCTCTGGCAGCAGGAAGGCATTCAACATCCCCCGGCATGCTCTGCCGCTGTTTTGCCAACCCTCCCGCCTCCCAGCCCATCTCAAAAAGCTGGTAAAATCCCAGCCATTAACTTTGGAACCATCTCCAGATTTATTTCCAGGAGCTATGCCTTTCTCAAATTTGAAAATGCTAGGTATTTATTAACTCACTGTTATTTTCACCATTCTGCCATGATTTTGCTGTGGCTTTACGTTAATAATCTAATTGTGAAACTAGTCTACTTTCTGTTGTGAGCCAATCACTCTCAAGCTGATAGATTTGTACTGATGAGCACATGTACCTGGGTCAAAGACACTACACGCATTGGTGGGGAGGGGAATATATGGGGCCTGCAAGAGCGAGAAATGTGCCTGGCAGGGTGATATAATTAGGCGAAATTTCACTGACGGCAGTTTATAGTTTAACTCAGCAGCTTGGGTTTGTGGTGGGTCAGGTCTCATGCCATCTCATGGCAGTTTACTACTTGTCATACATTTGCCATGAATACACATTACACTAAACTGTTTGAAATGATGTCCTACCTTCATGATAAAGTCAGCAGTGCATCAGAATCTCATGGTACCTGGTTCACATTCATTTGAAGGTGGTATGCAATAGTTGGCTTCATGTAGTTTTGTCTGATATGAGCAGTTTTTTTAACTCTACAGCACAAGAGAGGGGGGCAAGAGAATGGCAGCTTGCATGGAGGCTCGGGAGCAGCTGGTGGAGGGAGGCGGGGTTGGTGGAAAGTGGGATTGTGGCCTGGGGTTGGAGGCATCAAGGAATGGAAGAGGAATCCAAGGAGAATGGAGTTGGTGGGGTTGTGGGTATTGAAGAGTATAAGAGGGACCCAAGGGAGAACAGAGGGTGGGGTTGGGGGCATTGTGGGGAAGTGGGATCAGAGATCACAGAGGAGTGAATGAGGAATGAAGTGAGAAGGGTGTCTTGTGTGTTTTGGGGGGATTCAGGGGATTGGTAGGGACAGTCAGTCAAGGTCAGAAAATGAAGGGCCTAAACGATGAGGTCTGTACTGTCCAGATGTGGGTCCATCTCAGGGTGTTATCTGGCAGAGGGAACATTTATGGTCATGGCGAGTTTGAATTAGTTGGAGAACAAGTCCAGCATGAGTTGGGATAGTCAAAGGTATTGCAGGGTGGGTCATGGGATCTAACAAAATCTCTAAGGATGATGCAGGGGAAGTCTAGGATCAGAGCGGGAAAGTCAATGGGAATGGGTGTAGGCTCAGGTGTAGAGATTGCATGTCCAATTGGATGGTGACAAAGTCCAGGGTAATTGGGAGAGATAGAAGGGTTATAGGGGGAAGGCGCAAGGCAATGTTGGGAGGGTCAAGGGTAATGGAGACAAGCATGAAGGTGACAGGAGGAGGATGGAGAGTAATGGCTTCGATCTGAAACCTGACATGTACTATTTTTTCAAAATGTCTCCAAATTTACATGCAGCTGCCAGGATTGGAGATCGAAGTGGGAGGAGCCCAAAATGGGGTGAGTGGAGTTTTGGTTGTGGAATGCAATGATTTGAAAATAGGGTAGATGATGACATAGTGATGATGTCATTGGACTAGTAATCCAGAAGGCCTGGCTTTGTTATCAAACCCGTTGACAAGGGTGATGTTGTTGTTGTCTAGCGTACTGACCTCTACCTTGCAGAGGCTGAGCACTACCTTTCAGACACTTCTTCCAACCTCCCCCTGGACCATGGCCCCCACCAACAAACATCAAGCCATTGTTTCCAGGACTGTCACTGACCTCATCTCCTCTGGAGATCTTCCCTCCGCAGCTTCCAACCTCATAGTCTCCCAACCTTGTACAGCCTGCTTCTACCTACTACCCAAAATCCACAAACAGGACTGTCCTGGTAGACCGATCATTTCAGCCTGTTTCTGCCCCACTGAACCTATTTCTCCCTATTTTGACTCTATTTTCTCTCCCCTTGTCTAGTCTCTTCCCACCTATATTCGTGATTCTTCTGACAACCTACATCATTTCAACAATTTCCAGTTTCCTGGCCATAAATGCCTTCTCTTCACCATGGACGTCCAAATCCTCTATACCTTTATCCCCCACCGGGATGGTCTGAAGGATCTCTGCTTCTTCCTTGAACAGAGGCCCGAACAATCCCCACCATCTCTATTCCCCTCTGCTTGGTTGTACTCGTTCTCTAATTGAACAATTTCTCCTTTTAACTTGTCTGACTTCCTCCAAATAAAAGGTGTGGCTTTGGGTACCCGCATGGGCCCTAGTTATGCCTTTTTGGGAGGTATGTGGAATATTCCTTGTTCCACTCCTACTCAGGCCCCCTCCCACAACTCTTATTCTGGTAAATCAATGAATGTACCGGTGCCGCTTCATGCTCTAGTCTGGAACTGGAAAAAAATCACCACTTTTGCTTCCAATTTTCACCCCAATCCAATGTCCACATCTTCATATGGTCCATCTCTGACCCTTCCCTTCCCTTCTTTGACCTCTCTGTCTCCATTTCTGGTGATAGATGGACTACCAATATTCATTAAAGCCCACCAACTCCCACAGCTACCTTGATTACACCTCCTTACACCCTGCTTCCTGGAAGGACTCCCAGCTTCTCTGTCTCTGCTACATCTGTTCCGATGATGCTACCTTCCACAATGTCACATCTGACGTGTCCTCCTTTTTCCAGAGCCGAGGCGCCCGCCCCCACCTCCACCTCCCCACCACCCTCCCCCCCCCCCACCACCCCTGTCCCCTGCCTACTATGGTTGACAGGGCTTCTCAACTGTGTCCAACCCACTTCCCACACTTCTGCCCTCACCCTTCCCCCCCTCCCAGAATCATGATAGATTTCTCCTTGTCCCCACTTTCTACCCCATCAGCCTCCGAATCCAAAGGATTATCCTCTGCCATTTCCAACAACTCCAGCATGATGCCACCACCAAACACATCTTCCCCTCCCCTTCACTGTCAGCATTCCAAAGGGACTGTTCCCCCAACACATCCTGGTCCACTCTTCCATCACCCCAACACCTTCCCACAGCACCTTCCCATACAATCCCAGGAGGTGTAACGCCTGCCCCTTTACCTCCTCTCTCCTCACCGTCCAAGGCCAGAAAGCACTCCTTCCATGTGAAGCTGCAATTTACTTGCACTTCTTTCAATTTGGTCTGTTGTGTTCACTGCCCACGATGTGGTCTCCTCTACATCAGGGAGGCTAAACGCAGAGAGGGTGACCACTTTACGGAACACCTTCGCTCAGTCCCTAAGCATGTCTCTGACCTCCTTGTCACTTGCCATTTCAATTCACCATCTTGCTCTCATGCCCACATCTCTGCCTGCTACAATGTTTCAGTGAAGCCCAATGCAACCTGTTGGAGTTTTTTGAGGATGTTACTTTCAGCATAGATTAAAGTTGAACCAGTGAATATGGCGTTTTTGGATTTTCAGAAGGCTTTCGATAAGATCCCTCACAGGAGGCTAGTAAACAAAATTAGAGCGTATGCAATTGAGGGTAATATTCTGGCATGGATTGAGAATTGGTTAACGGACAGCAAACAGAGTAGGAATAAATGAGTCATTCTCAGGATGGCAGGCTGTGACTAGTGGTGTACCACAATGATCAGTTCTTGGGCCCCAGCTGTTCACAATCTATATCAATGATTTGGAAATGGGGACCAAATGTAATATTTCCAAATTTACCGATGACACACGCGAACATATGAACAAGGAGCAGGAGTAGGCCATTCAGCCCCTCGAGCCTGCTCCACCATTTAATAAGATCATGGCTGATCTGATAGTAACCTGAAATCTGCATCCTACCTACCGCTGATAACCTATTACCCCCTTGCTTACCAAGAATTTATCCACCTCTGCCTTAAAAATATTCAAAGGCTCCACTTCCGCCATCTTGTCAGGAAGATCGTTCCAAAGATCTCAACCTGCTGAGTGAAAACATTTTGCCTCATCACTGTTTTAAATGGGTGACCCCTTTATTTTTAAACAGTGACCCCTAGTCCTAGATTTTTGCACAAGAGGAAACACCGTCTCCACATCCACCCTGTCAAGACCCCTCAGAATCTTATATGTTTCAATCAAGTCACCTCTTATTCTTCTAAACTCCGACAGATACAAGCCTAGTCTGTCCAACCTTTCCTCATAAGACAATCCACTCATCCCAGGTATTAGTCTGGTAAACCTTCTCTGAACTGCTTCCAACGCATTTACATCCTTCCATAAATAAGGTGACCAATACTGTACACAGTACACCAAATGTGGTCTCACTAGTGCCCTGTACAACTGAAGCATAACCTTCCTACTTTTGTATTCAATTAAATGATAACATTCTATTAGCTTTCCTAATTACTTGCTGTATTTGCATACTAGTCCTTTGTGATTCATCTAGCATTTTGTGACACAAAACTAGGTGGAAATGTGAGTTGTGAGGAAGATGTAAGGAGGCTTCAAGGGAATTAGGATAGGCTAAGTGAATGGGCAAGAACATGGAAGATGGAATATGATGTGAATAAGTGTAAAGTTATCCACTTTGTTAGATAAAACAGAAAGGCAGAGTATTTCTTAAATGGTGAGAGGTTGAGAAGTGTTGATGTCCAAAGGCAGTGTTTCTATTCATGAGTCACTGAAAACTAGCATGCAGATTCCTTCATTGCAAGGGGCTTTGAGTACAGGAGTAAAGATGACTTGTTGCAATTGTATACAGCCTTGGTGACACTGCATCTGGAGTATTGTGTACATTTTTTGTCTCCTTATCTAAGGAAGGATGTATTTGCCATAGAGGGAGTGCAACAGAGGTTCATCAGACTAATTACTGGGATAGTGGGATTGTCTTATGAGGAGAGATTGAGGAAACTGGGCCTGTATTCTCTAGAGTTTTGAAGAATGAGATGTACTCTCATTGAAACTTACAAAATTCTTATAGTGCGTGACAGGGTGGATGTAGATAGGATGTTTCCCCTGGCTGGTGAGTCTAGAACCAGGGGACATAGTAACAGAATACGGGGCAGGCCATTTAAGACTGAGATGAGGAGGAATTTCTGCACTCAGAGGGTGGTGAATCTTTGGAATTCTCTACCCCAGAGGACTGCGGAAGCTCAGTCATTGAGCATGTTCAAGGCATGAATCAATAGATTTCTGGATACTAATGTTATTAAAGGATAAGGGAATATTTGGAAAAATGGCATGGTCTGTTTGAATGGCGGAGCAGGCGTGACAGGCCAAATGGCCCACTCCTGCTCCTATTTCTTGTGTTCCTATGTTTCTATGTTCCTAAGTACGTCATTTTCCAATTAGACATTTTACAGCCTTCTAGACTCAACATTGAGTTCAACAATTTCAGACTGTAAACTCTATCCTCCATTTTGAATTATTTTCCCCAGTATGTATCTTGTTACCATGTTTTGGTTGACCTTTATTCTGCTATTAACACCTATTCTGGACCAATGCTTTGTGTCTTTAATACTATCATTACCATTCTCTTTGCCTTGTGTTCCATGGCTTTTTTGTTTAATCTCCCCTGCCCTCTAACTTATTCCTGACCTTCTCTTTTGCTCCACCTGTCCCTCTCTCCCTGTTCAATAGCATAAAACCCACCATATCCCTACCTCTCTTCAGCTCCAAAGAAGAATCATATTGGGGTCAAAACGTTAACTCTGTTTCTCTCTCTGTTGGTGCTGTCAGGCCAGCTGAGTTTTTCCAGCACTTGCTGTTTTTATTTCAGATCTCCAGCATCCGCACAATTTTGCTTTTATTATAGTAATCCAGAGGTCCAGGTTAATGCTCTCAGGATAAGGGTTCAAATTCCACCATGACAGCTGGTGGAATGTAAATTCAATTCATAAATCTGGAATTGAAAGTGTAATGGTGTCCAGGTCATGGATTGTCGTAAGAACTCATCTGGTTCACTAATGTCCTTTAGGGAAGGAAATTTGCCATCCTTACCTGGTCTCCATGCTCTACATGTGACTCCAGACCCACAGCAATGTGGTTGACTCTTAACTTCCCTGTGAACTTGCCTAGCAAGCCACTCAGTTAAAGTCAATTAGGAATGGGCAACGAATGCTGGCCTTGTCAGTGACACCCACATTATGAAAGAATTAAAAAAAACTTACTGCTCATCAGTGCTCTGGCTGAAATCCATGGAGACATATGTTCTCATCTCACTGTTTGCCTGCTTCACAAAGTTCAATTACTGAAAAAAACTATGGGTCTCGTACACTCAATATTCTTGCAACCTCAGGAGCAGGAGAGGATGGACCAAAGGAGGGCTCTTGCCCTCGACAGCAGGGGCTGCAATGCCAACAACAGGCAGCACCAGAAGGAGAGGCTGCTCAGGATACAACCATCCAAGGAAGGCACTGTAGGAGGCAGGCACTGGCACGTCAACGTGTCCTCAGAACCAGAATGCACTACCTTCGGATGTCAACGAGGTAGTGTCAAAGACAACTGAGATGTCCTGAGAAATGGTTACTGAGATTTTTGGTAGCGTTCACCAAGACTGCAGCCATATGGATTTGGGGAGAACCCCATGCGAGTGGCCCTTAATGTCACTGTGGCACTAAATTTTTTCACCAGCAGTGGATTCCAGGGTTCAACGAGCAACATATGTGGCATATCATAGGTTGCCACATATACATATGAATCAAGGAGGTGACTGATGCCCCCTTTCATTGTGCCAATGAGTTCATGCATTTTTCCATAGATGATGGCAGCCAGGCGCCAAGGACATCGGCCTTCGAGGCCATCGCTCGTTTCCCTCAAGTGCAAGGGACCATCAACTGCACTCACGTGGCCATTAGAGCTCCCTCGAACCAGCCAGCTGCATTTATAATTGCAAAGGCTTTCACTCCTTGCACGTGCAGCTGGTCTGCTACCACAGATAACAAATCATGCACGCCTGTGCTCATTTCCTAGGGAGCTGCCATGACGCATACATCTTGTGGAACTCTTAGCTGCCAGAGCTGTTTGAGGCCCCAGCCCAGCTTGACAGCTGGATCCTGGGTCATAAAGGCTATCCCCTGTGGACATGGCTGATGAAAACAGTGAAGCATCCGAGAGCGCTGCAGAAGGGCGGTGCAACCAAGCATTGGCTTGCTCAATATGCGCTTCTGCTGCTTTGACTGTTCTGGAGGGGCTCTGCAGTGTACACCCCAGAGGGTGTCATGAATGGTAGAGGCCAGCTGTGTGCTGCAACACAGCCATCTGTTAAAGCCTGATGAGCAGGAGGAACATAACTTTTGCTCAGATGAGGATGAATTGTATGATTCTGAGGCGGAGGCCATGACCCACGAATGGATGCCAGGGCTGTGGACAGACATGCATGGTATACAAGGGACAACATTATATATGAACGGTTCACCCATGACTGAGGCCTTTGTCCCCTCGCTATAACTCCATTTTCTTCTTGGGATAAAGACTTAACCCTGCCATCTTCCCTTGCGAAGCAACCTCTAAACCTGCATCCTCTGCCAGCTGGGTTGGCATGGGGAGTGGAGCTTTGTCTCACACACTTATTGGTCAATGTTGGTACAGAGGACTTTTGTGCAACACTCGGGCATGTGTATGTCAGCGTACCATGACCAAATAAATGTGATTGGTCTCCACCTTTACATTGCTTTGAGTGCACCTACCCCATTTAACTTATCCCTGTTGAGAGCCATCTTGGACAATCTCTTTTACAATGCATAGAAGGGACAACCAGCTAAGCCTGCATGTTAAGCCACTTCCCACAGCCTGGCGAGTACAAAACTGGAAACTCACATGAATATTCAATAAAGAGTGCACACAAATCCAAACATTTTCCCCCAATAAATGCAATGTTCCTACATCCTCTGTAAGCTTCAATTAATGCAAATTATGAGGTGTGCCATTAGATTTACTTTCTGACTAAGCTAATAATTAAGTACACATAAATATATCAAAGGCAATGCACCATTTACACGTGATATATATATTTACGAAACACCCTTTGAACCCATAATGTCTTATGTTTCCTTCTCCCACCGCTCTGTCTAGGTGCAAACCCGATAGCAGCAGCTGAGTTGGAGGCAGTCTGCTCAGTTTTCTTCCCCATTGCCTTGGATGAACATGATGGGAATCCTCTGGTGGCCTGGGGCTTTGAGAATATCCCCTTTGGCTGCGACTGCTGGAGCTGATGGGGTCATTGCTGGAGGGGATGAGGAGCCGTCGCTAACACCGGGGGTGCCTTGAAAGGAAGCCCCGGGTAGCTGTCATATTTTCCTCCTCCATCTTGGTATGCAATGTCACCTTCCTGTCTCCCTGAGGAAAAGAGGCACCTGGAGGGTGGTCTAGCTGCCTCATGCCCCTTTCACCTAGCAACTGCTGCACTGAGCCCATGGCTAGAGCGATGGGATGCAGGTCAGAGCACATATGAATCGAATGCTCAACCTGGCTCTCCACGGCAGTCGCCATCCTCTCCATGAGAAAACCATGCGCTCGCATGCCTGAACACGGCAAACATCATGGCTTGGATGAACACTTCCATCGCATGCATGAAGCTGTACATGACCTCTGGCATCTCCTAACTTTTTCTGTACGTCCAGCAGGCTTCTTGTGGCCTCGATCAGAGACCTGTCATCAGCCTGGGGCTCAGCAGAGTCCTGTTCTCACACAGACTTCTGAGTGTCAGGGGACCAGCTGACACAGTCTCCCTTAGCTGCTGAGGTGTGTGTGCAATGTGTTCACTAGGTTGTGCCCCCGATTACAGACATTACCCCTTCAAGGACTGGGTGTATGTTACTCTGCCAGCTGACGTTGCTGTGCTGAGGCAGGTGACAGTGCATGCTTTGGGGCATTGGTCTCATTGTGCCCAGAGGAAAAGTCTTCTGGCTCCTGCCATGGCTGCGGCCTGCTCCTTGCATGGGGATGACCTGTGGTGGAGAACAAAAAGAAGCATATTTAGAAACAGCACAGTATGAGCACATCGCATTTTCGCATATGCCTCCTTGTGTGCCCATATGGCACCACCAGCATGGTTTCTTATTCATCCTTATACCTGTTCCAGCTGTGCCCTTTGCATTTGCCTGTCCTCCTTTATCTCCTGTGAGATGGATGGCCTCCTCCTCTGCTCAGGTAAGGACTCTTAGATTGACCACTCCGTCTTGGCTCTCTTTCTGGCATTGTGTCCTGGACGACAATATGCAGAATTAGTGACATGTCAAGTGAAATCTAACCCTCTTATCTGCATGCATCACCATCACACTTACTAGCCTGTCATTCGCATTTTGCATCCAAGTGCCCAGAACAGGCAAACCTCCACACACATTGGCATCAATTGCCATGTGGCACTAAGGCCAATCACCCATTCACCCTCCTGGCACAGCCGCCAACTTGAAGATGTCATTTACTGATGCCCCCATGAGAAACCCTTTATTAAGATGTGATTCTGGTACTGATCGTGACAAATTGGAGCGGGTTGTTCATCTGTTTCCTGCACTGCATCCAGGTTCTGCTATGGACCCCCATGGTTGCTCAACACCTCTGCCACCTCTGTCCAGGGTGACTTGATCAGGCAAGAGAGTCATCCGATGCCTTTTACAGGAAAAAGCCTTTCCCTAATGGCCTTGAGGAGAATCTGCAGGGAGGCAATGCTAAACCATTGGGCTGGTCTCTGTCTAGGCTCTGACATCTTTAAAGTTGAAGGGGCTTGGATGTGATGGGGGGCCCAGGACAAGAGAGTATAGTAAGTGGAGAATGATGGTGGTGGAGAAGTTTGAGGGGGACTGTGCTTGATCAGGGGAAGCAGCAAGAAATGGACCTACTGAGCTGCAAAGCTGTGGCCATGGTGATGAAGAGCCTTCTTGTTTGTGTAGAAGGCAACATTATATACAAACCATCATAACCAGCCTGTAGCTGCTGCCTTGCCAACTAATGACAAGTTTCACCAATGAAAAGACTCCCCTGCTGTGAGATCGCATATGCCTCACGTGCACACCACTAGCACTTTAAATTTTAACTAGAATCATATGGAAACCAGCAAAAAGCATCACACACTTCTGGTTCCACTGCTGGGAATGACATGCTACAGATAAAATTCTGTCCATCGTTGGTCAGGTTTCCTCTTAAGTCCGATTGATGGTGCCACTACATGTCTGCACATGATATGATGCTTGCACAAGTGCAGTGGTGCTGACTTTTAAGAGAGTAATTACAATACCTCTAACTTCAGGACAATACAACCCTACTGCTAGCTTCTCACTTTCTTTCACTCGCTTGACTTTGTTTTCTATTAGTTTTGACCTGCCTTTTACTTTTCTTTCTCTTTCTTAATTTCACTATGTTCTCTGTCTTTCATTCTCTGGCTCTCAGTTTTCCTTTTGTTCTCAACTGATTTTCTTCCCAACCTTTTTTCTCCGTTTACTATATGTGTCACTTTCTGGTTTTGTTATATCAAAAAATGAAAACAAATGTTATAACACTAGTTTATGTAAGTACTTATAATGCCTAACAATGAGCTGTTAAAGACCCAATGCAGTCAGCTCATGGTCATAAATGCTGAGGACTTTCTGTGCAAAAGATCAGAAATAGAACACATCCTGAAAATGGACACTATTGAAACTAGCAACATTTGTGTTTTGTACACAAAAATATTCAATATTTGATGGACTGGACAGGTTTCAACAGGAAACAGATAAACGTTATCACAGAGAGCTTTTCAGATGCTACATGCTCGATCAGGACCCTTGTCAGGAAGCCCCACCCCCTGGATTACCCACACTTAGGGCTTATTACTTGGAGCCTCCAAGGACATTACGTGACCCCTGATAGACAGCAGGAGAGGCTATACCTTCAGTCACTACATTTCCTCCCCCCTTTAGTTTTTTACAGTTTCTATTTACAGTCAACACTTGAATATCCAACAACATGTACATATATACAACTTCAGGTGATTAAAAATTAAGTCTCTGAGGTGCTCTCCTTACTCGGTTAGAGTGGTTAGAGCTCTACCACTCAAATTTCCTCCACAGAATCGACATGATCAGGAATTGCAGCACGAGATACATCATTAGTAAGTGGCAGTTCAGAGTTTGTTAACTCTACAGAGACATCGGGCATGTCTATTCTAGGTCAACCTGTTACCTCGGGAATTGATGGTTTGATGTTAATCACAGGCGGAATAGTTGGTTGTTGGAGTGTCTCGCTATCACAAATATGGTTTATGTGCTTTTGAACAATTCAGTCTTCTGTTTCCACCTGGAAGGATAAAGGACCAATCTCTGAGACAATGGTCCCAGGAACTCAACAAGGTCCACTTCCAAATTTCCGCACGAATACTGTGCCTCCTACAGTGAATCTTCGAGCTTTGCTATGAATATCTTGATTCAATTTTTGATTACTCTGATTCTTCTCTACCTTCTCCTCTAAGTTTGGAAACATCAGACATAACCTTGTACGTAGGTGGCATTTCATCAATAATTCAGACAGTGTTGAACCCGTAGTCAAATGAGATATTGTACAATAACTGAGAAGAAAGCGAGAAAGTTGAGTTTCTAGAGAACCTTCTGATAACCTCTTTATTCCAGATTTGAAAGTTTGCACAGCTCTCTCAGCTAAACCATTTGATGAGGGATGGTATGGGGCTGTTTTAATATGTCTGATTCCATTTAATTTCATGAATCTCTGAATCCCTGCACTGGTAAAGACTGTACCGCTATCAGAAACGATGATTTCCGCTAGGCCATGTATGCTAAAACAATGACGCAGCTTCTCGATAGTTGCACTCAACGTTGGTGATCTGACTTCGTATACATCCATCCATTTAGAATGTGCATCTATGATCAACAAAAACATGGTACCTAAGAATGGTCCTACATAATCAATATGTAGTCTTACTCAGGGTCGACCAGGCCACTCCCACGGATATATGGAGCTGAAACAGGCAACTTCTGTTGTTGCTGACAATGGAGACGGTGCTTGACTATGCTTTCAATGTCACTGTCTATGCCTGACCACCAGACATAGCTTCGCGCGGGCATTTTCATCTTTGATACACCTGGATGCGCATTGTGAAGCTCTCTCAGGAGTGGTTCTCTTCCTTGTGAAGGGACAACAACTCCTGATCCCCACAACAAAATTCCATCTTGACAACTTAACTCTGTTTTTCGGGCATGGCAGGTCTCATCTCTTCAGATACTGGTGAATTTGACAACCCTTGCAAAACAAGGTCTCTGACTTCCGACAAAATTGGATCTCTGTTCCTCCAATTTCTAATTTGCTTCACACACACAGGCGAAGGATCCAAGAAATTCAGTAATAGCACAACTTCTTGTGGCACTGGAGCATGTACAATGCTATCTGGTAACAGGAGATGACTGAGCCCATCTGCATTTGCAATATGTAAGCCAGGACAATTCGCAAAGCTATACCCATACATAGATAATATCAAAAATCATAGATAATATCAACAGCCCCATACCATCCCTCATCAAATGGTTTAGCTAAGAGAGCTGTGCAAACTTTCAAATCCGGAATGAAGAGGTTATCAGAAGGTTCTCCAGAAACTCGACTTTCTCGCTTTCTTCTCAGTTATTGCACAATATCTCATTTGACTACGGGTTCAACACCGTCTGAATTATTGATGAAATGCCACCTACATACAAGGTTATGTCTGGTGTTTCCAAACTTAGAGGAGAAGGTAGAGAAGAATCAGAGTAATCAAAAATTGAATAGCTGACACTATTGGTGGAATGGCCTTATCCTCATTGAATAAATCCACCAATGGTTTATGGTCCAACACAATGGTGAAATGTCATTCATGCAGATACTGTTAGAATTTCTTCACTCTGAACACCACCAATAAACCTTCCTTTTCGAGCTGGGAATAACCCTTCTCGACTGTGGAGAGGGTTCTCGAGACATAGCCAATGGGCCCTTAGTTCCATCTTCCATTCTATGTGATAACACAGCTCCTACACCATAAGGAGAAGCATCACATGTTAATACCAATTCTTGCGATGGGTCATAGTGTACCAATAAACACCAACGAACGCAACGGTTTCTTTACTTTCACAAAGGCTTCTTCCTGTTGTGAATTCCATGACCAACAGTGATTCTTTTTACACAACAAGTGTAATGGTGCCAGCACAGTTGATAAGTTTGGCAAGAAGCAGCTATAATAATCGACTATACCCAGGAAAGACTTAAGTTCGGTTACACTGGACAGCAATCTTTGATTGCCCTGACTTTCCCTTCTACCCAATGCAAACCCATGGTGTCCACCCTGTGACCCAGGTAAGCAACTTCTGCCGTTTGGAATGTACATTTTTCTTTCTTTAATTGTATGTCGGCTTCTTAGCACCTCCTCCAGGTTGGCCAAGTGTTAGATCTCAGTTGACCCTGTGATCAGGCATCATCTAGGTACACTACCACTCAGGGAAGTCCTTCCAAAAAATTCTCCATTGTCCTTTGGAAGATTGCATATGCAGATGATACTCCAAAGGGTAGGCGAGTAAATTGATAAAAACCCTTGTGTCCTCGAGACGTGCTACCCAGCTCTAATTGTTAGTAAGCATGGCTCATGTACAATTTTGTATAGGATTTTCCTCCAGCTAGTGTTGCATATAAGTCGTCTATCCTTGGAATGGGGTACTTATCTAGTTTGGCTGCCGTGTTTACGGTCAATTCATAGTCCCCACAAATGCATACAGTTTGCTCAGGCTTAACCACTGGAGCTATGGGTGCTGCCCATTCTGAGAATTGGGCAGGTTGGATGATGGCCAGCTTTTCTACCGGCTCAGTTCTGCATCCACCTTCTCCTTCATTGCATAAGGCACAGGTCTGGCCTTAAAGAAATTTGGTGACGCCTGAGGATCCACATATATATTTGCTTGCAAGCCTTATAACTTCCCTAATTCATCCTGAAATACACTGTCGTATTTCCTCAGCAGTTGAGGAACTCCTGTTTTCAGGTGAAATATTTCAGACCAGTCAAGCTTGATTTTCTGTAACCAGTCTTGGCCCAGAAGACTAGGTTCTTCTCCTGTCACTATTATCACTGGAAGCTGAGCTGTCTGTTGCCTACAAGACACAGGTATTGTTGCGATGCCCTTTACCTGTATAGATTCTCCAGTGTATGTCTTCAATTTAGTGGTTGTCCGCTCCAGATTCAGTGGCTGGGTATCTTCATTTAGGTATTTAAACGTGTGCTCTCCCACCACCCACCACTGCGGTTGAGGCTCTCGTATCGACCTCCATTATTAGTGGCTTCCCATTAACCTGGATTGTGACAGTAATAGATTCGGTTTTTACAGCATTGACATTACACAGGGAACAGATTTCAGTGTTGGTAGCTTCAGGTTCTGCTGTACTATTCAATTCAATTATGTTGGTTTGCTGCTTTATGGGCTGTTTTGACTTTGCCCTGCATTGCCTTTCTTAAGGCAGTAATGACATTCTGCCTCCTTAAATCTGCAGGCGTCCAGTCTGTGGTCATACCCACATCTATAACAAATTAACCTTGGAGTTGCTGCTGAAGTGTTTCTTCTAGGCCTTTTCATGTTTCTAACAGTGGACATTGCCTCTCGCTTCGATGCTGTGCCTCTGGTTTTTGCACCACACCCGGCGGTAGATTCCCACCCCACATGAAGAACAGCGCCATGTTGTATGTGTTGCAAAGTTTGGGAATCTCTCACAGCACTTTCGATGGCAAGTGGTATTTCCAGGACATGCTTCAAATCGATGTCGACCTCTGCGAGTAAATGGCGCTGAATGGTATCGTCATGAACTCCACAAACTAATTAGTCCCGCATTTAGTGTGTCCCCAAAGTCGCAGTGTTCTGTCAACTGTTTCAGCTTCGCTAGTAGGTTGCAATGGACTCTCCCAGGGCACTAAATCTGGAATTAAACTTAAACCGCTGCATTATTATGGATGGCTCCAGCTGGAAATGCCTTTTCATGAGGTCCACTAATTCATTAAAGGACTTAGAATTGGCCGGGTTCGGGGCCATCAGGCTGCGGATGAGATCGTATGTCTTGCTAACACATATACTCAAAAGGATTGCTTTCTGCTTTCCCTCTGCTGTAATTTTGTTTGCTACGAAATAAAAACCAAGGCGCCCTACATACTGGCTCCAGTCTTCCATAGTCGCATTGTAAGGATCAATTCTGCCGAAGAGTGGCACGACCAGTGAGTATTCTTTTCTTTTTTCTTAAGATTCGATGTATTCATGTTAACAAGGTGCGGTGCAGCATCGGAGCTATTTTACCCTCGACTCCAAATGTAATGACTTGACAGACCAGACAGATTTCAACAAGAAACAGATAAACTTTATTACGGAGAGCTTTTCAGATGCTACAAGCCCGATCAGGACCCTCGTCAGGAAGCCCTGCACTCCCAGATTACCCGCACTTAGGGCTCATTGGTTGGATCCTCCAAGAACATTACGTGACCCCTGATAAACAACAGGAGAGGCTATACCTTCAGTTATTGCAAATAGAATCATTTTAAAATTGAAATCATTTCTGTTTTACATGACAAATCATAACTAGTAGAATCATACACTGCTTTAATGGTCATTTATTTCATATTCATGAAATAGCAATCTTATAAAATAAACCCTTAAAAACTGTTAACAACCCAATATCTTCATGTACTTCTACATCTGTAAGTCTTTTAATCTCTCTCACATACATATCAATCCAGGTGCCAATTCCTTTTAAAACCACTTGGTGGAGACACTGTAACATTACATTGTGTTTTGATTTAAGACCACCATTGCTTTATAAATTGACAAAGAATTCAACGTTATTGAAGATATAAGAAGGTTAAGCTTTAAATTTGTATCTTCTACTTTTATGGTGTTGTTGATATGTTGGAAAGCAAACTGATGAGAGAAAAGGGCCTTCTGCCCCCAGCCCCAATCTGACTATTTTAATCAGCTGGATTCTTGCTCTATTCAGGAATTCCTCAGCCCATCAACTTGAATAGCAGTGACCAGAGCAAAAGGGTGGGATGTTTACTTTTCAGGCTGCTCCTGTTCAGCTGGCACCGGAACAAAGGGAGGCCTTAAAATTCAGCCTCATCTCTGTCCCACAAGTGGAGTAAACAAAATCATTTATGTACAGTGCAGCAGTACAACTTTTCTGTAATGAAATCAAAAAGGAACTTTCTTATTATGAGCAATGCTTTGGTCCAAGTATGGTGGGTTTGTGAGATTTGCAGGGCAAATCCAACAATTACCGCTCCATCAGTCTACTCTCTCAAACATCCTTAAAGTGATGGAAGATGTCATTGACGGTGCTGTTAAATGGCACTTACACAGCAAAGCCTGCACAGAAATGCCCGGTTTGTGTGCCGCCAGAGACACTTAGCTCCTGACCTCGTTACGGCCTTGGATAAAACATGGACAAAAGAACTGAGCTCAAGAGGTGAGAGTGACAGCCCTTGACGTCAAGGCAGCATTTGACCGAGCGTGGCATCAAGGAGCTCTAGCAAAATTGATATGAATATGATTCGGAGAGAAACTCTGTACTGCTTGGAGTCAAACTTAACACAAAAGGTTGCGGTTGTTGGAGGCCAATATCTCATTTCCAGGACATCAGTGCAGGAGTTCCTCAGGGTAGTGTCCTAGGCCCAACCATCTTCAGATGCTTCATCATAAAGTTATAAAAGCTGGGAAGTCATGCTGCAGCTGCATAGAACCTTGGTTAGGCCACACTTGGAATATTGCGTGCAATTCTGGTCACCACATTACCAGAAGGATATAGAGGCATTGGAGAGGATGCAGAGAAGGTTTACCAGGATGCTGCCTGGTCTGGAGGTTATTAGCTATGAGGAGAGGTTGGGGAAACTCAGATTGCTCTCACTAGAGCGACGGAGATTGAGGGGCGACTTGATAGAAGTTTTCAAAATTATGAGTGGCATGGACAGAGTAGATAGAAGCTTTTTCCCAGGGTGGAAGAGTCAATTACTAGGGGACATAGATTTAAGGTGAGAGGAGAAAACTTTAGAGGAGATGTGGGGGGCAAGTTTTTTACGCAGAGGGTAGTGAGTGTCTGGAATTTGCTGCCAGAGGAGGTGGTGGAAGCAGGTACGATAGTGGTGTTTAAGAGGCAGCTTGACAAATACATGAATAGGATGGGAATAGAGGGATACAGACCTCGGAAGTGCAAAATGTTTTAGTTTGACAAGCAATATGATCAGCGCAGGCTTGGAGGGCCGAAGGGCCTGTTCCTGTGCTGTACTTTTCTTTGTTCTTTGTTAGAAGTAGGGATGTTCATGATGATTGCACAATGTTCAGTACGATTCACGACTCCTCAGATACTGGAGCAGTCCATTTCCAAATGCAGAAAGAGCTGGACAAAATTGGGACTTGGGCTGATAAATGGCAAGTAACATTCGCGCCACATAAGTGCCAGGAAATGAGCTCTCCAACAAGAGCGTACCCAACCATTTCTCCATGAAATTCAATTGCATTGCCATCGCTGAATCCCCCACTATCAACACCCTCGGGGGTCACCATTGACCAGAAACTGAACTGGACTAACCATATAAATACTGTGGCTACAAGAGCAGGTCAAAAGCTAGGAATTCTCTGGCGAGTAACATACCTTCTGACTCCCCAAAGCCTGTCCACCATCAACAAGACACAAACCAGCAGTGTGATGGAATACTCTCCACTTGCCTGGATGAGTGCAGCTCCAACACAAGAAGCTGAACATCATCCAGGATAAAGCAAACTATTTGTGTGTGTGTGTGTGTGTGTGTGTGTGTATACTGGTTACTAGTTCTTGACTTTAATCAGAAATTTGGTTCTCGAAGTATTGTTTACATATCAGCATAAGTTTAAATTTCTTTTACATGTCGAACTCTGTACTGCCAGTTTATTTATTACTGTGCTGTCACGATTCTAGTATGTTTAGGGCCAGTCATGATGGGCGTATTGCCTTCATTTCAGATGTCAGTCTGAGATACTGAGTTGTAGGCACTCTGATTTATTTTAAATTCTCAATGACTTGTAGAGAAGTAACTCTGGCTCCAGAATATACTGTTTCATATACATCAGTACAATGCATCCCGTGTCGTTAAAGCACACTGCACATTGACTGATACATTGGGTATGTATTTTGTGTGTTTTCCTGATCCACAACGGGTCAATATCCTACGGCAGAATAGAAATGGACATGCAGCAGATGCCATATTGGTTTGGACACTTGATAGGTATCCTGACAGCCACCAGAATACAGGCATCATATTTATAAATCAGGGGTGAGAGTGGCTAAGCCAAAAAGGTCTGAAAATGTTTTGTGACGACGCATCATGTAATTATATAGTACTTTTAATGACCTGTAGTGAAATGTAAATGCTTCTAGGCCACTTCAAATTGGCGGAAGTGGGTAGAAACATTAGTTTTCTCATTATTTATCTTCTATTACTATCAAGACTGTGGACCAATGCATTTGTATCAAATCACCAAAGGGACCTCAGCATTTCATCATTCAATGCAGTTAGTACATGTAATGCAGGATGAAGCCCACACTAACAACAGAACACGATCTTGCTGCATTATGTACATGCAAAGGGAAGCAAAGGATGATGGCAATGCTTACAAACTATTTTCCAGTCTGACCCTATTTTAACTCACCACCACCTTCTCAAGGGCACTTTGGGATTGGCAATCAAAGCTGGTCTTGCCACTGATGCCCACATACATAGCTAAAAAGAAACTCTTGAAAATTAACCTGACCCCAGACACCAGCAAAAGCTAAACAGCAAGAAAGCAGCATTGTAAAAATTGGTATGTTATTATTAAAGTTTACTATATATATATATTTTTTATATATATATAAAAAAACACATCATATAAATATGAAAATTTATGTTTTTAAAGTACTTTGTAAAATGTTATTATTTTATAACTCTCCATATGCCATGGTGACAGAAGACTCAGTGAAACCCCTCTACCCCATCACACACACGTGTCTTCCCAACCCACCTCCCCCCCAACTCACTCACTCATGCCCTCCCTCCCCACTCAGCCCTCCATTCATTCACTCACTCTTGCCGTCTCTCCTCACTTAGCCCCAACTCATTCATTCGCCTACCTGAGAAACCTGACATTGATTTAGCATTTATAAAAGCTTGTAAGCAATCACTGTTGATCTGACTTCAAATGGTGTAATTCGGAATGAATATTGAAGCGCTCGAAAACATGATCCTGCACTACAGGATTCATTAAAAGCACTCAAAAACAATCGAAAACCACCGCGGCTTGTCAAGGTTGTGGAAGCAATCTTCTGCGTTCGGAGGCGGTCATTAGTAATTGGAAACAATTGCCTTCACCAACTCTGGTGAAAAACAAGGGACACTTCGCCAGGGGTCAGGGAGATGGTGTGGTAAAGAAATAGTCAACAATGTAAGTAACAAAGTAAATGTGGCACCATTGAAAAGTATCGGTGCAGTGGAATTAAATTTGAAAGCATATAACAAAATAAAAAAGCTAGCAACTCACCAAGACTCCATGACAGCACCTTCCAAGCACATGACCTCCACCACCGTGAAAGACAAGGGCAGCAGATACATGGGAACACCACCACCTGCAAGTTCCTCTCCAAGAGGCACACCATCCTAACTCGCTATTCCTTCATTGTGGCTGAGTCAAAATCCTGGAACTCCCTTCCTAACAGCCCCTGCCTACGTAGCTGCAGTTCTTGAGTACCTGATCGCCTAGATCCAGGAGCTGGCAGGCAATGTGGCCTGGGACAACAAGAAGAACAGCATCAGCCTCCACCACCTGCAGCTCACCATCAGCAATGGCAAGGAGTTCAGCAAGCAGCCGGGAGGAGACACTACAGCCTGACGAGGTGTCCTCCCCAACATCCAGGCTGTGCCTGCCCAAGAAAACCGCGCATCCCAGCCAGGTTTATGCCTGAAGGTGAAAGATCAGAAAAAGGTAAAATGTGAATTAAAAAAACAATATATCGTCCAATGCATGGCTTTAAACAACCAAACCTGCCCCAGCTCTTCCCAGATTCCACTTCCTCTGCTGTAAGCCAATAACACACAACACCCAACTCTAATGGCCCGGACCCTTCCTCTTGGACCTGCCATAAACATATCTACAAGGGACAGTGTGTCAGCCTACAGCCCTCCCTCCTCCTCTTTCTCCCCTCCCTCTCTCACTCAATACCCCTCCCTCCCACTCTCTCTCTCCCTCCCTCCTGCTTTCTCTCTCTACCCCTCACTCCCTCCTTCTCCCACTCTCTACCTGTCCTCCCCTCACTCTCACTACCCGGCCCTCCCTACCTCTCTCACTCTCAGCCACTCCCTCCCTCTACCACTCCCTTCCTCCCTCTCTACCCAACCCTCCCTCCCTCTCTACACTCGCTCCCTCGCCAACACCACTTCCCTCCCTCCCTCACCACATCCCCATTCCCCACTCCCTCCGTCACCCCCTTCCTCCCTCCCCATCCCTGCTCCCTCCTTCCCCCTCATTGCTTCCTCCCTCCCTCTCTCACTCTCTCCCCCGCCCTCCCTCCCTTCCCCCAGCCCTCTCTCTCTACACCTCCATCCCCCCCTCACTCTATGCCTCCCTTCCTCCTCTCTCTCTAGGCCTCCAAACCTCCCTCTCTCTTTGCCTCCCTCCCTCTCTCTCTAAGCCTCCCTCCCCCTCTCTCTCTATGCCTCCTTCCCTCTCTCTCTCTTTATGCCTCCCTCCCTCCCTCTCCCTACGCCTCTCTCCCTCCCTCTCTCTACGCCTCCCCCCTCTCTATGCCTCCCTCCCTCTCATCCTCAATGACTCCCTCCTCCTCTCTACATCTCCTTCCCTCTCTCTCTACGCCTCCCTCCCTCTCTCTCGATGCCTCCCTCCCCCTCTCTCTGATTCTCCCTCCCTCCCTCTCCCCTTCCCCTTCATCCCTCCCCCTCCCCCCTCCCTCTCTAACTCTCCTCCCTCCCTCTCTCACTCTCCCCACTCCCTCCCTCTCTCACTCTGTACCCCTGCTTCTCTCCCTCTCGCACTCCCTACCCCTCCCTCCCTCTCCCCTTCCCTCCCTCTCCCCTTCAGTCCCTCTCCCCTCCCCTTCCGACCTCCCCCCTTCCCCATCCCTTCGTCTCTCTCCCCCACTATCTGCCCCTCTCCCATTCCCCCACTCTCTATCTATCCCTCCCTCCTCCTTCATCTATCTATCTATCAATCTATCTATCTATCTATCTATCTATCTATCTATCTATCTATCTATCTATCTATCTATCTATCTATCTATCTATCTATCTATCTATCTATCTATCTATCTATCTATCTATCTATCTATCTATCTATCTATCTATCTATCTATCTATCTATCTATCTATCTATCTATCTATCTATCCCTCTCTCCTCCCTCCCTCCCTCTCTCTCCATCTATCTCTCTCTCTTCCTCCCTCCCTCTCTATCTCTCTTTCCTCCTCCCTCTCTCTCTACACTCCTCCCTCTCTCTCTCTCTACTCTCTCTGTCTCTTTCTCTACACCACCCTCCCTCTCTCTCTACCCATCCCTCCCTCTGTTGATCCTCGTTCCCTCCCCAAACCCTCTTCCCTCCCTCTTCCCCCTCACTCCCTCCCAATCTCCCTCCCTCACTCTCTCTACCCTTCCCTCTCTGTCTACCCCTCCCTCCCCCTCTGTCTACCCCTCACTCCCTCTCTCTCTCTACTCCCGCCTCCCACTCCCTGCCTTTCTCTCACTACCCCTCTCTCCCTCCCTCTCTCTCTATGCCCCTCTCTCCCTACCTCTCTCCCTATCACTCTCTTCCTCTCTCTTTAACCTCTTTCCCTCCTTCTGTCGACCCTTGTTCGTTCCCCTAACCCCTCCTTCCACCCTCTTTCCCCACATTCCCTCCCACTCCCGCCTCCCTCCTTCCTTTCCTCTCTCCTCGCTCATTCCCACTCCCCTCCCTCCATCCCTCCCTCTCTACCACTTCCTCCCTTCCCCTCTCTCCCCCTCCCACTCTCTACTCCACCCTCCCTCCTTTCCTCTCTCTACCTTTCCCTCCTTCCTTCACTACCCCTCACTCCCTCCCTCTCTCTACACCTCCCACTCTCTCTGTACTCCTCCCACACCTAACTCTCTATCTCTACTCCTCGCCCGCTCACTTTCTATCATTCCCCCCTCTCTTCTACTCCTCCCTCCCTCTCAATCCCTCACATCCTCCTTCTCTCCCCCTCACACCCTCTCTCTCTACCCCTATCTCCCTCCTGTTGATCCTTGCTCCCAACCCCTCCACCTCACTCTTGCCCCTCATTCCTTCCTGCCTTCCCCCTCCCACCTTCCCTCTCCCTCTCTCTATCTCTATATCCCTCCCTTTCTCTCTACCCCACTCCCTCTCTACCCCTCACACCCTCCCTCTCTCTCTCTACCCCACTCTCCTTCCCTCTGTCAATCCTCGCTCCTTCCCCCAACCCTTCCTCTCTCCCTCTTCCCCCTCATTCCTTCCCACCCTCCTGCCCAACCATCCTCCCCTCTCCCTCCATCCCTCTACCCCTCCCTTCCTCCCTCTCTCTCTACTCCTCCCTCTCTTTCTACCCCTCCCTCCATCCCTCTCTCTCTATCCCTCCCCTCCATCCCTCTCTCTCTACGCCTTCCTCTCTCTATCTCTCCCTCCATCCCTCTCTCCCCATCCTTCCCCTCCATCCCTCTCTCTATCGCTCCCTCCCTCAAACCATCCCCCTCTCTCTCTGCTTCTCCCTCCCTCTGCCTGTCCCTCACTCCATCCCCAACCCCTCCTTCCTCCCTCTTCCCCCTCATTTCCTCCCACCCTACACCACCTTCCCCCTCTCCTCCCCTCTCCCTCTCTCTTTCCCTCTCTCGTTCCCTCTCTCTTTATCCCTCCCTCTCTCTCTCTCTCTTACTCCACCCATCACTCTACCCCTCCCTCCCTCCCTCCCTCCCTTTCTGTCTACACCTCCTTCCCTCTCTCTACCCCTCCCTCCCTCCCTCTCGCTACCCTCTCTCTACCTCCCACTCTCTCTACTCTCACACTCCCTCTCTCTGCCCTCCTCTTCCTTCCCTACTCTCTACTCCTCTCTCCCCTCTCTCTCTACCCCTCTGTCTACTCCTCTCTCCCTTCTCTCTCTACCCCTCTCTCACCACCTCTCTCTCCAACCCTCTCTCCCTCCTTCTCTATCTTCTACCCCTCCCTCTCTCTCTCAAACCCTCCCTCCCTCTCTCAAACCCTCCCTCCCTCTCTCCCTAACCCTCCCTCCATCCCTCCCTCTCTCCCTACCCCTCCCTCTCTCTCTCTATTCCTCCCCTCTCTTCCTTTCTCTCTCTCCCCCCCCTCTACTCCATTCTCCCTTGCTCACTATCCCTCACTGCTTCTCACATTACCCCTCACTCCCTCCCTCTCTCGCTACCCTCACTCCCTCCCTCCCTCTCTTGCCACCCCTCTTTCCCTGTCTACCCCCCTCTCCCTCCTTCTCTCTCTACCCCTCATTTCTTCCCCATCTCCTCCCACCTTCCCTCTCCCTACCTCTATCTCTATATCCCTCCCTTTCTCTCTACTCCCTCCCTCTACCCCTCTCTCCCTCTCAACCCCTCACATGCTCCCTCTCTCGCTCTACACCATCTCCCCCCCCATCGATCCTCACTCATTGCCTAACCCCTCCTCCCTCGCTCCCTGTCTCTCTCTACCCCTCCGTTCCTCTCTCTGCCCCTCCATCCCTCTCTCTCTATTCCTGCCTCCCTCTCCCTACCTCTGTCTCTCTATCCCTCTCTCTCTACCATTCTTTCCCTCCTGCTCTCTTCCTCCCTGTTGATCCTCGCACACTCCCCCAACCCTTCGTCCCTCCCTGTCTCCGTCATTCCCCTCCCACACCCACCTCCCTCCCACCTATCTTCTCTCGTCGCTTGTTCCCACTCCCTCTCCCTCCCTCTCTCTCTATCTCCCTCTCTACACCTCCGTCCCTCCCTCTCTACCACACCCTCCCTCCCTCCCTCTCTACCACACCCTCCCTCCCTCCCTCTCTACCACCCCGTCCTTCTCTCTCTACCCCTCCCTCCCTCTCTTTCGATCTCCAACCCTCCAACCCTCTGACTATATTGCTCCCTCCCTCCCTCTCTACCCCTCCCTCCCTCTCTCTCTACCCCTCCCTTTCTCTCTACCTCTCCCTCCATCCCTCTCTCTCTATCCCTCCCCTCCAGCCCTCTCTCTCTATGCCTCCCTCTCTATGCCTCCGTCTCTCTCTACCTCTCCCTCCATCCCTCTCTCTCCATCCTTCCCCTCCATCCCTCTCTATCGCTCCCTCCCTCAAACCATCCCCCTCTCTCTCTGCTTCTCCCTCCCTCCTCTCGATCCTCACTCCATCCCCAGCCCCTCCTCCCTCCCTCTTCCCCCTCATTTCCTCCCACCGTACCCCCACCTTCCCCCTCTCCTCCCCTCTCCCTCTCTCGTTCCCTCTCTCTTTATCCCTCCCTCTCTCTCTCCCTCTCTCTCACCACCCATCCCTCTACCTCTCCCTCCCTCCCTCTCTTTCTGTCTACCTCTCCTTCCCTCTCACTACCCTCTCTCTCTACCTCCCACTCTCTCTACTCTCTCCCTCTCTCTGCCCTCCTCTTCCTTCCCTACTCTCTACTCCTCTCTCACCTCTCTCTCTACCCCTCTCTCTACTCCTCTCTCCCTTCTCTCTCTACCCCTCTCTCACCACCTCTCTCTCCAACCCTCTCTCCCTCCTTCTCTCAAACCCTCCCTCCCTCTCTCCCTACCCCCTCTCTCTCTATCCTTCCCCTCCCTTTCTCTCTCTCCCTCCCTCTCTACTCCACTCTCCCTTGCTCACTACCCCTCACTGCTTCTCTCACCCCCTCACTACCTTCCTCCCTCTCTTGCTTACCCTCATTCACTCCCTCTTTCACTACCCCTCACTCCCCCCCTCTCTTGCTACCCCTCACTCCCTCCCTCCCTCTCTCGCTACCCCTCTCAATCTCCCTGTCTTGCCACCCCTCTTTCCCTGTCTACCCCTCCCTCCCTCCTTCTCTCTCTACCCCTCATTTCTTCCCCCTCTCCTCCCACCTTCCCTCTCCCTCCCTCTATCTCTATATCCCTCTCTTTCTCTCTACTCCTCCCTCCCTCTACCCCTTTCTCCCTCTCAACCCCTCACTTCCTCCTTCTCTCTCTCTACACCATCTCCCCCCCATCGATCCTCACTCACTCCCTAACCCCTCCTCCCTCACTTTGCCCCCTCCCTCCCCGTCTCTCTTTACCCCTCCATTCCTCTCTCTCTGCCCCTCCCTCCATCTCTCTCTATTCCAGCCTCCCTCTCCCTACCTCTGTCTCTCTATCCCTCTCTCTCTACCACTCTTTCCCTCCTGCTCTCTCCCTCCTTGTTGATCCTCGCACCCTCCCCCAACCCTTCGTCCCTCCCTATCCCCCGTCATTCCCCTCCCACACCCGCCTCCCTTCCACCTATCTTCTCTGTTCCTTGTTCCCACTCCCTCTCCCTCCCTCTCTCTCTCTATCTCCCTCTCTACACCTCCCTCCCTCTCTCTCTACCACTCCCACCTTCCCTCTCTACCACCCCGTCCTTCTCTCTCTACCCCTCCCCCCCTCTCTTTCGATCTCTCCCCTCCATCCCTCTGTCTCTATTGGTCCCTCCCTCCCTCTCTACCCCTCATACCCTCCTCCTCTCCCTCTGCCCCACTTTCCCTCCCTCTGTCAATCCTCGGTCCTTCCCCCAACCCCTCCTCCCTCCCTCTTCCCCCTCATTTCCTCCCACCCTACCCCCACCTTCCCCCTCTCCTCCCCTCTCCCTCCCCCATCTCCCTCTCTCCTTCCCTCTCTCTTTATCCCTCCCTCTCTTTCTCTCTCTCTCTCCACCCATCCCTCTACCCCTCCCTCCCTCCCTCCCTCCATTTCTGTCTACCCCTGCTTCCCTCTCTCTACCCCTCCCTACCTCTCTCTACCCTCTCTCTAACTCCCACTCTCTCTACTCTCTCCCTCCCTCTCTCTGCCCTTCTCTTCCTTCCCTCCTCTCTCCCCTCTCTCTAGTCCTCTCTCCCTTCTCTCTCTACCCCTCTCTCACCACCTCTCTCTCCAACCCTCTGAGCCTCCTTCTCTATCTTCTACGCCTCCCTCCTGCTCTCTCTTCTACCCCTCCCTCCCTCTTTCAAACCCTCCCTCCCTCTCTCCCTACCCCTTTCTCCCTCCCTCCCTCTTTCCTTACCCCTCTCTCTCTCTCTCTCTATCCCTCCCCTCCCTTCCTTTCACTCTATCCTGCTCTCCCTCCCTCTCTACTCCACTTTTCCTTGCTCACTATCCCTCACTGCTTCTCTCACTACCCCTCACTCCCTCCCTCTCTCGCTACCCCTCACTCCCTCCCTCGCTACCCCTCACTCCTTCCCTCCCTCTCTTGCTTACCCTCATTCCCTCCCTCTTTCACTACCCCTCACCCCCCCTCCCTCTCTCGCTACCCTCTCAATCTCCCGCTCTTGCCACCCCTCTCTCCCTTTCTACCCCTCTCTCCCTCCTTCTCTCTCTACCCCTCATTTCTTCCCCCTCTCCTCCCACCTTCCCTCTCCCTCCCTCTATCTCTATATCCCTCCCTTTCTCTCTGATCCTCCCTCCCTCTACCCCTCTCTCCCTCTCAACCCCTCACATCCTCCCTCTCTCTCTCTACACCATCTCCCCCCATCGATCCTCACTCACTCCCTAACCCCTCCTCCCTCACTCTTCCCCCTCCCTCCCCCTCTCTCTACCCCCCGTTCCTCTCGCTCTACCCCTCCCTCCCTCTCTCTCTATTCCTGCCTCCCTCTCCCTACCTCTGTCTCTCTATCCCTCTCTCTCTACCGCTCTTTCCCTCCTGCTCTCTCCCTCCCTGTTGATCCTCGCACCCTCCCACAACCCTTCGTCCCTCCCTGTCCCCCGTCATTCCCCTCCCACACCCGCCTCCCTCCCACCTTTCTTCTCTCGTCCCATGTCCCCACTCCCCCTCCCTCCCTCTCTCTCTCTATCTCCCTCTCTACACCTCCCTCCCTCCCTCTCTACCACTCCCTCCCTCTCTACCACCCCGTCCTTCTCTCTCTACCCCTCCCTCCCTCTCTCTCGATCTCTCCCCTCCATCCCTCTGTTTCTATCGCTCGCTCCCTCCCTCTCTCTCTCTCTATCCCTCCATCCCTCTCTCTATTGCTCCCTCCCTCCCTCTCTACCCCTCACACCCTCCCCCTCTCTCTCTACCCTGCTCTCCCTCCCTCTGTCAATCCTCGCTCCTTCCCCCAACTCCTCCTCCCTCCCTTTTCCCCGTCATTCCTTCCCACCCTCCTGCCCAACCGTCCCCCTCTCCTCCCCTCTCCCTCCATCCCTCTACCCCTCCCTCCCTCCCTCTCTCTCCACACCTCCCTCCCTCTCTCTCTACACCTCCCTCTCTCTCTACCTCTGCCTCCATCCCTCTCTCTCCATCCTTCCCCTCCATCCCTCTCTCTCTATCGCTTCCTCCCTCACACCATCCCCCTCTCTGCTTCTCCGTCCCTCCTCCTGTCGATCATCACTCCATCCCCAACCCCTCCTCCCTCCCTCTTCCACTACCTCTCACTCCCTCCCTCTCTTGCTACCCCACTCAATCTCCCTCTCTTGCCACCCCTCTCTCCCTGTCTACCCCCTCTCCCTTCTTCTCTCTCTCTACCCCTCTTTCCTTGCCTCTCTCTCTCTACTCCTCTCTCCCTCCCCCCCTCTCTCTCCCTATATCTCTACCTACCTACACCATAATTAGCAATCAACTAAAAGTTGCTGTTAGGGTTGGAAGAAGGTGAGTTTTAGTCCAGCCTTAAAACAGGGCTCATATAGGCGCCGCTTGCAGCTGCAACTAGTTTATTAGATAACTGGCTTAATCAGGTTTTCAGAGGCTAGGTTCAGAGAGTATAAAAGCAGGCTAACTTAAAGTACTGACTTTGTCTGCACTGGAGTACTGTGTTTGGCTGCAGTAGAGAGCTTCAGTCGGAGATTGGTGAATGAGGTAGTTTTACAGTTTAAAACAGCAAGAGGAGAACCGGGATTTTCACAGTTTAAAATAGCGAGACAATAGCTGGGATTTATACAATTTAAAACAGCGATAGGAGAGCTGGGATTTTCACAATTTAAAACAACGAGAGGAGATATGGGAGTTTTTCAGTTTAAAACAGTGAGAGGAAAGCTGGGAGCACACGGAGAGCGGACCTGTGTGAGAAGGGTTGCGGTGGCGGGAATTAAAAACCGACCTCAGGGACCCCCTTCAACCTGTTTCTACCTGTCAGAGCCAGTGTGTGACATCACAGGAAAACATATAGGTGATTGGTGGGTATCTCTTCCATGTCTCATTTGATTGGCCAAGTGGTTTAAATCAGGAGACGTTATTACAGCTGAAAAGTAAAGTTAAGAACTTCACTTTTAAAATACTTAACATCCAAATTAATTAATTAAATAGAATAGAGATAGCTGGGCAGGTGATGTGTTGCAGCTGTAGCATGTGGACGCTGGTGTGATCCATGGTGACCACATCTGCAGTTGGCTGCTCGAAGAAATTTGGCTCGGAGTAGATGAGTTGGAGTCCAAGCTGTGGACACTGTGACACATTGGGGGGGGGAAGAGTTATCTGGACACTGTGCTTCATGATGCAGTCACACCCCTTAGATTAATTACATAAGTTTGGTCCGTGGTCAGGGACAGGAGGGTGTGACTGTGAATGAGGCAGGTATGGGGATCCAGAATTTAGCTTTGGTGGAGCCTGAGCCAGTGCCCTTGTCCTAAGGGTACGAGTCCTTGCTCCCGGTGTGGACGAAGGCACAGACCGCAGGGAGGATGAGCAAACTGACCACAGCACCATGGTACAGAGCGCCATTAAAGTGGGGGGAGAAAAGATAAATGTAGTAGTAATAGGGGATAGCTTAGTGAGGGGAATAGATACTGTTCTCTGCAGCAAAGACAGAGAATCCCAAAGGCTGTGTTGCCTACCTGGTGCCAAGGTTAAGGACATCTCTTCTGGGCTGGAGAGAACTTGGTGTGGGAGGGGAAGGAAATGTTTGTCGTGGTCCATGTAGGTACCAAAGCCATAGGTAGGACTAGGAAAGAGGTTCTGCTGAGGGACCACAAGCATCTCGGGGCTAAATTAAAAAGCAGAACCATAAAGGTAATAATCTCTGGATTACTACCTGAGCCACGTGCAAATTGGCGTAGGGTAAATAAAATTAGAGAGGTAAATGCATGGCTCAAAGATTGGCATGGGAGAAATGGGTTCCAATTCATGGGGCACTGGCACTAATACTGGCGAAGGAGAGAGCTGTTCTGCTGGGACAGGCTTCATTTGAACCATGCTGGGACCAGTGCCCTGGCAAATCATATAACTAGGGTTGTAGATAGTGCTTTAAGCTAATTAGTGGTGGGGAGCGTTCAACTGAAGGGAAATTTAGAAAATCAAAAATAAACCAGAGAGCAGAGGTGCAGGGTAGTGAAGAGGCGAATGACAATCAAAGTATGACAGGAAAGGGCAGTAAGTATAAGCAGGAGAGTGCGGCAGAAATTAGAACCAGAATGAGTAATAATGGTAAAAAGCCAAAGCTTAAGGCTCTTTACAAATGCTGCATGCATTCAGATAACAAGATAGTTGAGTTGACAGCACAAATAGAAATAAATGGATATGACTTGATAGCTGTTACAGAGATGTGGTTGCAGGGTGACCAAGACTGGGAACTCAATATTCAAGGGTATTTGACATTCCGGAAAAATAGGCAAAAAGGAAAAGGAGGTGGGGTAGCTTTTTTAATAAAGGAAGTTATCAGTGTGGTTGTGAGCAGTGATATAAGTGCAATAGATTGTGATATGGAATCAGTTTGGACAGAAATAAGGAATAGCAAGGGGAAGAAGTCATGGGTGGGAGTCATCTATAGGCCCCCGAAGAGTTGCCTCACTGTAGGGCAAAGTAATAATCGGGAAATAATGGAGGCGTGGAAGAGGGGCACTGCAATTGTCATGGGGGATTTTAATCTGCATATTGGCTGGACAAATCAGATCGGCAGGGGTAACATGGAAGAAAAAATTTGTAGATTACATCAGGGATTGTTTCTTAGAGCAATATGTTGCAGAACCTACCTGGGAACAGGCTATTTTAGATCTAGTAATGTGTAATGAGGCAGGATGAATAAGAGATCTCATAGATGAGGATCCTCTAGGGGGTAGCGATCACAACATGGTAGAATTTCAAATTCAGTTTGAGGGCAAGCAACTCGGGTCTCAAACCAGTGTCCTCAACTTAAATAAGGGTATTACAGAGGTATGAAGAAAGGGTTGTCTAAAGCGGGCTGGGAAAATAGACTAAGGGGAAGGTCAGTGGATGAGCAGCAGTAGTCATTTAAGCAGATATTTCATAACCCTCAACAAAAATTTATCCTGGTCAACAATAAGGACTCGGTGAGAAAGATGAACCACCTGTGGTTAACAAAGGTGGCCAAGGAGAGTATCCAATCAAATACTAAGGTATTCAAAGCGGCAAAAACTGGTGGTAGGCCAGAGAATTGAGAATTTTTTAAGAACCCACAACGGATGACTAAAAATCTAATAAAGAGGGAGAAAATTGATTATGAAAGTAAATTGGCAAGAAATATAAAACCAAGCAGCAAGAGGGTATATAAAAAGAAAGAGAGTATCTAAACTGAGTATGGGACCCTTGGAGGATGCAACTGGAGAATTGATAATGGGGAACAGGGAAATGGCAGATAATTTAAACCAATATTTTACATCGATCTTCACAGTGGAGGACACTATAAACATTCCAAAGATATCAGATAAGCAAGGAGCTAATGGGAGGAAAGATCTTGTAACAGTCTCTATCATGAGGGGCAAAGTATTTGAGAAACTATTGGGACTAAAGGCAGTCAAGTTGCCAGTACCTGATGGCCTGCATCCAAGGGTTTTAAAGGAAGCAGCTGCAGAGATAGTGGAGGCATTAGTCAAAATATTCCAGAACTCACTGGATTCAGGGAGGGTCTCAGAGGATTGGAAAACTGCTAATGTAATGCCCTTGTTCAAGAAGGGAGGGAGACAAAAAGCAGGGGACTACAGGCCAGTAAGCTTAACATCTGTCATTGGGAAAATGCTAGAGTCCATCATTAAGGAAGAACTAGCAGGACATTTAGAAAAGCTTAATGCAATCAAACAGAGTCAATATGATTTTGTGAAAGGGAAATCATGTTTGTCAAATTTACTAGAGTCCTTTGAGGATATAACAAACAGAGTTGATAAAGGGGAACCAGTAGATGTAGTGTATTTGGATTTCCAGAAGGCATTTTATATGGTGCCACATAAAAGGTTATTGCACAAGATAAGAGCTCACGGTATTAGGGGTAATATATTAGCATGGATTGAGGATTGGTTAACACACAGAAGACAGAGTTAAGATTAGTGGCTCTTTTTCAGGTTTGAAAGACATAACTAGTGGAGTGCCACAAGGATCAGTCCTAGGGCCTCAATTATTTACTATCTATATTAATGACTTGGAGGAGGGGGCAGAGTGTAATGTATCCAAATTTTCTGACAATACCAAAACAGAGCCATAGAGTCATAGAGGTTTATAGCACAGAAAAAGGCCCTTTGACCCATCAAGTCTGTGCCGGTCAAACAAGTACCTAACTATTCTAATCCCATTTTCCAGCACTAGGCCCATAGCCTTGTATGCCATGGCATTGCAAGTGCACATCCAAATATTACTTAATTGTTATGAGGGTTTCTGCCTCTACCACCCTTTCAGGCAATGAGTTCCAGATTCCCATCACCCTCTGGGTGAAAAAATTCTTCCTTACATCCTCTCTAAACCTCCTGCCCCTTACTTTAAATGTATGCCCCCTGGACAACAATAGTTTCATGTCATCATTAGACTTTTAGTTCCAGATTTTTATTGAATTCAAACTTCACCATCTGCTGTGGTGGGATTTGAACGTGGGTCTCTGGGAGAATTATCCTGGGTCTCTGGAATACTAGTCCAGTGACCATACCACTACCTCCTGATTTATTGAATTTAAATTCCACCACCTGCCATGGTGGGATTTGAACCTGTGTACCGAGAGTGTTAGCCTGGACCTCTGGAATACTAGTCCAGTGAGATTACCCCTGTGCCTTGTCCCAAAATGATCTTCCGGTGGTGGTGGGATTCAAATCCACATCTCATTAGAGACTAGAACTTAAGTCCAGCACTTTAGACCACACTACCACGGTCCTAAATTGTTAGATTCAAATTTCACCATCCGCATGGTGGGATTCAAACCCAGGCCCCCAGATGATTACCCTGGGTCACTGGATTACTAGTCCAGTGACAATACCACTATGCAATCACCTCAGGGCATGTTGTGATGAGGACATAAGGAATCTGCAAGGGGAAAAAGATAGGTTGAGTGAGTGGGCAAAAATTTGCCAGATGGAGTTTAATGTAGGAAAGTGTGAGGTCATGCACTTTGTTAGGAAAAATCAAAAGGCAGACTATTATTTAAATGGAGAGAGACTCCAAAAAAGTGCAGTAGAGAGGGATCTGGGCGTTCTTGTGCATGAAATACAAAAGGTTAGCATACAGGTGCAACAAGTAATTGAGAAGGCAAATGGAATTTTAGCCTGTATTATGAAGGGGTTGGAGTTTAAAAATAGGGAAGTCTTGTTACAACTATACAGGGTGTGGTGAGGCTGCACCTGTGTCCAGTTGTGCTCTCCATATTTAAGAAAGGATATACTGGCATTGGAGGCAGTTCAAAAGAGATTCACTGGGCTGATTCCTGGGATGAAGGGGTTGACTTATCAACAACGGCTAAACAGGTTAGGACTTTATTCATTAGAGTTCAGAAGAATGAGGGGTGATCTTATTGAAATGTATAAGATTCTGAGGGGGCTTAACAGGGTCAATGTTGAGAAGATGTTTCCACTAGTGAGGGAGTCTTGAACTAGGGGACATAGTTACAGAATAAGGGGACATTCATTTAAAACTGAGATCACAGAATCACACAGTGCAGAAGAGACCCTTCGGCCCATCGAGTCTGCACCGACACGTGAGAAACACCTGACCTGCCTACCTAATCCCATTTACCAGCTCTTGGCCCATAGCCTTGCATGTTAATGAGATGCAAAGGGATTTTTTTCTCTCAGAGGTTAGTGAATGTCTGCAATTCTCTACCTCAGAGAGTTGTGGAGGCTAGATCACTGAAAGTATTTAAAGAGGAGGGAGATAGATTTTTAAAATTTCGGGGAGTTGAGGGTTACGAGGAGCTGGCATGAAAGAGGAGTTGAGGCCTGGGGCAGATCAGCCATGATCTTATTGAATGTCGGGGCAGGCTTGAGGGGCCGAATGGCCTACTCCTACTCCTATTTCTTATGTTCTCTTTCCCCCCCTCTCGCTCTCTACCCCACTCTCCTTATATCCCTCCCATTCTCTTCTACCCCTCCCTCCCTCTCTACCCATCCCTCTCTCTCGCTCACTACATTTCCCCCTCTCTCTCTCCATTCCTCTCTCTCTCTCCCCCTCTATCCCTCCCTCTCTCTCTACACCTCTCGCCCTCCCACTCTTTCTTCTATCCCTCCCTCAATTCCACTCCCTATTCTACTCCCCTTACCAATGTCTCTTCAAACCCACCCTCCCTCTCGTCTACCCCTACCTCCCTCCATCTCACTGCTCCCCCATTCTCCCTCTCATGCACTCTCTACCGCCTCCCTCTCCCACTCTCTACCCCCTACTTCACTCCCATTCACGCTCTCTACCCCCTCCCTCCCTGCTTCCTCTCCCACTCTCTACCCCCTCCCTCCATGCTTCCTCTCCCGCTCTCTACCCCCTCCCTCCCTGCTTCCTCTCCCGCTCTCTACCCCCCCTCCCTGCTCCCTCCCCCGCTCTCTACCCCCTCCCTCCCTGCTTCCTCTCCCGTTCTCTACCCACCTCCCTCCATGCTTCCTCTCCCGCTCTCTACCCCCACCCTCCCTGCTTCCTCTCCCGCTCTCTACCCCCTCCCTCTCTGCTCCCTCCCCCGCTCTCTACCCCCTCCCTCCCTGCTGCCTCCCCGCTCTTTACCCCCTCCCCCCGCTGCCTCCGCCACCCCCACCCTCCCTCTCCCCAGTACATCCCTCCATCCCTCCCGCTCCCCTGGCCCTCCCTCTTTCTCTCTCCCTATCATTCTCTCCCTCCCTATTTCCCTCACTCCCCCTTCCCTCCTTCATTCTCCCTTCCCCCCCTCACTCCCCCTTCCCTTGTCAGACTCCCTCACTCTTTTCCCCCTCCCTTCCCTTCCCTCAACTTTTTCCCCCCTTCCTTCCCTTCCCTCTCCTCCCCTCACCCCTTTCTCCTGGTGATGTAGGCAGGTTGGGTGTAGGGGGTGGCAGCTAGGATGGGGGTGGTGTATTTGAAGGGGATGGGGGTTTGGTGGTGTTGGGCGTTGGAGAATTAGGGGGCTGGGGCTGTTGGGTTTACGTGGGAGGTGAGGTACCACACTGGCCTTGATACTAGTCCATATCTGGTACCTCAGTCTGAAAAAGGCTTTTTAAAATTCTGTTTTAATTCTAAACACAGAAGTATTTCGGCTGTCTTTAAATTCAGAGCTGCCTGTGTGCCTGTGCCTGTGCATGTGCCTGTATGCGCGCAAATGGGTTTAAAAAAAAAAGTTTTTAGCCCCGTTCTGCCTGTTAACAAGTTATAATCATTAATTCAATTCTAAAGTATAAGGTCCTAATTATATATGAATTCTACATAATATCTATATTCCACCTAACTATATCTCTATACACAGTGACACTGGAAATTAGGAGACAGGCTAGCAGGCTGGCCAATAGTAATTGCTGGTAAATGCTCTTAACAGGGACAAATTTCCAAGTATGGGCTGCATGAGGAACTAAGTTAATTTCCAACAACATTTTACCCATGAACGCTTAAACAGGCCAGCATTTGCTGTGAGCACACTTTGAAGCTAGCAGATCACTGATCCATGAGCGTTTAACACCAATGATGTCAGGTGAACAGTTGCTGTTCACAAGTGATGTGGTTTCAGGTCAGTTCCTTCACTTGATTACTTTCAGATTTCAAATGATGATTTAAAAATCAGAACACAGAATTTCACAACCAAGTGCAAGTTAACACTGTTGCGTGCAGAATTCTGTCAAAGTTTTCAGGTAGGGACTCATTCGCTCACTCATGTCCTCCCTCCTCACTCAGCCCGCCCATTCATTCATCCCCTCCCCTCCTCCTTCTCCACTCCCCCCACCACCCCAACTTGCCTGGATTCCTCCACCTTATCTTCTTTTTAATTCATTCACGGGATGTGGGCTTTGCTAGCTGGGTCAGCATGTATTACCCATCCCTAGTTGCCCTTGGGAAGGCGGTGATGAGCTGCCTTCTTGGACTGCTGCAGTGGTGTAGGTACACCCACAGTGCTGTTAGGAAAGGAGTTCCAGGATTTGACCCAGCGACAGTGAAGGAACAGCAATATATTTCCAAGTCAGGATGGTGAATGACTTGGAGGGGAACTTGCAGGTGGTGGCGTTCCCATCTATCTGCTGCCCTTGTCCTTCTAGATGGTAGTGGTTGTGGGTTTGGAAGGTGCTGTCTAAGGAGCCTTGATGAATTCCTGCAGTGCATTTTGTAGATGGTACACACTGCTGCCACTTTGTTGGTGGTGGAGGGAGATAATGTATGTGGATGGGACGCCAATCTAGTGGGCTGCTTTGTCCTGGACGGTGTCAAGCTTCTTGAGTGTTGTGGGAGCTCCACTCATCCAAGCAAGTGGAGAATATGGCATCACACTCCTGACTTGTGCCTTGTAGATGGTGGACAGGCTTTAGGGAGTCAGGAGGTGAGTTACTCATCACAGGATTCCTAGCCTCTGACCTGTTCTTGTAGCCACAGTATTTACATGGCTAGTCCAGTTCAGTTCCTGGTCAATGGTAACCCCCAGGATGTTGATAATGGGAGATTCAGTGATGGTAATGCCATTGAACATTAAGGGGCAATGGTTGGATTCTCTCTTGTTGGAGATGGTCATTGCCTGACACCTGTGAGGTGCGAATGTTACTTGCCACTTGTCAGGCCAAGCCTGGATATTGTCCAGGTCTTGCTGCATTTGGACATGGATTGCTTCAGTATCTGAGGAGTCGCGAAAGGTGCTGAACATTGTGCAATCATCAGTGAACATCTGACCTTATGATGGAAGGAAGGTCATTGATGAAGCCGCTGAAAATGGTTGGGCCGAGGACACTACCCTGAAGAACTCCTGTAGTGATGCCCTGGAGCTGAGATGACTGACCTCCAACAACCAAAACCATCTCCCTTTGTGATAGGTATGACTCCAACCAGCGGAGAGTTTTCCCCCTGATTCCCATTGACTCCAGTTTTGCTAGGGCTCCTTGATGCCACATTCAGTCAAATGCGATCTTGATGTCGAGGGCAGTCACTCTCACCTCACCTTGGGAGTTCAGCTCTTTTGTCCATGTTTGAACCAAGGCTGTAATGAGGTCAGGAGCTGAGTGGCCCTGGTGGAACCCAAACTAGGCGTCAGTGAGCAGGTTACTGCTAAGCAAATGCCGCTTGATAGCGCTGTTGATGACCCCTTCCATTACTGATGATCGCAAGTAGACTGATGGCACCGCTTTGCATAACACCTGCGGTCTGTCCACAAGAAAGACCCAAACCTCCCTGTCGCTTGCCATTTTAACACTCCACCCTGTTCTCTTGCCCACATGTCTGTCCTTGGCTTGCTGCATTGTTCTAGTGAAGCCCAACGCAAACTGGAGGAACAGCACCTCATCTTCCGACTAGGCACTTTACAGCCTTCCGGACTGAATATTGAATTCAACAACTTTAGATCTTGAACTCCCTCCTCCATCCCCACCCCCTTTCCGTTTCTTCCCCCTCCCTTTTGTTTTTTCCAATAATTTATATAGATTTTTCTTTTCCCACCTATTTCCATTATTTTTAAATCTATACCTTTAATGCCCTGTTAGTCTTTCCACCCCACCCCCACTAGAGCTGTACCTTGAGTGTCATTCCATCCATTCTTAATTAGCACATTCGTTTAGATAATATCACCACCTTCAACACCTCTTTGTTCCTTTGTCTGTGACATCTTTTGATTATCTGGTCCTATCACTGCTTGCTTGTCCCTACAACCACCTCCCCCCCAACTTCTCTCCCCCCACCCCCCCATCTTAAACCAGCTTATATTTCACCCCTCTCCTAATATTACTCAGTTCTGTTGAAGGGTCATGAGGACTTGAAACGGTAACTCTTTTCATCTCCGCCAATGCTGCCAGACCTGCTGAGTTTTTCCAGGTAATTCTGTTTTTGTGATGGGGCAGTAATTGGCTGGGATGGATTTGTTCTGCTTTTTGTGTACAGGGCATACCTGGGCAATTTTCCATATAGCTGGGTAGATGCCAGTGTTGTAGCTATACTGGAACAGCTTGGTTAGAGGCATGGCAAGTTCTGGGGCACAAGTCTTCAGTACTATTGACGGAATATTGTCAGGGCCCATAGCCTTTGAGATATCCAGTGCTTTCAGCCATTTCTTGATATCATGTGGAGTGAATCAAATTGGCTGAAGATGGGGGCCTCCAGAGGAGGCCAAGATGGATCATCCACTCAGCATTTCTCGCTGATGATAGTAGCAAATGCTTCAGCCTTATCTTTTGCACTGATGTGCTGGGCTCCCCCATCATTAAGCGTGGGGATATTTGTGGAGCCTCCTCCTCCTCCAGTGAGTTATTTAATTGTCCACCACCCTTCACAACTGGATGTGGCAGGACTGCAGAACTTAGATCTGATCTGTTGGTTGTCGGATCGCTTATCTCTGTCTATCACTTGCTGCTTATACTGTTTGGCATGCAAGTAATCCTGCGTTGTAGCTTCACCAGGTTGACACCTCATTTTTAGGTATGCCTGGTGCTGCTCCTGGCATGCCCTCCTGCACGCTTCATTGAACCAGGATTGATCCCCTGGCTTGATAGTATTGGTAGAGTGGGGGATATGCCAGGCCATGAGGTTTCAGTTTGTGTTTGAGTATAGTTCTGCTGCCTCATGAATGCCCAGTCTTGAGTTGCTAGATCTGTTCAAAATCTATCCCATTTAGCTTCGCAGTTGTGCCACACAACACGATGGAGGGTATATTCAATGTGAAGGTGGGACTTCGTCTCCACAGCGACTGTGTGGTGGTCACTCCTACTGATACTGTCATGGACAAATGCACCTGCGGTAGGCAGGTTTGTGAGGATGAGGTCAAGTATGTTTTTCCCTCATGTTGGTTCCCTCACCACCTGCTACAGACCCAGTCTTGCAGCTTTGTCCTTTAGTACTCGGCCAGCAGTGGTACTACCAAGCCACCGTTGGTGATGGACATTGAAGTTCCCCACCAGAGTACATTCTGTGCCCATGTCACCCACGGTGCTTCCTCTAAGTGGTGTTCGACATGGATTCATCAGCTGAGGGAGGGCGGTACATGGTAATCAGCAGGAGATTTCCTTGCCCATGTTTGCCCTGATACCATGAGACTTCATGGGGTCCAGAGTCGATGTTGAGGGCTCCCAGGGCAACTCCCTTCCATCTGTATACTACTGTGCCACCACCTCTGCTGGGTCTGTCCTGCCAGTGGGACAGGACACACCCAGCGATGGTGATGGTGGTGTCTGGGACATTATCTGTAAGGTATAGTTCCATGAGGATGACTATGTCAGGCTGTTGCTTGACTAGTCTGTGAGACAGCTCTCCCAATTTTCACACTAGCCCCCAGATGTTAATAAGGAGGACTTTGCAGGGTTGACAGGGCTGCGAGTGCCGTTGTCATTTCCGGTGCCTAGAATGATGCCGGTGGTCCATCCGGTTTCATTCCTTTTTTGTGAATTTGTAGCAGCCGTCTCGGCCCCGCTCTCCCCCTACACCACTTTCGGCCTGGCCCTGGCCCCATTCTTGCCTCCCCAGGCTCCACTCTTGACCCTGGCCCGCTCTTGGCCCCACTCTCCACAATGGCCCCAGTCTCCTCCCCGACCTCACCCTTGGACTGGCCCCGGACTCAGTCTCTCCCCAGGCCCCATTTTCACCCCAGCCCCATTCTTGGCCCCGTTCTCTCCCACATCCCAGGTCTCTGCCCTGAACTGTGCCGTCAATCTGGCCCTGGTCTCTCCCTAGGCCCCGCTCTCAGCCCCAGCCCCACTCTCCCCACTTTCAGCGGCACAACTCACACAGCGGAGGTGGCACCAGGAAAACAGCTCAATGCAGGTAGGCGCTCTGCAGGCTGCACATGGGAGCAGCAGCTACTAGGGATGTTGCCTCTCCATCACCCGATCACAAAGTGAGTCAAAGCAGGTCAAATTAGCACCGAGTTAAAGACAGAGGGGCAGAGTGACGGCTCTCCTGGGCCAGGTGGAAGACAGAAAAAAATTAAAATGGTGGAATTTCCTGATCCAAAAATCAGAATTCTGCCAAACTGAGAAAAGTTCTCATCCCTGAAATATGTTAATAAAGATCCGTTCCTGAATGAGGACTGTTTTGTGAAGTTAGTGTCCATGCTTGCCTCAAATATCACTTCCTAAACCTTCCCAGCAAATCATGCTGGGAGGAAGCCTTCACAAGCAGTTGTAATTGGATCCTCAAGTCCGTTAAGATATATTTCTGCATAATCATTTTTAGGCAAGTTGGGTGCTTCTGGGTCAGGTTTTGATAGCTTTGGCAAGTATTTCCCTGTGAGATATTTTTACAGTGTCAATTTGTGGAGGACAAGGGCTTGTTCACAGCATTTGCTTATTCTCAATTGCTAAACATGGGGCAGGATTTTACGCGTTTGCGAGCGGGGGTGGGGCCCGCTTGCCAATGTGTAAAATGACGCACATGACGTCGGGGGGAACTCCCGATGTCATGGCGCCCCATTTAAATTTTCAGGCAGGTGGGGGCGCAGCCTTAAGGTTGGCGGGCAGGCCAGGAGCCCTCGCGTGAACTAGAAAAAGCATGAAACCTCATCCACGGGCGGGAAGAGGTTTCATTTAGGTTTTTAAAAATTTAAATAAAGTTTTTGTGAAAATTATGGACATGTCCCAACTCATGTGACATTGTCACGTGAGGGGACATGTTAGGGAAATTTTATTTTTCTATTTTTAGGTTTTTTACATTTACAGCCGATCTCCCTGAGGCAGCACTTAGCCTCAGGGAGATGAGTGCGCTCTTTCATGCGCATGCGCGAAAGAGCACAGTCTTGATTTTGGAATTCCTCCCCCCGCCACTCGCACAGGAGGCGCACAGAGCTTCCGTGCGGATGACTCGCCCGCCCATATAAAATGGTGCCGTGCCCCCAATTGGGGGCGCCGATCGGAAGCGTGCCTGTGCATGCCCGCCCTTCAACTTCCCCGCTGATGGGGGGGAAAATTCAGCCCATAGAAATACTGCAGGGCTTGACACTGAGCCTCCCAGATCAGGAGTCTCAGCAAGGAAGGCAGCTAAGACAAACAGTGGCTGTCCGCGGAGGGTGCAGGAAGCACCATGCGGTTATTAGGAAGAGAACATCATACTCAACCTGTTGCAGCAGGAATTGGAGCCCAACATCAGGGCATGTACAGCATGTATTTTTATAACTCTGGACCATTTTAAACTGCTTCTGTTAACATCAAAAATAACAGCTGTGTGCACGATGATCTGGCAGGTCACTGATGCACTGTGTGCGAGCGTCAACAGTTCATTACTTTCGTCATGGTGGCTGACAAACAAGAAGAGCACTAGGATTTGTCTGCATTGATCGATTCCCATAGTTGCAGAGAATCATAGATTCTGTATACAATGTTGTTATGTAGGGAACTCCAACATCCAGTTTGCACTTAGCAAGATTCACAAAGTGAAGTTAGGAGGGGAATAAGGGGCCCGGAAACAGGAGAAGCACCAGGGCCCATGATTTCTCTTCCTGGCCCTGGGTGCAAAGTCCAACTTTTTAGCACCGACACCGCAATAGCAGAGTGTTGAGTAGTTTTGATCTGTTGCAGAAACTATTGTTGATTTCTTGGTTGAGGGGCACGCGATGTAAAGGTTGCATTAATGGGTTGAAGTGCAAGCCATACTTTGGATAGGAAGCCAAACATGAAACAGCAACTATACTCAAAACTATATATCACCCAGAAAAATAAACTGGATAGATAATAACCAAGTTCATGTTTTGTCTTTTTTGCATAGTTTGGTGTCAAAACATATTTAAAGTCTAGTAGCACATAACAATTTCATGTTCAATTAACTATTGATTTGAGTTTTTAACATTTTCTGTTGATTTTTCTTTCTATTACCTATCAGCATTATTACCAGAAGACAACAACCTTCATCAGTGTCACCTTTCTATGATTGGTTAGCATGTCATGCTTTTGTTATGATCAGGTGAGGAGGAGCTTAATGGCTCCCCTCTTTCCCCACTCCTTGTTTGACTGCAACAAGGTTTTTGTGAAAAGGATATACTTGCCAATTCGGTGAGTGTTTAACTGTTTACGTGCTGACATCATAAAAGACACAATCAGGCAGGTTTTCCTGAGTTTTTACAAAGGAAGAGGTTAGCTTTATTATACTTAATCCGGCCTAATTAAAAGTAAAAAAATGCCCCAACTTTCGCATTACACACACGCACACACACAGATTACAGAGAGGGGAAGGATAGATTAATCAAATTGGAGTCTAGAGAAATTAAAGGGGTTTTTGATCAGTGCAGGTTGGTGACTTAGTTGGCTTCAGGTTGAATTTGGTGATCTTGCAATTTTTCTTCAGTGCTCATAATCCTTCTGGTGTCCTGGCGATTTCAAGATGTAGATAGCTGGTTTGGCTGTTCTCCTGGAGGCAGGAGTGATTTCCTTCAAGAGGTTTCTGTCTGCATTCCTGGGTGGTCACGGTCATGGTTCAAAGCTTGCAATGTGGGTTGGAGATGGAGGAAGGAGACACCCTGCTTAGGTCTTCTCTCAGCAGTGTCTCTTGCTGCAGAGAAAGCAGAAGCTTAAACAAACAAAGGGTGGGCCTGCCTCATGACTGTCACCCAGTGATTCAAACATGGTCGTTAACAGTGTATTCCCCCCTTGTAACTTAATCAGTTTATGTCTGGGAATCCTATCTTTCAGCCAGGATTTCATTGTTCAAATGATTGGGTTTAAAACATTATTCCCATTGTAGCTTGACGCGTTCATATCTGGGAACCCCCTGTTGAATATCCCAGTTGATTGCCTTGAGGCCTTGCTAATGGGGACAGGATATGTGACTAACTCATATTCTCCTGAGGTCATTGTTGGTGATGGGTCTTTGCATACATGGTGTCTCCATCTCAGTAGATTGGAATGTTTGAGGGTACAGTGATGGAGATTGGGTAGCCATCTTTGGCTGCAAGCTCAAGTCACACTTTGGGCAGGATTTTCCACACCCGCCCACTACCAGGATATTCCAGTCCTGCCGCAAGTCAATGGACTTCTGACTGGGATGCCGCCTCGCCCGCGGCGGGTCCCATCTGTGATGGGGCCAGAAAATCCCCGGCTTCAGTCTCTGTTTTTAAAAGTTTAGTTCGAGTTTCAAGCTAATGGATTAAAAATCATTATTTGGCATAAGGCATGTTTTCGTGACACGTCTACACCACGCGGAATGAAATGTGACTAGAGGAGCATTTCATTATAAGGTTGTATTAAAACAAACCATACACACAAATTTATCTTCAAACACTAATTTATCAATCTCACACTGCTACAGCTTTGATCTGTTTAAGTTCACATCTTCTTGTCACCCTTTCTTGGATGAGGCACAATTGTAATTAAATCTCTTTTGGGATCATGGTCTGGCTTAGGAAGATGTTGTTTCAGAACCTGGAGCCTTCTGGCCTTTTACTTCTCAATCCCTGTTAGGTATCATTAGAGGGTCTGGGTGTTCACTAACACTGGTGGTAGTGCTCTGGGTATGTTAATGCCAACAGTCACACAATCTTTGGTCTTGGGATTTAATGGTTCAACTCTTGGGTCCTGGAAGAAATCACAATTCACAGGTTGCTGAGATTGAAGGCTTGTACTATGCAAATTTCTGTTACTGCATGGCTGCACTCACTGTGAAGTTCTTGACCCTTTAATTGCAGTGTCCGCAAAGCAAAGGTTTAACAGTTCAATTTCTGGTGCATTCATAAATCTTATTTCTAAGGAAACAGTGGGTGATAAATTGCTCTTTGTGGGGTGTAGTAATTATGGACAACATTTTCCTTCCGGCAGGGGGGATGTGTGGGAGTGGGCACGCCACCATTTTACGTGGTACATTACACACTAAATAAAACCATAGGGCTGCATCTTCCAGTCGGCGAGCAGTGAGAGGGGGTGGGGGCCCACTCACCGACGCATAAAATGACACGGGGTGATGGTGGGTGTGCGTCCCGACGTCACCCTGCATCATTTAGATTTTCAGGTTGGCAGGCATGCCCACCAAACTGTCAACAGCCGCTTAGGGCCTTTAAAGAAGTAATTAAGCTAATTAAAAGGGCCTGCCCGTCCAACCTTAAGGTTGGTGGGCAGGCGAGGAGGCCAGGCAGCCTTTAGAAAAAACATGAAACCTCATCCATGGGCGGGTGAGGTTTCATGAGGGCTTTAAAATGTTTATGAAATGTTGAAATAAAAGAAATTGACATATCCCAGCTCATGTGAGGTCGCCTGGCCTCCTCGCCTGCCCGCCAACCTTAAGGTTGGACAGGCAGGCCCTTTTAATTAGCTTAATTACTTTTTTAAAGGCCCTAAGTGGCTGTTGACAATTTGGTGGGCACGCCTGCCAACCTGAAAATCTAAATGATGCAGGGTGACATCGGGACGCACGCCCACCGTCACCCCGCGTCATTTTATGCGTCGGTGAGTGGGCCCCCCCACCCCCACCCCCCCACCCCCACCCCCCCACCCCCACCCCCCCCTCCGACTGGGAGATGCAGCCCTATGGTTTTCTTTAGTGTGTAATGTACCTTTAAGAGTAATGCTTGTTAAGAAAGATCAGATGATCTGTAGTAACCAATAGGAGAGTAGCATGGGCTACCTCAGAAGTCAGTGTAGAGGTAGAATAGGATTTGAAAGCACACGTGTACTTGCTGCTGAGTATATTGTAAATAAACTTAATGTTTCCACCCAAGAAGTGTCTGCAGATTAACTCTATCAATAGTAACAACTCGGCCTCCCTTACAACAAACTGGCAATGAGGATACAACAAGCTTGAACAGAAGAAATCAAGTTGAAAAAATATTAGCACTGTACCTCTCCCAGTGATTGTAAGAAGCAAGCTCCATTAAAATTGAAGAAGTTATCCCCTCTCAAAATACCGTAATTTGGGAGAATTGATCCTTTTGAACCAGCACAGACGATTGGTCTCATTACATAGAGCTCCTCACGTTCGTTTTTCAAGCAAATGAGATTACAGGGGAAGAGAAGAGGCAAGCAATCCTCTGAAGCCCTTGTGGGAGCAAAACCTACCGTTTGATTCGAAGTTTGATGGCACCCAGTGCCCTGATTCGAAAAATTTCGATGAATTGGTGGATCTCAAAGGGTCACTTTCAACCAAAGCCCTCAGTCACGATGCAGCGGCTCAGGTTTAATTTGTGAAATAGAACCCCGGGTGAGACAATTGCATGCTACATGGCAAATTTGAAGCAGCTAATGGAACATTGTGAGTTCAGTATGACTATAAACAACATGCTCAGAATTGTTTAGTGTGTAGTGTGAATGAGGACACTATTAAGATAAGATTATTGTCTGAAATGAATTTGGGTTTCAAGAAGGTGCTAGAGATAGCACTGGCCATGAAAAACACAGTAAAATATTCAAAAGCAATACAGGGTGTGCAAAATGGCGCCGTCCTCCACATTGGGCGGGAAAACCCAGCTGAAAAGGGCGTGGAAATGCAAGACTCTGCCGAGAAGCAGGAAACAGACCTCGCTAGCCGAAGAATAAAGAAAAATACCTTAGCAGCGAAATTGAAGAATAATTTTAATAGAGTTGGAAACAAGCAGTTTTTTAGCAATTGGCAGTTTAAAAAAATCGAATGCTAGTATTGTCACAGAAATGGACATATGATGGGGCAATGCAAGGAAATATTCAAGCAGGCTTGTAAACAAAAGAAGAAGCCCAATGAAATCTACAATGTAGAAGAGCCTGAAACAACAAATTCAGACATTTACTCATCATATAATCTGAAAGTTGGAAATACAGAACCAATATTTGTCACAGTGAAAGTAAATGGCAAACCTGTTAGAGTGGAAGTGGACAAGCGAGCTTCCACTATAGTAATTGGGAAACATACCTTCAGATATTTGAATAATGGTGAACATCAATTCAGTTTAGAAGAAACGGCTGCCAAGCTCAAAACATATACAGGTGAAGACATTCAATTAAAAGGCATAAGCAGAGTAACTGTCCATTATGGAAGCCAATCGGCAAAGCTACCAGTGTTGGTATTGAAAGGCAGAGGACCAAGCCTTCTAGGGCGAAATTTGCTAAGGGAAATCAACCTTGATTGGCCGCTGAGATTCCAAAAGGAAGCTGAAAGAGTTTCTGTTTTGAAAAAGGCTTGTGTAAGGACTCAACAACCTGAAGAAATGCAGTCTGTCTTAAGCCAAAAACTGGAAGAGTAGAAGAAACTCAGAAACCCTGCTTGATGACAGAGTTCAAGACGAGGTGAGCAACCTTCGCAGGGTTTTTCCCTTTTGAAAACCTTTTGAAAGACCTTCACACACTACAAGATGCTCTCGAGTCAGAGTTTGTACCTCTGGGGAAAGTATGAAGAGAAACAAAGAAGTACTTCTTCTCTGAATAAACTGAAGAATCAGTTGGCAGAGAAGACACAACAATGCTCAATTTACCAGGAGGCAGCAAACAAATACAAAGAGATGAAGAGCTGAAGAATCAGCTAAAAGAAGCCAAAGAGGCTTTGGAAGCAAAAGTTACAGAATTTTCCAAAAAGCAGACAGATAATGAAATTTTGGGAGACTCAACCACTGAGCTCAGACAAGTTGAGCTTGTACCTCAGAGATGTCGGGCCAACAGCGAAGTCAAAAAGAAGGCCGAGATTAAAGTCTGCTCTAGTAAGAAGACACGTAGAAAGAAGATACAGAAATACAAATAGGGCTTTAATTCTGGCAGAATATGAAAACTTTTGTACATAGGCCTGATAATCAAATCACAAACGCCGAAGCCCTTAGTCGTTTGCCTTTACATGTTCCACAGGAACTTGTTTTACTGTTAAATTTCTTTGATTCCTCACCGGTATGTGCTCGACAGATCAGAGACTGGACAAGTCGGGATCCAGTCCTATCAATTATGAGAACAAGTGCTACATGGTTGGTTCCAGCAGCCCGTATCTGATGAAATGAAACCGTGCTTCGTCAGAAGACATGAAATAACCAGCCAGGATGGCATCTTCTTGTGGGGAGCACGAGTGATAGTTGTTCCCAAGGGAAGGGAGCCACTTTTAATTGAACTACACAGTGCCCATCCAGGAATTTCCCAAGTAGCATACAGCTATCTATGGTGGCCTGGGATGGATGGTAAAATAGAGAGTTTAGTAAAGCACTGTGAAATGTCAGCGCTGCAAAAGTTGCCAGCAACAGCTCCGTTACACCCTTGGGAGTGGCCAGGTAGACTCTGGGTGTGCTTACACATTGACTACGTTGGACCTTTCCTGGGAACAATGTTCCTGCTCATTGTCAATGCCCATTCAAAATGGTTGGACATATGAGGTGAAGTCACCAACATTGGCTGCTACGATTGAGAAACTACGTCAAAGCTTTGCCGTTCATGGACTACCAGAAGTAGACGTTCCTGATAACGGCATGGCATTTATGAGTGCTGACTTTCAACGGTTTATTGGCCTCAACGGTATCACTCATGTAAAAACTTCACCATACCACCCTTGCTCAAATGGACAGGATGAAAGGATGGTCCAAACGTTCAAGGCAGGCATGAAGAAGCTAACTGGCGATTCCTTAGCAACCAAGCTAGCACGCTTTCTTTTTCATTACAGGACTACCCCTCACACAAGAACAGGTGTCACACCTGCGGAGTTATTGTTGAAACGCCGTCTCAGGACATGATTGATTTTAATAATGCTGAATTTAGAGAGGAATGTAGAAAGGAGTCAGGGAAGCCAGGAAACTAAACACGACTGGCATAGTTGTGAGAGATGGTATATGTGAAGAACTTCAGAGAAGGACTAAAGTGGTTACCAGGTGAAATAAGTGTGGTGACTGGACCTCTATCTTACCATGTGGAAGGCCGGATCATCTGGAAACATGTGGACCATTTAAGGAAGAGAGAGACAAATCACCAAGATTTGGTTCCACCAGTGATGATGACCAGGCCTGCGTTTCCTGTTGAGAATGCCAGACATGTCTGATGTTCCTGTAAGGGTTGAGGATACAGAACTGCAAGTGCCCACTGAAGCGCCTGATGTTCAGGCAACTCTGGAAAAGAAGGTTCCTGACAAAGCATCTGAAGTTGTGGAGCTGAGATGTTCCACAAATATCAGGAAACCATCTGAAAGACGGAACTTATAAATTCCTGACCCAGTGTAAATATTATGTTGTATTGAAAAATTTATACTTGTAAATACAATATGTATAGCCGAGTTAAAGGGGGAGGAATGTACTAATTGTGGTTTTATTTAGTGTGTAATGTACCTTTAAGAATATTGCTTGTTAAGGAAGATCACATGATCTGTATTAACCAATAGGAGAGTAGCATGAGCTACCTCAGCTGTCAGTGCAGAGATAGAGTTGGGGCAGAATTTTCTGCTTGTCGGGCGGGCGCATGCCCAACCCCAATGGGCCGCTCGCCCGACATCATCGTCAATGTCATCACGCACTCACATGATGTTTCAGTCGGCGGGCGCACGCAAGAGTTGGCAGCGCACCCGCCGACAATTAAAAGGCCTGTTAAGACCATTAACAATTTAATTGAATTAAATTTTTTGCTGCCCGTCCAACCTTGCAGTTGGTGGGCAGGTGAAAAGGCCAAGTGGCCTTTGGGCTTTTTGTGAAACCTCACCTATGAGGTTTCGATCCGTCATTTAAAAAAAATGTTTTTTTATTTTCATACTAATTTCTAACATGTCCCTTCTCATGACAGAGTCACATGAGGGGATGTTTTTTTTTAATCATTTTTAAATTTTTATTTTTAATTTTTCATATTTTTGTCTCCCTGAGGCAGCCCTGTGCCTCAGAGTTTTTCCTGTCCGCATGTGTGAAGTTCCCCGCTTGCCCTCCTCTCCAACCCCCCCCCGCCCCGCCACATAGGCAGCACTGAGCACTACAACACGTGTTTCACGCTGGGTGGGCCTTAATTGGCTTGCCAGCATTAAATCGTGGTCACAGCCCGATCGCTGGCGGTGGCCGGCTTCCCGACCACTTCTGCCCACCCCCGCTGAGCCCACCCAGCAAGGGCAAAATTCTGCCCTTGGAGTTGAAAGCACATGTGTAGTTGCTGCTGAGTATATTGTAAATAAGCTTAATGTTTCCACCCAACTGCAGATCAACCCTATCAATAGTAGCAACTTGGCCGCCCTTACAACAGGGGTGTCTGGGTTCTCCTCCTGCGCCTTAATTTTAGTGGGTTCTAAAGCTGGGTTGCTGGGGTAGGTGAGATTTGAAATTTGGACTTGACCATTTGATTCACCAATGGGTAATTCCACACTGATTTCACTTGTATTCCCCTTGTGGTTTCCACAAGTGGTGTTCATTTTAGGCTGTGCTACTTTCCCTTTTTCTTTTACCTTGGGAATAGATTTTTCCCCAATCTGTCCCATGTCCTCTTGGGCACCACTACCCACAGGTGGCTGCCCAGCTTCTGCTGCACTACCCTATGGCACTTTAGCTAGGTGAGGCACCTTCCTCATTTTCTGTCTGTTTGGGAACTCCCCTGGTTACTAGTTAGGAAGAAGGTCGCTGCTAACCATACTTCTGCTGTGTTTCTTTCAACCTCTGCTGCTACTGTTCCAGCATCTTGGCTTTCCTCTGGCTCAACTTTGGCTACTGTAATTCCGATAGGCTCCACTCTGGTTTTCTTAAATCTTACGGGCTCTAACCTGGCTCTGTTAAATTCTATTGGCTTCCCAGTAGTCTCCTTAATCCTCACTGGCTCTATCGCCTTCTGTGGGACCTTTAAAACTTCACCAGCCCTCATGCTTAAATATATTCTATTTCTACATCATAGATGATCAATTTAAAATAATGGCCGGGATTTTCTGTTCGGCGTGCAGAAGCGGGCCCCGCACACTGATGCATAACAATGACGCGCAGTGATGTCGGGCGGGCATCCCGACATCACCACCTGTCATTCCAATCTTTTGTTCAGCGGGCGCACAGCCGACTCCGATGCGCGCCTGCCGAACTGTCAAAGGCCTGTTAAGGCCGTTAATGAACTAATCAACTAATTTGCAGGGCTGCCTGTCCAAGAGGTTGGCGGGCAGGCGAAGAGCCCAGGCGGCCTTTGCACTTTTCATGAAACCTCATCCACAGGCGGGATGAGATTTCATGAAGGGTTTATTAAATCAATAAATATTTATTAAACATTTGATAAACATGCCCCAGCTCATGTGATGCTGTCACATGAGGGGACATGTGTAAATGATTCTTAACTTTTTTTATTGTGAAGTTTCAAATTCACCTTAATCTCCTTGAGGCAGCTCAGTGCCTCGGGGATTTCTGCCCTCTTTCACGCGCATGTGCAAAAGAGTGCAGGCTCTGACTCTCCCTCTCCCCCCGCCTGCACAGGTGCACGTCACGCTGGGCGGGCCAATTAAGGCCCGCCCATGTAAAATGGTGGCATGCAGCCGATCGCGGGCAGCAATCGGCTCCACGCCCGCTCCCGACCAGCCCACCAGATGGGGAGAAAATTCTCCACAATGTTGTTTTGTTGATTTCTTGTCCCAGCCAGAAGACAAGAAGGAAAATATTTAAGTTAACCTGGCTACTTTATAAAATTATTATTTCTATTTTTAAAATGGACAGGGCTTTACCCTGACTAGCTATGACTCATACCTGAGGAATTTCTAACTTTCAGGAAACCAGCAGGAACCTTGTTATCTTTACTGCCCTCTGTGACTGCTGGCAATCAAATTCCAAAGAAATGCACCAACCCGCTTTGCACTTCTAAGGCAGAGCTCTGGCCAACGGAGATAGTATGTCCGCATAGAACAAAAGGGAACCTGACTCCTCTGTTAAACATCACAAGATTCCCAATCTGGGAAAATACGTCTTTTGTTCAACACCCAGGAGAAGCGGAAGGTATGTCACATGACCTCCTCAAGCTGCTAGAACCTGTAATACTGCCATGTGGAACTGAATCCAGGTAGTCTACCATTTTATCATCTAACAGGTAGCAGCAGAAAGAGCTCTCCAGGTGAAGTGTCTGGCCCTTATCTACACTGTGAACTACTGGAACATTGGAAATTCTGCATTTGTGCATTCAAGACTAATTTATCTCAACGTGCTTCTCCCATCCGGAAGTCAGATCACCCTGCTGGACTTTTGACGCTAGTCTCTGGACTAACGTGAAACTATACCTCTTTTTTAAAATCAAAGTCTTGCCCTGTACCCCTTCCTTTTCCTTATTTCTCTTTTAGTGTATGAGTGCATGAAGGGGCGAACATTGCAAAACCCATTCCCTGGGTAGTATTTGCCCTTGGTGCGCATGCGGGCCTGGCAGTGGGTGGACAGCTGACCCCGCCACCAAAATGGGGCCCGCCGCCATTTTGAGTGGGTGGGCCAATTAAGGCCCACCCAGCGGCCTGCCCAACTATGGGTGGATAGGGCTTCCCCATCTGTCAAAGTGCGTTCTTTCACGCATGAGCGCGAAAGAGCGCACTGCTCCCTGAGACCAAGTGCTGTCTCAGGGAGATTACTGACAGGTAAAAAAACAACAAAAATAGAAAAATATTAAAATTATTAACATGTCCCCCTCATGTGACAATGTCACACGAGATGGGACATGTTAGTAAGAAACACATTGACTTTATGAAACTTTTTAAAAACGGACATGAAACCTCATCCCGCCTGTGGATGAGGTTTCATGTGTTAATCAGAAGCCCACTGGGGCTCCTGGCCTGCCCGCCAGCCTTAAGCTTGGACGGGCAGGGTATTTAACAATCTTAATTAGCCTTAATTGGCCATTGACAGGTCAGCGGGCAGACAACTGATTTCGCTGTCCGCCCGCCTTCCTAAATATTTAAATAGGGCGGGATGACGTGGGGGGTTCCTCCCGACATCATTTTCCCGTCGGCGAGTGGGCCCCGCCCCCAAACCGCAACAGGAAAATCCTGGCCCCTGCATTTTATATGTATGTAAAATAAACCCTCTCCTTTTACCTTATCTCGAGTTTTCTGTGGGGTTATTAATAGAGGATTGGATCACTCCAAACTGAAGGGTTGGGGGAAACACGCCACCACTTATAAAAGTGGGATATCAGAAAGCAAAACACCTTTATGTTTACAGACTGGTAGTGAGAGGAGAAATCAAGCTGTTTAAATTAATCCCCCTCCAGTCTGTAACAATTTACTCTCATCGGTTTACTGAAAGGCTGTGCAATAGATCACAACATTGTGTGAAAATTGGAATGCTTTTGTTTTGGATCTATTTGTTTGGCAGTAACAAAGATTACTAAATAAACAGGACATGTGTCATGGTAACTATACTTTTGACAAATAACATGTTTCTTAACAGATTTCTTCTACAGCAGTTTCAGTGGTAGCATAAACCTACAAAATACTATGATTCATGGAGATAGAATGTTTTAGCTCATTAACTAGGTGTAAATTGAAAAATATATTTTTGTGTCAATGCTCACCATTGGATGTAATTAAAACATACTGTGGTTGCTTCCATTCCATGCTTGAAGGAGCATTTTAATTTTCTCTTTGTATTGAGCTCTGGAAACAATACCTGTGCCAAGTTCCATAACTCAATGCAGCAATCTGTTCCTGTTTTGTCTTCAATTTTTCACTCATTTCTCTGTGGCTGTAAACAGGTGGCTTATTGAATCTATCACAACATTCTTCAAATTTAGAATAGTTCTCATCATAAATAAATTAATGAAAATCATGTATATCTTTTTTAAAAATTGGTAATTAGATGTTAACATGCCTCCCATGTGTTTAGACAGGGAGCGTAAACTTAAAACCTCATTGAAGCTCAACAGAATTTCCCAAAATAGGTGTTGTCAGAAACAGTTCATAGGCTGAGATGATGTTTCGGTTCTGCAATCTAATTGGTTAAAGAATTGGCACTACATCGTAGAACATTCACATCAAAGGATGCATCAAATAATCAGGACTGCAAACTGCAGATTTTACTTATGAGGAAGACTGCTAGGTTATGTCTTAGAATAAGATAGCACAGTACAGAAGCAGGCCATTCAGCCCATCGAGTCTGTGAGCCCTTCTAAGAGTAATCCAGTTAGTTCCATCATCCTGCTTTTTTTGCTACATCCATGCAATTTCCTTCAAGTACTTACCCAATTCCCTTTTGAAAGCCATTTTTAAAAAATCGTTCATGGGATGTGGGCATTAATAAAAGCATTTATTGCCCATCCCAAATTGCCCCTGTTCAGAGGGCATTTAAGAGTGAACCACATGGCTGTGGGTCTGGAGTCACATGTAGGCCAGACCAGGTAAGGACAGCAGATTTCCTTCCCTAAAGGGCATTAGTGAACCAGATGGTTTTTTTACAACAATTGACAATGGTTTCATGGTCATCATTAGATTCTTAATTCCAGCTTTTTATTGACTTCAAATTTCACCATCTGCCGTGGTGGGATTTGAACCTGGGTGCCCAGAATATTACCCTGGGTCTCTGGATTACTAGACCAGCGACAATAGCACTATGCCATTACCTCCCTGCCACTACAGGTGGGGCCTGGGTGAGGGGATGGTGGGTGGTGGAGATAATATTTTCACCCCGATTTTTTAGTCTGTATATATCTCAAAAACAAATGGACGTATGTCAATGATCCGGATCCTTGGATTTTTTAAAGGATCCATTAACATTGAGAGATGGGCAAATTGTTTTAAAGAATATTGTGGGTTGTTTTATTCAGATTGTTGTTGATTGTTTCAGAGCGTTGTAGATTGTCTCAGCTGCTGCGGTGCATTTTGTCACACCTGTCAAAATGTGAGCAGAGTTTTCAAAGCAGGTTGTTGAATGTGGATTGGCCTGAAGCCTCCTCCGAGAGATGAAAGCTCTTAATAAAAAGATTTTTTTTCAGCTTTGTAGTTACACAGCATCAGCTAGCAGGGAAAAGCCTCAAGCAAGAACTCTACTGAGTGTCCTTTTCACTTGTTGTAAACGTTCCTATCACCCTTATCAGGCAATGCACTTTACTTGGGTAATGTTCTTTTGCCAATCACCTTAAATCTGTGGTTCCTGGTTATCATCCTTTCAGCCGTTGAAAACGGTTTCTCTTTACTTATTCTATTTAAATTCTTAATGACCATAAAGATCTCTATCAAACTCCTATTAGGCTAGTTCCCTTCAGAGCAGAGGAGGCTAACTACAGTCAGGTGGATAGACTGGGGAAGTCTTTCATCCCAAGAAACATTCTTCTGTACCCTGTCCAAAGCCTCATGTCCTTCCAAACATGTGGTGTCCACAATGGGACATAATACTTCTGCACTTGTTTCTTTCACAAATGGAATACATCATGTACTGCACAATTTCTCATGATGTTCTTGGTGAATTTGCAATGTGCTAGCAGCAGCTCAAGGGAATTCTGTACACGCTTCGCATGCCATCATTTGAACAGAGCTGTACTGCACCAGCTGTGTAGAATCTGGGATCGAAGAGCTATCAAATTTCCTGTTAATTAAAAGTAACCACGGGCAGAATTTTTTGTGGAGCGGTGGTCCCGCCTAAAAAGTCAGGGGCGACCCCACCTCCATTACCAAGAAGCTCCAACCTGATTTAACAGCCGTCGCACTGTTTATTGGCTAGGGTCGTGGCTTCTGTCCCCATTTAGCAGGAAGTCCATCCTCAGTGCTATCAGCCAATCAAATGACCGGCAGCTCTTCAGTCCCAATAGCACCACCAGAAGCGGTGACCACTGCTGGGTCTGCAGCAGTCCCCCATTAGGATCGACACTGGGGGCCATGCACTGAGATAAATGGGGCGGTTCCATAGGGGCTAGTCAGCCAGGCCCTGGCGAGGGGAGCAAGCGGAGATGCGAATCACTCTTGGAGGAGGTTTCTGTCGAGCACAGTGCCTGAACAGGAGACACCAACCTACCCCCACCCATCAAGCCTACAGTCAGCTTGCCAGGGTTTAACTAGTGGCATGGGCAACCTTTGCCACTGGTAAAATAATAGCAGTGGTGGGAGGAGGTGCTTAAATGGTCATTAATTGGCCTCAATTAACCCCAGGGCAGGGTGGGCTGCTCAACATTTCCTTCCCTTGCTGGTAAAATTCCAGTGGAGGCAGGTAGGCATTGGGCATGCCACCATGCCACCTGATTTTACGTTCTCCCACTGGACAGCCTGGTCCTGCGGGGGCCTAAAATTCCTTCCGTAAATGCTGCCCAACCTTTCCACAATGATCTGAAAACACAGCAACAAGTTTTATCAGCAATACACTATGCAGATAAGTCACTTTCTAATCAAACATTTGGATAAGGACTATTGTACTTGCAAAACGCCTTACCAGAAGAGCTGCTGATCTACTGCAACTAGTTTCAGTTTTCGCTTCCATATTTAACAAATTTTTGTTGTGTTCAGTGACGAAGACTTTCAGAAATGAACATTATTGAGGACAGGCCACACTGATATTCTTTCTTGTCCAAAACTATACAGTACCTTGTGGCCATTAGCATTTGATCTCAAAAAGTAATGCACATCTCATTAAATAATGTTTACTTTTCCAATGCAATATTTCACAGTGTCGTGTATGGAGCGGAAAAGTATACTTTTAAAAGAAGAACACTCCTGGTTCAATGATCAGTCTCCTATGTTCCTCAATATTGCTCAGTCTTGGCTAGTAAAATACTTTTATAAAAAAAATCCATAAATGCAGCCACTTTGTGGAATAAGCAATTTTTTTTTAGTGCATTCAAATATAAACACCAGCATGGGCTGGTTGAGCAAAACATAATTTACAGCACATTAACAGACTATGTCAACAGGCTAATATTTCATTTAACATGTGTCTGCACATCTGCAGATTTAAAGTAAATCCCAGCCACATGACATCACAGACGATGATGAATTCTGAGAAATTCTTAGTCAACTATTAAAATACCTCATCTTCCGACTAGGCACTTTACAGCCTTCCGGACTGAACATCGAGTTCAATAATTTTAGATCATGAACTCTCTCCTCCATCCCCACCCCGTTTCCGATCCCCCTTTTTTCCAATAATTTATGTAGATTTTTCTTTTCCCACCCATTTCCATTATTTTTAAATGTATTGCCATCCATTGTTTTATCTCTACCTTTTAGCCTATTTCGATCCTTTCCCCCCCACCCCACCCCCACTAGGGCTATCTGTACCTTGCTTGTCCTGCTTTCTACCCTTAATGTCACCTATTAGCACATTTCTTAGCTAATATCACCAGCGTCAACACCTCTTTGTCCATTTGTCTATGACATCTTTTGGCAATCTCCACCTATCACTGGCCCTCTATCCAGCTCTACTTGTCCCACGCCCCCTTAAACCAGCTTATATTTCACCTCTCTTCTATTTTTCCTTAGTTCTGTTGAAGAGTCATACGGACTCGAAACGTTAACTGTGTTCCTCTCCGCAGATGCTGTCAGACCTGCTGAGTTTTTCCAGGTATTTTTATTTTTGATTAAAATTAAAAGGTGCCAGATATGTAAATAAGCCGTTTCCTATATTGTATGGGAAGCAATATTGTATGGGAAGATCCAGATTTTTTCATTATATAGAGTGACACAGAAGACTGAGTTCTGTCCAAATGATGGCATGCGAAGCGTGTACAGAATTCCCTTGAGCTGCCGCTAGCACACAGCAAATTCACCGAGAACATGATGAGAAATTGTGCAGTGCATGATTTATTTCATTCATGAAAGAAACAAGTGCAGAAGTATTATGTCCCATTGTGGACACCACCTGTTTGGAAGGTCATGAAGCTTTAGCGAGGGTACAGAAGAATGTTTCCTGGGATGAAAGACTTCCCCAGTCTATCCACCTGACTGTAGTTAGCCTTCTCTGCTCTAAAGGGAACTAGCCTAATAGGAGATTGATAAGAGATCTTTATAATCATTAAGACTTTAAATAGAATAAGTAAAGAGAAACTGTTTAAAATAATAAATAGTTACAAGAAACCAGAAGTGTAGAAGGGTCAACAGTCACTTAATAATGTTGCAGCGAGAGGAGGGAAAAAATACACGGAACCGTTTGTGTAAAACCATATCTTTGTCCTGATTGCAAGGACTATTTTATTGTCTGAAGACATAAGTCTTATAGTTTTCAAAGATGCCTTCCAGTACAACTTGTTTATTGCCACTACTGGATTGCCAATTTGTTGACCAGCATACAAGGTGGCATCCAGCTGTAAACTCAGAAATTTTGCTGCTCACATATTCAAGTTATTTTAGGAATTGCCATGAAACTATACTTCCCTATTAAAGGCAGCAACAGAAATAATTTCACATATAATGTTGTATTGTTTCTTCTTCAGACAAAGTTATCACAAGTTTGATATAGTAATGCAAAATGTATTCATAAACAAGGGTAAATACCAATTCACTGGAGGATAAAAGTAAAAGACTTACTAAGATTAATCACAATGCAGTGCGATGAAGATTATTCATAGTAACATCAGAAGAATTGTGTATTTTTGCACAACAATACATTTAGCTTCCATATAAATAGAGAAAAATCAAATAAAGCTTTAAGGTTATCAGCTTCATTTACATGGTACATAAATGTGGAACAAATATTCTTAATTACAATCAGTAGGTGATAATCAAGCAACCTCAATGGTGAAAGATAGAAAAAATGCCACAAATAAAATCATTCATGTGCTTTTGAATAGAAGAAGAAAAAAAAGCCATTAAAATGTATTAATCAGCGCCATTGCAATCTGGAAATAATCTGTATAAAGTGCAATATTAGACCTAATTATTTAAGATGGTCATAATATTTAACACATCATGTTATCATCATGTCACTTTTGCTATATTCTTTAAGTATAATTATGTTGACACTGAATTCTATTTTGTGCAATATTGATTTACAGATTAATAGTGCTAAAATTGTTTTTACTGAAAGGTAGGCTAAACAGCAGCCAGTACCATCTCTATTATGGACAAGAGTAGAAGTCAACATACTATTATTCAAAAGCATGGCATTAAATGGGATTATCGTGGAGGGACACTTGTTTTTGGAGCTGATGAAAAGATCATGTGAATGATCACTATTCAAAGGCTTAGCTCATTGTTCAAGTTTCACAACTATTACTGTCATGATGAAAAGCTTGTAGTTTGTCCAGAAGCTGGAGAACAAAAAAAAAGGAAATTAATAATGTAAAAATGTGTTATGCAAGTTATACAATATCATTAAAAATAAAGGATAATTAAAGTTTATATTATACCTGCTCGATTACGGTACCTAGTTCTGGCTTCAGCCCTCTCCTCTGCATCAAAATACCACACAGTAATGGCATATCTAGAACAGAAAAATATTATTTAGGAGCAAAATTCACAAATTGCTCTGCAAATACCTGAAAGGAATTTTTTAAATACCTAAGTCTTCAATAATCTCGAAAACTATTTTGAACTCCAAGGGTCTATCTTCATATGGGTGATGAGCCAATAGGTCTTCACCCAGTAGTTACAAAACACCTGCTGGGCTCCCTGTCCTGCTTGTGGTTTACTTAAAGGGCAAGTCAGTAATTGTCCACTGCTCCTGGTTTCCTGTCAGTTTAGCAGCAGTTTAACAATAATTAACACCACTTCAAAAGAATAAACTTTTTTAAAACTACATAATGGCAGCAACCTCGTCACCAGTTGTGGTTGAGGAGGTTTGGGATTTCTACATTTTCATTTCCTGTTTTAAACCCAACTGCATTGTTCCCACTTGTCTTTAATTATCAATGGACCACTACCATCAGCCAGCATAAAACAACTTAAATAATTTCTTGCAGGCAACAGAGCACTCCCCACCAGTTCTCTGTAAGACAGGAGTTTATTGGAGAGGACTTTATATATCAGGCTTCTTTTCAAAGCTTACATTCTTTGGTTATGGTACAATACATAATACATACCATACCATGGTGTTGTGGGAAACTGTACTACACTGAAGTAGTGTTGCACTGGTTGGATGTGATTTCTTTCAGATGAGACACTGGATAAAAGCAAAAAACTGCGGATGCTGGAAATCCAAAACAAAAACAAAAATACCTGGAAAAACTCAGCAGGTCCGGCAGCATCTGTGGAGAGGAGCACAGTTAACGTTTTGAGTCCGCATGACTCTTCAACAGAACTGGACATCATTTTACACTTCTTCGTGGGTGGGTTGGTAGGTGGGCGAGAGGTGTTAAATTAGGCATAATGCCATGGGCACCATTCCTGGCACCTACCCACCTGCCACACTACAAATTTACAAATGATGTGGGAGGTGTTGGGTGGCCCGCCTGCCTGTGGACCAATTGAGACCCTAAAGTTGCTAGTTAATGCCTATTTAAAGTCCTCTTCCTGCTGCAATTTTTCCCATAACAGACTGAGGATGGCACCTGGCAGCTCTCACTGCTCGGGCGGCTGGCAGGCAAGGTGGGTACCACCTGAGGTCATCCCCATGGTCTTCTCTTCCTTCCCAGCTGTCCACCCTGGCATTCCACTAACTGTCCCCCCATCCCCTCTGCCAGGCCCTGCTGGCCTGGACAGCCAGACTCCCCCTCCCACTTATCTCCCTATTTGGCTCCAGAGAAGGTCTCAGTTGGAGCCTGGATGTAATCCCATCAGTGGCCATCACTCCTGGTGGTGCTGCTGGGACCAGAGACTTGCCAGCCATCTGACTGGCCCATAACTCTCAGAGGCGGTTCTTCCTCCCAGATGGGGGAGGAAGTCTTGCCCAGGGGCAATTAATTAGTTGAGCATTAAATGGCTGTGGGCAATCTGTTGGAGCAGGGCAAGCTTGCCCCTGAAATTTAAATTTAAGCCAGGGTGGGGGAGGGGGCGACTCTGCTGCAACGTAAAACTTTGCCCATTAAGTTGCCTTTTATTGGTTTCATGTCGAAACATAAGATTCCGTGGTACTACTCAAAAAGGAACATGGAGTTCTGAGCATGCTGGATGAATTCCTCCCTCAACCATTGCAGGACCTTGCTTTGCACAAATTAGCTGTTGTGTTTGCTAACATAACAATAGGGACTATACTTAAAAGTAAATTTGTCAGCTGTCAAGTACTTTGGGATGTCATAAGGTGTTAAATAAATGCAAACTCTTTTTTTAATTGCTGAACATCTGCAACTAAATCTCATTTTGAAAATCAGCTTGAACTTAAAAGATGATATTGTTCTTAATGGAGTTTTAATGCAAGAGCCCTCTTCTGTTTGAAGTGACCAATGGGGTCTGACTTAGACCAAGTCCAGACAATAGCCTGGCATATCGGAATTTGTGAGCTATATTATTTTCATTCCCATGCTTCCTTTGAATCTCATAATTATTTCAATGATAACTGGGATCATTCCTTTTACTTGGTGATGGATTCCTAAATCTGACCTATATTAGGGGTTGCAAGTGCTCAGTTTTACAGTAATATTTGTGCATTAAAGTTCTTTCAATGCGCAAATCCTAGGGGAGAATTTTCCGCTCATCAGGCCCGACCCGAAAGAACTAAAAGTGACAAGTGAGTGTCCCGACATCATTGCGCACTTGCGCGATACTTCGGTTGGCAGGTGTGCGCGGGTGTCGGCAGTGCGCCCGCCGACAATTAACAGGCATATTAAGGCCATTAAAGATCTAATTGAATTAAATTTTTTGCTGCACATCCAACCTTACAGTTGGCGGGCAGGAAAAAAGATCAAGCGGTCTTTGGATTTTTTGTGAAACCTCATCCACAGGCGGGATGAGGTTTCGATCTGTCATTAAAAAAAAATTTCAAACTAATTTCTAACATGTCCCTGCTCATGTGACAGAGTCACATGAGGGGACATGTTAACATTTTCAAAATCTTCACCTCCCTGAGGCAGCTCTTTGCCTCAGGGAGCTTTTCCTGCATGCACCATTGTGCATGCGCGAAGTTCCCCGCTTGCCTTTCTCCCCCCACCACACAGGCAGCGCCGAGCGCACGTTTCACGCTGGGCGGGTCTTAATTGGCCTGCCAGCGTGAAATCATGGTCATGGCCTGATCACAGGCGGCGGTCTGCTTCCCAACCACTCCCGTTCGCCTCCGCTGAGCCCACGCGACGAGGGCAAAATTCTGTCCCTAATGATAAAATCAAGAGTTCTCCTTAGCTCAAATTTTGATTTTTGTAGAATCTCTGTATAGGAGTTTTGGATTTCACAAATGTGTAACAGCATACCACCGGTGTTACTCACCAGAAATAGTGGATGCACATTTAACTAAGATCGGGAATAAGCATGAACCTCTTGGTCACCAATTTATTATGTGCCGGCAGACTTTAAAAATCTAACTAATGAAGAGATGCTTGTGAAAAAACTTTTTCTTTCTATAATTTTTCTTTTACTTCATTCAAAATGTATAGTTGCATTCAGTGGGCTTTATCAGTTAAAACTGACCATAGGGCTCTATAATTTTTAAAAAGTATTTTACAGCTCTGTTTTGGAATTGCAAAATAATATCAAGTTTTATAGCCAACCAACTGGACAAACCACACTAAACATTTTGCATGTTAGGTACCTCGGAATGGCTTGTTACAGTTATCTTTAAAGGGACATACCTGACAGAATATGCTGGCTGTACTTCATGTGGATTTCTTCGATCAGACCAGAATAACAACAATCTATCAAACATTGGCTCAACGTCAACCACATAGGACTTTCCTTCTGGAAATATTCGAAGAATACCACCATCCACCTAAAAAATGCATAAGTTTCAATAGACAAGCTAAGAAATGTCTGCTTTGGAAAGGCAATTCTAGCATTTTTAAATTGTAATACATTTTGAGACAATAGTTTTTATGATTACTATTGTCCAAAGAGAAACAATGGATGAAAGCTAACAAAAGTAAAACAAAAAACAGTAATGAAAACTACCCTATAGTGCTTTTAAATAGAAAATATAACATGTTCCGTATTGTACATTAAGACATGGATCAAAGCCTGAAATAAGGACACTGAAAGGCTTCTTCTAGCAAGAGTAACCAGCCATAGCAAGTGCTGGCAGATCTCCAAATCAGACAGAGCCTGAAGTATAAACATTCCCAATATGCAAGTTATCATGTTTTCAAAATAACCTGATCTTTTCTGGACATCCAAACATAATGGGGGAGCCTTACAGGAATGGTGCGATATTGGCGGTGTGCCTTATCCTGCTTGGCCAACACAGCATTCAGCAACCCAAACCACTTGCACATTCAGGACTTTTTAAAATTTTCTTGCTGGGCTGCAGGCACTAAACGGAACATAGGACACAGGAGTAGGAGTAGTCCACTGGGCCCTTTGAGTCTGCTCCACCATTTGATAAGATCATGGCTGATCTGATTGTGGTCTCAACTCCACTTTCCTGTCAAACACTCATAATCCTTGACTCTCTTGTCTATCAGAAAACTACCTAACTCAGCCTTGAATAAATTCAATGATCCAGCTCCACCGCTTTCTGGCGAAGGGAATTCCACATGCTAACAACCCTCTGAAAGAAAACATTTACATCTCTGTCTTAAAAGGGAGACCACATATTCTTAAATTATGTCCCCCTAGTTCTAGTTTCCCACACTAGGGGAAACATCCTCCTGGTGTCCACCCTATTAAGTCCCCTCAGGATCTTATATGTTTCAATAATAGCACCTGTCATTTTTCTAAACTCCAGTGGGTACAGGCCCAACCTTGTATCATAAGATAAGCCCTTCATCCCAGGAATGAGTTGAGTGAACCTTCTCTGAATTGCTTCTAATGCAATTATATCCTTTTTCAAATAAGGAGCCAAAACCATATATAGTGCTCCAGATGTGGTCTCACCCAGGCCCTGTACAGCTGCAGTAAACCTTCCTTAATTCTATTTTCAATTCCCCTTGCAATAAACATCTGTTCCATTTGCCTTCCTAATCACTTGTTGTACTCGCATACTAATGTTTTGTGATTCATGTACCAGGACAACCAGATTCCTCTGTATCACTGAGTTCTGCTATCTCTTACCATTTGAACAGTACACTGCTTTTCTATTCTTCCTGCCAAAGTGGACAAGTTCACATTTTCCCACATTATACTCCCATCTGCCAAACTTTTGCCCACACACTTAAACCTGCCTATATCCTTTTGTAGACACCTTATCTCTGCTTGACAACTTGTATTCCTACCTATCTTAGTGTCGTCGGCAAATTTAGCAACCATGCACGCGGTCCCTTCAAAGTGGGTACATCACTGCAGCCTGCCAATTCAAGTGAGGAGGAAAAGCATCTGGCCACTGAATGCTGCCAGCTGGCAAGGCATAGTCAGGATGGTGGCAGTTTGTTTGGGCGGTGGGGGGAGTGGGGGGAACTTTGCTTTTCCTGGCCCACAAAAAAAACTTAGAAACATGAAACTGTACTTTTAGTGGAAGTTTCCAGCAGTCTTTAACACCTGATGCAAGTGGAACTGGCATGCAACATGCATACTTTACACACTTCAGCTTGAAAATTGCATCAGGATCTTGCAATGGTCATAGGATCTTGGTTTACATATTTAAACAGCCTCCTGCCTGTTTTGGGCAGGCATGCTGTACCCATTTAAAGACCTGTTTGAAATTTGATTGAAACAAAAACAAAAATTGTTGGAAAAACTCTGCAGGTCTGACAGCATCTGTGGAGAGAAAGACAGAGTTAACGTTTGGAGTCCGTATTACTCTTCTTCAGAACTTCTGAAGAAGAGTAATACGGACTCCAAACGTTAACTCTGTCTCTCTCTCCACAGATGCTGTCAGACCTGCTGAGTTTTTCCAGCAATTTTTGTTTTTGTTTCAGATTTCCAGCATCCGCAATATTTTGCTTTTACCTTGAAATTTGATTGACGCTGGTAAATACATGCACAGGGCTCTCCTCAGATTTACAAATATCGATCGTCTGTTTAGCAAGTGAGAAATGGATGGCCAGCAGTTGAAAGGCTCCTCAAATGTGCCATTTCATGAACTAAAATGTTTGTGCCAACTGAACAAAATGGTGTACTGAGCAGAAAAGTTAGATTGTCTCATCACTTTTTGTCCTTCTGTCTATTGTCTTATTCCAATAATTATCACAAGGAGAGTGTGAGATCTGTTTTTAAACATGCACCAACACTAGGCATGGTGACCAGTATGCAATGTGCAAGAGTAAAGCATTAATGACAATTTATAACTTAACCTATTTCCTGGTTTCTGCTGCATATTTCTCAACATCAGCACAATGGAAATCAGAATTTCAGCATCATGTGTTGGGGCGAACAAGTTTTAACCCAGATCTCATGAATCCCTGGCATCTCAGGGATGCATGCAACCTGTGCTACCAAAGAAATTGTTTACTGCATGATGGGAATTAAAAATACATGTATCCAAAATTGTCTTGAAAGTACAGTCGCTGATGCAGCGGCCTGCATGACACAAAATAAATCATAATCAGTAGAACAGAAATATTTATTTTTTAAATGGAAAATTTCACTTTGTAAGTCCACTTCTTTTAGAAGTGTTGTCAGAAGTAATACAAATATAAATGAAATCCATGAACATACTGTAAGAAAGCTGCTCTAAACAATTTCCTGAGCAGGAAAGGAATATTTCATACCTTTGCATCCCAGTTTTTATTCAGGTAATAAATACATGTCACACAACGACCATCACCAGTTGGATTGTCAACATGCCGAACATACCCTGTTCCATTCCCTGGGTAGCAGGCTACCATTGCCTGAAAAAGGGAAAATGTTTATTTGCAAGCAATTTTTTTTTCATTTATTAGTTTTAGATTAGCCAGCAACAATGCATGGTTAGAATCACAGGACGGTTACAGCACATAAGGAGGCCATATGATCCATTGTGTCCATGTCAGCTCTCTGAAAGGGCAAATCAACCAATTCTACTTCCTTGCCCTTATCCTGTAGCCCTGAAAAATTTTTCTCTTCAGGTGCTTAATCAATTCCCTGTTGAAAGCCATGATTTAATCTGCCTCCACCACACTCTTGAGACAGTGCATTGCTAACCACTCGCTCCGTAAAAAAATCTGTTCCTCATGATTTTGAATCTTTGTCAAACCTCCTCTCAATTGGAACAACACAGCTTTTCCAATCAATCCACATAACTTAAGTTCCTCATCCCCGGAATCATTCTCATAAATCATTTCTGCACCCTCTCTAAAGCCTTCACATCCTTCCTAAATTGTGGTGCCAAGAATTGGGCACGATACCCCAGAGTTAAAGTTGAAACAGTCTTTTGTAAAGCTTCTTCCTAACTTGTTTGCTTACGTATTCGCTGGCACCCGGCTGAAAAGTCGTAGGTGAACCCTTCTTAACATGGCCGGGAAACCCCAGCCCGATTTGATGGCCATTGGGCTGTTAATGACTCAGGTTGTGGCTTTCACCCCCATTTGGGAGGAAGTCCCACTTCTGAAAACAGCCAGCCAAGCAGATGCCCTGTAGATTTCCAGTCCCAGTGGAACCACTGCTGGGATTGCAGCAGTTCCCCACAAGGAATGTCACTGGAGGCCAGGCGCCAAGGTAAGTGGGGCGGTTTCACCGAGATCAGTCAAGCAGGACCCAGGTGGAGGGACCGTGATCGGGTGGCTGGGGAGTGGGGCAGAAAACAAGCAGGGGCAGGGGATCACCGTTGGGATGTTTGTCTCTGTTGGGTACAAGCTGCCCGAACAGGAAGCACCCCGCCAAGCTTGCAGCTAGGCCACCAGGATATACATTATGTGGCGTGGATAATCCTGCTGCCTGTAAAATGCCAGCAGGAGAAGGCTCATGGCACTTAAAGGCCTCAAATGGCCCAAGGGCTGGTGGGGCCCAAGGGCAGTCGGGTTGCCTGACACCTATCAAGCCGTTGGTAAAATACCAGAGGAGGCAGGTAGGCTAGGGGCATGGTGCTCCAAGCCAGGCTGCCTGATTTTATGGCTCTCCACATGCTGGCCCACTCCCAGTCTATACCTTTATTTATAAAGCCCTGAATCCCGTATGCCTTTTTAATCACTTTCTCAACCTGCCCTGCCACCTTCAACGATTTGTGCATATATACTCCCAGATCTCTTGCTCCTGCATCCCCTTTATAATTGCACCCTTTATTGTATATTGGCTCTCCTCCTCCTTCCTACAGAAATGTATTACTTCACACTTCTCTGCATTAAATTTCATCTCGCATGTGTCCACCCATTCCACCAGCCTATCTATTTTCTAGTCAAGTCTATCACTTTCCTCCTCACAGTTCACCATGGGCAGGATCTTCTGGTCGGCGAGCGGGGACGGGGCCCGCTCGCCGACACGTAAAATGATGCGCGGTGACATTGGGTGGAATTCCCGATGTCACTACGTGTCATTTCCATTTACAGGTCGGCGGGGACGCAGCCGAGTCAGCTGTGCGCCCGCCGACCTGTCAATGGCCTATTGAGGCCATTGAAAAAGTAATTAAGGTCATTAATAGACCTGCCCGTCCAACCTTAAGGTTGGCAGGCAGGCCGGGAGCCCAGGCGGGCTTCGGAAAAAGCATGAAACCTCATTTTCTGGGTGAGATGAGGTTTCATGAGGGTCTTTAAATTTTAATCACATCTTTCAATAAAAGTTATGGACAGTGTCACATGAGGGGACATGGCAGGGAAACTTTTTCAACCTCTTTATTTAAAGTTTTAAATCAGAGACGATCTCCCTGAGGCAGCACTTAGCCTCAGGGAGATCTGTGCACTCTTTCGCATGCATAGTGCTTCCGAGCGGACCTCATGCTGGGCGGGCCTTAACTAGCCTGCCCATGGAAAATGGCAGCGTGCCCCTAATTGGGGGCACCGATCGAAGGTGTGCCCACCCAGGCCCACTCCTGCATTACGCCCCCCCCCCACCGATGGGGAGAAAATTTTTCCCCGTGTTTCCAAGTTTTGCATCATTTGCAAATTTTTAAATTGTGCCCTATAAACCATAGTCTAGGACATTAATATAGATCAAGAAAAGCAGTGGTCTTCGTACCAAATCCAGGGGAACTATATACCTTCCTCCAGTACGAGAAACAGCAGTTCTCCACTAATATCTTTTTCCTCTCACTCCATAGAAAAGTTATGGCGCAGAAAGAGGCCATTCAGTCCCTCATGTCTGTGCCAGCCAGAAAAAGATGAAAAAGAAACTAGCCGCTCATTTTAATCCCACTTTCCAGCACCTGGTCTGTAGCCTTGCAGGTTACAGCGCTTCAGATGCAGATCCAAGTACCTTTTAAATGACTTAAGCGATTCAGCCTCAACCTCCAATTTAGGCAGTGGATTCCAAACGCCTACCACCCTCTACGTGAAAAAGTTTTTCCTCCTGTCCCCTCTAATCCTCCTACCAATCACCTTAAATCTATGCTCCTGGTAATTGACCCCTCAGCTAGGGGAAACAAGTCTTTACTGTCTAACCTATCTAGGCCCCTCATAATTTTGTACACCTCAATTAGGTCACCCCTCAGACTCCTCTGTTCTAAGGAAAACAACCCTAGCCTATCCAATCTTTCCTCATAGCTGTAATTTTTAAGCCCTGGCAGAATTCTTATAAATCTTCTCTGTACTCTCTCCAGAGCAATTATGTCTTTCCTGTATTGTGGCGACCAGAACTGTACACAAAATTCCAGCTGTGGCCTAACCAGCGCTTTACACAGTGCCATCACTACATCCCTGCTTTTGTATTCAATACCTCGTCCAATAAAGGAAAGCATTACATATGCTTTCTTTATCACCTTGTGCACATGTCCTGCCACCTTCAGGGACATGTGGGCATGCACTCCAAGGTCTCTTACTTCCTCAACCTCTCTCAATATCCTCCTGTTTAGTATTCCCTTGCTTTGTTTACCCTTTCCAAATATATTACCTCACACTTTTCCGGATTGAATTCCATTTGCCACTTTTCCGCCCACTCAACCAAACTATTGATATCATTCTGGAGACAACAGCTATCCTCTTCACTATCAACTATACGGCCAATTTTTGTGTGGTCTGCAAATTTTGCACTCATACCTCCCACATTTATGTCCAAATCAATATATAACAACAAATAGCAAGGACCCCAATACTGAGCCCTGTGGAACACCACTGGAAACCGTTTTTCATTCACAAAAACATCCATCGTCCATGACCCTTTGTTTCCTGTCGCTGAGCCAATTTTGGGTTTCACTTGTCACCTTCCCCTGTATCTCATGGGATCTCATGTTTCTGACCAGTCTGCCATGTGGGACCTTGTCAAATGCCTTACTAAAATCCATCTCGACAGCATCCACTGCACTACCCTCATCAATCTTCCTTGTTACTTCCTCAAAAAATTCTATTAAGTTAGTAAGACATGATCTTCCCCTAACAAAACCATGCTGACTGTCCCTGATCAACCCCCGCCTTTCTAAGTGACAGTTTATCCTGTGTCTCAGAACTGATTCCAATAATTTGCCCACCACTGAAGTCAGGCTGACCGGTCTATAATTTTCTGGCCTATCCCTTGCATCCTTTTTAAATAATGGTACGACATTTGCCAACTTCATATCCATGCTGTTACTGTCTATTTTATTCCATGGGCTTCAAGTTTTCTGGCAAGTCTATTAGGTGATACTTCTTCAAATGCCCTATATGCTGCATCAACCACATTACTCCCATTAACCATCTTTGTTACCTTATCAAAAATCATGTTTAGCTAACTTGAGTGACTTTTGCCTTTAACAAATCTGTGCTGGCTTTCCCCAATTAACCCACATTTGTCCAATTAATTTTGTTCTGGATATCATTTCTAAAAGCTTTCCCACCAGCATGGTTAAAGTGACTGGCCTATAGTTACTGTGTTTAACTTTGCACCCTTTTTGGGCAAGGTGTAACATTTGCACTTCTCCAGACCTCTGGCATTAGCCATGTATCAAAGAAGGAATGAAAGATTATGGCCAGTAGCTCTGCAATTTCCACCCATACGTCTCTCAGCATCCTCAGATGCATCCCATCCAGTCTTGATGACTTAACAACTTTTAAGTACAGTAGCCTTTCTAACCTCTTTATCAATTTTTATCCCATGCATTATGTCGATTACCTTCTCTTTCATGATGACTGGGCAGCACCTTCTTCCTTGATAAGTATTTTACATCTGTCTTTATTTAATATTTCAGCTATGTCCTCTGCTGTCATGCATAGATCCCCTTTGTGGTCCCTAATTGGCCTCACCCCTACTCTAACTACCCTTTTACTATTTATATGCCTACAGAAGACTTTTGGATTCCCTTTATGTTGGCTGCCAGTCTCTTCTCACTCTCGTTTTGCCTCTCTTACTTCCTTTTCCACTTTCCCTCTAAGCTTTCTACATTGTCTGATTCTCACTTCATTTTTTTTTGTTCGTTCAAGGGATGTAGGCGTCGCTGGCTAGACCAACATTTATTGCCCTCAAGGTGGTGGTGTGCTGCCTCCTTGAACTGCTGCAGTCCTTGCAGTACAGTGCTGTTATGAAGGGAGTTCCAGGATTTTGATCCAGCAACAGTGAAGAACTATAATACAGTTCCAAGTCAGGATGATGTATGACTAGGAGGGGAACTTGCAGGTGGTGGCGTTCCCCTGCATCTGCTGTCCTTGTTGTTTCAAGTGGTAGAGGTCGCGGGTTAAGAAGAAGCTGTCGAAGGAGCCTTGGTGAGTTGCTGCACTGCATCTTGCTGATGGTACACACAGCTGCCACAATGCAATGGTGGTGGAGGGAGAGAATGTTTATCGTGGTGGATGGGGTGCCTATCAAGCAGGTTGCTTCGTCAGTTAGCCTAACATGTTACATAGGGAAAATGCTTTAATCCATTATTAAGAAGGTAATACCAGGATATTTAGAAAATTGCTGAGCCAATTTTGGATCCAACCTGCTACCTTCCCCTGTATCCCACCAGATCTCACTTTCCTGGCCAGACTGGCATGTGGGACCTTGTCAAATGCCTTACTAAAATCCATGTAGACAACATCCACTGCACTACCCTCATCAATCCTCCTCGTTACTCAAAAAATTCTATTAAGTTAGTAAGACTCGGTCTTCCTGTAACAAAACCACGCTGACTATCCCTGATCAATCCATGCCTTTCTAAGTGACAGTTTATCCTGCCTCTCAGAATTGTTTCCAATAACTTGCCCACCACCAAAGTCAGACTGACCGCCTATCGCTTGCTCCCCTTTTAAATAATGGTACAACGTTCGCAGAACTCCAATCCTCTGGGACCATGCCTGTACCTAAGTGAGGATTGGAAAATGATCCTCCGGACATCCTCTATATCCTCCCTGGCTTCCCTTAACAGTCTGGGATACAATCCATCTGGATCTTGTGATTTATCCACCTTCAAGGATGCTAGTCCCTCCAGTAATTCCTCTCTCACTTGCTTATTGTATCTAATATTTCACAATTCTCCTCTTTAACTGGATTGTCTGCATCATCCCTCTCCTTAGTGAAGACAGAGACAAAGTACTCATTGAGAACCCTGCCCACATCTTCTGCATCAATCCACAAGTTACCAGGTACATCTCTGATAGGCCCTACCTTTTCCTTAGTTATTCTCTTGTTCTTAATGTACTGGTAAAACATCTCATTCTTTGATTTTACCTGCCAATATTTTTCGTACTCTCTCCTTGCTTTCATAATTTCCACTTTCACTTCACCCCTGTACTTTCTATACTCCTCTAGGCTTTCTACAGTATTAAATATTTTGTGACTGTCATAAGCTTTCTTTTTCTGATTTATCTTGGCCTGTATGCTCCTGGATAACCAGGGGGCTCTAGATTTGGCAGCACCACCCTTTTTCTTTGTGGGGACATGTCTACACTGTGCCCGTAGAATCTTGCCTTTGAATGCCTCCCATTGATTTGACAGTTTTTTCTTCTAATGATTGTATCCAGTCCACTCTCGTCAGCTCACCTCTCACCTTTGTAAAATTTGTCTTCCCCCAATTTAGAACTTTTACTTCTGTTCTATCTTTGTCCTTTTTCATAATGATGCTAAATTTGACTATATTATGGTCACCATCTTCAAAATGGTCCCCCACTGCTACTTCATCCACTTCTCCAGCTTCATTTCCTAAGATTAAATCGAGAATTGTGCCCCCTCTCATTAAGCTTGTTACATGCTGGCTAAAAAAGTTCTCTTGAATGCAGTGCGAGAATTTCGTGCCCTCTGTGCCCTTCACACTGTTTGTATTCCAATTGATATTAAGGTAGTCAAAGTCACTAATGGTTACTGCCTTATTGTTTTTGCACTCAGAAATCTGTCTACATATTTGCTCTTCTGACTCCCTGCCACTATTTGGGGATCTATAGTATACACCTAGCAGTGTGGCTGCCCCTTTTTTATTTCTGACCTCAATCCATATGGCCTCAATTTCTGCTTCATTTAGTATATCATCCTCACAGCTGTAATTGATTCTTTAACCAATAATGCTACACCCCCACCTTTTTTATCCCCTTCCCTATCCTGCCTGAAAACTCTATATCCAGGGATGTTGAGCTGCCATTTTTGCTCTTCCTTAAGCCAAGTTTCCGTCATTGACACATGGCAGCATGATAGCATCGCTATCTGTGCCCTCAGCTCATCGGCTTTATTTACCATGCTCCTTGCATTTACATATGCACCTTTTAACACTGCCAAATTCCTGTGCTGAACACTTTTTAACCTGTGCTGCTTCTGTCTTTCAGAATCACTCACTAATTCTCCATCTCTTGTTCCCTGTTCTGAATTTGCCCTCAGGTTCCCATCCCCTTGCCAATCTTGTTTAAACACCCCCGCAACAGCACTAGAAAATCTCCCTGTGAGGATATTTGTCCCAGTCCTGTTCATGTGTAGACCGTCCAGCTTATACAGATCCCACTTTCCCCAGAACCGGTGCCAGTGCCTCAGAAATCTGATGCCCTCCCTCCTAAACCAGCTTTCCAGCCACGTATTTATTCACTCAACTCTCCTATTTCTATACTTGCCTACACGTGGAACTGAGAGCAATCCTGAGATTACTGCTTTAGAGGCCCTGCTTTCCAATCTCTTTGCTAGCTCCCTAAAGTCTGCTTTCAGGACCTCATCCCTTTTCCTTCCTAATCCATTGATACCAACATGGACCACGACCTCTGGCTGATCACCCTCCCCCAGATGAATGTCCTGTAGCTGCTCTGTGACATCCTTGACCCTGGCACCAGGGAGGCAACATACTTTCCTGGAGTCATGTCTATGGCCACAGAAATGCCCATCTGTTCCCCAACTAATAAATCCCCTACTACTACTGCTCTTCCCCTCTTCTTTCTCTCCTCCTGTACAACAGAGCTGTCTGTGGTGCCACAAACTTGGCTCTGACTGCACTCCTCAGAGGAACCAACGCCCTCACCGTTATCAAAAAACTGAAAATCCTGCCCAATTTTCTTGGACTGGCTGGTGGTCACCCATTCCCTTTATACCTCCAGACTCCTAAGTTGCAGCGTGACCACCTCTCTGAACGTGCTATCCACGTAGCTTTCAGCCTCACGGATGCGCCATAGTGACTCCAGCCACCGCTCGAGCTCCAAAGCCCAGAACTCAAGGTTCTGCAGCTGGTGACACTTCCTGCACTTGTGGTCATCTAGGAAACTGGTAGCGTCCACAACTTCCCACATATTACAGGGCATGCATTCCACACGACCAAACTGTCCTGCCATGGGTTCAATTTACCTCCCTTGCTTTAACTTTATTTTACTTTGGTTTACTTACGCAACTTTATTTTACCTGGCCTCGACTTTTCCTATTGCTTGTGTTTCTTACTTAAATGTACGTAGCCCCTTCTTTTAAAAAGCAGGTACTTTTCTAGTTCTCAGCTATTTGATGACACTCCCTAACAGCAGTTTCCCACCAACCAATGACCTTATGTTTCTCCTATGATGTTAGGTGCTAGCTGCTGCTGACTGCCTGTCCCAGGGTCCTCTCACACTCTCCTCTCTGTGCTGCTGACTACCCGTCCCAGGGTCTTCCTCTCGCACTTTCCTCTAGGTGCTGCTGACTGCCTGGCTCGGGGTCCTCCCCTCGCATTCTCCCCTTATGACAAAGAAAAAGAGGAGCTACTTTGACATTGGTTTAAAGAGCGGATAAGCACCACTGTGAAAAACAGAGTGGGAGAGAGTAAGTTATTTTGTCATTAGCAGGTAAATATTAGGGATGTGGATAGAATATAATGGTGGCAAGTGATGTCATTAGTTCTCCTAACTTTCTGTTTCTGGTGTACTTGGCTCTTGGAGATGCTCCTCAGTGTAGCATAAGTTCCTTCTGTTTGGAGCCCAAGATAACTCTGCAAGAGATCTGCTGTATCGTGTTCTTAGTTGTGCACAAATAGCCATAACTCAAAGTAATAGTAATAGTATAGAAGAAGAACAGCAATTACTTCAAAGTAATTGTTCAACAATGTCTCCAGATTCCTTGCAGAAAAATAAGATGCAAATATATGCCTTTACTATAATTGTATCAAGACAAATTAAATCCCTCACATTGTTTCTAACCTTGGTCAGCAATTCCCAGGGGAAAATAATTTTTACATCCACCATAGTTAGATCAAGGCAAAATCAATTACAATAAGATACGCCATATTCAAATAACTACTCTAGGAAAATAGGAACAGGAGTAGACCATTTAGTCCCTTGAGCCTGTTTGGCCATTTGATGAGACAATGTCTGATCTGCAACCAAACTTGATACCTTTGGTTAACAAAAATCTATCAATCTATAATTGATCTAGCATCGGTTGCCATTTGCAAAAACATTTACCACCCTCCGTATGTAGAAGTATTTTCTAATTTCACTCCTGAAAGGCAAGTCTCTAATTTTTAAACTATGTCACCAGTCTTAGATTCTCCAACCGGTGGAAATAGTTTCTCTATCTTGATCCTATCTGTTTCCCATACTATCTTGAAAACTTCAATCAAAGGACCGCATAACCTCTTACATTCCAGGGAAAACAACACTAGCTTGTCAAATCCCTCGTAATTTAACCATCGGAGTTCAGGTATCATTCTGGTTAAACTACTCCACACTCCCTCCAAGCCCAATATATCATTTCCAAAAGTGTGGTGTCCAGTATTCCATGTTTGGTTTAACCAGGGTTTTGCATAACTGTAGCACAACTTTTCCCACCCTGTATTCTAGCTCTCTAGATACAAAGCCCAGCATTCCATTAGCCTTTTGATTATTTTCTGTACATGTTCATGACATTTTAATCATCTATGTACATAGACCCTACCGGTTTCCAGTTTTTCCACCATGTGCAAAGAACTTTATTTATTCTTTTTAGGTCCAAAGTAAATTTGATATTTGCCTCCATTGAAATCCATTGCTATGGTTTTGCAAATTCACTTAATCTATAAATATCTCTGTAATGTTATGCTTCCATCAACATTGCTTACACACCACCTATCTTTGTGTCATCAACAAACTTGGATATGTAACTTTCTATCCCATCATCTAAGTCATTGATAAATATGGTGAATAGTCAGGACACTATTCGTCACATTTTACCAATTAGAGTATCTGCCCATTACCCCTAATCCCTGTCTCCTGCCAATCAGAAAGTTTCCTAAGCCTTTAAATTTAACTACAGTCTCTTACGGGTGACTTTATCAAATGCCTTCTTGAATAAATACCGTCCATAGACATTCCCACACTTCTCTGTTCACTACTTTAGTCGCCTCTTAAAAAAATCCAATCAGGGCTTGTCTGGCACGACCTTTACAAATCCATGCTAGCCGTGATGGCAGGTGAGCGGTATAAGTCAGAGGCCTCATGAGAAAAGTTGTTGTCGCAGGGGTGGAGGTGAGAATACAACCGCAGAGGCTCCTCAGGAGACATCTGAATCCAGGAGTAAAGTGTTGTGATGGATTCCTCGTTTCAAAGTTTGTATTTTTTGAGACAGGCCCTAGCCGAAAAGGGGAACTGACCCTCCCAGTTTCTAAGGAAACTAAGACTGAAACTATATAAAAAAGAGACAGAGCCATTAAAGCTCAGTAAATGATGAGTCCAGTGGTGCAGTACAGGCAAGCCTGAAGAAAGAGGCTAGATCCAGAAGCTGAGAATAAGCATCGGAACTGAGAGCGAGAGTAGGCCATTCAGTCCCTTGAGCCTGCTCCACCATTCAACTAGATCACGGCTGATCTTCTACCTAAATGCCATTTCCTGCACTATTTTAATATCTAGAAATCTATCACTCTCTATCTTGAATATACTCAATGGCTGGGCCTCCACAGTCCTCTGGACTAGAGAATTCTGAAGAGTCACCAACCTCAGTGAAGAAATTCCTCCTTAATCTTAGTCCTAAATGGCCTAACTCTTATTTGGAGACTGTTTCCCCTGGTTCCCCAGCCAAGGGGGGAACATCCTGCCTGCCTCTACTCTGTCAAGCTGTAAAAATTCTTAATGCTTCAATGAGATCACCTCTCACCTTTCTAAACGCTAGAGAATATTGACCCAGTCTCTTCAATCTCTCCTCATAGGAGAATCCCGCCATGCTAGGGATCAGTCTGGTGAACCTTTGTTGCACTCGCTCTATGGCAAGTACATCCTTTCGTAGGCAAGGAGACCAAACTATACACAATATTCCAGGTGCAGTCTCACCAAAGCTCTATACAACTGCAGCAAGACTTCTTTACCCATCCTCAAATTGTCCTGCAATAAAGGCCAACAAACCATTTGCCTTCCTAATTGCTTGCTGCACCTGCATGTTAGCTTTCAGTGACTTATGAACAAGGACACCCAGGTCCCTTTGGACATCAATACTTCCCAACTTCTCACCATTTAAGAAATACTCTGCATTTCTGTTTTTCCCTACCAAAGTGGATAACTTCACATTTTTCCACATTATATTCCAACTACATTATTCTTGCCCACTCACTTAGCCTATCTAAATCCTTTTGGAGCCTCTTTGCATCCTCCTTGCAATTCATGTCCACCTAATCTTGTGTCATCAGTAAACTTGGAAATATTACATTTGATCCCCACATCCAAATCATTGATATAGATTGTGAATAGCTGGGGCCCAAGCACTGATCATTGCGGTACTCCATGAGTCACAGCCTGCCAACCTGAGAATGACCCGTTTATTCCTACTCTCTGTTTTCTGCCCGTTAACCAATTCTCAATCCATGCCAGTATATTGCCCCCAATTCCATGTGCTCTAATTTTGTTTACTAACCTCTTGTGTGGGATCTTATCGAAAGCCTTCCGAAAATCCAAATACACCACATCCACTGGCGCCCCCTTATCTATTCTGTTAGTTACTCAGAAAACTCCAACAAGTTTGTCAAATGTGATTTTCCTTTCATAAATCCATGTTGATTCTGCCTAATCCTACCATTATTTTCTAAGAGTTCAGTTATCTCATCCCTTATAATAGGTTCTAGCATTTTCCCTACTGCTGATGTCAGGTTAACAGGTCTGTAGTTCCCCGTTTTCACTCTCCCTCTTTTCTTAAATAATGGGGTAACGTTTGCTACCTTCCAATCCGCAGGAACTGTTCCAAAATCTACAGAATTTTGGAAGATGATCACGAACGGATCCACTATCTCTAAAGCCACCTCTTATAACACTCTGGGATGTAGATCATCAGGTCCAGGGGATTTATCAACTTTCTGTCCCATTAATTTCTCCAGTACTACTTTTTTTTTAACTAATACTAATTTCTTTCAGTTTCACATTCCCTCTAGTCCTTTGGTTCTCTAACATTACTGGGAGGTGTTTTGTAGCTTCCTCTGTGAAGACAGACACAAAGGACGGAATTTTCCGAGCCCGCTGGCGGCGGGCATGATAGGTGGCATGCGCGGAAAATATGGTGTGACCTGCTTCACGATGCCGTGGAGGCAGGTCGCGATCGTCCACCCAGCTGGCCAACAGCAGGCCGCATTTCCTGCTATCAGTCGGTGGGGAGCTAATTGTAGTACATTAGCATATAATTAAAAGGCCACCCCGCCAGGCTCTTGGAACCCCTCTGTATCGTCAGTCCATGTTGGTGGGAAAGCACGCCGAGGTGTTTCACAACAGCATGCAGGCGATGTGCACTTGGTGGCCTCAGGCGATGTGCACTTGGTGGCCTTCACTTTGGGGGAACTGAGGTGAGTGAGCAGCAGCGTTCTCTACAGCTTGCCCATTGTTTACAAGCCTCAAGGGTGCCGGGGACAACTGATGCCTGGCCTCGATGGCGACTGCTGCCCGTGATCAGCTTCGTGCCGCCATTTTACGCGGGCGGGCCAATTAAGGCCCGTCCAGCGTAAGATGCAAGCTGCAGTGCTCAGCGCTACCTGTGCGGGTGGGGGGAGGAAGGAGAGTCAGGGCCAGTGTTCTTTCGCGCATGTGCGCGAAAGAGCGCTACATTCTCCCTGAGGCATGGAGCTGCCTCAGGGAGATTGAAGCACTTTTGAAATAAATAAATAAATGGATTAAAAATTTAATTAAACATGTCCCATCTCATGTGACTGTGTCACATGAGATGGGACATGTTTTTAGATTTCAGAAAATGTTTTCATTTAATTAATAAAAGCTTTAGGAAACTGCATCCCGCCCGTGGGTGAGGTTCCCTAAAAAACGTTAAGGCTGCTTGGCCTTTTCGCCTGCTTGCCAACCGTGAAGTTGGACGGACAGCCTAAAGTTGACCTTAATTACTTCCTTAATGGCCTTAGTAGGCTGTTTAAATATCTGCGGGCACGCAGCCAACTCCAGCGCATGCCTGCCAAACGAAATATCGTGAGACAGCGCGATGACATCAGGACTCACACCCGACATCATTGCACGTCATTTTACACGTCGGCATGTTGGGCCCACCCCCGAAGGCCGACTGAAAAATTCAGGCCCTTGTGTCATCTTCACCACTTGCCGTCCCACCCATTTTTGTGTCATCCGCAAACTTGGCGATAGTGCATTACCTTCCCTCATCTAAGTCATTAATGTATATTGTAAATAATTGAGGCCCCCGCACTGATCCCTGTGGCACTCCACTAGTTACAGGTTGCAATCCCGAAAATGCCCCCCTTATCCCAACTCTCTGTCTTCTATTAGTTGGCCAATCCTCTATCCATGCTAATATACCACCCCCAATACCATGGGCTCTTATCGTATTAAGTAGCCTTATGTGCGGTATTAAGTAGTCTTATGACCTTTTCGAATGCCTTTTGGAAATCCAAATATATAACACCTACTGGTTCCCCTTTAATCTATCCTGTTTGTTACCTCCTCAAAGAATTCTAATAAAGTTGTTAGGTATGATTTCCCCTTCATGAAGCCATGCTGACTCTGCTTGATTAGGTTATGTATTTCTAAATACTCTGCTATTACATCCTTTATTATGGACTCCAACATTTTCCCAATGAAAGATGTTAAGCTAACTGGCCTATAGTTACCTGTTTTTTTGTCTCCCTCCCTTTTTGAGTAAGGGTGTTACATTGGCCATTCGCCAATCCTCTGGGATTTTTCCAGAATCTAAGGATTCCTGGAAGATTACTACCAGTGCATCCACCATCTCTGTAGCTACTTCCTTTAATATCCTAGGATGCAACCCATCAGGTCCAGGGGACCTGTCGGCCTTTAGCCCCATTAGTTTCCCCAGTACTTTTTCTCTAGTGATAGCTATTGTATTTATTTCCTCCCCTCCCACTTTTGCCCCTTGATTATTTAGTATTTTTGGAAGGCTACTAGTGTCTTTTACTGTGAAGACTGATGCAAAGTATTCATTCAACTCCTCTACCATTTCCTGGTTCCCTAATATTATTTCCCCAGCCTCATTCTCTAAGGGGCCTATGTTCATTTTGGCCTCTCTCTTCCCTTTTATATAATTAAAGAAGCTCTTGCTGTCCATTTTTATATTATTTGCTCATTTACCTTCAAAGTTTATTCTCTCCCTCTTTATTATTTTTTTGGTCACCTTTTGTTGGTTTTTAAAACTTTCCCAATCCTCTGGCTTGCCAATAATCTTTGCCACATTGTATGTTTTTTCTTTCAATTTGACACTGTCCTCAACTTCCTTGGTTAACCATGTTTGATTTAGCCCCTTCCTTGAATCCTTCTTCCTCACTGGGATATATCTTTGTTGAGAATCGTGAACTATTTTCTTAAACGTCTGCCATCGTTCATCAATCGTCTTTTCTGCTAAACTCCTTTCCCAGTCCACTCCAGCCACTCTGCCTTCATTCCATTGTAAGTACCCTTATTTAAGTTTAGCACGGTTGTTTCCAAACGAAGTTTCCCATTCGCAACTGAAAAATTCAATGAAACATGTCCACTCATGTGACTGTGTCATGCTAAATTCTACCATGTTATGGTCACTGTTTCCCATGGGATCCTTTATTCTGAGATCATTTACTAAACCTGCCTCATTACACATTACCAGGTGCAAAACAGCCTGATCCCTGGTTGGATTCATAACATATTATTCTAAGAAACTGTCCCGAATACACTATGGCCAGAATTTTACATTCGCCGTGTAGGTGCGTGCCCAACACACCAGAATGTAAAATGGTGCGCGATGACGTCGGGCATGTGTCCCGACATCACTGTACACTGTCACGATATTTCGCTCGGTGGTCAGACGCTGGAGTCAGCTGCGTATCCACCAATAATTGAAAGGCCTATTAAGGCCATTAAGGACCTTACTAACCTGAATTTTACGCTGCCCATCCAACCTTATGGTTGGCAGGCAAAAAGGCCTAGCAGCCTTTACATTTTTTAGGAAACTTCATCCATGAGTGGGATGAGGTTTCCTAAAGCTATTACAAATTAAATAAAAACTTTCTTTTGAAATTAAAAGCACGTTCCATCTCATGTGACACAGTCACATGGGGGACATGTTTCATTGAATTTTTATTGTATGTATTAATTTTTTCAAAAAGCGCTTCAATCTCCCTGAGGCAGCTCCATGCCTTAGGGAGACAGAAGCGCTCTTTCGCGCGCCTGCACAAACTGCGCACCAGGACCGCTCTGTCTCCTCCCCCTACCCACACAGGTTGCGCTCAGCACTACTGCTCGCATTCCACGCAGGGCGGGCCTTAATTGGCCCGCGTGAAATTGTGGTGCGGAGCTGATCGCAGGTGGCAGTCAGCTACCTGAACGCACCCGTCCGCTCCCAAGCCTGCCCGACGACTGGAAAATCCTGGCCCATGAATTCTTGCTTGTGTCTACCCCTGCCAATTTGATTTTCCCTATCTACATGAAGATTAAAGCCACCCATGATTAATGTACTGCCTTATTTACATGCCCTCATTATTTCCTGATTTATTCCCTGTCCTACAGTATAGCTACTGTCAGGGGGCCTACTACTCCCACCAGTGTCTTCTTCCCCTTGTCATTTCTTACCTCCACCCATGTGGATTCTACATTTTCAGACTCAAGATCCTTTCTCGCTATCGTACTTATTCCATCTCGTACTAACAAAGCTACCACACCACCTTTTCCTTCCTGCCTGTCCTTTCGAAAAGTCAGATACCCCTGAATATTTAGTTCCCAGATTTGATCTCCTTGTAACCATGCCTCTGAAATGACTATAAGATCATACCCATTAACCTCTATTTGTGCCATTAATTCATTTATTTTGTTCCAAAGCATTTAAGTAAAGGACCATTAATTTTGCCTTTTTACCATATTTGCCCCCTTTGATCCTATTTGCTGTTGTTTTTTTCATCTTTGTACAATCTGTCCCTTGCTTTCACACTCTGGGTATCATCACCTAAATAGCTGCCCTGCAAGGCTGCCATGTCCTTTTGCTTTGTAAGCCAACTTGGATTCCAAGTTCCTTGAGCTGTAAACACTTGGTACAGATGTGTTTGCTCTGGATCGCCTTGGTGTCCAGCAGCTCCCACGTGCTGCAGGAGTAACATATCACCCATCCTGCCATCGCTATCATATTTTATTCAATTTATTAATTAATTACTCTAGTATCCCCACTCTTTATGCTTTATTGTAATTATTTTTTTTTATACACACCATATCGATCTTATACTTAACAAGCTATCTTTAAGAAAAAGAGAAAAAAATACTAGAGATCTAAACACAAACTAAATGCCTTACTTTTATTTTAAAGACTAGAAACCTACGTACCTACGTGGACCACAACAACTGGACCCTTCCCCTTACCACTCCAAGTTCCTTTCCAGCCCAGAGCAGATGTCCCAAATCCTGGCACCAGCTAGGCAACACAGCCTGCTGAACTCATGCTTTTGGCTGCAAAGAACTGCATCTGTTCCCCTGACTATACCTTTCCCCTGCTACCACTACATTCCTATTAACTAACTCAATTGAATGGCTTCCTGTACCACAGTGTCACGGTCAGTTTGCTCATCCACCCTGTAACTCTCACTTTTGTCCTTACACCCCCATTACCTTCTCAATCCCTAGACCTACCTCACTTGTAGTCATACCCTATTTCCATACTCACTAGCTTTGGAATTAATCCGGAGATTACTACCTTTGAGATCCTGCTTGCTAATCTCTTTCCCAACTCTCTGAGCTTGGCCTGCAGGACCTCATCCTTTTTTCTACCTATATCGTTGGTACCAATGTGAACCATGACCTCTGGCTGTGCACCTTTACCCTCCAGAGTACTCTGAAGCCGCTCGGTGATATCCATAACTCTTGCACCAAGGAAGGCAACATACCATCCTGGAATCACGTCTGCAACCACAGAGGCGCTTGTCTGTTCCCCTAACCATAGGATCCCCTACCACTATTGCTCTCTTTTTTCTCCTCCCTCCTGGCACAACTGAGCCACCCATGACTCTTGCTGTTCTCTCCAGAGGAACCCTCTCGCCCATTGGTACTCAGAACTGTGAGCCTGTTAGAGAGTGTCACAGAGGGAACGATCCCTATGGAATGCTGATGGTGGGGGGGGCGGAAGGTGTGTTTGGTGGTGGCATCATGCTGGAGTTGATGGAAATGGCAGAGGATGATCGTTTGAATGCGGAGGCCGGTGGGGTGAAAAGTGAGGACTCTATCATGGTTCTGGGGGGTGGGGGGGAGGAGAAGGGGAGAGGGCAGAGATGTAGGGAATGGGTTCTCCGCCATTCCCGTCAACTGCAACATGATGCCGCCACCAAACATATCACCCCCTCTTAAACTGTATAAAGTCCATCGCATTTCTACTTCTCTTTAGTTCTGAAGAAGTGTGATACAGACTTGAAACGTTAACTCTGTTTCTCTCTCCACAGATGTTGTCAGACCTGCTGAGTTTTTCCAGCATTTTCTTGATTTTATCTCTTTTGAACTACCCGGGCCGAACTTTCCCCTTTGAGTCAGGAACCACAAGTCGTGCCATTTCCCAACGTTGTATTCCCGACTTCTGAAAGTCAGGGAACTCCCAAAAGGTTTTGACCTCTGGGTGTCAGGGTCAGTCTGCAGTCAGGAACGTTACCCCCAGAAGCAGGTCTGATGTGGCAACAGAGGTATGCAGTTGGTAAAGCAGGTTGGTTAGAAGGCCCATCTCAGTTCATTGGGACATCATCCCAGTCCTGTACATGGTTGTTAAACCCCTCATACCACTTCATATGCCCCCTCCATATCCCCTCATATTCACCATGGCCCCTCTTATCCCCATGCCCTCTCATATCCCCTCCAATTACCCCCATGACCCTTTCATGTGTACATGCATCTTCCATACCCACTAAAAGCTGACAAGAGGCCCTGATGGGCTTCATCCTAGGGTCTTAAAACAAGTGGCTGCTGAGATAGATGTATTCGTTTTAATTTTCCAAAATTCCCTAGTTCTGGAAAGATCCCATCAGATTGGAAAAAAGACAAGTGTTAACTCCTCTATTCAAGATAGGAGGGAGACAGAGAGCAGGAAACCACAGGCCAGTTAACTTAACATCCGTCATAGGGAAAATGCTGGAAGCTTATACTAGGGAGGTGAAAGTGGGGAACTTAGAAAATCTCAGTGCAATCAGGCAGAGTAAACATGGTTTTTGTGAAAGTGTAAGGAACGTATCTTTTTATTTCTGTTAGTCTGTTGTAAAGAGCAGGTCTTTTTATTTTCTGTTGGACTGTGGATTAGAATTACAATGGCTGCAGTTGAAGGACATGTCCACTGGAACAGGATGAGATATATATATACAATGTTGCAGTCCTGGAACAAAGTGTCCCATGAAAGACAGGATGGTACCAGAAAGGAGTCCTGGACCAAGGGAGCTGCCTGACAACAACATTTTAATTGGCTCCTGACCAGGTGACCAGGGTTTTGTGTGGCAGCAATGTAGCAGAAAGCTCCTAGCCTGCAAAGAGAAAACATTTAAAATCTCTCTTCCTCATATCTCTATAACCTGTTCTCTCTTGGAGGAAACCTCTATAAAAAGGAAAAGGGGGAAACCAATGTTCGAGACATTGAAAAGGAAGTTTTCAACCAATGGACTAAATACTGAAAGTGCTGGAAGACCACCTTGTGTCATCAGTAAGAACTGAAAGGAATTTGGAAGACATTGATCAAAATCAACCCATTGAATCCTGTACTCTGGATTGGTGCTATTGAACTGTTTTATCCCACCCTTAAAATCCATGTTTTGTTTGTCTTATTTGTCTTGTGTGTGTATATGTGTGTGTGTGTATAGGGATTTAAGAAGGGGGTAGAGTTTAAGTTATAGTGTTATAAGTTAGCATATTTCTTTCCTTTACCACTAGTTAAAGAATTTGTTCAGTAAACAGTTATTTACTTAATAAGTTTACAAACCTGGTGCTCATATTCTGTTAACTTAAATTAAACAGTTAGGTAGAATTGGGGCAATCTGGTGGTTTGGTCAAACTTTTCACATTTGTCATGGCTTGGGGAACTGTGGGGCTTGATATTATAGTGCACTATCCCCAATGAGTCATGACGAAAGGGAAATCATGTTTGACTAATATATTAGGGTTCCTTGAGGGAGTAACAAACAATGTGGATAAAGGGGAACATGTGGATATGGTGTACTTAGATTTCCAGGAGATATTTGACAAGGTGCCACATCAAAGGTTACTACATAAAGTAAGAGTTCATGGTGTAGGGGATAGTTTATTAGCATGGGTAGAGGTTTGGTCAGCTAACAGGAAACAGAGATTAGGCATAAATAAAGCACTTTTGGGTTGACAAAATGTAACAAGTGGAGTGCCACAAGGGTCAGTGCTGGGGCCTAAACTATTTATAATCTATATCAATGACTTGGATGAGGGGACCAAATGTGTGGTTAGGTAGTGAAGTAAGTTTTGAAGAGGACATAAGGAGTCTACAATGGGATACAGATAGGTTAAGTGAGAGGGCATAAACTTGGCAGATGGTATAATATAGAAAAATGTGAACTAGTCCACTTTGGCAGCAAGAATAAAAAAGCAATGTATTAATTAAATGGGGAGAGATTGCAGAACTCCGGAGGTACAGAAGGATCTTGATGTCTTGGTACATGAATCACAAAAAGTTAGTATGCAGGTATAGCAAGTGATTAGGAAGGCAAACAGGATGTTGTTGTTTATTGCAAGGGGAATGGAATATAAAAATAGTGATTTTTTGCTACATTTGTATATGTATTTGTTGATGACACCATATCTGGAATATTGCATGCAGTTTTGGCCTCCTAATTTGAGAAAGGACATAATTGCATTAGAAGCTTCAGTTCATTCAACTAACTCATGGGATGAGGGTGTTATTCTATGAGGAAAGATTGGACAAGTTGGACCTATATCCATTGGAGTTTAGAAGAAAGAGAGGAGATCTTATTGAAACATAAGATCCTGAGGGGACTTGACAGGGTGAATGCTGAAAGGATGTTTCCCTAGAGACTAAAACCAGAAGACAAATAATGGGTTTCCCATTTAAGGCGGAGATTAAGAGAAATTTTTTCTCTCAGAGGGTTGCAAGTCTGTGGAACCCTCTTCCCCAGAAAGTGGTGGAGGCAGGTCATTGAATATTTTTAAGGCTGAGTTAGATAGATTCCTGATTGACAAAGGGTAAGAAGGAAAGTAGAGTTGAGGGCAGAATTAGAGCAGGCTCCAGGGGCTAAATGGCCTATTCTTGCTCCTAATTCGTATGTTCATATATTCATATGTACTATGAATGGCTGTGGTTGATTGATACTTTTATGAAATTATAAGAGCCAGCAGTTTATTCCAATGGAAATTTTCAAGGCTTTTTTTGAGTGTTTCAGGGGCATTTCAAAGACTTGTCATGGCTTTTACAAATTACAGACAGGCAAGCCCTAAAGAAACCCCATCTATACGCTCAAATTGTGGTGTGGGAGAAATGGGTTTGAATTCATGGGACATTGGCACCAGTGCTGGGGGAAGAGGGAACTATTCCATTCGGACGGGCTCCACTTGAATCATGCTGGGGCCAGAGTCCTGGCGAATCGCATAACTAGGGTTGTAGATAGGGCTTTAAACTAAATAGTTGTGGGGAGGCTTCAGTTGCATGGAAATATAAAAAATTCAAAGTTTAAGGAGAGGGTAGGAGTGCAGGTTAGTGACGAGGCTGATTGTTACCAAAAAATGAAAGGATGAGACAGAGTGTGTGAACGCCATATTGCACCAAAGAATCATATAAGAATAGGGAAAATTGACAATAGGGCAAACTTAAAGGCTTTGTATCTGAATGCGCGTAGCATTCGGAATGAAACTAATGAGTTAACAACGCAAATAAATGTAAATAAGTATGGTTTGGTGGCGATTACTAAGGTGTGGTTACAGGGAGATCAGGTTTGGGTGTTGAATATCCAAGGGTACTCAGTGTTTCGGAAGGACAGGCAGGAAGGAAAAGGAGGTGGTGTAGCTTTGTTAGCAAAGGAAGAGATCAGTGCTATAATGAGGAATGATACAGGCACTGGAGAGCAAGACGTAGAGTCGGTCTGGGTAGAAATAAGAAATAGCAAGGGAAAGAAGTCCTTGGTGGGAGTAATCTATAGGTCCCCAAACATAATTCAGCAGTGGCGCCCAGTATAAACCAGGAAGTACTGGGAGCATGTAAGAAAGGCACGGCAATAATCATGAGTGATTTTAATATGCATATAGACTGGACTAATCAATTTGGCAAGGGTAGCCTCGAGGGAGAGTTCATAGAGTGTATTAGAGATTGTTTCTTGGAGCAATATGTTGTGGAACCAACCAGGGAGCAGGCTATTCTGGATTTGGTTTTGTGTAATGAGATGGGATTAATTAATGATCCCAGAGTAAAGGATCCTCTAGGGAAGAGTGATCATAGCATGCTAGAATTTCAAGTTCAGTTTGAGGGCGAGAAACTTGAGTCCCATACTAGTGTTCTGGAGTTAAACAAAGGTAACTACATAGGCATGAGAGCAGGTTTGGCCCTAGTGGACTGGGCAGGAGACTACAAGGTAGGACAGTTGATGAATAGATATTTAAGGAGATATTCAATTCCTCCCAAGTAAAATATATTCAAAAGAGGAAGAAAGATGGTAAGAGGGGGAAAAAGCATCCATGGCTAAGCAAGGAAGTTAAAGATAACATAAAGGCAAAAACTAAGGCATACCAAATTGCAAAGGTCAGTGGCAGGCTGGAAGATTGGGAAACTTTTAAAGATCAACAAAGGGTTACCTAAAAACATAATAAAAAGACTAAAGGTAAATTATGAAAGAAAACTAGCGCAAAATGTAAAAACTGATAGCAAAAGCTTCTACAAGTATATAAAAGGAAAGAGAGTAGCTAAAGTGAATGTTGGTCCCTTGGAGGACAAGACTGGAGAGTTAATAGTGGGGAACGCAGAAATGGAAGAGACGCTTAATCAATATTTTACCTCTGTTTTCACGGTGGAGGACACTAGTACCACCCCAATAGTAACAGGTAGTGCAGAGGGTATAGAGAAGGAGGAACTTAGAACAATCACCATCACTAAAGAAAAAGCACTGAGCAAACTATTGGGATTAAAGGGTGACAAGTCCCCTGGACCTGATGGCCTACATCCCAGGGTCTTGAAGGAAGTGGTAGTGGAGATCGTAGATGCATTGACTATAATATTCCAAAATTCCCTGGAAAGGTTCCAGTGGATTGTAAAAATGCTAATATAATGCCCTTATTCAAAAAGGGAGGGGGGGGGGAAGGCAGAAAGGAGAAAACTATAGACCAGTTAGTTTAACATCTGTCGTTGGGAAATTGTTGAAATCCATTATTAAGGAAATAGTAATGGGGCATTTGGAAAGTCAAAATGCAATCCATCAGAGTCAGCATGGTTTTATGAAGAGTAAATCATGTTTGACTAATTTGCTAGAGTTCTTTGAAGATGTGACAAGCAAAGTGGATAATGGGAATCCTGTAGATGTAGTATATCTGGACTTCCAGAAGGCCTTTGATAAGGTGCTGCACAAAAGATTAATACACAAGATAAGATCACACGGAGTTAGGGGTAATATATTAGCTTGGCTAGAGGATTGGCTGACAGAAAGCAAAGTCAGGATAAATGGGTCTTTTTCTGGATGGCAAGCTGTAACTAGTAGGGTGCCACAGGGTTCGGTTCTTGGGCTCCAACTATTTACAATCTATATTAATGACTTGGATTCAGGGATAGAAGGTACTATAGCTAAGTTTCCAGATGACACCAAAATAGGTGGGAAAGTAAGTTGCAATGAAGAAATAAGAAATTTACAAATGGATATGGACAGGTTAGGTGAATGGGCCAAAATTTGGCAGAGGGAGTTTAACGTGGATAAGTGTGAGGTTATCCATTTTGGTCGGAAGAATAAAAAGGCGGTTTATTATTTAAATAGAGAAACTTCAGAATGCTTCAGTGCAGAGGGATCTGGGTGTCCTCGTCCATGAATCGCTGAAAGCTAGTATGCAGGTACAGCCGGTAATAAGGAAGGCAAATGGAATTTTGGCATTTATTGTGAAAGGAATAGAGTATAAAAATAGGGAAGTGTTGTTACAACTGTACAAGAAATTGGTGAGACCGCACCTGGAGTACTGTGCACAGTTTTGGTCCCCATACTTGAGGAAGGATGTAGTTGGAGGCGGTTCAGAGGAGGTTCATTGGATTGATTCCAGAGATGTGGAGCTTGTCTTATGAGGAGAGATTGAGCAGTTTAGGCCTATACTCGCTAGAGTTTAGAAGGATGAGAGGAGATCTAATTGAGGTATATAAGATGCGAAAGGGGATAGACAAAGTAGACGTGGAGTGGATGTTTCCCCTTGTGGGACATTCTAGAACAAGAGGCCATAGTTTTAGGCTAAAGGGTGGTAGTTTTAAGTTAGAGATGAAGAGGAATTACTTTTATCAAAGGATCATGAGTCTGTGGAATTCATTACCTCAGAGTGCAGTGGGTGCTGGGACGCTGAATAAATTTAAGGAGGAGATAGGCAGGTTTTTAATTAGTAATGGGTTGAAAGGTTATGGGGAGAGGGCGGGAAATTGGAATTGAGGCTGAAATGAGATCAGCCATGATCATATTGAATGGCGGGGCAGGCTCGAGGGGCTGAATTGCCTACTCCTGCTCCTAGCATGTTCTTATGTTCTTGTACCCTGAACTCAAGACAAAACATGGTGGCAGTGGACAGAGCGTAAAGACCCAGAAAAACTCCAAGTGCAGATTGCAGACCTGAAAGACATACCATCCTTGGAAAAAGGATAAGAAGAAAAAGTTTGAAGATTCTCCTGGGAGCAAAGCATCATGGGTGCAGCAGATGCAAGCTGACACAGAGGCTCAAGAATCCAAACAGCAGTGAGTACAGATCACAATCTACAAGCCAAACTACTCAAGCAGCAACAGATCCCGAGCTTAGGACGAACATGGAGTCTATATTGTCGCTCCCAGAACCTTTCTGAAGCAATGAAGCCTCACGAAAGGCTCAACACTGGGAAAATTGGCGGAAGAGATTCTCCAGATACAGAACAGCTTCAGGTTTTCAAAAGAAGAAACAAAAGGATCAGGTCAGTCCTTTATATATTAAAGGCTGTTGCAGATAACGTAATAGCATGGGAGTCGATTAGGCTTCAAGCTCATATGATGAAGTCCTCCGGGCGTTTGATGTATGCCTCAGCGTTCGAAAAAATTTGATCATTGAGTGAGAAAAATTTACTAAGAAACAAAAACTGGGCGAATGCATGGGTTCATTCATAAATGACATGTACTGGCTAGCAGAGAATTGTGACTATGGGCACCTCAGAGATGAATTAATATGCAATTATATAGTATTTGGGGTTTTAGATGAAACCCTTTATCAGCTCTCTTGCAAACGAGAGAAGATTTAACTCTCACAAAGGCATTACAATAGTGTGACCAAGATTAGGAAGCTAAACAGAGCTGTTTATGGGGGAAAGTGATGCCTCTTGGAAAAAAATAGTGAAGCAATTCAATGTGTCAGACAAAAAAAAGGGAAAGCGCAGTGAAGCAAGAGCCTGTGGAAATTGAGAAGAGCACGCCAACCACCATCTTGAGATGCCCTGTGTGGCTGGAAAACCTTGCACAAATGGGAAAAATGTCCAGCAGGGGGAGCAGACTACCACAACTGTGGAAAGTTCGGGCATTTCAAAATTGTCTGCCGATCTAAAATACAAGAAGCTCACAGGAGGAAAGAGAAAATAATAAGATCAAGTCAAGTTCAAGAACTGGAAGAGCCACAGAAAAAAAAAACCTTCCGAGGAGACATTAACATAATAGAAAATAATCACTGCAGCATTAAATTAGAAATGGATGGTCACCCCACAGAATTCAAGCTTGATACTGGTGCAGATGTTTCAGTATTACCTGATGAAGTGGCTTGAAAATATCATGTTACAGCAATCCTCCATCCAGTTGCAAGCTCCAGGAGGGACTACACTGCAAGTTATAAGCCAGACTTGGTGAGATTAAGATACAAAGGTAAATTATTAAAACCCTGTCTGTTATGCAGAACCAGGAGTCATCATTACTGAGCAGAAAAGCATGTTTGCAGTTGAGGCTGATTTATACAGTTGATGAAATTGCTGCCAAGCAGTCCAGTAGTGTATTCAGAAAGGAATTTCCATCCCTATTTTCAGGCTTAGAAAAGCTGAAGACAGAATATCATGTAACCCTAGGATGGATGCTAAGCCATGTTCTATTCACAGCGTGGAAGGTCACTCACCACTCTCAGACAAAGTCAACAGTGAGATTGAATACATGTAACAAAAGAGGTTATCTCACCAGGAACTGACAAAGTGGTGTCCTGGAATGGTCACAGTACCAACACCTAATGGTTTAATTACAATCTGTGTGGACTTGACTCAATTAAACAAGTCAGTAGAGCACAAAATCCATCCGTTGGCATCAATGGATGAAAGTCTTGCCAAATTAGGAGTCCTCATGCATGAATCCCAAAAAGTTAACATAACATCCCAAAAAGCTAACATACAAGTTCAGCAGGTAATAAGGAAGGCAAATAGAATGTTGACCTTCATTTCAAAGGGAATGGAGTATAAAAATAGGGAAGTCTTGCTAAAACTATACAAGGCACTAGTTGACCACACCTAGAATACTGCGAATAGTTTTGGTCCCCTTATCTAAGGAAAGATATACTGGCATAAGAGGCAGTCCAGAGAAGGTTCACTAGGTTCATCCCGGGTATGGAGGGATTTTCTTATGAGGAGAGGTTGAGTCAGTTAGGCCTGTACTCATTGGAGTTTTGGGGCAACCTTATCGAAACATATAAGATTCTTAGGGAGCTTGACAGAGTAGATGCTGAGAGGTTGTTTCCTCTTCTGGGAGAGTCCAGGACCATAGGGCATAAACTCAGAATAAGGGGTCGCCCTTTTAAGATAGAGATAAAGAGGAGTTTCTTTTCTCAGAGGGTAGTGAATCTGTGGAATTCTTTACCGCAGAGGGCTGCAGAGGCTGGGTCATTAAGTATATTAAAAGTCTGTCTATCTCAGCCTTGAATCAGTAAGGGAATCAAGGGTTATGGGGAAAAGGCAGGAAAGTGGAGTTGAGGATTATCAGATCCACAGTGATCTCATTGAATGGCTGAGCAGACTCAACAGGCTGAATGGCCTAGTTCTGCACCTGCGTCTTTTGGTCTTATTAGGAAAAAGCACCCTCTTCAAAATTAGATGCTAACAGCGGCTTTTGGCAGTTGCCTCTGGACAAAGAATCCAGATTGCAAACTATTTTTATTACCCCATTTGGTTGTTACTGTTTTAACAGGTTACCATTCAGAATTGCTTCTATCAGAAATGCACTATGATCTAGAGTTGCCAACAATTGTAGCAGCAGATTTACAGGCTTAGACGCTGGTGTTGTTTCAAGTTCAAGAAGATAGACAAAGATGAAAAAAGCATCAGCAGCTACGTGGATGTGTGAGAAGTTCTCTGATTATGTCATGGGATTAAGGTTTAAAATTGAAATTTATCACAAGCCTTTGGTAACTCTTCTTGGTCTAATGGAGATTGCAAAAATGTCACCTAGAGTTCAACGTTTTAGACTGAGACTCGTGAGATATGATTCAGTTACTGAGCATGTTCAAGGGAAGTAGCAGACGAAAGCAGGTGCATCATCAGGAATACCTTTGGAAGGAGTCAAACTGAAAGATTTAAATTTTATTGAGGAAGTGGAAGCATATACTTCCCTTATTACTAAACACTTACCGGCCATGGAAAGAGATTATAAGAGATTAAGCAAGCACAACAGCAGGATGATGAATACATCCAAATTAAAAAAAGGTATTGGTAGATGGATGGCCATAATATACACCTGACAACCCAGTACTTTGCCAACATTTCTAACAGAGAAGACATCTCACAATCATTGATGATTTTTTACTTTTTAGATGACAGGCTTGTCATTCCTAAAACACTTCAATTCAAACTTCTCCAGAAAATCCATCAAGGTCACTTGGGGATAGCAAAATGTCGAGCAAGAGCCCAGCAGTCAGTCTGGTAGCCAGGCATTAACTTTTCAATGGAATGACTAATCTCAAATTGCCTTGTGTGTCCAGTGAATAGCCAACACCAGAGTGAACCACTCGCACCCTCCACTTTTCCTTTGAGGCCATGGAAGCACCTGGGAATGGATTTATTTGAGTTTAAAGGCAAAGTTTTCATCATCATCATTGATTACTACTCCAGATGGTTTGAATCATAGCATCACAGCAGAAGCAGTCATGATATTGCTGAAGAGAATCTTCACGACACATGGTATCTTGGACATTGTGGTGTCAGACAACAGTCCTGAGTTTGCTAACTGTTCCACAACTTTGCAGAAGAATATGGTGTCATGCATGTGACTAGTTCACCTAGATATCCTCATTCAAATGGCGAAGCAGAAAGAGGAGTTCGAATAAATCAAGGAATTGATGAAAAAAACAAAGTTATTAACTTAGCCCTTCTTAACTACAGAACCTCACCGCTACAAAACAAGTTCTCACCTTCAGAATTATTGATGGGTAGACGCCTGCAAACACAACTTCCAGCTTGGCAACAAAAGCTACAACCTAACATTACCTCAGATGATCACAAGAGAGTTAGAAGGAGTAGCAAAGACACAAATAAGCTCTTAATTTCAACTTCAGACACAGAGCAAGAGATTTAAAAGTGCTACAGCCTGGGAAGAGAGTGTGAATACGAGACCAACAGAAAGAAGGCATAGAAATAGAAAGTGTTCCACAACCAAGATCTTACGGAATTGAAACGGACCATGGAAATACAAGAAGGAATTGAAAAACCTTGATATCATTGGGAAGGAAACCTATGGGAACCTTGGACTTATCCAGATCCAGATGGAGAGAAGGAACCAGAAACAAATAGAAACTCTACAACCACACAGGTGGAAGACACTCCTAGCAAACAAGAGAGTGCAGTTCATCCTAAACCTCAAAATAAAATCAGGGCCAGTACAGGGAGATTGGTCATGGCACCTCAAAGACTAACTGTGTGAAGTCTGAGACCTTTGGGGGAGATGTAGGAGGATGTTTATAATTTGGATAAAGACTTGGGGGAGCTATAAAGTAAAAGGTTAACATCAGGAGCTCCTAATACTGATATAACTACTGATGTAATGTCACATGATTAGGTAACTGAGATCTGGAGGGTAGCAGAAGTGCAACCTTGTGTAAAGTTACTGAGATGTATATAGATCTGTAAATATCAAGAATGTGTTTTTCAAATTAATTACAGACTAAAGTAGCTTTCTTAGGGAAACAGGCAAACCCTAAAGAAACCCTATCTGGATCCTGAACTCAAGACAAAACAGGGAGCAGGAGAGGAAAAAAAAATCAAGCCCCAATGTCTATAATGTGTGTAAGAATGATTTAAAGCCAACCTAGAATCAACACGCAATGTCGTGGCACAAATACAGTTAGCAATGGAAATGTAGGCCAGGGTTTTAGATGGAGGCAGTTGCCAGGTAGTCAGAGGCAAGCCTGGCTTCAAGCTTTGGAAGACACAGCTCAATTTTGCACTGGGCAGCCAGTTAATAGCCTGCCGTCGTGGCTTCCACTTCCCTGCCTCCAAGAGCTGCAGGCCATTTAGAGGGGGAAGTGGCCACTACAGGAACTGTCGAAGTCCCTGGGTCAGCCACCATCAAAGGCCTGAGTGCAAGTAAAAGGAGGAATTTACAGCCAAAAATACATTGAGAAAATATATCTTAGAAAGCAATAAGGAGAAAACTACAGAAATATATTATCAAAATTTGTAATTATATTTATTTAACCCAAGGTTTTGAAAGATACATGAAAAATGCCTTGCTGCAAGACATCGAGATTTATTTAATGGTGCCAATCAGACTGACCCCAAAGAGGTGGGGAGGGGGTACTTGTTGCTACTGCTGCCTGGTTTTACTTGGTGGCCTCCCCAAGTGGCAACTGCCCATCCACTGGTGGCTAGATGGTGATGAGCATGGCATCCCCCAGGATCCACCCAATTTAACACCGCCCCCTCCTCCCAGAATGTTCTGGGGGTGGGGCATGGTGGAGGAGAAGGTGGGTATAGAATAACGGCTGTAGGTCATAACATATTTTATGTAATAGAAAAGGTTAAATGTGTATTTTACTAGGAATGTGGAACACAGTTTTAAGTGCAATTTGTGAAAGACCAAGTTATATATTCTACCCAACCTATTCGAATGCACCTTCTAGTATGAAGCACAGGATTGGAATTAGTCACACACCGGCTCTCTTGGCACAGTGTGTGGCCCAGGATAAAAAATAAGTTGGACTGGAAATGAGTTGGACTGGATAAGGAGAGGAAGCTTCTAGTTTCACTAAAAAAAAGTACAGTAAAAAAAGGCAGTTTCTTCGTTTGCATGTCTCAGTGAAACTTTATAACTGAGCAGTGTTAAAGTAGAACCAGGAAATGCAATCATAATTAAAAGAGTAGCTTTAATCTTAAGAAAAAAGAGTTACACTCATTGAATCCAGCCAATTAATGATTTTAATAACTTGGCAACAAGAGGGCAATCCCATCAGTAATTTGTTATAATTTTCTCATCTCAACTGAGATTACAAACCCCAGCAGAGATGGATTTAGCACACATGATATATAGTAAACATTAAAAATTATAACATTGGTGGCTATAGTTGTCAAAAGGAGGAATTTACAGTCAAAAATACATTGAGAAAATATATCTTAGAAAGCAATAAGGAGAAAACTACAGAAGTATATTATCAAAATTTGTAATTATATTTATTTAACCCAAGGTTTTGAAAGATACATGAAAAATGCCTTGCTGCAAGACATCGAGATTTATTTAATGGTGCTACAAGATGGTCTGCTAGTGTACCATGGGGTTCCAACAACATCTTGCCTCAAGTTAATATTACAAGTATTGATCACACATCATGCATGTAATTAAGTTCTGCACAAAAATCAGTACAGCATTTTCTTCATAACTCAAATGTTCTAGCCTTATCTTCTGTTACTGACAAAGAACAGTTTCTGTTGGCAAGCTGAATGGAATTAGGTCAGTGTTATGCTCTGCGTGGATCTGCAAATACTTCATGCCTTAAGTGTACAGTGCAGTACGTGCTCACAGTCATGAGCTGAAAGCCACAGCAGTTGCAAAACAATTGGTTTCATTCCAATAATTTATACTTCAGTTTGGCTTTGCAAAAACAGTCAGCACAGCTCAGGGGCCAATCCATTACCATAATGTACAGACTTTAATGGTTTTGTTTTGAGGTGGCATATACCACGGTATAATATGTGTCCATTTTTTTGGCCCCAAAAATCATGTTTTTGCATACACTTGGTGATTAACTTGACCTCACTTTGCAGCCACAACATGCAATACTCGCAGTAGTAGTCTGCCTCAATTTTTCATCCCACAATTGGATATTTTACTTAACGGTGCCTTATAACTGGGTGCAAAGGATCAAGCAGGCGATATGGGCTGTGTCGTGAAGACGCATGGGAAGTTAAGACATGCCCACATAGAGCAGACGCCACGGGGCGGATGACAACGATGGCGAACACCCACAATGATGGTTCACTTTTTTACTCGGCGTATAAGTCAATCCCCATTTCTGAGGGTATTGAAAGGCTTCAAAGGTCAACTTATACGCAACATCTACAGTATTGAAAAGACAAACAGAACCACTAAGCCACAAGAAGCTCTCTACAAATAACAGTACCTGCTTAATATGTTCTGGCAGTGCCATCAGATTGCCAAACACCATAATGGCAGAGTTTCAATGCTACTCAATATATATCTAGCACCCCGTGTCAATATGATCCATCTTTAAACATTTCATAATAAAAGATATATGTTAATTAGCAAAATTATTTTAATCATTTTCTGCATAGCAGGTTTTTAATATACGCTTTTAACCCTTTACAAAAATTGTTTTTTAAAATAAATCAGTGCAATTTTGATATGACGCATGTTATCACCCATGCAGGGTAACATTACATACAGATTCCAAGCCAAATGGGTATGATGGGAGTGCAGTGGCAATGTTATTGGGCTACTAATATCGAGGTCTGGGCTATTAATCCAGTGATTGCAAATTCGAATCCCATCATGGCAGTTTAAAATTTTGAATTCAGTTTAAGAGAATAATCTGGAAACGAAAAAAATAGCTGGTGAATAGTTGCAAAAACCCAACTGGTTCTAATGTCCATTATGCTACTAGAAAATTTCTTGATTAATCTTTCAAACTTAAAGTTAATTTTATTAAGTGACTGTTTATATTATGTTACAAGATCAATCAAAACTAATTCAATCTACCAGACCATTGGCGCTATACCATTTATTCCATGTTGATTTCTTAGATATATAATTTGGGATTCCTAAGTTTTAACACGATCCAAACACAGACTGCTAGAAGGCACAAAATATGTGTGTGCCTAGATACGTTTAAAATACAATATGGCAAGTGGCATGTGTGTGCTCATTCTGCATAAGTGCGCTGCCCAAAATATTGATAAAGATCCCTTCACAGGTATCCAGGACATATGCAAATAGGGGGCCTTATTCTTGTATGAGGCCACCTTCCAAAAATCTGTTTTGGCATGACTGCTGCCAGCCACTGCTCATCAACATGCCAATTTCCTCCCATTACTCGCTTAGACGCTTCCCCAATGACCACAGTGACCTGTTTTAGTGAGTTTAAGGCCCAATTAAAACAATAAAAATTGATTATCACAATTTCAATTTACTAACAACCTGGAAACAGAGTCAACACAGGAATGCAGAGTTGCAAAAGTGATTTCATCCTAATGGTTATTTATGCATATGTTGCAATGTTTCGCACTGATTTAAATGCTCACTGACATTCAATCCAGATCATTACGCCTATTTGTTATTTCTTCACTGGACTGCCAGATAAGATACTGTCACTGATGTGACCAATTTCACACAGATTCTGGCTCCCAGCTAATCAATAGATACATGAGCATATTCAGTTATGAATGGAGAAGCGAAACGGAGAAAGCAAAATTCTATAATTTTAAAATAAAAGAACAGGAAGATTCTAGACTATACTGAGTCAGCTGGTGTCAGTTTGATAAGCAGGAGGTATTCAATAGAAAACAAAAACAGAATTACCTGGAAAAACTCAGCAGGTCTGGCAGCATCGGTGGAGAAGAAAAGAGTTGACGTTTTGAGTCCTCTGACCCTTCAGCAGAAGTGAGTAAAGTTAGGAGAGGGGTGAAATATAAGCTGGTTTAAGGGGGTATTCAATAGGCTGTCTGTACTTAAAGCTGATAAGACAGCAGAACCGGATGAAATGCATTCAAGGATACTGGGGGATTAGGAGTGGAAATTGGAGAGGCGCTGGCCATAATTTTCCAATCTTCCCTATACTTGGGTGTGGTGCCAGAGAACTGGAAAACTGCAAATGCTACATATTTGTTCAAAAAAAAAAGGACGTAAAGGTACGCCCAGAATCTACAGGCCAGTCAGTTTAATCTTGGTGGTGGGGAAGCTTCTTGGAACAATAATTCCGAACAAATTAATAGTCACTTGGTCAAATGTGGGTTAATTAAGGAAAGCCAGCATGGATTTGTTAAGGAAAAATCTTGTTTAATTAACTTGGAGTTTTTTGATGAGGTAATAGAGAGGGTTGCTGAGGGCTTTGTGATGATGTGGTGTACATGGACTTCCAGAAGGTATTTGATAAAGTGCTGCACAACAGATTTGTGAGCAAAGTTAGAGCTCACGGAATAAAAGGGACAGTAGCAAAGTGGATATGAAATTGGCTGAGTAACAGAGTAGCGGTTAATGGGTGTTTTTCACACTGGAGGAAGGTTTATAGTGGAGTTCCCCAAGGATTGGCGTTAGGACCCCTTCTCCTCCTGATATATATTGATGACCTAGATTTGGGAATGATACAAAACTTGGAAGTATTGTGAACAGTAAGGAGGATAGTGTAGAGCTTCAAAAAGTCATAGGCAAGTTGGTGGAATGGGCAGACAAGTAGCAGATGAAATTTAATGCACAGAAGTGTGAAGTGATTCTTATTGGTAGGATGAATGCAGAGATAATATAAGGATATAATTCTAAAGGGAGTGCAGGAGCAAGGGGACCTGGGTGTACATGTGCATAAATCATTGCAGGTGGCAGAACAGGTTGAGAGAGGGGTTAATAAAGTATAAAGTATCTTAGACTTTACTAAAAAGGACATGGAGTACAAAAACAAGGAAGATATGTTAAACTTGTATAATACACTGATTTGGCCTAAAGTGGAATATTGCATCCAGGTTTGGGCGCCACACTTTAGGAAGAATCTGAAGGCATTAGAGAGAGTGCAGAAAAGATTCAGGAATGCTTCCAGGGATGAAGAACTTCAGTAATATATATAGATTGGAGAAGGTTGAGAGGAGATTTGATAGAGATTTTTAAAAATTCGTTTACAGGATGTGGGCATCGCTGGCTAGGCCAGCATTTATCACCCATCGCGAACTGCCCTTGAGGTGGTGGTGGTGAGCTGCCTTCTTGAACTGCTGCAGTCCATGTGGTGTGGGTACACCGACAGTGCTGACAGGGAGGGAGTTCCAGGGTTTTGACGCAGCTACAGTGAAGGAACGGCGATATATTTCCAAGTCAGGGTGGCGAGTGGCTTGAAAGGGAACTTCCAGGTGGTGGTGTTCCCATGTATCTGCTGCCCTTGTCCTTCTAGACGGTAATGGTCATGGGTTTGGAAGGTGCTGCCTAAGGAGCCGTGGTGAGTTTCTGCAGTGCATCTTGCAGATGGTACACACTGCTGCCACTATTAGCCGTTGGTCGAGGGAATGAATATTTGTGGAAGGGGTGGCAATCAAGCGGGCTACTTTGTCCTGGATGGTGTCAAGCTTCTTGAGTGTTGCGGGAGCTGCACTCATCCAGGCAAGTGGGGAGTATTTCATCACAGTCCTGACTTGTGCCTTGTAGATATTAGACAGGCTTTGGGGAGTCAGGAGGTGAGTTACTTGTCGCAAGATTCCTAGCCTCTGACCTGCTCTTGTAGCCACAGTATTTATGTGGCTAGTCCATTTAGTTTCAGGTCAATGATAACCCCCAGGATGTTCATAATGGGAGACTCAGTGATGATAATGCCATTTAATGTCAAGGGGCGATGGTTAGATTCTCTCTTGTTGGAGATGGTCATTGCCTGGCACTAGTGTGGCGCGAATGTTACTTGTCATTTGTCAGCCCAAGCCTGGATATTGTCCAGGTCTTGTTGCATTTAGACATGGACTGCTTCAGTATCTGAGGAGTCACGAATGGTGCTGAACATTGTGCAATCAGAGAATATCCCCACTTCTGACCTTATGATGGAAGGAAGGTCATTGATGAAGCAGCTGAAGATGACTGGGCCTAGGAAACTACCCAGGGCTATGGAGGAACTCCTGCAGTGATGTTCTAGAACTGAGATGATTGACCTCCAACAATCCCAACCATCTTCCTTTTTGCTAGGTATGACTCCAACCAGTGGAGAGTTTTCCCCCGATTCCCATTGACTTCAGTCTTGCTTGGGCTCCTTGATGCCACACTCGGTCAAATGCTGCTTTAATGTCAAGAGCTGTCACTCTCACCTCTCCTCGGGAGTTCAGCTTTTTTTGTCTGTGTTTGAACCAAGGTTGTAATGAGGTCAGAAGCTGAGTGACTCTGGCGGATCCCAAACTGAGCGTCAGTGAGCAGGTTATTGCTGAGCAAGTGCTGCTTGATAGCACTGTTGATGATCCCTTCCATAACTTTATTGATAATGGAGGGTAGACTGATGGGGCGGTACTTGGCCAGATTGAATTTGTCCTGCTTTTTGTGTACAGGGCATACGTGGGCAATTTTCCACATTGCCATGTAAATGAAGCATTCAAAACTAAGATGTCTGGACAGAGTAGATGGGAAAATTGTTCCCACTGGTGGGAGGATCGAGAACAAGGGGGCACAGATTTAAAGGTATTGGCAAAAGAAGCATTGGAGGCATGAAGGAAAAATTTTTTCACACAGCAAGTGGTTAGGATCTGTGATACACTACCTGAGAGCGTGTGGAGGCAGGTTCAATCAAGGCATTCAAGAGGGAATTAGTCTATCATCTGAAAAGGAAGAATGTGCAGGGCTATGGAGAGAAGGTGTGGGAGTGGCATTAGGTGAATTGTTCCTTCGGAGCACCAGGACAGACATGACTGGCAGAATGGCCTCCTTCTCGCTGTAACTACTCTGTGATTCTGTTAACTAGGGTGGTGGCAAGAGTTCTGCAATTGGCTTATGCATCCCAAGTTAGTGAGTGGCAAATCAGCTCAGGATCTCACATCCGATAGCTATCAGAGATTCATGCTGAAAGATGCATAATGGATGCATAATGTATGTGGATATTGAGTTAGGGTAAAATTGGGATCTGTTGTTTTGCCTTCATAATTGAACAACCTACCAATATTCATGGTCAATTCTCACTGATGAATAACTTGTGTGAGGTAATGGAGCGTACTCAGAAAGTGGTCAACACCTTTAAAACAGGACACAAAAACAAAAGGAAAGAAATTTGCAAGGAAAAGACGAGGAAAGCTAAAATTATGGTGGCAGGTGTGGATTTTGCGTCTTGAAATTTAACCACTATATCCTCTCACAAATCATGATTTATCTAGGTTTATAAATGACAAGAGTGAAATCTATAAACAAACACAGTAGCTTCCTACTACAAACCCCACTCGACCAGAGAAATCAAACTTCCTAGAAGTAATAAACATCACCAGCTCAAGAACAAGATGTAATCAGCACTAGATGGAGGGAGCATGTTCAGCTTCTGAATTGCCTGTGAGTATCTTAGCTACAAATCTTATAAAAGTACAACTGGTAAATTGAACAAAGAATAAAGGTATGTAAAAGTATTAAATACATCTATTTATGAAACAATGTTGGAATATAATTATTAGTAGATGTAATTTTCATCATATAATTAGCAACATAATCATGAACAGAAATGTTTGGGAGCAGGGTAGCTGCTTCCGGTGAGGTTTGGCTCCCAGCCAACTGCTTGTTGATTTAACGACAGTGCTACGTGCAGAACGTGGACACACTGATAGTCAAACTCCAGTGAAGTTAAGTTATTGTCCAAGCAAACACCTCAATCAAAGCAGAACTTGATAGTGCAGTGCTGCAAATAAATAAAACAGTGCCCATTCTGGGACTTGTTAACAGTAATTTTAAAGCCTCGGCAGTGAAATCAGGAAAAGCAATCAGTCTTTTTTCACTGCCCTAAACCACAGTTTACATACTGTGATAAGAGCACGTGTTTTGTATCTAGTTTTCAGAAAGCTGTAACAAGTTTTAAAAATCTGGCATTTCTTAAGGATCAGCAACATCTAAAAGTTGATTAATTTAAATAGAAAAATCAGGCACCATGGCCCTGTAGGTTCTTAGCTAGTGCTCCCTCTGAGTGTTGTGCTATGCGAGAAGTTCCTGATCACTGAACCATAGTGGAACTATAGTTCCACTAACATTAAGAACTACATTAACATTTTTGTAAATACCATGCAGTATCATTGAATGGAGCATGTCTAAACTGGGTATCTAAATTGCAGTTCAAAACAGGATATTTTGAAGACTTGTGTACTTTTTTTAAAAACAGGGCTGCTAGTTTTGAGAATGATAGAGAAATTTCAAAATTTTGTTTTATTGCACATTTTCTATAAGGTTATGATGGTGATTTGCCTTCTGACAAAAGCAGTCATCAGTTCCAAATATGTATCCAAGTTATTCATATATTCAAGTTTAATCTTGCTGCAAGAATTCAGATGAATGCAGAGTACTGAAATGTATGTTAACAGTCTAATTTAGGTGATCCGGTTTATAATGGCATAGAAATTGTATTTAACTGGATTGACTTTGAAGCTAATTAAATGAAAGATAGGAGAAACATGGGGACATGGCTTTTTGTCCCACTGCAGTTCGTTGTGGCAATGATTTTGTGCCTTGTGTTCATGAAAACATGTTAATGAATGAAAGTGGTTTTATAAGTTACAGGATGCTTAGTCTCATATTCCTGGGAATACAAATGCTGATTATGTCATTGCCCAGAAATCTGTGGTTGTTCCCAGCAGATTTTGCAAATTGAGCCAGAGTCCACCAGAACAACCACAAACTCAACAGTTGACCTGGTTACACAGGACCTTAAATTGGGGTTATTTTTATGCCTTGCAAGAGTGAAACCTCTGCCCAACCTTAAAAATACACCAATGTTAAAGGGGGGCATTGGGGGAGGTGTGCAAAGGGAGCTCCCACTCCAAATCCTCAGTCAGGACCAGTTGTATAACTGGAGCAGGCAGGTCTGGTCTCATAAGATGTACCTGGACAAAGGGGCAAAAGTGGTGCTCTGATAAGGGTCCAGCCAAAATCAATACTTGGAACACTGGAGATGAGGAGTTCAGGGATAACACTCAAAAATTGTGGTTTTTCTGATGTTGAAGGGGATGTAGCAGGAAATCAGCATCCTTCCTAGTCCAGTTACTGTTCATGTTTCTTAGGTATACTTACTGAACTGTAGTGTCGCTGTTCTCCCAAGCCCCAAAACCCCACTCCTCCCCCAATCCTGCAGGGTACAAGCATCAAGCCCTCCATACTTTCCAAAGTCAGTATGATTTATATAATTCAAACAAGGTCCAGGTGTGGCAAATGCTTCTCCATGGGAACTTGCCCATTAGAGGTAGTATAGACATGCTGTTACAGGCTTTAAACACCATCCTTAATAGACCTTTGTTGCTAATCACAACAGTCCATTGCATAAACTATCTGGAAGACCTATTGTAAATTACATTCTCAGGTTTGCTCATGCAAATACAGAAGTATTCCTACAGGAAGTCAGTGTTAGGAGGGACACACTGTTTGGAATAAAAAATGGAAGGTGCCAATATAGGCAATTCAGAGACAATGGTGAGAATTGTCCAGCCCTCTAAGTATCACAGAATCACACAGTGCAGAAGAGGCCCTTCGGCCCATCGAGTCTGCACCGACACGTGAGAAACACCTGACCTACCTACCTAATCCCATTTACCAGCACTTGGCCCATAACCTTGAATGTTATGTGCCAAGTACTCAACCAGGTACTTTTTAAAGGATGTGAGGCAACCCGCCTCCACCACCCTCCCAGGCAGCGCATTCCAGACCGTCACCAGCCTCTGGGTAAAAATGTTTTTCCTCACATCCCCCCTAAACCTCCTGCCCCTCACCTTGAACTTGTGTCCCCTGGTGACTGACCCTTCAACTAAGGGGAACAGCTACTCCCTATCCACCCTGTCCATGCCCCTCATAATCTTGTACACCTCGATCAGGTCGCCCCTCAGTCTTCTCTGCTCCAATGGAAACAACCCAAGTCTATCCAGCCTCTCTTCATAATTTAAATGTTTCATCCCAGGCAACATCCTGGTGAATCTCCTCTGCAACCCTTCCAGTGCAATCGCATCCTTCCTATAATGTGGAGACCAGAACTGCACACAGTACTCTAGCTGTGGCCTCACCAAGGTTCTATACAACTCCAACAAATCCTCCCTACTTTTGTAATTTTGTTCTTTTCTTTGTTCTTTTAATAGGCAGCTTAACAAATACATGAATAAGATGGGAATAGAGGGATACGGACCCCGGAAGTGCAAAATGTTTTAGTTTGACAGGCAATATGATTGGCGCAGGCTTGGAGGGCCGAAGGGCCTGTTCCTGTACTGTACTTTTCTTTGTTCTTTGTAATCTAGGCCTTGATTGATAAAGGCAAGTGTCCCATATGCCTTTTTCCCCACCCCACTAACATGCCCCTCCGCCTTCAGAAATCTATGGACACACGCGCCAAGGTCCCTTTGTTCCTCAGAACTTCCTAGTGTCATGCCATTCATTGAATACTTCCTTGTCAAATTACTCCTTCCAAAGTGTATCACCTCACACTTTTCAGGGTTAAATTCCATCTGCCCATTTGACCATCCCATCTATATCTTCCTGTAGCCCAAGACACTCAACCTCACTGTTAACCACCCAACCAATCTTTGTGTCATCCGCAAACTTATTAATCCTACCCCCCACATAGTGGGGGGTACAATCTCTATAACCCACACACTGCAAGGAGAAGCTTAGTGATCTTATCAGGTATGGTACAATCCAAGAGCTCAGCTGTACCTTCTTGAAATACACTACTAAGTATGAAATAAAAACAAAAAATGCTGGAAACACTCAGCAAGTTTGACAAAATCTGAGGAGAGAGAAACAGAGTTAACGTTTCAGGTCATCAGTGAGGAGCAGCACCATAGTAGCACAAACAGAACGTTATTCTGACCAGAGGGTCATATGAATCTGCAACACACATGTTCTGACTTTACAAGAGCAATGCAGACATGGAGCATTCTATCAACAGCATGTACAGGACACAGAAGGACCACTGAAAAGCAGTGCAGTCTATTGTGAAGTGAATGGCAGTTTCAGGAACATCTGTAGCATAAGTTGTCATAACAGAGGCCTCATGTGCAGCATCTTCTTTCAGAATGGATGGTAAGACTGTTGTCATAGAGGTCTTGTGTTCCAGAACAGAACACTCTGGTTTGGGCACATTTGGCAACTATAGGCAGGAAAGCACACAGTTCCCCTAATATCATTAGCAACATTGGACTTACTTTCTCAGAGAACTGTACACACATAGAGTTAGTGCCCACTACTGGTGACACAGAAGATACAGTGCTATCTTCAGGGATAGCAGTAATCTACTCTGATGCCTGGACCTGTGGCAGAAAAGAAGCTGGGCTAGTAGGCCTAACAGTGACACAACAAGTGTATTTCTGAGAATCTGGGAGACTGGGAAATTCCACAGGACATAAAATGCAACATAAACAAATATCTTAATATAACCAGAAAAAAGGTTTGGGGCAGGGAGGGGAAAGCAAACAAGATAACAGTCCAAGCAGAGAGAGAAAAGGGAGAAAAAATTACTTGCCGATCTTTTAGAGTTGTGTAAATTATACAAACATATGGATAAGATAATATTTTATTACTTATTACAAGGAGAATTGATGAGGATGGAGCAGTGGATGTTGTCTACATGGATTTTAGTAAGGTATTTGACAAGGTCCCACATGGCAGACTAGTCAGAAATGTGAGATCCCATGGGATACAGGGGAAGTTGGTGATGGGTTGATGATGGTGGTGAGTTGGATTCAAAATTGGCTCAGCATCAGGAAACAAAGGGTAATGGTCAATGGATGTTTTTGTGAATGGAAAGCAGTTTCCAGTGGTGTTCCACAGGGCTCAGTGCTGGGGCCCTTGCTGTATGTTGCATACATTAATGATTTGGACTTAAATGTGGGAGGCATGATCGGGAAATTTGCAGATGACACAAAAATGTCATTTTGCCCGTGTGGTCGATCGTGAGGAGGATAGCTGTCGACTCCAGAATGATATCAACGGTTTGGTTGAGTGGGTGGAAAAGTGGCAAATGGAATTCATCCGGAAGCGTGTGAGGTAATGCATTTGGGGAGAGCAAACAAAGCAAGGGAATACTCAATAAACAGGAGGATATTGAGAGGGGTTGAGGAAGTGAGGGATCTTAGAGTGCATGTCCACAGGTCCCTGAAGGTGTCCACTTTACAGCAAGGACATAATTGCTCTGGAGAAAGTACAGAGAAGATTTACAAGAATGTTGCCAGGGCTTGAAAATTGCAGCAAGAGGAAAGATTGGATAAGCTAGCGTTGTTTTCCTTAGAAGAGGAGGCTGAGAGGTGACCTAATTGAGGTGTACAAAATTATGAGGGGCCTAGATAGAGTAGACAGTAAAGACCTGTTTCCCCTAGCTGAGGGGTCAATTACCAGGAGGCATAGATTTGAAGTGATTGGTAGAAGGATTAAAGTGAACATTGGGTGAAAACGTTTTTCCTTGAGGGCGGTGGACATCTGGAATTCACTGTTTGAATTGATGGTTGAGGCTGAAACGCTCAACTCATTTAAAAGGTACCTGGGTCTGCACCTTAAGTGCAGTAAACTGCAAGGATATGGACCAAGTGGTGGAAAGTGGGATTAAAATGAGCTGCTAGTATCTTTTCTCTCTTTTTTGGCCAGCGCAGACACGCTGGGCTGAATTGCTTTTTTTTGGAGGGGGGTGGGGGGGGAAGCAGTGAGAGCAGAAGCACATGAAATTGATCGGACACTGTGGAGGGCCTTGTCAACCATGCAGGGGTGGGGTGGGTGAAGAGATTCCTTGTTTGAGGTAAAACAAAGACATATTGGGACAGCTAGTATGTAAAGTTGTATTGTCTGAACAAATACAACAGAGACAGAGAAACTGGGAGAATGGATATAGAGTCCTTACAGGAAACAGGGTGTGGAGGATATGTAACCATGTCAGTCTGTGGGCTTATAATGAATATTAACTAATAGCCTATCCCCAAACATGGAGACAGTCAAGGAAGGGAAAGGAAGAGTCAGATGAACCAGGTGAAAGTGAAAGGTGGCTGGAAAGATAGTCAATGAAATTTTCTAGTCAGGGCAAGAGCAGGGAGTAGCGCCAATACAATTTGTCTTTGTATAAAAGTTACGAATTCTCTGAACTAGTGGGTGAGTAATTCCCAACCAAAATTTAGTTAAACATTTTGAGTTGAACTTCAGAAACTGTAAAATAAACTGCAAGTGAGTTAACACTTAGCAAAAACCGCCCGTCAAAGGCAATTAACAGTCAATCAGCTTGAAATGCTTGCCTGAATAGAAATTAATTACTGCAGCAGGAAGCTGAGTGGCATTAATAACCTGGGCATGGCTTGGAAACTCTTTCGAGTTATCAACAGTCATAGATTGCAACTCTTTCGAGTACAATCACAGTTCTTGGTTTCCAGGAGTGGGACATGAACCCACAACCCTCTGATTCAAAGGCGAGGGTGCTATGAACTGAGCCACAGCTGACACCTCCGGCATGGCTTGGAAGGTGCACAAAAAATAAACAGTTATCTGCTGATGCAGACAGTACTCTGGTCATAAACGGAGTGCATCACAAACAAAATGTAAAAGTTTGGAATTTGATGAGAGTGGAAATTTGATGCAGAGAGGGAAGGAGGTGCTGCTTTTGCCTTCAGCGTTTAGTGGCTTGTTGCAGGGAATTTTTTAACTTAATCTGCCTTTTTTTATTCATTCATGGGATGTGGGCTTCGGTGGCTGGTCCAGCATTTATTGCCCATCCCTAGTTGCCCTTGAGAAGGTGGTGGTAAGCTTCTTTCTTGAACCGCTGCAGTTCATGTGGTGTAGGTACACCCACAGCGCTGTTTGGAAGGGAGTTTCAGGATTTTGACCCAGCGACAGTGAAGAAACGGTGATATATTTCCCAAGTCAAGATGGTGAGTGACTTGGAGGGGAACTTCCAGGTGGTGGTGATCCCATCTATCTGCTGCCCTTCTCCTTTTAGATGGGTTTGGAAGGTTCTGTTGAAGGAGCCTTGGTGAATTCCTGCAGTGCATCTTGTAGACGGTACAAACTGCTGCTACTGTGCATCAGTGGTGGAGGGAGTGAATGTTTGTGGAAGGGGTGGCAATCAAGTGAGCTGCTTTGTCCTGGATGGTGTCAAGCTTCTTGAGTGTTGTGGGAGCTGCACTCATCCAGGCAAGTGGGGAGTATTCTATCACAGTACTGACTTGTGCCTTGTAGATAATAGACAGGCTTTAGGGAGTCAGGAGGTGGGTTACTCGTCGCACGATTCCTAGACTCTGACCTGCTCTTGTAGCCACAATATTTATATGGCTAGTCCAGTTCAGTTTCTGGTCAATGGCAACCTCCAGTATGTTGATAGTGGGGGATTCAATGATGGTAATGCCGTTGAACATCAAGGGGCGGTGGTTGGATTCTCTCTTGTTGGAGATGGTCATTTCCTGAAACTTGTGTACTTGTGTGGCCCGAATGTTACTTGCCACTTGTCAGCCCAAGCCTGGATATTGCCCAGGTCTTGTTGCATTTGGACATGGGCTGCTTCAGTATCTGAGGAGTCATGAATGGTGCTGAACATCGTGCAATCATCAGCAAACATCCCTATCCTGACCTTATGATGGAAGGAAGGTCATTGATGAAGCAGCTGAAGATGGTTGGGCCGAGGTCACTACCCTGAGGAACTCCTGCGGTGATATCCTGGAGCTGAGATGACTGACCTCCAACAACCACAACCCCATCTTCCTTTGAACTAGGTATGACTCCAACCAGTGGAGAGTTTTCCCCCTAATTCCCATTGACTCCAGTTTTGCTAGGGCTCCTTGATACCACACTCTGTCAAATGCGGCCTTGATGTCAAAGGCAGTCACTCTCACCTTACCTACAATTTAAACTAGATCAAGAAACTCGTTAAAAGGCTAAAAGCTCAGTGATTTTATACATATATACACACACCTTTTATATAAATTATATATATATATACATATATACACACACACATATATAAATATATATTTAAAAACCTTTAATTAATCAAATAAGTAAAACAAGGTTCAATAGGATGGCAAAGTGTTGCTGGTGTGCCACAACTGCAGCATGTAGGAGTTGTACAGAGCATTGAGATTCTGGACAACCACATCTGCAGTAAGAGACTGCATCCTGAGAAATTTCAGCACAGAGCTGTTGAGCTTGTGCCTGAGGTACAGACATATTGGGGCATCAGGGAGTGAGGGAAACGAATTACCTGGACACTTTGATTCAGGAGGCAGTTGCACCTCTTAGGTTAGGAAGTGATACAAATCTGGCTGGTTATCATGGACAGAAGCATGTGACAATGAATCAGGTAGGTAAGCGGACCCCAGGTGGAGTGCTGGAGGACCATTGGCCTTTGCCCTCATCCATAGGAACATAGGACTTAGAAACAGGAATAGACCATTCGGCTCTTTGAGCCAACAGGTTGGAGGTTCTTGCTGTCTGTGTGGGTGAGGACAAAGACTGCAAGGTGGATGAATAAGCCGATGACAAAGCCATGGTACAGGAAGCCATTCAAGTCAGGAGTGAAAAGGAATGGTAGGGGACAGTATAGTTAGGATGACAAATGCTGTTCTCTGCGGTTGTGACTGGAAGTTCCAATGGTTGTGTTGTCTGCCCAATACCAAGATTAAGGGGAACGCATTATGGCTGGAGAAGAATTTGGAGTGGGAGGGGAAGGATCCAGCTGTCATAGCATTGGTTCCCATGTGGACAATAAGTTGAGCGAGGAATAAGGTTCTACTCAGGGAGTTTGAAAAGACAGGGCCCAAATTAATAAGCAGGACCTCAAAGGTCAATATGCAAATTGACATAGGATCAAACAGATAAGAGAGTTAAAATGCACAGCTCAAAGAATGGTATGTCAGACAGAGGTTTCAATTCATGGGGCACTGATACCAGTAATGGGGAAAGGGGGAGCTGTTTTTTGGGATGAATTCTATTTAAAACTGACTGTACCAGTACCCTGGTGAATCAATTAACTCAGGCTCTAGGCAAGGCCTTAAACTAAAAAGATAGAGGGGGGGTTTGAGTGAGGGGATACCTCAGAGTGCAATATGATCTATGTTGATAACTTGAATACCATTGCACTGTCTGTAATGACCATGATGAGGTGTCTGTAATGTTCATTGATTGTAATGAAGCATCTCATGATCTACGTGGGAAAGTTAAAATGATTGCACTTTTTGCAATGGCCATTTTGAAATGTTTTGTAATGTTCTTTCAGATATTTTATGAATAAAGTACATTTTTCCAAAAAAAATTATAAATCTAAAGAGAAAAGTAAAGGCACCATGGACTAGTGTAGCAATTTGGGTAAAAATAAGCAGAGTCTCACAGGAAGGAACAAAGAGTTCAACAGTAATAGTCCGATAAATAAGGTCAAATCAGGAAAAAATGATAAGTTTGGGTGCTTTATCTAAATGCACGATGCATTTTTAACAAGATAAACAAATTTATGGTACAAATACAAATAAATGGATTTCAGCTAGAGATAATTGGATTTGATCTAATCGCCGTTACAGGGACGTGGTTGCATGGTGGCCAAGGTCAGGAATTGAATATTGCACAGTTCTTGACATTTCGAAAAGACAGACAAAATGGAAAAGGAAGCGCAGTCACCCTAATAATAAAAGGTGACCTAAGGATAGCAATGAGAAAGGACATTGTACTTCCTGCTCTTTGAAGTTAATCTGTATGGGTGTAGATAAGAAATAACGAAGGGGCAGAAAACACTGGTGGGAATAGTTTATAAACCCCCTACCAATATATGTGAGGACCATGTAACAAACAAAATGCAATAATTGTTGGGGACTTTAATCTCCATATAGACTGGACAAATCAAATCGGCTAAAGTAGTTTGAAAGACAAGTTCATGGAGTGCACTCAAGTCAATTCCCAATAATACTCCATGAAACCAATGAAGAAAATAAGCTATTTTAGATCTTGTATTGAGAAATGAGATAGGGTTAATTCGCAGTCTCAAAATAAGAGATCCTCTCAGAAAGAGTGATCATAGTATCATGAACTTAATGTTGTATTTAAGAGTGAAGTATGGATAGAGGGTTGGTTAAAGTTTAGAAAATTTATAATCAGAATAAATGATCATTTTCAGGGTGGCAAATTGTTATTAGTGGACTGCTGGAAGGATCCGTGCTGGCTCAGCAATTTACAATCTATATTAATGATTTTGTTAATTATTGAGAAACTATTAAATGTTCGTCTTCAGAGTGATTTGAGAGGTGTCAGCTGTGGCTCAGTTCATAGCACCCTTGCCTTTGAATCAGAGGGTTGTGGGTTCATGTCCCACTCCTGGAAACCAAGAACTGTGATTGTACTCGAAAGAGTTGCAATCTGTGACTGTTGATAACTCGAAAGAGTTTCAGAGCGATTTGGGTGGCCTTATACATTAAACACGTGCAGGTGTAGCAAGTAGTTAGGAAAGCAAATGGTATGTTGGGATTTTTTTTGCGAGGGAGTTGGAAGTCAAGACTAAGGAAATCTTGTTGCAATTATATTGTTATGGTGGAACCACGTGTACTGCGTACAGTTTTGACTTCAGTACCCAAGGAAGCATATACTTGCCTTAGAGGGGACGCAACAAAGGTTCAGTAGATTGATTCATGACATTAGAATAGTGTCCCATGAGAAGAAATTGAGTAGAATGGGCCTATGCTCTCTGGAGTTTAGAAGAATTAGAAACATAAGATTGTGAGAGGGCTTTATAGGGTAGATGCTAAGCAGCAGTTTCCCCCAGCTGGACAGTCTAGAACAAAGGGGCATCATCTCAGGATAAAATTCAGCCATTTTGGACTGAGATGAAGAAAAAATGCTTCAGAGGGTTGTGAACCTTTAGAATAATCTACCCGAGGGGGCTAATGAATACTCAGTTGGAGAGTATATTCAAGGCTGAGATTAATAGACTTTTGGACTAAGGGAAATAGAGATCATGTAGGAAAGGATCAAAGTTCGACCACAACCTCATTCATTGGCGGATCAGGTTCAAAGGACTACAGGCCTAAGCCTGCTCATATTTCTCATGTTCTTGGGGCTGGCAGATCCAGTGGCACTAACTGTCAAGTTAACTGAAACTAGTTAACTAGAAACTGTTAACTGAAAGCTACCTCCACTTCCTTGGAGGCATGCTGCAATGCTGATCTATAGGGAAGGTACCATGGAGTGGAACAGGGGACTGCCGCCCCCTCAAAAACCATCTCAACTTCAGTAGACAACAAATAGGGGTTGCATATTAGGCTCCTCTATCACTTGCCTGCAGACTCATATCTGCATGAAGTGTTTACTTTTCCTTCATTTCTTAGTCCTTAGTTTCTGCCTCTTTTGCTTTGGCAAAGGCTGCTAAGAAAATGAGATGCCCTCAATATCTTAGGAATATCGTCACGCTACATTTGTGGCACTCTCCTTTCATAGTTCCCATTCCTTTCAATTAATTTACATTCAATTTTCTGCAATTACCACCATCATGTTTTCTAGACTCATCCAAATATGCACCTGAAGCTATGCTAATAACTGATGATGGAAAATTGGGTGCAAACAGCACACCTCCACTTGGGTCTGCCTAAAGCCTGCCCTTAACCACTGGGATTTAAACTATGCTAAAAGGATAACAGGTTTGGCTAGAATCTTTACAATAACACTTGCATTCATGTAGCATCTTTAACATAGAAAAGTCCTAATTTTTTTATTATACTAAATATAAAGCCAGGGATTAGAATGGATGACAACAATTGTGATTGAAGATATAGGTCTTGAAGAGATATCGTGGGAAGTGCAGAGACCAAGAGGTTAAGGGCGGGGGACGGGGGGTGCAGTTTCAAACAGTACAACCAAGTATACGGAAGAATCTGCCACCAACAGTGGGAAGATGGAAAGGGGGACGAATACAAGTTTTCGGTCAGAGAAATGGAGTGTTTAAAACTAAGGATGGTGGGGATTTAAAAGATGCCAGGACCAGGGAAGAATTCATAGATGATGACATTGATTTTAAATTCAGTGCCTCAGGAACGGTAAACCAGTATTGATCAATAAAATGGACGAGTGGGTCTTGGTGTAGCATAGGACACAAGTTGCAGCGTTTTGGACAAGGTACAGTTTATGAAGAGTGAGGAAACAGCAAGCAGAATGTTACAGTAGTCAAAGCTGGAAGGTATGTTTAAAGGTATCACCAGGAAAGGGGCTAAGGTGGGGCAGAGAATGGAACTTTGTGGAGATGTGCTGGCTATATCCAGACAAGTTGTAAATTGAACAATGCTGGGGTCACCTTATGGTGCTGAATAATAGGGAAAAGGTATTGGAGAAGGAGGATGGATTGGTCAATGGTATTGAACACAGCAGAATGTTTGAGAAAGACAAGGAGGGGTAATAAACGATATGTTCTAAAACCATAGTGTATGACTTTGGCTAATGCCATGAGAATGACAGAAGTTGGATAAGTCAGTTTCAGGCAGGGCATGACAAGTATATTAACAAATAGGTGTGTTGCATTTATGCTAAGCAGCTTCAGTAATTATGCAGTGTAATCTGGGTAAACTCAGCTGAATAGAATCTAGGTACATGTTAAGGACGTTGGGGGCTGTATTTAATGGAGACGACAGGGGTCTCAGCCACTGACTGGAGAGCTGGCAAGTGCCCCTCATCACCCGCTAAGGGGGAAGGCCCACCGAATTAAGTGCCACTGAGGCACTTAGCAGGGCAGCAGCGGTAATTCTCCAGAATCAAGGGCTCCAGGGCCGGAAGTCCTGCCTGCTAAGAACTGTAAGCCAATCAGAGGCCAGCAACACTTCATTGAACAGCAGCATCACCGGGGAGGTGGTGGCTTATGCCAATACTAGACCCGCCCGAGGCAGATGGACCCAGGTACACGTGAGTGATGCCGGGAGGAGGTTGCAGGATGGGGGTCGCAAGGAATGGCAGAAGAGGGGGGGTGCTGGTGTAATCAACAGCAAGAGCAAGGGAGTGGCTCTCAGTGGAATCCTCCCTTCCTGATGTCAGGTCCTTTGATCAGGCACCATGCCTTTGAACAAGGAACTCCCCCAGGAGCACACAAGCAACATCAACAGTGTTTGCTTCTCCAGCTTCCCACATGAGGCAAGTCACGCACCTGCCACTCGCGTTAATTGCCCACTTAAAGGCCTCAATTGGTGGCAGGGCAGGAAAGGCCCTGGGCGTTCCTGCCACGGACTTAAATCGGGGTAGAGGCAGGAACTTGAATGGGTCCCTGCTGCCACTCTCCCACCCCCACCCACCAAACTCACCATGGGGACAGCATTAAATTCCCCCCTAGAGTAGGCTTTTTCACATCACTTCCACAAATACCAGCCAAGCCCATAGTAGCAGGTTGCATAAAGCCAAGTTTATAAAGTATTCAGATGGTTCATAGAACAGCTGAGGAGCTTTCTGAAACTTCAATCATTTTAACATTAACATAAAAGTTCCGCGAGGAGGCAGGAGCTGCCTGCCTAGTGCTAGCAGCAAAGGGCTGCTGCTGCCTTGCTAATTTAAGCAGGCAGCTCATCAGATGGCCAGAAGGTCAAATGAGGCGGCAGAGGCTTTGCATAACAAGGTAAAGGCCAGTGCTCGTATGGGCGCTAGTTCACCAGTTAGGTTCCTCCAAAAACCATCTCCAAAGAAATGTATTCAGGCCTGCAGCAAACCCAACAGCTGTGCACAAGATTGTTCAGGCTCACTGGGAAAAATTTTGAAAATTTAATTCTATTCTGAACAGGTTCCTTAACAAGTCGGAGACGAGAGCCTTTCCTACTTCCTCCAAACCGCCAGCCCGCTGAAAATTAAAAATTTGGAACTGTCCTTGAGTCGTTGGGATGCTGACACTACCTCTGGACCGCAATTTTCACAGCCTGCCTGCATCAGGTCCCGACTCAGCAGCCCTTTGAAATTCCCAACCATTATTTGCAACAAAAGCAAATATAATTTTAAAATATTAAGTTGTAAACATATCTGTGCTACTGTAATTTATGGGATTTGCTATATTACTTATGTACATATTTAATGTGTTTTAAGCGCAATTTTCTATAACAAACTCTAGAACAGTACTTCCTAAATTTTCTCTCACTATGACCCCATTTTAATGCTTGAAAATTGCTGTGACACCGGAGCGGGGTGGGGGGAAAAGCTGTCAGAGCGGTACATGTTGTTTGAGTCATGGACAGGCATAAAAACCTATGCAAGCATATCAAAGGCTCATGGAGTTGGTCCCAGGACTGTCTTACCACAGTCTCCACTCTATGGTCACTATTGGTGCCTCAGAGCTTGTGGCTCCAACTGCTCATTCTGCAACCCCATCAGGGGTCATGACCCCTGGTTTGGGGACCATCGCTCTAGAATTGTATAGACTTAAACTGTACTATTTGTGTGGCCCTGTACAAATATTGCTCACTTATGTTGACATTTTTTGAACCTGCTGTCCTAATTTTTGAAAGATAATATCAGCTATCCAAGGAAAATCAGAGCCATCGCTGCAACAGTTTTTTTTAAATGAATATGCTATTACAAAAATAATCTTCTATTAAGTCAACAAATACAGAAATTTCATGGCAAGTGAACAGAAATCTAATGACCTTACAGGTCCCTTTGAATTCAGGCATCCCAGTTTGTAAATCTGTGTCATTCTAAAGAAATTAATACTTTAAAATACTGTGTAGAGACTGAAGCTGTTCTACTACAAATGCTTTACTATCAAAAACTGAAAAATGTTTTCCTCATAGAAGCCTGACATTTAATCTGGAAACTAATACTGAATTAAAATACTACTTAAAGTCTTCCATCTGTTTAAGATGATACAGTCACATAACAAAATACCTGTTAGCAGTTTAAAGAAAAAAGCCCAACATGAATTTCAGGGTGTTATGACTGCTTAAAGATGGGAAAATCCAGTTTAATAGATGAATGCTTCACTAAAAAGTTCATGCCCAGTAAAACCAACCTTGTAAGTGAAACAATCTAATTCTTGCACAGTTAGCTGTAATTGTAAAGTTGCCTTCTGTTACCTTTAATGCTACTCTTCCTTCTTGTTAAATGTTTATTATGGCTATTGGGGCAGAATTTTCCTTCCGGGGGCAGAAATGGATGTTTCTGGGTCTAGATCCCACCCCTGGGAGAGACAGACACAGCCCTCGATTCACAGCGGCGGACTGTTAATTGGCTGGAGGGTGGATTGGGAGGTGGCCATAGGTACAGGTCCAAAAGAGAGCAGGCCTGATTTAAACGACCACAGCAGTCATAAATGTAGCTCCTGTTTTCACTGAATCATTTGCTGTGGTCCTGTAATTGATGGAACAGGAGAGGCAGAGGGCTAGGACCTGGGGCAGGTCTGCCTCTTGCTTTGTGGATGCCAAACTTGAGATCCTCCTCAAAAGGAGTGAGGGAGAGGGGGGAAGGTTCTCTTTCCAGGGGGTCACAGGAGAAAGCCAAGTAGACTGGAGCTGGGTGGCAGTGGCAGTGAGCTGATGGATCGTGGTCCACAGGAACTGGGTTGAATTCAGGAAGAGGTTCAATGACCTTGGCAAGGTAAGTGCAACGCCAAACCCTCAGGACAGGCCTCTGGATATTTCACCTCCAGCAGAGAAGGCCAAGGACACATTCTACTCCTGGGCATGGGAGGAACGTGCGTCCAGGGTACTTACTAATCCATCAGCAAGGCTCAGAACCATAGTACTGCTGAGGATCTGCCCGTATTGATACATGCACTTCTTACGTATATGAGCCATTGGCATTGACCATAGACACCTGCAGTGTCTTATTTTTCTTTTTTTAAAAATCCTTGCAGGAGAAACAGGCACATAATGTCCATGAGAGGGTCCCAAAAGGAAGGGGGGGTTCCCTTCCTACATATCACCACAAAGGAAGAAGGAGCTATGGAGATTATCAGAGTCACTGACTGCACAAAAGGCAGGGGAGGTGAGATGGGCATTCCTGGTGGAGAGGGTGAATAGAAATTAGAATGTGTGCATTAAGTGGTGAGGTGGATGGGTGGGGGGCATTGCACTCCAGCCTGACCAAGCTGGAAAATCTCAGCACTACTCTCCAAGGCTAATTCTCATAACCTTTTCTTGTGATTCCCACAGGTTCAAATGTCAAGGCGCAAGGGCTCATTGCTGCACCATCACCAGGCCAAATACTGTCAGAGCAGACCTCAGGCCAAGCACCAGCATGCCCTACAATTACACCCTTCCATCAGAGCAGATACAGTCATTATGCGCAGTTAGAAACGGTGGCAATGGTGATAAGCATGTCACAACTGTACAGGAGGAAGAAGTGACAGAGGCTGAGGCAACCCTGGGCAGTCTCCCTCAGAGGGTGAAGGATAGTCATAGCCATGCTCAGTTGGGCACAGATGCAGGGCTTGGAAGTCACAGGAAAGGAGTTTCTACTTAGACCAGCAGCAACAGATGTGCTCCCACACATCAGAGTACCCTGAGTCAGTGCAGGCCATGGGCTGGGAATGGAGGAGACCATCCAGCTCATGTACATCACCGCTGCTGAGGTTTAGAGTGCATGACTTCCTCCAATGAGAGAATGGGCAACCTCAGAGAGAGCCATATATGACAGCACTTGGGAGTACATACAAGATCTGTGCACTGAAGAAGTTCACAGGATGCATGCCATGCTCTGCAGCCTTGACCAGTCAGTGGCTGTGATGGCACAACAATGCTTGGAGCAGATGCCAATTGCACCCTAGCTGATAGTCCCCAGGCAAGGGCTGAGACAGTTACCAATGAGGATTAGGGTGCCACCCATCATTGGGGCCCCATGATCATCATTGGTCTCCCTGGTCCCTCTGACTGAGGGATCATCTCTGCTGCAAGGCCCAGTGATGGAGACTGGCCCTGCAGTGATGCTGGTGAAGCAACCTCTGGAGTTGCCCCCATGGGCACCTCCAGAACAGGGGCAACTCAGTCACATGCTGCGACAAGTGGGCAGGCTGTCTCCACCTCATCCGACACCACAAGGGGAGCAAAATGTAGAAGTGGTTAAGAGCGGAGGCCACTGCATCAAGCAGAGAACTGAGTGGGTCACTGCAGTTTCTATCGCCTGTAGTTGTGTGCTGTCTTTTTGAGCACGATGTAAATATTGACACAAAATCTCCTATTAATGGCAGGACAGGAAAAGAAGGATGAAGTGGTGAAGGGATGCAAAGGTCTGTGAACAATGGCAGTGAAACCAGAGGACAGGTGCACATCCTTCATTAGCAGTAAGAGTTGAACTGTTTGAGGTTGCACCTTCAACAGATGTGGGCAGCTCAAAGCAAGTTCCATACTGTGTCACTGATCATGGGTTAGAGGGGCTCGTTGAAAAGTGCCTGGATCAGAAGATCCCCGACACTGATGCCATCTAATGAGGCTATGATGCTTCACGCCGGGCCCAGCTACCTCCCTGTGCAGCTGGGAAACCTCTGTGCTTTGCATCTTCCTCTTATCAGCTATGTTTCACCCGACACATTAGTGTGTTCAAGGTCCACACATCTCCAGGGGGCCATGTCATCAAGACCGCTCAAGACTACAACAATGCACGAGACACTTGCAGGAGTGTACTGCAGGACAACACAATACCTGCATCTTCAGAAGGCCAATGGCCTGCTCGATGGTGGTTCTAGTGAGTAGATGGCTCTATCTGTTTTGCTTTTGTCCTCTGTCTCAGGTCTTGTAGAGGGGTGAGTAGCCATCTCTTCAAAGGATATCCCTTATACCCTAGAATCCATGCACATAGTTTGGGACGTGGATTGAGGAGCTGCACCATCCTGGCCTGGTGGAGAATGAAGGGGTCTTGGCAGCTGCCAGGAAAGTGACCACAAAATACAGAAAGTTCTTGTTATGGTCACAAACCAATTGAATGTTGAGGGAGTGAAAGCCCTTCCTGTTGGTGGATCTCACTGGGTGATCACTCAGTATCTTGATGACCACGTGAGCAGTCAATGATCAATGATATGTTGCACTTAGGGGAAATCCAGCGATGAAGGTGAAACCCACTGCCCGTTGCACCTGTGAGGTTCCATCTGTCAGGAATTGAACCTACCGTTAGTTCTCGTGAAGGCATGAGTGACCGATGAGACATAATAGTATGCAGCTGTTTACAAGGTGTCACCAAGGTCCATTGCTTGTCCTTGGAAGGAGCCAGAAGCAAAGAAGTTCAAGGCCACAGTGACTATCGGCCACTGGCAGGGCACAGCAAATCATATTGCAAGGAGTGAGGTCTTCTGCAACAAGGTCACAAATCTTTTATCTGGCATGTCCAGACAGCTCTGGCTTTTCGGGGAATTTAGCCTATGTTCAAGGTATGGCCTCCTGTTGCCTTCTGCCCCTCATCCTTCTCCTCTGCCCTCCTCAGGTCCAGGGACCTGCCTTTCCTGCGGAGGATGTTACTCCTCATTGCCACTAGATCTGAAATCTGAAAGTTGTGCTCTCATTGTCAGCTGCTGGCCCCTTGCACTCAGGTGGCCTCCCAATTGTGTTTGGAAGTCATTCCCCCTCCTCTTATGTCCCATGATGTCAGAAGGTTGATGATCCTCTGCACTGCCAAGCACTTAGTGACCACTCTCCCTGCAACCTGCGCAGACCCAATGGCATCATTGTGCTAATGGCCAAATCCCCTCTGGATCCTTCTTTCATTTATGAGCCCACCCAATTTTCTAGGAGTGGTCATGACCAACTCCTTTCTGTGTGTCCACCTCTATGTACCTGATCTGCCCCTGACCCAGCATGCAGCCCATGCATCCCCACCGCAATCTCATCATGTCTTCAATGAGCTCTTAACAACATTAATTGCAGTTAGTGACAGATCAGAGAGGTTCTTCGTGCCACCCTCTTCCCATCTTGTGAAAGTTGCCAGCGGCAGGAATGGTAATAGGTAACTGGCAGGCTGGCCTGCACAGGTATTTTCATTCCATCTGCCTCCATTGCCATCCCAGCAGGACCTCAAAATTCAGCCCCTCATCTTTAACTAGGCAGCTGCCGAAAAAATTCCCTCCATAAACCTGTCTGCCTCTCTACTTCTCTTTCCTCCTTTAATGAAGTCTTCTTTGATCAAGCTTTCATCATAATATCTCCTTATGTGGCTCAGTGTCAAATTATGTTTTAGAACGGGCCTGTGAAATGCCTTGTGACATGTTATGTTAAAGGTGCTAAAGAAGATAAAGTTGTTGTTGTTACATGGTTTTCACCTCTGTTATTCTATCCAGAAGTCCATTCCATGCTTTTATCTAAGTTTGTCTTTCATTAGTCTGAAATCTTGTTCCTTTTCTCTAAACTATCAATCTATTTTGAAATAGTTTTCTGGGTTTACTTTCTCCAGACCGTTTAGTATACCTTAATAGCAATACTTCTCACATCACCTTTCAAGACAGAAAATGCTTCTCCAATATTTCACTGAATTCTGACTCCTAACACTTAGGATCAATTTGTATGTCATTATTTTGTCTCTATGGAAATTGTATACCAAGACATATCTTCTAGGACTTGCATTGCTGTCTGATACCAGCAAGCCAGAAAAACACCAACTGTTGAATCTAACAGCAGTTAAATGGCTGCTGATGGCCATTACTTTTTGCAGCTGGAAGGGTGGTCCTGTACTTCTGGAGGCATGTGTGGCAACCACATTGATTACATCGCAGCGCTACCTCTGGAAGCATGGCTGCAAAAGAATGAAATATAAAAGGACCATTTCCTCTCTCTCTCCACACCCCCGCCCCCCCCCCCCCCCCACCCCGCCCAGCCCCACCTACATGATCATGAAACCTCACAGTTACTACATTTGGATGTGAAAAGTAATCTGGTCATAAAGAACTCTTTGGAAACCTAGGGGGTGGTTATACTATTGCACTACACAAAGCATCTTTTAAACTCAAGATATTAAATTAAACACTGCAGCTGGTGACAGCTTCTCAAAACAATACTGAAAGTACTTCATGTATTTGTCAACAAGCCAATTTGACCCTATACCGATTAATTTCATTTGCCAAGTCAACCACAATTCGTACAAACTGAAAAATGTAGCCAGATAACTTACCTGGGATCTGTCTTTTATGTTGTAATTTTCAAGTTTTCCTCCACAAAGAATAATAAGCTTATCTAGTAATGAAAGAAGGAGGTCTATTGCATAACATCCGTCCTCGACTCCTCTGATCCAAGCGATCTGATCACCCCGCAAGTGTCTTTTGGAGGAACCAGTTCTCTGACCAGCCAACTGTCCATCTCGTAGCGCTCCAACAGAATGCAAGTTACAAACTTCTTTATAAATGCAGTCTCCGACTACACTTCCCAAAAAGTTATCAATGTAATAATAACCGTGTTCATTTAAGCGAGGAACAACGCACTCCCTCACTTGTCTCTCGAGGTCTGAAAACATCTTGTCAAAGCGTAAATCGAATCCTATCAGAGGATCCAGGATCGCTATTTTTTCAATTAAGTTTTTAGAAACCTTTAAACTGGCAAGATTTCTTGACCTGGCTGACTATTATCGCTGTTTCCGCCCCTGACTCAGTATTATTAATATTTTTTGTATTACAGATGACTTAAGGTCATACAGTAGGACATCAATGCCACCTAAAGCTGGCCTTCCAGCACCAACGATGTCAAGCTTAAACCATGTACAGATTACACGCCGTAGGCCGGCGACGTGCTCTTAACCACTGGAAGCGACGTGCCGAGTGTGCGAGTGGGAGGAGAGAATGGGCCGGCGCTGCCCCGCCGCCATTGAGGAATTCCAGCACAGCATGTAGACAAGGTTGCACGGTGCCAGCCTATCAGACCACAGCCCTTTTTTCATCTGGACTGGTGCGCAGAAATATTAGAAGAGAAAATAAAACGGTCGCAGTTTGCCGGGGACATATTCAGTCTCCTTATGGCTGGGAAATCCTTACTTAATTGAAAATCATTAATATAGCTGAATCATGAAACGGTCTCAAACTGGCTGAATCATGAAACGAACTGAAGAAGAGTCATCTGGACTCGAAACGTTAACTCTGTCTTTCTCTCCATGGATGCTGTCAGACCTGCTGAGTTTTTCCAGCAATTTTTGTTTTTGTTTCACTCAAGCAAAGTCCGCCGCTTTTTTGGCTATGACAGAAATTGGAGGAACCAGCAGATATCACCAAATATCTTCTAAGTACTGTAATCAAGAAATGTATTTCAAGGATAAATCATGTCAAAGAATCAAGGGGTTTTGATTAAATAAATAGACTTGAAACAAACCTAACAGCGCATTCATGTTACAACTGTCTTACAGTGCAAATTCAATCTGAATCCAGAGTGAGCGCACCAGAACAAAGCAAGTGAGATTACTTGGTGAATGAAGTCTCTGTTACACATTGCTCCCAATGCGGTTTCCTCTACATTGGAGAGACCAAACGCAGACTGGGTGACCGCTTTGCAGAACACCTTCGGTCTGTCCGCAAGCATTACCCAGACCTCCCTGTCGCTGGCCATTTCAACACTCCACCCTGCTCTCATGCCCACATGTCCATCCTTGGTCTGCTGCATTGTTCCAGTGAAGCTCAACGCAAACTGGAGGAACAGCACCTCATCTTCCGACTAGGCACTTTACAGCCTTCCGGACTGAATATTGAGTTCAACAATTTTAGATCATGAACTCTCTCCTCCATCCCCACCTCCTTTCCGATTCCCCCCCTTTTTTTCAATAATTTATATAGATTTTTCTTTTCCGACGTATTTCCATTATTTTTAAATGTATTTCCATTCATTGTTTTATCTCTACCTTTTAGCTTTTTTCGATTCCTTCACCCCACCCCCACTAGGGCTATCTGTACCTTGCTTGTCCTGCTTTCGACCCTTAATTAGCACATTCTTTAGATAATATCATCACCTTCAACACCTCTTTGTCCTTTTGTCTGTGACATCTTTTGGTTATCTCCACTTATCACTGACCCTCTATCCAGCTCCACTTGTCCCACCCTCCCCTTAAACCATCTTATATAACTCTCTTCTATTTTTACTTAGTTCTGTTGAAGGGTCATTCGGACTCGAAACGTTAATTGTGCTCCTCTCCGCAGATGCTGCCAGACCTGCTGAGTTTTTCCAGGTATTTTTGTTTTTGTTCTCTCTGTTACACTTTGGAGTTATTTTAGGCCTTGTCAACAGATTGGAACCAAACAATTGGAATAGCAGCAATTTGTATTTATGTAACACCTTTAATGTAAAAAAAATTCCAAGATGCTACACAGAAGTGTAATCAGATAGAGAAATGATGTCCAGTCAATGAGAGACTGACTAAAAATCTGGTCACATAGCTGGTTTTAAGGAGGGTCTTAAAGGAGGAGAAAGTGATTCACTGGCACCCCATCCATCACCTTAAACATTCACCTCCCCCACCATCGGCGCACCATGGCTTCAAGATGTTCTGCAGCAACTCACCAAGGTTCCTTTGAAAGCACCTCCTAAACCTACGACCAAGGGAGACAAGTGCATGGGAACACCATCACCTGCAAATTCCCCTTCTAGCCACATATCATCCTGACTTGGAATTATATCGCTGTTCCTTTAGCAAGGAACTAAAGGTTCCTTACTGGTTCAAAATCATGAAATTCCCTACTTAACAGAACTGTAAAAATACCTTGTCCACACGGACTGCAGCAGTTCAAGATAGTGCCTCATACTTTCTCAAGCAATTAGGAATGGGTAATAAATGCTGCTTTGCCAGTGATGACAACATCCTGTGAATGAATAACAATGTTGGAAAGGCATTTGGGGAGGCAAAGCTGACAAACTTGAGGTGTAAATGCACTGCAAAATAATTATCTCATGTGGTTGTATTACAGTAACACACAAACAAAAAATACATAGAGGTTTTAAAAAGGAGGATAGCACCCATCTGAAAGTGAGTGCTTATTTTATAAAAAATAAGTTCAATGCAATTATATAGAACAGTTTAAAGTAAAACAAGAAACAAAATACCCCCTAACAATTGATCTACTTGTAGTTACCTTGTAGTTATCTACAAGTGAAAGCCCATTGATTTTTAAACATCCTATGTTTGCCACCTGTCCTTTCTCCCAAAGTGTTTTCTGAGCAGGTCAACCTTTCATTTAAAAACCAAGTACCTTGTGTCCAATTTTCTGGGGTTTTTGGCTTTTTCATCCTGGAAATGTCTAACCCTGAACAATTCTAACTATTTTAGTCTTATAGATTCATAGACGTCCACAGCATAGAAAGAGGCCATTCAGCCCATCATGTCCACGCCAGTCAACAAAGATCTGACTACACTAATCCCATTTTCCAGCGATTGGCCCATAGCTCTGGAGGCTATGGCAATGCAAGTGAATAATTAAATACTTCTTAAATGTTATGAGAGTTTCTGACTCAATCACTCTTTCAGGCAGTGAGTTCCAGACTCTCACCACCCTCTGGGTGAAAAAAATTCTCCTCAACTCTCCTCTTAGCCTTCTACCTCTTAGCTTAAATCTATGCCCCCTGGTTATTGACCCCTCTACTAATGGAAAAAGTGCCTTTCTATCCATCCTATCTATGCCCCTCATAACCTCTATCAGGTCCCCTCTCAACCTTTGTTGCTCCAAGGAAAACAACCCCAGCCTATCCAATCTTTCCTCATAGCTCAGACCCTCCTGCCCAGGCAGCATCCTGGTAAATCTCCTCTGCACCCTCTCCAGTGCAATCATATCCTTCCTATAATGTGGTGACCAGAACTGCACACATATTTCAGTTGTGGCCTAACCAGCATTTTGTACAGTTCCAGCATAACCTCCTGCTCTTGTATTCTACGCCTCGGCTCTATAAAGGCAAGTATCCCATATGCCTTCCTAACCGCCTTATCTATCTGCCCTGCTACCTTCAGGGATCTATGGATATGCACACCAAGGTCCCTCTAATCGTCAGTGCTTTCCAGGGTCCTACCATTTATTGCGTAATCCCATGCCTTGTTATCTCTTCCCAAATGCATTATCTCACACTTTTCCGGGTTGAATTCCATTTGCCACTGTTTGCCCACCTGACCAGTCCATTGATATCCTCCTGCAGTTTACAGCTATCCTCATCCCTATTTACCATCCTACCAATTTTTGTGTCATCCGCAAACTTCTTGATCATACCCCCTATATTTAAGTCCAAATCATTTATGTACACCACAAACAGCAAGGGCCCCAGCACCGAGCCCTATGGAACCCCACTGGAAACAGACTTCCAGTCACAGAAACATCCTTCTATCATCGCTCTCTGCTTCCTGCCTCTCAGCCAATTTTGGATCCAACGTGCCACTTTGCCTTGGATCCCATGGGCACTTACTTTCTTGACCAGTCTGCCATGAGGGACCTTATCAAAAGCCTTGCTAAAGTCCATGTAGACCACATCAAATGCATTATCCTCATCAACACTCCTGGTTACCTCCTCAAAAAATTCAATCAAATTTGTCAAACACGACCGTCCCTTAACAAATCCATGCTGACTATCCCTGATTAATCCATGTCTCTCCAAGCGCAGATATATTCTGTCCCTCAGAATTCGTTCTAGTAACTTCCCCACCACCGAGGTTAGACTGACTGGCCTGTAATTTCCTGATCTATCCCTTCCTCCCTTTTTAATAATGGGACAACGTTAGCAGTCCTCCAGTCCTCTGACACCTCACCTGGGGCCAGAGGGCATTTGAAAATTACTGCCAGGGCCCCTGATATCTCTTCACTTGCCTCCCTCAACAGCCTGGGATACATCTCATCCAGGCCTGCAGATGTATCCACTCTTAAGGCCGCTAAACCCGCTAGTACCTCCTCTCTCTCTGTTAATTTCCTCCAATATTTCATAGTCCACCACTCTGATGTCTATGGTACAAGTAATTAAGAGCAATTTGAGACTGGATGTACAGCTTTGTGGTTTGAATAGAAAAAGTACATAATGGTCCAAATCTTCCAGTATCCATATCATAGGAGATGGGATGTAAATCGGGAGATGCATGCGCTGAACTTGAGCCAGATACGCAAGACTTACCTGTATACTTACCCTGGAAATGTTACCCTGGTTAATACCTGGTCTAACTTGAGTGATGAGCCAGCATAACTGAATTAAACACCGCAACCGACCACCCTCCCAATCACCCCTGCTATCCGACCTGACTAGCCCCCCTAGCCAATCCGACTGCCCTTCCCACCCGACTACCCCGATACAACTTGACTACCCCCCACCAACCTGACCTGACTACCCCACCACCTGACTACCCACTCAGTCACTCACCCACCCGCTCACTCACCTGCTCGCCCTCTCATCCACCCACTTAGCCACTCATCTGTTTACTAAGACCTTTAAAAACTTACCTGAATACAGCAACTAATGTTGTGAAAAGGAGGTTTGTCCTCTCTTTGTCCATCTTTTCTTGATTGGTCTTCCCCCGAAAGGCTGCATTGACCCATCGATACTTCAGCCAGGATCAGAAGTCCTGGCTGAAAAATTGCAAAAAGGTCGAGTCACAGAAATCTTTGTGGGCAATATTAATGCGCGCAGCATCAACGCTGACCAGAAGATCTGGGCCAATGAGTTGATGAACTGTGTGGCAGACAAGATTACAGTGAAATGAAAATTCCTTCCAAATTAAGCAGAGTTCAGAGGTGTGGAGTGAAGACCATGCAGTGGGGATGGGTAGACAGTGGTCTACGGGAGCATTGAGGGAAAGGTTCTTGAGGAAGCTAAAGATGAGAGAACTAAAAATGTTGCAGAGGATTGAGGGTGAAACAGAGAGTGTCTTGGGATGGACTGCTCATATCATCTGAGAAAGGGATTAAGGTAAATATAATTGCGCAGCAAGGATTTTGGCAGCAAATTTACAATTACACAATCTTCCAAATTGATTCTCCTCCCAACTATATTAAAAAATGTACAATTAAACTCATTTTTCAAAAAAACATCAATAGGTTGATTATAGGAAAAATCAGTGACATCATATTCAAGAGAACAGCTAGATAAGGGTATCAAGAGATATGGAGACACACCAAGAAAATGGAGTTAATATGCAGATTAATCATGATCTAATTGATTGGCAAGGCAGGTTTGAGGAGCTGAATGGTTTACTTCTGTTCCTATGTTCAAATCAAATGTCAAATGTTACACTCTTGCCCTTTCACAGGGGCATGCCCATCCTTTATACAATATCTTCCCTAATTCACAAAGTCACACCTTTCCTCTTACCATCTCCTTCAATGCACAGAAGTACTTTCTTGTTCTAAGCTCTGACATTTATCTCCGGAGTCCCCCAAGGATCTATCCTTGGTCCCCTGCTATTTCTCATCCATGTGCTCTGAAAAGCGTCAGATTCCACAAATACACTGACAACACCAAGCTCTACCTCTCCATCTCTCTCAGCCCCTCCATCTGATTTGTCACTCTGCATCCCCACCCACTGATTCCATCCATCGCTTTAACTACTGCCTAAGGTTGAATGAGATGTTTGCAGCTTTGCTTGCCCTAAGCTAAGCTTTTGACTCCATATCCTCTCCATCTGCTACTTCCAACTCTGTAATATCATCAGTCCTTACAACTGCCTTAGCCCACCTGCTTCAGCAATCTTCATACATGCTTTCATTATCTCCCAATGAGGCTATTCCAAAGCTAACTTAGCCAGCCTCTCATCTTTCAAGTAAACTTCAGCTCAACAAAACTCATCTACCCTCATCCTAACTCGCACCAAGTCCCATTTACTCATCATCCCCTTGTTCACTAATTTACATTGGCTCCCGGTCCAGAAATACCTTAAATTTAAATTTCTCCTTTTTGCCACAGTCTCTCCATGGCCTTGCCCCTCCCTATATTTATATCCTTCTCCAACCCCACACAGAATCACACAGCGCAGAAGAGGGCCCTTCGGACCATTGAGTCTGCACCAACACATGAGAAACACCTGACCTACCTACCTAATCCCATTTACCAGCACTTGGCCCATAGCCTTGAATGTTATGACGTGCCAAGTGCTTTTTAAAGGATCTCTCCAAGAACTCTGCATTCCTCCAAATCTGGCCTCTTGTGCATCCTCGATTTCCTTCACCCTGCCATTGGCAGCTTGCCTTCAACTTCATAGGCCCTAGCACTACAATTCCCACCCTTAACCTCCTCCTTTCTCACCTTTCACTCCTTCATTAACATGCTCCTTAAAATTTATTTTTTTGAACAAATTTTTGGTCACCTATCCTAATATCTCCTTATGTGAATCAATGTTAAATTTGTCTATAACACTATGAAGTGCCTTGGGACATTTTACCACATCAAAGGTCCTAGCTAAATGCTAGCTGTTGTTGTAAGGTCCTCTCCCTCCCAGTTCATTTTTGCACTCTTCTCTCATTTTACACCAGCATTCTTCTTCCCCTGCCAATTTATAGTGGTTCTTTTCCCCTCCTTTTCCTCCTCAGTTCATGCTGGCAGTTTCTATCTGCCTCCTCTCAGTTCAGGCTGACATTTCTCACCCCATCTCCTTCAGTCCTCACGAGAACTTTTTGTCCTTGCACATTTTATGTTGGTACTCTCCCACCTATTCCCTTCACTCTCTGAACGGCTTCAGTTCTTCCCTTTTACAGGGATGAAATGCTGCTGTGAATGGGAATTTATGTGGTAGTTTCGCAGGATTGAAAATTTCTAATTTTGCAATGTTATTGTGAGACTTCCAATCTGTAGCTGTGTTTCATTCTCAGAGCAGCAGGTCAGTGCACAGTGTGTAAACCCCCAACTAATCCAAGTTTTGCAGACCTTTTGTGGCTGCCATTCTAATTAGTTACCACCTCACATTGACCATTATATGTGTTCTAGGGGCTAAAACCAGAGTGACACCTGGCAACATGACAATATAAAAGCAAAATACTGTGGATGCCTGGAAAAACTCATCAGGTCTGGCAACATCTGTGCAGAGAGAAACAGAGTTAGCATTTCAAGTCCAATATGCCCCTTCTTTGGAACCTTGGCAACACTTGATGAGCCAACTTTCTAATTTAACATACAACATTCTAGTTTAATAAATGTCAATTCTTATCTATTAAAATTAATACAGAACAATCAATCATTTATATTCCATTTAATAGACAAAAGTCTACTCAGCAGACAGAATACAATAATTTAATGGTGCAACCAAAATGGCAAAATACGCTTTCACTGTATAGAAATGGTCGTAGAAATGTTTTGGTTGCAGAAAATAATAATTTCATTCCACTGAAACATTAAAAAGAACATACTGATACTGGACCACACATTTGATGATTACACAAATTTTAGTTACTGACCTTGTGTCTTCCTCTGATTCTGTAGTGCCCAAGTTTCCCATCGGCGTGCAATATAAGTTTATCCATTCTTTGCATAAGAAGTCCTATCAATGCACATCCAGGCTCAGTACCCTGCACCCACATTATTTTGTCACCACGAATAGTTTTATTGGAAGTGCCAGTTGGTGCAGTTACTTCTTTATCTGAACTGGTACTCTGCCCTGCCAATGTTCCATCCTCAAAACTGCCACTCTGATAGAGAGTTACAACTTCTTGCAAAATTTTGTCGCCAATTTTGTGCCCCAAGAAGTTGTCCACAAAACATAAGCCATATTGATTCATGCAAGGTGCTATATGATCTAACACCAGCCTTGACAAGTTCATTCTCTTATTGCTTGTAGTTTTGGGACAAAGATGCTTATTCAAAGTATCAGATACTACCCATGATTCGCATTTTACTTGACACTGATCCTCTCTGTTATTAGAAACTCCTTTAGAACATTTTGGTAGTTCATCCTCACTACCTACATCTTTTCTCTTCGCTTTATTGTCACTTTCTAAATTACCTGAGCTTTTAATTAAAGATATGTTTAGTGGATCCAAATAATCTCCGCGTAGTGTTGCTATTTGGGTTTGCACATCTGCAGGACTGTGGTCCGTGCTGGCATGTGGAGGGTTCGTGTTGTACGTGAGCGACATGTCCGCTTGTTTATTTACTTGTTGGGAACACGGCCGTTTGCGCAGTGGCTCCGCGCAGTCCCAGTCTGCCAGCGGCGCGCTCGCACAGTTGTCATGTTCCCAGCGTAGTTCCAGGCGGTGTGAACTGTCACTAGGTTCCACGCGCCCCACCGAGAGCCCGCTCGCGCCTTCCGATTCCGCGGGCAGCCGTTGGAGCTCAGTCGCGCGCTCGGGTTCTACAACTGACTGGTGCGACCCGCCTGCGTTGTCACCTTGCACGAGCGCATTGGTGCCGCTGCTAGGTTCCGCAGCGACCTTTCCCAACCTGCGCTTGGTGCCCATTACGCCGTGAACCCCAGTGCCATCGCCGTCAGGTTCGTTTTCCATGTCTCTCACTTCTGGAGTATGAGAACAAGTCTCTGGTAAAGAAACTCGCTTTCTGCCGCCCGCTCGGTTACATTGTCGAGTCTCATTTTCCTTGTCTCGCCGGTGGAGCAAGTAGTCTGACTCGCCAAAGTCGAGCCAATTCGCATCGGTCTTTGAACAGACCCGATCTCGCGCCTGCTTCTCTTCCTCAAACCTGGTGCGCGTGCTCGTAACGGGCTCTCCCTCGGAGCAGCCGAGGTGCCGCGAGCCGCTCTCATTTCCCAACCGCTCTTGCACATGGCCACTGTCCTGCTGCTGCTGCCGCCTTATAGAGTCCTCGCACCATCTCAGCATATTCAACTTTTCACACGAACTGGTTGTAAAGTTTTAACAAATCATGAATCACGGATTATACCGCATTAACAAAATCCCATTGTACCTGAGGCAACTTCCATGTGCGCACGCTTTCGAAACGTTTTCCATTGGTAAGAGTTTTTCCAAAGGATATCTACCTCGTCCTCCGCCCACCGCCTCTATAAAACGAGTCCATAAAGTTATAAAACTTATTGGGTAATGAATGTTTGATATGCACGCATCAGAAGGTACCTCACGACTCTGGATTTATATCAAGCTGTTCTTATTTATACTCCTGCCCATGTGACTAATGTATTTTGGGAAATGAATGGTAGCATATATGTCTATGTAGGAAGACAGGCAATCTCAAAACTAATCGAAGTGGATGTGTAGCAGAGGCAGGTCTTGTAAGTGTTTATGCCTGGATATTACTCCATCAAAGTATAAAGTTTCTCAAATGTAAGCAATATTGTGACAATCATAGAATGTTTACAGAAGGAATTCATTCTGCCCACCTTGTCCATGGCCACTCTCTGGAAGCTCATGAAAGAACAACTCACCTTGTTCCAATCCCTTACCTTTGCCCTGCAATTTTTTTGCTTCAGATAAACATCCAATTTTCTTTTGAAGGCTTGAATCTGCTTCCACCACACTATCAGGCAGAGCGTTCCAGATCCTAACTACACACTGTGTAAAAAGGCGTTTCCTCATTCACCATTGCTTCTTTTGTCAATCACCTTAAATCAGTATCCTCCGGTTCTCAACTCTTCTGCCAATGAGAGCAGCTTTTCCCACCTACTCTGTCCAGACCTCTCATGATTTTGAACATTTCTTTCCCCACTTAATGTTCTCTTCTTCAAGGAAAACAGCCCCAGCTTCTCCAGTCTATCCACGTAGTTGAAGTTCCTCATCCCTGGAACTAATCCCATGAATCATTTCTGCATCCCCTCTAATGCCTTCACATCCTTCTTGAAGTGTGGTGCCCAGAATTGGACATAGTACTCCAGTTGAGACCGAACCAGGGTTTTTTACAGGTTCATCGTAACTTCCTTGCTTTGGTAATCTATGCCTTTATAGACCCCCAAGAGAGAAATAGAAGAGCAGATATGTAGGCAAATTTCAGAGAAGTGTAAAAATAATAGGATAGTGGGGGATTTCAACTTCCCCAACATTGACTGGTTTAGTCATAGTGTGATAGGTTCAGAGGGAGTGGAATTCTTAAAATGCATCCAGGAGAGCTTTTTAAGCCAGTATGTAGAAGGTCCTACAAGAAAGGGGGCGGTCCTGGACTTAATTTTAGGGAATGAAGCCAGGCAAGTGGGGGAGTGTTTTGCAGATAGTGATCATAATTCTGTTAGATTCAAGGTTGTTATGGAAAAGGACAAGGATGGGCCAGAAATCAGAGTTCTAAATTGGGTGAAGGCCGATTTTAATAAGATCAGATATGATTTGGCCAGAGTGGACTAGGAGCAGCTATTTTTTGGTAAATCTGCGTCAGAGCAGTGGGACTCATTCAAGAAGGAAATAGGGAGAGTACAGGGCCAACATATTCCAGTAAAGACAAAGAGTAGGACCAACAAATTCAGGGAACCCTGGATGTCGAGGGATATACAGGACTGGATAAAGAGAAAAAGGGAGGCTCATGGCAGATACTGAGGGTTCAAAACAGCAGAAGCCCTAGAGGAGTATAGAATGTGTAGGGGGGAACTTAAAAAGGAAATTAGGAGAGCAAAACGGGGGCATGAAAAACATTGGCGGGTAAAATAAAGGAAAATCCAAAGTTATTTTACAAGTACATTAAGAGTAAGAGGATAACTAGGGAAAGAGTAGGGCCCATTAAGGACCATAGTGGTAATTTGTGTGTGGAGCCGGAAGATGTAGGTAGGGTTCTAAATGAATACTTTGTGTCAGTGTTCACAAGTGAGAGGGACGATGTGGGTATGGAAATCAGGCAGAAGGACTGTGATATAATTGAAAAAATTAGCATAGAAAGGGAGGAGGTTCTAAGTGGCCTGGCAGGCTTAAAAGTAGATAAATCTCTAGGCCCGAATGAAATGTATCCCAGGCTTTTGAGTGATGCAAGGGAAGGAGATAGCAGGGGCGCTGGCAATAATTTTCAATACCTCTCTGGCCACAGGAGAGGTGCCAGAGGACTGGAGGACAGCCAATGTGGTACCATTATTTAAGAAGGGAGGAAGGGATAAACAAGGGCACTACAGGCCAGTCAGTCTAACCTCAGTGGTGGGGAAACTATTGGAAGCAGTTCTGAGGGACAGAGTTAATCTACACTCGGAGCGGCAGGGATTAATCAAGGACAGTCAGCATGGTTTTGTTAAGGGGACGTCATGTCCGACCAATTTGGTTGAATTTTTCGAAGAGGTGACCAGATGTGTAGATGAGGGCAATGCATTTGACATAGTCTACTTGGACTTCAGCCAGGCTTTTGATAAGGTCCCGCATGGGAGACTGATAATGAAGGTAAGAGCCCATGGAATCCAAGGCAATTTGGCAAATTGGATCCAGAATTGGCTGAGTGGCAGGAAGCAGAAGGTGATGGTCGAGGGGTGTTTTTGTGACTGGATGCCTGTGTCCAGTGGGGTTCCACAGGGATCGGTGTTGGGTCCCTTGCTGTTTGTGGTATATATAAACGATTTAGACCTGAATGTAGGAGAGTTGATCAGTAAATTTGTGGATGACATGAAAATTGGTGGGGTGGTAAATAATGAGGAGGATAGCCTTAGATTACAGGAGGATATAGATGGGCTGGTCAGATGGGCTGATCAGTGGCAAATGGAATTTAATCCGGATAAGTGTGAGGTGATGCATTTGGGCAGGACAAACAAGGCACGGGAATACACGATGAATGGTAGGACCCTGGGAAATACTGAGGATCAGAGGGACCTTGGTGTGCATGTCCACCGGTCCCTTAAAGTAGCGGGACAGGTAGATAAGGTGGTTAAGAAGGCATATGGGATACTTGCCTTTGTTAGCCGAGACATAGAATATAAGAGCAGGGAGGTTTTGCTGGAACTGTATAAAACGCTGGTTAGGCCACAGGTAGAGTATTGCATGCAGTTCTGGAATCCACATTATAGGAAGGATGTGATTGCACTAGAGAGAGTGCAAAGGAGATTTACCAGGATGTTGCCTGGGCTGGAGAGTTTTAGTTATGAGGAGAGATTGGATAGCCTGGGATTATTTTCCCTGGAGCAGAGGAGATTGAGGGGGAACATGATTGAGGTATATAAAATTATGAGGGGCATAGATATGGTAGACAGGAAGGAATTTTTCCCCTTGGTGGAGGGATCAATAACCAGGGGGCATAGATTTAAGATAAGGGGCAGGAGGTTTAGAGGGAATGTGAGGAAGAATTTTTTCACCCAGAGGGTGGTGGGAATCTGTAACTCACCGCCCGAAAGGGTAGAGGCAGATACCCTCATAGCATAAGGAGTATTTGGATGTGCACTTGCGATGCCATGGCATACAAGGCTATGGGCCTAGTGCTGGAAAATGGGATTGGAATAGTTAGGTACTTGTTTGACCGGTGTAGATTCAATGGGCCGAAGGGCCTTTTTCTGTGTTGTAGACCTCTATGACTCTATTTATAAAGCCCAGGATATTGTATGCTTTATTTACCACTCGCTCTATCTCACTGGTTGGAGTCATACCTAGCACAAAGGAAGATGGTTGTGGTTATTGGAGGTCTGTCATCTCAGTTCCAGGACATCACTGCAGGTAGTGCCCTCGGCCCAACCATCTTTAGCTGTTTCATCAATGACCTCCCTTCCACCAGAAGGTCAGAAGTGGGGATGTTTGCTGATAATTGCACAATGTTCAACACCATTCACGACTCCTCAGATATTGAAGCAGTCCATGTCCAAATGCAGCAAGACCTGGACAATATTCAGGCTTGGGCTGACAAGTGGCAAGTAACATTCGCACCACACAAGTGTCAGGCAATGACCACCTACAACAGAAAAGAATCTAACTATCACCCCTTGACATTCAATGGCATTACCGTCACTGAATCCCCCACTATCAACATCCTGGGGGGTTACCATTGACCAGAAACTTAACTGGATGAGCCATATTAATACTCTGGCTACAAGTGCAGGTCAGAGGCTAGGAATCGTACGATGAGTAACTCACCTCCTGACTCCCAAAGCCTGTCCACCACCTACAAGGCACAAGTCAGGAGTGTGATGGAATACTCTCCACTTTCCTAGATGAGTGCAGCTCCCACAACACTCAAGAAGCTTGACACCATCCAGGACAAAGCAGCCCGCTTGATTGGCACCACATCCACAAACATTCACTCCCTCCACCACCGACGCACAGTAGCAGCAGTGTGTAGCATCTACAACATGCACTGCAGGAATTCACCAAGGCTCCTTCGACAACGCCTTCCAAACCCACAATCATTACCATCTAAAAGGACAAGGGCAGCAGATAGATGGGAACACCACCACGTGGAAGTTCCCTTTCAAGCCACTCACCACCCTGACTTGGAAATAAATCACTGTTCCTTCACTGTCGCTGGGTCAAAATCCTGAAACTCCCATCCTAATAGCACTGTGGGTGTATCTACACCACATGGGCTGCAGCGGTTCAAGAAGGCAGCTTACCACCACCTTCTCAAGAGCAACTAGGGATGAGCAATAAATACTGGCCCAGCCAGTGAAGCCCACATCCTGTGAATGAATAAAAAAAAGTAAAGCCCAGGATGCCTTATGCTTTATTTACTGCTCTCTCAACCTGCCTTGCCACCTTCAATGATATGTGCAAATATATCCCAGGCGCCTCTGCTCGTGCCCCACTTTAGAATTGTACCCTTTGTTTTATCTTGTCTGTTATCATATTTCCCTTCAAAATGAATCACTTCACACTTCTCTGCATTAAACTTTATCTCCCACTTATTCACTCATTCCACCAACTAAGTTCTCTTTAAATTTATCACTACTCTCACGGTTCACAATGCTTCGAAGTTTTGTGTCATCTGAAGATCAGCAATGTTAAGATAAGTTAAAAATCTACTGAATTTTATCAATGTTAATGCGTATCAAATATAAAGTCTAACCATCTAAAGCAAAGTGTAAAATGATAATGATTCCTTCCTGTGACTGTCCCACTTCTGTGGAGCTGCGGCTACCACTAAAATTACACAACCAGCAGAGAGGATTAGGAGCACAAATCTATAATAATAATATTCAGTTTTTGTCTGGACTTTTTTGATTGGTCAGTTTAAGGTGCATATCTGTTGATGGGTTTATTTGGTGGGCAGTGCCTGATGCACGCAGGGGACATGTGAGGCAGCTTAAGTGGAGCATATGTCAAACGTGTGGCTGCCAACAGTTCGTGGCGGTGATGGCACAGTGGGGAGGGTGGGGGGTGGGTTGGTGGAGAACAAAAACAGCGGAAGGTAAGGGGAACCCAACAACAAAATTACCCTGGTGGAGAGATTGTTTCTTGAGGGCTGGAATGGGATTAATAAAAGGGATTAGAATGGTGTGAGGGATGGGGATGGCATGGAGGAATGGAAGGAATGGAATGAAGATGGCAAAAGAGGGATGGCATGGGAAGGACTGAATGCCATGGGATGGGGATGGCAGGGAAGGGTTGGATGAGATGATAGAATTCATCAATGTGGCAAAATGGTGGGAACAATTAATTGTTAAAATTATTATTCAAATGTTATTCTTTGTGCTAAGAATTAAGGTTCACTGGATTTGAATGAAAATCTGGCAGATGAGTTAAAATAATACATCTGCTTTGATTCTGTAGATGAAATCAGTCTACCCCCAGAGGTTCTACACAATTGTCATGTCACCGCTCAAACTTAGATTCGAGGAAGGAACAGTTGCAATGTTGCTATAAAACTTGAATTCTAAAGAAGGACTTTGTCATGGAACAAGAATGGGAGTTAAGAAGCTGTTTGCTTCAATGATAAATGCTGAAATTATAACAGGCAGATATACAGGAAATATTGTTTATTCCTCAAATAATAGAGCCCATCAGATGTAAACCTGCCTTTTCAACTCAGGAGAAAATAGTTCCCAATTAGATTTTCATATTCTAGAAGGGCTAAACCCTTGAAACAATTGTAATTTTAGTCTCAGAACTGTTTTTACACTTGGACAGCTTTATGTAGCTTTTATCAAAGTGGGAAGTTTTGATTCTGTTAAAGGTTTTGGTGAAAGAATAACTAGAAATTCTGCATTTAAAGAAGTAGTATTACAGTGAAGTTACTAATTTAACTGCAAAAGTTTTGTGGGACTCTGTAAACATAATTATTTGATTATCAGTAACTTTTTAAATCTTTCCATGGTGCTATGAGGAGTAACTTTTTCATCCAGAGGACATGGATGTCTGGAACTCACTGCCTCTATTGGCTTAAGGATGGGAGGGGTACCCAACACCTACCTTGTTGCTGATAAAGTTCTAGCAGAGGCAGGTAGGCGACTGTCCCTCCACCATGCCATCCAAGTTTATGCCCCCTCCTCACCTGCCAGCCTTCTCCTGGGAGGGGGGAAGGGTATGTAAAATTTCAGCTGTTAACTCTGTTTCCCTCTCCACAGATGCTGCCCGACCTGCTGAGTATTTCCAGCATTTTCTGTTTTAATGCCACATATACTTCATGGCTTGTGTGTGATTCTACACACTGAGTTGTTATAATTCAATTTTCTCCTGATAATTTCTACACAAGCCTAATGCAAAAGTCCATTTCCAGATGCAAGCCCTGGCTCCTTATGAACTGAAGTGTAATCTTATGCACACATTATCTAGGACATAATGAGCTAGAGTGAACAGTGAACCTTTTTATTGTTGCTATGTACATGGGAAACAGTGTGTGTTCTTCCGTAATCCCTGACCTCTCCAAAATCAGTGGAAAATAAAATGCTAACAAACTAAGCTAAAAACTAATTTAGTTAAGAATATAAATATCAAAAATAAAAGGATCAATCAGCAGTATGAGTGCAGTAATAGAATATCCGACTTCTTACCAGTGCTTTACATAATAGGTCAAATAGATTGGGCAGTTTCCTTCAGTAACTTTGGACCATTTTCCATGACTAAAAGCTATATGAGATATGAACTCCATGGAATGCCTTGTTAGCCACTGGTCCATATTAGTAGAAAGCAAGAAGAAAACAAGCCAGCGTTTACTCCAGTCCTAGTCTACCTCTTTTCTTTGACCCAACCTTGTACAAATGCATTTATTGTTTTGAAAGATTTTGTTCATAATTAGTTAAGGCTAATTCATTCCTGTGACAGTGAAAGACCTGTTAATGAAGGTAAGTTTTCAGAGATAACAGAACAGCCTCTCAGATACCAGATTCACAGTTCTTTGCTGCAAATCTTGTAAACAGACCCCCTGTTGCGATCAGGATGGGTAAAAAGTGCCAGCCTTGCCAATGACACCCAAATCCTTGGAATTAAAAAATAAACATCTCATAAAACTCCTCTCTGACTTGCATTAGACAATGCACATAATCAGGAAACAATCAAACTATTTATCCTGATAGATACTGCTTTCAACAACCCTCATACTAGCCAGGGTATGTGGATTTTCCATCTTCCTGGTGAAAAAACCACATTTAATAGATAAAGTCTCCTAGAATTCAATTAATGTCAATTAATGTCAATTTAAAATAGCTATAATACTGGTATCCTATCAATTCCTATATGTAACATAGTTTAGATATGGAGCAGGGAAGATATGCTATCTGTCACAGAAATATTGAGAAATTTTCAACTATATTAGAACAATGGTGACACCTCAAAAGTAATTCAGAGTCCTAAAGCATTTTGGGATGTCCTAAGGTCATGAAAGGCACATGATAAATGCAAGATATGAAGAACAGCAAAACTAGAGGCCATCAACATAAGAAAAGTCAAATAGGGATCAGCAGAAACCTTTTTATCCGAAGAATAGTGATAATATGGAACTTGCTACAACAGAGAGTGGTTGAGGCAAATAGTTGCATTTATAGGGCAGCTAGATGAAGGAGAAGGAGCTGGTTGGGCCAAATGACCTGTTTCTGCACTGTATATTCTATGTAAGTTGTTTCTTAACTGTTGTGCATTATAGTCAAACCGGATCATTTCCTTATATAAAAGCAAAATACTGCGGATGCTGGAAACCTGAAATAAAAACAATATGCTGGAAAAACTGAGCAGGTCTGGCAGCATCTCTCCACAGATGCTGCCAAAATTGTTTCAAATGGGGCAATTAATTGATTACAAGTTCCTCAAAAGAGTTACAAATAAGAACAGGCTATCCACAGGTCCAGAGAGTGAGCAGTCGAGGGGGTCATTTGGCCTGACTGCCTGTCTCTCTTCTGGGGCTATGTCAGTGTCCAGGTGTCCCTGGAGAATGAGTACACAGTGTCTGCTGGTACGCTTGAGGCCTTCTGCATCAGGTGGGCACTGAGGGTCTGGAGTACATCATCAATCCCAGGAATGTTATTTTCATTTGATTTGTTAAGCTCCCTTTAATGATTTGGGGGTTTGTTACAGTTGCTTTGTGGTGCCCCTTTCAAATGGGGCACCTAGTTCATCACAACTGACAACCTTTAAATAGCTTCAAAGTGATATAAATAAGAACAGACAAACTGTGATGGCTGAGTTAGCAGGTGAATTTTTGTAATGTGTATCTCTGTAAATAAATGCTGTACAAGTGTGTAAAGACTGGCTCCAGTTCTATCCGTTATCATTAGGCTTTGTGGGGTATAATGTGGTAGCAGAGGATGTTGCCTAAAGGAAAAGGTTAGAAACTAAGAAAACAAAATTCAGACATAAAACTAAAATCCTAGTGGGCATCGTGGAAAAAGGCAGGCAGCAAGTGTACATTGTTGGGGTGTGATTGTCATCCAATATTCTCAGAGTCTGAGTCATATGACTGGCGGAAGGTCTGGCAGCATCAGCGGAGAAGAAAAGAGTTGACGTTTCGAGTCCTCATGACCCTTCAGCAGAACTGAGTAAAGTTAGGAGAGGGGTGAAATATAAGCTGGTTTAAGGTGGGCGGGGGGTGGAGGGGGGGGGCTGGGGGAGAGAAGTTGGGTGGGGGTGGTGGTTGTAGGGACAAGCAAGCAGTGATAGGAGCAGATAATCAAAAGATGTCACAGACAAAGGAACAAAGAGGTGTTGAAGGTGGTGATATTATCTAAGAAAATGTGCTAATTAAGAATGGATGGCAGGACACTCAAGGTACAGCTCTAGTGGGGGTGGGGTGGAAAGACTGACAGGGTATTACAGTTATAGATTAAAAAATAATGGAAATAGGTGGGAAAAGAAAAATCTATATAAGTTATTGGAAAAAACAAAAGGGAGGGGGAAGAAACGGAAAGGGGGTGGGGATGGGGGAGGGAGTTTAAGATCTAAAGTTGTTGAATTCAATATTCAGCCCGGAAGGCTGTAAAGTGCCTAGACGGAAGATGAGGTGCTGTTCCTCCAGTTTGCGTTGGGCTTCACTGGAACAATGCAGCAAGCCAAGGACAGACATGTGGGCAAGAGAGCAGGGTGGAGCGGTCTCTTCTACATTGGAGAGACCAAACGCAAACTGGGTGACCGCTTTGCAGAACACCTGTGGTCTGTCCGCAAGAAAGACCCAAATCTTCCTGTCGCTTGCCATTTTAACACTCCACCAAGTTCAGTTTGAGAGCAAGAAACTTGAGTCCCACACCAGTGTTCTGGAGTTAAACAAAGGTAACTACATAGGTATGAGGGCAGATTTGGCCCTAGTGGACTGGGCAGGGAGACTACAAGGTAGGACAGTTGATGAACAGTGGCAGATATTTAAGGAGAAATTCATTTCACCCCAAGTAAAATATATCCCAATGAGGAAGAAAGATGGTAAGATGGGGAAAAAGCGTCCATGGCTAAGCAAGGAAGTTAAAGATAACTTAAGGGTAAAAACTAAGGCATACCAAATTGCAAAGGTCAGTGGCAGGCTGGAAGATTAGGAAACTTTTGAAGATCAACAAAGGGTTACTAAAAAACATAATAAAAAGACCAAAGGTAAATTATGAATGAAAACTAGCGCAAAATGTAAAAACTGATAGCAAAAGCTTCGACAAGTATATAAAAGGAAAGAGAGTAGCTAAAGTGAATGTTGGTCCTTTGGAGGACGAGACTGGGGAGTTAATAGTGGGGAACGCAGAAATGGAAGAGAGGCTTAATCGATATTTTGCCTCAGTTTTCACAGTGGAGGACACTAGTACCACCCCAACAGTAACAGGTAGTGCAGAGGATATAGAGAAGGAGGAACTTAGAATAATCACCATCACTAGAGAAAAAGTACTGAGCAAACTATTGAGATTAAAGGGTGACAAGTCCCCAGGACCTGATGCCCTACATCCCAGGGTCTTAAAGGAAGTGGCAGCAGAGATAGTGGATGCATTGGCTATAATATTCCAAAATTCCCTGGATTCTGGAAAGGTTCCAGTGTATTGGAAAAATGCTATTATAACACCCTTATTCAAAAAGGGGGGAGGCAGAAAATTGGAAACTATAGGCCAGTTAGTTTAACATCTGTTGTTGGGAAATTGTTGGAATCCATTATTAAGGAAGTAGTAATGGGGCATTTGGAAAGTCAAAATGCAATCCATCAGAGTCAGCATGGTTTTATGAAGAGTAAATCATGTTTGACTAATTTGCTAGAGTTCTTTGAAGATGTGACAAGCAAAGTGGATAATGGGGATCCTGTAGATGTAGTAAATCTGGACTTCCAGAAGGCCTTTAATAAGGTGCTGCACAAAAGATTAATACACAAGATAAGACCACACAGAGTTAGGGGTAATATATTAGCTTGGATAGGGGATTGGCTAACCAACAGAAAGCAGAGAGTCGGGATAAGTGGGTCTTTTTCTGAATGGCAAGCTGTAACTAGTGGGGTGCCACAGGGTTCAGTCCTTGGGCCCCAACTATTTACAATCTATATGAATGACTTGGATTCAGGGATAGAAGGTACCATAGCTAAATTTACAGATGACACCAAAATATGTGGGAAAGTAAGTTGCAATGAAGAAATAAGAAATTTACAAATGGATATGGACAGGTTAGGTGAATGGGCCAAAATTTGGCAGATGGAGTTTAACGTGGATATGTGTGAGGTTATCCATTTTGGTCAGAAGAATAAAAGGGTGACTTACTATTTAAATGGAGAGAAACTTCAGAATGCTTCAGTGCAGAGGGATCTGGGTGTCCTCGTGCATGAATCGCTGAAAGCTAGTATGCAGGTACAGCAGGTAATAAGGAAGGCAAATGGAATTTTGGCATTTGTTGTGAAAGGAATAGAGTATAAAAATAGGGAAGTGTTGTTGCAACTGTACAAGAAATTGGTGAGACCGCACCTGGAGTACTGTGCACAGTTTTGGTCCCCTTGAGGAAGGATGTAGTTGCACTGGAGGCGGTTCAGAGGAGGTTCACTAGATTGATTCCAGAGATGCGGGGCTTGTCTTATGAGGAGAGGTTGAGCAGTTTAGGCCTATACTCGCTAGAGTTTAGAAGGATGAGAGGAGATCTAATTGAGGTATATAAGATGCGAAAGGGGATAGACAAAGTAGACATGGAGTGGATGTTTCCCCTTGTGGGGCATTCTAGAATGAGAGGCCATAGTTTTAGGCTAAGGGGTGGTAGTTTTAAATCAGAGATGAAGAGGAATTACTTTTCTCAAAGGGTCGTGAATCTGTGGAATTCACTGCCTCAGAGTGCAGTGGATGCCGGGACGCAGAATAAATTTAAAGAGGAGATAGACAGATTTTTAATTAGTAATGGGTAAAAAGGTTATGGGGAGAGGGCGGGAAATTGGAGTTGAGGCTGAAATGATATCAGCCATGACCGTATTGAATGGCGGGGCAGGCTTGAGGGGCTGAATTGCCTACTCCTGCTCCTAGTTGTTATGTTCTTAGAAGCCAGGATCAGTTATGACTCACACAAAAAGAATTTCTGGCCTTCAAAAGCAGTAGCAACCTTGTTATCTCTAAAGAGGCACTAATGCCCCTTGTGACTGTGAAGGTTAAATCCCAAGGAGTTGTCCAAAGACCATTTACATTTCTAAGGCCAGGGTCTGGCCAATGAAGATGATCTGTCTGCGAGGACAAAGGACCTGAAACCACTGTGAATTTATTAATGGATGAAACGTTAGCCATCTCAATAATCCAGACCAGGAATATACATCATTTGTCCAAACCATGGAAACTAAGGGGAAGAATCAGGAGTTATGTCATATGACCTCCACACCACCACCACCACCACCTCACGCTGCCTGGAACCTGTAATATTGCCTTGTGGAGCTGAAAGAGGCAGTCTGCTATCTCCTATCAACCAAACAGCAACAGATCCAGAGCTCTGTCCAGGTTTAAATTGCCTGGCCCTCAGCTACACTGTAGGTGAACTTCTGAAATTCTTTACCAGCCCCTAATTCAAGGATAATTCTCTACATAGAAGGCTAATTCATCCCTTGGGGCCCATGTCATGGAGGAAGTCATTTCTACTGGAACAGTGAACTAGCCAGCATCAGTCTACAGCCAGCCACCTCTAAAAGAATACACCATTGGAATTTGATTCTGTACACTGGACTCACGTGAAACAATAATCCTTATCTTCTCTGTGGTCTTTGCCCTGTACCTCTTTCTTTCCCTTATCCCTCTTTTATTGTATGAATGTACCAGGAGCAATGTAGCAACACCTCCTCCTGCATTTTGAGTGTGTGTTTCAATAAGTTTAGTTTTTCTATCTCGAACCTAATAGCTGTGGGGCTATTAATAGAAATTGGATCACACCAAAACCGAGGAGTTGGGAAATATGCCACCTCTTACAAAGGGGAAATCAAAAACACCTTTTTGTTTATGAGTGGTGAGAGGAGAAATCAGGACTGTTAAATTAAACCCCCCTCCTGCCTGTAACGCTACAAAAGAAAAAACAAGGTATGGCCTTGGTGCTGTCACTTCCTGCAAGAAGTAAAACAGAAGTAAAGTACCTTGTGAGATGGATTTGCATCAGCTGTTTCTATTCGAGCTCCTGGATGAAATCTACAAGAATGACAATCTGTTAAATGCTTATGAGGCATTTTCAGAATTTGATACATTACAGAAAACAGATGGTCATTCCTTTGGAGAATATATCATGTGCTCTAACAGATTGTATACAAGGTTGACAAACTTCAATTTGGGGATTGTACTAAGGTGTCTTATATATGGATAGGTTACTGGTTCTAACTGGTGTTTTGTTTCTCAAAGAGGTTTTATTGGATCAGATGTCTGCTACCTTTAAAAAATTCCTGAGGAAACAGTCATTTCCTTCAGCTGCAAACAATAAATTAGACATTCTGTGGTGACACAAAGAATAGAAAACTCAATGATTGCCAAATTTTGAAATAATCCAGGTACTGGATGCAGGTGCCAATACTACAGAAGGATTAAAGACAAGCAGGATGAGGATGAAAGCATCTTTAGCCGATCTGGCTATCACAACAGAAGACAATATTGGAACAATGACGGGTGAATGAATAACTGAGGAACAGTTAATAGGTGCCTCGGGTGTGACTCAAAGTATCATCATGCGATGAACTGCCCAAAGCGAAGAGGCAGGGTCCTTGAAATGACACAGGACAAAGTGAATTCTGAGGATGAGGATGAAGATAATGCTGAATCCGAATACATTATACTGGTTAGAAGGAATTTAAGTTCTCTGATGAATATATTGGTCTCACAACTCCTTTAACTTTGCAGTGTTAGATAGTGTTTGTACTTCAACAGTAGGTGGGGCAGATGAGTTAAATGTTATTTTGATTCCTAGTGATGATTGATACAGGGTTAAGGAATACAAAAGTACTACTTAAGATTTGGCGATGACAGTAATTGAGGTCACTAAAGATAGTTGTAGTTCCATGAAAAATAGCTGGAGTAAGCCATTTTATATGTACTAATGTAGTCTCCGGTGAGATACCTATGCTGTTGACTAAATCTTCTATGAAAAGAACATAAATGAAACTTGACATGAAATATGATAAGCCAATTATTTTTACAGTTTACCCAGTCAGAACATTGTTGTACAAAAGCAAAATACTGTGGAAGTTAGAAATTTGAAATAAAAACAGAAAATTTTGGAAATAGTCAGCACCTAAAGATCACAGACCTGAAATGCTTATTGAAGGCAAATGAATGGGAGACTTCTGTGTCTATAGTGAAGTGTAGACATTCTCCTACGTGTAATAATCTTGATAGATAGCTTAGTGGGCTAAGACCCACCCCCTCCCCCTCTCCACCGCCCACCCCTCCCCACCCTCATATCACAGGCAAGCAGGGGCAATGTTTCAGGCATGGTAATTGAACAATAAGAAGCTGTCCATGCTTTAACAGTCTAGCTCAATGGCATTACCATTACTGAATCTTTCACCATCAACATCCTGGGGATTATCATTGACCAGAAACTTAACTGGATCAGCCATATAAGATCATAAGAAATAGGAGCAGGCATTAGCCATTTGCACCTTGCACCTGCTCTACCATTCAATAAAATTATGAGTGATCTGATTGCGCCCTTCAATTCATTTTCCTGCAGGCCTCCCATAACTTTCACTCACTTATAGATCAAAATAGGTCTAACTCAGCCTTAAATATATTCAATGACCCAGCCTCCACTATTCTCTGGGCAAGAGAATTCCAAAAACTAACAACCCTCTGAAAGAAGAAATTTCTCCTCAGTCTTAAATGGGAGCTCCCTTATTTTTAAGCTGTTCCCCCATGGTTCTAGATTCCAACACAAAGGAAAACAAACTCTTAGTATCTACTCTGTCATGCTCCCTCGGATTCTTATGTGTTTCAATAAGATCACCTCTCATTCTTTTAAACTCCAATGAATATAGGCCCAACCTGCAGAACCTTTCCTCATTAGACAACCCCTTCATCCCAGGAATCAGTTTAGTGAGCCTTCTCTGAATTGCTTTCAATGCAAGTATATCCCTCCTGAAGTAAGGAGACCAAAACTGTACACAATACTCCAGGTGTGGTCTCAACAATACTTTGTACAGTTATAGCAATACTTCCCTACTTTTATACTCCATCCACCTTGCAATAAAGGCCAACATTCCATTTGCTTTTCGAGTTACTTGCTGTACCTGCATACTAACTTTTTTGTGATTCATATACAAGGACACCTAGATCCCTCTGCAGCGCAGCATTCTGCAGTCTCTCTCCATTTAAATAATATTCTGCTTTTCTATTCTTCCTGCCAAAGCAGACAACCTCTCATTTTCCCACATTATACTCCATCCGGCATTTTTTTTGCCCAGCTACTTAACCTATCTATATCCCTTTACAGACCATTGTATCCTTTTCACAACTTTCTTTACTACCTACCTTTATATCAACAGCAAATTTGGCTACATTACAGTCAGTCCTATCATCCAATTCATTAATATAGATTGTAAATAGCTGAGGCTCTACTGATCGTTGTGGCAGTCCACTAGTCACAGCCTGCAAACAAAAATGTCCCACTTATCTCTACTGTTCATTTCCTGTCCATTAACCAATCCTCCATCCATGCTAGAATATTGCCCCCAACTCCATGAGCTCTTAATCATGTATATGAGCCTTCTGTATAGCACCCTACTGAATTCCTTTGGAAATCCAACTTTACTCCATCTGCTGGCTCCCCTTTATCTACTAGTTACATCCTCAAATAACCCTAGCACAATTGTCAAACATGATTTCCCTTTCATAAAACCATGTTGACTCTGACAGATCATATTATGATATTCTAAGTGCATTGTTAAGACTCCCTTAATAATAAATTCAGTTATCCTCTCGACAATTGATGTCAGGCTAACTGGCCTGTGGCTCCCTGTTTTCTCTCTTTCCCCCCATTTCTTGATTAGCCTTGTTACGTTTGCTAATGTCCAATCTGGTGGAATCATTCTAGAATCTAGCAAACTTTAGAAAATCATAACCAGTGCAACCACTATCTCTGCGGCTACCTCTTTTAGAACCAGGACCAGGGAGAGAAATCATAGGCCCTATTGGTTCTCCTGTTTCTGGGCCCCTTATTTCCACCCCCCTAACCCACCCCCTCAATCATGCATGATATTTTTCCCCTTTCAAGATTCATCAATCAATTCACCAAACAATCACAGAAAGGTCCTACTAAAATGATACATTCATTGTTGCATCTGGTTTCAAATATTATCCAATATATATACAGCATGGATCATTAATATTAAGAGCAGCAACGATGTAATGCAGCATTAGTTTGTGTGGGCCCAATAGGAGATCCCACTGTGACTATCGAACAGACCAGAGAGTACAAATTGTACTTTTAACAGCATCATGCAATATTGTTAATTTGACAGGAAAATATCTCATTAGTTAGTTATAACACTGTGCATATGATAACACTGATTTTGGTGACTGCCTCAGCCCTCATTTACATGTTCTGCACATTGCACCATATGGACATGGTGACAGTAAATTCATATTTTAGGGAAAGATTCAATACTTGAAACCCAGATAAACTGCACATCTTTTCCATTCCGTAGAAGAAGTAGCAGACTTTCTCCTGCCTGGGTGCATGATATTGTTCAATATAATTATTTCATACTAGGGCTGTAATTTTATCAGTAATCTCACAGGTTGGAGAGATCAAATGACTACTGAGCAACAAAGTAGAATGATTAAACAACATAGGTCTTCATTGTCAGTGAGAAGCGTTGAGCCCTCAAGTGTCTCTCTGAGACACAACTTTTAAGAGGCCAGAGGCAAAGACTGAATGGTTCACAATTGTATCTGTGTTTTCTTGATCAGCAAGTCTGAAGACTGCTGATTGCTGCTTCTCACTACAATATAATTTCAATATCTACTATGCAACACAATTTTATCATGATATTTCAATTCCTCAAAGAACTCATAAAAGCACCAAGATAGAGTGGATAATAGGTAAGTAAACAAAAGGACAAGATTGAAGTCAATGGAAAAGACTCTTGAGAATCATGTGCAGTATAAAACAGGTTACTAATTCATTATGGGCCCATTATACACACCTGCCCCCACAATTTCACCCCTCAAAACCTGCTCACAGTAAACTTCCATTAGCAATAAAAGAAACAGAATTCCAGCCATGATTCCATCCTCTGTTTGCAAGATCAGTATGGGTGACAAAGGCTATCTAGCCCAGCTCATTTCATCCATACAGAATGACATAAGAACATATGAACATACATATTAGGAGCAAGAGTAAGCCATTCGGCCCCTGGAGTCTGCTCTGCCATTTGATGACATTGCCTACATAATACCAGTGACTACAACTCTAAAGTACTGAATTGGCTGTAAAGTGAGTTGGGACATCATGAAAGGTGCTGTATAAATGTAGGTTTTGTCTTCCTTACATTACACCGGCATGTAGTATGCAGAGTGACTGCAACAATGGTGAAATTGGAGGCCCAATGCTGATTCTCTAAGGATAATTAATTACAGAGCAATCAACTGGTGTTATGAAAGTGGCTACAAAGAAATCACTATATTTACAAAACAAAAACAAAAACACCTGGAAAAACTCAGCAGGTCTGGCAGCATCTGCGGAGAGGAGCACAGTCAACGTTTCGAGTCCGAATGACCCTTCAACAGAACATATTTACAAACCTTTTCAACTCTGTAGCTAATTACCATTCTGATTTCTATGGTGTCAACTCACAATGTACCATAAATGGCATCTGACCCTTTCACGCTAATGACACTATCCACAGGATTTGTCAATCAGGCATGTACCAGCAGCTCAGGAATAATGTAGATTGAATTGTTGATCTAAATTTTTCAGAGAAGAATGATACATGTTACGTAAATTCTATACGGCCTTAACTCAGCAACTGGATTGCTTCCCCTTTCCCCTGAAGCTGTTGTACAAATTGTGTTGCAGACTGTGAATTTACAGACTACCAGGGGTGAACCTAGAATGAAATAGAGATTTGAAAAACCTTTCTTTAAGCAATTTCCTCGTGACAAATAGGGATTTCATTCACAGACTTTGAAAGAATGATAAAATGGGTGATAGCGAGTCAATAGCCTGTTTTTCATCAATCCTGGTTTTTAGTTTCTTACATTTATTTTAATGAGGCCCAAGATTCTCAAGCCTCTGGTTCACCAAGATAGCATGCCATCAGAATTGTATCTACTTTAGCGCATAATGAAAATTTTGTCCGCTATTTGTATGCTCATTTAAATGCAAAAGAAAACATTGAGAAATGTACAGTATTTAATTTTGTGGTACTAAAACTTAAACGTGAACCCCCAACACCCCACCCCACCCTACCCCACCACCCCACCCATTACACCCCCACCCACCCCTCCCTACCCTCCATCCTCCCCACCTACCACCCACACACTCACCCAACCACCACCCATTACATAACCCCACCCTTTCACTCCATCCTACCCATGCACACGAACCACCCACCACCCATACCTCCACACACCATCCTCCACGCACCTTACCACCCCCTCACCCTACCTTCACCAGCACCCCCCCACCCCCAGCATCCAATTAACTCTAAAATAATTACAGGAACCTACCAATTTTCAAGCAGATATTCAACTGAAAGCACTCTCCCAAAAGTTGCTGGGAATAGGAACAGCTGCTGCTGACCATCAGGCAACATTGGGGCTTTCTGGCAGGCTTTAAAAAAAAGAATTGGAACCATGAAAGCTGTCCAAGGTTCGGCAGCAGCAAAGTAGCAACTCAGTGAAACTGACCTGAAAGACCGGCTCTAAAAAAATCAGAACTGCCAGGCCGATGGATCCAATTCGGTTCTTAAAGTCGGTCTGTTAAAACTTGCTGCTCAGCCTGGACACCGTTTACAACACCCAACCCATACCTCCTCTAGACTCTGGGCCCCAGTGTTTGGCACTGTATGTACCCCCCTCCCCCAGATCCTTTTCAGTACCCAAGGGTGTAAACCATTAGGTCCTTGGAATTTTGCCAGCTTTTAGTCGCTTACCTTTAATTATATTAATTACATTAAGTTCCTTACTCTTATTAGCCCATTAGTTAGTTTTTTGGTACATAATTTGTGTCTTCTACTCTGAAGAAAGGCACAAAATATCTGTTCAATGTCTTTGCCATTTCCTCACTTTCCATGATAACTCCTCTTGCCTCTGCTTCTAAGGTGCCAATATTTACTTCAGCTGCTCTTTTTTTCTATACTTATACAAACTCTTATAATCTGTTTTACTATTCCTGGTTAGTTTACTCTCATTCTATGCTTTCTCTTTTTATTAACTTATTGGTCACCCTTTGCTGGTTTTTAAAACTCCTCCAATATCAGGCTTGCTACTATTCTTCGCAACATTATAAACCTCTTCTTTTAATCTAATACTATCCTTAGCTTCCCTAGCAGGCCACAGATAGACCTTACTCACTGAGGTTTTTTTTAATGGAATGTATTCTTGTTGAATATTTTGTGTCATTTTTGTTTTGAATATTTTCCACTGTTTATTTACCGCCATACCTTTTAGTCGATTTATCCAATCAACCTCTCCCCTCATGCCCATATGTTTGGCTTTAAGTTTATGGGTGGAATTTTCCAGTCCTGCCAGCGGCAGGTTTCATGGTGGGTGGGAGTGGAAAATTTGGAGTGAGGTCATAAGTTGGATTTCTGCTGGCAGAAAAACGAGTTGGAATTTTCTTCTCGTCACTTTCATGGCAGGATGATAGCGGGTCGGCTTTCCCGCTGGTCCATGTTGGGAGCACAATTTGCATGCATTAGCATGTCACGAGTACTCATTAAAAACGGAACTCACCAGAATCTCATTCCCCCTCCCAATTACGTGCTACGCCAGCAGGCAAATAGACTGGTCTAGATCACGACCAGATATAAGTGGCATGTAGCTGTCCACCTTCATTTCACTTGTGACATTGTGGTGAGTGCAATATTCAAAACCTCCCTGCAACAGCACTACTCCGGTTCCTCAGCGATGCCAGTGTTAGCCCGCACTGGTGGGGGTGTATGGGACTGCTCACTATGGCTGCCTTGGGTGTTGATCTGGGCTGCTCACCATATTTGCCTCTGGTGTTGAACTGGGTTGCTCCCTGTGTATGCCTTGGGTGCTGATCTGGGCTGCTCACCGTGGTTGTTATGCTACTCTGGCAGGACAGCATTGTGTGTTGCGAGTGTCAGGCAGGGCTGCACTCTAAAACAGAAGTCGGCATGGCGACCAGGGTGGATGGGGGGGTGGGGGGGGGGTGGTTGGTGGGGCATGACAGAGACATGAGGATGAAGGGTGCTTGGTAGGGTTGTTGGTGGCGGGGAGGGGAAATGATGGCAGGCAGAGGGAAGATTGGGGATGAGGAAGCTGGAGTCCGACATCAAACAGTAGAACACAGATGCGGAAGGGCATGGATGGGATTCGATTTATATGAAGGGGAGGTGATACATGCAGACTCGAGAGTATGAAGCCAGGTGGGGGAGTTAATGTGGCACAAGAGGGAAGGGTTGCACAGAGACTCATGCATTGGATGGGTGGAGTGGGGAAGGCTTGTACAAGAAGGATGGGTTGCACAGAGACTCATGGAGCCGGACAGCTGAGCGAAAGGCAGTCATAGACCCTGGACTGATGCCAAGAAGTTAGGTTGAGAGATTAAAGGCAGCCCTGCGGCTCTGTGGGCCATGCTGCAGGTCTATGCATGGCACACACACTAATGTGTGTTTTGAGTGGTGTTTAAAATTGGCGCCAGGGACTTCAATCCCTTGAGGTGACTGCGGGTGGACGAATCAGTGCCCGCCCCACCGTGTGAATCACTGAGTAGTTCACTAATGCATAATTAATGAAGTTTCAAGCAGAAGTTAAGGCATGAGAAATTGACAGGCTGATCAGTGGGAAACTCGCCGCTAATTCCACCCGCCACCACACCTATTCTCCAGAGCAGAAAATTCCGCCCTAAAATTCTTGTTTTGACCTTGTGTATGTTGCTCTCAAACTTAATATGGAATTCAATTGTATTATGCTAACTTTTTCCATTCAGGTTCTTTTACTATGAATCATTCTATGATACTATGATAACTTGTATAGATGCCACATGCATAATATTGTCATGCCCAGTAAAGGCTTGTCATATTCATAACTTTAAACATGAGGCAGGATTTTTAACTTGTCGTGCGGGCGCAGCTGGCGGTTCCGGGAGCTGTCGCAAAGCCGACCGCCGCTCGTATCGGGCCCTGACATCGATTTCACGCTGGCTGGCCAATTAATGGTCAGCTAGCATGAATTGGATGCTGCAATGCTAAGCGCTGCCTGGCTGGTAAGGGAGGAGGGTGAATGCAGAAGTTTGCGCATGTGCGCGGATACGCACACTGAAAGCTACCTGAAGATACAGAGTGGCCTCAGGGAGCTGAAGATTATTTCAAACACAAATAAAGAATTTAAAAATGTTAAAAACACGTCCCCTCATGTGACTCTGTCACATGAGCAGGGACATGTTATGAAAGATTCAAACATTTTTATTGTATTTTTAATTCCTGTTGGAAACCTCACCCTGCCCATGGATGAGGTTTCATAAAAAATCCAAAGGCCGCCTGGCCATTTCACCTGGGCAGTGAAAATATCCATTTAATTAGTCATTTAATGGCCTTAATAGGCCTTTTAATTGTTGGCTGCTGACTCCCCCGCGCGCCCACTGGCCAAAATATCTCGCGAGTATGCGATGACATCGGGACACTCACCCAACATCATTGCGCGTCATTTTACGCTCAAGCAGATCGGACGAGCACCCGCCCGCTCAGCTAAAAATTCTGCCCCATGACTGTGTTCATATGAAAGCTTATGGAACTGTCTTTTATTTGTTTGAAATGAACACTGATGAACTGCTAAGATGGCTGCCAAGGGGCCAGGTGACTTTTGCTTAGGAACTTAAATCTAAACGGAGGAAACTACAAAAGTATGAGAGGAAAATTGGCTGTGGTATATTTGGAAACTACATTAAAAGGTATGACACTAGCTTTTAAAGAATTAATAAATGGGCCCGAATTTTACGCACGTTGTGCACGAGCGATTGGCGGGTCTGGAAATTGATGCGTTATCCGCTACCGCCTGTGATTGCAATCCGGACGCGATTTTATGCTCTTAGTTGGCCTGCCAAGCATCAGCTTCCAGACCCACCAATCGCTCGTGCACATGCCCGGACATTGGCTCAGCGCTGCTGGCAGGGCTGGGAGTGTGACGGCGCCGGGTGCAATGGTGACCCAGAAGGGGCATTTAAGAGAGCACAGGCAGCTCCCTAAATGCTTCCAGGAGTTGGGGAGGAGCATCAGGGAGCTGTAAATAACAGAGTGCAAGATCATATGCTTGGTAGGAGTGAGAGTGATGGCGTCAGCACCCGCTGGGCATGCCAGGCAGGAGAGTAATGCCAGTGGGCACTCTGCCCCCCTCCCCCTGGTTCTCTGACTAGTGCCTGGAAGGAAGTGAGTGCCCGGCATGACATACTCATGCTGCGGGATGGCAAGAGGAGGCCACCCCACCAGCTGAAGAAGGCCTGGATGGAGGTGGCTGTCCAGGTAAGCAGGCATGATGTTGTGCGCTGCTAATGGATCCGGTGCTGGAAGCGATTCAATGATCTTCTGTGCTCTGCAAGGATGAGTACCAATTTGGCATGGAACTGCGGGCAGAATTTTCTGCTTGACGTGCGGGGGGCGGGCCCCGCATGTCAGCGCGTAAAATGACACGCGGTGACGTCGGGCGAGCATCCCGACGTCACCGCGTGCCATTGTGATATTTCGCTGGGCGGGCACGCGATGAAGTTCGATGCGCGCCTGACATTAATTAACAGGCTAGTTAAGGCCCTTAAATCGGCAATCGATGCCGATTTTCAGGCGCCCATGCAATCTTCGGGTCGGCGCATGGGCACAACGGGCAGTCGGGTAAGAGACTTTTTAATAAAACTCATCCACGGGCGGGATAAGAGGGCTCAGTGGGGTTGTCAATCTGGTCTGTGAGTATTTATTGCAGAAAGTTTTCTAAACTTGCCTGCGTGATATGTAGCAGTTCAGAACAAATTCCAGCAGCTTTCTCTGTACTTTCAACCTTTGGGTCAGCACTCTGCAGTCAGCAATCTTTATCGGGCCTGCAGCTTCCCAGAGGCCTCCCTTTAGCCTGGGTATGGGTTCTGACATGTCCACTGGAAGCAGCTCCTCTGAGGAGGAAGGGAGGTCTAGAATAAGGAGGCCAGGAGTGAACGTACAGCCTCCAGGGGAGTCACCTTTGGGAGTACAGGCGCAGGCACAAGGGGCGCAAGTCCAAGAGGTAGTCCAAGGTGGAAGGGGTCACAGAAGACGCCACTATCCTGCTGCCAGGGTATACAGGCGGCGAAGCAGCTATCTCAGTATGACTGAGGTGCAGTGCCGAAGAAGGCTCCGACTGTCAAGGGAGACAGTACACTACATCTGTCAGATGAATGGCCCTGAAATGTCTCCTAACTGTATGGGTGCCAGTGGCTCTGAAGGTCACAGTTGCCCTCAACTTATATGCCTCTGGCTCCTTCCAGGGTTCGGTGGGTGAACTTTGAGGCGTCTCCCAATCAGCTGTGCACACTTGTGTCAAGCAGGTCACAGACGCTCAGTTCAGGCATGCGTTGACCTTCATCCACTTCCGATGGGACCAGGCAAGCCAGACACAGCAAGCCAGAGGCTTCGCGGCCTTTGCTGGCTTCCCCCGCGTCCAGGGTGCTATAGACTGCACACATGTGGCATCAAGGTGCCAGCAGGTGAGCCTAGTTCCTTTGTCAACAGGAAGGGCTTCCACCCCATGAATGTGTAGATAGTGTGTGATCACAGGATGCAGATTCTGCAAGTCTGTGCAAGGTACCCAGGCAGCACCCACGACGCCTACACCCTCAGATACTTCCAGGTGCTGGGGCTCTTCAGTGCTCCGGCTCAGCTTGTTGGATGGCTGCTGGATGACAAGGTGGCTCCTCAGAAGGTGGCTCATGACGCCTCTCCGCCATCCGAGAACAGAAGCTGAGCAGCGCTACAATAGGAGCCATGCCTCCACAAGGTCTGTGGTAGAGAGAGCCATCGGTCTTCTCAAGATGCACTTCCGATGTCTGGACCGCTCAGGGGGCACACTCCAGTACACCTCAGATTGTGTCTCAGTGATAGTGGTAGTATGCTGCGCTCTTCTCAATCTTGCGCTGGAAAGGGGGGATGCAGTGGACGATGAAGACGTTGACGCAGTGGATGCGGGTGCACACGATGATTCCAGCACTGATTCTGAGGATGAGGAAACACAGGGGAATGATGAGGGGCTAAACGCTGACCCGGGACTACACCAAGGAGGGAGGGACACCTGGGACACTTTAATCCAACGAGCCTTCAGCTAGCTCCACACAAATGGATCAGGAGGACCAGCCTTGCCTGGCACTTCCATAGTCGGCACTTAAGTGCTACATCTGCCACTTCATCAGCTGCAACTAAGGGCTTTGGACATAAAGCTCAATGTCCACTCAAACACTCATGACATGTTTGTAAAACATACAAATGCAGAACAAAGGAGCAACCTTCAGCCATGGTAACACATCTGGTTTTAATTTTCTGCATCATAAGGTCACACAAAATGAAAGCAAAACGTTTTTCAACCATAAACAAATAATAATTCCCTAATCTCGGGCCAACACAAAAGCACCAGTGAGAAACCCATGGTGTGCCAAAGGTGCCTTATGCTTTCGTTTACGGGTGCTACGTCTTGGTGCCGCCCCATTGTCCGGAGTGGCTTCTGAGACAGCCACAGCTGCCCTGTTGGCCTCAATGACCTTGGCGGCCATCCTCTGGCCTGTGGAGCCTGTGCTGGCCCTGACTGGGAGGGATCTGCCAGGTCCACAGCTGGCATTTCCCCTAAAGACACCAGCTTGGGGCAACAGGAAACATCCGGACCCAGCGTCGCAAACGCACATGCTCCCAGGCCCGTGTGTGCCTCAGCGCAAAGTACTGGGCCCGGTGTCGTCCCTGTGCAGGTTCCCGGGTCTGGCATTGTTGAGGCGCGTGGCCCCGAGCCAGTGGACTTGCCCAAACCCCAGAGGGCGGAGCGCCCGGGAGGGCTGGGCGAGGCTGTGGAGGCCTCGCAGATGGAGGTCTCCCCAGCCCCTAGCCTGCCCTGGAAGAGACGTCACCCCTTGGAGGGGGAGGACATTCCGACCCATGAGGTTGGTTGTGTCCCTTCCCCTGGTGAAGTGGTGGTGGTGTCTCCACCGTTTAAGTCCTCGCTCTGCCCTCCAGGAGGAAATCAAACACCCGTTCCCTCACTGTAGCCCCCTGAGCAGGGCACCTCGGGGGTCAGTGAGGGTGCCGCCTTTGCGGCGGTGCTCCACCCAGATCCAACCTACACCTTCGGGATGTCATCTGGCCCGCCAGGGGACTGCAGCAGTCCCTTCATGGCCCCTACTGCTGGGTCATTGGGTGCCGATGGCGAGGAAGGCCACCCTGCTCCCTTCCAACATTCAGCGCCAGGCACCACCATCTTAGGCCTGGAGATCTTTCCAGACTCGCCAGGCGACCAAGTGCCTGGGAGGGAGCGGGGATCTGAGTTGCCACTGCCCTCTGACCCAAATCCCCAAGAGGAGACCAGAGAGGACTCCTCTGCCCTTGATCCTGGGGGTGGGATCGAGGTGGAGGTGGAGCCGACTGGCAGCTCCGAACCAGCCCCCGTACTCAATACAGGGGAGGGGTTGGAAGCTGGCGGCGACGACCTGGAGGAGGACGGAGCTTTGGTGGAGAGCTCCGGGGACGACTTGGAGTCATTGTCGGGTGGGGTGGTGGATCCCCTGGTGCCCCCCACTGACTCTCGCCTCATCCCCATTAGGGATCTGCAGGGTTTCTTAGCGAGTAATCGCGGTTGCCGAGACAGGCTCCAGCCGGCACTGGACCGGTGGCATTCTTTTCCTCTTGTGTTCTGGTCCGCCTGCAAGGCCCTCAAGTCTCCTGGGCTGGACCGGAACGCTAGGAGGAGAGTCCACACGTTTCTCACTGGGCTCCTGAAGGAGAGGAATGCTTAAAAACAAAGTCCTCTCCTTTTATTTCAGGTGATGGTAGCACATACTTCTGACAATGAAGGCTACCATATCCAGCCTCAACATCCACGGCAGCAGGGACGCACAGCGCAGGTTCCAGAACTTCTTGGTCCTCCGGGATGGGAAGTATGCGGTGTGCTTCCTGCAGGAAACCCATACCGTTCTGGGAGACAAAGCTACGTGGCTCCTGGAGTGGTGAGGGGGACTCTACATGAGTCACCTAGCCTCCAATGCTGGCAGGGTGGCTATCTTGTTGGCCCCACATTTTCAGCTGGAGATCTTGGGAGTCAAGGAGCTGGTTCCTTACTGTGCGCCTGGGGGGCGTGGCGCTTCACTTTGTGAATGTGTACGCTCCCCTGGGCTCGAAGCAGCAAGCGAGCTTCTGAGGAAATGTCCACTCATCTGGGCTCCATCGACACGGGCGAGTGCATCGTCTTCGGGGGGGATTTCAACTGTACCCTCGAGGCCCAAAACTGTCACGGTACCCAGCACCCCAAGCTAGATGTGAGTAAGTTGCGCGACCTGGTCGGGTCCTTCGACGTGGTGGACATCTGGCGAAATCTCCATCCCAACTCCAGCGTTTTCACTTGCGTGTCACCTGGAGTCGGAGCATCCAGACTCGACTGCCTTTACGTTTCCAAGGCGCATATGTCCTGCGTTCCATCGGCTTCTGTGCGGTGGGTGCCATGCATGGACCACTGTCTGGTGTGGGCGGAGCTCGCTCCGTTCTGCGCTTGGACAGGGTCCGCGTACTGGCACTTTAACAACCTGCTGCTGGAGGATGAGCGGTTCCTGGACTCATTCCGTCATTTCTGGGCCAGCTGGAGAAGGAAACGGGGAGGCTTCCCCTCTTTGAGGCTATGGTGGGATGTGGGCAAGGCTCATGTCCGCATCTTCTGTCAGGAGTACGTGAGGGGGTCGACAAAAAGGCAGAAATCCAGGGTCGAGGAGTTGGAGAAGGTGGTGCTCAACCTGGAGGCACGTCTCCGTCAGCCCGACGCGGACCTGACCCTGCGGCTGGTGTACGATGAGAAGAAGAACGCGCTGTGGGACCTGCAACTCATCGGGTCTCGCGGCGCGTACGTGAGGTCGTGGATCCAGTTCCTCCAGGACCTGGACCGCGGCTCCCCCTTATTCTACTTGCTGGAAAAAAGGCATGGGGTCCGTCAGCAGCTCCTTATGTTGCTGGCCAACGACGGATCCCTTGTCTCAGATCCGGAGGGCATCAGGGCCATTGTCTCCAGATCCGTCCAGCGAGGATGCTCGCAGAGTTTTGAGGGAGGACCTGCCGCAGGTCAGCCCGGAGGGCGCCGGAAAGCTTGACTCCCCTATAATCCTGGGTGAGCTGACCGGCACCCTCGACAGCCTCTCCAGGGGCAAATCCCCGGGGCTGGATGGGATGACCGTGGAGTTCTTCAGGGTGTTCTGGGACGTCCTGGGGAGCAACTACTCGGGGGTCCTGGGGGAAGAGTATCGCAACCGGGAGATGGCCCTTTCATAGTGCAGGGCCGTGATTACCCTGCTGCCTAAGAAGGGGGATCTCCGCCACCTTAACTGGCGTCCGATCTCCCTCCTCAGCACGGATAACAAAATTTTCACCAGGGCCATGGCTTCTTGCCTTGGCACCGTGCTGAACCACATGATCCACCCTGACCAGTCGTAAACCATCCCGGACCGCACAATTTTCGATAGCATCCATCTGGTCCGGGATACCATCCATTATTCCCAGAGGGCTGGTCTGTTGAGCGCCTTCCTGTTTCTTGACCAGGAGAAGGTGCTCGACAGGGTGGATCACGAATATTTATCCGGGACTCTACGAGTATTCAGGTTCAGAACGCATTTCGTCGCCCGGATCCGATTTCTGTACACTGCCGCAGACTGTCTAGTTAAGGTTAATGGGTCCTTGACGGCGCCCCTTCGCTTTGGGAGGGTAGTGCGTCAGGGCTGCCCCCTGTCTGGTCAATTGTATTCTATTTGCGTGGAGCCTTTCCTGCGCCTCTTGCAGAGGAGGTTGTCGGGATTGGCTCTGTGCGTGCCGGGCATCAGGGTGGTCCTCTTGGCTTACGCCGATAAACGTGCTCCTCATGTTTAATGACCCGGCTGACCTGCAGAGGATGCTCGAGTGTCAGGAGGCCTACTCTGCAGTGTCCTCTGCCAGGATCAACTGGGGCAAATGTTCTGGACTCCTGGTCAGTCCGTGGCAATGGATCCCCTAACCAAGGAGCTCAGGCCTTTCACCTGGAGCAGGACCAGCCTCCTCTACCTGAGGGTCCATCCCTGCCCTGCTGAGGAATCCTGGCCGGCGAACTGGCAGGAGCTGGAGACCATAGTCACCACTCGCCTGTGGCGCTGGACAGGACTGCTCCGAGTGCTGTCTTACCGGGGTCGAGTTCTGGTCATAAACCAGTTGATTGCCGCCATGTTGTGGTACCGGCTGGTCACTTTGACCCCTCCACCGGACTTTGTCACGAAAATCCAGAGAATGCTCATCGACTTCTTCTGGGACAAAAGGCTGCACTGGTTCACTGCTGAGGTTCTAAGTCTCCTGCTTGAGGAGGGCGGTCAGGCGCTGGTGTGCCTACGCACCCAGGCAGTGACCTTCCACCTTCAGGCCCTGCAGCGATACCTTTACATCGAGCCCCCGCTGAACTGCTGTCCCCTGGTGACGTATTTCTTCCGCCAGGTGCACAGCCTGAATTTTGACATGCAGCTCCTGTTTATAGACCTGAGGGGCCATCGTGGCTCCTTGCAGGCATTGCACGTCTTTTACCAGGACCTGATCAAAGCCTGGAACATGATCGCCTCAGGAGTAGCGGCTATCGTCAGAGAGCCACTGCTCCGGAATCCGCACCTCCGTCCTTTTCAATGGCTGGCGGAGAGGAGGGCTGTGGCTGCCAGGGTGACCAGGATCGGGGACGTGCTGGGTGGTGGAGGAGTGGGCTGGATGCTTCCACAAGAATTGGCGCATCGCCCGTCCGTGGACATCCGGCTCGCGGCCAATGCCATTCAAGACCTCAGGACGGTCATGCTCGGACCCGACATCATACTGGGCCTCAAGGCGGTGCAGGTGCACGGTGGTCTTCCTGTCCTGAGAGCACACCCCTGTTTGGACAGAATTCCACATTGGCCCCAAGCCCTGAATCCTCCCTCGGAACCCAGTGCCCTACATCCTGAGTCGCCTCGCGGAAATGCCCTCCGTGTCATTTAGTACACTGTGGAGGGGTTTCCTGTATGGGCTGCTGCTGCACTCCCTTCTCTTCCTTGCCTTTGCCCGCCGCCCGGGCACGTCTTGGCGTGCCCTGTTGCCGTTTGGCGGTGGAGGTCCCCATTGGTGGGCCCTCTACGGGGGTGTCCTCCCGCTTTCCATCGGGTCCTGGGGTGGAGGGTGTTGCACGTAGCAGTCCTATACAACCGCAGGATGTGTCGGTTCATGGACTCCCAAGATACCTATCCCTTTTGCGGTCTTGTGGAGTCCGTGGACTATGTTTACATAGGGTGTTGTAGGCTGCACTCCCTTTTTAGTTATTTATGAAACCTTTTATTAATGTTTTGTTTGCACTTCAGCCCCACATTCCTGATCTACGGGCACCCGGTGCGGAGGGGGGCCAAGAGGGAGGAGGACCTCCTCGTGAACCTGCTCCAGGGCCTGGCCAAGTTAGCCATTAACAGGTCCAGGCAGCGGGTGATTGAGGGGGTTGTCCAACCCGACTGTCTGCCCCTCTTCCGCGGCTACGTTCACGGCTGGGTGTTCCTGGAGAGGGAGCACGCGGTGTCTGCCTGTACCGCTGAGGCCTTTCATGCCCAGTGGGCACCGCAGGGACTTGGGTGTTTTATCGGCCCCCTTAATCACATTTTGATTTAATGTTTGTAAATTTCCTTTAAACTTTGTGTTTGGTTTTGCAGTTCCCTAATTTAGGGGCTGTGTTTGTTTTGTCCCTGATTTTGTTACTTTAGTTTATTTGACTGACTCCGAAAGAGTTAATTCTCCTTAACTTTCCTAACCCTGCCGCTAAGTCTTGGTGTTCCCTGCACATCCACAGTGGAGGTGGAGGCAATCTGCTGTCTGCGACGCTCTGTCTGTGATGACGTTCACCGGCATCCTCTGGAGGGCCGAAACTTGGAGGACCCCGGCCTGCTTTTGGAGTCCTGCTGTGTGGCAGTGGCACCCTCCTCAGCCTGTGAAGCCAAAGCTGCTGAGGTCACAGGAAGAGGGGATTCGGATGGGCCAATCACTCCCGGAGTCACCTGGTTGGATGGGCCCGGAGTATGCACCTGCTGATCCTCCTCCCTATGGGTGCCCATGGGTCCCTGGCTGACTCCTTGAGGGGAACGAGTAGCTGGGTTGAGACCGAGCTACCCCGCACCCCTCTCATGTACACTGTCGTAGGCCAACTATGGCATCAGCGATGGAGTTGAGTCCACGCAGCAATGCAGGAGCGACGTCCTGGACCAAGGTCTCCATGGAGGCTGCCAACCTACCAGTGTTGAACTCAGTGTGGTGGCATGCCGGCGCTATCACCTCAGCTTGAAAGCAGGTGGACTCCTCCACTGTGCAACCTGAGGGGTGCACTGGACATCCCTTCCTGTTGTCCCCAAGCATGCCTTTGCAGCTCCAGCAACTGTCACATGATCGAGTCCAGAGGCTCATCATCTGACTCAGACTCAGCGAATTTCTGGCCTCCAGCAATCCTCCGAATATCAGGTACGTGGGAAGTCCCTGCCGCCACCTGCTGTGGATCATACAGTGTGATGTGCTCACCAGATTGTGATCCTGTGTCTATTTTAAAGCTAGGACCCACCGAGGCATGTGCCTCTGCACTGGTGAAGGGTGTGAGTGATATTTGTGATGGAACTTCAAAGAGCGTGCCTTCAGATTCCCCTTCAGGGGTTTCTTTGGGGCTTGACTGGAGGCCCTGACGTATGGACTCTGCTAGTTGTTTGGCAGATGTGCCTGTGAAAGCAAGGGGAGATAATTAATGCATGGCAGTAGCCTGCCAAAGAGGACACGTCACTCACAGCATGGTTGTCTGATGGATGTTACACTGCTGGATCCTCACTTGGTAGAGCAGCGCCGACCTCACCGTCAGCACAGGACCACTCCAGATTCTCACCGGCCAGCTGGATGGTTCTGTTTTCAAAGTCCATAAGGACCTTGGTTTCGGGCATTCCGCTACCGGTCTGTGACCTCTCTCTCTTGCTGTGTGCCGCACGGTTAGAGGTGGAGAAGGTGTAAGCAGGATGCCTGCTGGGCTAGCTTGTCCCGCATGGTTAGAGGTGGAGAAGGTGTAAGCAGGATGCCTGCCGGGCCAGATGATAAATGCGCCTGGCCTGTGCGGGTGGTGAGTGGTCCCATGGACAGGCTGAGGACAATGAAGGTGTGTGTGAGAGAGTGAATGGTGATGTGCCTTGAACTGGCAGTGAGTGAGATCCCTGTGGATGTTTGCTGGGTTCGTGAGTGTGTGAGTTGAGGGTGATGAAAAGAATGACTTACCTTGGTAGAAAGGAGAAGATCATTCGAGAAGAGGCTGTCCACTTCTGAAGAGCATTGGCGCTGACCACCGCTGCCACTGCCTCGCAAGCTGGTTTGGTCATGTTGCTGCCCCTCCTGTGGCCAGAGCGGGGGTACAGGACATCCCGGAGGGCCTCCACAGCATCCAGCATTCTTTCGAGGGACCTGTTAGTAAACCGGGGGTCTGCAGTCTTTTTGCCCCTGCTGGTCATGTCTCGCAGGCAGCTGTGGTGAGCTGGTAGTGATGTGCTGGTGGCTGCCTTTTAACATGGTGGCTGGAGTGATGCAATGGTGGGGTGATGCCAGGAGGGCGAATGAGAGCCCGCCCGCCCGCCGTGGTAACGGCGTGTTTCCCGGGAGTGCATAAAAAATGAGGTGGGCTTGGGATGATACGGCGTGAAACCCGCCGGACCCCATTTTGCCCGCCCGCTACTGCACTTAGTGCAAATTAGGGAAAATTCCGCTCTCTGTGTCCGTCTTCACAGAGGAAGACATTTAAGAACTCTCAGGAATACCAGAGAACCAAGGGACTAGCAAGAATGAGGAACTGAAAGAAATTAGTATTGGAAAAAAATAGTACTGGAGAAATTAATGGGCCTGAAAGTTGATAAATCCCCTGGACTTAATGATCTACATCCCAGAGTGTTGGAAGAGGTGGCTGTTGAGATGGTGGATGCATTAGTGGTCATCTTCCAAAATTCTACGGATTCTGAAACGGTTCCTGCAGATTGGAAGGAAGCCAATGTAATCCCATATTTAAGAATGGAGGGAGAGAGAAACAGAGAACTACAGACCTATTAGCCTGACATCAGTGGTAGGGAAAATACTAGAATCTGTTATAAAAGATGTTATAACTGGACACTTAGAAAATAATAAATAAAATAATAAATAGATAATAAATAATAAATCTGAAGAAGAGTCATCCAGATTTGAAATGTTTGCTCTGTTTCTATCTCCACGGATGCCAACAGACCTGCTGAGTGTTTCCAGCCCTTTCTGTTTTATTTCAGATTTCCAGCATCTGCGGTATTTTGCTTTTAACTTAGAAAATAATGGTAGGATTGGGCAGAGTTAATATTGATTTAAGAATGGGAAATCATGTTTGACAAACTTGTTAGAGTTTTTTGATGGTGCAACTAGCAGAATAAATAAGTGGGAACCAGTGGATGTGGTGTATCTGGATTTTCAGAAGGTTTTTGATAAGGTCCCACATGGGAAGTTAATAAGCAAAATTGGAGCATATGGGTTTGGGCGTAATATTCTGGCATGGATTGAGACTTGGCTAACGGACAGAAAACAAAGTAGGAATAAATGGGTCATTTTCAGGTTGGCAGGCTGTGACTAATGGGGTACCGCAAATATCAATACTTGGGACCTAGCTGTTCACAATCTATATCAATAATTTGGATTTGGGAACTAAATGTAATGTTTCCAAGTTTGCTGATGACAAAACTAGGTGGGAATGTGAGGAGGATGCAAAGAAGCTTCAGGGGGATTTGGACAGGTTAAGTGAGTGGATAAGAAAATGGCAAATGGAATATAATGGAAAAAACGTGAAGTTATCCACTTTGGTAGGAAAAACAGAAATGCAGAGTATTTCTTAAATGGTGAGAGATTGAAAGTGTTGATGTCCAAAAGGACCTGGATGTGTTTTGTCGTGGATTTGGGGTCCACAAGGGGTTTCTTTAGGGTTTGCCTGTTTCCCTAAGAAAGCTACTTTAGTCTGTAGTTTGTAAAAACCATTCTTGTTTATTTACAGATCTATATACATCTCAGTAACTTTACATGAGGTTATACTTCTACTTCCCTCCTGATTGCAGTTACTTAATTATGTGGCATTGCAACATAGTTAGGTCAGTAGTTCCATCAGTATCAGGTGCTCATGGTGTTGACCCTTTACCCTACATCTCCCCCCAAGTCTTTATCCCAATTATAAACATCCTCCCACATCTCCCCCCAAAGTCTCAGACTTCACAGGTTTAGTCTTTGAGGTCCCTTGACCAATCTCCCAGATCTTACCCTGATTATATTTCCAGGTTGAGGGCAAACTGCATTCTCTTATTATTCGATAGGAGTGTCTTCCACCTGGGTGGTTGTAGAGGTTCAACTTGTTTCTGGTTCCTTCTCTCCATTCAGATCTGGATAATAAGCCCATGCTCCATCAGTTTCCTTCCCAATGACATCAAGGCTTTTTGGTTCCTTCTTATAGTTCCTTGGTCCATTTTGATTGTATAAAATCTCGGCTATGGACCTCTTTCTATTACTATGCCTTCTTTATGTTGGTCTCCTATCCACACCTTCTCCCAGAATGTAGCACTTTTCAGTTTTGTGCTCTGTGCCTGAAGTTGAAATTATTGAAATTACGTGCTTGTTTGTTTGTGTCTTTTCTGCTCCACATGCTTTCTAACTCTCTCATGATCATCTGAGGTAAGTTAGGTTGTAGTTTTTGTTGTAAAGCTGGAAGTTGTGTACACTGCCTGGTGAGAACCTGTTTTGTAGCGGTGAGGATCTGTAGTTAAGGGCTAAGTTAATAACTTTGTTTTTTTCATCAATTCCTTGATTTTTTTTGAACCCCTCTTTCTGCTTCTCCGTTGGACTGAGGATATTTAGGTGAACTAGTCACATGCATGAAACCATATTCTTGTGCAAAGTTGTGGAACAGTGTTAGCAAATTGAGGACCGTTGTCTGACACCACAATGTCCGAATGCCATGTGTTGCGAAGATTCTTTTTAGTGTTGTAATGATTGCCTCCACTGTGATGCTGTGCAGTCTACTCACTTCAAACCAAATGTAATATTTCCAAGTTTGCTGATGACATAAAACTTGGTGGGGATGTGAGTTGTGAAGAAGATGCACAGAGGCTTTAAGGGGATTTACATAGACTAAGTAAGTGGGTAAGAACATTGCAGATGGAACATAATGTGGAAAAAATGTGAAGTTATCCACTTTGGTAGAAAAAAACTGAAATGCAGAGTATTTCTTAAATGGGGAGAGATTGGGTAGTTTTGTTCATAAGTCACTGATAGCTAACATGCAGGTGCAATAAGCAGTTAGGAAGGCAAATGGTATGTTAGCCTTTATTGCAAGGGGATTTGAGTACAGATGTAACAAAGCCTTTCTGCAGTTGTACAGAGCCTTGGTGAGACCACACCTGGAGATTTGTGTGCAGTTTTGGTATCCTTACCTAAGAAAGGATATATTCGGCATAGAGGGATTGTCCTACGAGGAAAGATCAAAGAGACTAGGCCTGTGGTCTCTAGAGTTTAGAAGAATGAAAGGTGACCTCATTGAAGTGTATACAATTCTTACAGGGCTCGACAAGGTAGCAGGACGGATGTTTCCCCTGGTTGGGGGGGGTCTAGAACCAGGGGACACAGCCTCAGAATAAGAGGTAGGCCATTTAGGACAGAGATGAGGAAGAATTTCTTCAGTCATAAGGTGGTGAATCTTTGGAATTTTCTACCCCGGGGGCTACGGATACTTAGTCATGTTCAAAGCAGAGGTTGATAGATACGTGGATAATGCAGGAAGATGATGTTGAGGTAGAAGATCAGCCAGGATATAGTTGAATGGCAGAGCAGGCTCAAGGAGCCGAATGACTTCAAGGGATACGTGGATAATGCAGGAAGATGATGTTGAGGTAGAAGATCAGCCAGGATATAGTTGAATGGCAGAGCAGGCTCAAGGAGCCGAATGGCCTACTCCTGCTCCTATGTTCCTATGCCCTATGTCCCTATGTTTACGTGTGTGGCTGAACGTGCAGCACTGGCTCCTGGTCATCCGGGCATGCCTTTTGCAATGCAAAACTATATAAAGAATATCATGCTGTGACTGGAATGCTTCTGAAGAGCCTTCCAACATGGACAGGCATTCACATCTTATTGTAGTTCTGCTGTGTGAGCCTCAACCAGCAACACCTGCCAAAGTGTCAAAGTATGCTTCCTATTTCTGCAGTTTTTGAGATCTGGGCAGGATGACATAGGGCACTATTTAGGCAGCCTGGCTTGTTTGATATCCTGCTACTGTCATCTCAAAAGCTTACTGTTAGCAAACACTGTAGAGCCAGTAAAGGGAGGTCAAGACAAAATAAATAAACTATAGTAAGTAATGCAAATGTTCATAAAATCCTCAGTGTCAACTAAGTACTTGTTGTTGTGGTATGGAAAGTGACACCTACAAGAACTGCCTTTAAAAGGCCAAATACACTCACCTTTAAGGTGTGCTTGCCTTTTAAGTCCAACTCATCTGCAGATTTTCCTGAGACCTCTGTCCCACCAGATACATTGTGCCATTCGAGGAGCTGCCTGGTGGACAGATCACTGCCTGATCTGCACAAGCTAAGTCTAAAGATCCAGCCAAAACATCATAAATCAATTTGCCAAGCTCGATGTCAAATTCCTCAACAACCCTACTGTTGCCTTAGACCTTGTTACACAAATTGACACTACCCTGCAGCTTGATCTTTCTCCCCTGTGATGTAGAAGAAGAATAGAAACAGCTCTGTTGATCAGATCTTCAAGATTTCAGAAGATGTTCTGGGATACTGCAAGTGTAAGCACCAAGACTGTTTTAATAGGAATGATGAAAATATCTATCTTCTCAAACAGAAACAGCTCGCAAAGGCAAGTCTTCCAGCAGCCCTTTGTAGAGTAGGGGGTCAACATCAGAAGCATACATGTTGCTGATGCAATAATGATGTTAGATCACATGGCTGAAAAGGAAGAGAGACCTGGAAGGAAGAGAAGCTCCAACTTTATGTAGAGGCCCAAATATGTAAATATTTGCTGTAAATAAAGAATAATGGTTTTGAGAAACTACAGACTCAAGTAGCATACTTTGGGAGAATAGATAATCCCCAAAACCCCCGTTAAGACCCTGACCACACAACAAAACATGATAGCAATGAGTAAAAGACCCAGAAGATCTCAAAAAGAAGATGTAGGGCTGGCAAGAAAAGAGACCCTCGGTGGAAGGACAAAAGAAAAAATAATTTAAGAGTCACCAAGACATCAGAACATTGCGGGACCAACAGATACAAGCCAAGACACAGACCCAGAGACCAGACAGCAATGAGCACAGGCCCAAAGCAGCAAACAGCAGCAGAAAAGCAGAAACAATTCCAGGGCTCATTAAAAGCATGGAATCCACACTACCATTCCCAGAACCATTGCAGAGTGCAAAAAGGTCGCAATAGGACCAAAACTGGAACAATTGGAGAAAAAGGTTCACAAGACACAGAACTGCTTCAGATTACATTAAAAAAATCAAAAGGACCAGGTCAGTACACTACTTTATACAGTAGGATCTATCGCTGAGAAGGTAGGGGATTGATGAGACTTCAACTTCTAATGAAGGAGTCCTGCAAGCTTTTGAGTCTTATTTCAGTATCTGTCAGAATTTAATAACAGAGGGCTAAATTTAATAAAAGATAGCAAAGGCTAAACAAAAGCATGGACTCATTCATCCAAGATCTCTATAGGCTGGCAGGGAACTACAATTATGGGACCTTAAAAGATGAGCTGATCATGACACAATTGTGCTGGGGTCCAAGATGAAGCATTATCAGACAAGAGAGGATTTAACACTAATGAAAGCAATGTAGATTGCAAGGCAAACGGAACTCAGGAAACAGAATTGAGCATTTCTGCGCAGGGAAGGAGAAGTCCCATGGAGAAGATCAAATGCGAACATTCAATTTGTTGGCCATAAAAGAGTGTGCCTAAGCCTGCCAAATGGAGAAAAGCACTTCAACTGCCATTTTGAAATGTCTTTGGTGTGGCAGGAACAAACATCACAAGCGAGAAGAATGTCCAGTGGGGGTGAGGGGTGGGGGGGGGTGCGGGTGTGGGGTGTTGGGTGTGGTGGCAGAGTGCCACAGCCATGGAAAAATAGGCCATTTCAAAACAGTTTTTCACTCAAAAATGCTGACAACCTGTAAAAAATGAGAGAAATTTTTAAAACAGTGCCACATACAAGAAGGGGAAGAACCACGTATTAACCTTTCTGGGGAGGGTAAATGATACTGAAAACAAGTATTGGAGTATTAAATGCAATGTGGATGGACACCCCACAGAGTTTAAGCTAAACACAGGAACAGGGGTTTCTGTTTTATCAGATGAAGTCAAATGGCTCAAACAGATTACATTGCAACTCTCATCTATCAAATTACAAGGTCCTGGTGGGACAACTTGAAAAGTCAAATGCCAACTCATGGCAAAGCTGAAATATAAAGACTGAGAAACTCCCAAACCTCTCTGTTACTCAAAATCAAGAGTGCTCGCTACTAAGCAGAAAGGCATGCCTAAAACTGAAATTAACCTGTAAAGTAGATGAAGTTGCTGATGAGAACTACAGTAGTACATTTCAAAACGAATTTCCAAAATTGTTTACAAGCCTAGGGATGTTAAAGACCAAGTACTATATCACCCTATAATCGGATGCTAAACCAATTTGCCTCTTTATACCGAGGAAAGTCCCTTACCCACTCTTGGACAAAGTCAAGGGTGAAATTGAAAAGATGCAGCAGCAATGGGTCATCTCACCAGTCACCGTGCCAACAAACTGTTGTTCAGGAATGGTTAGGGTCCCAAAGTCAAACAGCTCTGTAAGAATCTATGTGTATTTAACTCAACTAAACAAACCAGTGGAACATGACTTCCACCCAATGGCCTCAGTAAATGACAGCCTTGCCAAATTAGCCAAGGGCACTTTATTTACTAAATTGAATGTGGACAGTGGATTTTGGTAGTTGCCTTGAGACAAAGAATCCAGATTTCTGACCACATTTATAACACCAATTGGTTGTTATTGTTTCAATAAATTGCCCTTTGGAATAGCGACTGCTCCACAAATTTTCTAGAGAACAATGTCTCACACTCTAGAAGGTATGGAAGGAGTGACATGCCATATGGATGACATTTTTATACATGACTCCATAAGAGAAGAGCATGACTGCAGAGTCAGGACAGCCCTGAGAGTCCTACAGGATGCAGACCTAGCATTGAATGAAACATATGAGTTTTCCAAACCTATGGTCAAGTTTCTAGGTCACATAGTACAAGCCACTGAAATCACAGTTGATCCACAAAAAGCAGAAATCAGAATTTCCAAAACCCAGGAACATAACTGAGCTTCAAAGATTCCTCGGCATGGTCAACCAAGTAGGCAAGTTCCTAACAAATTTAGCAGAGGTCAACATGCTCTTGAGATAGCTGTTGAGGCAAGGTCAACATTGGTGCTGGAATGTGGAAATGCTTTCAAAAGGATTAAACAACGTTTAACCTCTTTTGAAATCTTGGCACAGTATGATCCAGGATTACTGGCTATAGTAGCAGCAGATGCATCATCTACAGGTCTGGGGGCAGTTTTATTTCAAGTGCAGAGAGACGAAATGTGTAGACCAGTCTACTGTGCGTCAAGGTCACTAACAGAAACAGAACAATGATAGAAAAAGAAACAATGGCAGCAACGTGGGCATGCAAAAAATTTTCAGACGATTAAGGAATTGCATTTCAGAATTGAATCGGATCATAAGCTACTAGTCGCCCTTCTGAAGATGAAAGAAATTGCTAAGTTGCCACCCAGAATCCAGCGGCTCAGACTAAGATTGATGAGGTATGATTCCATCACAGAGTATGTGCAAGGAAAGTATCAAACAACGGCAGACACGCTGTTACGAAAAAAACAAACAAGAGGATTTGTATTTATCGAGGAGGTTGAAGCATATACATCCTTAGTCATTTGGCATTTACCAGCTACTACAAAAAATGATGCAGGAAATAAAACATGCCCAGCAACGGGATGAAGGGTGTCTCTAAATTCGAGAACATTGTCTGGAAGGATGACCAGACTATATCCACTTATCCAATACAACTGCACTACATGAACAGCACAAATACCTCACTGTCATTGACGACTTTCTAGTCTTCAACAAGAGAATAGTTATACCAAGAGCATTTCAGCTTGATATTCTTCAAGGACTTCACCAAGGTCATCTAGCAATAGCAAAATGTCATGCACAGCAATCAGCCTGGTGGCCAAGCATCACCCACTCCATAAACAGCAAAGAACAAAAAGAACCACTATTACCTTTTGCATTTCCATCAAGGCTGTAGAAATGCCTAGGAATGGACTTCTTTGAATTTAGGGGGAAAACTTTCCTTATTGTCATTAATTCCAGTCACGGCAGATTAAAGTAAACAGATTGCACAGTATCACAGCAGAAGCAGTTATCCAATCCCTCAAAAAAAATGTATGCAACACATGGCATCCCGGACATCATAGTGTCCAACAATGGGCCTCAATTTGCTAATGAGCTATTCCACAATTTTGCAAATGAATATGGCTCCATTCATGTAACTAGTTTGCTTCACTGTCCTCAAGTAAATTAATAAGCTGAGGGAGGGGTCCAAACGGTCAAATATTTATTGAAACAAAGACCTTAATCTAACTCTTCTGAGTAATCGAACCTCACCACTACAATGTGGTTTCTCACCACCAGAGTTACTAATGGGTAGGAGAATGAGAACACACTTCCATCACTAGAACAAAAGTTCAAATCCAATATCACTACGATTGACTACGAGAGGGTAAAACAATGTGAGGAAGAACAGAGGGACAACTAGGCTCAGAACTTTAATCAAAGGTATTGAGCACATGAGTTGCCAGTGGTGAAGCCTGAGAGGGAGTATGGCTCTGAGACAAACAGAAGGAAGGTACAATCATTGAAAAATCTCCACAACCAAGATCATACAGGATTAAGACAAACCATGGTAGATTTGGATGTGAACTTGGGGGGCACGATTGGGAAATTTGCAGATGATACAAAGATTGGCCAAGTAATGGATAGTGTAGAGGATAGCCATAATCTCCAAAATGATATAGATGGGTTGGTGGAGTGGGCGGTAAAGTGGCAGATGGATTTTAACATAGAGAAGTGTGAGGTCATACATTTAGGGAGGTCAAACAATTACAGGGATTACACAATAAATGGGAATACATTAAGAGGGGTAGATGAAGTGAGAGATCTTGGCGTACAAGTACACTGGTCCCTGAAGGCAGCAGTTCAAGTAGACAAGAGTGTAAAGAAGGCATATGGAATGCTCTCCTTCATTGGCAGAGGTATAGAATATAAAAGTAAGGATATAATGTTGGAATTGTATAAAACACTGGTGAGGCCACAACTGGAGTATTGTGTGCAGTTTTGGTCACCACATTACAGGAAGGACATAATAGCTCTGGAGAAAGTGCAGAGGAGGGTTACAAGAATGTTGTCAGGGTTAGAAAAGTGTAGCTACAAGGAGAGATTGGATAGGTTGGGGTTATTTCCCTTAGAACAAAGAAGGCTGAGAGGTGACTTGATTGAGGTGTACAAAATTATGAGGGGAATAGATGGAGTGGACAGGATAAAATTGTTTCCCTTGGTGGAGAATTCTAGAACCAGGGGACATAGATTCAACATAAGTGGCAGAAGGTGTAGTGGGGACATGAGGAAGAACTTTTTTACGCAGAGGGTAGTGGGTGTCTGGAATTTGCTGCCTAAGTTGGTGGTCGAGGCACAAACTCTAAACTCTTTTTAAAAAGTACCTGGATCTGCACCTTAAATGCTGTAGGGCTAGGGGCCGGGTGCAGGAAGGTGGGATTAGAAAGGTCACCTGGGTGTCCTCGGGCTGGCATGGACAAGATGGGCCGTATGGCCTCCTTCTGTGCTGTAACTTTTCTATGGTTCTATAAGGAGAAACCACAATGCCTTAATATTCTTGGAGAGAAAGCCAATAGAAATGTAGGCTGAGGTTTTCCAGCCCTATCATGGCAGGAAGTGGAGATTTGGCAGGAGATTCAGCAACTTAGCCAAAAGTCTGTTGACTTTTGGCAATGTCGGATGATCCCGACAGCGGGCGGGGCCAGAAAATCCCGTCATTGGGCTTACTACTCAGATCCTGATGAAGAAGAAGAAAGACTTGCTACAAGCTCTACAGCCACCTAGAGGAAGATCACACACTGACAGAAGGGAGAGTACGGTATATTCTTGACCTCAAAAGGAGATCAGAACGAGATCAGGGAGATTGGTCAAGGCACCTCAGAGACTAACCCCATGAAGTCTGAGATTTTGGGGGGAGATGTAAGATGATGTAAATATGATAAGGATGAAGATTTGGGGGGAGATGTAGAGTTAAAGGATTAACATCAGAAGCATACATGATTTTATAATGAAGTCAGATCACATGAGTGAGAAGTATGCGAGATCTGGAAGGAGGAGAAGCTCCAATCTTGTGTAACGGTCCAAATGTGTAAATACTTACTTTAAATAAAGAGTAATAGTTTTGAGAACCTACTCAATCAACATACTTTGGGAAAATAGACAATTCCCAAAACTCCCGTCTAGACCCTGACCACACAACAAAACACCCCATAGTCAACAACTAAGCATCTAGACTATAAAAATGCTCAACACAAGATCCAGCATGCTTCAAGAGAAATGCAGAACAAGTAGTGGAACACAAAAGCTAATGAGCTACAACATTTGGCTGCAAGGCATGATTCATGTTTTTACAATGTGCTGCATGTGGCCCACCCACAACAATCTTTGCTCCCATCCTAACAGCTGATGGAAATGAACTAATCACTGATAAGGCAGCTGCAATGGAAGGGTGGCATGAGCACTTTGCTGAGTCCTCTGCATCAAATTCAGCAGTTCCCTGAGAAAGAATGCCTGTCTCTTCCTCCTTCTACTGAAGAGGTGATAAAGGCAATCAAATCAACTAAACAACTAAAGTCCCTGGCCACACAGCATTCCACCAGAGATTTGGAAATGTAATAGTACAGAGCTTCTTGTCATGCCCAGTGAAGTCATGTCCTATTCATAACTTCAAACATGGACTGTGTTCATACAGAAGCTCCTGGAATTGTCTTTTATTTTTCAAAATGAATGCCTACAAAATGGCTAAGGTGACTGCCAAGGCTTTTGCAATTTTAGCCATTTCTGCCTCAAATCTCTGGAAAGTTCCTGATTGACCAACTATGTGTGGTGCCCTCTTCCCCTTGAATATACATACCCAGATGCCTATTTGTAGAATTTACACTTGTTATTGTTTGGGGATTTACCCAATATACAAGTCCAGACTCCATGTCTCCGAGTTGGAACCCTAACAATGAGAGCTGAGCAGAATCCAATTCAGTCTGAATAATTGTTCATGTGACTGAAAGTAGCTGGAATAACAAGTGATTATCTGAAGACCCAGATAAACCTAGGCAGTCGATCTGCAGAGAACATGACAAGAAACAACAGCTGCAGGAAAGGGCTGTGTCATTTTTGCCTGGAGGCTGTAAAATCTTATAAAAAGCCACCCAGCCTGATTCCTGAATCCAAGTCCACCTGTAAAGAAATTGTTCCTCCTGATATGAAAACACAAGTGCCTAACTTCATGACCTGCTGAACATTTATCACTTTGAGGGAATCCTGCTATAATTCTCTTATCCAACTCCAACTATATAAACTCATCAAAACTACAACTCAAGATTGGAAAATACTCATTTACTGGGCCCACAATGACTATTACTCTACAATAAGCCAGATATGTGAACTGTGAACTATTCTTTTGGTTTGGAACTTGTAAAAGTATACTATTCTCTTTAACTATATCTTGTGTCAATGGGGGGTGAGTGACGTAGCATTTAGACTTTTGGGCTGAATGTGTGAATAAATAATCCTCTTTATTTAAACCCACAAAAGCTTGCTGCTGTTATTAAAATTGACTACATACTCAAGAGGTTCAAGTGATGCACATACACCTCCCTTTCCAAAACGGCACTGATTATGGACAATAAGGTAAGGGAATTGAGGGTTTCAGTTTATTTCTCCTCCCCTGTCTGTAACACTGTTAATAAACTTACAGCATCTTCAAGAGTATCTGGAATCAGGAAAAGGTTCCACAGGACCTCAAGGATGCCAACACAATCAGTATCTGGAAGCAGAAGGGATCCAAAAATATATGCGCCAACTATCAAAGAATAAGTCTTCTCTCAATCACAGGAAATATTCTCGCAAGGGTCCTATTAAACCATTTATTAGACAACCTCGTAGATGATATCCTCCTGGAATCACAGTGTGGTTTTAGAGCTAACTGTTGGACAGCCGGTATGGTGTTTGTAGCATGACAACTACAAGGAAAATGCAGAGAGCAACATCAGGATTTAAATATACTGTTCATAGATATAACTAAAGTATTTTAAAGTGTGAGTGAACCTGATGATCTATGATGCTCGCTTTCAAAGCTAGGATATCAGAACAAGTTCGTCAAAATTGTGCACCTACTGAATGATGGCATGGTTGGATGTGTTTGTGCCTGTGCTGAGATGTCCGATGCCTTTATGGTAACCAGCAGTGTAAAGCAAGAATGCATCACGGCTTCCCAACACTTCAATCTCTTCTTTGCTACAATGCTTAAGGAAGCCACCAGAGACTTGTCTGCAAACATCAACATTAGCTTCCGTTCAGGGAAGCTCTTAAGTCTCCCCAGACCATGTGCCTCCACCAAAGTCACAGAGGCAGCAATCTGAGAGCCTCTGTATGCAGATGACTGTGTCCTTGCTGCCCACACAGTTATTGCTGTCTTTGGTCTCATATGTAGTTGTTGTGGTTCTGGGCTGACAAATAAGGCTAGAGGCGGTACTGTTAGCAAACTCTTTTTATTTATTTTATTATACTATTTACAAGGTAGTTTCTGCTTGCGCTCTACATAGAATTATCTTCCTCCATGCTCTGTTATCATGTGATCTTATGTCACTGATGATGTAGACTATGTATTTACAGATTTAACATTAACCTTTTATAATACAGCAAGGAAGACATCCAGACTATGGCAAACTAATTCTCACATTCTACCAAAAACTTTGGTCTCCAAATCAGAGTCTCCAAGACTGAGGTTATGTTGCAGCTGGCAATGCTATGATGCACCAGGTATAAACATTCACGGCACCTGTTTCAAGGCTATAGAAAAATTCTCATACCTTGGCAGTGTGCTTTCCAGGGATGCCTGGAATTGATAAAGATATCTGTGCACACATTCAGAAGGCAAGCTCTTCCTATGGCCAACTCCATGATTGTGTCTGGAAGGAGCATGGCATTAATCTGAAGACTAAAATCAAACTCTACCAGGCCATTGTCCTTACCGCCCTGCAGAATGGTGCAGAATTCTGGGTCTGCTAAAGGTGCCAAAGCTCTGGAATAATTCCACCAAAAATACCTGAGGTTCATCATGAAAATTTGATGGTAGGACAAACAGAGGTCTTCCATTACGCTGGGCTCAACAGCATGGAGACCAACCTCCAGAAAATTCAACTTAGAGGGACAGGCCATGTCTGCCACATGGATGATAATAGAACTCCCAAGCAGATCTCCTATGGATCACTGTTTCAAGCCAAACAACATCAGGTGGTCAGTACAATACTATAAGGACACCCTGTAAAAGAGCCTTACAAAATTCTGCATTGCAGACCACCTCTCTTAGGAAAGCATTGCAGCTGACCAGCCCATGTTGAGGAAAGCACCTAAATTTGGTTGTGTGTGTTTCGAGGACCATCTATTCCAAACTCCAACTGCTTGGAGGAAGGCCAAAGATGGCACAGATGCAGGTGTTCCCCCAAGTATTAACAATGACACATAAATTGCTAGTTCTGTAGATGTCCATGATGATCCTGTATCGAACACTTCAGTCATGAGAGAACGCACAGAAGATGATGAAATCATTTACAGTTTGGATATACTTGAGTTTACCACAAAGTTTCAGCTAGAGAAAAAATCAATACAACAAATGCAGGAAAAGCCTCTAAAAAGGTCTAATACCTTTAAAGTATACTTGCCTTTTATGGCCCACTCATCTGCAAATTTACCTGAAACGTCTGTCCCAACAGGTTTTCATGGATGTAGTAGAGTCTTGGCATTCAGTATGCCCACGAACCAGAACCTTTGGGGGATAACTTGCTTAGGCCACCTTTTTGATCCTGACTGGCCCTGAGCTTGAAAAGGGTGAGTTTTCCCTTTTCTAGGCCAGGCTTCATCCCTGGGCATAGCTGAACCTTGAAATAATAGCTGTGCTTTCATCAACACTTCTAGGCTGAGGAGTGAAGAAAAGGGAATTGAATGAGAAGAAAATGCTGCCAAATAATACCCCCCACCATGCAGAAGATTTACAGATCTGTTATAACCCAGTTCTGCCCACATTTTCAGTGCTTTCTCTCAGGTACTAATTATGAGGTTAATGTGAATGTAGTTATTTATGTTTGTGGAACTGTAATTTTAGTAACAACACTGTCTGCAGAGTATTTGCTGAATATTGTTATTAATCATTCAATGAAAGCAAATTTCATTTTACACTATTCACAGAATTTTGATGATTTTAAATTGAAATATTATGGGAAATGTGAATAGTTTCTATCATTTACTCCTGGTATATTAAATCACTTTGCACTTTCCTGTTGATTTGTTTTCTCCCAACATATTTATTCTCATACTATATTCTTTCTGTTGCATCAGCAGCAAAAGCATCTTCAGCCACTGTGGCCTGCCCTCTGTCTCGTGTTCAATAGTTTAATTGATCTGTGTTTGATTATGTTGGTCTGTTGACTGATCTACGTTCACCATGCTTGATTGATTTAAGCCTGGCTATAGCTTCTGAGAGCTAAAGTAAACAGAAGCTTCCAGAGAAAGACTTGTGAAACCTGAGCTCTGAACATGTGTGCAGACATTTTGTAATTGAAGAGATATTTTAAAGCACTGTCAATAAACCAATTGTACAATTGAAACTAGTGTCATCTCTGCATTGCTCTGAGGTATATAAAATATACAACAAACCAGCAAATACACAACATTCTGGAATTAACACACTCATTCATGTTACATTGCATAAATAACTCAAGTTGCCCCTTTGTTTTAAATGCTCCTAAATGGAACATAGGATGGTACATTTAGAGTTTCATACCACATCCTCTTATGTTATCTATCTCTTACTGTTATTCCAATTGCTTTTTCCAGTGGCATGGCTGTTTTGCTGCTCTGCTCATATCCGGCTACTAACTTGTGGAAATCTACAGCATGCTTCTCTACTGCTACATTTTGCCTGTGTTTAGACAGGATTTGGATGGGTTGATGTGCTAATTGAGTGACCATGGCTCACCCGTGCCTTTGTCTCTGCTCTTGACCCTGTTCCCTTTTCTGTCCAGTCAGTGTCCAACACCTTGTAAAGAATTCTGAGACATCTATGTGCACCTGATGAGTATTTTAAAATAGAAGTTTTCCATAATTCTCAAATCATAGCAAAATGATATTGCCATATTTCCAACAATCACTCCTAAATTTCAGCATAGGAAAGCATTTTCACTCAATTATAACTTCCAGAAGCAAATCATCATATAGGTAGTCAGAAGTTTGGATTTGATGACAGCATTGAACCAAAAGTGAACTCCAGGTAAGCGTGAGTTCAGTATTGTAAGAACTTGTCTTCCCTAACAGCAGTATTTTGCGCTCTGTCTCAAATTCACTTCAGGCACTAGTGGAGACTTAGCTGATGTCATCCAGGCACCATGCCTGAATTGCCATCTCACTGACAGATGCACTTGTCAGGTAACCATGTCCTGATATCTAGTTTCTTACAGTCAATGGAGCAACAACAGCAAGACAAATGGAATTTACATCACATGTCCGATTTAGTACTGAATGTTCTGGGTCCAGCTGATGATGCACATGTTGTCACATCACCTGCTAGTAATGAAAGTGTCTTTCCAAAAATGGTGCCAGAATGTGCAACTGGTCTGTGAGGCCATGTGTAAAATTATTCATCTCACTATCTGCATAACTGAGGGTATATGGCTTATTGCCCAGTGGCTCTTCTCTTCCCTTGGACTTATGCCATTCTGCGATGGTCAACCACCTGTTCTTTCTTGTGCTGCTTTGATTGGGTACTCCAGTGATTGAAGCCTAGATTGAATCTTTTGGAAGTTAAATTGGAAATTTTTGCAAAACAAAAGTCAATTTTTTACATTTTCTCCCTGATGTAGTCTCCAAAGAAGTTGCCATCAGTGACTGACAACCAAGTAAGTGAAGATATTGAGCCAATGATCCCTTTTGCCTCATGCAACATTTTCATGCGAGATTCCAGAAAACCTGGTATGCAGTTTGGAAAACACACCAAATGCATATGTGTGTTCTTACCCTGCCAGTATGCATTCAAGTTGTTTCCGCTAATTTGTGGACCCTGTTTAGATTTCAATGAAAGTTTTGTTAGAGGCAATTTAGCAAGTCATCAAACTTTCTGGAACATGAAATGTGTTTTTTTTAAAATTGCTGCAAGTAGCTATAAGTTAATGAATAGGACCGCATCTGAATTATAAACATGAAAATGTGTACTTGCCAATGTTTAAGGAAAAGAAGTATTTACTCTTGTGTACAATCACAGTGTTTGACAACAGTGTTAGAAAAGTCTATTAACTAATTTAAAAATTGGCAAAATTTCTACTGTTTGGCTCTGTTATAAAATAAGCACAGAAGAAAATCTCTACTCTTCTCTGAATTCCATTTTTATCGGATAACATATATGTCAAAGGGCTGTTTCATTATTAGGTGGTCACCAAACAAAGTATAATCTTTAGAAAAATACATGCACCCCAGTCCATATTCACAGGGATTGTGGCATGAGATGTTTCAGTAAGATCAAGGTGTTCTTTGACTGCAACTTTGGAACACTCTGTCTCAGAAGGTGGTGGAGGTGGAGTCATTGAATATTTTTAAGGCAGAGGTAGATAGATTCTTGTTAGGCAAGGGAATCAAAGGTTATCGGGGTTAGATGGGAATGTGGAAATTGAAATACAAGAAGATCAGCCATGACCTTATTGAATGGCAGAGCAGGCTCGAGGTGGTCTACTCCTGTTCCTATTTCTTATGCTCTTATGTTCTTATGAGTGACTCCAGTCCTTGTGGAGAGCAAGCCCTGTCTTCACAAAGAGCATACACTCCATTGTGTTGTGTGGCACTACCACCCATGCTAAATGGGATAGATTTCTAACAGATCTAGCAGCTCAAATCTGGGCATCCATGAGGCGCTGTGGGCTATCAACAGCAGCAGAATTGTATTCAACCACAATCTGTAACCTTATGGCCTGGCTTGTCTTTCAATCTACCATTACCATCAAACTGGGGGATCAGCTCTGGTTCAATAAAGAGTGCAAGAGAGGCTTCCTGGAGCAGTGCCAGGGGCAGAATTTTACACCTCGGGCCGGGGGCACGGGAAATCGCGCAAGATGACGTCGGGCGAGCGTCCTAACTTCATCGCACACTCGCATGATATTTCGCTCGGTGTGTGTGCATAAAAATCAAAAGTGCACCCGCTGAAAATTAAGAGGGCAATTAAGCCCATTAATGGTGCAATTGTCTGCGATTTGTCAGGACCCATCCAACCTTATGGTTGGTGGACGAGCGAATCAGCCAGACGACCTTTGCATTTTTCATCAAACCTCATCTAAGGGCAAAATGAAATCTCCATTAGGAAATAAAATAAAAAGAAATACCTGGGGAAAGCATTTTTATGAGGTATGCTTTCAGGTGCATGACGGTGATGTATGGACAATTTTTGCAGCTTTTTACACCTTTATTTCATTGTTTGCAGGTCTGCAGCTCCCTGATGCAGCTGTTTGTCTTCAGGGATCTCTCTTGCAACACTCACCCATGCCCGCAGCGATGTCATCGCGCGCCCTCTTCCCGCCCCTACCCCGGCAGCACTGAACTTTTCAGTGTGCGTTTCATGCTGATTAGCCGCTAATTGGCCAGCCAGCGTGAAATTGCGGTTGGGGACCGATCGCAGTGGGCAGTCCGATTCCCAGCCGCTCGCACGCGCCCATCAATGGTAAAATTCAGGCCCAAATATATCTAAATGTGAGGCGCCTACCTGGTGAAGTTTTAACACACTTGCATGCCAAACAGCAGAAGCAGCATGCGATAGACAGTGCCAGGTGATCCCAATAACAATGGTTCAAATCTAAGCTCTGCAGTCCTGCCACATCCAGTTGTGAATGGTGATGGATATTTCACTAAGCAAAGGAAGAGGCTCCAATAATATCCCCATCCTCAATGATGGAGGACCCCAGCACATCAGTGCAAAAGGCAAGGCTGAAGCATTTGCAATCATCTTCAGCCAGAAGTGGCGAGTGGATGATCCATCTCGGCCTCTTCCTGAGGTCCCCAGAATCGCAGAAGCCAGTCTTCAGCCAATTTAATTTGTTTCATGTGATATCAAGAAACAGCTGAAGGCACTGAATACTACAAAGGCCATGGGCCCTGAGAACATTCCAGCAGTAGTACTGAAGACTTGTGCTCCAGAACTAACCACACCCCTATCCAAACTGGTTCAGCACAGCTACAACACTGACATCTACCTGGCAATGTGGAAAATTGGCCAGGTTTGTCCTGTCCACAAAAAGCAGGACAAATCCAACCTGGCAAATTACCACTCCAATAGTCTACTTTCAATCATCAGCAAAGCGATGGAAGGTGTCAATGACAATGCTATCAAGTGGCACTTACACAGCAATAACCTGCTCATTGATGCTCAGTTTGGGTTTTGCCAGGGCTACACAGCTCCTGACCTCATTACACCTTGGCCCAAACATGGACAAAAGAGTTGAACTCAAGAGTGAGGTGAGAGTGACTGCCCTTGGAATCAAGGCAGCATTTGACAGAGTGGCATCAATGAGTCCTAGAAAAACTGAGGACATTGGGAAACGGGGGGGAAACTTTCTACTGGTTGGAGTCATATGTAGCTCAAAGGAACATGGTTGTACTTATTGGTGTTAAATCATCTGCCCAGCACATTGCTGCAGGAGTTCCACAGGATATTGCCTAGGCCCAACCATCTTCAGCTGTTTTATCAATGACATTTCCCTCCATCTTTAGATCAGAAGTGAAGATGTTCACTGATGATTATGCAACATGGGTCTACCTACATCACCTGGGCTGCAGCAGTTCAAGAAGACAGCTCACCACCACCTTATCAAGGACAATTAGGGATGGGCAACAAATGCTGGCCTAGCCAGTGATGCCCACATGTTATGAAAGAATAAGTTTTAACAAAGCACTCAGGACAGCACATGTTGCATAGCTGCAGTCATTCCCCAGGTATCTCACATCCTCATCTGAGCAGCTAACGTTAACTCTGTTTTTCTCTCCACAAATACTGTTAGACCTGCTGAGTTTTTCCAGCATTTTCTGTTTTTGCTTCAGGACCGTTTACGTTTTGGGAACCTGATTCATTAATTGGAGGGCTTTGCCAAGGATCTTTCCCAGAGCCAATGCATTAGTATTCCACCTTCAGGCTTCCCAACCAATCAGGAAGGGCGGACAGTTGACATACTGGATCTGTCATAAGAAGGAATTCTAATGAAAGAGTCCGTGACATGGGCTCACCAGTGTTTGGATTTTTGAGGCTGCAGCAACCATAGAAATAAAGAGGAGACCTGGGAAGGAATAGAGAGGAGATCTGGGAATACTGCCCCTGGGTCTCCTTGAGATCCTGCTGTGGGATCTGAGGGGCTGAAATGAGGTGAGTCCTCCCAAGGAGGCAAGAAAACAGCATATCCAACCAAGGAGGCATGGATTAAAGGGCTGAGAAAATAATGCACAGAAGTGTGGTTCCTGCAACCTGGAGACAGCGCAACAAGTGGATCCAAGATCTCAGAAGGACATGAAAGGTGAGTGACAACACTTTCAGGTGCCAAGCCTCACAATCTGACTTTTACAGTATTCTCCTGCAAGGCACAGAAGTAGGGAGGCACTGGTGTAGTGGTATTTTACTGGATTAGTAATCCAGAGGCCCAGGCTAATGCTCTGGGACATGAGTTCAAATCCCACCACAGCAGCTGGTGGAATTTAACTTCAATTAATAAAATCGGGAATTTAAAAGCTCAGTATTTATGACCATGAGTCCATCATTGATTGTTGCATCTGGTTCACTAATGCCCTTTGGGGAAGGAAACCTGCTGTTCTTACCTGATCTGGCCTACTTGTGACTCCAGACCTACAGCAATATGGTTGAATCTTAAATGGCCTTGGAAATGCCCTATCAAGCCACTCAGTTATGTCAAATTGCTATAAAGTTAAAAAGGAATGAAACCAGATGGATCACCTGGCATCAACCTAGGCATTGGAAATGAAACTGCGCACTCAGCCCTGTCGACTTTGCAAAGTCCTCCTTACTAACATCTGGGGGCTTGTTGCAAAATTGGGAGAGCTGTCCCATTGCCTAGCCAAGCAAAAGCTTGACAGAGTCATATTCACCAAACCATACCTTACAGCAACATCCCAGACACCACCATCACCACCGCTGGGTATGCCCTGTCCCACCAGCAAGACTGGTCCGGCAGAGATGGTGGTGTACTGTTGGGAGGAAGTTGCCCCCTGGGAGTCCTCAATATTGACTCCAGACCCCATGAAATCTCATGGCATCAGGTCAAACATTGGCAAGGAAACCTCCTGCTGATTACCACCTACCCTGCCCCCCTACCCGCCTCAGTTGGTGTATCAGTACTCCTCCTTGTTGAACACCAATTGGAAGAAGCACTGAGGGTGGCAAGGTGACAGATTGCATGCTGGGTGGGGGACCTCAACGTCCATTATCAAGAGTGGCTCAGTAGCACCACTACTGACTCAGCTGGCAGCCTCATGAAAGACATAACTGTTAGACTGGGCCTGCAGCAGGTGATGAAGGAACCAACAGGAGGGAAAAAAGACAACTTGACCTTGTCCTCACCAATCTACCTATCACAGATGCATCTGTCCATGACAGTATTGAGGAGGTTGCAGATGGATATAGATAGGTTGAGTGAGTGGGCAGAGATCTGGCAAATGGCGTTTAATGTGGGAAACTGCAAAGTTGTTCACTTTGGCAGGAAGAATACAAAAGCAGAGTATTGCTTAAATGGAGAACGGCTGCATAATTCTAAGGTGCAGAGGGATCTAGATATTCTAGTACATGAGTCACAACAAGTTAGTATGCAGGTACAGCAAGTAATTAAGAAGGCTAATGGAATGCTATCCTTTATTACGACATAAAAGGCATTGGTAAGACCGCACCTTGAATACTGTGTGCAGTTTTCGCCTCCTTATTTAAGGAAGGATGTAAATGAATTGGAGATGGTTCAAAGGAGGTTTACTAGTTTGATACCTGGAATGAGTGTCTATGAGGAATGGTTGGACAGACTGGGCCTGTTTCCACTGAAGTTTGGAAGAGTGAGGAATGATTTGATTGAAGTATACAAGATCCTGAATGGCCTTGACAAAGTAGATGTCAAAAGGATGTTTCCTCTTGTGGGTCAGTACGGAATTAGGGGGCACTTTTAAAATTAGGGGTCACCGTTTTAGGACAGAGATGAGGAGAATTTTTTTTCTCTTAGAGGGTTGTGCGACTTTGGAATCCTCTGCCTCAGAAGGTGGTGGAGGTGGGGTCATTGAATATTTTTAAGGCAGAGGTAGATCTTGTTAGGCAAGGGAATCAAAGGTTATCAGGGTTAGATGGGAATGTGGAAATCGAAACACAAGAAGGTCAGCCATAATCTTATTGAATGGCGAAGCAGGCTCAAGGGGCCGAATGGTCTACTCCTGTTCCTATTTTTTATGCTCTTATGTTCTTATGAGTGATTACAGTCCTTATGGAGAGCAAGTCCTGACTTCACAAAGACGATACACTCCATTGTGTTGTGTGGCACTACCACCCATGCTAAATGGGATAGATTTCTAACAGATCAAGCAGCTCAAATCTGGGCATTCATGAGGCGCTGTGGGCTATCAACAGCAGCAGAATTGTATTCAACCACAATCTGTAACCTCATGGCCTGGCTTGTCTTTCAATCTACCATTACCATCAAACTGGGGGATCAACCCTGGTTCAATAAAGAGTGCCAGAGAGGTTTCCTGGAGCAGTACCAGGGGCAGAATTTTACGCCTCGGGTCAGGTGCACGAGAAATCGCCTGAGATGACGTCGGGTGAGCGTCCTGACGTCATCGCACACTCACATGATATTTTGCTCGGCGTGCGTGCAAAAAAGTCAGAAGCGCACCCGCTGAAAATTAAGAGGGCAATTAAGCCCGTTAATGGTGCAATTGTCTGCGATTTGTCATGGCCCGTCCAACCTTATGGTTGGTGGACGGGTGAATCAGCCAGACAGCCTTTGTATTTTCATCAAACCTCATCTAAGGGCGGAATGAAATCTCTGTTTGGAAATAAAATAAAAATAAATATCTGGTGACAGCATTTTCATGAGGTATGCTTTCAGGTACATGATTGTGATACATGGACATTTTTTGCAGCTTTTAACACCTTTATTTCATTGTTTGCAGGTCTGCAGCTCCCTGATGCAGTTGTTTGTCTTCAGGGAGCTCTCCCATAGCACTCACTTGTGCCCGCGGTGATGTCATCGCGTGCCCTCTTCCCGCCCCTACCCCAGCAGCACTGAGCTTTTCAGTGCGCATTTCATGCTGACTAGCCACTAATTGGTCAGCCAGCATGAAATTGCTTGGGGGCCGATCGCAGTCGGCGGTCTGTTTCCCGGCCGCTCCTGGGCCTGCCATTCGCACGCATCTACCAAGGGTAAAATTCAGGCCCAGGTATACCTAAAAGTTAGGTGTCTACCTGGTGAAGTTATAACACACTTGCATGCCAAACAGTAGAAGCAGCATGCAATAGACAGTGCCAGGCGATCCCAATAACAATGGTTCAAATCTAATCTCTGCAATCCTACCACATCCAGTTGTGAATGGTGGTAGATAATTCATTAAGCAAAGGAAGAGGCTCCAATAATATCCCCATCCTCAATGATGGAGGACCCCAGCACATCAGTGCAAAAGGCAATGCTGAAGCATTTGCAATCATCTTCAGCCAGAAGTGGCGAGTGGATGATCCATCTCGGTCTCTTCCTGAGGTCCCCAGCATCGCAGAAGCCAGTCTTCAGCCAATTCAATTCACTTCATATGATATCAAGAAACAGCTGAAGGCACTGAATACTACAAAGGGTATGTATCCTGACAACATTCTAGTAGTAGTACTGAAGACTTGTGCTCCAGAACTAACCAAGCCCCTATCCAAACTGGTTCAGTACAGCTACAACACTGGCATCTACCTGGCAATGTGGAAAATTGGCCAGGTTTGTCCTGTCCACAAAAAGCAGGACAAATCCAACCTGGCAAATTACCACTCCAATAGTCTACTTTCAATCATCAGCAAAGCGATGGAAGGTGTCAATGACAATTCTATCAAATGGCACTTACACAGCAATAACCTGCTCATTGATGCTCAGTTTGGGTTCTGCCAGAGCCAGTCAGCTCCTGACCTCATTACACCTTGGCCCAAACATGGACAAAAGAGTTGAACTCAAGAGTGAGGTGAGAGTGACTGCCCTTGGAATCAAGGCAGCATTTGACGGAGTGGCATCAATGAGTCCTAGAAAAACTGAAGACATTGGGAAATAGTGGGGGAAACTCTTCACTAGGTGGAGTCATACGTATCTCAAAGGAAAATGGTTGTACTTGTTGGCGTTCAATCATTTGCCCAGCCCATTGCTGCAGGAGTTCCACAGGGTATTGCCTAGGCCCAACCATCTTTAGCTGCTTTATCAATGACATTTCCCTCCATCTTTAGATCAGAAGTGAAGATGTTCGCTGATGATTATGCAACGTGGGTGTACCTACACAACCTGGACTGCAGCAGTTCAAGAAGATGGTTCACTACCACCTTATCAAGGACAATTAGGGATAGGCAACAAATGCTGGCCCAGCATACTATGAAAGAACAAGTTTTAACAAAGCACTCAGGACAGCACATGTTGCACAGCTGCAGTCATTCCTCTACCTACAGGTACCTCACATCCTCATCTGAGCACCCAACACTCACACTGACCCTCAGCCTTTTGCCCTCTCACACCCATGTCTCAGTCACCTTCGACAAATGGTATCCTTCCCTCCTCTTTGCATGAGCCATCACCAACACCCACACCTCTCTGCCTTCTGTCTTTGCAGAAGAGGCAGAGACTAGGGAGCGGGTGAGGGGATAATACCAGTGGAGGGATGTGGTGGTGGTGCAGGGTAGCCCACCAGTGATAGGCAACTTATCATCAGCCACTTGCAATGTGCTCCCACCTGCTCCAATGAGAATGATGTCTTGTTCCAAGATGCTGCAGATGTCAGCGGCGACTGCCTGTTTGCTTGAGCCTCTTGAGGCACTGGTGCTCTCAGACATATCAAGAGCTGATCCTCTGCCTGTAGACCTGGTGTTGGGGATCTTGCCTCTTTCCAGCTGGGTCCTGGCGTCCATTTCCTCTGGCCCTTGGAGTGGCCTGTGTTAGACAAGAAAGCAGTAGCAGCTGCTGCTATTGTTGCTTCTGCTGCTATTGGTGCTCATGGTGGTGATGTTGCTTCTGCTCTTGCCTCTCATCAGAGGTGCAAGTTAGAGCTGCTTAGGCTGCTGCCATGCCTTGGTGAAGGCTGGCAGCAGGGAAGTACAGTTAAAGGTAAATGAAATGTTAGACAGGGAAAGTGCCTTCTAAGAAGTTAGCAATCACTTGTCAAGCAGTGACAGCATTCTCTGAGAGAAGAAGTACTTTGAACAGTAGCCATGCCTAGAGCTTTTAGTTTCACTGATCAAAACCTTCCCAGCTTATCAATTTTACTGAGGAAGTTTTCCACATGATGCACTTGCCTTGGTCACCAGGTATTCTGAATTATCCTTTTTCAGTCCAAAGTGGTTAGCCTCAAATGCCATTGTCAAATGCCCACCTGATCTATTAATATTTCTTTGCTTCCATCTGCACAACTTACAATGCCACCTATGTTTGTGTCATTGGAAAACTTGGAGCTTTATTCTAACATTTAAGCCATTAATAAATACTGAATAGTTGAGACCAGAACACAGATCCCTGCTACTAGTCACATCCCACCTATTAAATACCTGCCCTTAATCCCTACTCTTTGTCTCCCACCACTCAGCCAATTTCCCAACAAGGTCAAAAATTTTCCCTCAATTCCATAAGCTTCAACTTTAGCTAACAGTCTCTAAAGAGGTATTTTATTAAATGTAATAGCAAATTCTCCTTGTTGGGCTTCTTACATACTAGGTTAGAAAGGAGTCCTTTTTACATTGTCTCTCTCTTTCTCTCTCTTCTTCATATAGTGTTCTCATTATTCAAAGGTTACTAATCATGGCTTATGTCATGTCTCACGATGATGGGAAACTGTGACTAAGTGAGATCTACCTATAACTTCACCAGCTAACCAAAAAACATACTGAAATGTTTAAACAGAATCTATTTCTTAAAAACAATACAAGAAAAGGCACTGAACAAAAATGGCTGCCATGAGTCACCTGATGTCTCGAATTGTAAATTGACCTTTTCTGCAAAGCTACCATATGGATTGCACTGCTGACATGTTGCTCATGCAATTTCACACCCGAGGGGTTTCAAGGTCCACTTCAAAAAGGAACTCTTGAAAAGAAGGCATTAAAATTGCAAAGTGCTGGACTTTAACCAATTGTAATTCTGTCAAGAAAATGGGAACTGCTAACCAGCCTGATGTCTAACAGACATTCAAAGCCCCCTGAGGAGGCTGAAATAACCCCATCTGTTGGTTTCTACTATCTTGAAATGTGCCAAAAATTTCTGAGATGAAAGATCAAAAATATAGCCACAGGGATAAAAACAAAAAGCTAAAAGCTGCTGCGGATGCTGGAAATCCAAAACAAAAACAGAATTACCTGGAAAAACTCAGCAGGTCTGGCAGCATCGGTGGAGAAGAAATCAGTTAACGTTTCGAGCCTTATAGCCACACTCAGTGCTTCCATCCCAGGACTGCAGCAAAGAAGACATGGCCCCTAAAAGCAAGAAGACTTCAGCCCTCGAGCACCTTTTGGATGCCATGGAGGCCCGCTGTGATGTCCTCTACTCCCGCTCTGGCCGCAGGAGGAGCAGCTACATTACCACTCCGGCTTGGTAGGTGATGGAAGTGGTGATCAGTGCCAATGTTGCATGGAAGAGATTGGCCATCCAATGCAGATAGAGGATGAATGATCTCATCTGTGCAGCCAGGGTATGGTAACTATCTCACCACTCTAAACTCACACACTCAAGCCCATCACACATTCACTGGCATCTCACTCACTGCCATCTCAAGGGACATCACCACCCATTCTCACACACATACCCTCACATGTCCATCTGGCTTCATCTCCTTTGCTGCCTCCTCAGCTCTCACCATCTTGAGGCCTCTTGCATAGTTCAATATTTGCTCCACACACACCCTGGCATATCCCCCTTCCCCAGTATAGCGCTCATCCTGCAGCCTCTTCCCTTGCTTGAGGCCACTTCTCCCACTTCCCCAAGCAAAACTTGCCCTGCAGCTGTTGAAAAGCCACCCACATATGGCTGATCTGGTAGGTAGAGACCTACCCAGGAGCCCCCCTAAAAGTGATGTGATGCTGTCTTTGAAGCCTGGCGCTGCTGACTGTGAGTGCTGACCAAAGCAAGGGAGGCAAACAAACCTCGAAGTCCTGAGCGAAGTGCAGCCCGCCAAGCTCATGCCTTATAGATCCCGTTGTGAAGCACCATGGCATGCATCCCCACCGACATGGGCGGACGATCCAGAGGGGAGGGATGAGTCTGGCATGCTAGCCTTATAATGATACACTGATGTATTACAATGAGGCTCCCGATGTCCAATGGCGTGGAACGCACCCCGCCATTGGTGGGTGGAGCGGACGATCTCAAATTGGTTTCACGACGTCGTGAAGCCAATTTTTGGCCTTCTTGCCATATTGTCTACTCATGCCACTGAACACGCCTGACGCCGGTGGGCACAGAAAATCCCGACCCTGAACTTCAATTCAACTCCAAGATTTTAAAGGAAACCAGCTAACTTCAAATGGCCACAACATTTCAACAATCTATGCCTCAAGGACAAGCAAAGGACTTAATCATATATTCTTTTCACTTTTATTTGGACTCCAAGTTTTCCTACTTCTGAGACCTGTGTGCGCGTGCATCGTCACGTTTTTCATTATCTTTTCTCAGGGTTAGTAATCAATAAACTTACTCTTTCTTTGACTCAAGAAAAACTGGTTTGATTGCCTCCGTATTGAAAAGTAAATACATTTTGATTGGAAAAGGTATCTATGGGGGAAAAAAGGGGAACCAGTTCACTCCTCCTCACCCAGTCATAACACTTGATATCGCTATGGGCCAAGGTAAAGAGGTAGGGTCCCAATAACTACCTCAACTGATATGGGGAATGAACCTGTTCTGTTTACATTTTTCTGTACCACACTGTAGCCATCTAACTAACCAGCCTCTGTGCACATTATAGGAACTCAATTCTTTTATCTCCTCTACTTACCTCTTCTGGCCAATTAATTTTGGGGTAGTTGAAATCCCCCATGATTATTATTTTATGTGTTTTACTCATTTTCCTAGTTTGCATATTTATTCCTCCACCTACTAAGTAGGTGGTAAGTACCCGTATTAGTATGATTTTTTATTTCTCCATCTCCCTTCCATTAGGCAGGTGGTTGCTACCCCTATTAGCATGATTGATACTTTATTATCTTGTATGTGTACTTATAGGAAACCTATCTCTGTCTTGCTGATGGCTGCATCATTGTTTTCTAATGCCATCGTGTTATCTCTGATAAGTACAGCTGCCCACCTCCCCATTTTCCCTCTCTACATTTTCTAATATGTTGTACCCTGCAATGTTTAATCCCTATTTCTGATTTTTCTCTAGCTATGGATGGGATTTTTGGCCCTGCCCGATACTGGGATCATCCGGTCCCACCGAAAGTCAGTGGACTTTTGGCTGGGCTGCTGAATCTCCTACGATGGGTCCCGCCACAACGGGGCTGGAAAACCCTGGCCAATACCTCAACAATCCCTACTATAGCTGGTTCCTCTCAAGGTATTATTACCCTTAGTTCACCTAATTTATTATGGACACTATGCATTGCTGCACAGAAGCTAAATTCATTTCTTAATAGCAGTGCCTCGCACTTTATATTTAACCATGTTTTTGCGCAACTGTTCTATAGCTCTATTTAATTCCTGGTCATTTATATCCTCTCTTAGTTTAGTCTGTCTTATGTTCTTTTTTCCTGTTTTGCTAATGTTTAGGCTTGTTACACCTCTTGTAGATCCCTCCCCGTTCCCCCCGACCGCTATCTTACCTTATCCATCCTTCCTTGCTTCTTTTACCTGTTAAGTTTCTCAAAGCTTAGGAAATCCAGCCACATGGGTTAAAAATAATAGTCTTCTTAAAGTGAAGGCATTTTGCCTCCTTAAAAAGTTTCAACCACCAGCCTGCCACCTGAGAACAACTTGGTCACCACCCATCACCTGACTCTGTTAAAACCATAAATGGGCGGGTTTGAGCAGGTTGCCTGTTTCAGATTTTAAGCTTTTTAAACTCACACCCAAACCAAGCCTACCCATTTTGGAGAGTTAAAATTGCCCCCATTGATACTGGGCGGAATCATCCTAGATTTGCACTAAAGGCAGTGGTGGGTTGGAAAAAGGACGTTTTACCCGCCGGCCGCAGTGGCGGCTTTTCATGCCGTATCATCCCAATTCCGCCTCATTAATCATGCATTCCCAGGAAACTCGCGTTTGACGGTGGGCAGTCTCTCATTTCCTCGCCTTACCATCACCTAGCTGCTTTCTCACACTGGGTGCCATATTTAAAGTACAGTCGCATGCACATCACTCAGTGCATCCAGCCCAAGACTGCTGCACAGAAGACATGGCCCTGAAGGCAAGAAGACTGCAGACCCTATATTTAGTGACGTGTCCCTGGAATGCCTTCAGGACACCATGGAGGCCCGCCATGATGTCCTCTACCTCCGCTCCGGCTGTAGGAGGTTCAACATCAACATCACCAATCCAGCTTGGAAGGCGGTGGCAGCGATGGTCAACACCAACGCCCTGCAAAAGAGGACAGCCACCCAATACTGAAAAAGGATGAATGATTCCTCTGTTTCGCCAAGGTAAATCACTCTTCTCATCACTCTCAACTCACAAACCCAGCACACATCCACAGGGATCTCATTCATTGCCAGTTCAAGGGACATCACCATTCAGTCTCTCAACACACCTTCATTGTCCTCATCCCGTCCATGGGACCATTTACCACCCACACATGACAGGCATTCTTGTCATCTGGCCTGGCAGGTGTTCTGCTTACACTCTCTCCATCTGTCTTCATGCAGGACAAGCTGGCACACAACAAGAGGGTGAGGTCACAGACTGGTTGAGGAATGGCCAACATCAAGGTTCTAGCAGTGTTTGAAAATAGAGTCATCGAGCTGGCCGGCAAAGATCTGGATGTTCCTGTGTTGACAGTGAGGTTGGCAGTGCTCTACCAACTGAGGATCCAGCAGTGCAACATCCATCAGACAACCATGCTGTGAGTGATGTGTTCTGTTTCACAGGCCACTGCCACGCACTAATTATCTCTCCTTGTTTTCTCAGGCACATCTGGGAAACAGCCGACCCAGGTCCTCGACTCAAGCCCTGAAGACACCTCGGAAGAGGAATCTGATGAAACTCCAATTGAAGTCCCATCTCAGTGCTCACCCACACCCTCCACCAGCTCAGAGGCACACACCTTGGTGGGAGCTAGTTCTAGAGTAGCCTTGGGGTCATAATCTGGTGAGCACATTGCATTGTCTGATCCACAGGAGGCGGCAGCAGGGACTTCCCAGGTTTCTGGCATTTGGAGGACTGGTGGAGGATAGAAATCTGCTGAGTCTGAGTTAGATGATGAGCCTCAGCAATTGGTCATACCTCCGTTGCTGGAGCCGCAAAGGCAAGCCTAGGAACATCAATAAGGGATGCCTGCTGCAGTCCTCAGATTGCAAGGCACAATGGAGGAGTCCGTCCTCCTTTAGTCTGAGGTGATAGCGCCAGCATGCCAGCGCACTGAGGTCAATGCTGGTAGGATGGTAGCTGCTATGGAAACCTTGGTCCAGGATATCGGTCCTGCATTGCTACGCGGACTGAACTCCATCGCTGACACCATAGATGGCCTCCAACAGTGTCAGCTCGAGAGGTATCCTGGGCAGCTCAATCTTACTTCAGCTTCCCCTCCTCCTCAAGCGGTCAGCCAGGGGCACTTGGGCACTCATAGGGAGGAGAATCAGCAGGTGCACACCCTGGGGCCATCCACCCAGGTGACTCCGGGATTGTCCAACCCATCCAAACCCCCTCTTCCTGTGACCCCAAAAGTTCCAGCTCCAGAGGCCGAGGAGGGCACCACTGCCACATAGCGGGACCCTCCAGGTCTCGGCCCTCCTGAGGACGCCCATCAAGGTAATCACAGACAGGGTGTAACAGCCAGCAGGCTGCCTCCACCTCCACTGTGGATGTCCAGGGAGCACCAAGATGTAGCAGCAGGGTTAGGAAGGCTAAGAAGACATCATTGCACAGCCTGGGCATGGGTGTTAATCACATATACATAATATTCACTATTTTATATAAACTCCCAAGAATGTCTCCTTGCCTATGGATCCTTGTTATGATGAGCAGTGTTCATGTCACTCAGATGTGAAAACTTGGTTCCTGCACAAGATAAAGGCAGGTGTCTCTGTCCGGGGCCTCTTCCCTGTGCATCTTCAGATCAAAGTGGTGGCCCGGCTTCACACTCACTGGACACATTAATGATGCCTGCACCTCAATGGTGCTTGTCATTGCTGCCAGAATGTCGTGGGCAGGCGTCACAGTGTTCCATCATTCTCCTTGTGTGCTCTCAGTACCTTTGAGATGGGACTGGTCTCCGGTGCTCCTGAAAGGATTAGGTTCTGAAGGTTGACAAAGGATCAGATGCTTTTAAAGTTTCACGGCTATGTCTCCATGATATGACCCTGATCACAGAGTACAAGTGAGCTTCCCTCAGCCAGACAGGAGTCAGACATTCACAGAGGCTAAGTGAAGATCTATGGAGAGTCCTCACTGCAAGTCTTCTTTGATTCTAACGACTATTAGGGCCTCCACTGCGTCACCAGCCAGACTGGAGTCAAACATGTACAGATGTAATGTGAGGATCTATGGTGTCTCCTCACTGCATGTCGTCATCATCCTCCATGAATCTAGCAGCTATGAGGGCCTCCTGAACATGCCTGCCTCATCTAGCCAGTATGATGGTCTCATCGTCGGCATCCTTGCCTTCAGGATCTCCTCACACTCATCACCGTCGACGTCTTCCGCATTGGAGGAGACGCTCAGCTCCTCCACCTCCTCCTCAGCCAGCTCCTCTCGCCATTGCAACGCCAGGTTGTAAAGGGTGCAGCAGGCAAAGACACCCTCTGTGGACTGTATTGCAGGGCTCCACCAGACCGATCCAGGCACCGGACCTCATTTTCAACACTCCGATGATTTGCTCCACTAAGATGCAAGTTGCAGCGTGAACCTTGGTGTACCTTCTCTCTGCTGCACTCTGAGGCCACTGCACGGCATCATCAGCCATGTCCTCTGCAGGTAGCCCTTGCCCCCAGGAGCCATCCCTGCAGCCTCTGTAGACCCTGGAAGATGTCAGGGATCTGAGATCTACTAAGGATGTAGGAGTTGTGGAAACTCCCTGGGAATCGTGCTCAGACCTGCAGGATGAGTATGTGGTGGTTGCACTCCAGCTGAACATTTATGGCCTTGGCGTTGACATTGTTGACCATTTGTCGCCATGGAGACCTGAGTGCAGTTGGTGGCACCCTGCACTACTGGGAAACCTGAGATCTGGGAAAAACCCAGCACTCTTGCATCCTGGCTTTCCTGGTCCCAGGCAAAATGCACAAAGTTGTGTGCCTTCGCGAAGATGGCATCCGTGACCTCCTGGATGCATTTGTGGGTGGAGGCTTGCAATATCCCACAGAGGTCACCTGTGGAGCCCTGAAAGAAACCACTGGCATAAAAATTGAGTGCCGTGCTAATGTTCATGGCCACTGGCAGTGGATGCTCTCTATGTCCCCGTGGTGCCAAATCCCTCAGCAGGTGGCAGATGTGACCGACTGGTTCCCTAGACATGCGCAGCCTATGGCGACACTGATCCTCAGTCGTCTGCAGAAAAGAAAGGCAGCGTCTATAGACCCTGGGTCTAGCTAGGTGCCAAACGGTGAAGGCTCGCTGTGGCTCTTCAGCGGCATGTGAGGGACCCACAGCTGCCGCTACTGCCTGAGGCTGCTGCTCCTCCTTCTGCCCAGCCAAGCACCTTTGTTGCTCTCTTCTCCTTCGCCTCCACTCTCTGTAAGCCATGAGGCATAAGGCTAGGTCACAAGATTCCATGCTCCTGATGTACTCCTCCTGCAGGGTGAAAGAGAGAGACGTGTGGGTTAACATGGGTGTACTAAGAACCTCTCTTGGTTCAGTCTGAAGGCCCCTTAACGCATCCCAGAAGTGCTGGCCACAACTTGGATAAACAGAGTTTAGCGAGCTGCAGGGCTGCCCGAAACCCCACAAACCTCCGCCCTATTCCACCTGACTGATTGGCAGCAGCTTCACCTGTTGGACTGCATGCTGTGCTCTCAGCTCAGGTGCAGGCATTCTCCTAACCCACACTGCAAGGCTGCACCGTTAGCTTGAACCATGGGGGAGACTGGCCCAAACCTGAATGCTGACATTGCAAGGGGCTGTGAGCATCTCCACCAGTGGCTGCTCCATGGCCAGCTTTAGCAAGGAGATTGTACAACATGCCTAGTCATCCAGTTGTTCTGCAGTCCACTAAAATGCTCATTGGTTTGGGGTCTGTTCCCAAGGGGTGAAAAGCTCTGGAGCATTTGATGGCACTTTCAGGCCTCTGCGTTGCTTGAGCGGGCAGGTAAACTAGAGATCCGACTCCAAGCCTGTCAATGTGGCTGCGTCTGAATTGCCTCAGCTGTGGTGGAATGGTCACTTTAGCCAAGGTTTCCCTAGTGTGTGGCCACTTCCTTCCCAGACATCTCCCCTCACAACACACCTGCTTGTGCACTACCATCAACAGCAGGGCAGCCCTTCGCCCCCCCAACTTGCCTCAACCGCACTGAGTCCTTGCCCCTCTCCCCCCCGACACTTCTCAACTGCAGTGCAGCCCTTGCCCTGGCACCGCACTGTCAGCCAGCTAGGAAAATGCGACTTGCCTGTAGCCTCACTGAATACCTCAGTCTCGAGGTCCAACAGGCAACACTCGTGAGCTCTGTGCAATGTTACTGTGCACTCACCTTTGAGTTCCCCTCTAAGTGCAGCTTGCCAAGTGCATGCCTTATAAATGCTGTTGTGAAACACATTGGTGTGCAATCATGGGTGGATGATTCTGGCAAGCTAGGCTTATGATATGCAGATGTATTACAATGAAGTTCCCGACATCCAGCGGTGGGATAAATGGCCCCCCATTGATGGGCAGAGTGGACGGATGCAAATGTGTTTCACAACAGTGAAATTGATTTTTGGCCTTCCCGCCATATTGTCCACTCACGCCCGCCATGATGCCTGCCACCAAAGGGAATGGACGATTCCGCCCTCTGTTTCTTTCTCCACAGCTGCTGCTTGAACTTCTGTGTGTTTCCATCATTTTCTGCGTTTATTTCAGACTTCCAGCATGTGCAGTATTTTTAGTATATAAACGTTAAATAGTAATAATGGTAAAAGTGGAGACAATTAGCTTCTAGGCAGTTTTTTAAAGTTAAAAAGAAAAATATCTGGCTAGAAACAGTCACCAGCTGTAAGTGTATTGGAATTTACAAAGGCATGACAGTACAAATTTCTACCAACTGTATTCCAGTTGTTTAAATATGCTGTTTCCTTTTTTGAAGCTGCATATCTTAATAAAAACCTTCTGAGCTGTAGGTGAGATTTCGCTCATTCAGTGACTGAAAACATAAGCCCTTGCTACTTTGAATTTGAAAGTCTGCCAAAGTTTTTGGATCTACTTAAGTACAGAAGAAGAGATTTTGCAACCCCAATGTCACAATAAATTAAGTGTTGCTCTCTCAAACTTGGAAAACTAGTTCCGAAGTGTGAAAATAAGCCATAAAGACATTGGAATAAAAGCAATTGATATATGAAATGTCATTATTTAAAGTCAATTTTCTTACAAAGTTATATCATAACAGTTTGACATGACATAACAGATTTAACTTTCCTTTGTTTTGACCATGATGTGTTGCACTGGTACTCACCTTGGTGTTGTTCCTGTGCTGAGGATAAGGCTGGATACATTGAGGTAGCTATGAAGAAGTGAGTGAAGAGCAGGAATGAGGGAATGACAGACCTGGGAGTGAACAGAAAACAAGACTTGAGATCTGTAAGAGAAATGAAGGCAGCAGAACAAGCTATAACTAAGGCCAAGACTAGTAATGGGATACAAACAGAACAAGCAGCAGAGATTATGTAAGAAACTAGGGATTACCTATTCCTTTTGAATCCTTGCTGGAGAGGTGGAATGACTAAACCAACATCAATAATACCTGAAACTTAACAGGTTGGGTTGCACATTTGTTTTTACTATAATCATGACAAAAACATATTTATGACCAATACTGCCAGAGTAATTTGCATATAAAAAATTGTTTTCCCTTAACATATACTGAAGTGTTTAACAAAAATATTATCATTTGACAAGAAACAATGAAAAGAACAACTTATTTCTTCTGCCTTCCTATATGCTTTCAATTAACCTACCTGGCTTCTTTCTCTTTCTGCCTGGGTATTTCCTTCCATTTCCATTAGCTCGCCAACATAAAAGCAAAATACTGTGGATGCTGGAAATCTGAAACAAAAATAGAAAATGCTGGAAAAACTCAGCAGGTCTGACAGCATCTGTGGAGAGAGAAAAACAAAGTTAATGTTTCGAGTCTGTTTGACCCTTCTTCAGAGCTCTGAAGAAGGGAAATAAGGACTTGAAACGTTAACTTTGTTTTTCTCTCTCCACAGATGCTGTCAGACCTGCTGAGTTTTTCCAGCACCTTCTGTTTTCGTTCCATTAGCTTGCCTCTGTTCTCTCAAAATCTCTGACTGTGTAAAATCTGAACTTTGGCTTTGACTACCAACTCCAGTTAATGGTTAGGAGTGTGACATCGATTGATTTGTCTTAATCAAAGACATGACTCACTTTACCAGTGGATTCAGTAATAACAACAAACACTCAGTTTCTTTTGACTTTCACTTCTGGCACAGGAAGAATTTGGATTAGAGGAGGTTTCTCTGCTCTTCTTTTGTCAGATTTCTTCTTTCAAGCAAATGCCCTACATGAAACTGACGGAATCACTCTCTAATCTTCTCTAGATATGTAAATGTACCTAGCCTCTTTTCAACAATTTCAATCACATACCTCACCTAGCCACGTTGGTAGTTTTTCACCATGACCTTCTGACCAGCACTGAACTCTCTAGTTTCATGCCTCATGTATCATGCTTCATCTTTGCTTTGTCTTGCTTTTCTCTTACTTTGCTACTGATGTCAAGCAAACTAAAATAAAAACAAAATATTGTGGATGCTGGAAATCTGAAATATAAACAAAAAGCACTGGAAAAACTCAGCAGGCCTGGCAGCACCTGTGGAAAGAGAAACAGAGTTAATGTTTCGAGTCAGTATGAAGAATCATATTGCCTCAAAACATGAACTCTGTTTCTCTCTTTACAAATACTGCCAGACCTGCTGAGATTTTCCAGTATTTTCTGTTTTATTTAAGCAAACTAAATCTTGCCCATGGAGCACGTTTAAACACTGACTCATAAGGTGAGCAACCTGTTGTCGACTGTGGGGTTATTCTGTAATAGAACAGAAAATTGTCTAGCCGATGCCAAAGAGAAACATGGAAATTACTGTCTAGCTTGTTACCTAGCAAATACTTCTACAAAGACCTCTTCACAATGCTTACACTTATTTCTGCAGCACCATTCGATGCTGGGTAATATGGTGTTATTAGAGTTTGTTTGATTCCATTCTTACTCAGAAATATTTCAAATTTTTCTGATATAAACTGTGGACCATTATGTCATACCAACGCCTCTGGCAACCCATACATTGCAAACCAACTTCTCAAAACCTCGATAGTTGTGGCACTTGTGACATTGGACATAGACTCAATATTTATCCACTTGCTATAGCTATCGAGCAAAACCAAGTACTCTTTCCCTTCCACTTCAAAAAAGTCAATATGTACTCATTCCTTGGTTTTCCTGTGTTTGACCATGAAAGGTACCTTGGTTGGACCATTTCTCATTTTGAGACACAACACAGCTTTTCACCAACTCTTCAATATCCCCATCCACCTTTGGATACCAAAAATAGCTTCTTGCTACTGCTTTCGTATGGACTATCCCTGTATGCTCTTGATGAAGTTCCTCTCACAATCTCTCTCTAAACATTAGCGGAATAATGACTCTTAAACTCGATAGGAGACAGCCTTGATCTACACTCAGTTCATTTCTATATGTGAAATACTCCTGCAATTTCTCATCATCACACTATTTAGGAGCCATTCATGACTTAATTGAGCATTTTACTGAGCAACCCATCCTTGCAAGTTTCTTCACTAATTTCCCTGACAGACACTGGCATGACATTTGTGCATGTAAAGTAGTTAGCAGGTAACTCATTGGCTAGAAATGAATCAATATTCATGGAAAACCTGGAAAGAAAATCTGTATATGCATGATCTGCTGAGTTACAATATTGTATATCACCTTGGTGGATATTTTTATCATTTGGTCCTCCTTGCTCAAGGACCACTTTGTGCTCTCTTAGCACTCCCTCAATCACAGACATGCTAATCCCTATTGTAAATAACTCAGCTCAGTTTAACCCTATCTTCTCAAGCCAATTCCTTTCCATCGGGGAGGTTTTGTTCACTCCTACTACTACCAATGACAAGTAATAGGTCATATCATCATATTCCACCCTAACACTAACTTGATCTAAGCATTGGAATACTGTTAATGGAATAACTAGTCAGTTTCACATCTGTTTTGCATAAGGGAATGTGATTTAGGAACATCTTGTACTCTCCTATCGAGATAACAGAAACTGTTGCACATTTATCAACAATTAAACTAAGTTGTTAATCTCTTAACTTTCATTTTTACAATGGACACTGGAATTATATCTTCAGCCCTATTATGCTCATCCTCCATGTGCTGTTTTTCTTGCTCTCTGACTAAATACAACTCTTGATCTTCGTGCTCAATAACATCAATTTCTATTTCCATATCATATGTGCATTCGAGGATTTCCAGACTCCTGAACAAGCTTTAGATTTTCCATAACTTCAACCTGGTGCATAGCTGCAACCTGGATCTTTACCACGACCTAGAGCATTACTGTTTCCTCTACTCCCAAATGCCTTCTGGATATGGCCAACTTTCCAAAAGGCATAGCACTGTGACTGGAAATTAGAACATTTAAATAGTTAGTGGCTATCATGGCAATGGTAGCATCTAAATTTCTGACTGAGACTGTGAACTTGGCTGCTGTGGTCTGGATCCTGCTGAAATTCAGTGGGCTTCCCCTGACTGTTCAAGAAAATAAACTCCTTGCAATTTGCAACAATTTATTTCTGTCATATCCATGGATGTGGCCTTGAGGGATAAATATTGTGCAGAACATTGGGGACAACTGCCCTGTTCTGGGAAATAGTGACATAGGCTCTATTATATCATCATCATCACCGACAACAGCAGCAACAGCTTGTATTTATATAGCATCTTTAATGCTGAAACATATCCCAAGGTGTTTCCAGGAGCATTATCAAGTAAAATTTGATACCAAGCCACAAAGGAGATATTAGGACAGAAGACCAAAAGTGTGGCCAGAGTTAGTTTTAAGAAGTGTCTTAGAGGACGAAAGAAAGGTAGAGAAGTGGAGAGGTTTAGGGAGGGAATTCCAAAGAATTGCAGGCCTCCTTCCAGCTTATTGCCTTTGCTCAAAAGTTTGGCCTGGATTTTATTGTTCTTTAGGTTTCCTCTGATTGTGTTTCTAAGATCAAATTCACACCATACCCATAGTGACAAAAGAGTTTCTTTAATTTGACAATGTAATTTCAACAGTCTCACTTGGTAACTGCTTCCTCTTACAGAATGCAATTCGCAGTGCAATTTCATGCTTAGTCACGCCATAATATGAGTCCAGAATCTCATTTATTTCAGAATAGTCCGTAATACTGGGGCCTCATGGGTAACATTGGTTAGACACCACTTCTAAAGCATCTGGCTCCATCATGATGGGGAAAAGTTTAATCTATCCTCATCACCTATTTTATTCACTTTCAGCAAATATGCAATCTTTGTTTGCAATTACACCAGTCCTCTTTGTTAGGGTTGAATTGCCCCATTGTCCCTGAATATGCCTTCATCAGTGCCATGTTTTTGAATTACGTAACATGCTGACTCATTGTGTACCTGAATACTATCTGCACACAGAACAATCTTTCAAATTGCTGAAACTTCCTCAAAATCAACTTTAGAAGTTCCAAAACTGTGTCACAATGTTCTTCAGTCCATAATTTCTCAAATGAAATGTAAAAGAAAATCCTATCCCAGCCTCACTGGCAGTGGAGAGGGCAATATTACAACATGCTCAGATCTTGCAATATACAATATATATTTTGTAATATGTGTGATGATTGTACCATTATCCTGAGACTGTGCCCCCCTGTTCTAGATTCTCCAGCCAGGTTGAGAGAGAATAATGGTTTTATTGGGACTGGGACATCAAAGGTAGAGGTGAGGACTGAGTTGAGTAAATTAACAGCTGCAGAAATGTTGTGGTGAACAGAGGGCCAGAGGCTAGGTAGTTGGAATTTTGCAAATGCAGTTAAGAACATAAGAACTTAACGAATAGGAGCTGGAGAAGGCAATATGGCTCATCGAGCTGCTCCCCCATTCAATATGATTATGGCTGATTCTGGGCTTTACACCAATTTCCTGCCTGCTCCCCATATCCTTTGATTCCCTGAAAGACAAAAAAAATCTGTATTTCCCAACTTTAAATCTTTCATTGATGGCACACCCACATCAAGGAGACACAGTCTCAGGATAAGAGGACAATCATTTCGGACTGAGATGAGGAAAAACTTCTTCAATCAGAGCATTGTGAATTTTTGGAATTCTCTACCCCTGAGGGTTGTGGATGCTCTATTATTGAATATATTTAAGGCTGAGATAGTCAGATTTTCAAGGAATCAAGAAGTCTGAGGCACAGGTGGGAAAGTGGAGTTGACGCTGAAGATCAGCTATGATCGTATTGAATGGTAGAGCAGGCTTGACGGATCGTTATAGTCTACTCCTGCTCCTATTTCTTATGTTCACCCATTGGATGTTCTGTCAGTTCAATTGAAATCAATAGAAAGGAAAGTCGGTTGGGTGTAAAACTGGCTGAACCTCTTGCACCTGTTTTATGCTCCCCAACTCGAAATTGAATTTTACTTCCATGTCTTGTAATTGTAGATCCACCTATGAAAACAGTTATTACTGTCATTTTGAGAGAGAATTTTTTTAATAGTAGGTTCTAATAGCGTTTTGAAAAAATTCCCCTGGATTAAGGGGCTGAATAATATGTCGGGGTGTCATGGGTGGGTTCCGCACCCAGATGTCAGAGACCTTTCGACTTCTGGGCCCACCTTTGGAAAGTGCCTGATAAAATGTCAGTTGGGGTTTGTTAATTTCAAGGGCGGGTTTGAGGCCGGCATCCTGCCCAATCAGTGTTGGAGGGCAGGATGTCCGTCCCTGAGGCTGTTGGCCGTGCCCCGGAACGAGGTCATGGGCAATCGTTTAAAGGGCATGGGACAGTGTCAGGGGACCCAGCAAATGCAAGATCACTTCAAACTCTGCAGGATAATTTGTTATTGAGCAGTTTGTAGGCTTCTAAGGTGGGTGCATTTTATTTTGAATTTTGCTATCTCTAAACCTTGGCGCTGATCAGAGGTGGCATTCTTTTTTTAACCTGAACAAGTTAATCACTTATTTGCACAGAGGAGTTGTCTAGATGTTGGATGTTTCCCTCCAGAGATGTCTGTGCCATTGGAGCGAGAGGAGAGGTGGGGGAGAAGGGCCAAACCAGCCCCTAGGTTCAATGAGGACTCCCTCAGAGCCCTCCTATGTGTCGTCTCCAACCAATGTGAGCAACTGATGCCTATCCCCAGTCTGAGGACGAAGCTAAGCCAGACACATGCAGCCTGGGAGGAGGTGACCAAGGAGGTCAGCAGTGTTGGGCTGGTCAGAAAGAAATGGTTCCAATGCCAGATAAAGCTCAATGACCTAATGAGGGTGGCTAGGGTGAGTAAGGTCTCAGTATGTACAATCTTGTGCCAGTGTGCTATCGGCCACGCTTGCAAATGAAGGAGAAAAGTCAGTTTGGCTGGACATCAAAGGCAGCATGATTCAACTTGGACACAGCTGTACAGCTCTTCGATGATGTCATTGTGCATTTTAAGTTTTGGTCCAATTGTAGGGTGGGTAGTTGGTAGAATGAGTGTATGACAGATGAGCACAGCATCCAGGTTGGCATGCACTTAGCTAATAATGGGTAGGCAGAATGCCATAAAATAACCTGAAATTGTTAATGAGTGCACTCTTACACACCTTTCAGGAGAAGCAAGACCACAATGCCCATCTCTCTATTGAACTTTATAGCCCTGGCAGATAGCCAGGAACAAAATATAGCACTCAGCAATGCACTCAGCAGCCGAGAAAAGGCCTCTAACTCATATGATTTTAAAATGGATAGCCTGCTCATTCAAATAAGCACTCCCAGCAGTAACAGACCTACTAACTGCTAAACTGAAACTCAGAGCTCAACGGTTGCTTTTAAACCCACCCTAACAAGCTGCCCCTTAAAAAATGGAAATTGAGTGAACCTGAATCTAAAGGCATATTATAGCATTCACACCATATTATGGTAGTCAATTGGATTGTTAAAGACCTTAAATACACTATTAATTGACATTTAATAATGCGGACGGGGTTCCAATTATTAAGCCCACCCACCTGCCGTATTGTACAAAACTGGCATGATGATGTCGGGAATGCCACCCTACATCATCACGCCCAATAAAATATCTCCGAATGTGGGGAGTGTATTATTCTGCGCAAGGAGTTTAGTTATTCTGAGGGTTCATCCTCTTTGTTCCTTATATGAGCATATGGATTAGGAGCAGGAGTAAATTACTCAGCCCCTTGAGCCTGCTCCGCCTTTCAATAGATCATGGCTGATCTGATTGTAACCTCAACTCCACATTCCTGCCTACACCCGATAACCTTTCACCACCCCTTGCTTATTACGAATCTATCTACCTCTGCCTTAAAAATATTCAAAGGCTCTGCTTCCATCTTCTTTTGAGGAAGCAAGTTCCAAAGACTCACGACCTTCTGAGAGAAAAAAATTCTTCTCATCTCTGTCTTTAATGGGCGACCCCTTATTTTTAAACAGTTACCCTTAGTTCTAGATTTTCCCACAAGAGGAAACATCCCTTCTACGTCCACCATGTCAAGACCCCTCAGGGTCTTATATTTCAATTAAGTTGCCTCTTACTCTTCTAAACTCCAGTGGATACAAGCCTAGCCTGTCCAACCTTGCCTCATAAGACAAACAGCCTATTTTTAAAAAATTCATTCATGGGATGTGGGTGTCCCTGGCTAGGCCAGCATTTATTGCCCATCCCTAATTGTCCTTGAGAAAGTGGTGGTGAGTTGTCTTCTTGAACCGCTGCAGCCCATGTGGTGTAGGTACAGTCACAGTGCTGTTAGGGAGGGAGTTCCAGGATTTTGACCTAGCGACAGCGAAGGAATGGTGGTATACCTCCAAGTCAGGATGGTGACTGGCTTGGAAAGGAATTTCCAGGTGCTGGTATCCCGTGTGTCTGCTGCCCTTGTCCTTCTAGATGGCAGTGGTCATGGGTTTGGAAGGTGCTGTCTAAGGAGCCTTGGTGAATTCTTGCAGTGCATCTTGTAGATGGTACACCCTGCTGCCATTGTGCATCATTGGTGGAGGGAGTGAATGTTTGTGGAAGGGGTGCCAATCAAGCGAGCTGCTTTGTCTGGATGGCATCAGGTTGTTGGAGCTGCACTCATCACTTGTCTTATGAGGAAAGGGTAGGCTTGTATCTGCTGGATTTTAGAAGAGTAAGACGCGATTTGATTGAAGAATATAAGATCCTGAGGGGTCTTGACAGGGTGGATGTGGAGAGGATGTTTCCTCATTTGGGGAATCTAGAACTCGGGGTCTCTGCTTAAAAATAAGGAGATGAGGTGGAATTTTTTGTCTCGGGGGTCGTGAGTCTTTGGAACTCTGGTCCTGAAAAGGCGGTGGAAATGGGATCGTTGAATATTTTTAAGGCAGAGGTAGATAGATTCTTGATAAGCAAGGGGGTGATAGGTTAACAGGGGTAGGTGGGATGTAGATTTGAGGTTATTATCAGATCAGTCATGATCTTATTAAATGGGGGAGCCGGCTCGAGGAGCTGAATGGCCTATTCCTGCTTCTTGTTCATATGTTCATATGTTCACCCAGGAAAGTGGAGAGTATTCCATCGCACTCCTGACTTGTGCCTTGTACAGGCTTTGGGGAGTCAGGAGGTAAGTTACTTGCCATACGATTCCTAGCCTCTGAATTGCTCTTGTATCCACAGTATTTATATGGCTAGTCCAGTTCAGTTTCTGGTCAATGGTAACCCCCAGGATGTTGATAATGGAGGATTCGAGTATGGAAATGCCATTGAAGTCAAGGTACAATGGTTAGATTCTCTCTTGTTGAAAATGGCCATTGCCTGGCACTTGTGTGGCACAAATGTTACTTGCCACTTGTCAGCCCAAGCCTGGATATTGTCCAGGTCTTGCAGCGTTCAAACATGGACTGCTTCAGTATCTGAGGAGTCGCGAGTGGTGCTGAATGTTGTGCAATTATCAGCAAACATGCCCACTTCTGACCTTATGATGGAGGGAAGGTTATTGATGAAGCAGCTGAAGATGGTTGGGCCGAGGACACTACCCTGAAGAACTCCTGCAGTGATGTCCAGGAACTAAGTTGATGGACTTCCAATAATCACAACCATCTTCCTTTGTGTTAGGTATGACTCCAACCAGTGGAGAATTTTCCCGTGATTCCCATTGACTCCAATTTTGCTAGGGCTCCTTGATGCCAAACCCAGTCAAAATACTGGTTCAATTCCTCTCAGCAGATGCTGTCAGACCTGCTGAGTTTTTCCAGCTATTTTTGTTTTTGTTTCGGTCAAATGCTGCCTTGTTGTCACTCTCACCTCACCACTGGAGTTGAGCCAAGGCTGTAATGAGGTCAGAAGCTGAGTGACCCTGGTGGAAACCAAACTGAGCGTCATTGAGCTGCTTATTGCTAAGCAAGTGCTGCTTGATAGCACTGTTGATGACCCTTTCCAGCACTTTACTGATGATCGAGAGTAGACTGATGGAGCGGTAATTGGCCAGGCTGGATTTGTCCTGCTTTTTGTGTACAGGACATAGCTGGGCAATTTCCCACATTGCTAGGTAGATGCTAGTGTTGTAGCTGTACTGACACTTGGCTAGGGGAGTGGCAAGTTCTGGAGCACAAGTCTTCAGTACTATTGCCAGAATATTGTCAGTATACAGTACTTTCAGGTGTTTCTGGATATCATGTAGAATGAATCGAATTGACTTAAGATTGACATCAGTGATAATGGGGACCTCCAGAGGAGGCCGAGATGGGTCATCCACTTGGCACTTCTGGCTGAAGATTGTTGCAAATGCTGCAGCCTTATCTTTTGCATTAATGTGCTGGGCTCCCCTCATTGAGGATGGGGATATTTGTGGAGCATCCTCCTCCAGTTAGTTGTTTAATTGTCCACTACCATTCATAGCTGGATGTGGCAGGACTGCAGAGCATGGATCTGATCCATTGGCCGTGGAATCGCTTAGCTCTTTTTATCACTTGCTGTTTACGCTGTTTGGTTTCCAAGTAGTCCAGTGTCGTAGCTTCACCAGTCTGGTGCTGCTCCTGGAATTAAAAGTCTAATGATGACCATGAAACCATTGTTGATTGTTGTAAAAACCCATCTGGTTCACTGATCTGCCATCCTTACCTGTTCTGGGCTACATGTGACTCCTGCTATAACATCTTTAATAGTAGCTTCTCACATTTTCCCAATGACAGATGTTAAGCTAGCTGGCCCGTAGTTTCCTGCTTTCTGTCTCGCTTTTTGAGTAAAGGAGCTACATTTGCTATTTTCCAAACTAATGGAACCTTCCTCGAATCTGAGGAAATTTGGAAAGTTAAAAACAATGCATCAACTATCTCACTAACCACTTTTTAAGATCCTAGGATGAAGTCCACCAGGACCCAGGGACTTGTCATCCCGCAGCTCAAACAATTTTCTCTGTACCAAATCCCTGGTGATTGTAATTTTCCTGAGTTCCTCCCTCCCTTCCACTTCCTGATTTACAGATATTTCTGGGATCTTACTTGTATCCTCTATAGTGAAGACCGATGCAAAATACTGGTTCAATTCATCTGCCATCTCCTTATTTTCCATTATTAATTCCCAGACTCGCTTTCTATACCCATGCTCACTTTGTTAACTAGTTTCATTTCTAAATATCTATAGAAACTCTATCTGTCTTTATATTTCTAGCTAGCTTTCTCTTGTATTCTCTTATCCATTTTTCCTTCCTTATCAATTTTTTGGTTTTTATATATTTTTTATATCCTGTCCAACCTTCTAACCTGCCACCCATCTTTGTGCACTTATATGCTTTATCTTTAAGTTTGATACTACCTTTAAGTTTTTTAGCATACCACGGATGGTGGGTCCCCCCCTTGGAATTTTTCTTTCTCGTTGGAATGTATCTTCTGTGTCTTCTGAAATATCCCCTTAAATGTCCATCACTGCATCTCTATTGACATATCACTGAACTGAATTTGCCAGTTCACTTTAGCTGGCTGTGCTTTCATGCCATCATAATTGACCTTATTTAAGTTTAAAATACTAATCTTGGACCCACTCCTCTCGCCTTCAAACTAAATGTAAAGGTCAATCATATTATGATAGCTGCTAGCCAGGGGCACCTTCACTATGAGGTCATTAATTAATCCTATCTTGCTGCACAATACCAGATTCCCTCTCCGCAGATGCTGTCAGACCTGCTGAGTTTTTCCAGGTATTTTTGTTTTTGTTCTAGATTTCCAGCATCCGCAGTATTTTGCTTTTATCCTAGTATAGCCCTCTCTTTGGTCAGCACCAGAATGTGCTGTTCTTAAAAACTATCCTTCAAAACATTTGATGAATTCCCCCGCTAGGCTACCTTTGCCCATCTGATTTTTCTAGTTTATATGCAGATGAAAATCCCTCATGATTACTGCCTTACCTTTCTGACAAGCTCCCATTATTTCTTCCTTTATACCCCATCCTACCATGTGATTACTATTAGGGGGCCTGTACACCACTCTCACAAGTGACTTCCTACCTTTATCATTTCTCATCTCTTCCCAAACCACTTCTACATCCTGGTTTCCTGAACTTAGGTCATCCTACTCTATTGTGCTAAGACCATCATTAATTAACAGAGCCACCTCCACTTTTACCTAGCTTCTTGTCCTTCCTAAATGTCATGTACCCTTTAATATTCAGGTCCCAATCTATGTCATCCTGCAGCCATGTCTCTGTAATGGTTATTAGATCATACATATTTATTTCTATTTGTGTTATCAGTTCATTTGTTTTGTTTTGAATACTATGCACATTCAGATACAGAGCCATTATCTGTCTTTATATTTTTTGTAACCTCTAGCCTTACCTGTTGATTTAATCTTAGATTTGTACTCTCTGCCCCTTTCTTTTACGGTCTTTTTATCCTTTCCCATATTAATACCTTTCTCTCTTGCCTTGTCTCTGATTTACAACATCTTCCCAAATTTGATCCCTTGCCTCCACTACTTCCCTAGTTACGTGGCTCGCCAGAACACTGGTCTGAGCACAGCTCAGTGTAGACCATTCCAGCGGTACAACCCCTACTTTCCCCAGTGCTGCTGCCAGTGCTCCACAAATTGGAACCCAATTCTCCCACACCAGTCTTTGAGCCACGCATTCATCTCTTTAATTTAATTTACCCTATGCCAATTTACACATGGCTCAGGGAATAATTCAGAGATTATTACCTTTGAGGTTCTGCTTTTTAGTTTAGTGCCTAGCTCCTCATACCCGCTGTGCAGAACCTCTTTCCAAGTTCTACCTATGTCATTGGTACCTACATGGACCACGATGACAAGATCCTCTTCTTCCCACTGCAAGTTCCTCTTCAGCCCTGAGCAGATATCCCAAACACTGGCACCAGGCAGACAACAGAGCCCTCTGGATTTTCTCTCCCAGCTGCAGAGAACAGTGGCCTCTTGACTACACTTCCCCCTACTACCACTACACTCCATTAAACTCCCGCCACTTGAATGGCTTCCTGTACCATGGTGCCATGATCAGCCTGCGCACCCACACTGCAGCCCTCACTCTTGTCCATACAAGCGACAAGAACCTAGAACTTGTTGGTCAGCTGCACGTGCTGAATCTCCTCCACTCCTGCCTCCTCGACCCCCTTACCTGCTGTTTCATAATCACATCCTCCTATCCCTGACCACTGACCAAATCAGGTGACCCTATCCTAAGGGGTGTGTCTGTCTTCTGGAACAAAGTGTCCAGGTTACTTTCCCCCTCCCTGATGTGTCACAATGTCTATGGCTCAGCCTTCAGCTCATTAACTCTGAACTGCTTCTAATGCATTTACATCTTTCCTTAAATAAGGAGACAGAAATTGTACGCAGCACTCCAGATGTGGTCTCACCAGTGCCCTGTACTGTAGTGTAACCTCTTTACTTTTGTATTCAATTCCCCTTGCCATAAACGATAACATTCTATTATTTTTCCTAATTACTTGCTGTACCTGCATACTGGCCGTTTGCGATTCATGCACTAGGACACCCAGATCCCTCTGAATCTCAGAGGCAGAATTTTTAGCTTGGTGTATGGTGCATGCCCAACCCATTTGAGTGTAAAATAGCATGTGATGACATCGAGTGAGTGTCCCGACGTTATTCCGCGCTTGCACGATATTTCGGTCAGTGGGTGCGCTTCCGAGGGCAATTAAGACCAATAAAGTTACAATTGATCCGATTTTTCATGGTCCGTTCAACCTTACAGATGGGCGAATCTGCCAGGCGGACTTTGTATTTTTGATGAAACCTCTTCCAAGGGCGGGATGAGGTTTGTTATTAAATTTTTAAAAATGGGCAGAATTTTCATCATCTATATGTTCAGGTGGCTGATTCTGGTGTGTGAATATATTTTTTGTGGATTTTAAAATCTTTATTGATTGCTTTTAAATTCTTCAGCTCCCTGAGGCAGCTCTCTCCCTTCAGGGAGCTTTCATTCCGCACTCCCCAGCGTGAAATCACGGTCAGTGACCGATCACGGTTGGCAGTCTGTTCCCCGGGCGCTCCCGGGCCCACCAATCGCATGTGCCTGCTGAACTAAAAATCCTGCCCCAGAACTCTGAAACCTCCCACTATTTAGATAATAAGCTTATTTTTTATTCTTCCTGCCAAAATGGATAATTTCACATTTGCGCACATCATACTCCATTTGCCAGGTCTTTGCCCACTCACTTAATCTATCATGTCACTTTGTAGCCTCTTACGTCCTCTTCACAACTTACTTTCCAATCTATTTTTGTGTTGTCCGAAAATTTAGTGACTATACGATCTGTGCCTACATCCAAGTCATTTATATAAATTGTAAAATGTGAGGCCTCAGCACTGATCCCTGTGGCACACCACACGTCACATCCCACCAACCAGAAAAAGATCCATTTATGGCTACCCTCTGCTTCCTGTTAGCCAGCCAATCTTCTATCCATGCCAATATATTACCCATTACACCATGAGCTTTTGGGTGAAATTGTCCCAGGTTTGCACTAAGTGCGGTAGAGGCTTTGCATGCCATATCATCCCAAACCCACTGCACTAATTATGCATTACTGGGAAACACACCATTTCCATGGCAGGCTGGCTCTCATTTGCCCGCCACACAATCACCTCACTGTTTCACCAAGGCGGGTGCCATATTTAAAGCCCAACTGCACACACACCTCTCAGTGCTTCTAGCCCATGGCTGCTGGAAAGAAAACATGGCCCTGAAAGGCAAAAAGACTGCAGCCCCCAAGGTACAATGACGCATCCCTCGAGCACCTTTTGGATGCAGTGGAGTTTTGCCGTGATGTCCTCTACACCTGCTCTGGCTGCAGGGTGGGCAGCAAAATCACTAATCTGGCTTGGGAGGTGGTGGCAGCAGTAGTCAGTGCCAATTCGCTGCAAAAGAGGACAGCCAACCAGTGCCACTACAGGATGAATGGTCTCATCCATTCTGCCAAGGTAATTCATTCTTCTCATCACTCTCAACTCACACACTTAGAAACCCATCACATATCCACAGGGATCTCACACCTCAAGGGACTACACCACTAACTTTCATACACCCTCACAGTTCCATCAGGCTCATAACATCTCGTGCTCATGTATTCATCCTGTCCATGGCTCCGCTCATCACACAAACATTCCACTCAGTGCCATGTGTCCTGCTCACATCCTGTCCATCTGTCTTCATGCAGGAGAAGCCTACACACATCAGCAAGAAGAGGTCCCAGGCCGGGGGGGTAGAGTGGCCCACATTAGGCCCCTCACTCACTTGGAGGAGCATGCCATCGCGCTGACTGGTGAGGACCTGGACCATGCCTGTGGTGATGGTGAGGTTGGCGGCGAACATCCTCATGAGGATCCTGCACCACATCATCCTTCTCTCAATGCAAATGCGAGTACTCTCTTGCTTTTCACTCTGCTGCCATGCACTACTTATCTCTACTTCAGTTCACAGGGTACTCTGCCAAGTGACTGGCACCCTCAGCTCCATCCATGTCCTCACCTCCAGCCAAGAGAACAGCTCCTCTAATGAAGAGCTGGAAATAAGCAGCCTGGAAGACCCGTCATGGCACTTACCCAAACTCTGCACCAGTTCAGAGACACATACCTCAGTGGAACCTAGATCTAGAGCAGGTTTGGGTTCACAGTCAGGTGGTCACCAGATGGACACTTGTCCGCAGTAGCAGGAGGCAGGGTTGTGCTCCCCGGCACTCGGAGGACCGCTGGGGATCAGGCATCTGTGAGGTCCAAATCAGATGACAAGCCTCTAGATTAGGCCTTCCAACTCATCCTGAGGAGTCAGGGATGACTCATGCAGAGCTGTTGAAAGCCCTCAACAAAGTGGCATGTGAAAGGAGGGGAAGTGGCAGCTGTATATCCCCGGGTCATCCACTGAGGAGTCTCAGAGGCTATCCTCTCCCTCCAAGTCCCCTTATCCTGTGAGCTCCTGAACCTCATCCTCTGTCATCGTAGAGGGAGCAGCTGGCCAACGAGTGAATCTGGAGGGAGAAGTGTGTGTATGGCAGGGCCTTTCAGATCCTCATGCAAACACTCTCCCATGCACACGGATCATTTCCGGAGCCTTTTGAATGCTGCCCCTTGGGGTTCGCTTTCAGTTGTCCATCTGAGCTGACCTGCATCAGCCCACCCACTAATCACACTCCGATGCAGCACCTGATCTCACCCACCACGACTCTCGTTTCACTTTCGATTTGGACAGCAGGTGCTAGTCCAGTTTTCTTTTCGCTCCCCATCCTTTACCCTGCCCCAGTCACATATTTCCTTTCCCCCATCACAGTTGAACCCCCTGGCATCACCTTTCACCTCTCCTCTGTGACCTACCAGCCACAACCCTTTTCCTTCGGGACGTCCTATTGAACCTGCAAATTGAAAATCCCACTCCCATCCACATTCAGCTCCCTGACCTCCTCCTTCCCACCCCCAGGGTCCATGTCTGCCTCCGAGTCCCCACCAATCACCCTTGCCATTCCTTCTACCACTACCGTCGAACCCTCACCCTCCCGCCCTACTGTCTCACTCTGCCTTTGGTCATTCTCACCACTCGTTTGTACCCTCAGTTCATTCCCCAGGAGACAATCATGGACCCATTAGACCCCTCCCTTGCACTTTCACCTGGACATCCCTCCCTCTGGACCTCTTCCCTCCCAGAAACCTTTCCCCCCCAGACCCCTTCCCCCCAGAACCACTTCCCCCCTTAGTCCTCCCACCTCCAAGGACTCCCCCCCACTTAGCCCCTCCCCCTTTCTGAGTCCTGCAGACACCCTTACTTCTTCCTCCACCCTTAGTCCTTTCCCCCTCCTGACTCCTTCCTCCAGCCTTACCTCTTCCTCCGGCCTCAATCCTTCTTCCAGCCTACTCCTTTCCCCTTCCTGACTCCCTCATATGCCCTTACTTCTTCCTCCAGCTTTACTCCTTCCCAACTCCTTCCTCCACCCTTACTCCCTCCTCTCTCTGCACTCCTTTCTCCCCCCGGACTCCGTCTTAGCTCCGCACTTCTTCCCCCACCAAACTCCTTCCCTTACACCTTCTACCCCTTTACATCTACCTCGACAGTTGCCATCTTCTTCCCCATTACACCCTCCTCCCCCTGTACTCCTTCCCCTCCCAACCTGACCCCCCGTGTACCTTCATTCCCCCCCTCCCAACCTCACCCCCCAACGCCTTCATTTCGCCCCCACAACCTCACTCCCCCGACACCTTTATTCTGCCCCCCAACCTCACCCCCCTGATATGTCTTCCTAATATGCTGATGCACTACAATGAGGTTCCCGACATCCGATGGCAGGGAACACAGTCTGGCATCGATGCGCTGAGCGGACGATCGCAAACTGGTTTCACGATGTTGTGAAACCGATTTTTGGCCTTCTCGCCATATTGTCCGCTCACGCCACCAAACATGCCTGCACCAGCGGGCATGGAAAATCCCAGCCTTTATTTTCTGCAATAACCTTTGATGTGGCATCTTATCAAATGCCTTCTGGAAATCTAAGTACAGTACATCCACAGCACATGCGACTCCTTCAAAGAACTCCAATAAATTGGTTAAACATCATTTTCCTTTCACAAAACCACGTTGACTCTGCCTGATTGCCTTAAATTTTTCTAAGTGACCTGCTATAACATCTTTAGTAATAACCTATAACATTTTCCCTATGACAGATGTTAAGCTAACTGGCCTGTAGTTTCCTGCTTTCTGTCACCCTCCATTTTTGAATAAAGGAGTTACATTTGCTATTTTCCAATCTAATGGAACATTCCCTGAATTTGACACTCTGTGCACGCAAAGCAGCACTCAGTGGAGACCACACAGCATTCAGGAACCCCTGTTTTATACTTTCTGAAAAACAAATGAGTCAAGCTCTGAAAACCAGTTTAATCTTGCTACCTAATTAACTAGCTTCAGCTCCTCTCAGAGAGCTTCTATATCTCTGTTCAAGGCTGGAATAAACTTCACTTCTCTTAACTTAAAGAGTCATCTTTAGTTGATTGCTAAATTTAAAAAAAAACTAGACTCTAGAGAGAAATTAACCGTTAAAACTCCCCCACTTACTCACTCACTCAGCAGCACTCCTACAACAGTGTCTGTACTTCAAAAGTATTTCATTGGTTGTAAAGTGCTTTGGGGTATTTTAAGGTTGTGAAAAGTGAAATTACAAGCGCAAGTTATTTTCTTCCCTTCTTAACCATTACTTCAAAGTAAATAATAGACCCAAGAAAGAAAAAGCTCTGGGTTTAATTTTTGGGAACTCTGTCCGTGCTCTTTTTTAATCCACAGGTTTTGAAATTCTAGCAAGAATCCAGGTGATGAAACTTCAGATCTGTATATTTTAGTATTAAGTGTAACAAAGTTGATATTGTACTGAAGAAAACATCCTAAGATTTACCTAAGAAATTTTAAAATCTTGTGCATTATGCCTGTTCCATGATTGAGTTCACTCGCGCTCTTCTCTTTTATTTTATCAGGGAATGTAGGGTTCACTGGCAAAGGTAGCATTTATTATCCCTCCCTAATTGCCCTTGAGATGTTGGTGGTGAGCCACTTTCGTCAATGGTTGCAGTCATTGTGGACTATAAATAAAGTAAACGAGTCTGACTCATTGGTTGCTGGTGTCAAACCAGCTCCCTAGTCGGCTTTGTTACCCCGTTACAATTTTCATGTTCTTTTAACATCCCCAGAAACAGGATTCACCTGATCCTTCATGATAATTACATTACCTGATGTGGTCCTGGGTGACATAATTCACATGATTTTCAGGTTCAATCTCTGATCTATGCTCAATTAATTGATCTTAGCGCGGCCTTATCGTGTCTCTCAACTGCACAAATAATGAACTGTTTTTAAAGTACTGTATCTTATCTATTCAAACACCACAGTGATTTTGTGCATATTTGCTGCAGGCAAGCCTGGATAAGGGAGGGTGATAAAACACCATCCAGGTGTTCAGCTCTTGATCACTAACTACTGATCTTTTCATGGAAAGTGGATTTATGTGAGCATTGAGCAAGGCTGGGCTCGGATGTGATGACCTTATGTTATAATAACCTATGAATATTCACTCACTGTGTTGCCTCACACAAAAGGAAAGGTAAATTCAGAGAGATACTAAGGGCAATAAACTTGAATTTTAATCCCCTGTAACCCGTTACTATATGACAAACAGCAAAGAGAAGGAGCAAGAACGAAGATTTGTGTGTGGCGCTTTTATTAAGTTTGAAGAAAGCAGAGCAGACTTGTGATGAGTTATCCAAAGTTCTTCATTTATCAATCTTGAAGTAAATAGGAGTCGTTCAACAAAACTGGCTGTGACCCTTTGACTATGATCCATGATAAACCGAAAAGGAAGTAGTGAATTTAGGCTAACTCTCAACTTAAACAAAAAACTTTAATACTTTAATATTTTGAACATTATTTTGCTGTTGATTCCCCCCTTTAACCTGAAGGTAGTGAAGTGTTTTATTAAGGGTGTGGCATTTGTGCCTTAGGACCATATTGAGCATTCCTGATAAGATCACCTTATTAATTTCTTCTGCTGAAGTCAGAAGAAGTCACATATATTTGGAAGTTATGTGATGTCAGAATGCAGTGTAAACAACTACCAAGAGAATCTACCACAAACAAGGATCCATTAATTCAACACAAATCCTGGATCTTGCTGCTGACATGATCAAGGTCAAAAACCAGTTGGAATTCACACCATCTCCAGCTGGCCAATGGGTGTGCACTAAAGAAAAATCAAGTCAAAACTGAAAACTTTAAAACTGTTGAAAAAATAAAAAAGAACTGTTTAGAAATATGATTTTTGCAACATGATATTAATAGCACTGTTGAGCAGCGTCAGAAAATAATTGAGGATGTGCTCCAGAATTAAAGTAGATGTACAACTAAATTGGAGAGAAGTAGAAAGCACACATTTTAAAGAACAATATGTTAAAGTGTCCGAATGTGTATAGAAAGCAGAGTGTTCATGTGTAAGTAAAAACTGTCAAATGAAGCATAATTATATTAACATTCACAGATACTACTTGACTAAATAACTCTACGTGTTGTTTGTCAGTGAATTTTATTATATGTAGAATATGCACCTTTAATAGATTTGTAACCTACACATTGAAAGCATGTATTACAAATTTATGTGAAAAATTGGCAGTGTTCAAGATTTTTTTCCCATTCATTGGATGTGGGTGTCGTTGGCTAGGCCAGCATTTATTGTATATCCCTACAATTGCCCTTGTTCAGACAGAATTTAAATGTCAGAGTCAGCTAGACCAGCAGATTTCCTTCCCTAAAGGGCATTATTGAACCAGGTGGGTTTTTATAACAATCAGCAATGGTTTCATGATCATCATCAGACTTCTAATTCCAGATATTTACTGAATCCAAATTTCACCTTCTGCTATGTTGGGATTCAAACCTGGGTCCCCAGAGCATTACCCTGGAATATTAGTCAATGATAATACCACTATGCCACCACCTCCTCCTGACTTATAAGCTTATTGGAGCTTTTAGTTGAAGCAGCATTATTGTCAATGAAAGACAAAGTGGCATTGCATGTAAATATGTGAATCATGTAATCAATTATTATTTGTATCATTAACTGTCTTTATTATTTAGAAATATGCCTTAAAATTAATATTGCTCCATGAATACATTGCAAAATATTAAGCTTCTGTAAACATTCTCAATAGTCTCTACTGTTCTTTTCACTGGAACTAGAAACAATAACATAGCAGAAAATTTACTTATTTGGATGCAACTATTCTGTCCAACATATTATGCAAAATTGCCATTAAAATGGAAGAAAACACTTGAATAAGCTTTAAGTTGTTACTCACGTATGGATTAAAGTCTTCTTAGACCTTTGTTTCTCTGTAGTGGTTCCTAAGGAAAGCAAAGTACGTGATGTTATCAAATAGGGTTACATTTCAGGATATAAAATCATAAGCAAAATACTTGAAGTGATTCATAAAAACATGATGCTTGGAAGCATGTTAATAGTATTTGGCAATGCCCTGTTCGATGCACAGTCTTGGATTTGAATGACGCAATTCTTATCCACCATCTGTTGTGATTGATCTGTTACCCACAGTAAATGTACATGGTTCACCTCCTTTCTATTGGAGTGTACGTCAGCAGAGACACAATATTTTGATGTGAGTTTATGGTAATCATGTTGATTTGATATTGCTGTTCCTGCACTGACAGAATATAAATATGATTTAGGTCAAAGCTATTAAACTCAGCCTGCACTGAGGCTTGAAGTCCCTCGTCAGTTATGACTAGCTCTTCAAACAATAAAGCTTACTTTCTGTCAATGTTAAAGGAATTGGTGTAATAAACACTAAAGCTACATGGTTATATTTACAGTACTTGAATCAAGTCATTTGCATGCATCTTGTTTATGTATAAACCTGTCACATCACTCACATTATTTGCAGCTGGAAATGTTGTCCTTTATCCAAGTCGTGCTCTGAAAAATTGAGGATTTCCAAGTATTTTTAATGAATATATAGCTTTCTAATGCATTTTATGCATGAGCTTCACAACTGGTAAGATATTGGGTTTCACAAGTCTGATGTTAAGAAAACAATACTTTTCATATGGCTGAAAAAATATAAAGTTAATTAGTAAAATAATAATGCTTTCTTTTCAATCCATATTACCTTGAATCAAAACAAACATGGCCTACAATACATACCACTAGAAAAATTAGATAAACACCAACAATTTGTACAGTACTTTGACTGTAATCAAACATCTCACTTCACAGGAGCATTATAAAACCAAGTATGACACCAAGCCACATCAGGAGATATTAGGCCTTCTGGTCAAAGAAGTAGGTTTCAAGGAGCGTCAAGAACACAAGAAATAGGAGCTGGGTTAGACCATAGGGCCCACTGAGCCTGCTCTGCCATTCAATATGGTCATGGCTGATCTTGGGCTTCAACTCCACTTTCCTGCCCACTCCCGATACCCTTTAATTTTCCAAGAGACCACAAACCTGTCTATCTCAGCCTTAAATGTACTTAATAATGAAGCATCCACAACACTCTGGGATGGAAAATTCCAAAGATTGACAACCCTTTCAGTGATGTAACTTCTCCTCAGCTCAGTCCTAAATGGTTGGCTCCTTATCCCGAGGTCTGCCCCCATGTTTTAGATTCCCCGGAAAGCAGAAACAGTTTCTTCGCGCCTACCCTATCAAGCCCCTTCAGAATCTTGTATGTTTCAATGAGATTGCCTCTCATTCTTCTAATTCCAGTGAATATAGGCCCAATTTACTCAGCTTCTTACCATAGGACAACCCCTCCATCCCAGGGACCATTTAGTGACGTAAAAGCAGAAAATTCTGGAAAATTTCAGCAGGTCTGGCAGCATCTGTGGAGACAGTAACAGAGTTAATGTTTCGAGTCCGTATGACTCTTCTTCAGAGCTCTGTTTCTCTCTCCACAGATGCTGCCAGACCTGCTGAGTTTTTTCAGCATTTCCTGTTTTTATTTCAGATTTCCAGCATCTGTAGTGTTTTGCTTTTACCAATTTAGTGACATTCATTGTACCGCCTCCAATGCAATTATATCCTTTCTTAAATATGGAGACCAAAACCACACAGTACTTCAGATATGGTTTCACCAAAGCCCTGTACAATTGTAGCAAGGCTTTTTTATTCTTATACTCCAATGACCTTGCAATAAAGGCCAACATGCCATTTGCCTCCCTAACTGCTTTATGCACCTGCATGTGAACTTTCTGCAATCCTTGTATGAGCACAACCAAGTCTCTGAGAACATCAACGTTTGCAAGTTTCACATCTTTCAATAAATATTCTGCTTTTCTATTCCTATGACCAAAGTGGATAATTCACACTTACCCACAATACATTCCATTTGTCATCTTGTTGCCCGCCCATTTAACCTGTCTATATCTCTTTTCAGTCTCTCTCTGTGTCCTCCCCACTGCTTGCCGTTCCACTTAGTTTTGTATCATCATCACCACTTAGATACATTCCTCTATGTCTCCATCTAAGTCATTAGTATAGATTATAAATAGCTGAGGCCTCAGCACTGATCTTTGCAGCACTCCACTAGCCACACCTGTGAATTTGGAAATACCCTGTTTATGCCCACTCTTTGCCTTCTATCTGTTAACCAATCTTCTTTCCATGCTAATATATTACCCCTAACTCCATGAGCCCTTATCTTGCATAGTAACTTCCTGTGTGGCACCTGATAGAATGCCTTTTGGAAATCCAAGTATACTACATCTACTGGTTCCCCATTATATATCCCACTAGTTAGATCCTTAAAAGACTCTAATAACTTTGTCAAACAGGATTCCATTTGTAATACCATGTTGACTTGCTCTAATCATGTTATATTTTCCTAAGTGCATTATAAAGAGTTCCTTAATAATAGATTCCAACATTTTCCCAATTACTTATGTTGGGATAGCTGACCTGGAGCTTCTTGTTTTCTCTCTCCCTCCTTTCTTGAAAAGCACTGTTATATTTTCCAATCTCCAATCTGATGAGACCATTCCCAATTCTAAGGAATTTTGGAAAATCATTGCTAGCACATACATTATCTCTGCAGCTTAAAGGAGGAAAGGGAGGTAGAGAGGTGAAGAGGTTTAGGGGGGGAATTCTGGAGCTTGGCAGCTGAAGGCCTGGCCACCAATGGTAGAGTAGATAATGTGACTTAACGTGTGCAAAAGCAAAATACTGTAGATGCTAGAAAACTGAAATAAAAACAGAAAATGCAGGAAACACCAAGCAGGTCTGACAGTGTCTGTGAAGAGGGAAATCGTGATAATGGACTCAATTTAATTCCTGTGGCACGATTCTTGGCAGTGCAACTGAAAGGGGACACTGTTGCTGATTGGAATGGATGTGGCGTGCCAACCAACACCACGCAATAGCCAACCAATTAACATGATAGAAGCACGGGCTCATTCAATCATGTGGCGGGGTGGTCAGCAATGCTGATCTTGGCATCACCTGACAGAAAGGCAGGTGCTGGCACCATCTTGAAAGGGCTGCCAGGTCTGCATACAGTTCTCCCTTAATCTTCAGGCTTGCCTGAGCTCCCGAGGTGAAGCCCCTATTGGCTCAAGTGCAAGACCCTTTCCCCCACCTTTGGCTTAACTGGCAGACCACCCACACCCCTAGGCTCAACTTGAAGACCCCCTAAGCTCCCTGGCTCATCACAGAAGTGGACCAAAAGGCAGCAAACAACATGTCTGAGGGAAGACACTGGGTGGATCCACAGTTTAGCGATACCTCCCTGCAGGTTCTCTTCCATGCTGCAAGGGAATGGGGGAGCTCTTCTTCCCTAGGAATAGCAAGGAGATACCCTCCCATTACTGTAAGATGTGTGTAGTTCATGAAGAGGCTTTGTGTCTTATATAGTTTAACACTAAGTGTTTATTAACTGCTTATAACTATATACATATATATAGTTTAAGGTCTAAGCCAGGCGCTGTCTCCACGCTTGCCTCTACATCTGTCCATACAAGACTGCCCTCTAGAATCAGGTCATGGGGAGAATTTTCTCCCTGTTGGGCGGGCTGGTCGGGACCAGGCGAGGGTGGGCGCGCAGCCAATCGCCGCCTGTGATCGGCTGCGCACCGCCATTTTACATAGGCGGGCCATTTAAGGCCCACCCAGCGTGACACCTGCCAGGTGGAAGAGTCGGGGCCTGTGCTCTTTCGTGCATGCGCGCGAAAGAGAGCAGGAATCTCCCTGAGGCACGGAGCTGTCTCAGGGAGATTAACTTCAGTGTTCAAGTTGGGAAAAATTAAAAAATAAAATTATCCAGACATGTCCCCTCATGTGACAATGTCACATGAGCTGGGACATGTTTATGAATTTTCATTAAAATTTTTCTTTAATTTATGAAACCTTCATGAAACCTCATCCCGCCCGTGGATGTTTCATGATAAATGCAAAGGCTGCCTGGACTCTTTGTTGGACGGGCAGCTTTCTCAATAGGGCTAATTGGTTTTTAAATGGCCTTAACAGGCCTTTGATAGTTCAGTGGGCGCGCAGCCAACTCCGGTGCGCGCCTGCTGAACGAAAGATTGGAATGACGCACAGTGACGTCGGGATGCACGCCCGACGTCACCGTGTGTCATTTTACACGTCCCCAAGTGCCAAACAGAAAATGCTGGTCCACGTGTTCCTTTTCATCGCACTGTGGGCAATACTGTACCCAGTCCCACATTAACACTTTCTATGTCAGACCCTTATGCTACACCTCCCCTAAGTCTTTATCCAATGTATTTACAATGCATTCCTGTTTATCCAACATATTTACATTACTTCAACTACCCCTTCTTACCCCCCCATCAAGTCTCCGTGTTTACAGGTTCAGGCAGTCTGGAGACTTTATAATTCTTCCAGATCTTGTCTTTACAGCAGTTGGAGGGGTTATAGACTCTGTTGTACTGGTTAAACTTTGATGAAGAGGAGGTTGCTTTATATGTGGGCCTTCTGGCATTTGATCCTCTTCTTCAATTTCTCACCATTATATAATGGAAGGATCAGCTCGTGGGATGAAGAGAAAGTTCCTCTTGTTCCTCCTGACTGTACCTTCCGGAGTACTGACAAGGTATGACCGTGGCTGGTCATCATCTCTCTGAATAATAATGCCATCACTATCGAGGTCCTTAATCCAGACTCTGTTGTCCTTGTGCAAATGTGGCAGGTGTCTGGTGCGGTCCCTTTTGTTCTAGGCGGAAGATTGCTTCTGCCTGTAGGACTGTTCTCTGTCATGGATGTTTTCATAATCTTTGGCTACCAATACTGGTATTACTTTTTTTGGCCAGGTTGGAAGCTGTGTGTGGAGTTTTCTGCCCATCAGCAGTTCAGATGGGGCTAAACTGCATTGTAGTGGGGTAGACCTGTAGGTTAGCAATGCTGTTGGGAAGTCATCGTTCTTCCTCAGGAGAGCTTTTATGGTGTGGACACTTTTTTCTGCCTCCCCATTCAACTGTGGGTATCTTGGGGAACTGGTATGGTGCTGAAAGACATAAGTGATGGCAAATTGGGCAAAGCATTCCGTTGCAAATTGTGAACCATCATCCGACACTATCTGGCCTGGGATGCCTTCAATGCTCTCACCACCACCTCTGTGATTGTTGGGTGTACAATTACTTCACCTCAGTCCATCGGGAGAAGTAGTCCACCACAATGAGGAAGGATCTGCCATTGAAGATGAATAAATTAATGCCCAACTACTCCCATGGCCTAGTTGGGAACTGTGTGGGGATAAGGAACTCCCTCTGGTCCTGTTTGTGTAGTGCACACACCTGGTAGTTCACTGTCATGTCCACAATTGCCCTTGAAATGCCTGGCCACCACACTGCGGATTGGGCCCATGCCCTGCATTTGGTAATGCCCAGTTGTCCCTATTGTACTTCTTGGAGAATCTTCAGTCGAAGGGAAGCTAGAATGACCAGCCCTTCATTGTATATCAGCAGATCGTTGATGATTGTAAAGTGATTCTGCTGTTCAAACCAAATCTTCATGGTACTAATGCTCAGTCTCAGCCGTCGCCGCCCTTGTTGATAGTAACAGTGGATGCTGGCACACTCGTCATCTCGCATTTGTGCCTGGTGGATTTACTGGAGTGTTTTTGCAGTAGCCAGCAGGTGTCTCCTCATCAACTAGGAGTACGATTTGAGCTCTTTGATCAGGTTAACATCATGTTTCACTGGAAGATGCATTGTGGCCCTGGAAAGTGCGTCCACTGTTGTTTGGCTTTTCCCCTGAGTGTATACTGTCACGTATGCAAGCCTCATGAGGTGTAGATGGAATCTCTGAATTATGGGGGGGAGACTTTGCCAGCTCCTCCTCATCTAGCAGTGAGAGCAATGGCTTATGATCTGTTTCAATGGTGACCTTTAGGCTAATAATATAGCCTGAAAACTTCTCATACGCACATGACTGCAAGAGCTTCCTTTTCAGTCATGTCGTATGTTGCCTCTATGTCTGACAGTCCTCTGGATGCATAATATACTGGCCGGCCACATCTGTCCAGTTGTTCCTAAAATAAGACTGCTCCGAGGCCTGTGGACGAAGCATCTGCTACTATAGTGGTGGGAAGGAATGGGTCATAGTGGGCCTGGTTGTCAGTTGAGAGCAGCCTGGCTTTGATTCAATCAAATGCTTGCTCATTGTGCATGTACCAACATCATGCCTTATCTTTCCTGAGAAGGTGCCACAGGGATTCTGTGACCTGTGCCAGATTGTGTAAAAATGTTGCCAACTGTCTCACCATACCCAAAGAATCTCTGGAGGTCTGAAATTGAGGATGGGGTTGGGAATTCGCTGATAGCTTTTGGTTTATGTAGGTTCGCCATGATGCCTTTATTGCTGACGATGTGTCCTAAGAGCCGAATAGATGAATTTGCATTTCTCATTCAGTGTCAGCCCCGCTCCCAGCAAGTGTTCTAGGACCGCTATAAGCCTTTTGTCCTGTTCTTCCACTGTCGTGCCGTGGACCAAAGCATCAGCAATATAGCAGATGACACCCTCTTGGCCTTGCAAAATGGCTGACATCGTGCGTTGAAAGATTTCTGGTGTGGAGATCATTCTGAACGGTAAGCAGTTGAAGCAGAATCTGCCAAAGGAGGTGATGAATGCGGTCAGCAATCTGGACCTCTCGTCTAGTGGAAGTTGCCAAAAGCTGTTGTTGACATCAAACTTTGAAAATACTGTGCTTTCAGAGAGTTTGGCCAAGCTGTCGTCCACTGAGGACATCTGGTGGACTTCCCTGGGCTTTGTTGAGCTGTGTCGGCATAGATATAGATGGAATTGTTCAGATTTGGAGCCAGGACCATCGATTGGCTGAGTGACGGGAGAGATGACACCCATTTTTGTCATCTCATCCAGCTGTTGCTGCACTTTCTTCATGAATGGATGGGGTATGTTTCATGGCGTGAACAGACACATGGGCTTAGCAGCCTCCCTCAGTATAATCTTGTATGCAGTCCTCAGTTTTCCCAATCCGGTAAAGAGTTTCGGCAACTCCTTTTTATTTGGAACCAGGCCCTTGCTGGTTTAGCTCATCAATTTTCTGTAGGTGGTTGAGGTCCACACAGGCTTTTTGGCTTAAAAGGAATGATGCACATGGTCTCTTATATTCTTTTGTCTTTGTACCTTAGTGTCACCTGCAGAGTACCTTTCACCAGGGGTTTGATGCCGCCTGATCAATACAGCTATGTTATGGGTGGCATCAACCTTTGGGTCACCAGCCATGGATTCTGCCAGGAACGCTCAATTGAGGCTCATTACAGCCTTGGTCCAAACATGGACAAAAGAGCTGAATCCCAGAGGTGAGGTGAGAGTGACTGCCCATGACATCAAGGCAGTATTTCAATGACTATGACATCAAGAAACCCCAGCAAAATTGAAGCCAATGGGAATCAGGAGGAAAACTCTCCAATGATTTGAGTGATACCTACACAAAGGAAGATGGTTGTGATTGCTAGAGGCCAATCATCTCAGTCACAGGACATCTCTGCAGGCATTCCCCAGGGTGGTGTCCTAGGCCCAACCATCCTTACCTTCTTCTTCAATGACCTCCCCTCCATCATGAGGTCAAAAGTGGGGAAGTTTGCTGATGATTGCATGATGTTCAGCACCATTCACGACTTCTCAGAATCTGGAGTAGCCCATGCGTGCATGCAGCAAGACCTGGGCAACATTCAGACTTGGGCTGACAAGTGGCAAGTAACATCCTCGCCACACAAGTGCCAGGCAATGACCATCTCCAACAAGAGAGAATCTAACCATTTTCCCTTGACAGTTAATATCACTACCATCGCTGAATCCCCCACTATCAACATCCTGGGGGTTACCATTGACCAGAAACTGAACTGGGCCAGCCTTATAAATACTGTGGCTACAAGAGCAAGTCAGGGGCAGGGAACTCTACAGTGAGCAACTCACTTCCTGACTCCCCAAAGCCTGTCCACCATCTACAGTGCATAAGTCAGGAGCTGCGCTCATCTAGGCAAGTTCCCTCAAAGCCACACACCGTCCTGTCCTGTAACTGTATCACCATTCCTGCACTGTTGCTGGGTCAAATCCCTGGGCCTCCCTTCCAAACAGCACTGTGGGTGTACCTGCACTAGATGGACTGCAGTGGCTCAAGAAAGTAGCTCACCATCACTTCCTGCAAGGCAATTCAGGGTGGACAACAAATGCTGACCTTGCCAGCAATGCTCACATCCCAGGAACTAATAAAAAAACACAGAGTGATAAATCACTCACTGGATTTTTAAATTTTCTACATTTGGTTGGGAATCCCACCCATCAGAAGCACGTCTAAAATTTAAGCGCACTCATGCATGAAGACCTGGAAAGGGATAGCATAAACTTCTAGGTGATCCTATGTTTTCTCTTCAATTATTGCAATGCACTTGTGAGTCTTTGTTAATATTTTTATTGTCCAAGCGTCATGATAGATATAAGAAAAATACTGTGGATGCTGGAGATCTGAAATTCTCTGAAGTTGAAAAATTCAGCAGTTCTGGCAGCATCTGAGGAGAGAGAAACAGAGGGCTGGATTTTCCCAGATTTTCACTAAGTGTGGTAGTGGGGTGTAAAACGATACCCGCTGATGGCAACGGCAGGTTTTTTCGCTGTATCGTCTTGAGTCTGCCTCATTATTTATGCACTCCCGGGGGACATGCTGTTTCCATAGCGGGCAGGTTCCTCATTCGCCTGCCTGCCATTACCCTGCCGTTGCATCATACCGGGCGCCATGTTTAAAGGTCAGCCGCAAGCACAGTGCTCATTGCTTCCAGCTCACCACTGCTGCCCAGGAGACATGGCCCTCAAATTCAAGAAGACTGCAGCCCCCCGGTTTAATGACGGGTCCCTCGAGTGACTGCTGGATGCCATGGAGGCCCGGCGGGATGTCCTTTACCCCTGCCCTGGCTACAGGATGGGCAGCAAAGTGACCAATCCAGGTTGGGAGGCGACGGCAGCGGTTGTCAGCGCCAATGCCCTTCAGAAGAGGACAGCCACCCAGTGCCACAAGAGGATGAATGATCTCTTCAGTTTCATCAGGGTAATTCACTCTTTTCATCACTCTCAACTCACACACTTGCAAACCCAGCACACATCCACAGGGATCTCACTCACTGCCAATTCAAGGGGCATCACCACTCACTCTCTCACACACACCTTCATTGTCCTCAGCCCATCCATGGGACCACTCACCACCCGCACAGGCCAGGCACATTTATCATCTGACCCAGCAGGCATCCTGCTTTCACTTTCTCCATCTCCATCCATGCAGGACAAGCAGGCATACAACAAGATAGAGAGGTTGCAGACCAGTAGCAGAATGCCCGAAATCATGGTCCTCATGGACTGAGAAAACACAGCCATCCAGCTGGCCAGCAAGGATCTGGATCGGTCCTGTGCTGACGGTGAGGTTGGCGCTGCTGTACCAAGTGAGGATCCAGCAGTACAACATCCATCATATAACCATGCCGTGAAGATGTGTCCTCTTTCACAGGCCGCTGCCATGCACTCCAGTCAGGCCCCAAAGAAACCTCCGATGGGGAATATGAAGGCACGCTCCTTGAAGTTCCATCACAGTGCTCACTCACATCCTTCACCAGTGCAGAGACACACACCTCGGTGAGACCTAGCATTAGAGTAGACACAGGATCACAATCTGGTGAGCACTTCGCACTGTCTGATCCACAGCAGGCGGCAACAGGGACTTCCCGGGTACCCGGTATTCGGAGGATTGCTGGAGGCCAGAAATTCGCTGAGTCCGAGTCAGATGATGAGCCTCTGGACTCGATCATGTGACAGTTGCTGGAGCTGCAAAGGCAAGCTTGGGGACAACAGGAAGGGATGTCCAGTGCACTCCTTAGGTTGCAAGGCAGGATGGAGGTGTCCGTTCACCTTCAATCTAAGATGATAGCACTGGCATGCCAATGCACCAAGGTCAACACTGGTAGGATGGTGGCTACCACGGAAACCTTGGTCCAGGACTTCACTCCTGCATTGCTGCGTGGGCTCAACTCTATCGCTGATGCCATAGTTAACCTCCAACAGTATGTACGGGGGAGGGGTGCCGATCAGCCCGCTCTCACTCCAGCTTCCGCTGCTCCTCAAGGAGTTAGCCTGGGGGCCCCGGGCACCCATAGGGAGGAGGATCTGCAGGTGCACACTCTGGGTCATCCATCCAGGTGACTCCAAGAGTGTCCAGCCCATCTGACTCCACTCTTCCTGTGACCTCAGCAGCTCTAGCTCCACAGGCCGAGGAAGGTACCACTGCCACACAGCAGGACTCTGAAAGAAGGCCAGGGCCCTGAAAGCCTTGGCCTTCCAGAGGACACCCGCCAAAGTCACCAGAGACCAGGCATCTGGCAGGCTGCCTCCACCTCTGCTGTGGATGTCTGGGGAACACCAGGACATACCGGCAGATTTAGGACAGTTAAGGAGAATTAGCTGCACAGCCTGGGCATGGGTATAATCACTTGTCCATACTGTTCACTATTGCCAATAAATTCCCAAGAATGTCTCCCTGCCTATGGTTCCTTCTTCTGATGAGCAGTGTTCTTGTCACTCAGATGTGAAACCTTTCTGCACAATATAAAGGCAGGTGTCTCATTCCAGGGACTCTTCCCTGTGCCGCCTTCAGACCAAAGTGATGGTCCAGTCTCACACTCCCTGGAGACATTACTGATGCCTGTACCTCAGTGGTGCTTGTCATTGCTCAGAATGTAGTGGGCAGGCACCACAGAGTTCTCTCATTCTCTTGGTGTGCTCTCAGCACCTTTAAAGAGGGGCTGGCCCCCATCTATCAGCATCTGTGACCACAGATACTGTTCTCCAGTTCCTGAAAGGCTCAGGTGCCGAAGGCAGACAGAGCATCAGATGCTTCTAAAGTTTTATGGCTGCGTTTCTATGATTTGTCCCTGCTCACGGAGCGCAAGCGAGCTGCCCTTGGTCAGACAGGAGTCACGCATTCTCAGAGGCTATGTGAAGATTTATGGAATATCCTCACTGCATGTCATCATCATCCTCCTATAATCGAGTGACTATTAGGGTCTCCACGGCATCCCCATGACAGGAGCATTATCACAGAGGGTATTCACACTGCCATAAGCCAGACTGGAGTCAAACAAATGCGATGTGAGGAACTGTGAAGTCACTCACTGCATGTCATCATCATCCTCCACAAATCTAACAGCTATGAGTGCCTCTCGAGTGCACCTGCCTTGTCTAGCCAGTTCGAGGGCCTCACCCCTGTCATCCTCGCCTGCTAGGACCTCCTCAGTGTCATCCCCATCAGCATCCTCCTCATTGGAGGAGATGTGCAGCTCCTCCATCTACTCCTCAGTGTCATCCCCATCAGCATCCTCCTCATTGGAGGAGATGTGCAGCTCCTCCATCTCCTCCTCAGCCAGCTCGTCTCCTCGTTGAAACATCAGGTTGTAAAGCGCACAGTAGACAACAATAATGAGTGACACCCTCTGCGGACGGTATTTCAGGGATCCACCAGGCTGGTCCAGGCACCAGAGCTTCATTTTCAGCATCCCGATGGTCTGCTCCACCAAGGTGTGAACTGCCGCATGAGCCTCATTATACCGTCACTTTGCTGCAGTCTGAGGCCGCCGCACAGGGGTCATCAGCCACGGCCTTTGCAAGTAGCCCTTGTTCCCAAGGAGCCATCTTTGCAGCTACTGTGGACCCTGGAAAACTCAAGGGATCTGTCTGTGACCGACTGAGGGTATAGGCATCGTGCACACTCCCTGGAAACTGTGCGCACATCTGCAGGATGCGTTTCTGGTGGTCGCACACTGGTCCATCCAGTGAATGGAAGTTCTTGCAATTGATGTAGCCCACCGATGGAGATCTGAGCACCACATGAGTGCAGTCAATCACACCCTGCACCTATGGGAAACCTGAGACCTGGGCAAACCCAATTGCTCTTGCATCCTGGCTGTCCTGGTCCTGGGCAAAATGCACAAAGTTGTGTGCCCTCGCAAAGATGGAATTTGTGACCTCATGAATGCATTTATGGGTGAAAGGAGCCACTGGCATAGAAATTGAGCGCTGCAGTCACTTTCACAGCTACTGGCACTGGATGCCTTCCATGCCTCCGTGACGCCAAATCCTGCAGTAATTGGCAAATGAGAGCGACCAGTTCCCTAGACATGCGCAGTCTTAGGCAACATTGGTTCTTGGTCATCTGCAGGAATGAAATGCGGCGTCTATAGACCCTGGATGTCAGTAGGCGTCAGCCTTCGATGGCTCACTGTGGCTCTTAGGTGGCGTGTGCTAGAGTCCCAGCCACCCCTTCTTCCTGAGGTTGCTGCCAGGAACCTTTATCGCTCTCTCCTCCGTCTTCTTCGCACTCTGTAGGTGATCAGGCATATAGCTAGTTCACCAGGCTGATGCACTCCTCCTGCAGGATGAAAGAGAGAGACACGTGGTTAGCATGGGTGTACTAAGAACCTGTCCTGGTTGAGTATGATGGCCCCTTAATGCTTCCCGGATACTGCTGGCCACCATTTGGAAGGCCAGAGATTAGTGCGCTGCATGGCTTCCCTGTTAGCTTGAATTATGTGGGAGACTGATCCAAACCTGGATGCTGACATTGCAGGGGGCTTTGAGTGCCTCCAGCAGTGACTGCTATATGGCCAGCTTTAGCAAGGAGATTGTACAACGATGCAGTCCAACTGCTCTGCAGTCCACTAAAGTGCTCATGAATTTGCATTCTGTGCCAGGTGGGGGCGAGTTCTGGAGAACTTGGTGGCACTTTGATGCCTCTGCATTGCTTGATTGGGCAGATAAGCTTGGAGCCCAACCCCAATCATATCAATGTGGCTGTGCCTGAACTGTCTCAATTGCAGAGGAATGGTCACTTTCTGCAGGTTTCCAGAATGTGTGGCCACTTCCCTTGCCCACCCTATCCCCCTACCTGGGATGCCTGTGCACTATATTCAATGGCAGGGCTGCCCTTGCACCCCCCTCCCGCCACCAGTTGCCTCAGAAGCAGGGCTTCCCTTAACCACCACTGCCACCCCCCTCAGCCAGTCGCCTCAACAGCAAGGCTGCACTTGCCCCCCGCCCCCCACTCACCCTCACAAGTCACCTCAGAGGCAAGGCTGCACTTGCCGCCCTCACCCTCACCCTCAAAAGTTGCCTCAGGGGCAAGGCAGAACTTAACCCTGACCCCCCTGGCTCCCCTGAAGCCTGCAAAGCAACAGGCAACCCTGGCGAGCTCTGCAGAGCGTTGCTGTGCACTCACCTCCAGTTCATCCAAAGTGAAGGCTGCCAAGTGCATGTCACCTCTGTGCTGTTGTGAAACATGTCAGTGTGCTTTCCCGCCGACGTGGATGGATGATCCAGCAAGAGCCTGGCAGGATGGTCTGATAATGATATGCTGATGTATTACAGTGTGGATCTTGATAACCAATGCTGGGAAACGCAGCCCACCGTTGGCCGGCTGAGCGGACAATCGCGACCTACCTTCACGCAGTCGTGAAACTGATCACGCCATATTGTTCGCTCATGCCACCTATCACACCCGCCGCCAGCAGGCATGGAAAATTCCGCCCAGAGTTAACATTTCAAGCCCAATATGACTCTCCTTCAGAATGGAAGAGAGGTATTATGTGATGGGTTTCATGCTGTTGAAAAAGGGGGAGGGGCGGGTGAATTAAAAGAGAAAGTCAGGGATAGGTCAGAGGGTGGGGGAGATTAAATGATAAAGATGTCATGGAACGGAAGGCAAAAAGAGTGGTCATGGCAGTACCAGTCTAGGTGTTGATAGCAGAATACAGGTCAGCGCTGTCTGAAAGCAAAAACATGAGAACAAGATACAGACTGGCACTAGGGGAAAAGAAAGCAAAATGGAGGGCAGAGTTCATGGCCTGAAGTTGTTGAACTCAATGCTGAGTCCAGAAGGCTGCAAAGTGCCTAATCAGAAGATGAGATGCTGTTCCTCCAGCTTGTACTGAGCTTCACTGGAGCATTGTAGCAGGCTGAGGACAGAAATGAATATGAGAGCAAGTGAGCATAGGTGTGCCATCTTTAACACATTTGTGGTTTTACAAAAAGAATTGAACAATGTCCTGAGTGGATAAAGGATACAACATAGTTCTTGAGGGAAGGGAAACAGTGCCCATATTCCCTGAAATTAGGCCATTGCCTCTCTCCGACTCTTTAACTTTCCAGCTTGGCATGTATTATTCTTTCTCAACATGAAATATCAAACACTTTAAGATGTTACCCTGCACATGAGGAGTGATATAGGGTGTAAGTTGGTGCTGGTATTTTCATAGCAAGGGTGCCTCTGAACATTGGTGATTTTGTGAGAATCAGATATATCCATGTTCCTTGATGATCTATTGAAGAATCTGGCCTTGTACTTGAAGTCTAATTCTCTTGTGGCCTTTGCTTTGTTTTAATAACATCCTGGATTTTGGGTTTTCCAAAACAAATTGCAAGAGAGTGCACTCATTCTCAGTAATTGAAAGACTTGAAGTACTGAATAGTATGCATTTTTTACCATGAAATTAATGCTTGGATTCACATCATTGGGTTGTCTTTGGTTGATTTTATGAAATTGAAAACAGCTTTGGATGAGTTGAATTTAACAATCAAAAGCACCATGAATTTGAATTAATTTAATCATTAAAAATACTATTCAGAAACCTGCATTTTCACCTTTAGAAATATAAGGAATCTTTTCACCAACCAAGATGTCAACTTTACATAACATTCCTGACATGAACATGTCAGTTGTAGAAGTTGCAAGCATGTCAATTTTCACAGCATGTGTGATGTTTGAATAACAGATATATATATATCATATATATTCATTTGTCAACATGTATACCTCTATGTTGTTAACATATCCTATACATGATGATAAAAGCAACGATACCTGACGGTAGCTTTGGAATTTTTAACCCATGCATGAAGAAAGCTGGATAACTCATGAATGACAGAGTTACAAATCACAGAATCACAGTGCAGAAGAAGCCCTTCGGCCCATTGAGTCTGCACTGACACGTGAGAAACGCCTGACCTACATTCCTAATCCCATTTACCAGCACTTGGCCCATAGCTTTGAATGTTATGATGTGCCAAGTGCTCATCCAGGTACTTTTTAAAGGATGTGAGGCAACCCGCCTCCACCACCCTCCCAGGTAGCGCATTCCAGACCGTCACCACCCTCTGGGTAAAAAAGTTTTTCCTCACACCCCACCTAAACATCCTGCACTTTACCTTGAACCTCTCGTGACTGACCCTTCAACTAAGGGGAACAGCTGCTCCCTATCCACCCTGTCCATGCCCCTCATAATCTTGTACACCTCGATAAGGCCGCCCTTCAGTCTTCTCTGCTCCAACGAAAACAACCCAAGTCTATCCAACCTCTCTTCATAACTTAAATGTTTCATCCCAGGCAACATCCTGGTGAATCTCCTCTGCACCCCCTCCAGTGCAATCACATCCTTCCTATAATGTGGCGACCAGAACTGCACACAGTACTCCAGCTGTGGCCTCACCAAGGTTCTATACAACTCCAACATGACCTCTCTACTTTTGTAAACTATGCCTTGATTGATTAAGGCAAGTGTCCCTTATGCCTTTTTCACCAACCCGCTAACATGCCCCTCCGCCTTCAGAGATCTATGGACACACACACCAAGGTCCCTTTGTTCCTCAGATGTAATAATGTAACATTCCCTTCTTAGAAATTAAAGAAACATGCCATTCCATAGTTGCAAACTGTTTCTATTTTTGTAACACATTGTTATCTTAAAATATATTTTCTATTGAATATCACTGGTCTTAAAATAGAAGAATTTAGTGACCTCAAAAAATTCTTTGATTTTTGAGAACAAACAAGAAATCATATAGAATGATAGACTCTACAGCAAAAACATAGGCCATTCAGCCTATCAAGCCTGCACATTCTTTTTTCCACAGACTCAGTGCTTGATTCCCATTCCCTTTAATATTCCTCTTTTCAAACAATTATCTAATTCTATTTTAAAAAGGATTTTGTGAAGTCTGCTTCAGCTATGGTTGGTGGCACAGAATTGCATGCTCTAATCATTCTATGTAAAATAATTCTATGGTGTAAATAATGTTATGAATGGTCTCTTGCTGAACCAATAAATATTAAGTCAGGTTTAACTAAACTTTAGATAGACATGCCCTAAAGGAGCGGATTTCACGATAACCCTGATTTAATGAAGTAACTGATGTGTGCCTCAACAAAATCAATTGGCGATCGCCATCAGCTGATTTTAGATTTTTTTTAGGCAAAGCCAGCATTTGTTCCCCATCCTTAATTGACTTTGAATAGCTGGTGGTGAGCTGTCTTCGTGAACTGCTGCAATTCATCTGGTGTACTTAAACCTACAGTGCTGTTAGGAAGGGAGTTTGAACTGCCATTATCACCAAAAACAGGTATAAAAGCTGACTATAGGATATATACAACGCATAGTGAATTATTTAGCAGCAAATTTCTTGGAAGAGATTTGCAACGACTCAATTTGCAGAGTTTATGATACTCTATTGCTGAGAATTCCAATATCCTGTAACTAAAAATATCAGTTCGTCAGCAAATCTTCTGCTATAAGTTTGCCTTAAAGATGATCTTTACCAAGGAAGAAGATACTGTGCAGATCATGGTGAAAAGGAGGTAGCTCAGACACATGGGGTTTCAAAATTGATAAGGAGGCTGTGAATTGGATAGGCTGCCTGTACTTAAAGTTGATAAAGAACCAGGGACATATGAGTTGCATCCAGGGATACTGAGGGAAGTGTCAGTGAAAATTGTGGAGACACTGGCCATAATTTTCCAACCTTCCTTAGACTCAGGGGTGGTCCCAGAGGATTGGAGAATTGCAAATGTTACATCCTTGTTCAAGAAGGGGTGTAAAGATAAACCCAGCGACTACAGGCCAGTCAGTTTAACCTCGGTGATGGGGAAGCATCTAGAAACGATCATTCGGGACAAAATTAATAGTCACTTTGAAAAATGTGTGTTAATTAAGGGAAGCCAGCATGGATTTGTTAAGGGAAAATCATGTTGAACTTGTTTGAGTTTTTTAAAGAGGTAACTGAGTGGGTTGATGAGGGTTTTGCTGTAGATGTCATGTACATGGGCTTCCAAAAGTAATTTGATAACATGCAGCACAACAGCTTTTTGAGCAAAGTTAAAGCTCATGGAATAAGGGGGACAGTGGCAACATGGGTACAAAATTGGCTGTATGACAGGAAACAGAGAGTAGTGGTGGGTGAATGGTTGTTTTTTGGACTGGAGGAAGGTTTATAGTGGAGTTCCCCAGGGATTGGTGTTAGGACCCCAGCTCTTCCTGATATATATATATATATATATATATATATTAATGACCTAGACCTTGATGTACAGGGCACAATTTCAAAACTTACGGATGATACAAAACTTTGAAGTATTGTGAACAATGAAGAGAATAGTATAGAACATCAAAAGGACAAGGTGATGGAATGAGCAGATGAGTGGCAGATGAAAATTAATGCAGAACAGTGTGAAGTGATTCATTTTGGTAGAAAGAACATAAACAGATAATAGAAAATAAGGGGCGTAATTTTCCGTGCCCACTGGCTTCAGGCATCATGGTGGACATGAGTGGACAATATGGCGGGAAGGCCAAAAATCAATTTCATGACATCCTGAAACCAGTTTGCAATCGTCCGCTCTGCCTGTCAATGGCAGGCCATGTTTCCCGCCGCCACATGTCGGGAACTTCATTTTAATACATCTGCATATCATTATACGCCTTGCTCGCTGGAGTCATCCACCCATGCTGGACCATCCGGGAATGTCAATGTGTTTCACAAAAGCATTTATAAGGTATGCACCCGACGAGTTACACTTCGCGGGGAAATTGAAGGTGTGTGCACAGTAATATTGCGCAGTGCTCGCGAGGGGCGCCTGTTAGATCTCAAGGTGGAGGTACCATGCATTCAGGCGAGGGCATAGGTAAGTCACTTTTCCCGGCTGGCTGACAGTGTGGTGCCGGCACAAGGGCTGCTCTGCGCTTGAGGCGAGTTGGTGGGGAAGTGGGGGCAAGGGCTGCACTGTGGTTGATGGTAGTGCACCAACAGTTCTGGGTTGGGGGAGGATGGAAGCAGCTATGCATTAGGGAAACCTTGTCTAATGTGGCTATTCCTCCGCAGTTGAGACAGTTCAGACACAGCCACATTGACATTCTTGGAGTCGTGCCTCTAGCTTATTTGCCCACTCAAGCAACGCAGAGGCCTGAAAGTGCCACCAAATGCTCCAGAGCTTTTCAGCCCTTGGGCACAGACTGCAAACTAATGAACATTTTAGTGGACTGCAGAACAATTGGACGACTGGGCATGTTGGATAATCTCCTTATGGAAGCTGGCCATGGAGCAGTCACTGGTGGAGGCGCTCACAGCCCCTTTCAATGTCTTTATTAAGGTTTGGACCAGTCTCCCCGATGGTTCAAGCTAACAGTGCAGCCTTGCAGTGTGGGTTAGGAGAATGCCTATGCCTGAGCTGAGAGCACAGCATGCAGCCCAGTGGGCAAAGCTGTTGCTAATCAGTCAGGTGGAGTGGGGCGGAGGTGCATGGCATTTTGAGCAGCCATGTAGCGCATCAAACTCTGGCCATTCAAGTCATGGCCTACACTCTCTGGGATGTGTCAAAGGGCCTTTAGGCTCAACTAAGAGAGGTTCTTAGTACAACCAAGCTAACCCACATGCCTCTCTCTTCCATCCTGCAGGAGGATTGCATCAGGAGCATGGAGTCTGGTGATTGAGCTGTATGCCTAATGGCTTACAGAGAGCGGAGATGAGGAAGAAGAGAGCAACAGAGACATCTTGCTGGGTAGAAGGAGGAGCAGCATTCTCAGGAAGAAGAGGCGGCTGGGGCTCCCATGCATGCCGCTGAAGAACCACAGCGAGCCGCCGCTGGTGGGCATCTAGCTAGACCCAGGGTCTATAGATGGCGCTAATCATTCCTGCAGATGACCGAGAACCAGTGTCGCCGAAGACTGCTCATGTCCAGGGAACTGGTCTGTCACATCTGCCAGCTACTGAAGGATTTGGCACCACGAGGGCATCCACTGCCAGTGCCCATGAAAGTGACCAGTTCACATGAAAGTGAACCCTTTCAGGGTTCCATAGATGACCTCTGTGGGATTTCACAAGCCTCCACACACAAATGCATCCATGAGATCTCGGATGCCATCTTCGCAAAGGCACAGAAATTTGTGCATTTCGCCCGGGACCAGGAATGCCGGGTTGCAAGAGTGCTGGGATTTGCCCAGATCTCAGGTTTCCCACAGGTGTAGGGTGCCATCGACTGCATTCACATAGTGCTCAGATCTCTGTCGCAACAAGTGGTCAACTATGTCAAACAATCTCTGAATGTTCAGCTGGTGTGCAACCACCACAAACACATCCTGCAGGTCTGCGCACGGTTCCCAGGGAGTGTCCATGACTCCTATATTCTCAGTAGACCTCAGATCCATTATATACAAAAACAAACCCTTCAAGGGTCATTGGACTCGAAACGTCAACTCTTTTCTTCTCCACCGATGCTGCCAGACCTGCTGAGTTTTTCCAGGTAATTCTGTTTTTGTTTTTGTTTTGGATTTCCAGCATCCGCAGTAGTTTTTTGTTTTTATCTCAGATCCATTATGTCTTCCAGGATCCACAGAAGCTGCAGGGATGGCTTCTCAGGGACAAGGACTACCCACAGACAACGTGGCTGATGACACCCGTGCGGTGCCTCCGATTGCAGCAGAGAGAAAGTACAACGAGGCTTATGCTGCAACTCACACCTTGGTGGAGAAAACCCTTGGAATGTTGAAAATGAGGCTCCGGTGCCTGGACCGGTCTGGTGGAGGCCTGCAATACAGTCCACAGAGGGTATCATGCATCGTCGTAGCCTGCTGCGCCCTTCACACCCTGGCACTGCAATGGGGAGAGGAGGAGATGGAGGAGCTGCATGTCTCCTGTGGTGAAGAGGACGTCGATGAGGATGAGGGTGAGAAGGTATTAGAAGGCGAGGATGACGGCAATGAGGCCATTACACTGGCCAGATGAAGCAGGCACACACAGGAGGCCCTCATAGCTGCTAGATTCATGGAGGATGATGACGACATGCAGTGAGGAGACACCATGGATCCTCACATTGCATCTATGAATGTTTGACTCCTGCCTGGCTGATGGCACCTCGCTTGCGCTTTGTGAACAGGGACATATCATGGAGATGCAGCGGAGAAACTTCAAATCTGATCCTGTGGCACCCTTCGTGAACTGAGCCCTTCAGAACCACACTACAACCGGACACAGATGCTGATGAGTTGGGGGCCCAGCCGCACCTCAGAGGTGCTGGGAGCACACAGGGAGAATGATGTAAGTCTGTGCAGCTGGCCCAGGACATTCTGGCAGCAATGGTAAGCCCCATCGAGGTGCATGACAGATATGACCAGTGGCAATGAAGGCACACCCCATGTGCTGGGAAGGTTGCACAAAGCACAGGGAAGAGGCCCTGGACTGAGACACCTGCCTTTATCTTATGCAGGGACCAAGGTTTCACATCTGAGTGACATGAACACTGCTCATCAGAACAAGGAGGCACACCCCGTGTGCTGGGAAGGTTGCACAAAGCACAGGGAAGAGGCCCTGGACTGAGACACCTGCCTTTATCTTGTGCAGGGACCAAGGTTTCACATCTGAGTGACATGAACACTGCTCATCAGAAAAAGGAGCCATAGACAAGGAGATATTCTTGGGAGTTTATTAACAAAGTGAACATTATGTACAAGTGATTAATATCTGTGCCCAGGCTATGCAACTACATTTTCTTAACCGTCCTAACCCTGCTGTTATATTTTGGTGCTCGTTCGACATCCACAATGGAGCTGGAGGCAGCCTGCTGACTGCTGCATCCTGTCTATGATGACCTAGATGGGCATCCTATGGAGGGCCAAAGCCTTGAGAGCCCCGGCCTGATTTTGGGGTCCTGCTGTGTGGCAGTGGCACCCTCCTTGGCCTGTAGAGCTGGATTTGCTGGGCTCACAGGAAGAGGGGATTCAGATAGGCTGGAAACTCTCAGAGTAACCTTTGTGCATGGTCCCAGGGTGTGCACCTGCTGATTCCCTTCCCTTTGGGTGTCCGAGGGCCCCTGGATGCCTCTTTGAGGAGAAAGGATAGCTGGAGTGCGATTGAACTGCCCCACACCCCTCTTGCATTGACACTGTTGGAAGCCAACTTTGGCGTTAGCGATGGAATTTAGCCCACATAGCAGTGCAGGACCAATGTCCTGGACCAAGGTCTCCATGCAGCTGCTATCCTACCAGTGTTGACCTCAGCATGTTGGCATACTGGCGCTATCACCGCAGACTGAAGGCGGACAGAATCCTCCATCATGCCTTGCAACCTGAGGAGTGCGAGCTTGCCTTTGCAGTTCCAACAATGGAGGAATAACCGAGTCCAGAGGCTCCTCATCTGACTGGACACCGCAGATTTCTGGTGCCCAGCTGCCCTCTGAGTGCTGGACATCTGGGAAGTCCCTGCCACCACCTGCTGTGGATCAGAGAGTGTGATGTGCTCCCCAGATTGTGACCCCGAGGCTACTCTAAAGCTAGGTCCCACTGAGGTGTGTGTCTCTGCGTTGGTGGAGGGTATGGGTGAGCACTGTGATGGGTCTTCAATGAGAGCTTCAGCAGATTCCTCTTCTGATTCCTCTTTCCTCGGGGCTTGAGTTCAGAACCTGGATCGTGAACTCCCTTGCCTGTTTCCCAGATGTGCCCGCGAAAGCAAGGAGAGATAATTAGTGCACAGCAGTGGCCTGTGAAACAGCACGCATCACTCACAGTATCGTTGTCTGATGGATGTTGCACTGCTGGATCCTCAATTGGTTGAGCACTGCCGACCTCACCGTCAGCACAGGAATGGTCCAGATCTTCGCCAGCCAGTTGGATGACTCTATTTTCAAAGTCCATGAGGATTTCAGGCTCTGTAAGCCATTAGGCATACAGCTCAATACCAGTCTGCGACCTCTCCCCCTTGTTGTGTGTCAGCTTGTCCTGCATGAAGACAGATGGAGAGAGTGTAAGCAAGACGCCTGCCAGGCCAGATGATAAGTATGCCTGGTATGTGTGGGTGGTGGGTGATCCCATGGACAGAATGAGGACAATGAAGGCGTGTGTGAGGGAGTAAATGGTGATGTTCCTTGAACTGGCAGTGAGTGAGGTCCCTGTGGATGTGTGATGGGTTTGTGAGTGTGTGAGTTGAAAGTGATGAGAAGAGTGACTTACCCTGGCAGAAGGGAGGAGATCTTTTGGCACTAGGTGGCTGTCCTCTTTTGCAGGCATTGGCACTGACCACCCCTGCCATTGCCTCCCAAGCCAGATTGATGATGTTGCTGCCCCTCCTGCAGCCAAAGTAGGGGTAGTGGACATCATGGCAGGCCTCCAATATGTCCAAAAGGTGTTCCAGGGATGCATCACTGAACTGGGGGGCTGCAGTCTTCTTACCTTTCAGGGTCATGTCTTCTGTGCAGCAGTCCTAGGCTGGCAGCACTGAGAGGTGTACATGCGGCTACACTTTAAATATGGTGCCCACCGTGAGGAAACGGCGAGGTGATGGTGTGGCAGGTGAATCGGAGGGTGCCCACCAATGAAACAGCATGTTTCCCAGGAATGCATGATTAATGAGGCAGGATTGGGACGATATGGTGTGAACAGCCGCCATTGCAGCCGATGGGTAAAACTTTCTTTTTTCCGCCCGCTTCAGCACTTAGTGCAAATCTGGGATGATTCTGCCCAAGGGGTATAATTCTAAAGCAATTCCAATAGCAGACAGACCTGGGTGTATATGTGCATAAACGATTGAATAAGTTGAGAAAGTGTTTAATAAAGCATTTAGCATCAAAGGCTTTATCAATAGGGTCATAGAGTACAAAAACAAGGAAGGTATGTTAAACTTGTATAAAAAACTGGTTCTGCCCCAATAGGAGTATTGCATCTAGTTCTGGGCACCACTCTTTAGAAAGGATGTGAAGTCGTTAGGGAGAGTGCAGGGAAGATTCACAAGAACGGTTCCAGGGATGAAGAATTTCAGTTATGTGAATAGATTGGAGAAGTTGGGACTGTTTTCCTTGGAGAAGAGAAGGTTGAGAGGAGAGTTGATAGAGGTATTTGAAATCATTACAGGTCTGGACAGAATAGATAGGGAGAAACTGTTCCATTGGTGGAAGGATTGAGGACCAGATGGCACAAGGTTTAAGGTAAATGGCAAAAGAAGCAATAGCAACTTGAGGAAAAACATTTTCATGCAGTGAATGGTTAGGATCTTTAGAATGCCTGAGAGTGTGGTGGAGGCAGGTTCAATCCAGGCATTCAAGAGAGATTGGATTATTAACCAAGAAGGAAGAATATGCAGGGCTATGGGAAGAAGGCAGGGAATGGCACTAAGTGAATTGTTCCTTCAGAGAGGCATTCAGTTAAGATGGGCTGAATGGCCTCTTTCTACACTGTAACTATTCTATGATTTAATGATTCAATGAAATATTCCATTTGACCCCTGACGGTGTTTTCCTGATGAATACTTGTTTGGAATTTTCCTGTGTGCAGGAATTTTTCCTGGCTCTGTTCTCTCTCTTTTTAAAACAAGTGTTCTACTAAGATGTTACCCTTAAACATGCTAACATGGTATTAGAAAGGAAACAATATTCATTAAAAAAAATGTTCTTCTGCAATTTATGAGGCTTTTTAATGTTTAAATTAGTTCAAACATTAAAAATAAACAAGAAATTGTTTCTTCACTTTAGCATCCTTTCTGGAAAAAATGTAGCATAAATATTCTTAAAACATTGGTATGGAAAGTAATGATAAATAGGTTGAGCCTTCAAGGAGTATTTCTGCAGTGCACTGATACAGTTTTGTTCAAAATCGAAATGACTCCATCATTCAGTTTGTCATTTTTTCCAAGAATTAAGTAAACAGCACTTAAGCTTAAAGTACTGTACCTTATAAATCCCTTTAAATACGAATTTATTATTGTGCTGACAAGGTCATGGAATTCTACTGAGGATTCATCATTGAATACCTTTAAGAAATAAGTTGACGGGGGGAGTTGCAGGTTGTCTAGCAAAGTAATTGTCATTAATTTTAAATTGCCTTTTCACATTTTTAATTAAAGAAGCAAACTGTATCTTTTGACCCTTGATCAAATCGGGTCACTGATTTAATTGCTGATGCCTGCATAAATGTAAATAGAGGTTTCCTGGAATATGGACAAGGTAATTACTTGTGCAATGTAAATGTCAGATTACACTTTAGCTATTTTCCTGGAAACTTTGTTTGGTTCCTTACAGACACAAATAGCTTCTCCTGCTAATTGTATTAATCCTGTCTCGGTAGGAACATAGGAATAAAGTTAGGCCATTCAGCCTCTCATGTTTGTTCTGCCATTTAAATTGATCATGGCTGATCTACCTCTCAACTCCATTTAATTCCACACTTTCACAGATGTATGTATATGAACATTTTCTGAATGAAGCATTGTCAATTGTACCAATGAATGTAATATGTAAGTTAATCTTAAAATGTGATTTCAGTCAAATTCTTGAGTTGCAAATATGTCTCCAGAGCAGTAATGGAGATCTTGCAACTTCACTAGGAGGCTCACTTACCTCCCTGTTTGACAGAAACCAAATAACAATAAAGATTTATAGTACTACAGGACACCATTCAGTCAATTGTTGTGCTGCCTCTTTCCTGAACAATCCAAATCTAACCCCACTGCCCCATTCTCCCCCTGTAGCCCATATCATCTTCCCCAGAAGGAAAAAAACAGTTCAGATAATTACTCTTATGCCCCAATTTTTACTAGTGTTCCATTTTAAGGTATACAAAACCTGTTCAGACCAGTACTTTTATTTCCCAGTTTTTACTGGTGTTCCATTTTAAGATCTGCTTTAAATATTTATATACTTTTGTAGAAATTACAGTTTTATTTAGTGTGTAATGTACCTTTAAGAATAATACTTGTTAAGGAAGATCACATGAGCTGTAGTAACCAATAGGAGAGTAGCACAGGCTATCTCAGCAGTTAATGTAGAGAGAGAGTTGGAGTTGAAAGCACACATGTAGTTGCTGCTGAGTATATTGTAAATTAACTTAATGTTTCCACCCAAGAAGTGCCTGCAGTTCAACTCTGTTACTAACAGTACCTCAGCCACCTGACAACAAACTGGCGATGAGGATAAAACAGGATTGAACAGAAAAAATCACGTAAAAAGAAATCGACATTGTACTTCACTCAGTGATTGTAAGTAGCAAGCTCAAGTAGCATTGAAGAAGTTATCCTCTCTCAAAATGCCACAATTTTGGAGAATTGATCCATTCGAAGAGCCACAGAAAATTGGTCTCAAGACATAGAACACCTCACATTCTTTTTTCAAGCAAACAAGATTACGGGGGAAGAGAAGAGATGAGTGATTCTCTTGAGTTCTTGTGGGAGCAAAACCTATGCTTTGATTTGAAGTTTGATGGCACACAGTGCCCCAGATTCAAAAGATTTGATAAATTGGTGGACCTAGTGAAGGGTTACATTCAAACAAAGCGCTCAATCATGATGCAGAGGTTCAGGTTTAATTTGTGAAATAGAGCCCCGGGTGAGACAATTGCATGTTACGTGGCAAATTTAAAGCTGCTAATGGAACATTGTGAATTTGGTATGACTCTGAATGACATACTCAGAGATCATAGAAACATAGAAGCTAGGAACAGGAGTAGGCCATTCAGCCCTTCGAACCTGCTCCGCCATTCATTATGATCATGGCTGATCATCCAACTCAATACCCTGCTCCCGCTGTCTCCCCATACCCATTGGTCCCTTTCGCCCCAAGAGTTATATCTAACTCCTTCTTGAAAACATACAATGTTTTAGTCTCAACTACGTTCTGTGGTAATGAATTCCACAGGCTCACCACTCTCTGGGTTAAGAAATTTCTCCTCATCTCAGTCCTAAATGGTCTACCCTGTATCTTCAGACTGTGACCCCTGGTTCTGGACTCCCCCACCATCGGGAACATCCTTCCTGCATCTACCCTGTCTAGACCTGTTAGAATTTTATAGGTTTCTATGAGATTCCCCCCCATTCTTCTGAACTCCAGCAAATATAATCCTAATTGACTCAATCTCTCCTCATATGTCAGTCCCGCCATCCCAGGAATCAGTCTGGTAAACCTTCGCTGCACTCCCTCTATAGCAAGTACATCCTTCCTCAGATAAGGAGACCAAAACTGCACACAATATTCCAGGTGTGGTCTCACAAAGGCCCTGTACAATTGCAGGAAGACATCCCTGTTCCTGTACTCGAATCCTCTGGCTATGAAGGCCAACATACCATTTGCCTTCTTTACCGCCTGCTGCACCTGCATGCTTACCTTCAGCGACTGGTGTACAAGGACACCCAGGTCTCATTGCACATTCTCCTCTCTCAATTTATAGCCATTCAGATAATAATCTGCCTTCCTGTTTTTGCTACCAAAGTGGATAACCTCACATTTATCCACATTATACTGCATCTGCCATGCATTTGCCCACTCACTCAGCTTGTCCAAATCACACTGAAGCATCTCTGCATCCTCCTCACAGCTCACCCTCCCACCCAGCTTTGTGTCATCTGCAAATTTGGAGATATTACATTGAGTTCCCTCATCTAAATCAATAATATATATTGTGAATAACTGGGGTCCCAGCACCGATCCCTGCGGTACCACACTAGTCACTGCCTGCCATTCGGAAAAAGACCCATTTATTCCTACTCTTTGTTTCCTGTCTGCCAACCAGTTTTCTATCCATCTAAATATACTACCCCCAATCCCATGCGCTTTAATTTTACATGCCAATCTCTTATGTGGGACTTTGTCGTAAGCCTTCTGAAAGTCCAAAGAAACTACATCCACTGGCTCCCCCTCATCAATTCTACTAGTTACATCCGCGAAAAATTCCAGTAGATTTGTCAAGCATGATTTCCCTTTCATAAATCCATGCTGACTCTGTCCGATTCTGCCACTGTTTTCCACATGCTCAGCTATTAAATCTTCTATAATGGACTCTAGAATTTTCCCCACTACTGATGTCAGGCTGCCTGGTCTATAATTCCCTGTTTTCTCTCTGCCTCCCTTGTTAAATAATGGGGTTACCTTAGCTACCCTCCAATCTGTAGGAACTGTTCCAGAGTCCATAGAATCTCAGAAGATGACCACCAATGCATCCACTATTTCTAGGGCCAATTCCTTAAATACTCTGGGATGTAGATAATCAGGCCCTGGGGATTTATCGGTCTTCAATCCCGTCAATTTCCCCAACACCATTTCCCTACTAATACTGATTTCTTTCAGTTCCTCCCTCTCACTAAACCCTGTGTTCCCCAACATTTCTGGTATGTTATTTGTGTCCTCCTTTGTGAAGACAGAACCAAAGTATGTATTTAGTTGGTCAGCCATTTCTTTGTTCCCCATTATAAATTCCCCTGTTTCTGACTGTAAGGGACCTACATTTATCTTCACCAATCTTCTTCTCTTCACATACCTACAGAAACCTTTACAGTCAGTTTTTATGTTCCCTGCAAGTTTACTCTCGTACTCTATTTTCCCGTCCTTAATCAATCCCTTGGTCCTCCTTTGCTGAATTCTAAACTGCTCCCAATCCTCAGGTCTGTTGTTTTTTCTGGCCAATTTGTATGCCTCTTCCTTGCATCTAATACTATCTCTAATTTCCCTTGTAAACAATGGTTTGGCCACTTTTCCTGTTTTACTTTTGCACCAGACAGAAATAAACAATTCAGCAGGCCTGGCAGCATCTGCGGAGAGGAACACAGTTAACGTTTCGAGTCCGTATGACTCTTCAACAGAACTAAGTAAAAATAGAAAAGAGGTGAAATATAAGCTGGTTTAAGGGGGGTGGTGGGACAGGTAGAGCTGGATAGATGGCCAGTGATAGGTGGAGATAGCCAAAAGAGTTCATAGACAAAAGGGCAAAGAGGTGTTGAAGGTGGTGATATTATCTAAGGAATGTGCGAATTAAGGGTAGAAAGCAGGACAAGCAGGTTACAGATAGCCCTAGTGGGGGTGGGGTGGGGTGAAGGGAAGGGATCGAAATAGGCTAAAAGGTAGAGATAAAACAATGGATGGAAATGCATTTAAAAATAATGGAAATAAGTGGGAAAAGAAAAATCTATGTAAATTATTGGGAAAAAAAAGGGGGATCGGAAAAGGGGTGGGGATGGAGGAGAGAGTTCATGATCTAAAATTGTTGAACTCAATATTCAGTCCGGAAGGCTGTAAAGTGCCTAGTCGGAAGATGAGGTGCTGTTCCTCCAGTTTGCGTTGAGCTTCACTGGAACAATGCAGCAGGCCAAGGATGGACATGTGGGCATGAGAGCAGGGTGGAGTGTTGAAATGGCAAGCAACAGGGAGGTCTGGGTCATGCTTGCGGACAGACCGAAGGTGTTCTGCAAAGCGGTCACCCAGTCTGCGTTTGGTCTCTCCAATGTAGAGGAAACCACATTGGGAGCAACAAATGCAGTAGACTAAATTGAGGGAAGTGCAAGTGAAATGCTGCTTCATTTGAAAGGAGTGTTTGGGCCCTTGGACGGTGAGGAGAGGGGAAGTAAAGGGGCAGGTGTTGTACCTTCTGTGGTTGCATGGGAAGGTGCCGTGGGAGGGGGTTGAGGTGTAGGGAGTGATGGAGGAGTGGACCAGGGTGTCCCGGAGGGAACGATCCCTGCGGAATGCCACCGGGGGTGTGAAGGGAAGATGTGTTTGCTGGTGGCATCATGCTGGATTTGGCGGAAATGGCGGATGATGATCCTTTGAATGTGGAGGCTGGTGGGGTGATAAGTGAGGACAAGGGGGACCCTATCATGTTTCTGGGAGGGAGAGGAAGGTGTGATGGTGGATGCGCGGGAGATGGGCCGGACACGGTTGAGGGCCCTGTCAACGACCGTGGGTGGAAACCTCGGTTAAGGAAGAAGGAAGACATGTCAGAGGAACTGTTTTTGAAAGTGGCATCATCAGAACAGTTGCAACGGAGGCGAAGGAACTGAGAGAATGGGATGGAGTCCTTAGGGGAAGCAGAGTGTGAGGAGCTGTAGTCGAGGTAGCTGTGGGAGTTGGTGGCTTGTAATGAATATTGGTGGACAGTCTATCACCAGAAATTGAGACAGAGAGGTCAAGGAAGGGAAGGGAAGTGTCAGAGACGGACCATGTGAAAATGATGGAGGGGTGGAAATTGGAAGCAATATTAATAAATTGTTCCAGGTCCAGACGAGAGCATGAAGCAGCACCGAAGTAATCATCGATGTACCGGAGAAAGAATTGTGGGAGGGGGCCGGAGTAGGACTGGATCAAGGAATGTTCCACATACCCCATAAAGAGACAGACATTACTGGGGCCCATGCGAGTACCCATAGCCACACCTTTTATTTGGAGCAAGTGAGAGGAGTTTAAGGAGAAATTGTTCAGTGTGAGAACAAGTTCAATCAGACAGAGGAGTGTAGTGGTGGATGGGGATTGTTCGGGCCTCTGTTCGAGGAAGAAGCGGAGAGCCCTCAGACTATCCCGGTGGGGGTGGAGGAGTAGAGGGATTGGACGTCCATTGTGAAGAGGAGGCAGTTGAGCTTGTATCTGAGAGAAGTCTGGCCAATAGTGAAGTCAAAAGAAAGGCCAAGATTAAAGTCTGTGCTAGAAAGAAGAAGGCACAAAAAAAGATGCAGAAATACTAATAGGGCCTTAATTCTGCCAGCATACGAATACACTTTCGTACATAGGCCTGGCAATCAAATTGAAACGCCGATGCCCTTAGTCATTTGCGTTTACAAGAAAATGATGAACACGTCCCAGTTCCACAGGAACTTGTTTTACTGTTAAATTTCTTAGATTCCTTAGCTGGGGAAACAACCTCTCAGTGTCAAGCCTCTTCAGAACCTTGCATGTTTCAATGAGATCACCTCTCATTCCTCTGAACTGCAGAGAATATAAACTCAATCTAACCCTGTGGACTTTGCCAGCGAATCAACTCTTGCCACCCCTCTACGCATCTTATTCCAGTATGTCCATTCACTTATGAACAAGGCTCATGAACGTTTTGTGAATGATTGCATGGTCTTAATGGAAACCAGGCTGAGAGGTGATGACATCTTCCCCTTAATGAAAACCATCAGCTTGTTTACATCTTCCACCACTTGCCCTGTCAAGGCCATCACAGTGGTGGTGTGACATTCATCACAAGATCATACCTTGGCTGAGTCTTCCAGGGTGCTTATTTCCAGCTCTTCATTGGAGGAGGTGTCCTCTTGGATGGAGGTGAGGACATGGATGGAGCTGACGGACTGGCTGGCTGAGGGTGTCAGTCGCTTGGCAGAGCTCCCTGTGAACCAAAGTAGAGATAGTTAGTGCATGACAGCAGAGTCAAAAGCAGGAGAGAGAGCACTCGCAGTTGTGCTGAGAGAAGGATGATGTGGTGCAGAATCCTCATGAGGGTGTTCACCGCCGACCTCACCGTTGCCGCAGGCACAGTCCACATCCTCACCAGTCAGCACGATAGCACGCTCCTCAAAGTGAGTGAGGCACCTAATATGAGCCACTCCACCCCCAGCCTGGGACCTCTCTCTCTGTTGTGAGCCAGCTTCTCCTGCATGAAAACAGATGGAGAGAGTGTAAGCAGGACACATGACACTATATGGAATTTTTGTGTGGTGAGCAGAGACAGGGATGGGATGAGGACATGAGCTCCACAGGATATGAGCCTGAGAAAGATGTGAGGGTGTGTGTGAGAGTTGGTGGTGCTGTCCCTTGAGGTGTGAGATCTCTGTGGATGTGTGATGGGTTTGTGAGTGTGTTAGTTGAGGGTAATGAGAAGAGTGGCTTACCGAATATGTTGTGGAAACTTGTAATTACTCTATACTATATGCCTCATATATAAAACCCAAGGGGCAAAAATTTGGATTTGCAGTGCCACTGCAACCAGCACTATGGAAGCTGGATGTTGTCCACGTAAGGCATGCAGTACTTCCAGCACTGCCTGTGGGGCACCCCAAGGGGCAGTCTCGTAAGTGTGCCATGCAGGCACCTGAAGCTTCCCAACTGGCCAGATCGTAATGTCAAACAGATGTATCAACTGATTTGGCACGCATTTTACAAACTTAGATCAAGCAGGTCCATTCAACTTATTTGCTTGTCACTCACCAAAGAACACACTTACAGCTGCTAGCACTAGCATTAAAGGGTCAGACACCCAACTTGCAGGTGAGATAATTTACATAAACTTCTACTGTTGTAAAATGTCTGTAAGTACTCTGGAGTGTTTTTAGAGGTGCTGTGGTGAGTTGCTGGATTTGGGAGGGAGTGCATCCTCATAGGGAGAGCCAAGAATTTGGTGATCTGTCCACACAAAGACTGCAACAGATTTGGGAACTGCAGTTGCAGTGCCTCGGGGTCTGCAACAGAACAAGAAGATGGAGCAGAGGGTGTGGAGAGGGCAACCTCTGTATGATGCCCTCTGCCAAGTTGCAGCCAGACTGCTCCATGGTCCTTGACAATGAAAGGAGGCTGTCTGGCAGGCTTGCCAATGCACCAAGCATCTTGGTGTACATCCTCATTACCCTGTAGGCTGCTCCATCAAAGTCCTCACCTAAGTTCCCTTGTAGAAGAACTCAGCTGTGACTGGGCAGGTGACAGTTCTTGGGTACCTGAAGCAGAAAAACAGAAAGGGAAGGTTGGGGTGAGGGAAGCAGAGTGAGTAGAAACCAAGAGATCCATGGTCACATCATCAGCAACTTGCACATCATGTCAGAGGCTGCATTATGTGTTGAGAAGGGGCTGCATTATATGTTGAGAAGGGGCTGCATTATGTGTTGAGAAGGGCCAAAATGCAGAAACAAACCATCATCCTCAGTGAAAGCGAATGCCACGGGCCCTGTTGCAGCCAGCCCCATGATGCTGAGGACCATCTTCTGCCTCAGGCTCAGGAGATGCTGGCAACTTTCCCAGAAGGTAAAAAATACAGTTCAGACCAGCACTCTTATTTCCTAGTTTTTACTGCTGTTCCATTTTAAGGTATACAAGACCAGTTTGGACCAGTATTCTTATTTCTCAACTTTTACAGTTTTTTTTCCTTCTGGGTTGTTCCTCACTCATTATGCTCTGCTCCCTCCTATTGCATGAGAGAGGGAAAAATGTTAGTGATTGTGTTGCAGTGTTTGGTTGATGAGCCTCCAACAGCTGAATAGCTGGAGGCTTGTGGGAGCAGCAGGAGTTGGGAGTGGGACTGGCATCATTGCCATGTTAGGGTGAGGTCAAGTATTGGGATGTTATGGGTTCCAGGTGCTACTGATGGGTGAGTATTGGAGCTGTGGTGCATTGGTGGAGCAGTGGGTAGGAGGAGATGTCATGTGAAGATGCATTCACTACCCTTGACCACCTACTTGAGGACACTAAGCCTCTTGTGGCATCGCTGCCATGTCCTCAGGCTAGACACCTTGGATTGACCTCCATGGCCACCTGCCTCCATTCTCTTCAGTGGGTGGTCCTTATGGGCCTCCTGGACCCTGTGTGGAAACATAGCTTTCCTTCTGTCTACCTCCACCACTAAGGCCTCCAGCATCATACTCATTAAAACTAAGAGCCCTCTCTCTTTTCTAGTGCTCCATTTGTGCAGCTCCTTCATGCAGCCAGTGTCAATACAGGAAGCCAGGAGCAAGCTCCATTCCATTGAGTACAGTTGCTCCTTAACAGGGGCAGGTTGCCTTTAAGAGGAGCAGGCTGGTGGCACCACATATTGTCAGCACATACTGGGCGGCCCCCTGCTGAGCACTCAGGCATAAGGTCATAAGATCATAAGTAACATGAGCAGCGGTTGGCCATTTGGCTCATTGAGTCTGCTCAGCCATTCAATATGATCATGGCCTTAAGAGGCGATCTCATTGAAACAAGCAAGATTATGAAGGGGCTTGACAGGGTAGACACTAAGAGATTGTTTGCCTGGTTGGGGAACACTGGGGCACAGCCTCAGGCTAACATGCCAATTATTTATCACTGAGATGAGGAGGAATTTTTTTTTATTCGTTCATGGGATGTAGGCATCGCTGGCTAGGCCAACATTTATTACCCATCCCTAATTGCCATTGTTCAGGGGGCATTTAAGAGTCAACCACATTGCTGTGGATCTGGAGTCACATGAAGTCCAGACCAGGGTAAGGACAGCAGATTTCCTGTCCAAAAGGACATGAGTGAACCAGATGGGTTTTTACAATAAAGATCAGGCAATGTTTTTGTGATCTTCATTAGACTTTTAATTCCAGATTTCTATTAAATTCAAACTTCATCATCTACTATGGTGGGATTTGAACCTAGGTCCTCAAAACATCACCCCAGGTCTTTAGAATATTAGTCCAGTTACAACACCACTATGCTGCTGCCCCCAGATCTTTAGAGGGCTGTGAATCTTTGGAAAGGTTGTGGATGGTCCATCGTTGAAAATGTTCAAGACTGAAATTGACATATTTTTGATCTCTCAGGGAAACAAGAGGAATGGGGAGCAAACAGGAAGATGAAGTTGAGGCAGGACATAAACCTTGATCAAATTAAATGGTGGAGCAGGTTGAGGGGCCATATGGTTTACTCCTCCTCCTATTCGTTATGCTCTTATGTTTTTACATTTTTATTTGTGCAAAGGGTTGACCAGGATTGAAGTCTTCTAGCTACAGGTATGGTGAAACAAGTCTCCATAGAACTCAGCAAGGCTGCAACAGCACATTGCCCTTTGACTCAGTCCAGCTCACCTTACAAAAACATGCCTCATCCTAGCTGAACACACCATAGGGCATTCCAATAAGTAGTCATAAAGAATTCTGCAGCATGGACCAAAAGGTTACCCACCTCTTAGGGAAAGGTGAATGCAAACCATAGATAGACCTGTACGTCTAGACAAGAAACGAAACTGTTTTGCTGCAGTGCAGCATTTGCATACATCACAGCACCATCTTCAGGTAGTGTCTTGCATATGCTCCTATGGCATTTGCTTTAATGTGACCTATGTAGCTTGTTTTTAACATAGATAAAAACACTAACCTTAGATTTGAATTAAAATCTTAAATTAAGTCCTGTGCTGAAAATGACAAAGAAATTAATTCTAGATTACTTTGTATAAAACTAATTGATTAATAGTTTCAAGATATTCAGTTACCTATTTACCTGCAAACACCATGAAGACAAAAGCAATGTGAAAAAGGTTGTTAAATCAATTACTTAATTTGTAATTAATAACCTAATTTCATTCATAAAGAGCGTTACAGACATACATTGTAGAATACAGAGCTTTTGTTGGGGACAGATTGCAGACTTGTTAAAACCATGTTTTTTTATATACTATTTGGCCAAATAAAGGTTCATATCTTCATATCATTGTGGTTTAAATCACAGTCAGGTTACTAATAAATGATATCGTACATTTATGTTTCAAAGGAGTTGTCAGTGTTACCAAGCCAAATGGCCAAAGGTCATGATTGGTCATGAGGGCTTCTGTTGTCCCTTATACTGAGAGGGAGGCTCTCTGTTGCTGCTGCTGAGAGGGATGCTCTCTGTTGCTGATACTGAGGGGAGTGTTTCTCTTGTTGGAGCTGCTGAGAGGGAGGCTTTCTGTTGTTGCTGATACTTAGTGGGTGGGTTCTATTGTTGCTGATACTGAGAGGAAGGGTTTCTGTTGTTGCTGATACTGAGAGGGAGTGTTTCTCTTGTTGGAGCTGCTGAGAGGGAGGCTCTCTGTTGCTGATACTGGAGGGGGGGGTTTCTGTAGTCACTGATACTGACAGGGAGGCTTTCTGTTGTTGCTGATACTTAGTGGGTGGGTTCTATTGTTGCTGATACTGAGAGGAAGGGTTTCTGTTGTTGCTGATCCTGAGAGGAGCGTTTCTTTGGTGGAGCTGCTGAGGGGGAGAGTTTCTGTTGTTGCTGGTACTGAGAGGGGGGTTTTTGTTGCTGATGATATTCGGATGGAGAATTTCTGTTGCTGATATGAGAGGGAGGGTTTCTTGATGCTGCTAATGAGAGAGAGGATTTCTGTGGTCGGTGCTGCTGAGAGATGTTTTCTGTTGCTGATATTGGAGCGGGAAGTTCTGTAGTCACTGATACTGAGAGGGAGGCATTCTGTTGTTGCTGATACTGAGAGGGAGGGTTTTCTTGATGCTGATACTGAGAGGGAGGGTTTCTGTTGTTGGAGCTGCTGAAAGGGACCGTTTCTGTTGCTGCTGATACTGAGAGAGATTTGGGCTCCCCCTGCACCAGCAGGGGGAATGGGCTGTCTCTTATTCAGACCCAGCAACCTTGGAGCCACTGTTTCTCATCTGATCGGACTGTAATTCTCGCACCGGAATCTAACTTAAAATTGGTTAGATGGCCGTTCACTGAGATGTCTGCATGCCAGAAGGAAGAGCTGCCTCACCTGACTCAGCTTCATGGCTGGCTCTCGAGTTGTCTGTGTGGTGCTGAGCTCATGACTGGCACAGCTTACTGAAGTGCCCCTGTCCGTGGCAGTGGAAGCGTTTGGCAACACTTGCAGGACATTGGTCCTTCCCGTGAGTGCGTTTCACACTGCAGTGCCGGTGCGTCATTCAGCTGGGTGGGTGGGGATTGGCTTACTCTGGCTCAGACAGTCCCTGTGCTTGTGTGGTATGATGCGGTGGACCGAGGTGTGGCTTCTGCCCTATAAAGCCCCTTCCCCTCTGTGAATGTTTTTATGTTGGCATCAGAGCTCAAACAGTCTAACTAGCTGGACAACCTTAGAATCATAGAAAAGTAACAGCATAGAACGAGGCCGTTCAGCCCATCATGTCTGCACTGACCGAAAGAGAATAAAATAAAAAAAGATAGCTGTCAATTGTAATCCCACTTTCCAGCACCTGGTCTGTAGCCTTGCAGGTTACAGCACTTTAGGTGCAGATCCATGTACCTTTTAAATGAGTTGAGGGTTTCTGCCTCCACCACCAAACCAGGCAGCGAATTCCAAACACCCACCACCCTCTGGGTGAAGACGTTTTTCCTCATGTCCCCTCTAATCCTTCTTTCAATCGCCTTAAATCTGTGCCCCCTGGTAATTGACCTGTCTGCTCGGGGAATCAGGGCACCCCTATCTACAACGTCGTCTAGAGTAAGATCATCTTTGGATTGGAGAAGGTCGGAAAATGAATCGTCCGTGACACCCACCACAATTCTGCCTCGGATGAGTTCAGATTTCAGATCTCCATATTCGCGTTCTTCTGCCATGTGGCAAAGGTCATTGATAAAGGAATCGAGAGGCTCCCCAGGCTGCTGAAATCTCCTGTTAAATTCGGTGCATTCCAAGATCTTGTTAAATCTCAAGTTGAAGAAAAGGTTGAAAGATTTTAAAACATTGTCAAATTTAGTAAATGATTCATCCATGGCTTGCCTGGCAATGATATCGTCTGCAATCGGCCCAGTGGAATAAAGTAATGTGCTAACTTGTTCTGCCTCTGACTTTTTATTTAATCCTGCAGCATATTCACTTGCATTGCCATAGCCTCCAGGGCTATAGGCCAAACACTGGAAAATGGGATTAGTGTAGCCAAATCTTTGTTGACCTGCACAAAGACAAAGGGCCAAATGGCTTCCTTTTGTGCTGCAAATGTCTATGAGAGTATGAGTCTATGAGTCAGTGCTATACTCCAGGAACCTTTTCCTCCAATAACTCCACTTGTGAAATTGGTCAGGGCCATAGTTGAGGTAAGGGAGGAATAGTTTTCCATCTTTAAAATATTTTAATGTGCAGGTCTCCCTTTAAGAGTGAAGGGGATTTCAAGATGGCGTCGCTGGTATTGATCAAGAAGGGCTTTCGCATGCTTCATATTTCGGTGTGAAATTAAAAATGGCTGTGGTGATCCGCTGGGGAAAAAGGAGCCTCAAAATGGCTACGGGTCAGGGACGCATTGGGAGGGCAGAATTCTCGCTGACTGGGAGGCCAAAGAATCGCAAGGTATGTTTTTTTTTTAATTCTCGTGTTTAATATCTTTTTTTGATTTTTTTTGTGATGTTCCATACTTGGGCCACCACATGGGTAGGATGCTGAGTCAGAGTTCAGGCTGGCAACGAAATGCACAATGGAGTTTCTGCCTGACTGGATTTTTAAAAAATGATTCACACAACTGGCAAGAAGTGAAGGTCAGCTAATGACAGAGGCACCTTCGTAGTCTCGTCATTCCCATCCTGCCCATTCCATAGAAGCTGAGGGCAGAAGATCACATAGTGCAAGGGCTTGGAAAGAGTGAATGGAAATGGGGCAGGAGTGTACATGGACAGCTGCACAGTTCTTGATGACCTCCTGTGAACCCTCCTCCAAGCTGCCAGTGAAAGGCAAGGTGTTTTCCTCCGATGGGATGGCCAGAGGAGATCCCCTTATCTGAGGAAGAAAGGCTGGACGACAATAGCAGAGGTGGTCAGTACCCATGGCATCATGGGGAGGACCTGGCTGCAATGCAGGAAGAGGGTGACTGACCTCCTGCGATCTGCAAGGGTGTGTGATGACCCGCACTGATAATGTGCTCGCAACAATATGCGAGCATTTGCATGTTGTCACGACTCACTGGGGATAGTGTGCTGTAATATCAAGCCCCACTGTTCCCCAAGCTGCGACAAATGTGAAAAGGTTTGATCAAACCACCAGATTGCCCCAATTCTACCCAACTGTTTAATTTAGATTAACAGAATATGAGCACCAGATTGGAAACGTAATAAGTAAGTAACTCTTTTTTGAACAAACTGTGGTTAACCAGAGGCACTATGAACTGCTAATTTTTAACTCAATAACCTAAACTTTACCCCTTCTTAAATCCTTATAAACACACATATAAGTTACATAAGACACACACAAACATGGATTTTAAGGGTGGGATAAAACAGTTCAATCGCACCAATTCTAGTGTATAGGTTTTGATCGGTTGATTTTGATCGATAGCTTCCGAAGTCCTTTCAGTTCTTGTTGATGACGCGAGGTGGTCTTCCAGCACTTTCAGTATTTAATTCACTGGTTGAGCACTTGCCTTTCAATGTCTCTAACAGTGATTTTCCCCTTTGTCTCTTGACAGGGGTTTTCAGAGAGCGATAGCAGGTTATAGAGATATGAGATAAAAAGCCAGATAGCTATTATTGTGGAATTATTGGAATCTTCCAAACACAGGAGAAAGAGGTTTTAGGTCTTGTTCTTTTCAGGCTCTGAGCTATTCTACTGCTTCTCACACAAAACCTGGTCACCTGGTCAGGAGCCAATTAGAACATTGTTGCCAGGCAGCTCCCTTTCCGACACCATCCTGTCTTTCATGGCACACTCTGTTCCAGGACTGCAACATTGTATATATCTCTCATCCTGTTCCAGTGGACATGTCTTTCAACCTGCAGCCATTGTAATTCTAATCCACAGTCCAACAGAAAATTAAAAGATATGTTCTTTACAACAGTCCAACAGAAATAAAAAGATATGTTCCTTACAATGTGGACCACGTGGTAGTAGTCCATCAGGGAAGTGGTTGTGTGGTCCCCAGTCTCTCACAATGCTAACTAAACGTTCTGCGCCCTGCAAGGCTCTGGAGGGCTGAAGTGTAATGGCTAGATTGTTCACTTACAAGGGACATATGCATCCATGCGCAGGGCAGAAGGTCCAGAGATCAAGGGTCTCGTTATTTCCTCAGAGGAAGAGGGCCCACAATGCCCGAGAGATTCGCTGACAGGTGGGGGTGTCCCAGTCTTGGCACTGTTCATCAAGATGAAAGAGGACAACTTGGATCTAATACGTCACCAGGAGGCCAGATCAGTTGGCAAAGGAGAGTCCGGAGTCACTTCTGGGTGTGGTGAGTTTCATGGAGGTTTTCTCTCAGTGAGGGTGGCAAGGGAGTCTGATAAGAACAGGGACTGGAATGTATTTATATGTTTCAATAGTTGAAGGTTGCCACATCTGCGCCCTGCATGTTTGTGTTCAAGATGAAGCAAATGTCACTCATTGTCCTTCCTCATTGTTGAGGTGCACTCATCTATCTTATTCCCTCAACAGGTCACCCAGCGACCTGAACAACTTTGACCCCAAGGGACCACCATTAACTTCTGAGGAAGATGAAAGAGCCTCTGTGGATGCACCATCTCATTCTTGCTCTGCACTTAATACCAGCTCAGATACTAGCACCTCAGTGGGTTTGGGCATATCGATGTTGAATGTTCAGCTGGAGGAGTGTGAATATCTGGCAAAACATAAGGAATAGGAGCAGGAGTAAGTCATTTGGCTCTTTGACCCTACTCCACCATTCAATATGATCATGGCTGATCCTTGTCTCAACGCCAAACTCCAGCTCTCTCCCCATACCCCTTGACGCCTTTAGAATCTAGAAATCTATTTCCTTCTTAAATATACTCAGTGACTTGCCCTCCACAGTGGCAGAGAATTCCATAGGTTCACCATTCTCTGAGTGAAGAAGTTTCTCCTCATCTCGGTCCTGATGGCGTATTTTGTATCCTTACACTGTGACTCCTTGCTCTAGACCTCCCAGCCAGAGGAAACATCATCCCTGCATCCAGTCTGTCCAGCTCTGTCAGAATTTTATACTTTTCAATGAGATCCTCTCTCATTCTTCTAAACTCCAGTGATTACAGGCCTAGTCGACCCAATCTCTCCTCATACGACAATCCTGCCATCCCAGGAATCAGCCTGGTGAACCTTTGCTGAACTCTCTCTATGGCAAGTATACCCTTTCATGGGTAAGGAGACCAAAACTACACAGAATACTCCAGGTGTGGTCTCACCAAGGCCCTGTACAGCTGCAGCAAGACATCCTTGCTCCTGTACTCAAATCCTCTTGCAATGAAGGGCAACATACCATTTGCCTTCTAACTGCTTGCTGCAACTGCATGCTTGTTTTCAGTGACTGGTGTACAAGGACATCCATGTCCCTTTTTACATCAACATTACCCAATCTATCACCATTTAAATAATACTCTCCCATTCTGATTTTCCTACTGAAGTGGATAACTTCACATTTATCCATATTATACTGCATCTGTCATGTATAAATTGCCTTGAAGCCTCTTTACATACTCCTCATCACTCAAATTCCTACCTAGTTTTGTGTCTTCAGCAAAATTGGAAATATTACATTTGGTTCCCTCATCCAAATCATTGATATATATTATGAACAGCTGGGCCCAAGCACTGATCCCTGCGGTGCCCCACTAGTCACCACCTGCTACTCTGAAAAAGATCCATTTGTTACTACTCTCTGTTTCCTGTCAGTTAGCCAATTGTCAATCCATACCAATATTTTACCCCCAATCCCATGTGCTTTAATTTTGCGCACTAACTCTTGTGTGGTACTTTATAAAAAGCTTTCTGAAAATCCAAATTTGCCACATCCACTTGTTTTCCCTTATCTATCCTACTAGTTATGTCCTCAAAAAATCCCCAGAAGGTTTGTCAAATATGATTTCCCTTTCATAAATCCATGCTGACTTTGACTAATTCTGTTGATATTTTCTAAGTGACCTGTTATCACATCTTTTATAATAGACTCTAGCATTTTTCCTACTACTAATGTTAGGCTAACCGGTCTGTAATTCCCTGTTTCCTCTCTCCCTCCTTTTTAAATAATGGGGTTACATTTGCCACCCTCCAATTTGCTAGGTCTGTTCCAGAATCTACAGAATTTTGGAAGATGACAACCAATGCATCCACCATTTCCATAGCTACCTCCTTTAGTGCCCTGGGATGTTGATTATCAGGCCCTGGGGATTTATCAGCTTTCAGTCACATTAATTTCTGCAGCAGTATTTTTTTAGTAATATTAATTTCCTTCAATTCCTCCTGCTCACTAGACCCTTGGTCCTCAGCATTTCTGTGAAGTTATTTGTGTTTTTCTCCGTGAAGACAGAACTAAAATAGATGTTTAATTGCTCTGCCTCATACACATTCCAGGAATTCATCCACCACTGCATTATTGTCAATTTGGTTTGCCCAATCAATATATAGGATAAAGACGTCCATGATTATTGTCGCACCCTTGTTACATGCATCTCTAATTTCCTATTTAATGCTGTCCCCTACCTTATTACTACTTTTTGGAGGCCTATAGGTAACTCCTACTATTTTTTTCCACCCTTTGCCACTTCTTAGCTCTCCCCAGACTGATTCTACATCTAGATTTTCTGAGCCAATATCCTTTCTCACTATTGCACTGATTTCATCCTTAACTAACAATGCCACCTCACCTCCTTTTATTTTTTGCCTGTCCTTCCTAAATATCGAATACCCTCGGATATTCAGTTCCCAGCCTCGGTCACCCTGCAGCCATGTCTCCGTAATGGCAATCATATCGTACCCGTTATCATCTATTTGTGCTGTTCATTCATCTACCTTATTGCAAATGCTCCGTGCATTCAAATACAGTGCCTTTAGCCTTGTCTTTTTAACATTTTTACACATCTCTTTTTGTTCTGTGGCCCTATTTGCTATTAGCCCTTGTTTCCTTTGCCTTCCAATTTTGCTTTCTACTTTTCTGTCTTTCATTTCTATCTTTGTTTCACTCTCTTGTGTCTCCCTGCTCAGGTTCCCATTCCCCCTACCACTCTAGTTTAAACCCTCCCCCACAGTACTAGTGATTAACCCTGCGAAGATATTGGTCCCAGTCCTGCTGGGGTGCAACCTGTCCAGCTGTACAAGTCCCATCTTCCCCAGAATTGGTCCCAATGCCTCAGGGATCTAAATCCCTTCCTCCTACATCATCTCTCCAGCCACACATTCACCTGATCTATTCCCCTATTCCTGAACTCACTAGCATGAGGCACTGGGAGTATTCCTGAGATTATTACTTTTCAGGCTTTCTAATTTATTTCTTAGCTCCCTATATTCTGCTTTCAGGACCTTATCCCTCTTTTTGCCTATTTAGTTGGCACTGATATGAACCATGACCTCTGGCTGTTCACCCTCCCCATTCAGAATATCCTGTAGCCACTAAGTGAAATCCTTGACCCTGACACCAGGGATGCAACAAACCATCCTGGTGTCACATCTACGGCCCCAGAAACAACTATCTGTTCCCCTTACGATAGAATCCCCTATTGGTATTGGTCTCTCACTCTTTTTTACCGTGTTCCCCCCCCACACCTGTGCAGCTGAGCCACTCATGGTGCCACGGACTTGACCCTTGCTGCATTCCCTGAGGAATCATCTCCCCCAGCGAAATGGAAAATCTGTTAGAGAGGGAGATGGACCCAGGGGACTCCTGCACTATCTGCCTAATGCTTTTTCTCTGCCTGGCAGTCACCCACTCCCTTTCTGCTTGTGCACTCTTTACCTGCGCTATGATCACCTCACTGTATGTGCTATCCACGAAGATCTTAGCCTTGCAGATGCTCCACTGTGACTCCAGCCGCAGCTCCAGCGCCAAAATGTAGATTTCCAGTAGCTGCAGCTGGAGACACTTCCTGCGTATGTTGTTGTCCTGGACACTGGAAGTGTCCCTGACTTCCCACATCGCAGAGGAGGAGCATTCCACGTGACCAAGCTGCACTGCCATGAGTTACCCATAAATTACGCCCTTACTTTTACTTCCTCTAGTTTAAGGAATATTAAATGTACACTAGGGACCTTACTACTTATACTTTAAACACTACTAAATCTAAACTAAAGACCAATTTTTATTTTAATAACTGCACAGTAGAAATACTCATCAGGTCCTACTTACTAAGGCTGCCGCTCCTCTCCCCCTGTCTCTCGGTCCCATTCTGGCCTCAGGCCTGTTTCCCTCGTTCTTTAAGGCTCTTGCTTTATCAAATGCCAAAAGCCAAAACAAAGGAGCACCTCTTTCACTTCATCCCCTAACTCCCTTAATCACCCATATCTCAGTCCTCTATTATAAGTCACACTCAAGTGTTAAGTTGTACTAAGTTGGCTGGCTTTATGTGCTCCTAAGACAAAGGCTAGCCGACCCAATCACCCAGAAGAACCAGTTTCAGCTGCTTCTTTAACTAAGCCCAACTGCTCACCCAATGGAGACCTTCTTAAAACCCTGCTTAAGGCTGGGAACTTTAGAATTTAAACTGTAGATTTCAGTTAAATGCTAACTACAAACAAAATTAGATTTTTACAAAAATATTTTTAAAAATAATTAAGACTCCTTACTCACCATCCAGCATCCAGTCACAGAAGCTTCCAGGGAGTATGTGCTCCTGGGCATGGGCAGTGGAGGAACCTATCCAGGCAATGATTGTGCCATCACCCTTTCTTCTGAATGTGCAACTTACTCCATTTAGAGATTGGTAACTCTCATGGAGAACCACACCCAACAGCTCAACCAGGGATTGCTGGGTGTATGTTTGAACCTGCAAGCCCACACATCATCAATAACCCCAGGTAGGCATTGCCAGTGCGAGAGGTAGACAAGGCACCTGGTGTCCCAACAAGTTTCAGGTTCAGGCAGGGAGAACCGTGTGGACCTCACATTGACAGATGTGCAACAGCTGTCTGAATCTAGAGGCTCCTCTCAGGGCACTCCTGATGGTGACAGCCTCTCCTCTACCCGACTGCCAGTGACACCAGCACTTCAGGATGATGTGGTGATAGAAGAGGCTCCTGCCGCTGTCGAGTGGAGAAGACATTGAGGATGAGAACATAAAGGCATGCCATGCATCATCAGATGAAAAGTCCAACATTGACTCTGAGGAGGACCTTGAGGAGCACTATGGCAATGTGGAGCAACATGATGGCACCAAACTCTCACAATGCCTAGCCCTTCATGGTCTCAGGCGACCAGAGAACAACCATCAAGGTCACCCAGGCCAACGGGACATGAGCACTTGGAAAAAATCTTTTTAAAGCACTTAGATTCACAAGGACCATCACAGTGCTAGATGTATAACCTGAGTATTGTGTTGTTCATCTGCTATTTATTAAATTGTTCATTCTCTCTATCTGTTTGCTGGATGTGCATGAGTGGGCTATTGGCTATTTTCTTTATAAAATGCAATGTCATCCCCATGGCGGACATTCAAGGCCTTTGTGACAAATTTGTGCAAAGGTGATGCCTCAGAATGTGTCATTTGAGTGTTATAGAGGTCTGGGCAGAGGTCATATAGCACCTCATCTCTGATGTCTGGGAGAGGCATGTGAAGCCTCTGTGGAAACATCTTATCAGGGCCTCCCTCATCTCCCTTGCACCCAAAATTTGGTGCCATCTTGTTGTTCCACATTGCCATAGTGCTCCTCAAGGTCCTCCTCAGAGTCAATGTTGGACTCTTCATCTGATGATGCATGGCATGCCTTCATGTCCCCATCCTCAATGTCTTCTCCATTCGACAGAGCCAAATTGTGCAGAGGTCAGCACATGACAATGATCAATGATACTTGATCTGGAGCCTATTGCAAAGCGCTTACAGATTGGTCAAGACAACAAAATCTCATTTTCAGAATGACTATGGTCCTCCTGATGGTTGCCATTGTGGAGATAGGGCTGGCAATGAACCTCTCTTCTGCAGGATGCCTGATAGGCCTCATAAGTCACATCTTTAATGGTTAACTTTGTCTCCTACCAACCATCCATCCAGTGTCGCAGTGGGTGTTGTTATGAGAATCTAGCTTGCCTTATTGTTGAGTGCGGAGGTCGGGAACTTCAACTACCTACTGGCCTCAGAGCTTTTGTGCATGCACAAGACCGGGAGAGGGCTGCACATACACATATTGGCATTTTTACGCTCTTTGGCTCAGCGCGCCTGTGCCATAAGAAAACCGGCATGAAAACCTGGCTCAGGTGACTGGGAGTGGAGCACCATCAAGAAGAAAATTCCCAGGCAGGGAACAGGGAGAAGGAGCAGGGAGAGATCCCAAAGGGAAAGGGAACATGGAGAGGTCCCAAAAAAAGAGTCCCCGAGAGGGGGCAAGGACAGGAAAACGTCTTAGTTCAGTTATAAGAGAGAGGTCCGGAGAAACAAGCTTCAAACAGGAAAAGGGCTGCAGGGAGCAGACTTTAAGTGTAGAATGCAGCGAAAGGTTGGTGACTCCATGCTGTGGAGTCATTGGGGCAGTAGTGTCCTGCTTGGCACAGCCGAAGAACTGAAATTTTGCTTCTGAGTTGATGTTTGAATGTATACTTGGGAATCCAGGGGAACAGAATCTCAGGAGGCGAGGTTGAAACACTGCGAAGTGGCCTGTCCTTGAAGCTATCTGCGTTGGAACGAATTTTGGACAGAATTCCAAGGCGAGATGTCCAAAGGTAAAGATTGGAAACCTTTGTGAAAGAAACAGAGGGTGGAATCGTCCCAGATTTGCACTAAGTGCTGTAGCAGGCCAATAAAACGATGTTTTGCCCACCGGCTGCAATGGTGGATTTTCACGCCGTATCATCCCAAACCCGCCACATTATTTATGCATTCCCAGGAAACATGCTGTTTCCAAGGTGGGCAGGTTCGCATTCGCCCGCCCACCATCACCTCACCGCTTCATCATGATGGGCTACATATTTAAAGTCTAGCTGCGTGCACTATTTCTCAGTGCTTCTAGTCCATGACTGCTGCAGGGAAGATGTCCATGAAAGGCAAGAAGACTGCAGCCCCCAGGTTTAGCGAGGCGTCACTGGAACACCTTTTGGATGCTGTGGTGGCCTGCCAGGATGTCATCTACCCCCACTCTGGCCGCAGGATGGACAGCAGCATGACCAACCAGGCTTGGGAGGCAGTGGCAGCGGTGGTCAGTGCCAATGCTGTTCAAAAGAGGGCAGCCACGCAATGCTACCAGAGGATGAATGATCTCCACCATTCTGCCAGGGTAAGTCACTCTTCTCATTATTCACAACTGTCTCACTCACAAACCCATCACACATCCATAGGGATCTCACTCACTGCCAGTTGAAGGGACATCACCAATTCAATCTCTCACACTCACCGTCATTGTCCTCATTCCATCCATGGGACCACTCACCACCCACATATGCCAGGCACACTTATCATCTGGCCTGGCAGGCATCCTGTCCCTGTCCATGCTCCATCTCTATTCATGCAGAGCAAGCTTGCACACAACAACAGGGAGATGTCACAGACCAGTGAAGTAATGCCTGAAATTAAGTTTCTCACGGACTTTGAAAACAGAGCCATCCAGCTGGATGGTGAAGATCTGGACCGGTCCTGTGCTGATGGTGATGTCGGCAGTGCTCCATGAAGTGAGTATCCAGCAGTGCAACATCCATCAGCCAACCATGCTGTGAGTGATGTGTTCTGTTTCACAGGCCACTGCCATGCACTAATTATCTCCCCTTGCTTCCGCAGGCACATCTGGGAAACAGCCAAGGGGGTCCATGACCCAGGGCATCCAATCAAGCCCCGAAGAAACCTCTGAAGAGGAATCTGGAGGCACCCTCCTTGAAGACCCATCACAGCGTTCACCCACACCCTCCACCAGCGCAGACACACATATCAGTGGGACCTAGCTTTAGAATAGCCTTGGGAACATAATCTGGTGAGTACATCGCACAGTCTGATCCATAGTAGGTGGCAGCAGAGACTTCTTAGGTGTCCAGCATGCAGAGGACTGCTGGAGGCCAGAAATTTGCTGAGTCCAAGTCAGATGACGAGCCTCTGGGCTCGGTCATGTCACAGTTGCTGGAGCTGCAAAGGCAAGCTCGGGAACATCAGGAAGGGATGCCCGCTGCACCCCTCAGATTGCAAGGCACGTTGGAGAAGTCCGTCTGCCTTCAATCTGAGGTGATAGTGCCAGCATGCCAATGCACTGAGGTCAACACTGGTAGGATAGCAGCCACCATGGAGACCTTGGTCCAGGACGTCGCTCCTGCACTGCTGCGTGGGCTCAACTCCATCTCTGATGCCATAGTTGAACTCCAACAGTGTGTACGCGAAAGGGGTGCCGAGCAGCTCAATCTCACTCCAGCTTCCCCTGCTCCTCAAGGAGTCAGCCTGGGGCCCCCAGGCACCCATGGGGAGGAGGATCAGCAGGTGAATATCCCCCTGGGGCCATCCAGGTGACTCCAGGTGTGTCCGACCCATCCAAATCCCCTCTTCCTGCGACCTCAGCAGCTCCAGCTCCACAGGCCAAGGAGGGTGCCATTGCTACCCAGTAGGACACTGAAAGCAGGCCGGGCCCTCCAGAGGACGCCCGCCAAGGTCATCACAGACAGGGCGTTGCAGTCAGCAGACTGCTTCCACGTCTGCTGTGGATGTCCGGGGAGCACCAAGACATAGCGGCAGGGTTAGGAAAGTTAAGAAGAATTAATTGCACAACCTGGGCATGGGTGTTAATCACTTGTACACAATGTTCACTATTGTAAGTAAGCTCCCAAGAATGTCTCCCTGCCTATGGCTCCTTGTTCTGATGAGCAGAGTTTGTGTCACTCAGATGTGAAACCTTTCTACACAAGATAAAGACAGGTGTCTCAGTTGAGGGCCTCTTCCCTCTGCTTTGTGCAGCCTTCAGACCAAAGTGATGGTCCAGCCCCACACTCCCTTGACACATCAGTGATGCCTGTACCTCAACGGTGTTCATCATTGCTGCCAGAATGTAGTGGGCAGACGTCACAGATTTCTGTCATTCTCTCTCTGTGTGCTCTCAGCACCTTTAGGGTGGGGCTGGCCCCCATCTCTTCTGCATCTGTGACCAGTGACGCTGTGCTCCTGAAGGGGTCAGGTGCTGAAGGTGGACAAAGGATCAGATGCTTTTAAAGTTTCATGGCTGTGTCTGTATGATATAGAGTCAGGAGTCAGACATTCTCAGAGGCTATGTGAAGATCTATGGAGTGTCCTCACTACATGTCGTCATCATCCTCCTGCAATTGAGCGACTATTAGGGCCCCCACTGCCTCTCCATGACAAGAGCATTCTCACAGAAGGTATGTGCATTGTCATAAGCCAGACAAGTCAAACATTCACAGATGCAATGTGAGGGTCTATGGGGTCTCCTCACTGCACGTCCTCATCATCGTCCACAAATCTAGCAGCTATGAGGGTCTCCCAAACACGCCTGCCTCATCGAGCCAGTGTGAGGGCCTCATCCCCATCATTGTCGCCTTCGAGGACCTCCTCACCTCATCCTTGTCGGCGGCATTCTCATCAGAGGAGACCTCCAACTCCTGCATCTCCTCCTCAGCCAGCTCCTCTCTCCATTGCAGTGCCAGGTTGTAAAGGACACAGCAGACAATGACGATGTGTGACACCCTCTCCGGACTATATTGCACAGCTCCACAAGACCCACCCCGGCACCACCAAGTTGCGGGTCGCAGTATGAGCCTTATTATACCTTCACTCTGCTGCATCTGAGTCCGCCACACGGGCGACATCAGCCACGGCCTCTGCGGGTAGTCCTTGCCTCCAAGGAGCCATCCCTGCAGCTTCTGTGGACCCTGGAAGACTTCAGGGATCTATGACTGACGGAGGATATAGGAGTCGTGCACACTCCCTGGAAACCATGTGCACACCTGCAGGATGTGTTTGTGGTGGTTGCACACCAACTGCACACTCAGTGAATGGAATCCCGTGTGGTTGATGTAGTTGACCATGTGTTGCGATGGAGACCTGAGCTGTGAGTGCAGTCGATCACACCCTGCACCTGTGGGAAACATGAGATCTGGGCGAATCCAATCGCTATTGCATCCTGGCTGTCCTGATCCCCTGCGAAATGCACAAAGTTGTATGCCCTTGCATGACCTCATGAATGCATTTGGGGGTGGAGGCTCGTGAGATCCCACAGGGGTTACCTGTGGAGCCCTGAAAGGAGTCACTGGCATAGAAATTGAGTGCTGTGGTCACTTTCACAGCCACCGACAGTGGATGCCCTTCATGTCCCCGTCACGCCAAATCCTGCAGCAGGTGGCAGATGTGATCGACCAGTTCCCTAGACATAGGCTGCTTTCGGTGATACTGGTTCTCGGTCATCTGCAGGCATGAACGGTGGCGTCTATAGACCACAGGCGTTGCTTGGCGCCGACCAGCGATGGCTCGCTGTGGTTCTTCAGTGACTTGTGTGGGAGCCCCAGCCGCCCCTTCTTCCAGAGGATGCTGCTTCTCCCTCTGAACAGCCAGGAGCCTCAGTCGCTCTCTCCTCCATTGTCTTCGCTCTCTGTAATCCATCAGGCATGCAACTAATTTACCAGGCTTCATGCTCCTGATGTACTCCTCCTGCAGGATGAAAAAGAGAGACATGTGGTTAGTACACCCATGCTAAGAACCTGTCCTGGTTTAGTATGAAGGCCCCTTAATGCTTCCTAAAGAGGGTTGGCTACTACTTGGATGGCCAGAGGCTAGTGCGCTACATGGCTGCCCGAGACCACACCCATTTCTGCCCCTTTCCACCCGACGGTTTGGCTGCAGCTTTGCCCATTGGACTGCATGCTGTGCTTTCTGCTCAGGCGCAGACATTCTCTTAACCCGCACTGCAAGTCAGCACTGTTAGCTTGAACCATCGAAGAGACTGGTCCAAACCAGGATGCTGAGATTGCAAGGGGCTATGAGTGCCTCTAGCAGTGACTGCTCCATGGCTAGCTTTAGCAAGGAGATTGTACAATGTGTGTAGTCGTACCACTGTTTTGCAGTCCACTAAAATGCTTATGACGTTGTGCTGGGAGGGGTGACAAGTTCTGGAGCACTTGCGGCACTTTAATGCCTCTACATTGCTTGAGTGGGCAGATAAGCTAGAAGCCCAACTCCAATCATATCAATGGCTGTCTCAGTTGCAGAGGAATGGCCACTCTATATAAGGTGTAATGCGTGGCCACTTGCCTCACCCACCCTACCCCTCACCCCAAATGCTTGTGCGATATATTCAACCACAATGCAGCCCTTGCCACCCCACCACGTGTCACCTCAACTGCAGGACAGCCTTTGCACCCCCCCACAAGTCGCCTCAATAGCAGGGCCGCCCTTAACCCCCCAAGTTGCCTCAACCGCACGGCAGCCCTTGACACCCACCCCAACAACGCGCCTCAGGCTTGAAGTCCAACAGGCGACCCCGGCGAGCACTGCATATCACTCCTGTGTACTCGCCTCCAAGTTTCCCTCAAAGTTCAGCCCGCCAACTGCGTGCCTTTTATATGTTGTTGTGAAACACATCAGCGTGGGGGCACAGTGGATGGGAATGGTTCTGGCAGGCTGGCCTAATAATGATAAGCAGATAAATTACAATGAAGTTCCTGATGTCTGATGGCGGGAAACGCAGCTTGTTGTCAGCAGGCTGAGCAGACGATCGCAAACTGGTTTCATGCCATCGTGAAACCGATCGCGCCATATTGTCTGCTTACGCCATCGAACACACCCGGCACCGGCGGCATGGAAAATCCCAGCCAGAGTTCCATTGAGATTGGTTGATTCACAGTGTTACTGGCATCTGATTGGATTGTTGAGAATTCCATGGACTCTTTTTTTTTGGTCACATCTGCAATTTTTTGTTTTCGACCACAGTTGGCTTGTTAATTCACATGTACCTCATACTTACCCTGAATGTATAAGATAGATACTGTAAATTGTTTTATCTTTCTGACCTTCTATAGGAAAGTTTATTTGTGTTTGTTCAAAACCCATGGGATCTGGTGGCTTTATTCCCTAAGCAAGTGTCTTGAATGGCAAACTTTGTCTGCTTTAAACAAATCGTTATTGGTCCCTAACCGGATCTTACCAACAACTTGGGGGTCTGGCCAAAGATTATAACTGTGAGAACACCTGTGGCACCTGGGAGTGCCTTAGGGTGTAGGCAACATAGCAGCTCCCAGGATACTATGCACACATCTGCAGGATGGGCTGATGGTGATCATATTGTCGTGAAAATCTAATTCAAAATTCATATGTTTTAGAATATAACTTTTAGTTTGCGGAATTAAAGTTTTACAGAACCACAGGATCTTTACAGTGCAGAAGGAGGCCATTCAGCCCATCAAGTCTGCACTGGCTCTCTGAAAGAGCATTCCACCGAGTCCCACTCCCCTCCCTTATTCCGTAACCTTGCACATTACTTCTTTTCAGGTAGTAATCCAATTCCCTTTTGAATACCTCAATTGAACTTGCCTCCACCATCCTTTCAGAAAGTTCGTTCCAGACTCCAACCACCCTCTGGGTGAAAAAAATATCCCTCTCATCACATTTACTCCTTTTGCTAATTATTTTGAATCTTTGCCCTCTAGTTCTTGATACTCTCTTGGGTGGGAACAGTTTCTCACCATTTATCCTGTCCAGACATCTCAGAATCTTGAATAAATATATCAAGTCTCCACTCAGCCTTCTTTTCTCCAAAGAAAAGGGTCCCAAACTCGCCAATTTATCCTCATAGCTACAGTTCTTTATCCCTGGAATCATTCTTGTGAATCTCCTCTGTACTTTCTCCAATGCCTTCACATCCGTCCTCAAGTATGGCACCCAAAACTGGACACAGTATTCCAGATGAGGCCTAACTAGTGCCTCATACAAGTTCAACATGATCTCCTTACCCTTGTACTCAATGCTACTATTAATAAAGCCTAAGATACTATGTGCTTTATTAACGGTTCTCTCAACATGCCCTGCCATCTTCAATGACCTATGTACATATACACCGAGGTCCTTCTGTTCCTGAGTCTCTCCCTTTATTTTATACTGTCTCACCTTATTCTTCCTGCCAAAATGGATCAACTCACACTTTTCTGCATTGAATTTCATGTGCCACTTGTCTGCCCAATCCACCAGCATATTTATGTCCTTTTGAAGTTCAGGGCTATCTTCATCACAGTTGACAATATTTCCAATCTTCGTTTCATCTGCAAATTTTGAATCAGGCCTGCACACCACAGCCTAGGCCATTAATATATATCAGGAAAAGCAAGGGCCCCAACACTGACCCTGGGGAACTCCACCACAAACCTTCCTCCAATCTGAAAAACAACCATTTATCACTATTCAGTTTCCAATTTCTTATCCAAATGCCTACTTTCTCTTTTATTCCATGACCTAGAATTTTGCTCACAAGTCTGTTGTGTGGCACTGTATCAAATGCCTTTTGAAAATCCGTATCCACCACATCAACAGCATTTCCCTTATCAACCTTCTCTGTTACCTCCTCAAAAAACTCCAACAAGTTAATTAACCATGATTTTCCCTTAATGAATCCATGCTGGCTTTCCATAACTATCCCACACTTGTCAAAGTGACTATTGATTTTATCCCAAACTATAGTTTCCAGAAGTTTCCCTGCCACTGAGGTCAAACTGACTGGTCTGCAGTTGCCAGCTTTATCCTTGCACCCCTTTTTGAACAAGGGTGTAACGTTCACAATTCCCCAGTCCTCTGGAACCTCCCCTGTGTTTAAGGAAGACTGGAAGATTATCACTAGTGTCTCTGCAATTTCCATTCTCACTTCCCTCAGTACCCTTGGATGCATCTCATCTGGTCCTGGTACCTTATCTATTTTAAGTGTACCTTATCTATTTTAACTGTAAGTAAATGGAGGCATCTGATTGAGAAACTGGCAAACACAACCCTGATGCAACTCAAACAAGCCTGGGTTTATAATACTTGAAAAGCAACCTGTGTTTATTCAATAAGATCAGAGTTGACAGTAGAAATGCTTAAACAATGGGTGAACTATTGTTAGGCTCTGATGCAGCCAGATTTAAATTATGTATGCAGTTCCCAGGTGAAAAGAGGTTGGGGGCAATTGGTCAATAAGGAAATTCCTTGATAGGGTCAGAAATTCTGGAGAAAGGGTCATAAACTCTATTAGAATTATAAATTATTCATCTATTTATACAGAATCAAAGAGTTAGTTGAAGGTAAAATAATTAGTTTACATCTCTGTTTGAGAACATCACAAAGCATGTCACATTGTCATGTAATTCACTACCTCAGAGACTTTTGCAGACTAGATCAATGAGGTATTTAAAGAGGATGTCGATAGTTTTCTGATATATCAGGGAGTTGGGGGCTATGAGGAGCTGGCATGAAAGAGGAGTTGAGGCCTGGGGCAGATCAGCCATGATCTTATTGAATAGCGGGGCAGGTTTGAGGGGCCGAGTGGCCTACTGCTGCTCCAATTTGTTATGTTCTTAGGACAAGGTTTCCCTAATGCGTGGCCGCTTCCCTCCCATCTTCCCCTCCGCAATGCACGTGCTTGTGCACTACCATCAGCCGAAGGGCAGCCTTTCCTCCACCCCCAACTCACCTCAACCGCAGTGCAGTCCTTGCCCCGGCACCCCACTGTCAGCCAGCCAGGAAAATTGCCTGTGCCCACACTGAATGTGCAGCGCCTCAAGCTTAAGGTCCAACAGGTGACCCTCGCGAGCACTGTGCAACGTTACTGTGCACTCACCTCCGTGTTCCCCTCGCAGTGCAGCTCGCCAGCTGCACGCCCGATAAATGCTGATGTGAAACACGTCGGCATGATTGCACGCCGACATACCCGGATGATCCAGCATGGTGGAGGGACTGATTCTGGTGAGCAGAGCTTATAATGAGATGCAGATGTATTACAATGAAGTTCCCGACATGTGGCAGCGGGAAACGCGGCCCGCCATTGAAGGGCAGAGGAGACAATTGCAAACTGGTTTCATGATGTTGTAAAACCAATTTTTGGCCTTCCTGCCAAATTGTCTGTTCATGCCTACCATGATGCCCGACGCCAATGGGCATAGAAAATTCTGCCCAGAGACACCCCTCACCATCCTGCCCCCTCCCCCCCAAAGCTTCAAGTGAACTCCCACCCTTTATTATGTTTAGCCCATTTACAGGCTGCAGATGGCTCCCCTGACCATGACCATTCCATCTGCAGCCCAGTACCGAGCCATCCGCCCCCAGGACAATCATGCATGAGGCACTGACTAGCCCTGCACACCAAGCGGCGCCTGACCCCCATTGAGCACAATGACCTTGCCCCTCCCTGATGTGTGTGCCATGCATAGCCCTGTAGTATGGTCCACAAAACCCCAGGGTGGCCTTTAATCTTTCAACCTGACCTCTGGCCTCAGTCCCAGGACTATGAATATGACTGTGTGCCACCCAGCCCCCCAGTTTCCTTCAGGACTGAACATACCGCCCTTTGCCCACCATCCCAGCACCCCCATCATAAGTCTCTGTGCAACCCTTCCCTCTTCTGCAAGCCTCAAACTCCCCAACCAGTATTGAGTCGGCACGCAACGTCTTATGCTACACTAACTCCCAGCCCCGCTTTCCCTAATATTGAGTCTGTGTGCACATCTTCGATGTCGGGCTCCAGCTCCCCCATCCCCAATCATCCTTCTGCCTGCCATCTTCCACCCCCTCCCCCAAACCTGCCCTGTTCCTGTCACCCCCATGTCTCTGGCAACCACCCCAGCAACTCTCCATGCTAGTCCTTGTTAGCAGAGTGCAGCCCTGCCTGCAAAGCGCAGCTGCCACTACAAACGGCCTTGCCAGAGACCCGAAGCACCCATTGCAAACGGGCCTGCCCGAGACCGGCAGCGGCCATTGCAAATGGGCCTTCCTGAGCCTCGCCTTACATGGCTGCTTTGGCATCGGTGATGACTTGGAACAGTGCTGTGGCAAGTAAGCTTTGAATGTTGCACTCGCCTCGAAATCACAAGTGAAGTGAGGGTGGCCAGCTGCACACCATTTTTATCCGGTTGTGAATCAAACTGGTCTAATTTTCAACTGGTGTGGCACATAATTAGGAGGAATAACATGATTCCAGCAACTTGCATTTTTTAATGAATATTCTTGACATGCTAATGCATGAAAATAGGGTTCCTGACATGGATCAACAGTAAAGTCACCCCAACATTAGGCCACCATGAGAGTGCCGAAGGGAAAATTCCAACTTGTTTTCTCGCTGGAGGAAATTCGACTTTTGGCCTCCGCATTTTCCATTCTCATCTGCCACTATTCCCACTGCTGGTGGGACCGGAAAATTCTGTCCAATATCTCAATATCTACTCTGTCGAGCCCCTTCATCATCTTGAATATTTCAATGAAACCCTTTAAACTCCAGAGAATATAGACCTAATTTAATCAGCCTCTCATTAAGGGAATCTCATCTCTCCTCCCGGGGGCCTATGTGTACATTCACTACACCACCTGCAATGCAAGTATATCCCTCCTTAAATATGGATACCAAAATTGCACATAGTATTCTAGTTTTAATCATATTATTCTTTTCTAAGTGCATTGTTAAGACTTTCATAATAGATCCCAGCACTTTCCTGACTACTGATATTAGGCTAACTAGCTTAGGCTAACTAACTAGCTGTTATGTCTCTCCCTCCTTTCTTGAAAAGTGGTGTTACATTTACCAACTTCTAATCTGCTAGGACTGTTAAAGAATCTAGGGAATATTGGAAAATCATAGCCAGAACATCCACTATATCTTTTAGAATCCTTATTACATCTTGGGGATTTTTCAGATTTTAGCCTTTCAAGTTTCCTCCAGTACATTTTCTCTGATGTTAATTACCTTAATTTCCTTATTCCTATTAGCCCCTAGATTAACGTCTATTTCTGGTATGTAACTTGTGTCTTTTACTGTGGAGATAGACACTAAATATTTATTCAGTGTCTCTGCCATTTCCTGATCCCCATGATAATTTCTCCTGCCTCTGCTTCTGAGGGACCAATGTCTACTTTAGCTACTCTCTTCCTTTTTACATATTTGTAAAAACTTTTGCAATCTGTTTTTATATTCCTGGCTAGTTTACTCTCATATTCTACTTTTCCCTTTATATCAACTTTTTGAAGGCCCTTTGCTGGTTTCTGAAACATTTCCAATTCTCAGACTTACTACTATTTATTGCAATATGGAAGTCTCTTCTTCTAATTTAATAATATCCTTAACCTCCTTAGTAAGCCATGGGTGAATCGTTTTCAGTGAGTTTTTGTTTTTCAATGGATTGTATTTTTGATGAAAATTTTGGGCAGAATTTTCCATGCCTGCTGGCGTCGGGCATGTTTGGCAGTGTGAGCGGACAATATGGCGAGAAGGCCAAAATTCAGTTTCACAACATGGTGAAACCAGTTTGCAATCGTCTGCTCAGCCTGTCAATGACAGGAAATACGATCCGCCATCGGGCGTCAGGAACCTCCTTTTAATATATCTGCATATCATTATAAGGTTAGCCCGCCGAAATCATCCCTTCCCGCTGATTGCATGCCGATGTGTTTCACAGAAGTATATATAAGGCGTGCACTTGATGGGCTTCACTTTGAGGGGAACTCAGAGGTGAGTAAGGGTAACGTTGCACATTGCTTGCGAGGATCACCCGTTGGACTTCAAGGGTGAGGCAACTTGGGAGTTCGGGGGAGGGGGGGCAAGGGACTGCTCTGCGTTTGAAGGTAGTGCACAAGCATGTGCGGGGTGGCGGGGGGGGAGGGCGGGGGAGGGAAACGGTCACGCATTAGGGGAACCTTTTATAGAAGTATCATTCCTCTGCAGCTGAGACAGATCAGACACAGCCACATTGACATGTGTGGAGTCGGGTCTTTAGCTTACCTGCCCACTCAAGCAAAGCAGAGGCATCAAACTGCCCCCAAGTGCTCCAGGGCTTTTCACCCCTAGGGCTCAGACTGCACACTAATGAGCATTTTAGTGGGCTGCAGAAGAGTTGGACGACTGGGCACATTGTACAATCCCCTTGCTGAAGCTGGCCATGGAGCAGTCACTGGTGGAGGTGCTCACAGCTCCTTGCAATGTCATCATTCAGTATGCCCTATGATTCAAGCTGACAGCGCAGCCTTGCAGTGTGGGATAGGAGAATGCCTGCACCTGAGCTGAGAGCGCAACTTGGAGTCCAGTGGGCAAAGCTGCTGCTAATCAGTCAGGTGGAGTGTGGAGTGGGGTGGAGGTGAGTGGGATTTCGGGCAGCCATGCAGCGCACTCATCTCTGGCCATCCAAGTGGTGGCCAGCACTCTCTGGGATGCATTAAGGGGCCTTCAGACTTCACTTAAGAGAGGTTCTTGGAACAGTCAAGCTAACCCAGACACCCTTCTCTTTCATCCTGCAGGAGAAGTACAGCAGGACCATGGAGCCTGGTGAACAAGCCGTAGGCCTCGTGACTTACAGAGATCAAAGACAATGGAGAAGAGAGCGACTGAGGTGCCTGGCTGTGCAGAGGGAGGAGCAGCACCCTCAGGAAGAAGGGGCAGCTGAGGCTCCCGCACAGGCCGTAGAGCTATAGCGGGCCATCGCTACTCAGCACCTCACTAGATCCAGGGCCTATGGACGCCGCCTTTCATTCCTGCAGATGACCAAGAACCAGTGTCGCTGAAGACTGCACGTCTAAGGAACTGGTTGGTCATGTCTGGCAGTAATGTAGGGTTTGGCACCATGGGGACATGGAGGGTATCCACTACCAGTGGCCGTGAAAAGAGCTCAATTTTTACGCCCATGGTGCTCAATTTTTACACCCGTGGCTCCTTTCAGGGCTCCACAGGTGAGCTCTGAGGGATATCACAAGCCTCCACCCACAAATGCATCCGTGAGGTCACGGATGCCATCTTCACGAGTACAACTTTATGCATTTTGCCTAGGACCAGGAAAGCCAGGATGCAAGAGTGATTGGATTTGCCCAGATTTTGGATTTCCCACAGTTGCAGGGTGTGATCAACTGCATTTATGTGGCACTCAGATCTCCATCGCAACAAGCAGTCAACTTTATCAGCCGCAAGGACTTTCATCCGCTCAATGTGCAGCTGGTGCGCGACCACCACAAACGCATCCTGCAGGTCTGCACACATTTTCCAGGGAGTGTCCACGACTCCTTCATTCCCAGTCGTTCACAGATCTCTGACATCTTCCAGGGTCCACAGAGGCTGCAGGGATGGCTCCGCGGAAACAAGGGCTACAAGCAGAGGACGTGGCTGATGACACCCGCGCGGCAGCCTCAGACTGCAGCAGAGTTAAGGTATAACATAGCTCATGCTGCAACTCGCAGCTTGGTGGAGCAAACCATCTGGATACTGAAAATGAGGTTGGGGTGCCTGGACAGGTCTGGTGTAGTCCTGCAATATATATAGTCCGCAGAGAGTGCCACACATCATCGTCACCTGCTGTGCCCTCCACAACCTGGCACTACAACGGGGAGAGGAGCTGGCTGAGGAGGAGCTGGAGGTCTCCTCTGATAAGGAGGACATCGATGGGGATGAAGGTGAGGAGGTCCTCCAAGGTGCTGATGAGGCCCTCACACTGGCCAGATGAAGCAGGCGCGCTCAGAAGGCCGTCATAGATGCTAGATTTGTGGAGGGTCTTGATGACATGCAGTGAGGAGACAGTTTAAAACAGCGAGAGGAGACCCGGGAGTTTCACAGTTTAAAACAGCGAGAGGAGATCTGGGATTTTCACAGTTTAAAACAGCGAGAGGAGAGCCAGGAGTTTCACAGTTTAAAACAACACGAGGAGAGCCAGGATTTTCACAGTTTAAAACAGCGAGAGGAGAGCCGGGAGTTTCACAGTTTAAAACAGCGAGAAGAGATCTGGGATTTTCACAGTTTAAAACAGCGAGAGGAGAGCCGGGAGTTTCACAGTTTAAAACAGCGAGAGGAGAGCCGGGAGTTTCACAGTTTAAAACAGCGAGAAGAGATCTGGGATTTTCACAGTTTAAAATGGCGAGAAGAGATCTGGGAGTTTCACAGTTTAAAACGGCGAGAGGAGAGCCGGGAGTTTCATAGTTTAAAACAGCGAGAGGAGAGCCGGGAGTTTCACAGTTTAAAACAGCGAGAGGAGAGCCGGGAGTTTCACAGTTTAAAACAGCGAGAGGAGAGCCGGGAGTTTCACAGTTTAAAACAGCGAGAGGAGAGCCGGGAGTTTCACAGTTTAAAACAGCGAGAGGAGAGCCAGGAGTTTCACAGTTTAAAACAGCGGTTCAAACCAACACTGAAAAAACAAAGAGTGACATCACAGGAGAGCAGGCAGGTGATTGGCTGGTGTATATTTTAGCTTTTAGCTTCGTTTTAGGTTTAAATTAGCAGCTGAGTAACTATCACTTGTTGATTATCAAATTAGTAACTTAAGGATAGAGGGAAATTAAATAAATAATAGAGGTGAAACAACAAAAAGAGCAAGAGCGGAGCGGCTGTCTGAAGAGTGGGAGTTTACCTGTGAGGGAGCAGAGCGGCTGTTTAAATAGTGGAGCGGAGTTTACCTGCAAGGGAGCCGGTTCTCGTCCAGATACTCGGCAGTGTTGGAATTCGAACGGAGTGACGTCAGGACAAGGGAGAGAACTGACTGGTAGGTAGTGGGTAAGTTTTTTTTCCACTTTAAAGTGACATTGCACAAGGCAAGAGTCTCAGCATTTGTTTTTTTTAAGAAAAACTAAATAGTTTTCTACTTGGTTTAAATTTAAGGAAATAGTCTTTTAATTAAAAACGAACAATAAGTATGGCAAGGGAGCTCAATCCCACATGTTGTACGGCCTGCAGCATGTGGAATTCTTAGACACTCCTTGCAGTCTGGATGACCACATGTGTAGGAAGTGCCACCGGCTTGACCAGTTGAGCAATGGGTTTCGGAGCTTGAGCGTCATCTGGAGACACAGCGGTGCATCCGCAAGGCTGAGGGTTATGTGAATAGCACATTTTTAGATGTGGTCACTCCGCAGCTTAAGGAAGTGCAGACAGAGAGGAAATGGGTGACCACCAGTCAGAAGAAGGGAGGCAGGCAGGCAGGTAGTCAGGAAAGCCCCAGAGTGCATCTCACTCAAGAACCGTTTATCTGTGTTGGAAAATGGTGAGGGTGAAGGTTCCTCTGGAGAGTGCAGCAAGAGCCAAGTTCACGGCGCTGTAGGTGGCTCAGCTGCACAAGGGGGTTGGAGTAAGAGTGTAAGAGCAATAGTGGTAGGAGACTCAATAGTAAGGGGTGCAGACAGGCACTTCTGCAGCCATAGGTGTGACTCCAGGGTGGTGTGTTGCCTCCTTGGTGCCAGGGTCAAGGATGTCACCGAACAGCTGCAGGGCATTCTGAAGGGGGAGGGCGAATAGTTTGAGGTTGTGGTTCACATTGGTACCAACGACATAGGTAGAAAGAGGGATGAGGTCCATAAGACCATAAAACATAGGAGCCTAAATTAGGCCATTCGGCCCATTGAGTCTGCTCCGCCATTCAATCATGACTGATAAGTTTCTCAACCCCATTCTCCTGCTTTCTCCCCATAACCTTTGATCCCCTTACCAATCAAGAACCTATCTATCTCGGTCTTAAATACATTCAATGACCTGGCCTCCACAGCCTTCTATGGCAATGAATTCCATAGATTCACCACTCTCTGGCTAAAGAAGTTTCTCCTCATCTCTGTTCTAAAAGGTCTTCCCTTTACTCTGAGGCTGTGCCTGCGGGTCCTAGTCTCTCCTACTAATGGAAACATCTTCCCCACTTCCACTCTATCCAGGCTTTTCAGTATTCTGTAAGTTCCAATCAGATCCCCCCTCATCCTTCTAAACTCCATTGAGTATAGACCCAGAGTCCTCAAACATTCCTCATATGTTAAGCCTTTCATTCCTGGGATCATTCTCGTGAACCTCCTCTGGACCCTCTTTAGGGCCAGCACATCTTCCTGAGATACGGGGCCCAAAATTGCTCACAATATTCTAAATGTGGTCTGACCAGAGCCTTATAAAGCCTCATCCCTGCTTTTATATTCTAGTCCTCTCGAAATAAATGCCAACATTGCATTTGCCTTCCTAACTACCGACTCAACCTGCAAGTTAACCTTAAGAGAATCCTGGACTAGGACTCCCAAGTCCCTTTGCACTCCAGATTTCTGAATTCTCTCCCCATTTAGAAAATAGCATATGCCTCTATTCTTCCTACCAAAGTGCATGACCTCACACTGTCCCACGTTGTATTCCATCTGCCACTTCTTTGCCCATTCTCCTAACCTGTCCAAATCCTTCTGCCCGCCTCCTCAATACTACCTGTCCCGCCACCTATCTTTGTATCATCTGCAAACTTAGCCAGAATGCCCTCAGTTCCTTCATCTAGATCATTAATGTATAAAGTGAAAAGCTGTGGTTCCAACACTGACCCCTGCGGAACTCCACTAGTCACTGGCCGCCATCCTGAGAAGGACCCCCTTATCCCCACTCTCTGCCTCCTGCCAGACAGCCAATCTTCTATCCATGCTAGTACCTTGCCTCTAACACCATGGGCTCTTATCTTACTGAGCAGCCTCCTGTGCGGCACCTTGTCAAAGGCCTTCTGGAAGTCCAAGTAGATAACATCCATTGGCTCTCCTTTGTCTAACCTACTCGTTACCTCCTCAAAGAATTCTAACAGATTTGTTAGGCATGACCTCCCCTTGATGAAACCATGCTGACTTTGCCCTATTTTACCATGCACTTCCAAGTATTCTGAAATCTCATCCTTAATAATGAACTCTAAAATCTTACCAACGACCGAGGTCAGGCTAATCGGCCTGTAATTTCCTGTCTTTTGCCTCACTCCCTTCTTAAACAGGGGGATTACATTAGTGATTTTCCAGTCCTCTGGGACCCTCCCTGACTCCAGTGATTCCTGAAAGATCACCACTAATGCCTCCACTATCTCTTCAGCCATCTCCTTCAGAACTCTGGAGTGTAATCCATCTGGTCCAGGTAATTTATCCACCTTCAGACCTTTCAGTTTTCCTAGCACCTTCTCCTTGGTAATGGCCACCATACTCACCTCTGCCCTCTGACTCTCTTGAACTATGGGGATGTCACTCATGTCTTCCACCGTGAAGACTGACGCAAAGTACCTATTCAGTTCCTCCGACATTTCTTTGTTCCCCACTACCACTTCTCCAGCGTCATTTTCCAGCGGCCCAATCTCCACTTTTGCCTCTCTCTTACCCTTTATATATCTAAAAAAACTCTTGCAATCTTCTTTTATATTACTGGCTAGTTTGCCCTCATATTTAATCTTCTCCCTCCTTATTTCTTTTTTAGTTGTCCTCTGTTGGTCTTTGTAGGCTTCCCAATCCCCTGGCTTCCCACTGCTCTTCGCCGCATTGTATGCTTTCTCTTTAGCTTTTATGCTGTCCCTGACTTCCCTTGTCAGCCATGGTTGCCTCGTCCTCCCTTTAGTATGCTTCTTCTTCCTAGGGATGAATTTTTGCTGTGTCTCCCAAATTACTCCCAGAAACTCCTGCCATTGCTGTTCCACTGTCTTTCCTGCTAGGCTCATCTCCCAGTCAATTCTGGCCAGCTCCTCCCTCATGCCTCTGTAGTTGCCTTTATTCAACTGTAATACCATTACATCTGATTCCAGCTTTTTCCTCTCAAATTACAGGATAAATTCTATCATATTCCCTATGCCAATTTGCACATGGCTTGGGTAGTAATCCGGAGATTATAACCCTTGAGGACCTGTTCTTTAATTTAGTTCCTAGGTCCTGCAACAAGAATTTAGGGAGTTAGGTAACAGATTAAAAAGCAGGACCTCAAGGGTTGTAACCTCTGGATTACTCCCTGTGCTACGTGCTAGTGAGAATAGGAATAGGATGATAGAGAGAATGAATTTGTGGCTGAAGAGATGGTGCAGGAGGGAGGGCTTTAGTTTTCTGGATCACTGGATCTGTTTCTGGCGAAGGTGGGGCCTGTACAAATTGGACGGGTTGCACCTGAACTAGCACGGGACCAACATCCTTGTGGGGAGGTTTGCTGGCGCTGTTGGGGGATGGGGTTTAAACTAATTTGGCAGGGGGATACAGAGTGCAGATACAGTAGGGGGTGATGCACAGCCAAATAAAGAAGAGAAACTAAGTCAGTCTGGATGGCAGAGCAAATATAGACCTGTTAAGGCACAAGGGAATAATGCAAGGCTGGATTGCATCTAATTTAATGCAAGGAGTCTTACAAGTAAGGCAGATGAATTGAGGGCATTGATTAACACATGGGAATATGATATTGTTGCTACCACAGATGCATGGTTGAGTAAAGGGCAGGACTGGCAACTCAATATTCCAGGGTATAGAATCTTCAGGCGTGATGGGGGCAGGGGGTGTAAAAGAGGAGGTGGCATTGTCCTATTGATCAATGAGTCAATTACTGTTGTAAGGAGGGACGGTATCTCAGAAAGTTCCTCAAATGAGGCCATATGGGTAGAATTTAAAAACAAAAAGGGGACAATCACTTTGCTGGGGGTGTACTATAAGCCTCCAAACAGTCAGGGGGAGATAGAGGAGCAGATATGTAGGCAAATCTCAGAGGAGTTTAAAAATAATAGGGTAATAGTAGTAGGTGATTTCTACTTCCCCAATATTAACTGGGATAGTCTTAGTGTGAAAGGCTTAGAGGGGACGAAATTATTAAAGTACATCCAGGAGAGCTTTTTGAGCCAGCACGTAGAAAGTCTTATAAGAGAAGAGGCGGTACTGGACCTAATCTTAGGGAATGAAGCTGGGCAAATGGTAGAAGTGTCAGTGGGGGAGCATTTCGGGGATAGTGACCAAAACTCTGTAGGATAGTTATGGAAAAGGACAAAGATGGACCGGAAATAAAGGTCCTGAATTGGGGGAAGGCCAATTTCAATATGATAAGGCAGGATCTGGCCAAAGTGGACTGGGAGCAGCTAATTGCCGGAAAGCCTACGTCAGACCAGTGGGAGTCATTCAAAAAGGAAACAGTGAGAGTAAAAGGACAACATATTCCCGTAAAGGTGAAAGGTACGACCAACAAGTCCAGGGAACCCTGGATGTCAAGGAATAGAGGATTGGATAAGGAAAAAAAAGGAGGCTTATGAAAGATACAGAGGGCTGAAAACAGTGGAAGCCCTCGAACAGTATAGAAAGTGTTGGGAGGTACTTAAAAAAGTAATTAGGAGAGCGAAGAGGGGACATGAAAAAACACTGCCGGGCAAGATAAAGGAAAATCCCAAGGCATTTTATAAATATATTAAGGACAAAAGGATAATCAGGGAAAGGGTGGAGCCCATTAGGGACCAAAGTGGCAATCTGTGCATGGAGCCAGAGGACGTAGGTGAGGTTTTAAATGATTACTTTTCATCTGTGTTCACTATGGAGAAGGATGATATAGGTGTAGAAATCAGGGAGGGAGACTGAGATATATTTCAAAAAATTAGCATTGAAAGGGAGGAGGTATTAACAGTTTTAGCAGGCTTAAAAGTGGATAAATCCCCAGGCCCAGATGAGATGTATCCCAGGCTACTATTTGAGGGAAGGGAGGAGATTGCAGGGGCTCTGACACTAATTTTCAAATCCTCTCTGGCCACAGGAGAGGTGCCAGAGGACTGGAGGGCAGCAAATGTGGTACCATTATTCAAGAATGGTGTAGGGATAAACCAGGTAATTACAGGCCTGTGAATCTAACATCAGTGGTAGGGAAACCATTGGAAATAATTCTGAGGGACAGGATTAATCTACACTTGGAGAGGCAATGATTAATCAGGGATAGTCAGTATGGCTTTGTCAGGGGGAGATCGTGTCTAACAAATTTGATTGAATTTTTCGAGGGGGTGACTAGTTGTGTAGATGAGGGTAGTGCAATTGATGTACTGCATAGGAGAATGGTCAAGAAGGTAAGAGCCCATGGGATCGAGGGAAATTTGGCAAATTGGACCCAAAATTGGCTTAATGGCAGGAGGCAGGGGGTGATGGCCGAAGGTTCTTTTTGCAATTGGAAGCCTGTGATGAGTGGTGTCCCGCAGGGATCAGTGCTGGGGCCCTTGTTGTTTGTAATGTACATTAATGATTTAGACATGAATATAGGAGGTATGATCAGTGAGTTCACAGATGACACGAAATTGGTGGTGTAGTAAATAGTGAGGAGGAAAGCCTTAGATTACAGGATGATATAGATGGGCTGGTAAAATGGGCAGAGCAGTGGTAAATGGAATTTAATCCTGAGAAGTGTGAGGTGATGCATTTTTGGAGGACTAACATGGCAATGGAATACACAATGAATGATGGGACCCTAGGAAGTACAGAGAATCAAAGGGACTTTGGTGTACATGTCCATCGATCCCTGAAGGCAGCAACACAGGTAGATAAGGTGGTTAAGAAGGCATATGGGATACTTGCCTTTTTCAGATGAGGCATAGAATATAAGAGCAGGGAGCTGTATAAAACGGTTGTTAGGCCACAGCTGGAGTACTGTGTGCAGTTCTGGTCGCCACACTATAGGAAGGATGTGATTGCACTGGAGAGGGTGCAGAGGAGATTCACCAGGATGTTGCCTGGGCAGGTGCGTTTTAGCTATGAAGAGAGACCGGATAGGCTTGGATTGTTTTCCTTAGAGCAGAGAAGGCTGAGAGGGGACCTAATAGAGGTATACAAAATTATGAGGGGCATAGATAGGAAGAAACCTTTCCCCTTAGCAGGGGTGTCAATAACGAGGAGGCATAGATTTAAATAAAAGCAAAAATTCATTACAAGCCCACTGACTTCCACAGCTACCTCGGCTACATCTCCTCACACCCTGCTTCCTGTAAGGACTCCATCCCATTCTCTCAGTTCCTTTGCCTCCGTTTCATCTGTTCCAATGATGCCACTTTCCAAAAACGGCGCTTCTGACATGTCTTCCTTCTTCCTTAACCGAGGTTTCCACCAACTGTGGTTGACTGGGCCCTCAACCATGTCTGACCCATCTCCCGCACCTCTGACCTCACACCTTCCTCTCCCTCCCAGAACCATGATAGGGTCCCCCTAGTCCTCACTTCTCAACCAGCGTCTGCATTTGAAGGATCATTATCCGCCATTTCCGCCAACTTCAGCATGACGCCACCATCAAGCACATCTTCCCCTCAAACCCCCATTGGCATTCCATGGGGACCGTTCATTCCGGGACACCCTGGTCCACTCCTTCATCACCCCCAACACCTCATCCCCCTCCCATGGCACGTTCCTATGCAGTTGCAGAAGGTGCAACACCTGCCCCTTTACCTCCTTCCTCCTCAGTGTCCAGGGGCCCAAACACTCCTTTCAGATGAAGCAGCGCTTCACTTGCAGCTCCTTCAATTTGCTCTACTGCATTCGCTGCTCCCAATGCAGTCTCCGCTACATTGGAGAGACCAAATGCAGACTGGGTCAAAGTGACCAGTCGGTACCACAACATGGCAGCAATCAGCTGGTTTATGACCAGAACTCGACACCGGTAAGACAGCACTCGGAGCAGTCCTGTCCAGCGCCGCAGGCGAGTGGTGACTTTGGCCTCCAGCAACTGCCAGTTCGCCAGCCAGGATTCCTCAGCAGGGCAGAGATGGACCCAGGTAGAGGAAGCTGGTCCTGCTCCAGGTGAAAGGCCTGAGCTGTTCGGGTAGGGGATCCATCTGCCACTGACCGACCAGGAGTCCAGAACACATGCCCCAGTTGATCCTGGCAGAGGACGTGGCGGAGTAGACCTCCTGGCTTTCGCACATCCTCCGCAGGTCAGTCAGGTCAGTGAACATGAGGAGCACGTCATCGGTGTAAGTCAAGGGGACCACCCTGAACCAATCCCAACAACCTCCTCTGCAAAAGATACAAGAAAGGTTCCACGCATATAGAATACAATTGGTCAGACGGGGGCAGCCCTGACGCACTCCTCTCCCAAAGTGGAGGGAGTGAAAGAAGGGTTAGGGACCCGTTAACCTTAACTAGACACTCTGCAGCAGTTTACAGAAGTCGGATCCGGGTGACGAAATGCGCCCCGAACCTAAATGCTTACAGGGTCCCGAATAAACATTCGTGATCCACCCTGTTGAATGCCTTCTCCTGGTCAAGAGACAGGAAGGCGCTCGATGGACCAGCCCTGGGAATAGTGGATAATGTCCCGGACCAGATGAATGTTATCATAGATGGTACAGCCCGGGACGGTGTGGGACTGGTCAGGGTAGATCATGTGGTCCAGCACGGTGCCAAGCCAAGAAGACATTGCCCTGGCAAAGATTTTATAATCCGTGCTGAGGAAGGAGACCAAGCTCCAGTTCTTAAGGTAGCAGAGATCCCCCTTCTTAGGCAGCAGGGCAATCACAGCCCTGTGCCACGAGAGGGGCATTTCCCGGGTCACGATACTCTCCCCCAGAACGCCCTGAAGACCTCCACTATCAGCCCATCCAGTCCTGGGGATTTGCCCCTGGAGAGGCTGTCAAGGGGGCTGGTCAGCTCCCCCAGGATTATAGGGGAGTCAAGCTTTCCGGTGCCCTCCGGGCCAACCTCCAGCAGGTCCTCCCACAAAACTCTACGAGCATCCTCGCTGGATGGATCCGGAGAGAACAGGGCAGTGTAGTAGGATTTAACAATGGCCCTAATGCCCTCCAGATTTGAGACAAGGGATCTGTCTTCGGCCAGCAGCGTAAGGAGCTGCTGACGGATCCCGTGCCTTTTCTCCAGTGAGTAGAAGAAGGGGAGCCGCGGACCAGGTCCTGGAGGAACTGGATCCCTGACCTCACATACGTGCCCCGGGACCCGACGAGTTGCAGGTCCCGCAGCGCGCCCTTCTTCTCATCGTACACCGGTCGCAGGGCCGGGTCCATGTCGGGCTGACGGAGACATGCCTCCAGGTCGAGCGCCTCCTTCTCCAACTCCTCGACCCTGGATTTCCGCCTCTTTGTTGACCCCCTCACGTACTCCTGACAGAAGATGCGGACGTCAACCTTGCCCACATCCCACCAGAGCCTCAAGGAGGGGAAGCCTCCTCACTTCCTTCTCCAGTCGGCCCAGAAATGACAGAACGAGTCCAGGAACCGCTTGTCGCCAGCAGCAGGTTGTTAAAGTGCCAGTAAGCAGACTCTGTCTGAGCGCAGAACAGAGTGAGCTCCGCCCACACCAGACGGTGGTCCAAGCATGGCGCCTGCTTACAGAACGCAGGACTTGCCCTCGAAACATAAAGGCGGTCGAGTCTGGATGCTCCGACTCCAGGTGCCACAAAGGTGAAAACACGAGTCAGGATGGGGATTTTGCCAGATGTCCACCAAGTCGAAGGACCCAACCAGGTCCCTCAACTTACTCACACCTAGCGAGCGGTGCTGGGTATCAAGACGGTCCCTGGCCCCGAGGGTACAGTTGAAATCTGCACCCCCCCCGAGGACGATGCACTCACCCACGTCGATGGAGCCAAGATGAGTGGACACTTCACCAAAGAAGCTCGCTTGCTGCTGTGCGCCCAGGGGAGCGTACACATTCCCAAAGTGAAGCGCCGTGCCCCCTAGGCGCACAGTATGGTGCAGCAACCGGCCTGGAACCAGCTCCTTGATCTCCGGCTGAAAATGTGGGGCCAACAAGATAGCCACCCCGCCAGAATTGGAGGCTAGGTGACTCATGTAGACCCCCCCTCACCACTCCAGGAGCCACGTAACTTTGTCTCCCGGAATGGTTTGGGTTTCCTGCAGGAAGCACACCGCATACTTGCCATCCCTGAGGACCGAGAAGTTCTAGAAACTACGCTGTGCGTCCCTGCTGCCATGGATGTTGAGGCTGGATATGGTAGTCTTCATTTTCGGAAGCATGTGCTACCATCACCTAGTGCAAAGTGTAAGAAGGAGAGGACTGTTTTATTCCTTCAGGAGCCCAGTGAGAAACGTGTGGACTCTCCTCCTAGCGTTCCGGTCCAGCCCAGGGGCCTTGGGGGCCTCGCGGACAGACCAGAACACAAGAGGAAAAAAATGCCATCGGTCCAGGGCTGGCTGGAGCCTGTCTCAGCGACTGCGATTATTCGCTGAAAAATCCTGGAGCTCCCGTAAAGGGATGAGGGGAGAATCGGTGGGGGGAACCAGGGGATCCACCACCTCACCTGACAGCGACAAAGTCGTCCCCGGAGCTCACCACCGAAGCTCCGTCCTCCCCCAGGTCGTCGCCTCCAGCTTCCAACCCCTCCCCCCTATTGAGTACGGGGGCTGGTTCGGAGCTGCCAGTCGGCTCCACCTCCACCTCGATCCCACCCCCAGGATCAAGGGCAGGCGGGTCCTCTCTTGGGGATATGGGCCAAAGGGTGGCGGTGGCTCAAAGCCCCGCTCTGCCTCAGGCACCAAGTCGCCCGAAGAGTCTGGAAAAAGCTCCGGACCTAGGACAGAGACGCCCAGCATTGAAGGTTGGGACGGAGCCGGGAGGCCCTCCACGCCACCACCGCCTGATGACCCAGTAGTCAGGGTCATGAAGGGGCTGCTGCAGTCCCCTGGCAGGCCAGATGGCATCTCAGGGGTACAAGGTGGGTCGGGGTGGGGCACCACCATGGGTGATACCCTCACCAACCCCCGAGGGGCCCTGTTCAGGGGACCGCAGCGAGGGAACGGGTTTGGGCTCCTCCCAGAGGGCAGGGCGAGGACTTGCAGGGCGGAGATGCCACCACCTCTCCAATGGGGGAAGGGACACATCCGACCTGGCAAGTCACGAGGTCCTCCCCCTCTAAGGGGCGGCGTCTCTTTTGGGGTAGGCTGGGGTCTGGGGAGACCCCCATCTGTGAGGCCCCCGCCGCCTCGTCTAGTTCTTCCGGATGCTGCACCCTCTGGGGTTTGAGCAGGTCCACCCTCTTTAGTAAGATCGCCGGCTCAGGGTCGTGTGCCCCACCGCCGCCGGACCCAGGAACCCTCGCGGGGACAATGCCAGGCCCAGCACATGGCGCTGAAGCACACCTTAGCCCGGGGGCACGCGCAGACACGTCGCCAGGGCTAGATGATGATTTTACCCCCCGCCAGCCAGTGTTTTCAGGGGTCTGGGGATTAGGGCGGGTTTGGGCAGTCTGGGGTGCCGCCTCCAGTTGGCAGGTCTTCCTCCGCACCTTCTTACGGTGCAGGGTCTCTCCCCTTGTCTCGCCAGCAGCCGAGATGGTGATGGCTACCGGCGGCACCTCCTCTTGCAGTAAGGGAGATAGAGTGGTGGCAGGGGGAGGAGCGGCAGTGCCAGCCGTGGCCACCTGGATGGTGCTGGCTGCCTTGGAGGCGGGGCAGTTCCACCTCACATGCCCCACCTCCCTACAGGCATGGCACCACATGCAATCTGCAGTCCAGAAAACTCTGTAGGCGGCCCCCTCATATTCCACATTAAGGCCCCCCTCCACGCACTCCTCCCGGGCCAGGCGAATGAAAGCCTGGTGTCAGAAGGACTACATTGTGTCAGAGGGCCGCATCCTTGAGGCCGAGAGGGATCGGTGCAACCCCTGACCTGACCTCCCCAGTTAATGGAGGTGGGAGATGAGCTCACTGAGGACAAAGGGCAGGACATTGGAAATGATGAACCACTGGGCAGTGGCCTCTAAGGGGTCCATCGCCAGAAACGCCCACAGTGAGCCCCTTTTCTAGGGCAAGGTGCACCGCCCACTCTGACCTCAAGAAAATTACGGCCCTACTTTTGAGGCCGTGACGATGGCCGTGGGGCCGACAATCCCAGCCATTGCCTTACTGCAGGCCTCGATCGTCATGTCGGGGTGGGTGTAACTCTTCACCCCCAGGGCCTTGGTGAGGAGGCAGAAAGGTGACGGGGCTACAGAAGCAGCAGAGATTGCAGAAGCATAAGATTTTTTGGGGGCCCTGCCACTGGTGTCAGCATCACCTCCACATTCGCCCAGGAAGGCCCAGCTACAGGCGACCCTTTCACAGCCATAGGGGCTGAGCCACACCCAGCCCGAGCTCCATATTCCACAATATCCCAGCCTGGGGAGAGAGGGAAAGGATGGTGTAACCTTACCCTCTGGGATGGCAAAAACAGAGAGGAGAGGAGGGAGAGGGGTAAAGGACAGGGAGACACAGGAGGGAAAGGGTAAAGGGTAGGTGGCTGTCACTCAGTGGAGTGGAGTGTGAGTGGGGGCCTTGATGTTCTTCCCGTAAGGGGAGGGTGATGTCTCTACCAGACAGCCGGTACTGCTTGGCCAGGCAGCACCAGCTACCTGGACTCAGACATGGTCAGAGCAAGGGGTGGGGGGTGGCAAGATTTTAAACAATCCACACACACACACCCTTTCTCCACAAAGTCTTTGCAGTGGTCTTCTCCCTTCCTCCTACAAAACACACCGTTTTCTTCAGCCCCCACCGACCAAATGTCTAGACACTCACCTCGGATGTTAAACCAAATATTCCTTGCCTCCTGGCCTCCCTGTCCTGCTGTAGCAGCACCTCCTCTCTCTCTTTCCCCCCCATCTCTCTCCTCCAGGCCTCAGGCATCAGGCCCTGCAGGCTCCAGGTCCCCAGCAATGCAGGGGATGGAAGAAGGCCTGAGGGTAGGCAGCAACACAATAATAGGAACAGCCACAGGAAATCCCACAGCCACAGCAACAGCACACAGCTCAGGCAGTAGCAAGCTGCAGTTGAGACCAATCAGGAAGCTGTAAGCTGCTCAGCCTGGGCACGTGTGTTGATCACTTTTACAATAGTGAACATTATATACATAGGGCAGAATTTTCCCATTGGCAAGCGGGGGTGGGACCCGCACACCGACACGTAAAATGATGCGCGGTGACGTCAGGCAAGCATCCTGGTGTCACTGCGCACCATGGCAATATTTTGTTGGGCGGGCGCATGATGATATCTGATGCACGCCCGCCATTAATTAATGAGCCACTTAAGGCCCTTGAGGCACCAATTGACAACGATTTTTCGGCGCTCGTGCGATCTTTGGGTCAGCGCACGGGCACAACAGGCAGGCGGGTAGGACACATTTGTATGAACCTCATCCATGGGCGAGATAAGGGCTCAGTGGGGTTGTGAGTGTGCTCTGTCAAATATTGATTTTTAAAAATTACTGATGCTTGCCTGTGTGAGCTGCAATACTTCAGAACGCATACCAGCCGCTTGGACTGGACTCACAACCTTAAGGTCAGCACTCTGCAGTGAGGAATCTTTTTTGGGCCTGCAGGTTTCAGGAAGCCTTCCCTTAGCCTGGGAATGGGAGGTGATCTCTCCACTGGAGGCACCGCCTCTGAGGAGGAAGGGAGGGCTAGAAGGGGGAGGAGGCCAGGAGTGTACATTCAACCTCTAGGAGAGCCACCTTCAGGAGGAGAGGCACAGGCGCAAGGGGTGCAGGGCAAAGGGGTATTCCAAGGCGGAAGGGGCTGCAGAAGACACCACTATCCTGCTGCCAGGGTATACAAGCGGCGAAGCAGCTACCTCAATATGTAGGAGGTGCAGTGTCGAAGGAGGCTCCATCTCTCAAGGGAGACAGTCAACTATACTTGTCAGACGATTGGCCCTGAGATCTCCCCTAACTGTGTGGGTGGACACCCCATGCCAGTGGCTCTAAAGGTCACAGCTGCCCTCAACTTCTATGCCTCTGGCTCCTTCCAGGGCTCGGTGGGTGATCTTTGCGGTGTCTCCCAATCAGCTGTCCACACTTGCGTCAAGCAGGTTACAGACACTCTGTTCAGGCAGACATTGACCTTCATCCACTTCCACTGGGACCAGGCAAGCCAGGCACAACGAGCCAGAGGCTTCACGGCCATTGCTGGCTTCCCCCGCATCCAGGGTGCAATAGACTGCACACATGTGGCCATCAAGGCGCCAGCAGGTGAGCCCGGTGCCTTCATCAACAGGAAGGGCTTCCACTCCATGAACGTGCAGATAGTGTGTGATCACAGGATGCAGATTCTACAAGTCTGTGCAAGTACCCAGACAGCTTCCACAACGCCTACATCCTCAGACACTCCCAGGTGCCGGGGCTCTTCAGTGCTCCAGCCCGGCTGGATGGATGGCTGGTGGATGATAAGGGCTATCCCCTCAGAAGGTGGCTCATGATGCCTCTCCGTCATCCAAGAACAGAAGCTGAGCAGCGGTATAATAGGAGCCACGGCACCACAAGGGCTGTGGTGGAGAGAACCATCAGTCTTCTTAAAATGTGCTTCCAATGCCTGGACCGCTCAGGGGGCGCACTCCAGTAGCCCCCAGATCGTGTGTCACTGATAGTGGTTGCATGCTCCGCTCTCCACAATCTTGCGCTGGAAAGGGGGTTGCTGTGAACAACGAAGATGTAGACGCAATGGCTGCGGCTGCACATGATGAGTCCAGCAGTGAGTTGGAGGATGAGCAAGCACAGGGAAATGCTGAGGGGGTAGAAGCTGACCCGGGCATACTCCAGGGAGGCAGAGACACCCGAGAGGCTTTAATCCAATGAACCTTCAGCTGGCACACCACATATGGATCTCCAGGACAAGCCAGGGCTGCAGGCTCCATGCTCGATACCTGAGTGCAAAATCTGCCTGGATAGGAACATTAACTAAGGGCCTTGTTAATAAATCTGAATGTCCCACAAATCACTCATAACATTATTGGTAACCATCCATCTGCAGAAGAAAAGAGGCACCCTCAGCCATGGTGACATGTCTGAATTTAATATTATAACACAAGGAACTTAAGAAAACAAAATGAGAAAATTGTTAAACATCACACCAACTCATAAAAGACCTCATTGCGGGCCATCACAAAAGCACCAGTGATAAACCCATGGTGTGCCTGAGGTGCCTTATGTTTATGTTTTCAGGTGCTACGTCTTGGTCCTGCCCCATCGCTGGGAGTGGCCTCTGAGACAACCTGCTGACTCTGCTGTCCTGTTGGCCTCGATGACCTTGGCGGTCATCCTCTGGCCCGTGGAGCCTGTGCTGGCCCCACCTGGGAGGGAGCTGCCAGTTCCATAGCTGGCTTCTCCCCAGTCGTCGCAGCCTTATCGGATGCAACAGTCACTGGCAGAGGGGCGGAGGAGCTGCTGCCCTCACCTGGAGCGCCCTCAGGAGGAGCCTGCAGATACAACAGGCAGCCGCTGCGCCGACGTGAGGTTGGTTCAGACCTCCCCGCTCACTGTGGATGAATGGGCACCGAGCTGGGAAACTTGGTGCCCAGACCATCTCCCACACTGGCACTGACCAGCTGAGATCAATGCCGATGTGAGGGCTTGCTGGTCAGAGTGCATGCCCAGGAAGCCTTGACTGGTCTCCTGGAGGAGCCTCTCCACGAGAGTCGCCAGTCTCTCCATGGAGGATGCATGGCGCTGGGCCATGAGGCTCATTGCCTCGTTGATGGTCCATATAGACTCCTCCACTACGGACACCAAGCCAAGCATAGCCTCATGTATCTCCACCAGATGCTCCCACACACCCTGCCACACTTCCTGCGTTTGCTGTGGACGACTCCAGAGGCATATCATCACGCCCCGACTGAGTATGTGCCTGGTGCCCTGCAGCCCTCCGACTGCTGGCACTATGGGCACTCTGTCTCTGCCAGCTCCTCCTGCGACTGTGAAGTGCCCTCACTGCTGTGCCCTGGGACACTGGCCGATGTTCTAATTCCCATCGAGGTGCTGGTATTTGTGCTGGTGGCTGCCTGGCAGAGATGGTGTGACGCTGGTGAGTCCGAGACTTCAGGGCCCTCAGGTGTGAGAGAGGGCCCCTGCTGCTCCTCCTCCCGGCCCTGCTCCGCTGATGCTGAAAGGAAGAACAAGGACATTGGATCAGTTAACCTGGAGACAATGTCAATGTGCATCCCTGTCCCCCAGATCAATATGCGCTCATCTTTCCGTAAGCAATGGTCAAGCTATGTTGCAAACTTCAATCACTGAACATTCAGCACTGCCATGGCTGTTGGGAGAACAATGCTGACCTCAGTGCTGGGCAAACATACCTGCCCGTGGCACCCCAGCCTCACTGACACCAGTGGACCTGGGCACATGGTGCCTCTCCAGATCTAGGGCCTCCTGCACGAAGCGGCTGAGAATCGCCAACTGGGCTGGCCCTCCGCCAGTCCTCACCCACTCGGTGGCATTATGAGCATTCTTCTCCTGAAAAGGAGAGAAGAGCATTGATTAGTGCTACTTGTACCTGGACTCTCTTCACAGGCAGCCCACCCCAGAGTGGGACATTGCAGGGCTCCAGTGCCTCCTCACCCTGCTGCTGCCGAACACTCACACAAAGATGCTGGGCCTATTCCACCCCAATCCCCCCTTGTCCAAATGCTGCCTACATCACATTTGGCACCACCTGGTCTAACCTTCCATAGCACAGAGGCACAAGCACGTGGAGCGCAGAGGGCTGCAGATCGATCGGTGTTACACCACCTTGAAGCTCCCCTCCCAGCATGTAATCACCCTGACTTTGACATGTCCTGGAGTTTTAACACTGCCCTAGTGGGGTTAGGGTGGGGAGAAGGGATCAGAAAAGGCTAAAAGGTGGAGATAAAATGATAGATCGAAATAGACAGGGCCCTCAACGGTGTCCAGCCCATCTCCCACACATCCACCCTCACGCCTTCCTCTCCCTCCCAGAACCATGGTAGGGTCCCCCTTGTCCTCATTTATCACCCCACCAGCCTCCGCATTCAAAGGATCATCCTCCGCCATTTCCGCCAAATCCAGCATGATGCCACCACCAAACACATCTTCCCTTCACCCCGCCTGGTGACTTTCTGCAGGGATCGTTCCCTCCGGGACACCCTGGTCCACTTCCATCACCCCCTACACCTCAATCCCCTCCCATGGCAGCTTCCCATGCAACCGTGGAAGGTACAACGCCTGCCCCTTTACTTCTCCCCTCCTCACTATCCAAGGGCCCAAACACTCCTTTCAAGTGAAGCAGCGCTTCACTTGCACTTCCTTCAATTTAGTCTACTGCATTCGCTGCTCCTAACGCGGTCTCCTCTACATTGGACAGACCAAACGCAGACTGGGTGACTGCTTTGCGGAACACCTTTGGTCTGTCCACAAGCATGACCCAGACATCCCTGTCACTTGCCATTTCAACACACCACCCTGGTCTCATGCCCACATGTCCGTTCTTGGCCTGCTGCAATGTTCCAGTGAAGCTCAACGCAAAGTGGAGGAACAGCACCTCATCTTCCGACTAGGCACTTTACAGCCTTCCGGACTTAACATTGAGTTCAACAACTTCAGATCATGAACTCTCTCCTCCATCCCCACCCCCTTTCTGATCCTTCTTTTTACAATAATTTATAATTATTAAAAATATATTTTTTCCCACCTATTTTTCAATCTATTTCGATCTATCATTTTATCTCCACCTTTTAGCCCATTTCGATCCCTTCCCCCCACCCCACCCCCACTAGGGCCATCTGTCACTTGCTTGTCCTGCAAGAAAACCCTTAATGTCACCATTAACACATTCCTTAGATAATATCACCACCGTCAAACACCCCTCTGTCCTTTTGTCTATGACATCTTTGGCAATCTCTTCTTTGCCTCTACCTATCACTAGCCCTCTAACCAGCTCTACCTGTCCCAACACGCCCCCCCACCCCCGCACCCCCCCCCCCCCCCACCCCCACCAACCCCCTCAACCAGCTTATATTTCACCTCATTTCTCTATTTCCTTAGATCTGATGAAGTCATACGGACTCGAAACGTTAACTGTGTTCCTCTCAGCAGATGCTGTCAGACATGCTGAGTTTTTCCAGCTATTTTTATTTTTGTTTCAGATTTCCAGCATCCGCAGTATTTTGCTTTTATCCATGCTTGTCAATGTGTCTGTGCCTGAACTGTCTCAGCTGCAGAGGAATGTTCACTTTATGCAAGGTTTCCCTAACACATGTCCGCTTCTCTCCCCCAATGACCCCGCACATGCTTGTGCACTACCTTCAACCACAGGGCAGCCCTTGCCCTCCCCCCACCCCCCAACCCCCACCCCCCCGTCAACTCAACCGCAGGGCAGCCCTCTCCCCACCCCCCCACAAAGTCGCCTCAACCACAGGGCAGCCACCTCCATGATCCCCAGAAAGTGCAGCCCACTAAGTGCATGCCTTATATGTGCGGTTGTGAAACACGCTGGCGTGCAGTCATGCTGACATGGGCGGATGGTCCAGCGTGGAGGGGATGATTCCAGTGGCTGGCTTTATAATGATATGCAGATGTATTACAATGAGTTTCCCGACGTCCAGCATTGGGAAATGCGGCCTGTCATTCATAGGCTGTGGACAATCGCAATCTGGTTTCACGGATTCGTGAAACCAATTTTTGGCCTTCTCGCCATATTGTCCATTCACGCTGCCAAGTACATCTGATGCCAATAGGCACAGAAAGTCCAAAATAGTTTTATCGTGAGTTGGTTCCACAATATATTGCTCCCAGGAAGCTGTCTGAAAAGAATTCTAGAAAACTCATTCTAGCCCACCTTTGCCAATTTGATTGGTCCAGTCCGTAAGAAGATTAAAGTGCCCCCAAACTATTACATTGCCTTTGTTACAAGCTCTAATGCTTTCTTGTTTCAAACTCCGTCAAAGGGTATAGCTACTGTTACAGAGCCTATAAACTACTCCCATCAGCATTTTCTGACCCTTGCTATTCCTAATCTCCAGCCTCATTTTCTAAGCCAAGATCGTTTGTCACTCATGTCCTTATGCCATCTATTTTTAAATCAGGGTTACCCCTCCTCCTTCTACATTCTGCCTGTCTTTTAGGCATATAATGCACCCTGGAAAACATATTTCCCCAACATTGATAACCTTGTAACTATCCCTCTGTAATGGCAATTGGAAGTAAATCCCTATATATCTCTCTATTTGTGACATTAGTTCATTTATTTTATTGTGGATGCTCCACACAGATAAAATGACTTCAATTTTATCTTTTCACTATTCTTCCTTGCATGGACCTTACTTTCTGATGTATTATTGTTAAACTCTCTGTCCCTTCTTGACCAACTCAGCTTGTCATTAGCCACATTGATCTTCTTTTCTATTGCCTTAACTTTTATTTTTGGATTTCTAAATCTCCCTTCACCTGTACCCTCCTCCCCCACTCTGTTAGCTTAAAGCTATTTTTCCCTACCCATATTTGCTGTGCACTCTTATTTTTGTGCAATCTTATGTTTATACGCTCTGTCTCTTACTGCCTTACTCTGGATACCATTATCCATATCACTATCACCTTGTCCTTTCTCTTTAACTTTCAAAATCTCCCCTCATACAAACCATCCCCCCACCAACTAATTAGTTTAAAGCCCTATTTATAGATTTTGCCAGTACACTGGTCCCAGCACAGTTCAAGTGAAGACTATCCCAAAGATACAGTTCCCTCTTTCCCCAGTACTGGTGCCAGTGCCCCATGAATCAAAACCCATTTATCCCACACCAGTCTTTAAGCAATGCATTCAATGCTCTGAATTTATTTACCCTATGGATGTTTGATCATGGTTTAGGTAGTAATCCAGAGATTATTACCTTTGTGGTTCTGCCTTTTAATCTAGCCCCTATCTGCTCATATTACCTCAGCAAAACCTCTTTCTTAGTCATACCTATGTCATTTGTACACTAGATCCTTCAGTCACACCCTCCTGTCCCTGACCACAGGCCATATCAGAAGTATCTTGTCTAAAGGGTGACTGTCTCCTGGAACAAAATGTCCAGGTAACATTCCCCCTCTCTGATGCATTATAGTGCCTGAAACTCAGACTCCAGCTCATCAGCTCTGAACCAAAATTCTTCAAGCTGCAGATGCTTACTGCAGATGTGGTTGCCATGGATCACATTGGTGTCCACCAGACCTCATATATTGCAGCTGTAACACATCACCTGCTCTGCCATCTTTATTGCTTTTATTTAACTAATTAGGTTTCAAGTTTAGAAGTATCACTCAACTATTTTCTGTAATTATATTTTGTTTAACTAGTTAAGCTAATAATTTAATGCAACACTTATATCTTCCCTGTACCAGTTTAAACTACTGCCCCCATTTAGAGAGATAATGGATCACCTACCTGTTCACCTAATTAATGCCTTTGAACTACTGGGAGCTGAAAAAGTTTATACAAAGCAACACCTCCTTCACCAGATTCCCATTAGCACTCATTCTTCATCAAACTCAGGCCTCATCATCTCCACTCTATGTTCCCACACTTGCAGTCAGGAAAACCTGTCTACTTTTAGAGAGGGCTGGTGACTCACAGCTAAGTTGCAAGTGCTTCCTACTCCAGTGATTAACACCTATTCAGGCAACCACTTTCAATTGATTGACAGATAACTACCGCTGCAAGGTGATTTCTGTTAAACTAGGCTTTTTAACTAGCTTGCAGTTTGAAAGTTGTAAGTCAGAGTTTGACTGTTCATCTAAATTATAGCTTGAGAAAAACTTACCATAGATGTCCCCAATTCCCCAGTTAGCACTCAGGCCTCGTTGTCTCCACTATGTGCTCCCATTACTAGCAGCATTTGGATTTGCCACCAGGGAGCTACTCCCTCTGGATACTCCCACTAAAATTATCTCTTTTGGGTGAGTTTCAGGCCTTGTAGAGACAATGACAAGGTCTCATATATTATACAGTACTGTCTCTTAAGTAGACCACTATAAAGCAAGTAAATACAGAAGCTGATAGTAGAAAAGAGCAAAATGTGGGTAAAAGATTAAGATGGAAAATACAGTTCTCTCATGAATGAAAACTTTTATTGTGTAGGTACACAGACTGACAGGTGAGAAACTGGGCAGAGAAGCAGTAGGAAACTGCTCAGCAAGTATCAAGTACAAATGCCAAGCAATCATCAAGTCACAAGCTGTAGAAGCAAAGTAAATCACCAGGACAGCGCTGTGGTGCAGGTGAGCAGAAAACATTAGTGTGAGTTGTCTATAGGCCTCCAAACAACAGTGTTAAGATAGAGGATGGCATTAAACAGGAAAGTAGAGATGCATGTAACAAGGGTGCTACAGTAATCATAGGTGACTTTGATCTATGTATAGACTGGGCAAACCAAATTAGCAATAATACTGTGGTGGGAGAATTCCTGGAGTGTGTATGAGATTTTTTTTTTGGACCAGTATGTCGAGGAACCGACTAGTGAACAGGCTATCCTAGATTTGCACAACAAGATTTGTAATTTAACCTTTCTCATTTCTCAATACCAGTGTCCTTTAGGGAACAGTGACCATAACATGATAGAATTCTTCATTAAGATGGAAAGTGAAGTAGTCCGATCTGAAACTAGGGTCCTAAATCTTAAAAAAAGGAAACTACGAAGATATGAGGTATGAGTTGGCTAAGATAGATTGGGGAACTTCATTAAAAGTTGGATAGGCAATAGCCAATATTTAAGGAACGAATGTATGCACTGCAACATTCCTTTCTGGCACAAAAACACAACAGGAAAAGTGGCCCAACCATGGCTAACAAAAGAAGTTAAGGATATTATTAGATCCAAAGAGAAGTCATATAAAGTTGCAAGAAAAAGTAGCAAGCCTGAGGATTGGGAGCAGCTTAGAATTCAGCAAAGGGGGGCCAAGAGATTGATTAAGAGGGGAAAAATATAATATGAGAGTAAACTTGGAAGCAAAGAAGTGGACTATAAAAGCTTCTATAAATATGTAAAAAGAAAAAGATTAGTGAAGACAAATGTCTGAAACGGGAGAATTTATAATTGAGAACAAGGCAATAGCAGAGCAATTAAACAATTACTTTAGTTTTGTCTTCATGGAGAAAGACACAAATAACTTCCCAGAAATGTTAGGGAACCAAGGGTCTAGTGAGGAAGAGGAATTGAAGGAAATTAGGATCACCAAAAAAATAATGCTTGAAATTAATGGAACTGAATGTCAAAAAATGCCTAGGGCCTGATAATCTACATCCCAGGGTACTAAAGGAGGTGGCCATGGAAATAGTGGATGCAATGGTTGTCATCTTCCCAAATTCTGTAGATTCTGGAATGGTCCTGGCAGATTGGAGGGTGGCAAATGTAACCCCACTATTTAAAAAAGGAGGGAGGGAGGGAGAAAACAGGGAATTACAGACCGGTTAGCCTAACATCTGTAGTAGGGAAAATGCTAGAGTCTATTATAAAGGATGTGATAAAGGGATGTATAGAAAATATCAACAGAATTAGACAGAGTCAGCATGGATTTATGAAAGGGAAATAGTGTTTGACAAACCTACTGGAGTATTTTGAGGACATAACTAGCAGAATAGCTAAGGGAGAACTGATGGATATGGTTTATTTGGATTTTCAGGAAGCTTTTGATAAAGTCCCACATAAGAGGTTAGTGTGCAAAATAAAAGCACATGGGATTGGGGGTAATATATTGGCATAGAGAATTGTTTGACAGGCAGAAAACAGAGAGTAGGAATAAATTCGTCTTTTTCAGAGTAGCAGGCGTTGTGTGGTCCTACAGGGATCAGTGCTTGGGCCCCAGCTATTCACAATATATATCAATGATTTGGATGAGAGAACCCAATGTAATGTTTCCAAGCTTGCTGACAACATGAAACTTGGTGGGAATGAGTAGTGAGAAGGATGTTAAGAGGCTTCAAGGCAATTTAGACAAGTTGTGTGAGTGGGAAAATACATGGTAGATGCAGTATAACGTGGACAAGTGTGAAGTTATCCACTTTGGTAGCAAAAACAGAATGGCAGAGTATTATTTAAATGGTGATAGATTGGGAAATGTTGATGTACAAAGGGGCCTGGATGTCCTTGTACACCAGTCACTGAAAGCATGCAGGTGCAGCAAGCAGTTAAGAAGGCAAATGATACGTTGGCCTTCATTGTGAAAGGACTTAAGTACAGGAGCAAGGATATCTCACTGCAGCTGTACAACCTGGTGAGACCACATCTGGAGTGTTGTGTGCAGTTTTGGTCTCCTTACCTAAGAAAGATATACTTGCCAAAGAGGGAGTGCAGCGAAGGTTCACCAGACTGATTCCTGGGATGGCAGGCTTGTCATATGAGAAGAGATTCGGTCAACTAGGCCTGTATTCACTGGAGTTTAGAAGAATGAGAGGGGATCTCATAGAAACGTATAAAATTCTGACAGGTCTGGACAGACTAGATGCAGGGGTGATGGCTGGGGGTCTAGAACAAGGGGTCACAGTCTCAGGGTACAGGGTAGGTCATTTAGGACTGAGATGAGGAGAAACCTCTTTGCTCAGAGGGTGGTGAACCTGTGGAATTCTCTACCACAGAAGGCGGTGGAAGCCCAGTCACTGAATACATTTAAGGAGGAAATATATAGATTTCTAGACTCTAAAGGCATCAAGGGATGTGGGGAGAGAGTAGGAGTATGATGTTAAAATATAGGATCAGCCCTGATCATATTGAATGGTGGAGCATGCTCGAAGGGCCGAATGACCTACCCCTGCTCCTTTTGTCTATGTTCTATGCTTGGGATGTACTAGAAAATAGTGGATAATGTGGAAATTATCAAAATAGGATAATCAACCCCTCCGCCCATCATAACTCTTGACCTCCCTCAATAATATTTAACCCCACTGCATGACCATTGGAACCACTCACAATTATTCCCCAGTTTAAATAAATGAATAAAATTTATGAGGAAATAAAATGGATTTAAAAAACCATGTTTTGCTAATTTATATTAGTCCACAAGTAAATATATTCACAACAGTCTCAGGCATCAACATAAGCCAAAATAACATAGTGTAAATGTATTTTTCAAACATGCAGGTTTCCAGTGTCAACAATTTCTTAACTATACCAGTAAATTACAACTGAGACTTAAGTCAGTGGAAAAAGAGTGTGGAAATAAAACGAAAGTATGGGAAAGACACCACAAATAAGAGAGAATGAGAGAAGACCGCTTTTATTTTTTACTTCTGAAATGGCTCCATCAGTTACACATCTACCCAGAGTGACAGTGCAGCTAAATGACCCACTCTCAGAAAGAAACAGGTGTTATGCTCAAGCAATTATAATCATGGATTTATGGAAAATAAACACTACTTTTAAAACAAAATGCAGAATGGACACACTGCTTTGAAACAAAATGGAGTTGAGAGGTCAGGTGTCCTCTTTCTTTTCTGCCAATATACCTGGAACTACACAAGGATAGAAATTAACCTGTTTGTTTGGACAGGACATTAAAATGCAAATTACCTTCTGACACATTCCATTGAGAATGCATTAAAATGCAACAGACCATATAAAAGTAAAAAACTGCGGATGCTGGAAATCCAAAACAAAAATAAAAATACCTGGAAAAACTCAGCAGGTCTGGCAGCATCTGTGGAAAGGAACACAGTTAATGTTTTGAGTCCATATGACTCTTCAACAGAACGCTCCTGTGTATTAATGGCTGCCATTGTCCAAATAACTGCAGAAGCTAATTCACAATTGACTTGAAGAATTCTTGGCTTTGGAGTGGAATTTCATAGGACGGGGTGAAAAGAAACCCATTCTATTGCAAGGAGATGCAAATAGGTGAAACTCAAACACTATTGTGTGTCAATGCCCAAGTTGTTAGTGACCATTTATTGTGGACAATGGAAAACATATACAATGGTCACATGACAAAAGCCAGGTTTTGATAAGACTCATTTACTAAGACACATATTGAGAGCAGCTACAGGGAGAGGGAGGCGATAGGGGGTGAGGGAGGGGGTATGGGGTGAGGGTGAGGGGGCCCTACCGATTTGAAGAACAAAACCAGGCTTTTGTTATAGAGATAAAAACAAAAAGCTAAAAGCTACTGCGGATGCTGGAAATCCAAAACAAAAACAGAATTACCTGGAAAAACTCAGCAGGTCTGGCAGCATCGCTGGAGAAGAAAACAGTTGACGTTTCGAGTCCTCATGACCCTTCGGCAGAACTGAAGTATAGTTAGGAGAGAGGTGAAATATAAGCTGGTCTAAGGTGGGGGGCGGGGGGAGAGAGAAGTTGAGGGTGGGGTGGTTGTAGGGATATCTACAACTAATATTTTGTTAGTCTTTCCACCCCACCCCCACTAGAGCTGTACCTTGAGTATCCTGCCATCCATTCTTAATTAGTACTTTTCTTAGATAATATCACCACCTTCAACACCTCTTTGATCCTTTTGTCTGTGACATCTTTTGATTATCTGCTCCTATCACTGCTTGCTTATCCCTACAACCACCCCACCCTCAACTTCTCTCTCCCCCCGCCCCCCACCTTAGACCAGCTTATATTTCACCTCTCTCCTAACTATACTTCAGTTCTGCCGAAGGGTCATGAGGACTCGAAACGTCAATTGTTTTCTTCTCCAGCGATGCTGCCAGACCTGCTGAGTTTTTCCAGGTAATTATGTTTTCTTTTGTTATAGAGGTTTGACTGCACCTTGACTGGAGTGAAGCTGCAGTAAACTACAGTGAATCCATTGTCAGAATTTTGCAACCTCCATTTCTTCAATCCAAAACCTTCAAGCCAAAAGGAAATCACAGGCCTGCAAAGTTTCAAGTCTACATCTCGAGAGAATCAAGGGTGGTAGTAAAATTTTGGATCCTTTTCTTGTGTGTGTTTGCGTCTGCGTGTATATGTGACTGTTGTGAATATTGGGTGTTGAGAAATAAACATTTATCTTTTTTTAAACTTATGAGGAAACCTACCTTTTGTCTGTTCTTTGGAATTACAGTACTCCAGTTTAAACAATTTTTCTCTTTAAAACACATCAGTCTCCAGTCAGTTGAGAGGTGGAGAAAACAGGGAACCATTCCACCATCTTCCCCCTTGTCCATAACACAAGAGACTGCCACTTTTTAGTTCTGCAAAATAGTCTGTGCTTTCTTGCCCTGCACAGAGCCTTAACAACACAAAATTCATACTCCAAGAACTGTTACAGTTGAATCCTCTAACTTGCATTTGGAAATCTGTGCATTTTTAAAAATTATGCAGCAAAACAATTTTTAAAGTAAGGTTTACCTAATAAGTTACTATTTTGGTTATCTTTTTCTGTTTTTAGTTTTGTTCCTTTTCTAAGTGCCTGACTGATAAGGAGCTTCTCTGCTATTATTATAGGAACATGAGAAAATATTTATAATTTTCTTCCTGACAAGTATAAGAACTACCTGAATCTAAATAAAGTAACTGGTCTTATTGTTGATATGAAAACAGTCTTGTAAAAGTAGAATGTGCCTCTGGTGCTTTATACTTCAAACTAGAGCTGGTTCTGAACAAGTTACTTGAGGGATGGTTGCTGGGACTGTGCACAACAGAAAGATGATGTAGAGGGTGGAAAAAAGACAGTGTGGGTAAAAACTTCACTCTATGATCAGTAGCAAGATGTTTGAGTAGTAAAAAAAAACCAGGATTGCAAAGGCTGCAGAGGCTGGGAAAAAAGCTCATCTCAATGAGGAAATGACAATAATGAAAAATTATGGAAAATCTAGAAAACAAAGGGGACTGGGGACAAGAGGAAAATAAGGAAAACATCACAAACAAATTAAGAGTTATTTTTCCAATTTAAAAAAGAACAATCTATTTAAAAATAGATTGTTGTATATATTGGCTCACAGTATTAATACATCGAAACCAGACGGCAAGTATGTCCCTTTCATGTGCCTGAGGAATGCTCATTTGCCAAACATTACAAAAAGTAAATGGGGCAGAAAAGGGAAAGAAATAACTTGCATTTATATAGCACCTTTCACCAACTCAGAATGCCATGCAGCGCTTTACAATCAAATAAATACTTTTTTGAAGTATAGTCATTGTGGTAATGTAGGAATTGCAGAATCACAGAATTTTAACGACACAGAAGGAGGCCATTCAGTCCATCGTGTCTGCACCAGCTCTCCAGATGAGCATTACGACCTAGTGCCATTGCCCTGCCTTTTGCCCGTATCCCTGCACATTATTTCTATTCAAATAATCACCTAATACCCTCTTGAATGCCTCGATTGCACTTGCCTCCATTACACTTCCAGGCAGTGCATTCCAGACCCGAACCACTCGTTGTGTGAAAATGTTTAGTCCCATGTCACATTTGCTTCTCTTGCAAGTCACTTTTAATCTGTGCCCACTCATTCTTGATCCTTTTATGAGCGGGAACAACTTGTCCTTATCTACTCTGTCCAGCCCCCTCATGATTTTGTACATCTCTATCAAATCTCCTCTTAGCCTTCTTCTCTCCAAGGAGAATAGTCCCAACCTCTCCAGCCTATCACAGAATCACAGTGCAGAAGAGGCCCTTAGGCCCACCGAGTCTGCACCGACATGTGAGAAACACCTGACCTACCTACCTAATCCCATTTACCAGCACTTGGCCCATAGCCTTGAATGTTATGACGTGCCAAGTGCTCATCCAGGTACTTTTTAAAGGATGTGAGGCAACCCGCCTCCACCACCCTACCAGGCAGTGCATTCCAGACCGTCACCATCCTCTGGGTAAAAAAGGATTTCCTCACATTCCCCCTAAACCTCCTGCCCCTCACCTTGAACTTATGCCCCCTTATGACTGACCCTTCAACTAAAGGGAACAGCTTCTCCCTATCCACCCTGTCCATGCCCCTCATAATCTTGTACAATTCGATCAGGTCACCCCTCAGTCTTCTCTGCTCCAACGAAAACAACCCAAGTCTATCCAACCTCTCTTCATAACTTAAATGTTTCATCCCAGGCAACATCCTGGTGAATCTCCTCTGCACTCCCTCCAGTACAATCACATTCTTCCTATAATGTGGCGACCAGAACTGCACACAGTACTCCAGCTATGGCCTCCCTAAGGTTCTATACAACTCCAACATGACCTCCCTACTTTTGTAATCTATGCCTCGATTGATAAAGGCAAGTGTCCCATATGCCTTTTTCACTACCCCACTGTCATGCCCCTCCGCCTTCAGAGATCTATGTACACACACACCAAGGTCCCTTTGTTCCTCAAACTTCCTAGTGTCATGCTGTTCATTGAATAATTCCTTGTCAAATTACTCCTTCCAAAGTGTATCACCTCACACTTTTCAGGGTTAAATTCCATCTGCCACTTATCTGCCCATTTGACCATCCCGTCTATATCTTCCTGTAGCCCAAGAAACTCAACCTCACTGTTAACCTCTCGGGCAATCTTTGTGTCATCCGCAAATTTACTAATCCCACATTGTCATCTATGTCGTTTATATAAATGACAAATAATAGAGGACCGAGCACAGACCCCTGTGGTACACCACAGGACACTGGCTTCCAGTCACTAAAGCAATCTTCTGTCATCACCCCCTGCCTCCTACAACTAAGCCAATTTTGAATCCAATCCTCATAGCTGAAGTTTCTCATCCCTGGAACCATTCTCCTAAACCTCTTCTGCACTCTCTGCAATGCGTTCACATCCTTCCTATAATGTGGCACCCAGAACTGTACACTATATTCCAGCTGAGGTCTAACAAGTGTTTTATATAAATTCAGCATAACCTACTTGCTCTTGTATTCTATGCCCCTATTAATAAAGCCCAGGATACTATATGCTTTATGAACTGCTCTCTCCACCTGTCCTGCCACCTTCAATGATCTATGCGCATATACACCCAGGTCTTTCTGCTCCTGCATCCCCTCAAAATTTCACCCCTTATTTTACATTGACTCAAAGGCAAGTGCACTACCCCTGACCTACAGTTGACATATAGGCACTCATTCTATCAGTGAGCAATCAGGGGATTATTTGGAGTTTACAATATTGGCATAAATGCTCTTGCACTTGTTGCAAGCACTGGTCAAATACTAGGATGCTAGTAATCCAGAAATGGGGGCTCCTGACTCTCCTACTTTCTTCTCTGTGCATCCACGGAGTGCCCAAAGCCCAAAGGGAGATTTTGCACAAAGAACTGAAGTAGCTTAGAGATCACTGATGGCCTAAGGTATCTTTATCCCTTTCAGTGACCTCACACAATTTTTGGCTGCTGTCTCCAGAAGGCTGTCAGAACACCCCGTGCCAGCAGCCAAAAGTTGCAGCTATAGGCCTTGCAAATCTGCAGCCATGCTCCTGTTTGCACACCCTAATCCCAACACGAGACCATGTCAAGAGGTAGGCTTGTCCCATAAGGTCTCCCAAGCCAGAAAAATTGAGCGTATTCATTCCCTCACACGTGCAGTACAATGCACCCTGCTGTCACTGTACTTCACTGCAGCTGTGTTGCACCCAGTGCCGTCCACTTCCATTGACACTGCAGAGCTGAACACCAGATCATGTCAACACCTAATACATAAATAAGAAAAGAGTTAGCAAAGTGAGCGTTGGTCCTATAGAAAGTGCATCTGGGGAATTGATAATGGAAAGTAGGGAGATGGCGGATGAATTAAACAGGTATTTTGCTTCGGTCTTCATTATAGAGGACACAAGTAACATCCTAGAAATAGCTGTAAATCAGGAAAAGGAAGGGAGGGAGGAACTTAGAAAAATTACAATCACCAGGGAAATGATATTAAGCAAATTGTTGGGGCTGCGGGCTGACAAATCCCCAGGTCCTGATGGACTTCACCCTAAAGTCTTGAAAGAAGTGGCTAGTGAGATAGTTGATACATTGGTTTTAATTTTCCAAAATTTCCTAGATTCGAGGAAGGTTCCATTAGATTGGAAAATAGCAAATGTAACTTTTTTATTCAAAAAGGGAGGGAGACAGAGAGCAGGGAACTATAGGCTAGTTAGCCTAACAGTTGTCACAGGGAAAATGTTAGAAGCTATTATTAAAGATATTATAGCAGGGCATTTAGAAAAATTCAAGGCAATCAGGCAGAGTCAACATGGTTTTGTAAAAGGGAAATCATGTTTAACCAATTTATTGGAGAACTTTGAAGGAGTCATATGTGCCATGGATAAAGGAGAACTGGTGGATGTACTGTACTTAGATTTCCAGAAGGCATTTGATAAAATGCCACATCAAAGGTTATTGCAGAAAATGAAAGCTCATGGTATTAAGGGGTAACATATTGGCATGGATAGATGATTGGCAAGCTAAGAGGAAGCAGAGAGTTGGCATAAATGGGTCCTCTTCTGGTTGGCAGGATGTGACGAGCGGTGTGCCACAGGGGTCTGTGCTGGAGCCTCAACTTTTTACAATTTATACAAATGACTTAGATGAAGGGACCGAAAGAATGGTTTCTAAATTTGCTGATGACACAAAGATAGGTAGGAAAGTAAATTGTGAAGAGGACGTAAGGAGGCTACGAAGTGACATAGATAGGTTAAGTGAGTGGGCAAAGATCTGGCAAGTAGAGTATAATGTGGGCAAATGTGAAATCATTCATTTTGGCAGGAAGAATAAAAAAGAAGCTTATTACCTAAATAGTGAGGGACTGCAGAACTCTAAGATTCAGATGGATCTCACTGTCCTAGTGCATGAATCACAGAAGATTAGTATGCAGGTACAGCAGGTAATTAGGAAAGCTAATAGAATGCTATCATTTATTATGAGGGGAATTGATTTCAAAAGTAGGGAGGTTATGCTTCAGTTGTACAGGGCATTGGTGAGATCACATCAGGGAGTATTTTGTACAGCACTGGTTTCCTTATTTAAAGAAAGATGTAAATGCAATAGAAGCAGTTCAGAGAAGGTTTACTAGACTAATACCATATCAGCCATGATCTTATTGAATGCTGGAGCAGGCTCGAGGGGCTGCGTGGCCTATCCTGTTCCTAATTCGTATGTTCGTATGTGAATTATGAAAGCATAAACCTGAGCCAGTCTTGTGATCAAATCATGAATCAACAATTCTGTTTGCTGATGCCTGGCTGAGCGTGCCATCAGAAAGTGGTATGTTCCTTTAAAAATATTTAAAGTTCTTTGTAGTTTTGTCCCATTTCTAGCTTTGATTCTCAGAAGTGGTTCTGGCCCATTTTAAACCTTGCTGAAGATTAGATGAGAGAAAACACATCAGAGCCACTTGGCACTATCTTCACCTGCAGCTGGGAAAATATGCTTAGAGCTAAATGTCAGGAGGCTTACAAAAATTTCGAGAAATCCTATGATTTAATAAGTTTATCTTTTTGGGGATTTTGCTAAGGATAATTTTAAAATTCAGAAGTTTAACCTCTGAGTAAACAAGAAAAATTGCAAATTATGATCCTTAATATTAACAGACTCCTAGTTAACTACAATCCTATATAGCCATTTTATAATCAAATATTTAGATGATTGTGATTGTCTGATTTATTTTAAATAGTACATTTGATGATGCATTCCTTATACTTAATTGGAACAGAACACTTTAAACAGTTTTTCAGTGGTTTGTACCACTGTGTTTTTCCTCCAGTAACAGAAACAACTCTGGTCAGGGAGTCTTATCTGGTGAGGACTCGAAACATCAACTCTTTTCTTCTCTGCCGATGCTGCCAGACCTGCTGAGTTTTTCCAGGTAATTCTGTTTTTGTTTTGGATTTCCAGCATCCGCAGTTTTTTCTTTTTATCTCTGGCCAGGGGCTATTTACCCAGCAATATATACACACTTGGAATGTTATGTCTTCACATGAAAACTTTCCAAACAGGATGTTTCATTTAGCTGTATCATTTATTTTATGCAGGTGCTTAATTTAAATGCCTAAGTTCACGTAGAAATAATTTGCTATTAGAGGAGGATAGGGTGAGGTTATATTTGGCTATTCACATGTCCATCACACTGAAGTCACATGGCATTGTTTATTTCCTCAGTCTTAAAATTCCAGTGAAATCTCTAGGGTTACAGATTCCTGGAAATAACATTGAAACTTTTTCGGTATGACAAGAATAATGCAAGACAGAAGAAAGAATTATACAGAAATCAAATCCCTTATGATACTTTTTGTTTCCTTAACAAAGTTTTGGCTTCAAAAGCACGTAATGACTCAAAACAATTTGCACACACATTGTCCTTTTAAAAAGGATTATAAAGTAAGTATCTGCCCTCATGGGATTGATTGCTCAGTGCACAACCTGATTGAATCTGGGTATGTGCCGGATTGCTGAGAAGCAACCTTCTTAAAACAGACTGAATGGATCACTAGCTGTGAGCTGGTTTCTTACCATGACATATGGGAAGAATAGAGCAGCTGCTACCTGTGAATACAAAATATGTGATACCAATTTAGAGGTAAATGGTAAAAACAGTTCAATAGATAGTTGTGCTTATTGATTAGATTGATTTGGAGAATGCATTGCTACAGAATAACAACTGTTTAGAGCCTGGATCTGCTTTCATGTTATTAATTAATCTCATCAGTTAGCTAATTGTAATAAACTTGGAGTGCAGGAAGGGTTTCTTGTAAGAAACAGTAAACTTTATTTACAGACTCCAGACAAGACTACATGCTTGTTCCAAGACCAAAAACTCTGCCCCTAAGATTCCTCGTGTTTAGGGCTGATTCTTCTATACAGTCACATGATCCCTGTAACAGTAAGAAATGGTTTAACTTACAATTACTACATTCCCCCCTTTAATTTTGTTTTATCTTCTTATTTACAAAAGCATCTTAATCCATATAATATACAATGATATATAGTTCATGCTGTTATAAATTTAGTCTTTGAGGAAGTTTTCGGATTCGTGTAGAGCAATGCAACTCTACAACTGAAGGTTTTTCCATTAGATTGACTTGAACAGGAACTGCAACTTCAGGGACATCCCCAGACAATGGCAGATTGGAATTATTTACTTCAACAGAGACATCGGGTATGTCTATTCTTTGTCGACCTGGCACCTCAGGGGTCGCAGTTTCGATTTTGATTTCAGGTGGATTAACTGGTTGCTGAAGGGTTTCTTGACTCCTGAGATGATCCACGTGTTTCCTAACAATCCTGTGTTCCACTTCTACCTGATAAGATAAAGGTCCTGTTTCAGAGGTGATTGTACCAGGTCCAGTTGCAAAATTTCGTACAAAAACTGTCTCTCCCACAGCAAACTCTCTACCCTTACTGTGAACGTATTGATTCCCTTTCTGACTACCCTGGTTTCTCTCCACCTTCCTCTCTAAATTAGGGAATACTAGACTCAATCTTGTGCAAAATTGGCACTTCATTAACAATTCTGAAGGTGTTAAACCAATGGTCGCATGAGGAGTTGTGTGATAGCTGAGCTGGAATCTCGAAATTTGTGTTTCTAACGTTCCCTCTGTTAGTTCCTTCATGCATGTTTTAAAGTTATGTACTGCTCTTTCTGCTAACCCATTGGACAAGGGAAGATACGGTACTTTTCTGACATGTTTAACCCCATTTAGGTTCATTAATCTTTGGAATTCAGCACTAGTGAAAGCAATACCATTGTCTGACACAATAACTTCAGGTAAACCATGAACACGGAAACTCTGGCACAGTTTTTCAATGGTTGCAGGCGAAGTAGGTGATCTCACTTCAGATATGTGCATCCATTTGGAATGTGCGTCGATAATCACAAGAAACATGGTTCCTAGAAATGGACCTGCATAGTCTATATGTAATCTAACCCAGGGTCGACCAGGCCACTCTCATGGATGCAGTGGAGCTGAAATGGGCAACTTCTGCTGTTGCTGGCACTGGAGACAGTGTTTAACCACTTTTTCTATATCATTGTCTATACCTGGCCACCAGATATAACTTTGGGCGAGTATCTTCATTTTCGAAATACCAGGATGTGCACTATGAAGTGCTTTCAATAATGGTTCTCTTTCTTGCACAGGGATGACTACTCTTGCTCTCCATAATAAGATAATGCCTAGACAACTCAGTTCAGATCTACGTACAAAGAATGGTTTTAATTCTTCAGGGACTTGTGCATTTGACCATCCTTGTAATACTTGCTCACAGGCTTTTGCTAAAATTAGATCCCGATTTGTCCAATTCTTTATCTGCCTCACTCAGGCTGGCGAGGAGTCCAGGAAATTCAATGCAAGTACCACCTCTTGAAATACTGGTACGCATGTAATGCTATCTGGCAAAGGGAGACAACTGAGGGCGTCTGCATTTGCTATATACACACCTGGACAGTGCATAAAAGTGTACTCGTATACCAACAAAATTAAAGCCAATCTTTGAATTCTAGCAGAGGCTATCAGTGGGATTGCCTTACCTTCATTAAACAACCCTAACAGTGGTTTGTGATCTGACACTATGGTGAAATGTTGACCGTGCAACTAATGATGGAACTCCTTTACTCCAAATACGATAGATAAGCCCTCTTTTTCAATTTGCGAATATCCTTTCTCGGCTGCAGAAAGGGTTCTGGATACATATCCTACTGGCTTTTTAGCTTTGGCTTCTGTTTTGTTTTGGGTTTGCCACAGGGTTTTGTCTCATCCTTCATTCTGATTTCACAGCCAGCCAATCTTAACTTGGTTCAGTTCAGGGGCTGAGCTACCCATTGGCATCTTGGGAAGTTCCATGACTTTTCTTCTAGTGCCTTTTTCGTCTCCATCAACTGATTCTTCAGTTCTTCTGTCTGTTGTTTGTACCTTCTGGTTTCTTCTTGGAACATTGAACACTGTTGGTATTTTTCTTCCAACTGTTTCTTCAGTTGGTTCAGAGTGGTGCTGCTTTTGTTTAGCCTATTTTCATGATTCTCCTGTGGAACCAACTCTGACCTGAGGGATCCTTGCTTCCTGTGAAGCTCCTTCGGTTCTTCTATCTCATTCCATCATAGTCCCTTGTCAACTCAGGATTTCTTCTTGCCCTGACATGAAAAATTTCTGACCAGTTTAGCTTGATTTCTTTCAACCAATCATGGCCCAGAAGGCTAGGCCCTTCTCCTGTTACAGCAATTATTGGCAGCTGAGCTGTCTGTTGCCTATACGACACAGGTACAGAGGTGAAGCATTTCACTTGTATTGCTTCTCCTGTATATGTTTTCAACTGAGCAGCAGTTTTCTCCAAATTCAGTGGCTGGGTACCTTCTCTGAGGTATTTAAAGATTTGTTCTCCCACTATTGTGGATGATGCTCCTGTGTCCACCTCCATGAGCAGAGTCTTACCATTTACTTGAAGTGTAACGATGATTGGTTCAGTTTTCCTGGCCTTCAGATTGTGTAGGGAATAAACATCAGCTTCAGTTGCTTCTGGCTCTTCTGTATTGTGCACATCATTTAACTTGACCAGATGTCTGAATGGCTGACTTGATCTAGTCCTGCACCGTTTAACAACATGTCCTTTTTGGTGGAAGTGGTAGCATTCTGCCTCTTTAAATCTACATACTTTGGGTGCATGATTTCCCCCACAATGGTAACACTTTAACTTCTGGATTATTGGTGAGCTGCTTTCAGCATTTCTTTTTGTTTTTCTAGTGGTAGGAACCGTGTCCCGCTTTGTGGTCACCTCTCTGATCTTCATGCCATGTCTGGCAGCCCTAGCTGCAAAATGGCGCCATGTTGCACACTCTGCAAAGCCTGCGAGTCCCTCTCAGCACTGTCTATTGCTAGGCTATCTCCATGGCGTGCTTCAGGTCTATCTCGACTTCTGAAAGTTGGCAGAATGGCATCATAATTTATGCTGCAATCCAAATGAAGTGGCAACATTTTGTTTAAAGTATCACCAAAGTCAGTGCTCCGTTAACTGTTTCAACTTCATGATGTATGTTGCGATCGAATCTCTGGGGGCCCTTACTCAAGAGTTAAACATGAATCTTTGCATGATCACTGAGGGTTTAAGCTGAAAATGTCCTTTCACGAGGTTGACTAGCTTGGTGAAGGATCTGGAACTTGGCAGGCTTGGAGCCGTTAAACTACAGATTAGGCTATACTTTTTGCTCCCGCAGACACTTAAGAGAATTGATTTCTGTTTCTCCTCCGCTGTTATTTCGTTAGCTGCAAAGTAGAAATCTAATTGCTCGATGTATTAACTCCAGTCCTTGATGAATGAATCATATGGGCCAATTCTGCCAAATTCTGCATTGCTGGTGAGCATACTTTGTTTTCTTCTCTTAAAAAATCAAATTACTCATAGTCATGAGGCGAGGTGCTGTGTTGACGCCATTTATCCTCGTCGTCAATTGTAATAAACTTGGAGTGCAGGACGGGTTTCTTATAAGAAGCAATGAGTTTTATTTACAGACACCAGATGAGGCTACATGCTTATTCCAAGACGAAGGCTAAAAAACCCCATCCCCTAAGATTCCCCGAGCTTAGGGCTGATTCATCTATACAGTCACGTGTTCCCCATAACAGTAAGAAATAGTTTAACTTGCAATTACTACATTAATATTCATTATTCTACTTTATTGCTTTTATGTTTTCTCCCTTTTACAATTGGTGACTGTGGATAAATCATTGGACTTCAGTATTGCTGCTGAGTGGTCAATGGTAATGGGAGCAACATGCCTAAAACCTCAACACATCCAACCGTTTCCCTTTATTTTGCTCATTACCCACTGATTTGCCATTTTTGCTATTAGCTAAAACTGAAATGACTCTAAATAAAAGAGAAGTAAGGTATTCTGTGCAGAATAGCTAGTTGAAACGCACCTATGAACAGTGAGCAGAGCAAGCTGTCTGGGTAGTCAACCCAAAGGACATTGCTTGTAAGACCTCGCTTGAGATACTGGACTGATTTGATGTAAGGTCCACACCTGTATTGTTAAGTTGCCTGTTCCTTTCACAACAGCTGCCTGACCTATTATTGAATGTTTCCAGCATTTTCTGTTTTCACTTTAGAGCTTCGACATCTGCATTTAAAAAATAGTTTTCTAGTAAGTTAGGCTGCTTTATGCAGTTTATCCACCAGGCACCTTCTCGTCAGACCTTTCTTCAGCTAGTGAACAGCTGAATTGCACAGGTTGTTGCAGCAGCCTAACTGCAGTCATCATCTCCTCACTCAGTGGTTGACCCTTTGAAGAATTTTAGCAGCAATTCATCCACCTACAGCTTGACTCCAGGCAACCAAACATATTGTCAACATTCAGAAAGTTTGTGATACAAGCCTATTCATCTTTGCAAAAACATAGAATTATCTGTTCCAAAATAGTCCACAATTAAAATTCTTCTCTCCTGAAATTTTCTTCCCATTTGTTCCACATTCATGAAAAACTTTAAACAGATTCTTTAGAGTAGAATTAACAGTTTCTCTGTTCTTGATACAGAATTATAAAGTTACACATGAGAATGACACAATCATATGGGTCCTCACATTACCAACAGTATGGTGGACCACATACAGCTTTAATAACCATGAAATAGTTTTTTTCATTGAGACAATAGAATATTAACTTTTGGCTGCTACCACTTTAACTACAACATGCACAATCATTAGAATGACAGTGATTTGTTCATATTCTTTAATATTATGAACTAATTTAATTCAGAAGTTCTCAACTAAACATAGACACCCTTAGGCTTTACCTCTCTGTAACCATCAAGTATTTTCAATGGTCCACAAATATTTTTGCCAAGTTCAGCGCGTGGCTGTTATGGCACAGCCGATGGTAAATGCTAAGTTGTTCAAATCCCAGAGGGAAACTTGAAACAACTGCCACAACTTATTTGCAACTTGTATAAGTTTCAAGATGCGTGCTTTGAATTCAGTCGTAATAAGACCAAGTCTTATAGGTTTTTACAAAACTACATGAAACATTTATTAATAAGAGAAATGATTTTATATACGTACATAGATCTACAAATTGCTACTACGATAACTTCTAAATCCCCTACTTAATCTGATTCCCAGTTACACTTTCATTAAGCTAACAGTATGACGCATAGATTTTAAAATACTCAGGCAAAGAAACATGATACCCTGAAAAAGTCGAATTCAAAGTGAATTTTCTTAACTTCAGTCCTTTGAAGACAGCAGCTTGAGGCATAGATGCTGAAGGCTTTTCACACTTATAAGATCTTAAAACACCTACCTTTATACACAGCCTTTGCTCCCTTATACATATTTTCCCCTTTGAATGCAAATTCCCATTGTTTCACTATGTCTTTGGGCTTTATCTTCCTGATAATAAAATCTCTCATAACACTAAGTTTTACCAGTTATCTTTGGGAAAAATAAACACACTGTTTCTAAACTTCTCCTGGCTAGGTGACACATTTCACCCCTTCTTTGAAAACAATCTAGTCTGGATTATTTAAAAATGCAAATATCCTTTCACCTTACATTCTAAGCTTCCCCCATGTTTACATCAAAGCCTTCAGACCAGCTGTCTTTAATCCAATTAAGTCACACACACACGCAGACACATTATTACTCTATTTTTCAATAATTTACAATAACATTATGAGAATTATTATATCTTCCTGACAATGGCCAACAAAATTGATGGGCCGAATCTTCCAAGGAATGGAGTCAACATTGGATCACCACTCCTTTCCTATTTTTTTTTTTACACAGCATCAGATCTCTGCATTTCTGGCCTGGACATCTGAAACAGGCCTCTTCAGAAATTAGGAGCATACCTGTTCTCAGAATCCTTCCTCGTAATGCAAGTTCATTGAGGGAAGCCAGGCCATGCCCCCCTTTTCCGGCACTAGCTAGTTAGTCTTCATTCGCTAACATAGTGAAAATCTTTGAGACATTTAAATAGCTTTTCACTGTGTTATTGAATGAGTATGAGAGAGGTAAGCGGGCAGAGAAGTAGGGCAGCAGAGGGTAGGTGGTAGGGTGGTAAGGTCGCAGGGTGAGTAGGGTGGCAGGATGGGTACGATGGCAGGGTGGTAGGTGGCAGAGCCGAAGCATGGTAGATGGCATGGTGGTAGAGAGGCAGGCTGGTAGGTGGCAGGATGGGTAGGGTGGTGAGGTCAGATCAGGTCAGGGAAGTCAGACAGTTGAGGGGATGTTTGTGGGGAGTTGAAGGGTCTGGGGGGTTGAAAGAATGGGGAAGTCAGGGGAGCTGTCAGTAGGTAGTTGGAAGGGGTGGGGGAGTTAGTTGTATAGTTACCTAAGAGTTAGACATGGTTTGTTTCAGCCTAACATTTCCTGGGTAACTATCCAGATATTTTAAGTCAGAACCCTCCAAAGACTCCGAATCTAACTCAGAGTAGGAGACTTTTTCAGAGGGTTCCAGACACAGGGGAATTGCCCATTAAAAGTTGAAACTTCCTGGCAATTCCCACGGCGTTCTGCATTGGGACTTCCAAAGGATTCCCCAGTGCACCTTCAGTAGCACTTCCAGGGTACGACAATCTGGAGACTGGAAGATCTGGACCAATTTCTTTCAAACTCTATCAAGCAGACGTTGGAATATATGCAATTACACACAAATACAAACAGATCACAGTTTCCCAAAATGCAGATTTGTCCTACATCAACTGAAGTTTGAAAGGTCTCGGCCATTCCTGCTCTTTCTCCTTCTAACAATTTTACAAGATGCTTTTGTGAGCACTATTGGAGTGGCATTGTAAAGCCAAATTCCAGTTTGTCATGTTCTAACTTTTGTCATGATGATTTCACACAGTTTTTCCAAATAAACTTCATGATGTTGGTTCCTTTTTAATAATGTCCATTATATAGTAATTGTGCTTAATTGTCTGCAGGTGTAGACATTAATTGGGGATTCACTTGAGCCCCTATAAATAGACATGGATAAAAACTGCAGTTGTTGGGTTAGGAGGTGTATGTTTGTAATGTGCAACTCTGTAAATAAATATGAAAGTGTGTAAAGATATGCTCCAGTTCTATCCTTCTCCAACTGACTTTTTGCAGTAGGACAAACCAAGAATAAACTAGTGATGATTACATGATCAACATACTTTTACCTCAAAAAATGTTTTTGCACTTAGGTTATAGAAAAATAGAAATATCCAGCTCTTCATCTCTACCAATTTACTCCCTCAATCCTGCTAGTTACATAAAGTCCTCTTAGTTAATTCTTTGAAAATATTTACAGTATTTTCTGTTGAAACAAACTGTACTTAAAACTTCAGGGAATCCGAAGCAAACAAAAACTGTTAATGCTAATGATTTGTAATGATTTGGTTTTCATAAGAAGCTTGGTCATTTCCTTCTAAAGGTTTCAGTCTTTTCCGTCACTGATAAATTGGGTTGGATTTTTCTGCAGGTTTAATTACCCAGATGTTGAGACAAGATGAGGTCCTGAGCCCACATCTGCTGACAAAGAAATTGGGGGAGCAATCATCTGGAAGGTGAGCCTCCATGCTCACTGTCCTATTAAGAATGGTGGGTAGGTTCCCAAGGCTGGAGACCCAATCTGAGGGCCAGCAGCCCTGAGCATTGGCAGCTGCACTAGATGAGGTGAGCATTGCTGAGGCAGGCTGGGGGATCGCAAAAGCACATTAACATAGAGACAGCCTCGCTGGCCCACCCAGCAGTGATCAAATAACCAGGATCTAGGCTGCTAAATGCAGCGACCTAAAGGGAAAACCCCTTTGCTGCTTCAGTCTCAGCCACGATTGCAACCTTTCATACACAAAGCCCTCTTTTTGGGGCATGGGGCCTCCAGCTCCAATAATCCCTCATTTTGTCGCAAGGAATTCATCTCCAAGGAGCTGGTGCAACTTTCCACTGATGGAAAACTGTCAGCAATGCCACACAATCACCTCTAATTTGGAACTTTACAAACACAATTGGCTGTCTGCGTCTGTGGAGTGGGCGGCTGGTTTTCTTCCCAATCTACCTCTGAGAGAGTTCCCCGGTGATGGGAATATATTGGGGAGCCATCCCAATGCAGCCATCCACCCTCCCCGTCCCATTTTCCAGACACCCTCTACCACTCCTCCAAGTCTGCCACAATGAGGCTGGGAAAATTCCACCCATTACTTCTATTGAAATTCTATCTTTCTACTTATATAATCCAGCATAGTGCAGCAGGACATTGCTATGTGGGCTGGGTATGGTTTCTACTTATTGTTTCCTATATCCAGTGACATCACAATGTTCACCAAACCATGAAGATATTCCTTCAGAGAGAGGAAATATCTGTCAGCAAAGTTTCAGAAGGCCAGCCTTCTGCACATCACAGCAGTTGATAATAATCCTGGGATTCAGGGTTATCATCAGGAACAGGAAATCTTGATTTCCCATCTGCTGCAATTTGTGTGCTAAAGTTCACATAATTTAAGTTATAAGGGCCTATCTAGCATCTGTTTCCTATTCCCCCAATTCTGAGCGTATCCATGGCAGGTGGAGTGGAAATATATGTATGGTGTCATTGTACGTGCTGCCTGTGGCCAGCTGCCAGTTCTAAACTTTCTGTCAGAAGTGACAGCAGGCATGAACAATCTGCCCAAATAAGAGTATTCAAATTATGTGCTAATAATAGGAAAACACCATAGTACACATTTCCATCGGCCAGAATTTTGCCCTTGATGGGCGGGCAGGCCCGATCGACTCGGCAGCGGGCGGGCAGCCGATTGCCGCCGCCGAAATGGGCCGCACATCTATTTTCCACAGGCGCGCCAATTAAGGCCCACTCAGCAAGTTAGCGACTCCTGTGGAGAACGGGAAAATCGTTGCGGAGGCGGGCGGCTTCAGACCACCGGTTCCAATGGGGAACCGGCAGTCTGTATAAAGAGTGGCCAGGCTGCCTCGTTGAGGCAGTGCACCATGGCCACTCGGGGAGAGAAAGAGGCAGCTGTCACAGGACAGGAGCAGGAGCAGGAGCAGGAAGAGGGGGGGCAGGCTGCAGGAGAGGCCAGCAGGGGGCCAGTGTGCCCCTCACTTCTCTGATGCATTCCTTGCTGTCCTCCTCCAAGAGGTGTCCAGCCATCGGGATATTTTGTATTTGGAGGATGGAAAGAGGAGGGCCCCGCATGTCACCAGGCAGGTGTGGGAGGAGGTGGGTGATGCTACAAGCGCCCATGATGATGTGCGGCGCACAGGCACGCAGTGCCGCAAGAGATTCAATGATTTGTTGCGCTCTGAAAGGGTGAGTACCATGTCGGCCTTGGCCATTTGACCCAGCAGGTAGCCTTAGCCTTTGAGCCCATCCCCACCCCCATGTCTTGCTGTTGTTACTGCATTGGGCATATGGCGCACGCTGGGTGGGCAAACAAGTAGTGACCATGCTTACATCAGCCATAGTGGTAGAGGAGAAGATGGGTTCTCCCCGCAGCATATGTTGGTGTTTGTCGCATTTGAGTAGTCTGGGGGCAACCTGCCAGAACTCCAACATATGTCATATTGATGGTGATGAGATGGTGGAAGGGAAGCCTCAAGGTCTCGTGGCCAAGAGCCATCTGCTGGTCTTGGTGCCGCACCTAGTTGCGCCTCCTTGCCATGGGCGCTAAGACCCGTGTGTTATTGAAAGTGATGGACGCCGAATGTGTCCAAGGTGGCCATTGGGGGAGGGGGTTGGGACCAGCCGTACTATCTTCTGGGGACTGATCACTAGTAGTGTGGACAGGAGCCGCTGGAGGCCTCAGATGGGCCACTGTGGTTGGGGTGCGGCGTGCACGTGCAGAGTACATGAGCAATCAGCCCCAATAAATCCTCTTCTCTGTTCTGCAGGCAAAAACTGAACACAATCAGTGGGAGCGCCAGAGGACTGGTGGTGGGCACGCCCTGCTCCAGCGCCTCACGACCTTTGAGGAGCAGGCCATGGAGCTGGGGAGGAGGCAGGCGGCCAGGGCTGCAGGTGGTGGCGAGGCTGGGGTCCAGCGGCCAGGTATTTGAGATCCGCAGTCCCATCCACTCTGTTTCCCCACCATCCAAACCACTGATGGCTGCCACAATCGTTAATGCAGCAACGCTACTCATTCACAGACTAATACAGTCAGACGTGTGGATCATACACATAGGTCCCTCGGCCCCTTGAGGAAGCACGTCTCCAGCACCTTCCAAAGTCGCCTTATCCCATTTGTGACCACTATCCCCATAGCCTAACATGCCATGGCATCGCTGCTGCACACCCAAAGACTTATTGCATCTTAGGGGGGTTGGAACCTCCACCACCCTTTCAGCCAGTGCGCCCCACATTATTCTGTCCAAAAAGTCCTCAGCGCCTCAGCTGTCAGCCTCATGGCACTCAACTTAAATAAATGCCACCACGTTACTCATCCCTGCGTCAAGGGGAAATGTTGCCTTCTGTCCACCTGGTCTATGCCCCTCCTAACAGTATGAAGGTCAATAAAGTGACCTGTCAATCTCCTGTGATCCACGGCAAATGTCGCAAGTGTTTGTGATGTTTCCTCAGCACCGCAACTCTCCAGGCCAGCATGCATCCAGATCAGGTACCTCTGCACTCTCCCCACTCCAATGGCACATAACATGCCATGTGGCATTCCTGAGGCCATCTGACCAGCCTGTCTGTATGCGTGACTAATGTTTGGGCCTCCTCTTGACTCTTTTCCAGCCCACCAATGTTCGTCTCCTTAGGGTCTTGAAGGCTGAGTGACTTATGAGGCTGGAGAGGGGGGAAAGGGATGAAAGGTTTAACTGACTGTACGCTAACTGATGCACTGTCCTTGTTGTTAATTTCAGCATCATCACCACATGGCCACGCCCAAAGACACTGCAGCCCCCCCTCCACACCTAAGGCCCAAGACGTGCAACTTGTGGCACATCATTTCAGCCAGCCAGGCACCAGTGAAAACGCAAACACCTCGGTGGGGAATTTACCGTTGGCTAGTGTCCCGGGTCACTGGAGAAGGCACTTCACAATCGCTGGAGGAGATGGTAGGGACAGAGAGTGCCGATGGCGCCAGCAGCCGGAGGGTTGCAGGGGACTAGGCACATGCTGAGTCCAACAGTGGTGACGTGCCTCTGGAGTTGTCACCAATGCAGCAGCTGCAGAACAAGCGGCAGGAATCGCGTTTGCATCTGGCAGGGTTACATGAGGGTATGCTTCAGTTGGTCTCTGTGATGGAGGAGTCCAGGCAGAGTGCACGTGAAGGCATGAACCTCAGAGCAGAGCTTCAGGCTTCCTCCAGTGAGAGATTGGCGACTCTCATGGAGAGGGGGTTCGATCGGATGGAAAATCTTCTGATTGGGTTACGCTCTGACCTGCAAGCCCTCACAGCGGTACTGGCCACGGGTGGTCATTCCCAATGTGGGAGATGTTGTGGGCACCAAACATCGGCGCAGCAGCTGCCTGTCGTCGCTGTGAGCTCCTCTCAGGGTGCTCCGGATGAGGGCAACAACTCCTCCTCCCCTCTGCCAGTCAATGTTGCTTCCGTTGAGGCTGCGACAACTAGGGAGGTGCCAGTTCTGGAACTGGCCACTCCCTCCCAGGCGGGGCCATCACAGGCTCCACGGGCCAGAGGACGCCCGCCAAGGTCATCAACGCCAACAGGACAGCAGAGTCAGCAGGCTGTTTCACAAGCCACACCGACCGATGGGGCGGCACCAAGACGTAGCACCCGTAAACGTAAGCATAAGGCACGTTAGGCACTCAACAGGTATGTCACTGGTGATTTTGTGTTGGCCTTAGAATAGAGAAAAATATACTTATGTTTGCAATGGAGACGTTTCTGTTACATTTTGGACATAATAAAGTCCACTTTTCTGACCATGGCTGAGGGTGTTTCCTTTGTGTTGCATTTCTCTTTTTCACAGACATCTCATGAGTGTTTGAGTGGACATTGATGTTTCTGTACTAAGCCGTTAGTTGCAGCTGATGAGGTGGAAGATGTAGATCTAAGTGCCACGTGTGGAAGCCCCAGGCAATGCTGGTCCTGCTGATCCATGTGTGTGGAGCTAGCTGAAGGTTTGCTGGATTAAATTGTCCTGGGTGTCCCTGCCTCCTTGGTGTAATTGCGGGTCAGCGAGCGGCCCCTCATCATTGCCCTGTGCTTCCTCATCCTCTGAGCCACTGCTGGATTCATCATGTGCAGCCTCATCCAGGGCGTCAAGTTCTTCATCGTCAACTGCATCCCCCCTTTCCAGCGCAAGATTGTGCAGAGCGCAGCATGCTACCACTATCACAGAGACGCGATCTGGGGGGTACTGGAGTGTGCCCCCTGAGCGGTCCAGGCAACGGAAGCACATCTTGAGAAGACCGATGGTTCTCTCCACCACAGCCCTCGTGGAGCCGTGGCTCCTATTGTAGCGCTGCTCAGCTTCTGTTCTTGGATGGCGGAGAGGCGTCATGAGCCACCTTCTGAGGGGATAACCCTTGTCACCCAGCAGCCAACCATCCAGCAGAGCCAGAGCACTGAAGAGCCCCGGCACCTGGGAGTGTCTGAGGATGTAGGCGTCGTGGGAGCTGCCTGGGAACCTTGCCCAAACTTGCAGGATCTGCATCCTGTGATCACACACTATCTGCACGTTCATGCAGTGGAAGCCCTTCCTGTTGACAAAGGCACCGGGCTCACCCGCTGGCGCCTTGATGGCCACATGTGTACAGTCTATTGCACCCTGGACACGGGGGAAGCCAGCAATGGCTGCGAAGCCTCTGGCTCACTGTGCCTGACTTGCCTGGTCGCAGCGGAAGTGGATGAAGGCCAATACCCGTCTGAACAGAGCATCTGTAACCTGCTTGACACAAGATCACCCACCGAGCCCTGGAAGGAGCCAGAGGCATAGAAGTGGAGGGCAACTGTGACCTTCAGAGCCGCTGGCATGGGGTGTCCACCCACACAGTTAGGAGATATCTCAGGGCCAATCATCTGACAGATATAGTTGACTGTCTCCCTTGAGAGTCGGAGCCTCCTTCGGCACTGCACCTCAGTCATATTGAGGTAGTCGCTTCGCCGCCTGTATACCCTGGCAGCAAGATAGTGGCATCTTTTGTGGTCCCTTCCACCTTGGACAACCTCTTGGCCCTGTGCCCCTTGTGCCTGAGCCTGGCCTCGCAAAGGTGGCTCCCCTGAAGGCTGATTGTCCAGCCCTGGCCTCCTCCTTATTCTATCCCTCCCTTCCACCTCAGAGGAGCTGCCTCCAGTGGAGATGTCAGAACCCATACCCCCAGGCTAAGTGGAGGCCTCCGGAAAGTTGCAGGCCCAGGAAAGATTACTGTCTGCAGACTGGTTTCAAAGTACACAAAAAACTCTTGGAAATCGATGTGAACTGCTAACAATCAAACAGGCAACTTTAAAACACTTTCTGCAATTAAAACTTTGTGGAAAACATTAACCACCCCTCTGAGTCCACATATCCCGACATTGCATGAGTTTTATTTAAAAATCTTCTACCCGCCTGCCCGTTGGGCCCGTGCGCCGACCTGAAGTTCGCATGGGCCCCTCAAAATCCTCAACAATTGGCAAGTTAAGGGCCTTAATGAGGCCTTTAATTAATGGCGGGCATGCGTCCCGCTTCTGTGCACACCTGTCGACCGAAATATCGTGATGCTGAGCGCTGACGTCGGGACGCTCGTGCGACATCAGTGCGCGACATTTTAAGTGCTGACGTGCGGGCTCCGCCACCCACACGTCAGCCAGAAAATTCTGCCCATCATTTATGCTAAAGTAACACTGGAACCTAAAATTATGCCACTTGACCAAATCTGCCAGCCTTGACATAAGATCTGCCAATGAGTGAGGCTAACTGCCTTCGTAGACTGAAAGTCAGAAAGGAACCTACAGCTGTTCTTTGCCATCTTCTGTAGGACGCCTGCAGCCAAGATGCAACATAAACGGAGCTCTGCCAACAGTTGTCAAAGTTACTCCTGTCCTTGTCATTTCTGTCCATGGCAGGTTACTGCTGTGTCAGCTAATGTGTTGGCTAAAACAGATGTCAAATAAAGCATGCTTCGAGCCCTAGGCTACATGGTGATATTTTTATTTATTAAGCTCAGGAGAAGATGTGAATATGCCATAGCTTTCACCACATATGCTGCAGCTGTAATGCATGCCGTATGGGTATGCATCTTCAGCAACAAAAGGGCTGCAAAGTTTATATGACTTGGTACAGGACTGAATGTACAACAGTTTACAAAGGAACATTTTGTGATGTACTCGTGTGACTCATATACTGGTAAGTGGATCCTAAGGGCAATGACAGCAACTTCTTTGAAGTTTGCAGTCTTCCTCCATGTCTGCTGGAGGTGTTACAGGAAATGCAACTGTTTTTAAAGTGTATCCAGGAGTTCATGGATGCCATTTTCATGAAGGCACAGAACTTTGTGCATTTCACCTGGGATCAGGAAAGCCAGGAAGCAAGAGCACTGGGATATGTGCAGATCACAGATTTTCCACAGGTGCAGGGTGACATCAACTACACTCATCTGGCACTTAGATCTCTGTGGCAACAGTCAACTTCATCAACCACAAGGGCTTCCACTCGTTGAATGTTCAGCTGGTCTGCGACCACCACAAATGCATCCTTAGCAAGTCTCAGATCCCTGACATCTTCCAGGGTCCAGAGAGGCTGCAGGATTGGGTCCTCGGGAACAAGGGCTACCCACAGACGATATGGCTGATGACGCCCATGCACCGAACTCAGGCTGCAGTAGAGCAACGGTATAACGATGCTCATGCCCTAACCCGTGCTTTGGTGAAACAAATGATTGGCATTTTGAAAATGAGGTTCTAGTGCCTCAACATATCTGGTGGAGCACTGAAATACAGTCCCCAGAGGGTGTCGTGCATCATCGTCACTTGCTGCGCGCTCCACAACCTGGTGCTGCAACAGTGCGAGGATACGGCTGAGGAGGAGCTGCATGTATCCTCCGTTGAAGATGATGATGATGAGGTCCTCGAAAGCAAAGATGTCAGCGATGAGGCCATCGCACTGGCTAGATGAGGCAGGCCCACTCGGGAGGCCCTCCTAGCTGCAAGAGTCGTGGAGGATGATGACATGATGCAGTAAGGACAGTCCTGACACCCTCACCTTACATCTGTGAACACTTGACTCCTGTGTGGCTGATGGCAGCACACATACCCTCAGCGCTCAGCCTCTTGTCATGGAGACGCAGCAGAGGCCCTAATAGTGGCTAGATTCCAGGAAGATGATGATGACATGGAGTCAGGACACTCCATAGATCTTCTCACTGCCTCTGTGAATGTTTGACTCCTATCTGGCTGAGTGCAGCTCGCTCATGCTCTGTGATCAGGGTCACATCATGGAGATGCAATTGTGAAACCTAAAACGCACCTGATCCTTTGGCAGTTTTCATCACTTGTCCCCTTCAGGAGCACAGCATCACCAGTCACAGATGCTGAAGAGATGGGGGTCAGCACCACCTTAAAGATACTGGGAGCACATAGAGACAATGTCATAATTATGTGATGCCTGCCCACAACATTCTGGCAGCAATAACAAACATCATCGAGGTGCAGGCATCACTAATGTGTCCAGTGAGTATGAAACCAGACCATCACTTTGGTCTGAAGGTTACAAACTGCACAAGGAAGAGGCCCTGGACTGAGGCTCCTGCCTTTATCTTGTGCAGAAACCAAGGTGTCTGAGTGACACGAACACTGATCATCATAACAAGGAGCCATAGACTAGGAGACATTCTTGGAAGTTTATTTACAATAGTGAACATGACGTACAAGTGATTAACACCCATGCCCAGGCTGTGCAACTACACACCCTTAACTCAAAAGAGTTACATCCTTCAAAAGAGTTACACACCCTTAACCTTCCTAGTTCTGCCGCTACATCTTGGTGCCCCCCTGACATCCACAGCGGAGATGGAGACAACCTACTGACTGTGACGCCCTGTCTGTGATGACCTTGATTGGCGTCCTCTGGAGGGCCGAGACCTGGAGAGCCCCGGCCTGCTTTTGGGTTTCTGTTGTGTGGCAGTGGCACCCTCTTCAGCCTGTGGAGCAGGAGCTGCTGGAGTCCCAGGAAGAAGGGATTTGGATGGGCTGGACAATCCCAGAGTCACCTGGGTAGATGGCCCCAGGGTGTGCACATGCTGATCCTCCTCCCTATGGGTGCCCATAAGCCTCTGGCTGACTTCTTGAGGAGAAGGGGGAGCTGGAGAAAGATCAAGCTTCCCTGCACCCATCTCACATTAACAATGTTGGAGGCCAACTATGGCCTCAGCGATGGGGTTCAGCCCACGCAGCAGTGGAGGACCAATGTCCTGGACCAAGGTTTCCATGGTGGCCGCCATCCTACCAGTATTGAGCTCGGTGCACTGGCATGCTGACGCTATCATCTCAGACTGAAGGTGGACAGACTCCTCCGTCGTGCCTTGCAATCTGAGGAGGGCAATGGACATCCTTTCCTGATGTTCCCGAGCTTGTCCTTGCAGCTCCAGCAACTGAGGTATGACTGAGTCCAGAGGCTCGTCATCTGACTTGGACTCAGCAGATTTCTGGCCTCTAGCAGTCCTCCGAGTGCCGGACACCAGGGAAGTCCCTGCTACTGCCTGCTGTGGATCAGTGCAATGTGCTCACCAGATTGTGACCCTGAGGCTACTCTAAAACTAGGTCCCACCGAGGTGTTTGTCTCTGTGCTGGTGGAGAGTGTGGATGAGCGCTGTGATGGGTCTTAAATTAATATGTCATCAGATTCTTTTTCTGAGGTGTCTTCCAGGCTTGAGTTGAGGACCTGGGATGTAGAACCCCTCAGCTGCTTCCCAGATGTGCCTGCGAAAGCAAGAAGAGAGAATTAGTGCATTGCAGGGAACTGTGGAAGAGGGGAACTGACTCACAGCATGGTTGTCTGATGGCTATTACACTGCTGGATCCTCACTTGGTTGAGCATCACCAACATCACTGTCAGCACAGAAATGGTCCAGGTCATCGCCACCAGCTGGATGACCCTATTTTCAAAGTCTGTGAGGACCTTGATGTCAGGCATTCCTCCACCAGTCTGCGGCTTCTCCCTTTTGTTGTGTGCCAGCTTGTCCTGCATGAATACAGATGGAGGGAGTGTAAGCAGGACGCCTGCTGGACCAGATGCGAAGGATGCCTGGCATGTGTGGGTGGTGAGTGGCGCCATGGATGGGATGATGGCACTGTCCACAGGGCAGATGAAGGTATGTGTGAGACAGTGAATGGTGGTGCCTCTTGAACTGGCAGTGAGTGAGATCCCTGTGGATGTGTGGTGGGTTTGTGAGTGTGTTAGAAGAGTGACTTACCCTGGTGGAATGAAGGAGATCATTCATCCTCCTTCGGCACTGGGTGGCTGTCATGTTGGCTCTGACCACCGCTACCTCCACCTCTCATGCTGGATTGGTGATTTTGCTTGCTGGTCTTTGCCCAAAGTGGGTGTAGAGCACTTCACAGCGGACCTCCAATGCATCCAGTAGGCACCCGAGGGAGGTGTTGCTAGATTTGGGGGCAGCATGTTTCTTCCCTTTGGCAGCCATGACTTTGCAGGAGCTTTTGGTCCCTTAGAGAGTGCTAGCTCTGTGCAGGGGCAGCCTTTAAATATGGCGCCTGGATTACTGAAGGCCTGAGGTGATCGTGGGGTGGGCGAATCAGAGGCTGCCTTGGCAGTGATCCAGCGTGTTTGCTGGGAATGCATTATCAATGAGGCTGGGAATGGGACAATATGGCACGAAAACCCACCATTGCAGCCAGCTGGAGGCTATTCGCTACCACACTTTGTGGAAATCTGGGGAGATTCCATCCTTAATTTTTGCCAGTAGTTGGGTCCTTAGAGTTTCCAAGTTCTCAACTAAAACTATTGGGTGTATTGACCTTAAAAGAAAGGAAAAGAAAGAAAGACTTGCATTTATCTTGGCCCTTTCACGACCATTTGATGTCTCAAAGCACTTTACAGCCAATGAAGTAATTTTGAAGAATAGCCACTGCTGTGATCACAGAATCACAAAATGTTTACAGCACAGGAGGCGGCCATTTGGCCCATCATGTCTGTTCTGGGTCTCCGAATGAGCAATTTACCCAGTGCCAACACCTAGCATTTTCCCCTTAGCCCTTCATATTCTTCTTTTTCAGATAATAAACCAATTCCCTCTTAAATGCTTCAATTGAACCTGCCACCACCTCACTGACAGTGCAGATTCCAACATGAGCTCCATGAAAACGCTTTTCCTCATGTCGCCATTGCTTCTTTTGCCAATTACCTTAAATCTGTTCTCTCTCATTCTCGATCCTTTGAGAACAGTTTCTCCTTATCTACTCTGTTCAGACCCCTCATGATTTTGAATACTTCTATCAAATCTCTCAACTTTCTCTTCTCCAAGGAAAACAGTCCCAACCTTTCCATTTATCTATGTAACAGAAGTTCCTCATCCCTGGAACCCTCATGAATCTTTTCTGCACTCTCTCTATGCCTTCACATCTTTCCTAAAGTGTGGTGCCCAGAACTGGATGCAATGCTCCAGTTGAGGCTGAAAAAGTGTTCTGTACAAGTTTAACATAACCTCCTTGCTTTTGTACTCTATACCCCTAGTGATAAAGCCCAGGATATCGTATGTTTTATTAACCACTCTCTCAACCTATCCTGCCACCTTCAACGATTTGTGCACATATACACCCAGGTCTCTCTGCTCCTGCACCACTTTAGAATTGCATCCTTTATTTTGTAATGGGCCTGAACTTCCTTGGAGCGGCAATCAGTGCTGGATTGCCACTCCATGCCCAGTTTCTTGCCTGATGTTTTTCCCAGCCTGTCTCACCCAACCTTCCAACTTAGCCTGGGCGAGATCCAGGCAGTGCAGTGCATCCCTGAGACCTAGCGTCAAAGTGCAGGAGAGTCAAAGTGAAGGAGGCCACACCCCCATTTTTATGGCACTAGCTGCTGTAAACCAGGTAAGTTAAAGGTCCCACTGAAATTTTAATGTCCTTGACAGGCCAGGGAGAAGGTATATGTCTAAGGTAAGTGGATAGGATTTGGGGGCTGCGAGGGATCAGAGGTTCGGGGGGGATCGGAGGTCGGGGGGGCATTGGAGGTCGGGGTGTCGGGAGGATCAGGCCTTGGTGAGGGGAGCAGTAGGGTGTTGGGCCTTGGGCCCGGTCTGGTTGGGCCTGGGGAGGCGGGTGTGGTGTAGGTGGAGTCCCGTGCAGGTGGGGGGAATGCTGTGAAGGCGGTTCGTAGTCAGAGGGGGGTGGGAGGGTGTGGGGGAGACCCCTGGGGGGTGGGGGAGTCCAATGGGGGGTGCCCAGGGGTGTGCGAGAGTCTGTACAATAGATAGCCAGAAGTTAGAAGTGGTATTAATCCTTCTAACTTTTTCTGGGTAACTATTGATCTAACACAGTTGGAACCATGTGAAATTTGCAATTTAAATCACATTTTCGAATGGTTCCCAGTAAAGGGCAATTGCCCGAGGGAAGTTTGCACTCCTGGGCAATTGATGTGCAAACTTCACCTGGGAACTTCTGAGGGGGATTCCTCAGCGCATGTCTGGGGTAACCCCCCCACCCCCCACCTCCCCCGCCCCCCCAACTCCCCCACCCAATCCGATGCTGGGGATCTCGGACATTAAGGCTCATTGTCTCCCATGTTCTTCCAAGTAAAACAAATTGCTTCACATTTCTCAACATTAAATTTCACCTGCCACTTATCCGCCCATTTCACCAACCTATCTCTGTCCTTTTGAAGTTCTACCCTATCCTTCTCACTCTTCACAATGCTTCCAAGTTTCATTTCATCCCCAATTGTGAAATTGTGCCCTGTACATGAAGGTCTAGGTCATTAATATACATCAGCAAGAGCAACAGTCCTAATACTGACCCCTGGAGAAAACACTAAAAACTTTCTTCCAGCCCAAAAAGCATCCATTAAGCACTATTCTGTTTCTTGTTACAGAGCCAATTTTGTATCCATGCTGCTACTGTACCTTTTATTCCATGAGCTCTAACTTTTCTCACAAATCTGGTGTGCTGCATTTTATCAAATGCCTTTTGGAAGTTCAATGTGCACCACATCAACAGCATTACCCTCATCAGCCCTCCCAGTTACCTCTTCAAAAAACTCCAGAAAGTTAGCTAAACATGGTTTACCATGATTAACAAATCCATGCTGGCTTTCCTTAATTAACCCACATTCACCTGAGTGACTATTAATTTTGTCCTGATGGCTATTAATTTTGTAATGTAGGAATCATGCAGCCAATTTGCACCCAGCAAGCTCCCACAAGCAGCAATGTGTTAATGACCAGAGAATCTGTATTTGTGGTGCTGATTGAGGAAAATCCCCTTCAAAATAGTGTTAGGGGATATTTTAACCCCCCTAAGCAGGCATTTGGAGCCTCAGTTTAATGTCTCATTTGAAAGGTGAAACCTCCAATGACTGGGACTTGAACCCAGATCCTTGTGTCTCAGGTGACACCCACCAAACCAGTGACTGCAATCCTCATAAACTTCTTACTTGATGATTTGGAAAACACATAAACTGTATGGGGAATGCTTTATATCAGGCTGGACATTGGCATCACTTCATTGCAATTAGAAAATAGTGTCAACAGGAATTTGTGACTGCCCAACTAATTTATACACTTCACTTATTATAAAGACAGAAAGAACACCAACTGCATTCATTTTTAAAATTAATGCCACTTCAAATAATCCAAAGAACTTTAAATATATAGTCCATTAAAGTTCTTGTACTTACCAAAAGGGAAACATCTGACATGCATGTTGAATGTTTGCTGCATTAAAATACAATACTTTCAGTCAACCCCAGGCACACTGTGTATTCAGGATTACAAACCTCACAGTGATGTCAGTGAAAACTATTATTTTAAAAGGGATAATGGCCACACAATTTTAATACTTTTCTACTATTTGTTCATAGGTTGTATTTTTACTGTGCAATCCATGTGTAATTCCTTCTCAATATTGCTAATTTCAAAGTCTTACAGAAAGGGTTTGATATTGTCTAAATATCCAATAAAGCCAAATGGATGGGTTATGTAAAGTATGTTACAATGTATATGTAGCACCCAGATGTCAAATTGTAATTTTGGTGTTCCAGTAATGGCATTAAGTTAGCAAATCTACTTATTAAGAATAAATATCACAAATTAAAACAAAATGGAAAACAATAGCTTACATTTAAAATATTATTAGCAGTCAGTAACATAGAGGAAATTTTCAAACCACTAGAACGGGTGGATTTGGGCTGGTGGGAAGTTAAAATATAAAAAAATCTCCAATCTGAACACAACCTGATTCGAAGCTGCGGAACTGACTAAAACTTAGATGTGAACTACCAATACACTCTCAGGAGGCCTGCTGTTTCTTTAAATATTTTAATGAGGCTGTGTGCCTAAGATTTTAGCTGTGTTTCTGACTTAATGCTGGTCAGCGGTCTCAGGAAACTCAGCTGTTCTGTGTGTAACCAATTTTCTAGCATTTCTTGTGGATTAAGAGGAACTGGAGTGTTTCCCCCTGCCCTCCCAGAATACCTGTTAGCTGCTTCAACAATTGGACTCCAGCAATTGATCATCAACCACCCTCATGATCATCAATTTTCCTCCCTCTGTGATCTCCAACTCTCCCCAATTCCCCATCTTTCCCTCCCATCTCTCCTCAATACCCCTGTCTCTCCTTCCAATATCTGTGATCTCCCGACAATCACTCCCAACCCTGATCCACCAAACTATGCTATAGCCACCCACCTGTTTGCAATCTCTATCCAAAGCAACATGACCTTACCTGCTCCTAGACCGTGGCCTCTTCCGCAGCCTTCCCTGCCCAACAGGAAGCCAAGTTAAAACTCCATAGTGTTTTGGGAAAGCTGAACTTCTGTGCTTCCTGACCAGAATTCATCCCCCCACCCATCCTTGGAAATCCCACCCCAGTAAATATCAGGGCCGTAGTTTCTCTTGATGGTTCATTTCAGGTTTTTGCTGTACTTCCAGTAAAGCTCTACTAGTGGAGAAAGAGCAATTCCGAGGAAATTCCAAGCCCCATGCACATAGGTGCTGATTTTTTAATGGATTGTCCATTTAATAGCCCCAGGAAAATGGCAGCATTGGAGTGGTAGCAGTACCAGGGCAGTAAGTGCTACACTACACTGTAGTACAGAGAATTGCCCAAATATTCCAAATTACAAGTAAAAGCACCATGCTTCCCAACACACACTCATTCAGTTAATGAAAAGTTAAGTGTGGAAAACATGTGGAGCTACTTAAACTGAAATTACTGCCATGGCAGATTGACCATTTTCTTATATATTCTTCTCTCATTCAAGTTATGTAGTAACTGTAGCTTTAAGGAATGTGGTGACTATAGCTTTAAGACTTATTATACTGTGTAGTATGATGTGACAGTGTGAACGAATTAGCCATAAGCGCAGGGAACCTTAGGAGTGGAGTTTGTGTCTAGTTGTGTTTCTTGAAGGAAGCATGTAACTGCTGCTGAATCCCTGTAAATAAGGTTCACTGTTTCTTATGAGAAACCTGTCAGAAAATCAAGCCTATAACAACTGGTGACAAGGATAAATTGGTTAAAAGCAAAATACTACGGATGCTGGAAATCTGAAACAAAAACAGAAAATGCTGGAAAAACTCAACAGATCTAACAGCATCTGTGGAGAGAAAAACAGAGTTAATGTTTCGAGTCCGTATGACTCTTCTTCAGAACCATAAATTGGTTCCAGTGCTGTGCCTCGCCCAGTGAATGTGAGTATCTCGTTTTAAACAGAAGAAAGGGAAAATATACTCACCAGGTATGCAACTTTTTGGCAGGAGCGACCCCTTTGACTTATCCACAGAGGATTGGAGTCAATATATAGAACACCTCGGTTTCTTTTTCCAAGCAAACGAAATAACGGTAGAGAGAAAAAGGAAAACAATTCTCTTAAGAGCCTGTGGGAGTAAAATTTATAATTTAATCCATAGTTTGACAGTCCTGAACGCTCCCAATCGAAGACCTTCAGCGAATTGGTAGACCTCGTAAAGGGCCATTTTCAACCCAAACCCTCTGTAATCATACAGAAGTTCAAATTTAATTTGAAAGTAAGAGCCCCGGGGAAGACCATAGCAGCATACATAGCAAAGTTGAAACAGCTAATTGAACATTGTGACTTTGGGGAGATCCTAAATGATAGGTTAAGGATCGGTTGGGCTGCAGTGTGCATGATGATACCATTCAATGAAGGTTATTAGCTGAAGTAAATATCGACTTTAAAAGAGCAATGGAAATAACACTTGTGATGGAAAACACCGAGGGGGATTCATAGGCCTTACAGGGTGTACAAAATGGTACTGTTTTTCAGTTGGGGCAGGAACAGACTGCTGGATGTGGCGCAAAAACCAAGGAGTCTGCTGCAAAACAGGACACAGTCCCTGCTACCCGAAAATTTAAAAAATATGCAGGAGACAGCTCAAGAGCAAATCTGAAAATGAATTGTTACCAATATGGGAGTAACCATATCGTTGAAACTTGCCATTTTATAGAGGTGGAGTGCCATTATTGTCATAAAAGAGGGCACATACAGAAGCAATGTAAAGTAAGATTGAAACAAACTCCCAGGCAACAAACTAAACTGATAAAAGTACATAATGTGGAAGAACCAGAAACCACTAATTCTGATGTTTATTCTCTATTTAATGTGAAAGTAGAGAAAACAGAGCCAATCACTGTTACTCTGCAGGTCAATGGAAAACTTGATTATGGAAGTGGATACCGGTACATTAATCACTAAAGTGGGGAGGCACACATTCAAATATTTAAACAAGGGTACTCAACAATTGAATATAGAGCAGACTTCAGCCAGACTGACAACATATACAGGTGAAGCCATACAAGTGAAAGGTATTACCACTGTACCTGTTTATTACAAGTACCAGACAGCACAACTCCCTCTGATTGTAGTGGAAGGTGAAGGACCAAGCCTTATAGATTGTGATTGCTTAAAAGAAATTATAAACTAAATTGGCCTGAAATGTTTGAGCTGAGACTGGAGGACTCCCAGAGCTGCTAAAGAAAGGTCTTTTGAAAGGAACTGGGGAAAATCAAGGGCCTGCAGGCTAAGACCTATGTTGACTGTGAAGCAACTCCTCAATTTTTTAAAGCCAGGACTGTGCCTTATGCCCTGAGAGAGAAGGTTGACACCCAATTAAACCATTTAGAGAAGCTGGGTATTATTCACCCAGCTCAATTTTTGGAATTGGCAACCAGCACCCATAGTCCCTGTCTTGAAACCAGATCAGACCATCCATGTCTGTGGGGATTATAAGTTAACAATAAACAAGGCTGCCAAGTTGGACAAGTACCCTACCCCATGATTGAGGATCTTATGCCGAATTAGCAAGAAGGAGAACTTACACTAAATCAGATATAAGTCACGCATATCAGCAGCTGGAACTGGATGATACATACAGAAGATTTGTAACCATAAACACACGCAAAGAGTTGTATCAATATACATCCTGCCTCTAGTGTTTCTCTGGCCTGTGGAATTTTCCACAGGACAATGGAGTTTAAAAATTCCATCAGTATGTACATGGCCAACACTTTACTATAGTATCTGATCACAAACCGCACTTGGGTCTGTTTAGCAAAGAAAAAGTTTTTTCTCCCATAGCTTCTCAAGAATTCAAAGATGGGCCTTGATTTTATCAGCATATGAATATACTTTTATGCACAGACCAGGGATGCATATAGCCAATGCAGATGCCCTAAGTCACCTTCCTTTGCCGAAGAGCATTGAACATGCTCCAACACCCCAAGAGGTCATAGTAGTGGTGAATTTCCTGGATTCTATGCCAGTCTGTGCAAGACAAATAAGAAACTGGACAAGGATTGAAAGAATGGCCCCAGGAACCAGTCCGCAAAGAATTGAAGACATTCTTCACTCAAAGGAATGAATTGAGTAGTCAGGATGGTATCCTATTATGGGCTGCATGAGTCATTGTTCCTGTACAAGGAAGAGAACAGCTCTTAACTAAGTTGCATAGTGCATATCCTGGAATTTCCAAAATAAAAATGCTTGCAAGGAGCTATATTTGGTGGCCAGGTATGGACAGTGATATAGAAAAAAGGATTAAATACTGGGTGGAATCGTCCCAGATTTGCACTAAATGCGGTCATGGGCAGGTTTTCATGCTGTATTGTCCCAAACCCACCACATTACTTATGCATTCTCAGGAAATGCGTTGTTTCCTTGGTGGGCGGGCTCTCATTCACCCACCATACCATCACCTTGCCGCTTTATCACGCAGGGCACCATATTTAAAGTCCAGCTGTGTGCACACATCTCAGTGCTTCCAGCCCAGGACTACTACAGGGAAGTTGTCCACATAAGGCAAAAATACTGCAGCCCCCAGGTTTAATGACGCATCACTGGAATGCCTTTTGGGCACTGTGGAGGCTCGCTGTGATGTCCTTTACCCTGTCCCTGACCACGGGACGGTCAGTGGCATCACCAATCCAGCATGGCAGGCAGTGACAACAGTGGTCAATACTGCACAGAAGAGGTTGGCCATCCAATGCAGATAGAGGATGAATGATCTCATCCGTGCAACCAGGGCATGGCAACCATCTCATCACTCTAAACTCACACACTCAAGCACATCACACATTCACTGGCATCTCACTCACTGCCAGCTCAAGGGACATCACCACCCATTCTCAAACACGTACCCTCACATGTCCATCTGGCCTCATCTCCTCTGGAGACTGCCTCCTCAGCCCTCACCATCTTGAGGCCACTTGAACAGATCAACCTGTGTAACCCCCACACACACACCCTGGGATACCCTCCTTCCCTAATACAGGTCTCATCCTGCAGCCTCTTCCCTTGCCTGAGGCCACTCTCCCTCTTGCCCTGAGCCAATGAAAAGCCACCCACATATGGCTGTTCTGGTAGGTAGCGACCTGTCAGTGATGTTTTGCTGTCTGTGAAGCCTGGCACTGATGGTTACGAGTAGTGATGACTTATGATATGCCTTCTAATAGAGTTAAAGATATTTAATATTGCAGTTTCAAAGCACAGAAGACAGAAAGGAAACAAATAAAAAGGAAATTAATAGATTTGTAAATGACAAATTAACATGATACATTGCAAGACCCAACTAGTCAAGTGAAAAACTCTCAAAGTGCCCATAATACAAAATGATAGGGTCAGGTTGCAAACAAAATAAATGGAAAGAATACGAAGGCAAAGATTACAAAAAAAGATAGTGATGGCAATGTGCACAGCTACTCAGAGTGCGAGTGTTCTAGTATTCTTTTTATTTTTCCATTTCCTCCCTAGCCCCTCACATTCTGAAATCTTTTCTCTTCTTTTGAAAAATGTTTTTCCTCATCTCATCTGAAAACAGGAGCATGAAATCAGCATGGATTATTCAGGGGCTCAGCTAGAAAATGGTGACAGACACAGCAAAGTTGTGGAGCCAAAGTGATCACGATAGAGTCAGTTCTTGGCTGGAGACTTCCTGCACTTCAGACTCTTCCCTTGGGACCATATGGAATTGCTGGTGCTACGAAGCAGACTGGCTTATACCAGCTTGCACCACAGCTGCTTCACAAGATCAGACAGGGGCTCATTAGCTGACAGGTCCCAGCAAAGGCTGCAGTTGTAGAATATTCAGCAAAATGGAGTCACCCATGGGGACTGCTTTATGTGTGGACCCTAATCAGGAATCCTACTAGGTTTTTCAAACTTTTATCTGGGTGAGACACATCTAATTGCAACAAAAGCCACAGACATGGTTCTATTGTCCTTCCTGGAGCCACAGATGTATTGCTATAAACTGCAGCCTACGTATAAAAATCTCTAGCATTTCTCCCAAAATGCTTTTAAGAAATTGTGGAGCCTTAATAATCTTACACAGATCCCTGGAGAATCTCACTATGGAATGTGGCTTGAATTCTTCCAATTTTAGTTCTGAGCAGAATTGCCTGAATTTCAGAAAAACACTTTAAAATATTTAATCCATGAATGGAATGTGCAGGTTAACAATCATGTATAGAATAATAACCAAAGATATCTGGTTTACTGACTCCGGTTTGTCCAGTAGAATTTTAAGCTACATGGACTAACAATGGGGTTAAATAGTTTGAGTGCTCTGTCCAAATTTGAAGGCTAATTTCAATGGTGTCAGCTCTCAGGGTGGAAGGTGGATATCTACTTACAGAGCCTAGCTTCTGTTGTCACTCAAACCTCATTAGTCTCACTGGATGAGTTTTACTAGTTCTCGACTTGGCTCCTCTTTATTGGAGAAGCCACATATCTCCTTAGGAGGAAGCAAATCAGGATAACCTTTTTCTCCTTACAAAGCAGTCTTCCTGAATCCTGGTGCCAACCATGGCCGGAATTTTCTGTCCCCATTGGCGTTGAGCATCATGGTAGGCGTGAGTGGACCATATGGTGGGAAGGCCAAAAACCGGTTTCACACCATCATGAAACCAGTTTGGGATATTCCGCTCCACCCATTAATGCCGGGCCATGTTTCCCACTGCCGGAATGGCATTGTAATACATCTGCATATCGTTACAATGTTATGATATGGCAAGTGGTAATTGCCAGGTTGACCAAATCCCAAAGGAAAATTGGCCAAGCTATCACAATGATTTGTAATTTGTATGTTATTACGAGAAGGTATGTGCAATGAATTTAGAAGTAAAGAGTCCACTACCACTTTTGGAGATTTTAAATATTAAATTAAAACATTTATTAACAAAAGAAAAGAAAACATAAACACAAGGTTACAGTTACACAGCTAAATTTAGTCTTAAAACATTTCCCAAAAGCTTTCTCCATAGCTAGACTCCCAAACAAACACCCTTTTCCAGGCAACAGTCCAAGTATATTCTTAATCTATAAACCATTCAGTAATATTACCACAAGGCACCCACATGCTTCCCTCTCTTTCTCACTCAACAAGGAGGTGGAAGGTGATGCCAGGAAGGTCAACAGTGATGGAGGAAAGGCCATGGGTAACTGGGGAGGGGAAAAGACGGGGGATCTGAAGATATACTTAACAACCACCATGCTTCAAAAATCAAAAGTGAAAAGAGCCTCATGTTGGGCAGACACAGTGCATGGTAGTGCGATCAGTGGGTGGGCGGAGATGCAGGTCAACTCAGATGGACAACTGAAAGTGAACCCCAGCAGGCAGCATTCAAAATACTCAGGACATTGAGATGAAGTGTGATTGAGGGAGGCTCCGCGTGCATGGGAGAGTACTTTCAGGAAGCTCTGAAAGGCACTGCCACACACACACTTCTCCCTCCAGAGATACTTGTGGGCCAGCTGCTTACATAAGAACATAGGAACATAAGAACTAGGAGCAGGAGTAGGCAATTAAGCACCTCGAGCCTGCCCCAACATTCAATATGATCATGGCTGATCTCATTTCGGCCTCAGCTCCAATTTTCCACCCTCTCCCCATAACCTTTCAACCCATTACTAATTAAAAATCTGTCTATCTTCTCCTTAAATTTATTCAGTGTCCTGGCATCCACTGCACTCTGAGGTAGTGAATTCCACAGACTCATGACCCTTTGATAAAAGTAATTCCTCCTCATCTCTAATTTAAAACTACCACCCTTTAGTCTAAAACTATGGCCTCTTGTTCTAGAATGTCCCACAAGGGGAAACATCCACTCCACGTCTAATTTATCTATCCCCTTTAGCATCTTATATACCTCAATTAGATCTCCCCGGTTGGTTCCACAGCATATTGTTCCAAGAAACAATCCCTAATACACTCTATGAAAGGGCCAGAGCTTGACTCCTTGAGGGGAAGGAGCACCTGAAGGGATGGCAAGGTGCCCCATTTCCCTCTCGCATTGCCACTGTAGGAACTCACCCATGGCTACCACGATGGGGTGCAGGTCTGCACGCATCTCCATGTTCTGCTGGGCCAGGGTCTCCATGGCATCTGCCATCCTTCCCATAAAGACATCCATATGCACATATGTGGACACCACTTCATCAGAGAGCAGGGAGACGCACACCTCCGACTTGTGTGCCACTCTGTTGAGGGCTTCCAACAGCTCTGCATGATGATCCCCCACCTTCTGCTGACTCTCCAGGATGAATTGGAAGGCTCCCTCTTTCCCCAGTATTGGTGCCAATGTCCCATGAACTCAAACCCATTTCTTCCACACCAATCTTTGAGCCACATATTTACCTTTTTAATCTTCTTGACCCTGTGCAAATTAGTTCATGGCTTAGGTAGTCAACCAGAGATTATTACCTTTTTGGTTCTGCTTTTTAATTTAGCCCCTAGCTGCTTGTATTCCTTCAGCAGAACCTCTTTCCTCGTTCTACCTACATCGTTGATACCTACGTGGACCACGACAACTGGATCTTTCACCTCCCACTCCAAGTTCCTCTGCAGCCCAGATGAGATTTCCTTAACCCTGGCACCAGTAGGCAACACAGCCTTCGGGACTCTCGATCCTGGCTACAGAAAACAGTATCTATTCCCCTAACTATACCATGCCTGATTACAACTACATTTCTCTTTTCTCCCCCCACTTGAATGGCTCCCTGTACCACGGTGCTATGGTCAGTTTGGTCATCCTCCCTACAGTCCCCACTCTCGTCCACACAGGGAGCAAGAATCTCAAACCTGTTGGATAAGGGCAAGAGCTGAGGCTCCTGCAGTGCTACTTCCTGGATCCCTCTACCTGCCACACTCATAGTCACATCCTCCTGTCCCTGACCACTGGCCGAATTTAAGGTAGTTAATCTAAGGGGTGTGACTGGGTCTTGAAACACAGCGTCCAGGAAACTCTCCCCCTCCCTGATGCGTCACAGTGTCCGAAGGTCAGACTCCAGCTCATCAACTCTGAGCCGGAGATCCTCGAGCAACCAACATTTGCTACAAATGTGGTCACTAGGAACCACAATGCGGTCCACCAGCTCCCATATCATGCAGCTACAACACATCGCCTGGCCCTGCATCTCTATTTTATTTAATTAGTTTATCAATTTGTTTTTAAATTTCCTACTTGTCTTTAGTTTATCAATCTGTAAAATATTTCTCCTATTTACCTTTAATCTGAAAGCAAGTTAGAACAGAGATTCAAAATACGCTTTTTAAATCAACTGGAACTCGTTCTCTCTGCTGAGTTAAAGCTGAAGCCTCCGATCCTGGGCCCCAGTAGTCACCTTTAATCTGAAATCAACTTAGAATAGGCAGTTCAAACTAGCAGTTACTTACCAACCAATGAACTTACGGTTTTCCTGTGATGTCACTCTTTGCTTTTTTTCATTCAGCGACAGTGACTGCAGAGGACACTCTTCCCAGACTGCTTCACGGCGACGGTGACTGTGGAGGATACTCTTTCCAGACTGCTTCACGGTGACGGTGACTGCAGAGGACACTCTTCCCAGGCTGCTTCACGGCGACGGTGACTGCAGAGGACACTCTTCCCAGACTGCTTCCCGGCGATGGTGACTGCAGAGGACACTCTTCCCAGACTGCTTCACGGCGACGGTGACTGCGGAGGATACTCTTTCCAGACTGCTTCACGGTGACGGTGACTGCAGAGGACACTCTTCCCAGACTGCTTCACGGCGACAGTGACTGCAGAGGACACTCTTCCCAGACTGCTTCACGGCGACAGTGACTGCAGAGGACACTCTTCCCCGGCTGCTTCCCGGCGATGGTGACTGTAGAGGACACTCTTCCCAGGCTGCTTCACGGTGACAGTGACTGCAGAGGACACTCTTCCCAGGCTGCTTCACTGCGACAGTGACTGCAGAGGACACTCTTCCCAGGCTGCTTCCCGGCGACGGTGATTGTAGAGGACACCCTTCCCAGCTTTCAGCTGAACTGCTAGTGGGGGTAGGGGGGATGCAGGGGAAGGACTCGCGAAGCCTGTAAATGAAGCTGAAAGGCATCATTACACATTATTCAGTGAGCGTGAATACATTTTCAGATTATAAAATGACAAAATGTGTTCACTGTGCAACCACTTGTGATCAGAAACTCTTAACTTTTCTAGGCCTACCACTTCTTCTAGGTGCTGCTCTGACATCCGCAGCAGGGGTGGAGGTTGCTTGTGCAATGTTTGGCCCTGTTGCCTCAGATGACATTGACGTGGTTCCGCTGGAGAGCCAAGGCTTTGAGGACCCCGGCTTGCTTTGGCTGTCCTATGGGCCAGCTGCTTCTTCTGCAGTGACAGAGGATGAGGTTGAGGGGTCACAGGCAAAGGGGGCTTGGAGGGCGAGGACAGCCTTTGAAATTCTTGAGTGGATGGCCCAGGGCTGTCCAGCTGCCATTCTTCCTCCCTTTGGGTACCCAAGGGCCAAAGCTTGACTCCTTGAGGGGAAGGAGCACCTGGAGGGATGGCAAGGTGCCCCATTTCCCTCTCGCGTTGCCACTGTTGGAACTCACCCATGGCTACCACGATGGGGTGCAGGTCTGCGCACATCTCCATGTTCTGCTGGGCCAGGGTTTCCATGGCATCTACCATCCTTCCCATGGAGACATCCATACGCACATATGTGGACACCACTTCATCAGAGAGCAGGTAGAAGCACACCTCCGACTTGTGTGCCACTCTGTTGAGGGTTTTCAACAGCTCTGCATGATGTTCCCCCACCTTCTGCTGACTCTCCAGGATGAGTTGGAAGGCCAAATCCAGTGGCTCATCACCTGACTTGGGCCTCACAGATGCCTCTTCCCCAGCAGTCCTCCGAGTGCCGGAGGGGCTTGGCTGAACCTGCCTCCTCCTGCTGTGGACATGTGTCCGTGTGGTGACCACCAGATTGTGAACCCGGGCCTGCTCTAGATCTCGGCCCCACCGAGGTGTGTGTCTCTGCGCTGGAGGAGAGTGTGGGTAAATGCTGTGACAGGTCTTTCAGGCTGCTTATTTCCAGCTCCTCAATGAAGGAGGTGTCCTCTTGGCTGGAGGTGAGGACGTAGATGGAGATAAGGGACTGGCTGGTTGAGGGTGTTGATCACGTGGGGCTCCCTGTGAACCAAAGTAGAGATAATTAGTGCATGGCAGCAGTCAAAAGCAGGAGAGAGAGCACTCACAGTTGGGTTAAGAGAGGGATGATGTGGTGCATGATCCTCACGTGGGTGTTTGCCACCGACCTCACTGTCACCACAGGCACGATCCACATCCTCACCAGCCTGCATGATGGCATGCTCCTCAAAGTGAGTGAGGGGCCTAATGTGAGTGACTCCACCCCCCAGCCTGGGACCTCTCCCTAATGTTGTGAACCATCTTCTCCCACATGAAAACAAACAAAGTGTGAGCGGGACGTATGGCACTGCATGGAATGTTTGTGTGGTGAGCGGGATGGATGGGATGAGGATGCGAGCTCCAGGGGATATGAGCCTGATAGAGATATGAGGGTATGTGTGAGAGTTAGTGGTGTTGTCCCTTGAGGGGTGAGATCCCTGTGGATACGTGATGGGTTTGTAAGTGTGTGAGTTGAGAGTGATGAGAAGAGTGACTTATCCTGGTGGAATGGGGGAGACCATTCATCCTCTTCCTGCACTGGATGACTGTTCTTTTTTTCAGGGCATTGACGCTGACCACCGCCTTGCATGCTGGATTGGTGATCTTGCTTGCTGGCCTTCATCCAGACCAGGGGTAGAGGATATCACAGCCAGCCTTCACTGCATCCTGTAGGTGCCTCGGAGGCATCACTAAATGCATGTTTCCTCCCTTTGGCAATCATCCGTTCTCAGCATCTTCCTATCCCTTGAAGAGTGCTAGCTCTGTGCAGGGGCTGCCTTTAAATATGGCACCTAGTTTAGTGAAGGCCTGAGGTAATGGAGGGGCAGGTAAATCAGAAGATGCCCCAGAGTGTTTGCGGGAATGGGATGATACAGTGTGAAAACCCACCATTGCGGCCAACGGGTAAAACGTCTTTTCTCCTGCCCGCTACTGCACTTAGTGCAAATCTGCAGCAATTCTGCCCCATGGAGTCATAATGACGGCAGCAGTGGGAAAATAAAGAACATTTACTTCATGTAATGAATTTTCTTGAATTGTCTGAATTCCTGCTTCCCTCTTTTTTGTGGGTTTTTCCATTGCTTATTTTTCAGACGGTTTTCCTGATATTTGATGCTTTTTTTTTTCTCATTTTTACATTCTGATTATGCTCCACATTCTTAGACCTTTGAAAGATTTGGTCTAACTTTTGTTTCCTCTCTGCATGCTTCATTTTTTCCCTATGACTTGCTTAAATGTGCTGCTTTATTTTCTGTACTAATACCGAGGGAAGATTTCCTCTGATTGAAATGTCATAAAAAGGGCAGGTGTGTACACTGTTTCGAGTGCAATCACGAGCTCATCTTCTGCAACAATTCTAGGAGGTTGCTAGGAATAGTCAACATAGGAAATGCTTCCTGCTATGTTTACAATGTCACTAAGACATTTAGGATGAGATTCCAGTAAAAACATACATATTAAGCTTGCACTGGTTCACTTCTGACACACAGAGGTTGTAGTAATTATAGTTTTGATAAAAGTAGGACTGTAACTTTAAGAATAATCCTGTGTTGTAAGATCACATGATCTGGTAAACCTATCAGTTTGTAGCACGGGCAACCTCTTGGAGGGAATTCTTTTTTAGTTATAGCGTTAGATGCATACATGTAGCTGCTGCTGCTGTCTTGTAAATAAAGTTCAGTGTTTCTACCAAGAAAAGCTGCCTGAAAAATCAACACTATAACAAACTGGCGATGAGGATAAATCAGACCAGGTGCTGTCCTTTGCCCAGCGATTGTGAGTGTCTAAGGTAATTAAAAAGAAAGGAAGATATACTCATCCGAGATGCCACAGTTTGGCAGAATCGATCCCTTTGAGCCAGCCACAGATGACTGGTCTCAACATGCAGAACATCTTGGGTTCTACTTTCAAGCCAACAAAACCAAGGGTGATTCTCCTAAGTGTTTGTGGGAGCAAGAGCTACAGTTTAATTCAAAGCTTGATGGCTCCCAGTGCTCCTGATTCAAAGACTTTCAGTGAATTGGTAGACCTCGTTAAGGAACATTTTCAACCCAAGCCCTCAGTCACAATGCAGAGGTTCAGGGTCAATTCATGGAATAGAACCCCGGGGGAGACCCTTGCTACCTCCATGGTAAAATTAAAACAACTAATGGGATATTGTAATTTCAGTGAAACCCTGAATGATATGCTCAGTGATCGTTTGGTCTGTGGCATGCAAGCTGATGCTTTTCAGTGAAGATTGCTGGCTGAAGTGGATCTTGATTTTAAGAAAGCGTTAGAAATAATGCCTGCAATGGAAAGCACTGTAAGGGATTCACAAGTGATTCAAGGTGCACAAATGGCACAATTTTCATAGGTGGGAACGATCAGGCGAAAATGGCATGAAAAGCCCGGACTCCGCTGCGAAGTGGGAAACAGCCCCCACTACCTGAAAACTTAGAGGAAACAGTTCAGCAGCAAATTCTATAACTAATTGTTATCAATGTGGAAGCAATCATACTCCTCACAATTGCCGATTTAAAGAGGTAGAGTGCTATTTTTGCCATAAAGGAGGGCACATATTGAAACATTGCAAAGCAAAATTAAAACAGGCTTCCAGGCAACAAACAACATCAAATGAAGTATATAATGTGGAAGAACCAGAAACAACCAATTCTGACATTTATTCCTTATTCAACATGAAAGTAGGGAAAACAAAGACAATCACTGTCGCTTTACAGGTGAATGAGAAACCCTTAAAAATGAAAGTAGACACTATGGCTTCTACCACTGTAATAGGAGAGCACACCTTCAGATATTTAAATAAAGGTGCTCAACAATTAAATTTGGACCAGACTTCTGCCAAGTTGAAAACGTATACAGGTGAAGAAATCCAAGTAAAGGGTATTACCAGTTTATTGTAGTTACCAAACAGCACAACTACCAGTGATGGTGGTAGAAGGTGAAGGACCAAGCCTCCTAGGTCATTGGCAGTTCTGCCGAAGGGCCATGGAGGCTCGAAACGTTGACTGATTTCTTCTCCGCCGATGCTGCCAGACTTGCTGAGTTTTTCCAGGTAATTCTGTTTTTGTTCTCCTAGGTCATGATTGGTTGAAAGAGATTAAATTAAACTGATCCAAAATCTTCCAGTTGCGAGTAGGAGAACTACCAGAGCTGCTAAAAAAAATGACACCGTCTTCCGCGATGTACTGGGGAAAATCCAAGGCCTACTGGCCAAGATTTACATGGACCCAGAAGCAACCCCTCGCTTCTTGAAAGCAAGACCGGTGCCATATGCCCTGAGAGAGAAGGTTGACGCTGAACTGGCAAGAGAGGCTGGGTGTCATTAAAACAGTTCAATTCTCAGAGTGGGCAGCACCCATAGTCCCTGTCCTTAAATCAGACCTGACCGTCTGGATCTGTGGGGACTATAAACTAGTGGTCAACAAAGCAGCCAAACTGGACAGGTACTCTATTCCCAAGATTGAAGACCTCTATGCCAAACCAACAGGAGGAACAAAGTATATAAATCTAGATATGAGCATATCAGCAACTGGAACTGGATGATGCCTCCGGAGAATTTGTGATCATAAACACCCACAAAGGGTTATATCAATACACACGCCTGCCTTTCAGTGTTTCTTCGGCCTGTGCCATTTCCCAAAGGACGATGGAGAGCTTTCTACAACGACTACCTCAAGTTGTGGATTACCTAGATGATGTATTAATAACTGGATTCATGGGAACAGAACACTTGGCTAATATGGAGGAAGTCCTGAAATGATTTTTAGAAGAAGGAGTGTGCCTAAAGAAGGAAAAATGTACTTTTCAGGCAAATGAAATCATTTATTTGGGCCACCTGGTAGATACCCAAGGGTTACACCCTGTTGAAGAGAAGGTTAAAGCTATCAGAGAGGCACCTGCACCTAAGAACGTCTCTGAACTTAAATCATTTTTAGGGATGGTAAATTATTATGGCCGATTTCTACCAACATGATCAATGGTTCTAGCCCCTCTACATTCGCTGCTAAAGAGAAACCAGCATTGGGTTTGGAAGTCACTCCAAGAAGAAGCCTTCATGAAAGTCAAACACCTCTTGCACTCTACAAATTCGTTAGTGCACTACAACCCGACAAAGGAAATAGTGCTAACCTGCGATGCATCCCCCTATGGAGTGGCAGTATCTCACAAGATGATGGTGCAGAGGGGCCATTAGGCTACCACAGCCGATAAAGGATATTCTCAGATTGAAAAGGAAGGCCTGTTGATTATTTTTGGTGTAAAGAAATTCCACCAATACGTGCATGGGCGACACTTCACAATAGTATCAGACCACAAACCACTCTTGGGTCTGTTTAGTGAGGTAAAGGCTATCCCTCCCATAGCTTCTGCACAAATTCAAAGATGGGCCCTAATTTTGGCAGCATATGAGTACACTTCTGTGCATAAACCAGGGATTCATATAGCCAATGCTGATGCCGTAACTCACCTTCCTTTGCAAGAGAACAATGAACATGTCCCAATTCCCCAAGAGATCGTATTAGTGATGAATTTTCTGGATTCCTCACCAGTCTGTGCCAGGTGGACAAGAAACTGGACAAATCATGATCCTGTCTTGAGTGACAGACCAAGTGTTAAATGTATGGTCCCAGGAACCAGCCTCTGATGAATTGAAGCCATTTTCAACCAAAGACACGAAATGAGCAGTCAAGATGGTATCCTATTATGGGGCGCGTGAGTAGTAGTTCCTTCACAAGGAAGGGAACTGCTCTTGGTAGAGTTACATAGTGCCCATCAGGGAATCTCAAGAATGAAGATGATCGCACAAAGTTATATTTGGTGGCCCGACATGGATGGTGATATTGAGAAGGTGGTTAAATACTGTGTGCAATGCCAACAGCTACAGAAGTTGCTGGTGGCAGCCCCATTACTCCCATGGGAGTGGCCTGGTAGGCCCTGTGTGAGATTGCACATAGATTACGTCAGTCCTTTTCTTGGAACCATGTTTCTACTAATTATAGATTCTCACTCCAAGTGGTTAGACGTTTATGAGGTTTATGAGGTTAAGTCGCCAACATCAGGTACTACTATAGAAAATTACGCCAAAGTTTTTCTATCCATGAATTGCCAGAAGTAATAGTCTCAGATAATGGTGCTGCATTTACTAGCACTGAATTTCAAAAATTTGTCAGCATCAATGGTATCAACCACATGAAGACTGCACCATATCATCTGTCATCTAATGGACTGGCGGAAAGAGCAGCACAAACTTATAAGGCGGGAATGAGAAAGTTAACAGGTGAATTATTGGAAACTAAACTTGCTCGTTTCCTATTTCACTGCAGAACAACCCTGCACACTACGACAGGTGAAACACCTGCGGAGTTACTGATGAGGGCGACGTCTCCAAACAAGACTAAGCCTGATACTTCCCAATTTGAAGGTGAAGGTGGAGAAAAGTCAAGGGAATCAAAAAGCAACTCATGATTTGCATAATCGGGAGCAACAATTTACTGTTGATAAGCAGTATATGTAAGGAATTTTGGTGGAGGACCATGTGCTTACTGGTAAAGTAAGCTCTATGACTAGGCTATTGTCGTACCACATAGAAGTGGAGGACCGGATCACTCGTAAGCACATGGATCATTTAAGAAAAAGGGAGATACCCCAACAAAACAATGTTCCGCCTGTATTCATTGTTGAACCCGTGGCTCCTGTTGAAGTTGCTCAACCAAGGACAGACATGCCCAATGTCTCTGTTGGAGTGGACGACACTGAACTGCCTGTGCCTAATGAGGTACCTGATGTTATTGCGGGTCCAGAGACTGAGGTTCCCGCCAAAGAATCATAAGCTGTGGAACTATAATATTCCACATGGATCAGGAAACCACCTGAAAGACTGAACTTATAATTTCATGACGTGTGTAAATATTCTAGTTTTTTCATTCCGGACTTGAAGGTCTGGGCTGCCCTCTCGGCCACACCATTGGATGCAGGGTGGTATGGCGAGGTCCTAACATGTGTTATGCCGTTGAGATGTGTAAATCTTTGGAATTCCCCGCTGGTGAATGCCATTCCATTATCAGACATATCTCTGGTAACCAGTGGACCGCAAAACTCTGAAGTAATCTGTCTATGGTGGTGGCAGATGTGGGTGATTTCATTTCGTATACATCCATCCACTTCAAATGAGCATCTATAATCAAGAGGAACATTGTGCCCATAAAGGGTCCCACATAGTCAATGTGGAGGCAGACCCATAGCCTTCCTGGCTATTCCCAGGGATGCAATGGAGCAGAAGGGGGCAATTTCTGTACCTGTTGGCACTATTTGCAGCTTTTGACTAAATTTTCGATTTCTGTATCCATCACTGGCCACCATAAGTAGCTGTGCGCCAACATTTTCATTCTACAGATGCCAGGATGAGCACTATGCAACTCGGCCAATAATGGCTTTCTTCCTCTTGGAGGCACCAATGACTCTCGCTCCCCGCACAAAGAGGCCATCCTGGCAGGTGAGCTCATATCTCCTATTAAAATAGGGCTTCATTTCATCAGAGTTGGGCTCACTAGACCATCCCTGTAAAACTTGTCCCCTTACGTGAGACAAAACTGGATTGCAGTCTGTCCACTCTCTTATTTGTTTGGCATGGGTACTGGTGATGAATCCAGAAAGTTTAATAACAAGACAAGTTCTTGAGGAATTGGGACATTCAAAGTGCTGTCTTTTAGAGGTAATCGGCTCAGTGCATCAGCATTTACAACCTGGCTTCCCGGCCGGTGGATAACAGTATATTTGTAAGCAGCTAGAATCAGTGCCCACCTCTGGATGTGCGCAGAGGCAATTGGGGGTATTGCCTTATCTTCCCCAAACAAGCCTAGTAGTGGCTTGTGGTCGGATACAATGGTGAAATGGTGACCATGGAAGTATTGGTAGAACTTCTTAATGCCAAATACAGTGGATAAGCCTTCTTTCTTTATTTGTGAGTATCTTCATTCTGCAGCACTGAGTGCTCTTGAGAAGTAACCAATGGGCCATTTGGAGCCATCCGCCATCCGGTGGGAGAGTACTGCCCCTACTCTGTAAGGGGATGCATCGCAGATCAAAATTAATTCTTTCTTTGTGTCGAGATGTACCAACAGGGCTAGTGAATGTAGCAACTGCTTTACTGTCATAAAAGCCTGTTGTTGTGGAGCTTGCCAAGTCCACCTGTGGTTTTTCCTGAGCAAACAGTATAATCGAACCAGTACCATCGACAACTTTGGGAGAAACCAGCCATGATAGTTAATCATGCCAAAGAAGGACTTGAATTCTGTGGCGTTTTTCAGTGCTGGCGCCTCCCGGATAGCTCTCACCTTGTCTTCTACTGGGTGAAAGCCCTGCAAGTCGAATCTATGACCCAGGTAAACCACTTCTTTTGCTTGGAAGATACATTTTTCTCTTTTCAAACATACTCCGGCTTGTGAGAAACTCTTCAATACCTCTTCCAGGTCGGCCAGGTGTTCTTCATCAGTTAGTCCTATTGCTAGGACATCATCGAGATAAACCACAACATGGGGCAAACCTTGAAGTAAATTTTCCATTGTCCGCTGGAAAATTGCACAAGCCGATGAGACTCCGAAGGGTAACCTGGTATGTTGGTATAATCCCCTATGTGTCTGGATAGTCACAAAATCCCAAGAGGCCTATTTTAGCTCAACTTGCTGGTAAGCATGGCTCATGTCGAGTTTTATATATGCAGTTCCCCCTGCCAGCTTGGAGTACAATTCATTAATTTTCGGTATAGGATGCCTGTCAAGTCTGGCCACTTTGTTAACGATCAACTTGTTGTCCCCACATATTTGCACACTCTGGTTAGGCTTTAGTCCTGGAACTATAGGTGCTGCCCATTCAGAAAATTGTACAGGTTGTAAGACTCCCAACCTTTCCAGCCTGTCTAATTCAACATCAACTTTTTCTTGTAATGCAGAGGGGACTGGCCTCGCCTTGAAGAACCTGGGGGTTGCCCCAGGATCCATGTGGATTTTAGCTTACAACCCTTGAATCTTCCCAAGCTCTTCCCTGAACACCGAGACATATTTCTGTAATAATTCTTGCAGATCTTTCATTCTGAGTTGAAAAATTTTGGTCCACTCCAACTTTATTTTCTTAAGCCAGTTCTGACCAAGTAGACTTGGACCCTCCCCTGCTACCACTGTCAGGGGTAAATTAACAGACTGATTACTGTACTGGAACCTTGCATATACCTTTTATTGGTGTGTTTTCACCAGTATACATCTTTAATTTAGCACCTGAATTTTCCAGATTTATTGAGTGGTCTCCCCTATTCAAATATTTGTACATATGTTCCCCTATAACTGTTGTTGATGCCCCTGTATCCACCTCCATTCGATGGATTTCCTGTTGACTTTCACTGTCATGTAGATTGGCTCTGTTTTACCCATTTTTAAGTTGTGTAGTGAGTAAATATCTGACTCTGTTTCTTCTGGTTCCTCTATTATGTGGATTTTGTGATTTCTACCTTTTTGCTTAAAGCTTTGTCTTAATCTGTCTTTACAATATCGCATAATCTGCCCATTACGATGCCAGTAGAAACATTCGGTTCTTTTAAATTGTCGTTCGCTAGCAGGCTGCCTGGTTCAATTTTTGCTGTATTAATTGTAGGCTTTCTCTATAAAACTATTGCTTTTTGCTGGTCTGTTAATGGCGGCTGTTTCCCGCCTTTCTGCAGAGCCCTGCACTTCCGCGTCATTTCTAACCGGTACTTCCCACCCGACGTAAAGGATGGCACCATTTTGTGCTCCCTTGATAGCTTCTGAATGCCTGACTGTGCTTTCCATTGCGAGCGCCAACTCCAGGGTCTTGCCGAAGTCTAAATTTGTTTCTGACAGCAACCTTTTTTGAATGGCGTCTTCATTAATCCCACGTACTAGTTGGTCTCTTAATATGTCATTAATCGACGTCCCAAACTCACAGTGCTCTGTCAGTTGTTTTAAGGCTGCTACATAGCAAGTGACTGTCTCTCCAGGGGAGCAACACCTCAAATTAAATTTAAAACGCTGTGTTGTTACGGGGGTTTTGGCTGAAAGTGGCTTTTCACAACATTTACCAACTCATCAAAGCTCTTGGAATCTGGGGCGTTGCATGCCATCAGACCATGAATTAGACCATATGTTTTAATACCACACATTGAAAAGCGGACCGTTTGTCTCTTTTCCTCCCCTGATATGCCGTTAGCCAAAAAGGAGAAAGCGAGGTGTTCAATATAATGTGACCTGTCATCGGTGGTCTGATCAAACGGTTCGATACGGCCATACTGTGGCATACTGGAGGGAGATAACTTTGACAATTATGATGAAGGCTGTACTTATAATCGCCTTGCAAGGTATGGCTGATTTACTTGTCTTGAATTTCTGTGGCTTTCTTTGGTGTTGTTGACTGGTCATGTTTTTCCTCGTCACCAGTTGTTATGTTCCTTCTCTGTCGGGTCGCTTTGCCCAGCGAGCACGGTTGCACGCTTATCTACTGGTGAGTAAGATGAAGCACAGGCTGTTTATTAACACAAGCCACATAGCACTAACATGTGTGCTTCTCAAACCAGACCCTATTCTAAACTACCAATTAACATTGTAGCCCGCACTATACAGCAATTAGGTAATACAATCATGTGGTCAGTCTGCTCACATTCTCTTAAAGGTGTATTGCACCTCAGATTACCACAGAGAGAATCTCAGGGAGCGGGACAGAATCTCGGGGAGTGGGAGAGAGTCACAGGGAGTGGGAGAGATTCGCGAGGAGTGGGAGAGAGTCTCAGGGAGTGGGAGAGAGTCTTGGGAGTGGGAGAGCGTCTGTGGGAGTGGAAGAGGGTCAAGGGAGTAGGAAAGAGTCTCGTGGAGTGGGAGAGAGTTTTAGGGAGTGGGAGTGAGCCTTGGGGAACTGGTAAAAATCTTGGGAATGGGAGAGAGTCTCGGGGAGTGCGAGAGAGATGTGGGGAATGAGAGAGAGTCTTGGGGAGTGGGACAGATTCTTGGGGAGCGGTAGACAATTTCGAGCGTTGGATGAGAGTCTCAGAGAGCGGAGTGTCTTGGGGACTGGGAGAGCAACTTGGGGAGTGATGAACAGTCTCAGGAAGTGTGAGAGAGCCTTCAGGCATGAGCAAGAATCTCAGGGATTGGAAAAGAGTCTCAGGAAGTGGGAGACAGTCTCGACGAGTGGGAGAGAGCCTGACGGGATGGGAGAAAGTCTCAGAGAGTGGGAGATAGTCTCCAGGAGTGGGAGCGAGTCTCAGGGAGTGGAAGAGAGTCTCAGGGAGTTGGAGAGAATCTTGGGTAATGGGAGAGAGTCTCGGTGCGTGGAAGAGAGTCTGGGGTAGTGGGAGAGAGTCTCTGGGAGTGGAAGATAATCTCTGGAAGTGCAAGAGAGCCTCAGGATTTTGAAGAGAGTCTTGGGGAGCGGGAGAGACTCTCAGGGAGTGGGAGAGACTCTCAGGGAGTGGGAGGGAGTCTCAGGGAGTGGGAGAAAGTCTCAAGGAATGTGTGAGAGTCTCAGGGATTGGGAAAGAGTCTTGGATAGTGGGAGAGAGTCTCAAGGAGCGGGCAAGAGATTTGGAGAGTGGGAGAGAGTCTCATTGAGTGGAAGAGAGTCTCAGGGAGCAGGAGAGAGTCTCTGGGAATGGGAGAGAGCCACGGGAAGTGAGATAGCATCTTGGGGAGTGGGAGAGAGTCTTGGGAGTGGGAGAGAGTCTCGGGGAGTTTGAGATAGTCTCAAAGAGTGTGAGAGAGTCTGGGGAAGCAGGAGCATGGAGTGGGAGAGTCTCTGGAATTGTAAGGAAATCTCGGGGAGTGTCAGGGAGTCACGACAAGTGAGAGTGGGTCTCAGTGAATGGGAGAGTCTCACGGAGTGGGAGAGAATTTCTGGAATTGTGAGAAAATCTCAGTGAGTGGGAGAGAGTCTCAGCAGGTCAGAGAGAGTCTCAAGGAGTGGGAGAGAGTCTCAGGGACTAGGAAAGAGTCTGTGGTAGTGGGCAAGAGTCTCTGGGCATGGGAGAGAGCCTCAGGGAGTGGGAGAGTCTTGGGATCGGGAGAGAGTCTCAGCAAGTGGCAGAGAATCTCACGGAGTGGGAGAGAGTCTTTGGAATTGTGAAAGAATCTCAGGGATTGGTAGAGAGTTGAAGGGAGTGGGAAAGTGTCTTGGGGAGCGGGTGAGCATCTCAGTGAGCGGCAAGTGGGAGAGATTCTCCAGACGTGGAAGAGAATCTCAGGGACTGGCAGAGAGTCTCAGGGAGTGGGAGCCAGTCTCGGCGAATGGGAATGAGTCTCCAGGAGTGGGAGAGGGTCTCGGGGAGTGGGATAGAGTCTCGGGGAGTGGGCAAGAGTCACAGAGAGTGGGAGACAGTCTCGGGAGTGGAAGATGAGCTTCGTGGAGTGGGAGAGAGTCTTGGGAGTGGGAAAAAGTCTCAGTGAGTGGGAGAGGGTCTTGGGAGTAGGGGAGAACCTCACGGAGTGAGAGAGGGTCTCCGAGATTGTGAGAGAATCTCAGGCCATGGCAGAGAGTCTCAGGGATTGGGAGCAAGTCTCAGGGAATGGGAGAGAGTCTCAGGGAATGGGAGAGTTTTGGGAGTGAGAGAGAGTCTCGGGAACATGTGAGAGTCTCGGAAACAAAGAGATTCTTGGGAGTGAGACAGATTCTCGGGGAGCGTTAGACAACCTTGAGCATTGGAAGAGAGTCTTGAAGAGCGGAACCTCGGGGAGCAGGAGAGTTTCTTGGGGAGTGGGAGAGAATCTCATGGAGTGGGGGAGAGTCTCGGGGAGTAGGGGAGCACCTTGGGAGTGGGAGAAAGTCTCAGGGAGTGGGAGAGTGTCCTGGGGAGTGGGAGGGCATCTCGGGGAGCAGGAAACCATCTCTAGAAGTGGGAGAGGGTTTCCAGGAGTGAGAAGGAATCTCAGGGATTGGGAAACAGCCTCGGGGAGTGGGAGAGAGAGTGTGGGAGTGGGCAAGTGTCTTGGGGAGTGGGAGAGATTCTTGCAAGTGGGAGAGAGTATCCCAGAGTGGGAGAGAGTCTCAGGATGTGGGAGAGAGTCTCAGGGATTGGGAGAGAGCCTTGAAGGGAATGGCAGAGAGTCGCGGAGAGTGGGACATAGTCTCAGTGTTATAGAGTTGATCTTCAGACAACTTTTCTTTGTGGAAACATTTAATGTTATTCACAAGACAGCAGCAGCAACTGCATGTGTGCATCAAACTCCATAACTAAAGGAGAATTCTCATGTAGAGGTTCCCCACGCTGCTAACACATTGGTTTACACAGATCATGTGGTCTTACAACACAAGATTATTCTTTAGCTACGGTCCTACGTTTCCCAAAACTATAGTTGCTACAATCCTCCCCATTTAACTTCTCTGTACATTTTGTATTTACAAGGATATTTATCTTATGACATTACAATATTTACGCAGGTCGTGAAATTACAAGTTCAGTCTTTCAGATGGTTTCCTGATCCGTGTGGAACGTCGCAGCTCCACGACTTCAGATTCTTTTGTAGGAAACACATTCTCTGGAACCAAATTAGAATCAGATACCTCGTTAGGCACAGGCAGTTCAGTGCCTTCCAGTCCGACAGAGACATCGGACATGTCTGTTCTTGGTTGAGCAACTTCAGCAGGAACCACAGGTTCAGTAATGGTTACAGGTGGAACATCATTTTGTTGGGGTATCTCTATTTTTCTTAAATGATCCACATGTTTACGGGTGATCCAGCCCTCCACTTCCACGTGGTATGACAATGGTCCGGTCACAAAACTTACCTTACCAGGTAACCACTTTGGTCCTCCACTGAAATCCCTTACATATACTGCTTCTCCAGCAGTAAATTGTCACTCGCTATGCAAATCATGAGTCACTTTTTTGTTCCCTTGACTTTTCTCCACCTTCCCTCCAAATTGGGAAGTATTAGGCTTAGTTTTCTCCAAAGACGGCGCCTCATCAGTAATTCTGCAGGCTTTGCTCCTGTCGTAGTGTGGGGGATTGTTCTGTAGTGAAATAGAAAATGAGCAAGTTCAGTCTCCAACGAATCACCTGTTAACTTTTTCATTCATGCTTTAAAAGTTTGCACTGCCCTTTCCGCCAGTCTGTTTGATAACGGATGGTACAGTGCAGTCTTCACATGGTTGATACCGTTGAAGCTGATAAATCATTGGAACTCAGTACTTATAAATGCAGCACCATTATCTGAGATGATTCCCTCTGGAAATCCATGGGTGGCGAAGCTCTGGTGTAGTTTTTCTATAGTAGCGCCTGACATTGGCGACTTTACCTCATAAACGTCTAACTACTTGGAATGAACAACTATAATGAGTAGAAACATGGTTCCAAGGAAAGGACCTTCATAATCAATGTGCAATCGTACCCAGGGTCTACCAGGCCACTCCCATGGGTATAATGGGGCTGCCACCAGCAACTTTTGCAGCTGTTGAAACTGCACACAGTGTTTTACCAAGTTTTCAATATCACTGTCCATCCCCGGCCACCAAAGATAACTCCCTGCTGTTGCCTTCATTCAGGAGATCCCTGGATGGGCACTATGTAGCTCCGCTAAAAATGGTTCCCTTCCTTGTGCAGGAACTACCACCCATGCACCCCATAATAGAATACCATCTTGACTGTTCATCTCGTGTCTTCAATTGAAAAATGGCTTCAATTCATCAGAGACTGGTTCCTGGGATCAACCATGTAATGCTTGGTCTCTCACTCGAGACAGAACTGGATCACGATTCTTCCAGTTTCTTATCTGCCTGGCACAGACTGGTGAGGAATCTAGAAAATTCATCACTAATATGAGCTCCTATGGGATTGGGACATGTTCATCATTCTCTTGCAAAGGAAGGCGACTTAGGGCATCGGCATTTGCTATATGAATCCCTGGTCTACGTACAAAGGTATATTTAAATGCTGCCAAAATTAGGGCTCTTCTTTGTATTCTTGCAGTGGCTGTGGGAGGTATAGCCTTTTCTTCGCTAAACAGACCCAAAAGTGGTTTGTGGTCTGATACTGTCGTGAAATTCACCTGTGCACGTATTGGTGGAATTTTATACACCAAAAATAATCGACAGACCTTCCTTTTCAATCTGAGAATACCCTTTTCCAGCTGTGGTAAGTGACCTGGATACATTGCCTCTCAGCTTCTCTGTGCCATTGTCCATTTTGTGAGTTAATACCGCTCCATAGGGAGACACATCGCAGGTTAACACCAATTCCTTCATCTGGTCATAGTGCACTAACAAATTTGAAGAGTGTAAGAGCTGTTCTACTTTCATGAAGGCTTCTTTTTGAGGTGCCTCCCAAAACCACTGTTTTTTCCTTAGTAGTGAATGTAGAGGGGCTAGAACAGTGGATAAATTTGGTAGAAATCACCCATAATAATTTATCATCCCTAAAAGTGATTTAAGTTCAGAGGTGTTGTTGGGTGCAGGTGCCTCTCTTATTGCTTTAAATTTCTCTTCAACCAGATGAAACCCTTGGGCATCTACCTGGTGGCCCAAATAAATGACTTCATTTGCTTAAAAAGTGCATTTTTCCTTCTTCAGGCACACTCCTGCTTCTAAAAATTGTTTCAGGGCTTCCTCTGGGTTTGCCAAGTGTTCCTTTTCTGTGAATCCAGTTATCAGTCCAGGTAGACCACAACCTGAGGTAGTCCCTGTAGTAAGCTTTCCATTGTCCTCTGAAAAATGGCACAGGCTGAGGAAACACTGAAGGGCAGGCGTGTATATTGGTATAGCCCTTTGTGGGTATTTATGGTTACAAATTCCCGGAAGAGTCATCCAGTTCCAGTTGCTGATATGCATGACTCATGTCAAGCATTGTATATGTTGTCCCTCCTGCTAGTTTGACATATATGTCTTCAATCTTGGGAATAGAGTACCTGCCCAGTTTGGCTGCTCAGTTGGCTGTTAGTTTATAGTCCCCACAGGTCCGGATGGTCTGGTCTGGTTTAAGGACAGGGACTATGGGCGCTGCTCACTCTGAGATCTGAACCGCTTTAATGACACCCAACCTTTCTAGCTGGTTCAGCTCAGCATCAACCTTCTCTCTCAGGGCATATGGCATCAGTCTTGCTTTCAAGAGGTGAGGGGTTGCTTCTGGGTCCATGTAAATCTTGGCCTGTAGGCCTTGGATTTTTCCCAATTCATCCTTGAAGACGGTGTCATTTATTTTAGCAGCTCTGGTAATCCACCTGCTCGCAACTGGAAGATTTCATACCAGTTTAATTTAATTTCCTTTAATCAATCACGCCCTAGAAGGCTTGGCCCTTCACCCTCTACCACCATCACTGATAGCTGTGCCGATTAGTGTCTGTAATGAACAGTTGCTTTGGTGATACCTTTAACTTGGATTTCTTTGCCTGTGCATGTTTTCAACTTGGCAGATGTTTGTTCCAAATTTAATTGCTGATCACCTTTATTTAAATATCTGAAGGGGAGGTCGTGTCTCACTAACTTGATCGAGTTTTTTGAGGAAGTGACAAAGATGATCGACGATGGAAGGGCAGTGGATGTTATATACATGGATTTCAGTAAGGCCTTTGACAAGGTCCCTCATGGCAGACTGGTACAGAAGGTAAAGTCGCATGGGATCATAGGTGAGCTGGCAAGATGGATACAGAATTGGCTTGGTCATAGAAGACAGAGGGTAGCAGTGGAAGGGTGCTTTTCTGAATGGAGAGCTGTGACTAGTGGAATTCCGCAGGGATCAGTGCTGGGACCTTTGCTGTTTATAGTATACATAAATGATTCGGAGGAAAATGGGCTAATTAGTAAGTTTGCAGATGACACTAAGGTTGGAGGAGTTGCAGATAGTGAAGAGGATTGTCAAAGGATACAACGGGATATAGATCAGTTGGAGACTTGGATGGAGAAATGGCAGGTGGAGTTTAATCCGGACAAATGCGAGGTGATGCATTTTGGAAGGTCTAATACAGGTAGGAATTATACAGTAAATGGCAGAACCCTTAAGTGCATCGACGGGCAGAGGGATCTGGGTGTACAGGTCCACAGGTCACTGAAAGTGGCCACGCAGGTGGATAAGGTAGTCAGGAAGGCATATGGCATGCTTGCCTTCATTGGCAGGGGTATTGAGTATAAAAGCTGGGAAGTCATGCTGCAGTTGTATAGAACCTTGGTTAGGCCACAGTTGGAATATTGCGTGCAATTCTGGTCGCCACATTACCAGAAGGATATGGAGGCATTGGAGAGGGTGCAGAGGAGGTTTACCAGGATGCTGCCTGGTCTGGAGGTTATTAGCCATGAGGAGAGCTTGGAGAAACTTGGATTGTTCTCACTAGAGCGACGGAGATTGAGGGGCGACTTGATAGAAGTTTACAAAGTTATGAGTGGCATGGACAGAGTAGATAGTCAAAAGCTTTTTTCCAGTGTGGAAGAATCAATTACTAGGGGACATAGATTTAAGGTGAGAGGAGAAAACTATAGAGGAGATGTGCGGGGAAAGTTTTGTACGCAGAGTGTAGTGACTGTCTGGAATTCGCTGCCAGAGGAGGTGGTGGAAGCAGGTACGATAGTGGTGTTTAAGAGGCAGCTTGACAAATACATGAATAGGATGGAAATAGAGGGATACGGACCCTGGAAGTGCAAAATGTTTTAGTTAACGGGCAATATGATCGGCGCAGACTTGGAGGGCCGAAGGGCCTGTTCCTGTGCTGTACTTTTCTTTGTTCTTTGTTCTTTGAAAGTGTGTTCCCCTATTACAGTGGTAGAAGCACTTGTGTCTACTTCCATTTTAAGGGTTTTTCATTCACTTGCACTGTGACAGATATTGGTTCTGTCTTCCCAACTTTCATGTTGAATAATGAATAAATGTCAGAATTGGTTGCTTCTGGATCTTCCACACTATAGACTTCATTGGACTTTGTTTGTTGTTTGGAAGCCTGTTTACATTTCACTTTGCAATGTCTCAATATGTGTCCACTACTGTGCCAAAAATAACACTCTACCATTTTAAATTGCCAATCGCTAGAAGAATAATTATTTCGACGTCAATAAAAATTAGTTTTTGATTTTGCTGCTAAGCTGTTTCCTCTCAGTTTTCAGTTAGCGGGGGCTGTTTCCCTCTTCGCGGCGGAGTCCTGGCTTTTTGCGCTATTTTGGGCTGACTGTTCCTGCCCAACTAGGAAAACGGTGCCACTTTGCACCCCTTGAATCGCTTGTGCATCCCTTACAGTGCTTTCCATCGCCAGCGCTATTTCTAACACTTTCTTAAAACAAGATCCACTTCAGCCAGCAATCTTTGCTGAATAGCATCCTCCTGTATGCGACATACCAAACGATCCCTGAGCATGTCACTCAGAGTTTCACTGAAATCACAATATTCCATTAGTTGTTTTAATTTCGCCATGTAGGTAGCAATGGTTTCCCCCAGGAATCTATTCCATGAATTGAACCTGAACCTCTGCATTGTGACTGAGGGCTTGGGTTGAAAATGTCCCTTAGCACGGTCTACCAATAGACTGTGGGAGAGAGTTTCATGGAATGGGAGAGAGCCTCGTGGAGATGGAGAGAGTCTCAGGGAGTGGGTGGCATTTCAGCGTTTGGGAGAGAGTCTCATGGAGTGGGAGAGAGTCTCAGGAAGTGTGATAGAGTCTCGGGTTGTGGGAGAGAGCTTCAGGGAGTGGAAGAGAGTTTCCGGGAGTGGGAGAGAGTCTCATGGAATGGGAGAGAGTCTCGGGGAGTGGGAGAGAGCTTCGGCGAGTGGGAGAGAGTCTCGGGGAGTGGGATAGTGTCTCAGGGAGTGGGAGGGAGTCTTGAGGAGCAGGAGAGAGTTTCAGGCATTGTGAGAGAGTCTTGGGGAGTGGGTGGGAGTCTCCTGGATTGGGAGAGAGAGTCTCAGGGAGTGGGAGAGAGTTTCTGGTAGTGGGAGAGAACCTCGTGGAATGGGACAGTGTCTGGTGGAGTGGGAGAGAGTCTTGGGGAGTAGGAGATGGTCTCTGGGAGAGGGAGAATGTTCAGGATTGGGAGAGTGTCAGGAAGGAGGAGAGAGTCTCAGGCAGTGAGAGGGAGTCTTAGGGAGTGGATGAGAGTCCTGCATAGCGGGAGAGAGTCTCGGGGTGTTGGGGAGACTCTCAGGCAGTGGGAGAGAGTCTGAATGAGTGGGAAGGAGCCCTCTGGAGTGGGAGAGAGTCTCATGGAATGGGAAAGAGTCTCAGGGTGTGGGAGAGCATCTCGAGGAGTGGGAGGGAGCCCCTGGTAGTGGGAGCAAGTCTTAGGGATTGGGAGATCATCTCAGGTAGTGGAAGAGTGTCGCAGCATGTGGGAGCGAGCCTTGGGGAGTGCGAAGGCATCTCAGGGAGTGGGAGAGAGACCTGGGGAGTGGGTGAGAGCCGTAGGGAGTGGGGGAATGTCTTTGGGACCAGGAGAGATTCTCCGGGAGTGGGAGAGGATCTCGGGGAGTGGGGGAGTGAGGCTCGGAGAGTGGGTGAGAGTTGCAGGGAGTGGGGGAGAGTCTCGGGGAGTGGGTGAGAGAGTCAGGCAGTGTGGTAGAGTCTCGGGTTGTGCGAGAGAGCCTTAGGGAGCGGGAGAGAGTCTCTGTGAGTGGGAGAGAGTCTCTGGGAGCAGGGGGAGTCTCGGGGAGTGGGAAAGATTCTCAGGGAATGGGAGTGAATCTTGGGGAGAGGGAGAGAGTCTCTGGGTGTGGGAAAGTGCCTCAGGGAGTGGGAGAGAGTCTCGGAGAGTGGGAGAAAGCCTCAAAGAGTGGGAAATAGTTTTATGGAGTGGGGGAGAGTCTTGGAGAGCAGGAGAGAGTTTCAGTGATTAGAAGAGAGTCTCAGGGCTTGGGAGAGAGTCTCAGGAAGTGGGAGAGAGTCTCAGGGATTGGGAGAGTGACTCGAGGAGTGGGGGAGTGTCCCAGGGAGCGGGAGACAGTGTCGGGGAGTGGGGAGAGTCTCTGCGAGTGGGAAAGAGTCTCGGCGGGAGGAGAGCATCTTGGGGAGTGAGAGAGAGACTTGGGAGTGGGACATATTCTTGGGGAGTGGTAGACAATCTCAAGCATTGGAAGGGAGTCTTGGAGAGTGGAACCTCGGAGAGTGGGAGACAGTCTTGGGCAGTGGGAGAGATTCTCGCTGAGTGGGAGTCTTAGGGATGGGAAGAGGGTCTCAGGGTGTGGGAGAAATTCTTGTTGAGTGGGAGAGAGTCTCCATGAGTGGGAGAGTGTCTTGGGGAGTGGGCAAGCATCTTGGGCAGTGGGAAAGAGTCTTAGGAGTGGGCGAGAGTCTCCAGGAATGAGAGACAGTCACGGAAAGCAGGAGAGGGTCTCACAGATTGGGAAAGAGTCTCCAGAATTGTGAGAAAATCTTGGGGAGTGGCAGAGAGTCGTGTAGAAGGGTGGGAGAGAGTCTCAGGGAGTGGGAGAGAGTCTCATGGAGCAGGAGAGAGTCTCGGGGAACAGGAGTGTGTCTCAGGGAGCAGGGGAGAGTCTCGGCGAGTGGGGGAGAGTCTTGGGGAGCAGGAGGGAATTTCAGGGATAGCTATAGAGTCCCAGGTTATGAGAGAGAGTCTCAGGGAGCAGATGAGAGTCTTGGGAATGGGAGAGAGGTTTGGGGAGTGAGAGACACTCAGGGAGTGGGACAGGTTCTTGGGGAGGGGTAAGACAATCTCGAGCATTGAAAGAGAGTCTCAGAGAGTGGAACCTCGGGGAGTGGCAGATGGTCTCGGCAATGGGAGAGAATCTTGCTGAGCGGGAGCAAGTCTCGGGGAGTTGGAAGCATCTCTAGGAGTGGGAGAGAGACTCAGGGAGTGGGAGATAGTCTCATGGAGTAGGAGAGCGCTTCAGGGAGTGGGTGAGTGTCTCAGGGAGTGCGAGAATGTCTTGGGAAGCGGGAGACCATCTCGAGGAGTGGGAAACAGTCTCAGGAAGTGAGAGCTGGTCTCCAGGAGTGGGGGAGAATCTCAGGGATTTGGAGAGAGCCTCAGGGAGTGGGAGACAGTCTTGGCAAATGGGAGAGAGTCTCAGGGATTAGGAGAGATTTTCGGGGAATGGCAGAGAGTCTTAGGGAGTCGGAGAGAGTATCAGAGAATGGGAGAGAGTCTTGGGGAGTATGAGAGTGTCTCAGGGAGTGGGAGAGAGTCTGGGCTAGTGGGAGAGAATCTCACAGAGTAGGATGGGGTCTCAGAGAGTGGGAGAAAGCCTCAACAAGTGTGTGAGAGTCTCAGGGAGTGGGAGAGAGTCTCAGGGAGTCAGGGAGCGTCTCAGGGAGTGGGAGAAAGTCTCAAGGAGTCCATGAGAGTCTCAGGGAGTGGGAGAGAGTCTTGGGGATGGAGAGAGAGACTTCGGGTGTGGGAGAGCATCTCAGAGATTGGGAGCGAGCCTTTGGGAGTAGGAGAAAGTCTCAGTAAGTGGGGAGAGTCCCCGGCAGTGGGAGGGAGTCTCATGGAGGGGGAGAGAGCCTTTGGGAATGGGAGAGTGTCTTGAGGAGTGGGAGAGACTCTTTGGAGTGGGAGAGAGCCTCTGGGAGTAGGAGAGAGGCTTAGGGAGTGGGAGAGAGTCTCAGGGAGTAGGAGGGAGTTTTGGGGATTGGAGAGAATCTCGGGGAGTGGGAGAGAGTCTTGGGGAGTGCAAGAGAGTCGGTTTGGTAATTATGGCTTTATTTAATGTGCAATATACATTTAAGAAAAATGCTATTAAGCAAGGTCACATGATCATAGTATCCAATAGGAGAGTAGCATTGGCTACCTCAGTAGTTAGTAGTCAAGTAGAGTAGAGATAGAGTTTGATGTGAAAGCACATGTTTAGTTGTTTCTGAGTACCCTTGTAAATATACTAAGCGTTTCCACCTAAGAAATGTCTGCTGATCAACTCTATCAATATTCCCAACTCAGCCACTACTCACAACAAACTGGCAACGAGGATCCACAAGATCCAAAAAACTGATGACGAGGATCCACAGGATCCAACAAACTGGTGATGAGGATAAAACAAGTTTAACAGAAGACATCAAGAGAAATGAAATTGGCACTGTAACTCGCACAGTAATTGTAAGTAGAAGTTCCATTCAAATCAACGAAGTAATTCCCTCACAGAATGCCGCAATTCGAAACGCTCACCACAGCGGAAAAGGGATACCCACAGATAGAGAAAGAAGGCTTGTCAATCATCCTTGGTGTCAAGAAATTTCACCAGTACATACACGGCCATCATTTTACTATCGTTTCAGGCCAAAAGCCATTGGCAGGACTGTTCAGCAAGGACAAGGCTATACCACCCATACCTCTTGCTTTGGCAAGAATACAATGATGGGCTTTAATCCTGGCAGCATATGAGTATACCTTCACACATAGGCCTGCCAGTCAAATCGCAAATGCCAATGCACTTAGTCTTTTGCCTTTACAAGAAAATGATGAGGAAGTCCCAGTTCCACAAGAACTTGTTTTATTGCTAAATTTCTTAGATTCCTCACCGGTAAGTGTTCGACAGAGCAGAGACTGGACAAGTAGGGACCCACTCCTATCTCAAGTATGAGAACAAGTGCTGCATGGTTGGTCACAAGAACTGTATCTAATGAAATGAAACCGTACTTCAACCACAATAGGGGTTCAACCGCTGCCATTTTGTGCTGGGTGGGCCAATTAAGGCCCGCCCAGCGCATTTTCGACTCCCGTGGAGAGCAAGAGTGTGAAGTTTGCGGCGGGCGAGTCCAATGGAGACCCGACAATCTGTTTAAAAGAAGGCCTGGCAGCCTCCTGTAGTCTGTTCACTATGACCAGCTGGAGGTCCTCCTACAGGGGGTCTGCTCAGCAGGTCAATGTTGAGGGAAGGGCAGAGGAGCAGGGCAGGCTGCAGGGTCTGCCCCAGGAGCAGGGCAGGCTGCAGGCTAGGCCAGCCAATGCGCCCCTCGCTTTTCTGATGATTGCTTTCTTGAGGAGATGGCAGTATGGCGGGGTGTGCTGATTCCCCAGGATGGGAGGAGGAGGCCCCCCACATGACGAAGCGTGCCTGGGAGGAGGTGGCGGAGGTGGTGAGCTCCCGTGACGTGGTGCGGCGCACCTGGATCCAGTGCCGTAAGCGCTTCAATGATTTGTTGCACTCTGGAAGGGTGAGTACCATGTTGGCATTGGGCATTTAACCCAGCAGGTAGCCTTAGTCTTTGAGGGCACCCCCCCAACCCCCCCCACAAGTTGTGACTGCATTGAATCATGTTGGGCATTTCTCGTACGCTGGGTGGGCAAGCAGATAGTGTCCATGCTTACATCATCCTGAGTGGTTCATGAGGAGATGAGTTCTCCCCCGCACCATGTGTTGCTCTTAGTCACACATGACTAGTCTGGGGGCAACCTGCAGGAGATGCAGCTAGGCGCTTACTCAGAACTCTAACGCATGTCCTATTCACAGTGATGAGGTTGTGGAAGGGGAGCCTCAAGGTGTCTTGGCCAAGAGACATCTGGTGGCCCCGGCACTGCACCTAGTTGCACCTCCTTGCTGTGGAAGCTAAGATCGTGTGTTTCCTAAAGTGATGGACGCAGAATGTGTCCAAGGTGGTCATTGGGGGGGTGTTGGGAGCAATCGTATTATATTTTTGTGACCGATCACCAGTAGCGGGGAGAGGAGGCACTGGAGGCCTCAGATGGGCCACTGTGGTTGGGGTGCGGCGTGCGCGTGCAGAGTCCATGTGCGATTAGCTGCAATGAATGGTCCTCTCTGTTTTGCAGGAGAAAAATGCGCATAATGCCTGTGAGCGTTCACGGACTGGAGGCTGTCAGGCCCAGCAGATGATTTTGAGCTATTTTGAGCAGGAGGCCCTGGAGCTTGAAAGGTGCCAGTTCCACAGGTGTCGGTGAGGCTGGAGTGGAGCAGCCAGGTATTTGAGGTCCACAGTCCGATCCACTCTGTCTTCCCACCATCCAAAGCACTGATGATTGTTGGAATCGTTAATGCAGCAACACTGCTCATTCACAGACTGGTAGAGTCAGGCGTGTGGGTCATAGACAAAGGTCCCTCAGCCCTTCGAAGATGCGCGTGTCTAGCACCTTCCAAAGTCGCCTTATCCCATTTCTGACCACTATCCCCATGGCCTTGTTTGCCATGGCATCACTACTGCATATCCAAATACTTATTACATCTTAGGAGGGTTTCTGCCTCCACCACCCTTTCAGCCAGTACGTCCCACATTACTGTGTGCAAAAGTTCCTCGCCACCTCACCTGTCAACCTTATGCCCCTTATCTTAAATCAATGCCACCAGGTTACTCATCCCTCCGCCAAGGGGAAAAGTTGCTTTCTGTCCACCCAATCTATGCCCCTCATAATGGTATGAAGCTCAATAATGTCACCCCTCAATCTCCTCTGCTCCACGGCAAATATCCCCACTCAATGCTTTTTGCCCTCATAAGTCCAACTTTCCAGCCCAGCATGCATCCTGGTCAGTGACCTCTGCACTCTCTCCACTCCAATCACATTCCTTCCGTGAAGTGCTGGTCACAACTGAACGCAAAACTATAGCTGTGGCCCAGGCAGCATTTTCTGCACTTGCAACATGACCTCCCTGTTCTTATATTCTATTCCTCGGCTAATAAAGGCAAGTATGGCATTTACCTTCTTAAACACCTTATGTTCCTGTCCCACTACCTTAACGGGCCTGTCGACATGCCCAGCAAGGTCCCTCTAATCGTCCTTACTTTCCACAGTCCTACTATTCCTCGTGTATTCCCGTACCTTGTTTGTCCTGCCCAAGTGCATCACCTCACACATATCCACATAACATTCCATTTGGCATTCCTTAGGCCGTCTGACCAGCCCGTCTGTATCTGCCTGTAATGTTTGGGCCTCCTCCTGACTATCTGCCACCCCACCAATATTTGTCTCCTTAGGTTCTGAAAGGTTGAGCACATAGAGAGCCTGGGGGAAAGGGATGAAGTGTGTCGCTGTGTGGACGCTAACTGATCCACTGTCCTTGTTGTTATTTTCAGCATTATCAGAGGCTGTTGACCAGGGTCGATTACAGATGCCCCCTCTCACACCTGAGGGCCCTCAACTGTCACCTGGGTCACACCATTTCTGGGAGGCAGGCACCAGCGCAGGTACTAGCACCTCGGCGGAAATTGCAACATCGGCTAGTGTCCCGGGGCACAGTGGAGAGAGCACTTCACAATCGCTGGAGGAGCTGGTAGAGACAGAGAGTGCTGATGGCGCCAGCAGCCGGAGGACTGCAGGGGACCAGGCACGTGCTCAGCCGGTGTCTGATGATGTGCCTCTGTAGTCGTCCGCGATTCAGCAGCTGCAGGAAATGCAGCCGGATATGCAGCAGCATCCAGGAGTGTTGCATGAGACTATGCTTTGCTTGGTGTCCATGGTGGAGGAGTCCACGCGGAGCATGAGTGATGCCATGAGCCTCATGTCAGAGCGTCAAGCTTCCTCCATGGAGAGGGGCTTCCAGGAGAACAAGCAGCTTCTCCTGGGGTTACACTCGGACCTGCAAGCCTTCACAGCGCCAGTGGCCATAGCTAGTCATTGGCAATGTGGGAGACAGTCTGGGCACCAAGTTTCCCAGCTCAGTGCCCATCCATCTACAATGAGCAGGGAGGTCCGAAGCGACACACGTCGGCGCAGCAGCTGCCTGTCGTCTCTGCGAGCTCCTCTTGCGGTGCTCCGGATGAGGGCAGCAGCTCCTCCGCCCCTCTGCCAGTGACCGTTGCATCCGTTGAGGCTGCGACGACTGGAGAGGTGCCAGCTGTGGAACTGGCCACTCCCTCCCAGGCGGGGCCAGCACAGGCTCCACGTGCCAGAGGACGTCCGCCAAAGTCATCTAGGCCAACAGGACAGCAGAGTCAGCAGGCAGTCTCAGAAACCACTCCGAGCGATGGGGCGGCACCAAGACGTAGCACCCGTAAACGTAAGCATAAGGCACCTTAGGCACACCACGGGTTTCTCACTGGTGCTTTTGTGTTGGCCCTAGATTAGGGAATTATTATTTCTTGCTGTTGTAAAAACGTTTTGCTTTCATTTTGTTGGACCATATGATGGATAAAATTAAATCCAGATGTGTTACCATGGCTGAGGGTGGCTCCTTTGTGCTGCATTTGTATGTTTTACATACAAGTCATGAGTGTTTGAGTGGACATTGAGGTTTATGTCCAAAGCCCTTAGTTGCAGCTGATGAAGTGACAGATGTAGCACTTAAGTGCCGACTATGGAAGTGCCAGGCAAGGCTGGTCCTCTTGATCCATTTGTGTGGAGCTAGCTGATGGTTCGTTCGATTAAAGTCTCCTGGGTGTCCCTGCCTCCTTGGTGTAGTCCCGGGTCAGCGTTTAGCCCCTCATCATTGCCCTGTGCTTCCTCATCCTCCGGACCACTGCTGGTGTCATTGTGTGCAGCCGCATCCACTGCGTCAGTGTCTTCATCATCCACTGCGCCCCCAGTTTCCAGCACAAGATTGTGCAGAGTGCAGCATGCTACCGGTATCTCCAAGCCAATATCTGAGGGGTACTGGAGTGCGCCCCACTGAGCGGTCCAGGCATTGGAAGCACATCTTGAGAAGACCAATGGCTCTTTCCACCACAGCCCTTGTGGAGGTGTGGCTCCTATTATACCGCTGCTCAGCTTCTGTTCTTGGATGGCGGAGAGGCATCATGAGCCACCTTCTGAGGGGATAGCCCTTGTCACCCAGCAGCTGAAGAGCCCCGGCACCTGGGAGTGACTGAGGATGTAGGCGTCGTGGGAGCTGCCTGGGTACCTTGCACAAACTTGTAGAATCTGCATCCTGTGATCACACACTATCTGCACGTTCATGGAGTGGAAGCCCTTCCTGTTGACAAAGGCACCGGGCTCACCTGCTGGCGCCTTGATGGCCACATGTGTGCAGTCTATTGCACCCTGGGCGCAGGGGAAGCCAGCAATGGCCGCGAAGCCTCTGGCTCACTGTGCCTGACTTGCCTGGTCACAGCAGAAGTGGATGAAGGTCAATGCACACCTAAACAGAGCGTCTGTGACCTGCTTGATACAAGTGTGGACAGCTAATTGGGAGACACTGCAAAGATCACCCACTGAGCCCTGGAAGGAGCCAGAGGCTTAGAGGTTGAGGGCAACTGTGACCTTCAGAGCCACTGGCATGGGGTGTCCGCCCACACAGTTAGGAGAGATCTCAGGGCCAATCATCTGACAGATATAGTTGACTGTCTCCCTTGACAGTCAGAGCCTCCTTCAGCACTGCACCTCAGTCATATTGAGGTAGCTGCTTCGCCGCCTGGATACCCTGGCAGCAGGATAGTGTCGTCTTCTGCGGCCCCTTCCACCTTGGACAACCTCTTGGCCCTGCGCCCCTTGTGCCTGCGCTTATACTCCCAAGATGACTCCCCTGGAGGCTGATTGTCCACTCCTGGCCTCGTCCTCCTTCTAGCCCTCCCTCCTCAGAGGAGCTGCCTCCAGTGGACATGTCAGAACCCATACCCAGGCTAAAGGGAAGCCTCCGGAAAGCTGCAGGCCCGATAAAGATTCCTTACTGAAGAGTGCTGAGCTGAAGGTTGAAAGGACAGAGAAAGCTGCTGGAATTCGTTCTGAACGGCTACAGATCACACAGGCAAGTTTACAAAACTTTCTGAAATAAATACTCACAGACCAGATTGACAATCCCACAGAACCCTCTTAACAGCCCCCACCACCCCCCGCCCCCACTCCCACTCCCACCCCTCCCCCGTGGATGAGTTTTATTAAAAAGTCACTTACCCGCCGCCTGTGGCACCCGTGCACCAACCCGAAGATTGCACTGGCGCCTGAAAATCGTCATCGATTGCCGAGTTAAGGGCCTTAACTTGCCCGTTAATTAATGGCGGGCGTGTGTCGCACTTTATCATGCACCCACCCAACAAAATATTGCGATGGCGCGCGGTGACATCAGGGCGCTCACCCAACGTCACCCAGAAAATTCTACCCAATGTTTCGGCTCATTCTTGATGTCCCACTCAAAATGTATGGACGTATATGAGGTGACGTCACCAATATCTTCTGTTATAATTGAGAAGTTACTTCAAAGGGCTACCAAAAGTAGTCATTTCTGATAACAGCACAGCATTTACAAGTGTGGTTTATCAGCCTCAATGGTATCACTCATGTAAAAACTTCACCGTACCACCCTTTCTCAAATGGACTGGCCGAAAGGGCAGTTCAAACATTCAAGGCAGGCATGAAGAAGTTAACTGGAGATCCTTTCGCAGACAAGCTAGCACGCTTTCTTTTCCAATATAGGACCACCCCTCACGCAACAATAGCTGTCACACCTGCGGAGTTATTGATGAAACGCCATCTCACGATGAGGTTGAGCTTAATAATGCCAAATTTAAAGGGGTAGGGGTCAGGGAAGTCAGGAAACTAGACATGGCTGGCATAGTCATGAGAGGAAATTTACCATGAGAGAGACGGTATACATGAAGAACTTTGGAGAAGGGCCAAAGTGGTTACCGGGTGAAGTAAGTGCAGTGACTAGGCCTCTATCTTACCACGTGGAGGTGGAAGGCCAAGTCATACAGAGACATGTGGATCATCTAAGGAAGAGAGAAACAATTCACCAAGAAATTATTCCACCAGTGTTCATGACCGGGTTAGCGTTTCCTGTTGAGAGAACTCAACCCAGTACAGACATGTCTGATGTTCCTGCAAGAGTGGAGGATACAGATCTGCAGGTGCCCACCAAAGCACCTGATGTTCAGGCAACTCCGGAAAAGGAGGCTCCTGACAAGGCATCTGAAGTTGTAGATCTGACGCGCCCTACACACAAAAGGAAAGCCCCAGAAAGACTGAATTTGTAAATTACTTATCAGCGTAAATACTTTGCTATCTTGAAAAAAATTGTACTTGTAAATATAAAATGTATATCCAAGTAAAGAGGGAGCGATGTGGTAATTATGGTTTTATCTAATGTGTAATATACCTTTAAGAAGAATGCTATTAAGGAAGATCACATGATCTTAGTATCCAATAGAGAGCAGTGTTGCCTACCTCAGTAGTTAGTAGTCAAGTAGAGTAGAGTTGGAGTTTGAAGTGAAAGCACATGTTTAGTTGTTTCTGAGTACCTTTGGAAATAAACTAAGTGTTTCCACCTAAGAAGTGTCTGCTGATCAACTCTATCAATACTCCCAACTCGGCCGCTACTCACAACAAACTGGCGACGAGGATCCACAGGATCCAACAAACTGGTGACGAGAATAAAACAAGTTTAACAGAAGAAATCAAGAGAAATGAAATTGGCACTGTACCTCGCACAGTAATTGTAAGTAGAAGATCTGTTCAAATCGACGAAGTAATTCCCTGTTGAGTACCTTTGTAAATAACCTAAGAAGTGTCTGCTGATCAACTCTATCAATGCTCCCAACTCAGCCATCATTCACAACAACCTGACGATGAGGATCCACAAGATCCAACATTCACGGAGTGTCAGAGAGTCTCGGGGAGTGGGAGAGAGTCTTCAGGAGTGGGAGAGAATCTCCAGGAGTGGGAGTGAGTCTCGGGGAGTGGGAGAGAGTCTTCAAGAGTGGGAAAGAGTCTCGGGCAAAGGGAGAGAATCCTAGAGAGTGAGAGAGTCTCGGGTGGTAGGAGAGAGTCTCATGGGTTGGCAGAGAGACTCGGGGAGTGGGAGAGGGTCCCAGGGAGTGGGAGAGAGTATTGGAGAGTGGGAGAGAGTCTCAGAGAGTGGGAGAGAGTATCGGAGAGTGAGAGAGAGTCTCGGGAGCGGGAGAGAGTCGCAAGGAATGGGAGAGAATCTCGGATAGAGAGATGGAGTCTCGGGGTGTGACAGAGAGTCACACGGAGTGGGAGAGAGTCTCGGGGAGTGGGAGAGAGTCTTCGGGAGTGGGAGAGAGGCTCGAGGAGCAGGAGAGAGTCTTGGGGAGCGGGAGAGAATCTCAGGGAGTGGGAGAGAGTTTGGGGGAGTGGGAGAGAATCTCTGGGAGTAGGAGTGAGTCTTGGGACATGGAAAAGTGAAAACAGAATCAGCCCATTAGCCGAAAGAGAGGCCAAGAAAAGAAAGAAAGGAAATATATTTTTATCATGCCTTTCATGACCTCAAAACATACCAAGACATTTTACAACCATATAAGTGCTTTATGGAGTATATATTACTTTATAAGTACTTTATTACTTTAATAAGTCATTATTTTAATGCAGAAAACATGGCAGCCAAGTTGTGCACAGCAAGATCCCACAAATAGCAATGAAATAAATGACGAGCTCATCTGTCTTAGATGTTGACTCAGGGCTAAGTATAGGCTGGGGCACAGAGGAACCCTCCTGCTCTGCTTCAGATAATGCCATAATATATTTAATGTCCAACTGAGAGGGCTGATAGAATCTCAGATTAACATCTAGAAAAAGACACTTGCAGCTGTGCAGCACACCCTCAGAACTGCACTTATGTGCCAGCCTAGGTTATATGCTCAAATCTTTGGAATGAGGACTTGAACTCGCTGGTCTCTCTCCCAACATTGCCATAGGGGGCGACCCATTACAACCCCATGATTTCTCGTTTAGAATACATGGAAATGTAAAACTTACATATATCAATGCAAATAATCTGGATTTAATTAAAGCACTGAACTCACATTTTATATTTATCACCTTAAACTATGAATGTTCAGGTTCCCACCCATCATTCATGCACATCAGGCACACCATTGTTAAGAAACTGCAACTGGGAAAACTTTGCAATTTTTTAATATGACTTACACTTACACCATAAAAATGCATTTGAGAAAACAGAAAATACTGTGCATGTCTCAGTAAGGATGATTCTTTTTCAAATGCTCAAAACATCACAATAAATCATGTTGTTTCCTGAAAATCTGGTTGTAATTTGTAGAGAGTCTCTGAGTAAACACAGTTGCAGGAAAATGCATTTGAGGTCTGTAACTTGGGGAAAAGATTAGTTTTCTGAGTGGAGATGCATTTGGGAGGGGGGATTGATTGACACCATAAAAATTGAGGGGATTTGAAAGTATTGTGCCAAAGGTTCTGCAATCTTTTAAGCCAAGCAATTGATTTGTGAAATGTTGGATGTCTCAAGTTGCAAATACCGAGGACATACAGAAAACTGAGAGGTGATGCCTTTTGACAGAAGGGATAGGGAGAGGCATTATAGGCTAAATGGCACAACTCTAAAGAGTGTGCAGGGACGGATGGACCTGGGGGTCTTTGAAGATGGCAGGACATATTGAGAGAGTGGTTAGCAAAGCAAATGGGACCTTGGGCTTCATAAATAGAGGCATCATGGTAGTTAAGAACTTGAATATTTCTGAGAGAGACATGGTGCTGAAGCTTTTCACCTTACAGATTCTACATGCCTTCCTTTGACAACACCTCGACCAATCAGAGTTGACTTGGCAACTAACCAGCATTAGAAACTGATGAGTGCTAGGTGAAAAGCTTCGGTGACATGTCCCTCTTTTCAGCAAAAAGCAGGGAAGTTATGTTGAACCTTTATAAAGCTCTCATTAAGCCCCAGCTAGAGTATTATGCCCAGTTCTGGTCACCAGACTTTAGGAAAGATGTGAAGGTCCCTGACAGGTGGCAGAGGAGATTTACCAGAATGAGGGGGGATCTCATAGAAACCTATAAAATTCTAACAGGACTAGACAGGATAGATGCAGGAAGGGTGTTCCCGATGCTGGGGGAGTCCAGAACCAGGGGTCACAGTCTGAGGATACAGGGTAGACCATTTAGGACTGAGATGAGGAGAAATTTCTTCACCCAGAGAGTGGTGAGTCTGTGGAATTCGTTACCACAGAAAGTAGTTGAGGCCAAAACATTGTATGTTTTCAAGAAGGAGTTAGATATAGCTCTTGGAGTGAAAGGGATCAAAGGATATGGGAAGAAAGCGGGAGCAGGCTATTGAGTTGGATGATCAACCATGATCATGATGAATGGCGGAGCAGACTTGAAGGGCCGAAAGGCCTACTCCTGCTCCTAGTTTCTATGTTTCTATATTTCTATTCAAGGGATGGGGGGTTTTAGTTACAAGTTTGGGTTGGAAAGGCTGCAGTTCTCCTTGGAGTAAAGGAGACTGAGGGGAGATTTGATATAGGTGTACAAGATTATGACAGGCTTAGATGAGGCGGAGAAGGAAAAGCTCTTCACACTAGCTGATGATGCAAGGACTAGAGGACACAGATTTAAGATTCAGGGCGAGATGCCAGGGGGAATGTGAGGAAGAATGTTTTTACTCAGCGAGTGTTAATGACCTGGAACTCGCTGCCCACGAGGGTGGTGGAAGCGGAAACAATCAATGATTTCAAAAGGAAATTGGATTGGCACTTGAAGGGAATAAACTTGCAGGGCTAGAGGATCGAACGGGGGAGTAGGACTGACTGGATTGCTCCACAGTGAGACAGCATGGTCTACCACACAACTGAGTAATGTCATGTATGAATTTTGGTGCTGGTGCGATAGGTTGAATGTCTAAATGATTGGCTGATCGAATCAAACAGTATGCTTCTCAGTTGTTCATAATAGGCAGAGTACAGACCATACTCAACCAATCCATGCTTGCAAAACCCAAAACAAATTGTCTACTGTTAAAGATGTGAGTCCGCGATTACACAGCACTTGCTGAGCAATCCTAAGTGCACTATTGGCACTATTGACGTTTTACCTGCTGGCTGCAAGGTGGGTTTTCACGCTATACCGTCCTAATCCCAGCTCATTAATCATGCATGCCTGGGAAATATGCCAGTTTGATGACAGCGGCTTCCGATTCGCCTGCCATGCCACCACCTCCCTGCTTCCTCACACCAGGCAACATATTTAAAGTGAAGCTGCGTGCACACTACCCAATGCTTTCAACACAGGACTGCTGCACAGAAGCCGTGGCCCTGAAAGGCAAGAAGACTGAACACCACTCCCCCGCCCCCCCATTCAGTGACACATCCCTGGGATGCTTTCTGGACACCGTTGCAGCTTGCCAGGATGTCCTTTACCCCAGCTCTGGCTACTGGAGGCCCATCAGTGTCACCAGTCCAGCTTGGGAGGTGGTGGCAGAGGTGGTCAGTGCCAACGCCGAGCAGAAGAGGTTCGCCATCCAGTGCAGAACAAGGATGCATGATCTCACCCGTGCCGCCAGGCTAAGGTATCATCACTCTAAACTCACCCATTCTCAAGCCCATCATACATTCACTGGCACCTCACTCACTGCCAGCTCAAGGGACATCACCACTCATTCTCTCACATGCACCCTCACATCCCCATCTGCCCTCATCTCCTCTGGAGACTGCCTCCTCAGCCCTCACCCTCTTGAGGCCACTTGCACAGATCAACATGTGTCTCCACACACACTCTGGGATACCCCCCTTCCCCAAGCAAGCCCTAGCCCTGCAGCCATTGAAAAGCCACACCCATCTTACGGCTGGTCTCGTAAGCAGAGGCCTGTCCATGACCCCCCCCTAAAAGCGATGTAGTGCTGCCTGCAAAGCCTGGTGCTGATGACCATGAGGGCTGCCCGAAGCAAGGCAGGTAAACAAACCTCAAAGTCCCGAGTGAGGTACAGCTCGCCCAGTGCACATCGCCTATGTTCAGTTGTGAAACACGTCGGCGGACAATCACGCCGACATGCTCGAATGATCCAACGTGGGGGGATGATTCCGGCAAGCTGGGCTTATAATGATATGCTATAGATTTATTACAATGAAGTTCCCGACGTGCGGCAACGGGAAATGAGGTCTGCCATTGACGGGTGGTGTAGATGATTGCAAACTGGTTTCCCAATGTCGTGAAACTGATTTTTGGCCTTCCCGCCATATTGTCCGCTCACGTCCATCATGATGCGCGATGCCAGTGGGCACAGTAAATTCTGCCCTATGACAGGCTTAGATGAGGTAGACAAGGAAAAGCTCTTCACACTAGCTGATGGAGCAAGTACTAGAGGCTGCTGGTTTAAGATTTTGGGCAAGAGACGCCAGGGGGAATGTGAGGAAGAATGTTTTTATTCAGCGAGTGTTAATGACCTGGAGCTCACTGCCCACAAGGGTGGTGGAAGCGGAAACAATCAATGATTTCAAAAGGAAATTGGATTGGCAATTGAAAGGAATAAACTTGCAGGGCTAGGGGGTCGAACGGGGAGCAGGACAGGCTCCACAGTGAGACAGCATGTACTACCACGCAGCTAAGCAATGGCATGGATGAATTTTAGTGCCGGTGCAATAGGTCCTAGGTCTCAACAATTGGCTGATTAAATCAGACAGCATGTTCCTTCGGTTGTTCATAATAGGCAGAGTACAGACCATACTCAACCAACCCATGCTTGCAAAACCCAAAACAAAATGTCTACTGTTAGAGATGTGATTCCACGATTACGTAGCACCTGCTGAGCAATCCTGAGTGCACTAATAGCTACATTAATAACCAATTTAAGATAATTAGTCAAGCTCATAACTTGGCTCATTTATGCTTAATAGAAGCAGCATACATTCATACACAGGGACCTGTTCTCTGAAAGTAAAAGCAATATGTTCAAGCCTTGCACCTTTTTTGAATTACCTGGGAGCTAGGGGAGCTCGCCAGCTGCACATCACTTATGTACAGTTGTGAAACATGTCTGTGTGCAATCATGCCAACGTGTCCGGATGATTCCAATGTGGGGATGAGTCCAGTGAGCAGGACTTATAATGATATGCAGACATATTAAAATGATGTTCCCGCTGTCCGGTGGCGGTAAACATAACCTGCCATTGATGAGCGGGGTGGACGATCGCAAACTGGTTCCATGACAGTATTAAACCAATTTTTGTCCTTCCCACCATATTGCCCACTCACGCCCGCCATGACGCCCAACGCCAACAGGACGGAAAATTCCTCCCTTTGTCTCTTTTCAGCAATATTCAAGTTTTGTACTACCAAATGACTGTTAATTAGTCCCCTTCATAGAATCGTAGAATGGTTACAGCCCAGAAGGGGGCCATTCAGTCTCTCATGTCCATGCCAGCTTTCTGCAAAGAGCAACTCAGCTTGTTCCCACTCCCCAGACCTTGCCCCAAAACCCTGAAAAGCTTTTCTTTCTAGGTGCTTATTTCCAATTCTCTCCTGCAAGCCACAATTGAATCTGCCTCCACCACAATGTCAGGCAGAGCATCCCAGATCCTAACCACTACATAACAAAAGATTTCCTCAAGTTACATGTTGGGTTTTCCTGACATTCATCTTAAGTTGGTGTCCTCTGCAGCTTGACCCTTCCACCAAAGAGAACATGTTTCTCCCTATCTACTCTGTCTAGGCTATTCATGATTTTGAAATTCTCTCTCAAATCACCTCTCATTCTTCTTTTCTCCAAGGAGAACAGCTCCTGCCTCTCCAATCTATTGTTATGTTGTCCATAGAGGCTGATAACTTTTCAAAAGAAATTCAAACTTCCAGTTAACAGCTGAAAGAATGACACAAGATTTCACATTTTAAAACTTTCACTGTTTTACATGACTAGAAGCACTATTGACTAAATAGATTTTTCTTTTAGCATGCAACTTATACTTTAAACTACAGAGAGGAACATTCCCCTTTTATACTTATCACCCATTGTACTCCCATGGGACTACATTCCTTATAGCAAGCAGTCCACATTAGCTCCCAGCTTCCAATCCTGTATTCCCCCTTCACCAATCATCTCTAGGTGCCTTCCTTAGTTCCCTCAGTTTCTTAAACCACTAGCAGCAGTAAAGCCTGTTCTGATGATTCTTCTTCGCCATGCCCATGACAGGATAAATCTCCCAGATCCCATAGATGGTTGCAGGATGCACCTCTTTGACAGGAGGTTATCTCCCTGCTGCATCTGGCTGTGATAGCTCACAAATCCAAGCAGCCTGTTCTCTCTGCTGACCACACAGAACCTTTGGTCTCTGTTTGTGATATTCACTGATTTGTAGGGAAGCCTGTAGCCAGATCTCAAAAATGGCTTCCTCTGCCCTTTTCCTCACGGCAGCATGAAACATATTAGCCTTGTCCATAGATATGAATGCTAATTAGCTATTCTTGACATCAACCCCCTTTCATATTAGAAGTAAATGGATCAGTCACAGCACAATAGCTTACAACCGAATACCGACAACATCTTTCTAGGACTTTGGGAGATTCAGGGTCTACTTATGGTAAACCCAGAGACCGGTGCCATTGGGTGGAATCATCCAGGCCCACTGGTGTCAAGTGTGTTCGGTGGTGTGAATGGACAATATAATGGGAAGGCCAAAAATTGGTTTCACAAAGTCATGAAACCAGTTTGTGATCGTCCACTCAGCATGTGGATGGGGGGCCGCGGTTCCCACCACCAGATGTCAGGAACCATATTGTAATACATCTGCATATAATGCATTATAAGGCTGACCCACCAGACACATCTACCCACCACCCACCCCCCACCCCCCACCCCCCACCCCCCCATATTGGCGTGGTTGCACACTGACATGTTTCACAACAGCATATAAAAGGTATGCATTTGGCGGGCTGCACTTTGAGGGGAACTCAGAGATGAGTGCACAGTAACGTTATGCAGCGCTCACGAGGGATGCCTGTTAGACTTCAAGGTTGAGGCACGTTGGTAGGGGTGGGGCAAAGGCTGCCCTGTGGTTGAAGGTAGTACACAAGCACATGTAAGGTGAGGTGGGGGTGAGCAAGGGAAGCGGCCACCTAGTATAAAGTGACCATTCCTCTGCAGCTGAGACAGTTCAGGAGCAGCCACATTGATATGGTTGGAGTCAGACCTCTTGCTTATCTGCCCACTCAAGCAATGCAGAGGCATCAAGGTGCTACCAACTGCTCCAGAGCTTTTCACCCCTCAGGCACAGATGCAAACTAATGAGCGTTTTATTGGACTGCAGAACAGTTGGACGACTGGGCACATTGTACGATCTCCTTGCTGAAGCTGGCCGTGGAGCAGTTATTGGTGGAGGTGCTCACAGCCCCTTGAAATGTCATCATCCCGGTTTGGACCAGTCTCCCCCATGGTTCAAGCTAACAGTGCAGCCTTGCAGCGTGGGTTAGGAGAATGCCTGTGCCTGAGCTGAGAGCACAGCGTGCAGTCCAGTGGGCAAAGCTGCTGCCAATCGGTCAGGTGGAATAGGGTGGAGGAAGGTGGGTTTTCAGGCAGCCATGCAGCGCATTAAACTCTGGCCATCCAAGTGGTGACCAGCACTCTCTAGGATGAGTTAAGGGGCCTTCAAACTTAACTATGAGAGGTTCTTAGTATACCCATGCTAACCCACTTGTCTCTCTCTTTCATCCTGCAGGAGGAGTACATCAGGATCATGGAGCCTGGTGAATTAGCCTTATGCCTCGTGGTTTGCAGAGAGAGAAGACAATGGAAAAGAGAGCGACTGAAGTGCCTGGTGGTGCAGAGGGAGGAGCAGCACCGTTTGGAAGAAGGAGTGGCTAGGGCTCCTGCACACACCGCCAAAGAGCCACAGTGAGCTGTTGCTGATTGGCACCAAACTAGGCCCAGGGCCTACAGACGGTGATTTTATTCTTGCAGATGACCAAAAACCAGCATGGCCAAAGACCGCGCATGTCTAGTGAACTGGTCAGTCACATCTACTGCAGGTTTTGGTGCCATGTGGACATGGATGGCATCCACTGCCAGTGGCCAAAGAAGTGATGGCGGTGCTCAATTTCTACGCCAGTGGTTCCTTTCAGGGTTCCACGGGTGACCTGTGTGCCATATCACAAGCCTCCATCCACAAATGCATCCATGAGTTCACGGATGCCACCTTCATGAGGGCACACAACTTTGTGCATTTCGCCCAGGACCAGGACAGCCAGGATGCAAGAGTGGTTGGATTTGCCCAGATCTCAGGTTTCCCACAGGCGCAGGGTACCAACGACTGCACTCACGCTGCAACACGTGGTCAATTATGTCAACCGCAAGGGATTCCATTCACTGAAAGTGCAGCTGGTGTGTGATCACCACAAACATATGCTGCAGATTTGGGCACAGTTTCCAGGAAGTGTGCACAACTCCTACATTCTCGGTCGGTCACAGATCTCTGACATCTTCCAGGGTCCACAGAGGCTGCAGGGTTGGCTCCTCAGGGACAAGGGCTACCCACAGGGGATGTGGCTGATGATGCCTTTGCGGCGGCCTCAGACTGCAGCAGAGCAAAGGTACAACAAGGCATATGCTGTAGCTCACAACTTGGTGGAGCAGACCATCGGGATGCTGAAAATGAGGTCCTGGTGCCTGGACTGGTCTGGTGGAGCCCTGCAACATAGATCGCAGAGGGTGTCATGCATCGTCGTTGTCTGCTGCGCCCTTTAAGACCTGGTACTGCACCGGGGAGAGGAGCTGGCTGAGGAGGTGATGCAGGAGCTGGACATTTCCTCCGATGAGGAGGACGTTGACAGTGATGAAGGTGAGGAGTCCTTGAAGGCGATGGTGACAGCGATGAGTCCCTCACACTTACCAGATGAGGCAGGCACGATTGGGAGACCCTTATAGCTGCTAGATTTGTGAAGGATGATGACAACATGCAGTAAAGACGCTCCATAGATCTTCACATAGCCTCTGACAATGCCTGACTTCTGTCCAGCTGAGGGCAGCTCGCTTGCGCTCTGTGATCAGGGTCATATCATAGAGATGTAACCACGAAACTTTAATAGCACCTGATCCTTTGTCCACTTTTAGCACCTGACCCCTTCAGGAGCACAGCGTCACTGGTCACAGATGCTGATGAGATGAGGGCCAGCCCCTCCTTAAAGGTGCTCAGAGCACACAGAGAGAATGAGAGAACTCTGTGATGCCTTTCCACTACACTCTGGCAGCAATGACAAGCATCACCAAGGTGCAGGCATCGATAATATGTCCAGGAAGTGTGCGGCCAGACCATCACTTTGGTCTGAAGGCTGCACAAAGCACTGGGAAGAAGCCCTGGACTGAGACACCTGCCTTTATCTTGTGCAGAAAGGTTTCACATCTGAGTGACAAGAACACTGCTCATCAGAACAAGGAGCCACAGGCAGGGAGACATTCTTGGGAGTTTATTGACAATAATGAACAGTCTGTACAAGTGATTAACACCTGTGCCCAGGCCGTGCAACTGTAGTGTAGTGGTTATCACGTTCGCCTTACATGCGAATGGTCCCCCGTTTGAAACCGGGCGGAAACCTTACTAAAAAACACTTACAAGATGGTACTTTCAGTCGGTAGATCAAAAAGACACAAAAACGTTACAGCTTCCTGATTGGTCTCAGCTGCAGCTTGTTGCTGCTGAGCTGTGTGCTGTTGCTGTGGTTGTGTTTGGTGCTGGCTGTGGCTTTTCCTGCTGCTGCTGTATTCCTGTGGCTGTTTTGCTGCTGCTCTGAGATTTCTAATGGCTGTTCCTACTGCTATTTTCCTGTGGCTGTTCCTGAATGCTGTGGGATTTCCAGTATGGCTGTTCCTACTGCTATTTTCCTGTGGCTGTTTTCCTGACTGCTGTGGGACTTCCTTGTGGCTGTTCCTGCTGCTGTTTTCCTGTGGCTGTTCCTGCAAGGCCTGAGGCCTGAAGAATTGGGGGAGAGAGAGAGAGAGAGAGAGAGAGAGAAAGTGCTGCAAGACAGGGAGGCCAGGAGGCAAGGACTTTTTCATTACACCTGCGGTGGGTGTCTGGACTTTTGTTTGGTGGAGGCTGTGAAGACCATGTTGCTCTGTAGGGGGAAGAAGAAGACTACCGAAGGGACTTGGGGAGAAGAGGTGCATGTGTGTGTCCATTTAAGATCTTCCACCACCCCCCACCCCTTCTCGCCCCACCCATGTCCAAGTCGAGGTGGCAGGTGCTGCCTGGTGAACAGGGACGGACGGACCTGATTTCTGTGTGCCAGGCAGTACTGGCTGCCTGGTGAAGACATCATCCTCCCCCTACAGGAAGAACAGCTAGGCCCCCACCACCCCACTCCACTCCACCCAGTGACACCCACACACTCTGCACCTATTACCCCTTCCCTTCTGTGCCTCCCTGTCCTTTTTCCCTTTCTCTCTCCTCTGCTTTTGTCTTTATACACCATCAGGCAGGAGAGGGTAATCCTTATTTCCCCATCTCCCCTTTTCTAAATGCTGTTGCTGCCACCGACAGAGCTCGGGGTGGGTGTGGCTCATTCCCCAATAGCTGCTGCGGGGTCACTGGTGGCCGGGCCCTCCGGGGCAGCTGTGGAGGTGGTGCTATCACCAGTGATGGGGCTGCCAAGACCACCTATGCAGGAGCAGCAGCTTCCGTGGCCTCCACTGCTCCCACGGCCCCATCACCGTTCCACCTCCTGACCAGGGCCAAGGGGGTAAAGAGCTACATTCACCCCAAGATGACAGTAGAAACATGCGTGAAGGCTTTGGCCGGTGTTGTTAGCCCCTCGGCCATTGTTGCAGCCTCGCGCGTGTATGGGAAGGCGGTGTTCTTCCTGAGGTCCGAGTGGGCGGTGCATCTGCCCCTGGCCAAGGGGCTCACTGTAGGCTGGACCTATCTGGCAGTGGATCCTCGGAGGCTGGTTTTATCCAACGTTCGTTTCCGGTGAGCTCCTCCTCCCCCGCCTTCACAAACTGGGGAGGTCAGGTCCGGGTGCTGCCGATCCCGCTCGGCCTCAGGGAGCCCAGCCTCCGCCACATGGACTCCTTCCGGTGACAGGTCTTTGTCCGCCTTGCTGTTGGAGGCTTCCCAAGCCGCTAGCCCCCAGCCTACCCCGAAAGAGACATCGCCTCTCGGAGGGGGAGGACCTCGTGACTTGTGAGGTTGGATGTGTCCCCTCCCCCGGTGAAGAGGTGGTGGCGTCTCCGCCCCGCAAGTCCTCGCCCTGCCCTCTGGGAGGAGCCCAAACCCCTGTTCCCTCGCTGCGGTCCCCTGAGCAGGGCCCCTTGGCGATCGGTGAGGGTATCGCTCCTGTGGTGGTGCCCCACCCCGACCCACCTTGTACTCCCGAGATGCCCTCTGGCCCGCCAGGGAACTGCAGCAGCCCCTTCATGACCCCAATGACTGGGTCATTGGATGGTGGTGATGAGTAGGGCCTCCCCGCTCCACCTCAGCCTTTGGCACCGGGCACTATTGTTCTGGGCCCGGACCTTTCTCCGGATTTGCCTGGTAACCTGGTGCCTGAGGCGGAGCAAGTCTCTGAGCCGTGGCGCCCTCTAACCCAGAAACCCGAGAGGAGACCAGAGAGGACCCCTCTGGCATTGATCCTGGGAGTGGGATTGAGGCAGAGTTAGAGCCAGCTGGCGGCTCCAAATCAGCTTCCGCATGGAGTGCGGGGGAGGGGTCGGAAGCCGGACATGATGACCTGGAAGAGGAAGGGGTGTCGATAGCAATCACCGCCGATGACCTTGAGTCATTGGAACCAGGTGAAGTGATGGGGGCTTTGGTGCCCACTGTCGACTCCTCCCTCATCCCCATTGGGAAACTCCGATATTTTTTGGCAAGTAATCGCGGTCGCAGAGGCAGGGTCCAGTCACCAGCCATGGACCGTTGGCATTCATATCCGCTGGTGTTCTGGTCCACCTGCGAGGCCCTAAAGGCCCTCGAGTTGGACCTGAACGCCCGGCGGAGGGTCCATACCTTTCTCACTAGGCTCCTGAAGGAGAGGAAGACTTAAAAGGTCCTCTCCTTCTTGCACTTATTTTGGGTGATGGTAGCACATACTTCTGACAATGAAGACTACCATATCCAGCCTCAACATCCACGGCAGCAGGGACGCACAGCGCAAGTTCCAGAACTTCTCGGTCCTCAGGGATGGGAAGTATGCGGTGTGCTTCCTGCAGGAAACCCAAACCATTCCGGGAGACAAAGTTACGTGGCTCCTGGAGTGGCGAGGGGGCTCTACATGAGTCACCTAGCCTCCAATTCTGGCAGGGTGGCTATCTTGTTGGCCCCACATTTTCAGCCAGAGATCTTGTTGGTCAAGGAGCTGGTGCCAGGCCAGTTGCTGCACCATACTGTGCGCCTAGGGGGCACGGCGCTTCACTTTGTGAATGTGTACGCTCCCCTGGGCGCACAGCAGCAAGCAAGCTTCTTTGGTGAAGTGTCCACTCATCTGGGTTCCATCAACACAGGTGAGTGCATCATTCTCAGGGGGGAATTTCAATGTACTCTTGAGGCTCATGACCATCACACTACCCAGCACCGCTCGCTAGGTGTGAGTAAGTTGTGGGATCTGGTCGGGTCCTTCAACTTGGTGGACATCTGGCGAAATCTCCATCCTGACTCCAGCATTTTCACCTTTGTGGCACCTGGAGTCGGAGCGTCCAGACTCGTCCGCCTTTAAGTTTCGAGCGCAAATCCTGCGTTCTATCAGCTTCTGTGCAGCAGGCGCCATGCTCGGACCACCGTCTGGTGTGGGTGGAACTCGCTCCGTTCTGCACTGGGACGGGGTCTGCGTACTGGCACTTTAACAACCTGCTGCTGGAGGACGAGCGATTTCTGGACTTATTTCCGTCATTTCTGGGCCGGCTGGAGAAGGAAGAGGGGAGGCTTCCCCTCCTTGAGGCTCTGGTAGGACGTGGGCAAGGCTCATATCCAAGTTTTCTGTCATGATTACGCGAGGGGGTCGACAAAGAGGCGGAAATCCAGGGTCGAGGAGTTGGAGAAGGTGGTGCTCGACCTGGAGACACGTCTCCGTCAGCCCGACACGGACCCGGCCCTGCGATTGGTGTACAAAGAGAAGTGTGTGCTGCGGGACCTGCAACTCGTCGGGTCCGCGACCTCACGTATGCACCACCCATACGTGAGGTCGCGGATCCGGATCCTCCAGGATCTGGACCGCGGCTCCCCCTTCCTCTACTCACTGGAAAAAAGGTATGGGGTATGTCAGCAGCTCCTTACGCTGCTGGCCGACGATGGATCCCTTGTCTCAGATCCAGAGGGCACCAGGGCCATTGCTAAATCCTACTACACTGCCCTGTTCTCTCCGGATCCATCCAGCGAGGATGCTCGCAGAGTTTTGTGGGAGGACCTGCCGTAGGACCTTGACTCCCCTATAAGTCTGGGGGAGTGGACCAGCGCCCTCAACAGCCCCTCTAGGGGCAAATCCCCTGGGCTGGACAGGCTGACCGTGGAGTTCTTCAGGGGGTTCTGCGACATCCAGGGGAATGACTATGCGGGGGTACTCGGGGAGAGTATCGCACCAGGGTGATGCCCCTTTCGTGGCGCAGGGCGGTCATTGCCCTGCTGCCAAAGAAGGGGAATCTCCGCCACCTTAAAACCTGATGCACGATCTCCGGATTACAAAATCTTTGCCAGGGCAATGCCTTCTCCCCTTGGCACCGTGCTGGACCACATGATCCACTCTGACCAGTCCTACATGGCCCCGGGCCGTAATATATTTGACAACATTCATCTGGTTTGGGACATTATCCACTATTCCCAGGGCTGGTCTGTTGAGCGCCTTCTTGTCTCTTGACCAGGAGAAGGTGTTCGACAGGGTGGATCACAATTATTTATTCCGGAATCTGTGAGCATTTGGGTTCGGGACGCAGTTTGTCGCCCGGATCCGACTTCTGTACGCTGCCGCAGGGTGTCTAGTTAAGGTTAACGGGTCCCTTCGCTTTGGGGGAGGAGTTCGTCAGGGCTGCCCCCCTGTCTGGGCAATTGTATTCTATCTGCATGGAGGCTTTCCTGCGCCTCTTGTGGAGGAGGTTGCCGGGATTGGTTCTCCGCAGGCCGGGCATCAGGTTGGTCCTCTCGGCTTACACCGATGATGTGCTCCTCATGTTCACCGACCAAGCTGACTGTGGAGGGTATGCAAGTGCCAAGAAGTGTACTCTGCTGCATCCTCTGCCAGGATCAACTGAGGCAAGTGTTCTGGACTCCTGGTTGGTCAGTAGCAGATGGATACCCTACCCAAGGAGCTCAGACCTTTCACCTGGAGCAGGACCAACCTCCTCTACCTGGGGGTCCACCTCTGCCCTGCTGAGGAATCCTGGCCAGCAAACTGGCAGGAGCTGGAGGCCAAAGTCACCACTCACCTGTGGCGCTTGTCAGGATTGCTCCGAGTGCTGTCTTACAGGGGTCAAGCTCTGGTCGTAAACAAGCTGATGTTGTGGTACCAACTGGTCACTTTGACCCCTCCCCCAGATTTTGTCACAAAAATCCAGCGAATGCTCGTCGACTTCTTCTGGGACAAAAGGCTGCACTGGGTCGCTGCTGTCGTTCTGAGTCTCCTGCTTGTGGAGGGCGGTCAGGCGCTGGTGTGCCTACGCACCGAGGTGGCGATTTTCCACCTTCAGGCCCTGCAGCGATACCTTTACTTCGAGCCCCCTCCGAGATGGTATGCCCTGGCGACGTATTTCTTCAGCCAGATGCACGGCCTGAATTATGACGTGCAGCCCCTGTTTGTAGAGCGAAGGAGCCTTCGTGGCTCCTTGCAGACGTTGCCCATCTTTTACCAGGACCTGATCAAAGTCTGGAACATGGGCACCTCGCGATGCAGCTCTCCCCCATCAGGAGTAGCGGCTATCATCAGAAAGCTGCTGCTCAGGAATCCGCCCCTCCGTCCTTTTCAGTGGCTGGCAGAGAGGAGGGCTGTGGCAGCTAGGGTGACCAGGATTGGGGACGTGCTGGGTGGCAGAGGAGTGGCCTGGCTGCTATCACAGGAGTTGGCACATCATGCATCCGTGGACGCCAGGCTCGCGGCCAATGCTATTCAAGACCTCAGGACTATCGTGTTCGGCCCCAACATCATTCTGGGTCTCGAGGTGGCGCAGGTGTGTGGTGGTCTTCCATCTGAGCGTACCCTTGCTTGGACGGAATTCCACATTGGCCCCAAGCCCCAAACCCTCCCTCGGAAGCCGATGCCCCGCAACCTGAATCGCCTCATGGAAATGCCCTCCGTGCCCTTTAACACGGCGCAGAGGTGCTTCATATATGGGCTGCCGCTGCACACCCTTCACTTCCTTGCCTTCGTCCACTTCCCGGACACGTCCTGATGTGCCTTGTTGCCGTCCAGTGTCAGAGGTCCCCAGTGGGGGCCCTCTACGGGGGTGTCCTCCCATTTGCATTGGGGACCTGGGGTGGAGGGTGTTGCACACAGCAGTCCCATACAACCGTATGTTCTTTCGGTTCATGGGCTCCCAAGATACCTGCATCTTTTGCGGCCTTGTGGAGTCCGTGAACCATGTATATGTTAATTGTTGTAGGCTGCACCCTCTTTTTAGTTCCTTGAAAAATGTTTTACTGTTGTTTTGTTTACACTTCAGTCCAACACTCCAGATCTACGGGCACCCGGTGCAGAGGGGGGGGCCGGGAGGGAGGAGGACCTCCTCGTGAACCTGCCCCTGAGCCTGGCCAAGTTGGCCATTAACAGGTCCAGGTAGTGGGTGATCAAGAGGGTCGTCCGCCCCAACTATCTGCCCCTCTTCCTCGGCTATGTTCATGGTCGGGTGTCCCTGGAGAGGAAGCACACGGTGTCTGTCAGCACTGTTGAGGCCTTCCATACCCAGTGGGCACCACAGGGACTGGGATGCTTTATAGACCCTTTTAATCACATTTTGATTTGATGTTGGTAAGTTTCCTTTGCATTTGTCTTTGTTTTTGCAGTTTCCCTTTAAGGGGCTGCTTTTACTTTGCCCCTAACTTTGTTAATTTAGTTTACTTGATTGGCTCAAAAGGTTTACATCTTCTTAACCTTTCTAACCCTGCTGCTCTGTCTCGGTGTCCCCGAACATCCACAGCGGAGGTGCAGGCAGCCTGCTTACTGCTTCGCCGTGCCTGTGATGACCTTGAAGGGCGTGCTCTGGAAGGCCAAGACCTGGAGGCCCCATCCCGGGACCTGCTGTGTGGCAGTGGCACCCTTTTCAAGCTGTGGAGCCAGAGCTGCTGGGGTCAAAGGAAGTGGGGATTCAGATGAGCCAGACATTCCCGGAGTCACCTGGGTGGATAGCCCCAGGATGTGCACCTGCTAATCCTCCTCCCTATGGGTGCCCGAGGGCCCCTGGCTGTCTCCTAGAGGAGAAGGGGTGGCTAGAGTGAGATTAAGCTGCCCCGCACTTCTCTCGCAAACACACTGTTGGAGGCCAATAATGGCGTAAGCAATGGCGTTCAGCATGCGTGACATCCTGGACCCAGGTCTTCATGGCAGCCACTATCCTTCCATTGTTGACCTCAGTGCTTTGGAATGCTGGTGCTATCACCTCGGCCTGAAGGTGGTCGGATTCCTCCTTGCATGCCCCCGCCCCCCCACCCAGCCCCTCAGTACACCTGTGAAGTCCCTGCCACTGCCTGCTGTGGATCACAAAGTGTGGTGTGGTCACCAGATTGTGGGTCCAAGGCTACTCTAAAGCTAGGTCCCACCGAGGTGTTTGTCTCTGTGCTGTTGGAGGGTGTGGTTAAGCAATGTGACAGGACTTCAAGGAAGGTGCCTTCAGATTTCTCTTCAGAGGTTTCTTTGGGGCTTGATTGGATGCCCTGGGTCATGGACTCCGTCAGCTGTTTCCCAGTTGTGTCTGTGAAAGCAAGGGGAGACAATTAGTGCATGGCAGTGGCTTGTGAAAGAGGACACATCACTCACAGCATGGTTGTCTGATGGATGTTGCACTGCTGGATCCTCACTTGGTAGAGCACTGCCAACATCACTGTCAACACAGGAATGGTCCAGATCCTTGCTGGCCAGCTGGCTGGATCTGTTTTCAAAGTCCATGAGGACCTTGATTTCAGGCATTCCTCCAGCAGTCTATGACCTCTCCCTCTTGTTGTGTGCCAGCTTGTGCTGCATAAATAGAGATGGAGAGAGTGTAAACAGGACGTCTGCCAGACTGGGTGATAAGTATGCCTAGTATGGGTGGGTGTTGAGTGGTCCCATGGATGGGATGAAGACAATGAAGGCGTGTATGAGAGAGTGAATGGTGATGTCCCTTGAACTAGCAGTGAGTGAGAACCCTGTGGATGAGTGACGGGTTTGTGAGTGTGTGAGTTGAGAGTGATGAGAAGAGTGACTTACGCTGGCAGAACGGAAGAGATCATTCATCCTCTTTCAGCACTGGGTGGCTGTCCACTTTTGCAGGGCGGTGGCGCTGACCACCACTGCCACCACCTCCCAAGCCAGATTAACAAGGTTGCTGCCCATCCTGTGGCCAGAGTGGGTTAGAGGACATCACAGCGAGCCTCCACCACATTCCAAAAGGTGCTTGAGGGGCATGTCATTGAACCTGGAGGCTGCAGTCTCTTTGCCTTTCAAGGCCATGCATTCTTTGCAGCAGTCATCGGCTGGAAGCGCTGAGAGGTATGCACGCGGCTGGACTTTAAATATAATGCCCAGCATGATGAAGCGCTGTGGTGATGGCGTGGAAGGCGAATGAGAGCCCGCCCGCCATGGAAACGGCATGTTTCCTGGGAATGCATAACTAATGCAGTGAGTTTGGGGCGATATGGCAGGAAAAGCCGCTATTGTGGCCAGCAGGTACAACATTGTGCCCGCTACCGTACTTGGTGCAAATCTGGGACGATTCTACCCATTGTCTCCTAGTGTGGATATCTTGCACCTTCTTCTCAGTAGAACAATCTAAGTCTTCCTTTGACCTTTAACCATCAAGCCACCCAGGCTTACTGTTAGGCTGCCTGCAGAACAGGTCACATTATCCCTTCATTACCCTAAATTTAAAGTTATTGTCCCAAAATATAATAACCTTACAATCCTCATAATTGTAACAATGTCCACATAACTGAAGTCCTTCCAAAGAAAGAAAGGCCTGGATTTATATGGCGCTTTTCACAACCACCAGATGTCTCAAAGTACTTTACAGCCAATGAAGTACTGTTTGAAGTGTAGTCACTGTTGTAATGTGGGAAACATGGCAGCCATTTTGCACTGAGCAAATGCAAACAGCAATGTGAAAATGACCAGAGAATCTGTTTCTTGCGATGCTGATCAAGGGATAAATATTGACCTACACCCTGGTCTTGTTCGAAGTAGTGCCATGGGGTCTTTTACTTGCACCCAGCAGAGAGATGGGGCGTCGGTTTAATGTCTCATCCAACAGTGCAGCACTTGCTCAGTTGCTCCTCCTGTGCATTAGCGCACTGGACTGTCAACCTGGATGTTTGTGCAAAAGCACAGAGTAGCAATTGAACCCAGGGCCTTCTGATTCAGAGGCAAGTGTGCTACCAATTGAGCCATAGCAGAAACCACTGGAGCTGTTCCCTTAAATCTTTTCTGCACCCTCTCTTGTGCCCTCACATCCTTCCGAAAGTGTTCTGCCCAGGATTGAACAAATACTCCAGTTGAGGCTGAACAAATGTCCTATAAAGATTCATTGTAACTTCCTTGCTTTTGTATTCCTATGCACTATATATAAAACCCTGGATCCCATATGCCTTCGTAACCACTTTTTCAACCAGTGTCCAGTGGCGTACCACAGGGACCTATGCTGTGTCCCCTATTATTCGTCATTTATATAAACGACATAGATGACAATGTGGGGGGTAGGATTAGTAAGTTTGCGGATAACACAAAGATTGGCCGGGTGGTTAACAATGAGGTTGAGTGTCTTGGGCTACAGGAAGATATAGACGGGATGGTCAAATGGGCAAAGTGGCAGATGGAATTTAACCCTGAAAAGTGTGAGGTGATACACTTTGGAAGGAGTAATTTGACAAGGAAGTATTCAATGAACAGTATGACACTAGGAAGTTCTGAGCAACAAAGGGACCTTGGCGTGTGTGTCCATAGATCTCTGAAGGCAGAGGGGCATGTTAGCGGGGTGATGAAAAAGGCATATGGGACACTTGCCTTTATCAATCAAGGCATAATATACAAAAGTAGGGAGGTCATGTTGGAGTTGTATAGAACCTTGGTGAGGCCACGGCTGGAGTACTGTATGCAGTTCTGGTCGCCACATTATAGGAAGGATATGATTGCACTGGAGGGGGTGCAGAGGAGATTCACCAGGATGTTGCCTGGGATGAAACATTTAAGTTATGAAGAGAGGTTGGATAGACTTGGGTTGTTTTCATTGGAGCAGAGAAGACTGAGGGGGCAACCTGATCGAGGTGAATAAGATTATGAGGGGCATGGACAGGGTGGATAGGGAGCAGGTGCTCCCCTTAGTTGAAGGATCAGTCACAAGGGGGCATAAGTTCAAGGTGAGGGGCAGGAGGTTTAGGGGGGATGTGAGGAAAAACTTTTTTACCCAGAGGGTGGTGACTGTCTGGAATGCACTGCCTGGGAGGGTGTTGGAGGCGGGGTCCCTCAATCCTTTAAAAAGTATCTGGATGAGCATTTGGCACGTCATAACATTCAAGGCTATGGGCCAAGTGCTGGTAAATGGGATTAGGCAAGTAGGTCAGGTGTTTCTCACATGTCGGTGCAGACTCGATGGGCCAAAGGGCCTCTTCGGCACTGTGATTCTGTGATTCTGTGAACCTGCCCTGCCACCTTCAATGATTTGTGCATATATACTCCCAGATCTCTTGCTCCTGCATCCCCTTTATAATTACACCCTTTGTTTGAGATTGCCTCTCCTCCTCCTCCCCACAGAAATGTATCACTTCACACTTCTCTGCATTAAATTTCATCTGCTACGTGTTCACCTTTTACACCAACCTGCTCATGTCCCTTGAAATCTATCACTATCCTCCTCACAGTTTACAATACTTCCAAATTTTTGTGTCATCTGAAAATTTTGAATTTGTGCCCTTTACACACAAGTCTAGGTTATTAATATATACCAAAAAGCACACTGGTTCTAGTATGATCCCTGGGAAACCCCACTGAATACTTTTGTCCTGTCCAAAAAGCAGCCATTCACCACTACTTTCTGTTTCCAGTGACTCAGCCAACTTTGTACCTATTCTGCCCCCATCACTTTTATTCCATGAGCTTCAACTATCATGTGACACTTTACAAATGCCTTTTGAAAGTTCATCAGCCACATTACTCTGATTAACCCTCTCTGTAATCCCATCAAAAAATATCAAAGCAAATTAGTTAAACACGATTTGCCTTTAACAAATCCGTACTGGCTTTCCTTAATTAACCCACACTTGTCCAAGTGACTGTTAATTTTGTTCTATCAACCTGTCTTCTGTCGTACACACTCTTTTTTCTGTTTTATCTTCTCTCTAACTCTTTCATCATCCAAGGAGTCCTGGGTTTGCTTGCTCAATTTCTTCTGCCATGGAATATACATTGATTGTAGCCGAACAATCTCCTCTTTGAAGGCAACCCATTGTTCTGTTACACTTTTGACTGCTAATCTCTAATTCCAATTTACCTGGACCAGACCTGTTCTCACTCCATGGAAATTAGCCCTTATCCAGTTTTAAGTAAAATTATGAACAAGGAGCAGGAGTAGGCCATTTGACCCCTCGAGCCTGCTCTGCCATTTAACAGGAACATGGCTGATCTGATAGTAACCTCAAATCAGCATCCCGCTTACCCCCATAACCTATTACTCCCTTGCTTACCAAGAATTTATCCACCTCTGCTTTAAAAATACTCCTTAAAAAGACTCTGCTTCCACCGCCTTTTCAGGAAGAGAGTTTCAAAAACTCACGGCCCTCTGAGAGAAAAAATTTCACCTCATCTCCGTTTTAAATGGGCGACCCGTTATTGTTAAAGAATGATCCCTAGTTCTAGATACTCCCACAAGAGGAAACACCCTATCCACATCCACCCTGTCAAGTCCCCTCATGATTTTGTATGTTTCAATCAAGTAGCCTCCTGCTCTTCTAAACTCCAGCTGATACAAGCCTAGCCTGTCCAACCTTTCCTCATAAGACAACCTGCTCATTCCAAGTATTAGTCTGGTAAACCTCCTCTGAACTGCTTCCAATGTATTTACATCTTTCCTTAAATAAAGTGACCAATACTGTACACAGTACTCCAAATATGGTCTCACCAATGCCTGTGCAACCTCTCTACTTTTGTATTCAATTCCCCTCGCAATGAATGATTACATTCTATTAGCTTTCCTAATTATTTGCTGCACCTGCATGCTAGCATTTTGTGATTCATGCACTAAGACACCCAGATCCTTCTGCATCTCAGAGTTCTGCAATCTCTCATCATTTTGATAGTATGCCTCTGTTTTATTCTTCCTGTCAAAATGGACAATTCCACATTTTTCCACTTTATGCTCCATTTGCCAGATCTTTGCCCACTCACTTAACCTATCTATATCTTTTTGTATCCTCTTTATAACCTCTTCACAACTTACTTTCCTATCTTTATTTGTGTCATCAGCAAATTTGGCAACCATCCCATCCAACCCTTTATCCGAGCCATTTATATAAATTGTAAACAGCTGAGGTCCTAGCACTGATCCCTGTGGCAGGCCACTTGTTACATCTTGCCAACCTGAAAAAGACCCATTTATGCCTACTCTCTGCTTCCTGTTAGCTAGCCAATCTTCTATCCATGCCACTTTGTTACTCCCCCATACCACAAGCTTTTATTTTCAACAATAACCTTTGATGTGGCACTTTATCAAATGCCTTCTGGAAATCTATGTACAGTACATCCAGCAGTTCTCCTTTATCCACCGCACATGTTAATTCCTCAAAGAACTCCAATAAGTTGGTTAAACATGATCTCCCTTTCACAAAACCATGTTGACTCTGCCTGATTACCTTGAACTTGTCCAGTTGTCCTGCTATAGCTTCTTTAATAATAGGTTCTAACATTTTCCCTCTGACAGATGTTAAGCTAACTGGCCTGTGGTTTCTTGCTGCCTGTCTCTCTCCCTTTTTGAATAATGGAGCTACATTTGCTATCTTCCAATCTAATGGGACCGCCACTGATTCTAGGGAGTTTTGTAAAATTGAAACCAATGCATCAACTATCTCACTAGCCACTTCTTTTAAGAACCTAGGATGAAGTCCATCAGGACCCAAGCACTTGTCAGCCCGCAGCTCCAACAATTTACTCAGTATCACTTCTCTGGTGATTGTAATTTTCCTGAGTTCCTCCCTCCCTTCCATTTCCTGATTTATAGCTGCTTCTGGAATGTTACTTGTATCTTCCATAGTGAAAACTTATGCAAAATACCCATAAATTCCATTTACTTTAAATTGCTCCTCCTCCTTTTCCATAGTTAATCTAAGCCTTATGATACAATGATCACTGTTCCCTAAATTTTCCACTAACTGATACTTTATCTTCTTAACCAACCTCATTCCCCAGAACCAGATTCACCAATGCCTCCTTCCTCATTGTCCTGAAAATACACTCATCAATAAAATTTTTTGTAACACACTTGAAGGATTCTTATTCCTGCGTACTCTTTTTTTCCTGTATTACTATCCCAGTTCGTGATTAGAGTGCCCTATTATCACAATTCTATCATTTTTGCACCACACCATAATTTCCTAGAAAATGTGCTCCTTTATATCACTCCCACCAGTTAGTGACCTAGAGAATACACCCAAGTAGTGTAATGCTACCTCTACTGTTTCTTAACTTTAACCAAATATATTCTGTTCTTGATTCCTCCAGGACATCCTCTCTCTCCAGTACTGTAATATTATTCCTAATCAATATAGCTCCCTCTCCTCCTTTCTCTCCTTCCCTACCTTTACAAAACACCTGATATCCAGGAATATTTACTACCCAGTCCAACCCCTTTTTGAGCCAGGACTCCCGTTATTGCCGTAGCATCATACTCCCTTGTGGTTACTGGTATCTGCACCTCACTAACCTTATTTACCATTCCTTGTGGTAAACCTACAGTAAACCTAATTTAGATCTTATTGCATTCCCTCTTACTCTGAGTCCAACATAAACCTTATTACTTCTTACTCTAGTGTTATCTTTCTCTCAATCCCCCTGTGCAAACCTTGTTTCTCTTTTCAATTACTATATCCTGGTTCCCATACCAGAGTACCTCTGGTACATTGTCATCCAAATTCCATAATTAGTGATGAGTACGTCCAACATATTCTGACCAAGTACATCTCTCCCTTGAGCCCAATTTTACAGATTCTCCGTTGAACAGAAGGTGCTTTGTCAAAATAATCCAAGCTATGGTAGTGGTAATGATAAACATTTCGTCAGGTTGGGGAACTAATTGAGCAGCTTGAGCAGCATAAAACTGGGGTTACTGATACCAGGAAAACTGCGCTAAACTGTATTCCCCAGTAGTAGGAGGGTTTTGAGTATTTTGAACTGGTCTCAACTGATTTTTCCTCTTGGGCAAATTGAATTTTAACTGCCTTGACTGGAATTAGCTTTTGTGTCTTTTCTAAAATGCATATTAGAATGACATGCAAGCAGAGTTCCATCAACTCTGAACCTGCAAAAACAGAATTTGCACAAATATCCTCTCCAAGTTCCCTCCAAAAAAATGTTGTCACTATAGCTGCTGATGCTCAAACTCATTTTCACTACAGTTGTGATTCTGAAGTTGTTTTCAGCAGTGGTTGGTTGGATTACTCATAGAAAAACCTGGACACTATGCATTTTAACTGAGCCTTATAATTCATCTTTGATAAGTGGATATTGTAGATTCACTTCCTGGCTGGTGTACACTGCTTGAAATACTTAGAAACCAATAAGTGCCCATTGTTTCCATTAATTGTCTGCCAACCTCCGGTGGGAATACAAAGCGTGAGAAGAAAAATGGCTACCAGAGCAGGAAAGCTCCACTACAAACACTAAATGTTGACAGATTGATACCTTTGTTTATGCTTTTACTAATTTTTCCATTGTCATGACTCACCGGGGATAGTGCGCTGTAATATCAAGCCCCACTGCTCCCTGAGCTGTGACAAATGTGAAAAGCTTGACCAAACCACCAGATTGCCCCAATTCTACCTAACTGTTTAATTTAGGTTAATAGAATATGAGCACCAGGTTTGTAAATTTAATAAGTAAATAACTGTTTACTGAACAAATTGTCTTTAACTAGTGGTAAAGGAAAGAAATATGAACTGCTAACTTCTAATACTATAACTTAAACTCTACCCCCTTCTTAAATCCCTATATACACACACACACATACACACAAGGCAAATAAAGCACACAAAACATGGATTTTAAGGGTGGAAAAAACCAGTTCAATAGCACCAATTGGAGTACAGGATTCGATGGGTTGACTTTGATTGATGTCTTCCAAATTCCTTTCAGTTCTTGTTGATGACACAAGGTGGTCTTCCAGCACTTTCAGCATTTGATTCATTGGTTGAGAACTTGCCTTTCAGTGTCTCTAACATTGGTTTTCCCCTTTTCCTTTTTACAGGAGTTTCATCAGAGAGAGAACAGGTTATCAAGATATGAGGAAGAGAGATTTTTAGATGTTTTCTCTTTTCAGGCCCTTTCTGCTGCACTGTTGCCACACAAAACGCTGGTCACCTGGTCAGGAGTCAATTAAAATGCTGTTGTCAGTCAGCTCCCTTGGTTCAGGACTCCTTTCCAGCACCATCCCATCTTTTATAGCACACTCTGTTCTAGGACTGCAACATTGTAAATATCTCACATCCTGTTCCAGTGGACATGTCCTTTAAACTGCAGCCATTGTAATTATAATCCACAGTCCAACAGAAATAAAAATATATGTTTCTTACACCATGAAATGACAAATGTAAACTAAGTATTTTTAAACTAAGGAAAACTTTTATAATTTTTACAACAGACAAATTAATTTTTCTCATGGTTGGTTTCTGTTATAACAACAACTTATATTTGTATGACACCTTTAAAATAATGCAATGTCCCAAGACACTTAACAGGAGCATTATAAAACTAAATATGATGCTGAGCCACAGAAAGAGATGTTATGTCAGATGATCAAAAACTTGGCAAAAGCTGGGTTTTAAGGAGTGTCTTAAAGGAGAAAAGTGAGGCAGAGAGGTGGAAAGTAGGAGGAAGGGTACTCCCTCTTAGGGCCTAGACAGCTGAAGGTGCAGCCACCAATGGTAGAGCGATTAAAATTGGGAGTGCACAAGAGGCTCAAAGTAAAGAAGCAGCGATACATTGGAGGGTTCTGAGGCTGGAGGAGATACAGGGAAAGGGAGAGGATAGATCATAGTATTTGAAAACAAGGGGTGGAATCATCCTAGTTTTGCACAAAGTATGGTAGTAGGTGGGAAAAAAACCGATTTAACCGCTGGCTGCAATGGCAGATTTTCACACCATTTTGTCCCATTCCCTCCTCATTAATTATGTAGCCACAGGAAACATGCTGTCTCACTGGCAGGCAGCCTCCGATTTGCCTACCACGCATTACCTCACCACTTCCTTATGTAGGGTGCCATATTTAAACTTCAGCTGCATGCACACTTCTCAATGCTTGCAGCCCAGGACTGCTCCAGTGAAGACATGGCCCCAAAAGCCAAGAAGATTGCAGTCCCCCAATTCAGTGACATATCCCTAGGATGCCTTCTGGACGCCGTGGAGACCCACCATGATGTCCCCTACCCCTGCTCTGGCTACAAGAAGCCCATCAGTGTCACCACTCCAGCTTGGGAGATGGCGGCAGAGGCGGTCAATGCTAATGCTGCACACAAGAGGCCAGCCATCCAGTGCAGAAAACAGATGCATGATCTTATCTGTGCCGCCAGGGTAAGGCAACCATCTCTTTAGTTTAAACGTACACACTCACAAGGCCATCACACATTCACTGGCATCTCACTAAGTCGCTCATCACCACTCACTCTCACGCACACACCCTTACATTTCCATCTGGCCTCATCTCCTCTGGAGACTGCCTCCTCAACCCTCACCATCTTGAGGCCACTTGCACATATCAACATGTGCCCCCACACACACCCTGAGATACCCCACCTTCCCCAGGACAGCCCTCGCCCTGCAGCATCTTCCCTTACCTGGGGCCACTTCTCCCCCTTCCCCAAGCAAGCCCTAGCCCTGCAGCTATTGAAAAGTCACCCCCGACTTGTGGCTGGTCTGGTAGGTAGAGACCTGTCCATGAGCCCCCCCCTAAAAGTGATGTGGTGCTGCCTGCGAAGCCTGGCACTGATGACTGTGAGTGCTGTCCGAAGCAAGGTAGGCGAACAAGCCTCAAAGTACCGAGTGAAGTGCAGCTCACCAGGTGCATATTGCTTATGTACAGTTGTGAAACATGTCAGTGCTTGTCACACCGACATGCCCAGATGATCCAGCATGGCGGGGGATGATTCCAGTGAGCTGGGCTTATAATGAGATGCTAAAGTATTGAAATTAGGTTTCCGATGTGCAGCGGTGGGAAATGCAGCCCACCGTTGACAGGCAGAGCAGACGATTGCAAACCGGTTTCACGATGGTGAGAAACCAATATTTGGCCTTCTCGTCATTTTGTTCCCGCCCCCAGCAGCCATAACAGCCAACGCCAACAGGGCTGGAAAATTGCGATCAAGGAAAAACATTTTAAAATCAAAATGTTACTTGACCAGGAGCCAACGTAGGTCAGTGAGCACAGGGGTGTTAGGGGAGCAGGTCTTGGAGTGAGCTAAGACACAGGCAGCAGAGTTTCAGATGACCTCAAGTTTACAGAGGGTAGAATGTGGGAGACCAGCCAGGGTTGCTTTAGAAAAGTTAAGTGTAGAGATAACAAAAGCATGAATGAGAGTTTTAGCAGCAGATAAGCTGAGACAGGTTGGGGAAGTTAGGCAATGTTACGCAGGTGGAAATAGGCAGGCTTAGTGATGGCATGGTGATGGTGAAATAGAACCGAGTGTCATCAATATACATGTGAAAACTAATGCTGTGTTTTTGGATGATGTCACTGAGGGGCAGGCTGTAGAGGATTAATAGGAGATGCCAAGGACAGATTCTGGGGGGAGACCAGAAAGAATGGTACAAGAGCAGTAAGAGACGCCATTGCAAGTGGTTCTCTAATTACAATTAGATAGATAAAAATGGAACCAGATGAAAGCGCCACTCAGCTGGACAATAGTGGAGAGGCATTGGAGGAGGATGGCATGGTCAACCATGTAAAAGGCTCAAGAAGGGCAAGGAGGGAAAGTTTACTTTGGTTACAGTCGCATTTGTGACTGTGATAAGAGCTGTTTCGGTCCTGTGGCAGGGCAGAAACCTGATTACACAAGGGATGATTTATTTTCCCTTCACAAGGTTTAAATGCAGTTGCAACAGTTTCAAATTTAGATTGCATGTGACTTCAACTTTTCTTGCACTCCTTAAGTCAATGCTCTTTGTCCTTCAACAGTTCAACTCTGCATCTCTCTAAAACGTCTTGTTTAACATAAATTATTGCAGTCTCAGCATCTTCAAGTGATGGATGATCGTGCTGCGCATTAGATTTTTTAGATAATTAGATAATTTTCATACATTTTTTTTCTCTCCTCTCTTGAAGCCAATTATTTAGGCTGGAATATTATCTTGTGAGTTAAAACACCGCTCTAATAACCCACGCAAATTGCCATTCTTCATAGGTGAACCTGAACAGCAAGTGTCGACAGGCTACTTGATCATTGATGTCATCACAGCTAAACCTTATCCTGCTCTCAACCAGCATTCGCACACATGAACTATACAGCAAGAGGCAGCCTGAGCTTTGGATAGAAATCCAGAAATACGCTTTCTCTTGGCGGTAAGTCTATTTTTCCAGGGTGCCTGGCATTTACTGTGACCTCCTCTCTCACCCCCACTTTCTACTGAAACTGTATTCTCTGTTGGACTACCATTATTCTAACATTATGTTCTGTGCCCAAGTTTTCTGCTCCTCTGCTGGGAACTTTTCACTACCTCTGATCTGTTCCTGTTGATTCACATCTAGACCTCGATTCTGCTGCCTTGTTGCTGAATGATTTTTTCACTGCTGCCTTCCATTGGCTTCCCATGAATTCAAATAGTCCTTCATTTAGGACATCAATTTACTTGTACTTCTTACACTCAGTATTTCGGATTTGTTGTTCATGATGCAGTTTACTCAGGGGTGGGTTTACAATGAAACACACCATGCCATGGCACGTGGCCCCCAAACAACAGGGGGGCCTCAAAATGATGGGTGAGTGCTGAACTGTTGGAAGTGCCATCTTTCAGTTGAGACCTTAAGCTGTCTGCTTGGCTGTTTACAAAAAAATCTCCTGGCAGTTTCCCTCCTCTCAAGACACTAAAACCAACCATTATGCAATTTGCGAGCTTAATGCAGCTGGAGCGAAGGGGAGGGACTGGAAGAGTGGGAGAGGAAGGAGGATTCGGGATAAACAGCCTCAGCATGCTCCAGGCAATGTGGATGGACGGCTGAGATCTGAGAGATGGGAGACATTCTCCAGTGATGTCAGAATATTTAAAAGCAAGACAAAAAAAAATGTACAACAAGCTTAGAGAGCTGGGACTTTATATATGCTGTTCAAACAGATTTTATTGAAGTCTTTAAAATAATGAAAACATTAAATTTGGTCCATGTAGATAGATCATTTGAGATGGTGGTGGGGCAGCACAAGAACATGAGCATAGGTTACACAAGCGTAGAACTAGGCTCCAGATGTCAGCTGGAATTTGTTTTCACAGAAATATTGACTAATGGATCAAGTTTTATTTCAGACAACCATTTGCTACACTCAAAAGGAAATTAACTTACTGCAAATTGAATCGAGGCGACATTGAGGGGTTGGGGATTGGGGATGGGGAAATGCATCTCTCATAACATCATATCATCTTCAGGACCACCAATGAATTTCCCAGAGCCTGCATCACTGAATAGGTCTCGAGTTCTGGGCTGGGTTTTTGTTGCCAATGTGGTTGGTTGACTGGAGATCCTGGACTGCATTACGTGCACCATGTTAGCTTGAGATAGACTTGGTGAAGTGGTCTTTTCCTGTCCTTCCTCTTCGTATGCTGGCTAACAGTTTGTAAATACAACTTGTAAGTAGTGAATTTGGACAGGTCACACCCTCCTCATAATGCCACCTCTTGCAGCTTTTAGATTCACCTTTCTGTGCTTGTTCAGTTATAGTGTGTGGGCTGCTTTCACCAAAGTGCTGCAGGTTTCAGTCATGCAGGGTGAGTACAATGAATGCAACAGGGTTCCAGGGAGATGAATGGTGACATGGTTCCAGCTTTCAGAGGCAGCAGATTGCATTGCTGGGCGGTTAGTTTTCAATGTAGGTTACAAAACGAGAGGGGTGAGGGAGAGAGAGGAATGATCTGGATACACAGCACATTCATTTTACTGAATAATAACTCTTCTCTTTGTAGGCAATATGGCAGCAGGAAAAGAAAGCCTGAATATTTCAAATCCCGATTGGGGATCTGAATTGAACTGAACAATGACTGGAAGGACAGGGGCAGATGGAGCAAGAGGCAAAGTAGATGCTATTCCATTGTGGTGCCATTCATTCAGATGGAACTGGGCAGGAAAGGGGGTGGTTTTGATGTTTTCTTGAAGCTCCAGCCCTTTTTGTTGTGTGTGTTAATGGGCATTCAGGCTGGCACTGTTTTCTAGAAGAACAGAGAAATGTTCCCTGCAGTCCTGCTATCCATCAACCAGCATCACAAAAGTGTCCAGTAAAGGTCCCATGTTGTTTATGGGAGCTTCCTGTGTACAACAGTGACTGCAACTCAACGTACTTTATTGGCTGTATTGTGTTGTTCACAACCACCGGATGTCTCAAAGCGTTATTACATTTCAGTTTTTTTTTAAGAACTCCAGTGTAAAGATGGGGAGAGAGATTGAAGAGTTACAGGTTAAATTTACCTAGAGCCCGCTAGTCGGGAAATTACATGATGACCCCCTTTCTGCACATATCTCCTAACATACTTTGTGAATTTTATTGCCTACTTCATATATTGATGCATTTTAAAGGGCAGTAAATAAGTTGTGAGGTGAGCTCAGGTATAAATGGACTGTTTTATAAGATTGAGCTTAACCACGGACTTTCGTCTCTATCCTAAGTTGAACCTATGCATTACATTTGATATTATCGATAAACATCAGATGATTTAGATTATAACAATCATCGCTGCAACTTTTTTCGATTCAGGAAATTGGCCACAAATTGAGCGACATTAAACAAGCTGAAGAGACAATACCAAGATGAAACACACAGTGCAGGATCAGCGATATCAGAAGGATCATCGCCTTTGTTTCTCTCACCACAGAAGTTGCTTCATCTGCTGAGTATTTGCAGCATTTATGTTGATATTTGAGAAATTTAACCAGAAAGATCTGTCCTCAATCTACAGAAATTGGTCCCTTCCAATTAAATTATTTTACTGCTCAAGATTGCACCATGTCCCAATCCACAGCTAGTCGAAAGGTCACGTTTTTCACAACAGAGGTTCCTCTAGGTTTGGCTTGAACTCACAACCTTGTCACGAAGCTACTAATGGAAAATATTTTTCTTTTAAATTAGAGGTTTAGCCTGTGGTGTTCCTTAAATGGATTAAAATCAGCTGGTCTAACTGCTTCGCTGTGTACTAGTTTTGAGATGTAAGAGAGGTAGAGTGCATTTGCATTTTTTGAATCAAGCATTCAAGAAGGTGAGTGAAATCTGGCACCTAGCTACCAGAGACCAAGCAATATGTTTATATTACTAATAAAATTGGAACTATGAAAGGGGTTTTATTATTAGAAGAGGCTGGTGATACAATGAGAAGTTACATTCAATGAGCTATGCTAAGTATAACTTTAGCAGTTTTGTGTGTGCAGGGCAGAGGCAATGTAAGATCAAAGCAGCTGTAAGCCTACAGCTGTTTCCATAGGAACCAGAGTGAAAGGGACCTCATTTTCAATTTTTAAGGAGAAAATGCTTTGCCTGGTGTCTGGTTAAGTCTATGGGTTGCTGTTGACTTAATGGAGATTAGTCTGGGAATTTGTTAAAAATTATGATAGTAGTAATTTGTAGCTATGTGTATGTGTTTAATGTGTTGTAGCTTAATAAAATGTTTCATTTAGTTTAATATAAAAATATCTCGAGAACGGATGGTCCAATTCCTGAGTTTGGAGTTGAATCTCAAACATACCACTTAAAATATAGGTTATGACAGTTGTTTAAAGTTTCCCTCTGGGTTTTTCTTCTAATAACTCAACTTTACAGAAAGGCTGTCTCATAACAACCTCGGCATTGCACACGCCTCAATGTTAACCACATGCTAACCGATTGCGCCACGGGAGCAAAGCAGCACTCATGTGCATACACATTTTAAGTTACATCATCTCGTTAGAGTCACTAAGTTTTATCGATTGTGTGGTGAGAACTGAGGTTATGTGATGGTGTGCAGAAGTAGTTATGTGACTGTGAAAAAGCCAGTGAAATAACCAATGCCCCGTAGTTTTCTGTTGTGTCCAGGAGGGGACCTGGTGGATGGGATAGTTCCAGGGTGGGGGGCGGGGGGGCAGGTTGGGGGTTGGGGGGGCCCCCAAAAATGAAGCTGAGTACAGGGCCCCACTAACTGTAAATCCGCCACTGAGTCTCCTCTATATTAGTGAAACCAAATATAGACTAAATAGTTTGAGTGATCGCTTTGCTGTTCACCTCCATTCAGTCCATAAGTGCAACCCTGAACTTCCAGTCACTAGTCACTTTAATTTTCCATTAAGCTCTTAGCCTGGCATCTCTGTGCTCAGTCTCCTATGTTGCTCCAATAAAAGATTGAGGAACAGCATCTCATCTTTTTCTTAAGGGCTTTACAGTTTAGCATTGAGTTTAATAACTTTAGATGTTAACTACTGCTCATTTTGTCTCAGAGAAGAGTAATGAAGACTGGTAGCAGGACCAGAGACAAGGGGCATGGAGGAAGTGTGGGTTGGTGCTTAGGGTGGAGATTCCCTGCTGGCACAAGGCCATTGGGTGATCTAACCCCATGGGACCTACTCACCTTTGTCTGCCATATGCCCAGGCCATAGCAAACCTGCCCGCTTTGCCAGATTTGCCAAGTTTCATGCCCCCCCCTACTATTCTGCAGTGAACATTTGCACTGTCTTGGGGCACATTTTTTTCTTTACTTGTCTCATTATCATCTCCTTTTGCTTTGCACCATCACCCCTTTTGTACCATCTCTTATTTCAAAATTCCAGCAGCCGCAGTATTTCACTTTTGTTTGGGGAAGAATTTGCCAGGTTTCATTAATCATCATGTGAGACAAACAAATCATTTTTTTCATCACTGATGATCTTTACCATTTCTTATCTTCACCCAAATTGATGCTACATCTTGATCTTCTGAGTTAAGATCACTTTGCACTACTGTGCTGATCCCATCCTTTATTAACAGAGCTACCCCACCTCCTTTTACTTCCTTCCTGTTCTTCTGAAGTCCCAGCCTTGGTTACCTTGAAACCAAGGCTTTTATATTATACTCATTTACTTCTATTTGTGTTATAATTTCATTCATCTTGTTTTCATCACTGAAACAGTGCACAGGAAACACAAATGAAACATATTTGTAATAATAATTGGTAAAAAGGGTGATTTTATAATTAGATATAATAAACAAAATAATGCAAACTTAGTGTGACACAAGTGTGTTGCCCTAAATTCAAAACTATGTTACCAAGAGTTACACAGAGTTGCACTCAGTCTTGGGCTGCTAAGTGTCAAGCAAGGGACTGGAGGTCTGAAATGCATTTGTTTCAATGCGAGAAGTATAACAGGCACTGGTGGATAAGGATAACAGGAGTCCTCGGGTTAAGGTGCTTAATTGGGGGAAGGCTAATTATAACCATATTAGGCAGGAACTGAGGAATCTAGACTGGAGGTGGATGTTTGAGGGCAAATCAACAACTGACATGTGGGGGGCTTTCAAACGTCAGTTGATAAGAATTCAGGACCGGCATGTTCCTGCTAGGATAAAGGATAAGTATGGCAAGTTTCAGGAACCTTGGATAATGAAGGATATTGTGAGATTAGTCAAAAAGAAAAGGGAAGTATTCGTAAGGGCTAAAAGGCTGGGAACAGATGAAGCCCGTGGAGAATATAAAGAAAGTAGGAAGAAACTTAAGCAAGGAGTCAGGAGGGCTAAAAGGGGTCATGAAAAGTCATTGGCAACCAGGATTAAGGAAAATCCCAAGGCCTTTTATACATATGTAAAAAGCAAGAGGGTAGCCAGGGAAAGGGTAGGCCCACTCAGGGACAGAGGTGGGAATCTGTGTGTGGAGCCAGAAGAAATGGGAGAGATACTAAATGAGTACTTCTCATCAGTATTCACCAAAGAGAAGGACTTAGCAGTTGATTTGTCTAGGGAAGAGTGTGTAGATAGCCTGGATCATGTTGAGATCAAAAAAGAGGTGTTAGGCGTCTTGAAGAATATTAAGGTGGATAAGTCCCCAGTGCCAGATGGGATCTACCCCAGAGTACTGAGGGAGGCAAGGGAGGAGATTCCTGGGGCCTTAACAGGAATCTTTGTATCCTCACTGGCTATGGGGGAGGTCCCAGAGGACTGGAGAATGGCCAATGTTGTTCCATTGTTTAAGAAGGGTAGCAGGGATAATCCAGGAAATTGCAGGCTGGTGAGCCTTACGTCAGTGGTAGGGAAATTATTGGAGAAGATTCTTCGTGACAGGATTTACTACCATTTGGAAGCAAATGGGCGTATTAGTGAGAGGCAGCATGGTTTTGTGAAGGGGAGGTCGTGTCTCATTTACTTGAACGAGTTTTTCGAGGAAGTGACAAAGATGATCGACAATGGAAGGGCAGTGGATGTTATATACATGGATCTCAGTAAGGCCTTTGACAAGGTCCCTTATGGCAGACTGGTACAGAAGGTAAAGTCACACGGGATCAGAGGTGAGCTGGCAAGATGGATACAGAATTGGCTTGGTCATAGAAGATAGAGGGTAGCAGTGGAAGGGTGCTTTTCTGAATGGAGAGCTGTGACTAGTGGTGTTCCTTAGGGATCAGTGCTGGGACCTTTGCTGTTTGTAGTATACATAAATGATTTGGAGGAAAATGTAACTGGGCTAATTAGTAAGTTTGCAGACGACACTAAGGTTGGAGGAGTTGCAAATAGTGAAGAGGATTGTCAAAGGATACAACGGGATATAGATCGGTTGGAGACTTGGGCGGAGAAATGGCAGATGGAGTTTAAACCAGACAAATGCGAGGCGATGCATTTTGGAAGGTCTAATACAGGCAGGAATTATACAGTAAATGGCAGAACCCTTAAGTGCATCGATGGGCAGAGGGATCTGGGTGTACAGGTCCACAGGTCACTGAAAGTGGCAACGCTGGTGGATAAGGTAGTCAGGAAGGCATATGGCATGCTTGCCTTCATCAGCAGGGGCATTGTGTATAAAAGCTGGGAAGTCATGCTGCAGCTGCATAGAACCTTGGTTAGGCCACACTTGGAATATTGCGTGCAATTTTGGTCGCCACATTACCAGAAGGATATGGAGGCATTGGAGAGGGTGCAGAGGAGGTTTACCAGGATGCAGCCTGGTCTGGAGGTTATTAGCAATGAGTGGAGCTTGGAGAAACTTGGATTGTTCTCACTAGAGCGACGGAGATTGGGGGGCGACTTGATAGAAGTTTACAAAATTATGAGTGGCATGGACAGAGTAGATAGTCAGAAGCTTTTTTCCAGTTTGGAAGAGTCAATTACTAGGGGACATAGATTTAAGATGAGAGGAGAAAACTTTAAAGATGTGCGGGGCAAGTTTTTTACCCAGAGGGTAGTGAGTGTCTGGAATTCGCTGCCAGAGGAGGTGGTGGAAGTAGGTACGATTGTGGTGTTTAAGAGGCAGCTTGACAAATACATGAATAGGATGGGAATAGAGGGATATGGACCCCGGAACCATAGAACCGTAGAACACTACAGCACAGAAAACAGGCCATTTGGCCCTTCTAGTCTGTGCCGAAATTTTATTCCGCTAATCCCATTGACCTGCACCCAGTCCATAGCCCTCCAAACCTCTCCCATCCATGTGTCTAGCCAATTTATTCTTAAAACTTAAGAGTGAGCCCGCATTTACCACATCAGATGGCAGCTCGTTCCACACTCTCACCACTCTCTGAGTGAAGAAGTTCCCCCTAATGTTCCCCCTAAACCTTTCCCCTTTCACCCTAAAGCCATGTCCTCTCGTGTTTATCTTTCCTAATCTAAGTGGAAAAAGCCTACTCGCATTTACTCTGCCTATACCCCTCATAATTTTGTAAACTTCTATCAAATCTCCCCTCATCCTTCTACGCTCCAAGGAATAAAGTCCTTGGAAGTGCAAAATGTTTTAGTTTGACAGGCAATATGATCGGCGCAGGCTTGGAGGGCCGAAGGGCCTGTTCCTTTTTTGTACTTTTCTTTGTTCTTTGTTCAAGTGTCAGCCAATGACTACTTCCTGATTGGATTACTACCTGAGTGACAAGCTAATTAGCATAAGGATAATAAGATCGCAGAGTTGAATGCGTGGTCCAAATATTGATATGGGAGGAATGGGGTCCAATTCATGAGGCACTAGCACCAGTAATGGGGAAAGAAGGAGCTGGACCATTGAGATGGTCTTCACCTGAACCATTCTGAGACCAGTGTCCTGGTGAATTGTTTAACTAGGGTGATAGGGAGAGCTTCAAACTAAATAGTGAAGGGGAGGTTTCACAAGAGGGGAGATTTGGAAAGTTAAAGGGAAAAGACAAAGCAATAGTGCAGGGTAGTGATATGGGTAATAATAACCAGAGCATGGCAGGAAGTGACATAGCATACAAACATAAGAGTGCACCAGCAAATAACGCCAGGGAAGGGGAAAATGGTAAAAGCACTGAATTAAAGGCTCTTGATTTGAATGCATGGAGCATTCATAACAATGTGGATGAAATTATAGCACAAATAGGAGTAAATGAGTATAATACTATGGCCACGGCTGCAAGGTAGCCAAGGCTGGGACTTCAGAAGAACAGGAAGTAAAAGGAGGTGGGGTAGGTCTGTTAATAAAGGATGAGGTCAGCACAGTGGTGCAAAGTGACCTTGACTCAGAAGGTCAAGATGTAGAATCAATTTGGGTGATGATAAGAAATAGTAAAGATCATAAGAACACAAGAAATAGGAACATGAGTAGGCCATTTGGCCCATCATACCTGTTCCACCATTCAATAAAATCATAGATGATCTGATTGTGGCCTTAACTCCACTTTCCTGCCTGCCACTCCCCCAACACCCAGCCCCTCACCGCCCCCCAAACACCTAACTCCCTTGTAGATCAAAAATCTGTCTAATTCAGCCTTGAATATATTAAATGATCCCGCCTCCACTGCTCCCTGGGGAAGAGAATTCCAATGGCTAATGACCCTCTGAGAGAAGAAATTCCTCTTCATCTCCATCTTAAATGGGATGCCCCTCATTTTTAAACTGTACACCCTAGTTTGAGATTAAGAAGAAGAAGAAACATCTTCTCAGCATCTGTCCTGTTAAGCCCCTCTGGATCTTATTTCTTTCAATAATATCACCTCTCATTCTTCTAAACTCCAATGAGTATAGGCCCAACCTGCTCAACTTTTCCTGATAAGACAACCCCTTCACCCCAGAAATCAGCCTAATAAGCCTTCTCTGAACTGCCTCCAATGCAAGTATTTCTCTCCTTAACTAAGAAAGCTAAAACTGTACACTACTCTAGGTGTGGCCTTTCAATGCCCTGTCCTGTCGTATTAAAACTTCCCTACTTTATACTCCATCATTCCCCTTGTAATAAGGGCCAACATTCCATTTTCCTTCCTAATTGTATTTGTATGCCAACTTGTTTGTGATTCATGTACAAAGACTCCCACATCCATCTGTGGTGAAGCATTCTTCAGTCTCTCTCCATTTAAATAACATTCTGCTTTTGTATTCTTCCTACCAAAGTGAACAACCTCACATTTTCCCACATTATACTCCATCCGCTAGCTTTTTTCCAGTCATTTAATCAATCTATATCCCTTTGTAAACTCTTGCTTTCCACCCTATCTTTGTACGATCAGCAAATTTGGCTACAATACAGTCAGCTCCTTCATTAAAGTCATTAATATAGATAGTAAATAATCGATGCTCCAACACTGAAAGGAAAGAAGTCACAGGCGGGAGTAGTTTATAGTCTCTTAAGCTAAACAGTAGGACAGAGTATAAATCAATGAATACTAGGGGCTTGTAAGAAGGATACTACAATAATCATAGGTGATTTTAATCTTCATATAATTTGGATAAATAAAATTGGCAAGGTAGCCTTGAAGATGAGGATGAAAATTGAGATTAAATTAAATCAAGCAAGTTATAAGTGATTTTCCCAAAACAAATTTTTGCTGCCTTTCCTTATTTAACTCATATTTGCCCAAGTGACTATTAATTTTATTCTGAATTATCATTTCCAGAAGTTTCCCCACCACCGAAGTTAAATTGACTGGGCTGTGATTGCTGGGTTTATCTTTACAACCTATTTTGAACAAAGGTGTAACATTTTCAATTCTCCAATCCTCTGGCACCACCCCAGAGTCTAAGGAAGACTGGAAAATTATGGTCAGTGCCTCTGCAATTTCCATTCCACTATCCTCAGTATCCTTGGATGCATCTCATCTCCTCCTGGCGCTTCATCAAATTTAAATAGGGGCAGCCAATCCAATACTTCCTCCTTAGCAAATTTAAACACTTCAAGTGTCTGAATTACCTTCTCTTTCACCATGACCTGGATAGTATTTTCTTCTTTTGGTAAAGGCAGATGCAAAGTATTCATTTAACACCTCAGCCATGCCCCTTGCCTCCGTGTGTAAATTGTCTTTTTGGTCCCTGATCAGCAGCACTCCGCCTTTTACCACCATTTTACTATTTGTATGCCTATAGAAGGCTTTTAGATTCCCTTTGATGTTCGCTGCCCATCTCTTCCCGTTTTTTCTTTGCTTCTCTTATTTGCTTTTTCAATTCTCCTATGAACCTTCTATATTCACCATGGTTCTCGAATGTATTCTCCACCTGACATCTGTCATAATCACACAATTTCTTATTCATCTTAATTTCCATCTCTCCTGTCATGTGGGGAGTTCTGAATTTGTTTGTCCTACCTTTCCCTCTCGTGGGGATCTCCCTTGACTGTGCCTGAATTATCACTTCTTCAAAGGCAGCCCATTGTTCAGTTACAGTCTTGCCTGCCAACATTCATTCCAATTTATCTAGGTCAGGACCATTCTTACTCCATTGAAGTTGGCTTCCTCTCAGTTAATTATTTTTATTCTGGATTGTTCCTTGTCCTTTTCCATAGCCAACCTAAATCTTATGATGCAATGATGACTGTCCTTTAAATGTTCTCCTACTAACACTTGATCCTCCTGGCCCACCTCATTCCTAGGAACTAGGTCTAGCAGAAGCTTTTTCATTCAACTAGACACATACTACTGTAGAAAATTTTCCTGAATACACACTAGGAACTCCTGCCCTTCTCTGTCCTCTACCATTGCAGTCTATATTCAGATAATTAAAGTCCCCCATTATAATTACTCTATACTTGCTGCACTTCTCTGTAATTTCCTTGTAAATTTATTCTTACAGCTTTCCCACTAATTGGTGGCCTATAGACTACATCAAGCAATTTAATTGAACCTTTTTGTTCCTTGGCTGTGCCAAATCAATTCTGTCCTTAACCCCTTTATGACATCCTTTCTCTTCAGCACTGCAATTTTCTGCTTGATCAATACTGCCACCCTACCCCACTTCCTTCCTCCTTTCGTTCCTTTCCTGAACACATTATATCCAGGAATATTTAATACCCATTCCTGCTCTTCTTATGCAAGTTTTCATTGTTGCTATGGCTATTCACATGGCTATCTAGGCCTGCCACTCATCAATATTATTTATCGTCCTCCATACATTCACATACATTCACAGTAACCCTAATTTAGACTTGATTACTTACCCCTTTATGCTGAGTCCACCTAATACCTTACTATTTCCTAGTCTATTGCTAGCTGTCTCTCCCAGTATTCTGTCCACCATGGTATCATCATGGGTATTGCCCCCTGGTCCCAACATCCTTGCCAAGTTAGCTTAAACCCACCCCAATAGCACTAGCAAATCGCCCCTGCAACCCATCTGGCCTGTACAGGTCCCAAACCCCTCCAGAACTGGTCCCAATGTCACAGGAATCTAAAGCCCTCCCTCCTGTGCTAACTTTCCAGCCACACATTTATCTGCTTCTTCCCTTAAGGCCCTTAACAGTCCAATTGACTGAGATTTTTCCTTGCCCGTGTGATTTTCTGCTCGTTGCATGGGCAAAACGGGCAGGCGACCAGCCAACATTTTCACAAAACTCATCCAAGGGCGGGATAAAAAAGGTGAGCAACATTGCCAGGGTGAGTAGCAAGGAGTTTTGGAGTTAGTTCGCCGCTGGTTGCTTATTGGTACTTGGCAGCTTCAACTCTGTTTGGGGCTTCATTCTTAGCATTTCCAGGCTTCATTTCAGGACCCATTGCTGTCTGCAAGGCCCTTGGAGGATTCAGACCATGTGAACCCTTCCAGGTATTGAACAGATTTCCCTTACCCTTGTACTATGGGTTGTGGTCTCTACTGGAGGCACCTCCTCTGAGGAGGACAAGAGGGCAAAAGGGAGAGGAGGCCGGGTGTCCCAATGTAGCTTCCAGGGGAGCAACCTGTGGGAGAGAGGCACAAGGGGTGCAGGGTCAGCAGGTAGTCTAAGGTGGATTGGGCCACAGAAGAAGCCACTATCCTGCTGCCAGGGTTTACAGACAGCAATGTAGCTATCTCAATATTTCAGAGATGCAATACCGAAGGAGGCTCCGCCTCTCAAGGGAAACAATAAATTCCATCTGTCAGATGATCGGCCCTGAGATCAGCTCCGACTATGTGGGTGGACACCCCATGCCAGTGGTGCTGAAGGTCACGGTGGCCCTCAACTTCAATGCCTCCGGCTCTTTCCAGGGCCCAGTGGGGGATCTGTGTGGAGTCTCCCAATCAGCTGTCCACAGTTGCATCAAGCTGGTGACAGAAGCTCTGTTCAGGCAGGTACCGACCTTTATTTTTTACCATACGGACAAGGCCAGCCAGGCTGAGTGAGCTAGAGGCTTTGCTGTGATTGCTGGGTTCCCCCACGTCCAGGGTGCCATTGACTACACACGTGTGTCCATCAAGGCGCCAGCGGGTCAGCCGGGTGCCTTCATCAACAGGAAGGGATTCCACTCCATGAAAGTGCAGATATTGTGTAACCACAGGATGCAGGTTCTGCAAGTCTGCGCAAGGTACCCTTGCAGCTCCCATGACGCCTACATCCTGAGACACTCCCAGGTGCCGAGGTTCTTCAGTGCTCCAGCTGTTGGGTGACAAGGGCTATCCCTTGAAAAGGTCTAGCAGCATCTGTGGACAGAGAAAAAGTTAACGTTTCTAGTCTGTATGACCCTTCATCAGAGCTCTGAAGAAGCGTCATGTGGACTTGAAACTTTGTTAACTTTGTTTCTCTCTCCACAGATGCTGCAAGACTTGCTGAGTATTTCCAGCATTTTCTGTTTTTGCTTCTAACCCTTGAAAAGGTGGTTCATGACACCTCTCCACAACCCAATAACAGGAGCAGAGAAGCGCTACAATACGAGTCATGCCTCCACAAGTGCGGTGGTAGAGAGGACCATAGGTCTTCTCAAGATGCACTTCTGATGCCTGGACCGTTCAGGGGGTGCACTACAATACCCCCCCAGAGCGAGTGTCACTGATCGTGGTTGCATGCTGCGCTCTCCACAATCTGGCACTGGCAAAGGGGGACCCACTGGAGGAAGAGGATCTTGACACAGCTGCACAGGCCACAGATGATGAGTCCAGTAGTGAGCCCGAAGAGGAGCATGTAGCTAGACCTTGGTAACCTCCAGGGAGGTAGGGACACCAGGGATGCCTTGAGCCTTCGCTCCTTCAGCTAGGCTACCAAAGATCAGCTTCGAATGCATGCCAGGGCTGCCACCTCCATCCTGGATGTTTGAAAGGACCCTTTCATTTGAACACAAAGAACACTCAGTGCCTGTGCAATAAAGTTCAGTGCTACCTATGTCCAGCATTACATATTGACGCTCCCTGCACCAATGAAATAAAAAGGTGAAGCATACTCAGGCAATGATGACAAAAACAATTTATGTCATTCAAAAATCTTAACAGAAACGTTTCTGGCATTCAATATCAGACCTAAAGTAAACAAAAATGAACATAAAATCACCTGTGACCTGTCCCTCTTGTGCTCAAGGTGCCTTTAGCTTACGTTTGCAAGTGCTACGTCTAGGCACTCCCCATTCATTGGCACTGACATTGGAGACAGCCTGCTGACTCTGCTGTCTTGTTGGCCTTGATGACCTTGACAGTCGTCCTCTGGCCAATAGAACCTGAGCTGGTCCCGCCTGGGAGGGATCTCCCCAGTCATCGCAGACTCATCAGATGCCATGGTCAACAGTGGAGGGGTGGAGGAGCTGCTGCTGTCATCCAGAGCGCCCTGAGAGGAACCCGCAGAGATGACAGGCAGCTCATGTGCCAACATAAGGTTACTGTGGACCTCCCTGCTCACCATTGATGTTTGGGCACCTAGCTGGGATACTGGGTGCCCCACCCATCACTCACACTGACACTGACCACCTGAGGTCATTGCCTGTATGGGGGTTTGCAGGTCCGAGTGCAAACCCAGGAACCCCTGATTCTGTCCCTGGAGCTGCCTCTCCATGAGAGTCGCCACTCTCTCAATGGAGGAGGCAGTGCACTCGGCTATGAGGGTCAATGCAGTGCTCATGCTCCACGTGGTCTCCTCCACAACAGAGACCATGACATGCATACACTCATGGATCTCTTCCAGATCCTCCCGCACCTCCTGCTGGACATCCAGCATCTGCTGCCTAATGGACGACTCCAGGGGCTCATCATCTTCCTTTGGCTGAGCATTATCCTGGTCTCCAGCTGTCTTCCAAATGCTGGCGTCCTGGGCATTTTCTGTTTCCGCCTGTGCCACAAGCGAGTGTGAAGTGCCCTCACCAATGTGCACCGAGATACTAGCCACTGCTCTAATGCCCACTAAGGTGCTGGTATCTGCACTGGTGGCTGGTTCAGAGAGTGGGTGTAGCGCAGGTGCAAATGACACCTCGTGGTCCTCCAGTGTCAGGTGTGGCCCTTCGGGGTCCACAGAGCAAACGCCTGCTGGTGAACCTAAAAGAGGGAAGGACATGTCATTAGTTAAAGTCATCACACTGATCACTGTGCATGCCAGGCACCCTGGTGAGACAATGGAGCTCTGCATTGTGGTGCCTTCATCTTTCAACGATCAATGGGGACTCCAGGTTCAAGACGCACATCAATGAAGAGACTACACTAGAATGGTTGCACAATCTGAAAGTCTCACCTCTGTGCACTGCACTCTTACCTTCATCTGGCACCTCCACCTCTCCACGCCCGGTTGCACGTGGGGTGTGCTGGCTCTCGAGCTCCAGGTTGTCTTGCTCGTACCTCAAAAGGATTAGGAGGTGAGCGGGACTTCCACCAGTCCGTGACCTTTCTATTTTCCTGTGGGCCTCTGAAACAACAGAGGAGCATTGATTAGTCTACTCCCTACCTGCAGCACCATTGCAGCCTGGCCAACCCCAGCTGAGGAGCACGTGGCAGGGCACTTACAAGTTGTGGCCCTCGCGCCGCAAGGCACTCAGTCCAAGCAGCTAGGGCTCACCCCCTTGGCCAGTTCCAGTGTGATTGACAGTTGGCCCTCAGGCTCTAGCACCCCTGAGGTCCACGGTTGGACAGCCACACCTTAACACATCTACACATTGACCCATGCCAACACGGTACTCACCTTCCTGAGTGCAGTGGCTCATTGAAGCACTCCTGGCATTACACCCATGTGTACCACAGCACATCATGGCTGCTCACTGTTGTTGCCACCTCCTCCCATGCCCTCTTGGCGAGGTGCAGTAGCTGCCTCCTCCCATCCCTGTGGCCTAAATTGGCCCACCAGCGTGAAAGCACGGTTGGAGCCCAATCCCGGGCAACGGTCCGTTTCGCGGCCGTTCCCAGGCCCGCCCGCCATGCCCACCTGGCAAAGGGAAAATCCTGCCCACTGAAAGAGCACTTACACCAGGTGGACTGCAGTGGTTCAAGAGGGTGTTTCATCACCACTTTCTCAAGGGCAATTAGGAATGGGAAACAAATTCTGGCCTTGTCAGTGATGCTCACATTCCATGAAAGAATAAAATTTGCAGCAAAGAAGGAGGCTATTTGGCCCAATTGGTCTATAACGCTATTTATGACCCACACAAGCCCACCTTACTTCATCTATACATCCTATGTTTCTTTCTCCCTTATGTGTTTATCTAGCTTCTCCTTAAATGCATTGCAATTATTCCATGTGGTAGCCAGTTTCACTTTCTGGGTAAAGACGTTTCTCCTGAATCCTTCATTGGTTTACTCGGTTATTTCATTATCTTATATTTATATCATCTAATTTTGAACTCCCACCACCAAAGGAAATGCCTTCTCTAAGTCAACCCTATCAAATGTCTTCCTAATTTTTAAACACTTCTATAAGCGTACCCTTCAGCCTCTTTTTTTTAAAAGTGAAGACCCCCAGCTGTTTCAACTTTCCTAAGAGCTACTAGTCCAGTCATCAATGAAAATAGTTTTCGCATCTTAACGGAGAGTTTGATGGTGATTCAGGGTAGCATTCTCTCTAATGTTCATTCTTACCCTCCTGTGACTGGTCTCCCATGCTGGTAAAACTCAGCTTGCTGGTCTCTGTGGCAATGATCCCCCACCCATGACATAGCAGGATATTACTGCAATAATGCCACAAGCTCTTACTTGCTTGAACTTCAGAAAGAAAATTTTAATACATGTAAGAAAGGAGATAATTTGAAGTGATTATGAAGCAGAATTCAGGTGACTGGGTATTGGGGCCATCTTAGATTATTTCATACTTCTTTTTAAGTTCCCAGCAGGTGTCCTGCCTTGGCATCAGCAGCTGGAATATTTCTGATGCCTAATGGCCTGTATGCTATATGATGATTGTGATGAACATATTGGTATCATATGATGATGTGATCCCACTGGCTTTGGGCATTCATATGGGGCTCAGGCTTGGTGTCCGCTTTGACACAAAGATTCTCCACCCCCACTCCGGCACTCCCCGCCACCACCCACCCCTCACAACCCCACCCTGTCTAACATTTGATTGGAGCCACAGAGTTGCAGAGGAAGCTGACTGAAGCCCAGGAGTATGAGTGAACAGGGTGGACTGTTTACAAGGAAACTACCAAAGCACTAGACAAAATTAACTTGTAATGAAGATGAGGTTTGGTAAAACTTCTATTCAATGTGAAAATGATTGATTCCTATTTTACATCATGTTGATCCATGGAAATTCATTTCTGTTCTGTTAATTGTCCTCATAGAAATGGATGATATCTGAGAATGTCAGCCATTGATACCTGCTGGAAAAGTAAACACAAATTAAATTAAAATGCCTGTCAGTTTGACCTTACTTTAGGGAATATTACTTTAAATTTCCTTGCTTTGTTACAGCAAAAAACAGAGTTCAAACAGCCTGACTACAATATTCCTTTTGATGTTGAGATGGAGCATGGAACAAAGTATTTTTTCAGCAGGAATGCCCTGGAGGTTTGCTCTGATCCAGCCTTAGCCTGATAATGCTTGTCACAGAGCATCACTATAACCATCCAACTGCGGTACCATTAAATGGACGAATAAATCACTAATTAACAAGGTTCCAAAATATAGTAAAGTTACACAAAAGCACCAAAGATAGAAATAAATTTTATAAATATGAAATGTTCCCTTCTGTATCAGATTATGGGCCATATTTTCATCCAACAATAAAATGTTCCTTTTTATTCAGCTCAACAATAATGTGGCATCCTCAAGCAAGAAATCTTACAGCTTTTAATATCTCATTATTATAATGCCAAGCATCATCAAGTGAAATTGCTAGACTTTTAGCTGCTAGGTAATTGGATGTTTTAGCTGAAACAGCAATGATACCAATTACCACCACGGCTTGCCCTGACCTGCAAGGTTGTTCTTCAATGGGCTCACAGAAGATTGGGATTGTGAATGCTGCAAGTTCAACCCAAAATAAGGCAAGTTCAGATATTAATTCTAAAACCACTGGAGTTGAAATGTATGTTATTTTAGGAATTCTTTCCAAACAACTTGGGAGGCAAAGAGCAACATTTGAACGCTGGATTCCTACAGCATAATAAGGCATCACTTGGACACTCGCAGGCTGGGAAAGAACTCCAGAAACACCAAAAATGTAATGGTTTAATGGCACTTTGAACATGTTTTTAACCTGACCCACCTGGCAGAAACCTAAGAGACTGGCAGCTAAAATACTCAGAGTTACAAACCCACCCTGGAGCAGACCGGATATCACCATCTGGGATTTTAAAGGCGGTAAGGCCTTCCACCCCAAGGCCCACAAAGTCCTTCTTTACATTGGCATTTCAGCTACCGATAATGTCATTGCTATTTTAACTCAGCTCTGAGCAGGGAGGGCACTGCAACATTCCTGCCAGGCCAACCTGTGACTGAGAGGATCAGAAGAAACAGATCAGTAAATAATTTCCTCTCATTTGTGGGCCAAAATGTTCCTTTGAGCTTTACAAGGAAAGCTTCGGCCTGACCTTCCCCAGCCTCCCCAAGCCTTTGCGCCCCACCCCCATCCCCCCAAACCCCCACACAAAACACAATATCCCCCTGGACTGCAGAACTCTGGGCTGTGCAATTTCTTACTTCTAGAATAGGCGGGGAGCTAGCTGGATGGATTTAAATGTGGCCCAGCCATTAAAATCAGCTGTGTCTCATTCTGCCGTGGCCGGGTGGGGAATTAACTCAGCCGCACAGATTCCCACCAGACACCCAGTGGCAGTTAAAAGCCAGGGCCATTTGTTCCTGCTATGTGATCAGCGAATCATGAATAGCAACTTTAAAATGACATTTATCGTTTTCCTCAACAAAATACAAAACCTTATCCCTCATGATTGTTCATGATTAGAGCACCAACATTACTTTTATAAATAAAGTTAATATATGATCAGACGTTAATAAACTCCCCTCAGGCAGTAGACAGGTGCTTTGGTTAAAGGTTTGATTTTACTGCCAAGAAAACTCTTTCCATTCTGAAGTGATCGAATCATTATTGTGCTATGAAAAAGATTCGGAAATGTAAAATTATGATGAAATGTTAATTAGATTTTAATCTGATATTGATCACAATAAGAACATCTAGGAACAGGAAAAGTCACTGAACCAAACAGGAAAATCCTACTTTCTTAAATCAGCTTCTCATCATATGTCTCAATTTGTCCCTGTTCAAGAAACACATCTCACTGACTCGTGAGCATATGCTGCCTGCTCCAATGGCCTTACAGTGTCTGAAAGCATTGTGAGTGGAAATGGATTTAAACGGACAAGATTTTGGATTTGATTCTCCAGCAGTGTCCTTATGTGAGCTGCAATCCAGTCGTTCGCAAAATAGCTGTGTTTAGCAAAGACTGGTTGTATGTCACAATCTGTGCCAGCTCATCACCACAAAGCTCTCATGCTTGAAGATGACTAAGCCTGCACTGTGACTCAGAAACTCCACTCGTCACTCACCTCACACACGGTATAATTTGCTGCCCATTACAGTTTTGAGTCCGCAGGATGATATGAGGGTGAACATGTTGCTAAAAATATTTCCACAGATAACAAGATTAGAAACAGTGAAATGCAGTGTACATATTGTGCTAAACATTCCATTGATATGATAAATATTTTCTCATTCTTCTTTGCTGACTATTACTCTACTAGTTAATGATCAGTATGTACTCAGCCAGCTTCTGTATGCAGTTACCAAGATCATACCATCATCAACAGGGAAATTTCAGAAGGGAAAACATCCCACTGCAATGGATCACACTCCATAATCCAAATATGCCTGTTGTGCTCACAGTGACTCAAATAGAAACAGAGGAGTGTTTATTGATATCAGTGTGTCAGCCAATGATTTGTAGGTGGGTGGCACTTAGAGCAACTGTCCACGTTACAGCAAACAGAATCAGCAAAAAGCAAAGCAAAGTCCATTTACATTCTATTTTAAAGCAGAACACATGATAAAAACTGTAGCAACTTCCCCCAATAAAAGCACAATGATTTCACTAGAAAAATGTAGTGACTGGAGGATAGTTATGTACAAATCGGGCCAAATCTTCTGATGTCAATGGTGGTGAATGTTGAGACATCCATCGCTGTTGCACATCGGGACCCTTTGGAAGCCCTGATCTGTGCACATATGCAGTAATTGCCTGGGATGTTTAAACTTCCAATGGACGGATTTGAGCCACCCAAGCCCCTCCAAAAACGAATCCAACACTTGGGCCCATGTTATAACAGCATTGCCACTGACCAGAAGATCTGATCCATTAAGTTTGCAAAATAACTCCCAGTTACTCAGGGCAATGCAGTCTCCAGGTATGATTGGTAGAGGAATTACCTAATCATCTCCATTCTGGCCATGAATGGTATTACCACTATACACACCCTAGAAACAATGCAGGTGGGTGGGACTTAGAGCAAACTGTCAAACGTAGAGCAAAAAGAGCAAATAACACTAAGTTCAATTAACAGAGGAAGACTGCAAAGGTGTCCACAACTCTTCACAATTTCATCGGAAACAAAGGGAAGGGGCCACACTGTTCGCCACAAGGAGGGAGAGGTCATTTTTTTAATTCATTCATGGGATGTGGGCATTGCTGGCTAGGCCAGCACTTATTGCCCATCCCTAATTGCCATTGGGAAGGGGGCGGTGAGCTGCCTCCTTCAACTGCTGCAGTCCATGTGGTGTAGGTACTCCCACAGTGCTGTTAGGGAGTTCCAGGATTTTGATCCAGTGACAGTGAAGGAACGGCAATATTTTTCCATGTCAGGATGGTGAGTGGCTTGGAGGGGAACTTGCAGGTGGTGGCGTTCCCATGTGTCTGCTGCCCTTGTCCTTCTAGATGGTAGCAGTTGTGGGTTTGCAAGGTGCTGCCTAAGGAGCCTTGGTGAGTTCCTGCAGTGCACCTTGTAGATGGTACACACTGCTGCTACTGTGCGTTGGTGGTGGAGGGAATAAATGTTAGTGGATAGGGTGCCAATTAAATGGGCTGCTTTGTCCTGGATAGTGCCAATCTTCTTGAGTGTTGTGGGAGCTGCACTCATCCAGGCAAGTGGAGAATATTCCATCACACTCCTGAATTGTGCCTTATAGATGGTGGACAGGCTTTGAGAAGTCAGGAGGTGAGTTACTCACCACAGGATTCCTAACCTCTGACCTACTCTTGTAGCCACTGTATTTATGTGGCTAGACAGTTCAGTTTTTGGTTAATGGTAACCCCCAGGATGTTGATAGTGGGGGTTTCAGTGATGGTAATGCCATTGAATGTCAAAGATCGATGGTCCTCGCCTGGAACTTATGTGTTATGAATATTACTTGCCACTTGTCAGCCCCAGCCTGTACATTGTCCAGGTCTTGCTGCATTTGGACATGGACTGCTTCAGTATCTGAGGAGTCACAAATGGTGCTGAACATTGTACAATCATCAGCAAACATCCCCACTTCTGACCTTATGATGAAAGAAAGGTCTTTGATGAAGCAGCTGAAGATGGTTGGGCCTAGGAGACTACCAAGAAGAACTCCTGCGGTGGTGTCCTGGAACTGAGATGATTGACCTCCAACAACCACAACCATCTTCCTTAGTGCTAGGTATGACTCCAACCAGCGGAGAGTTTTCCCCCGAACTCCCATTAACTCAAGTTTTGCTAGGGCTCCCTGATGCCACAATCAGTCAAATGCTGCCTTGATGTCAAGGGCAGTCACTCTCACCTCACCTCTTGAGTTCAGCGCTTTTGTCCATGTTTGAACCAAGGCTGTAATGAGGTCCAGAGCTGAGTGACCTTTGTGGAACCCAAACTGAGTGTCAGTGAACAGGTTATTGCTAAGCAAGTGCACTTGATGACCCCTTCCATCACTTTACTGATGATTGAGAATAGACTGATGGGGCAGCAATTGGCCGGGTTGAATTTTTCCTGCTTTTTGTGTACAGGACGTACCTGGGCAATTTTCCACATTGCCATGTAGATGCCAGTGTTGTAGCTGTACTGGAACAGCTTGGCTAGGAGTGCAGCAAGTTCTGAAGCATTATTGCGAGTATATTGTCAAAGCCCATAGCCTTTATAGTATCCAATGCCTTCAGCCGTTACTTAATATCACATGGAGTGAATCAAATTGGCTGCATTCTTGGCATCTGTGATGCAGGGAACCTCCGGAGGAGGCCGAGATGGATCATCCACTCTGCACTTCTGGCTGAAGATTGTTGCAAATGCTTCAGCCTTATCTTTTGCACTAATGTGCTGGGCTCCTCCATCATTGACAATGGGGATATTTGTGGAGCCTGCTCCTCCAGTGAGTTGTTCAATTGTCCACTACCATTCACGACTGGATGTGGCAGGACTGCAGAGCTTAGATCAGATCCATTGGTTGTGGGATCGCTTCGCTCTGTCCATAACTTGCTGCTTATGTTGTTTGGTACACAAGTAGTCCTGTGTTGTACCCTCACCAGGTTGATACCTCATTTTTAGGTATGCCTGGTGCTGCTCCTGGCATGCCCTCCTACATCCTTCATTGAAACAGGGTTGATCCCCTGGCTTGGTGGTAATGGTGGAGTGGGGGATATGCCAAGCCATGAGGTTACAGATTGTGGTTGAGTACAATTCTGCTGCTTGTGATGGCCCACAGAGCCTCATGGATGCCCAATCTTGTGTTGCTAAACCTGTTCAAAATCAAACACAATTAGCACAGTGGTAGTGCCACACAACATGACAGAGGTTTTCCTCAGTGTGAAGGTGGGATCTCGTCTCCACAAGGACCTTGCAGTGGTCCCTCCTACCAATACCGTCATGGACAGGTGCATCAGCGACAGGTAGGTTGGTGAGGATAATGTCAAGTATGTTTTTCCCTCTTGTTGGTTCCCTCACCACCTGCCACAGACCCAGTCTAGCAGCTATGTCCTTTAGGACTCGGCCAGCTCAGTCTGTAGTGGTGCTACCGAGCCACTCTTGGTGATGGAAATTGAAATCACCCACCCAGAGTATATTCTGCATCCTTGCCACCCTCAGTGCTCCCTCCAAGTGGTATTCAGCATGGAGGAATACTGTTGCATTAGCTGAGAGGTAGGCGGTATGTGGTAATCAGCAGGAGGTTTCCTTGCCCATGTTTGACCTGATGCCATGAGACTTCATTGGGCCCGGAATCAATGTTGAGAGCTCCCAGGGCAACTCCCTCCCAGCTCTACCACTGTGCCGTCACTTCTGCTGGATATGTCCTGTCCCACCTCCAGGGACGGTGATGTTGGTGTCTGTAAGATATGATTCCGTGAGTATGACTATGTCAGGCTGTTGCTCGACTAGCCTGTGAGACAGCTCTCCCAATTTTGGCACAAGCCCCCAGATGTTAGTAGGGCTTTGCAGGGTCGACAGGGCTGAGTTTTCCATTGTTGTTTCCAGTGCCTAGGTCGATGCTGGGTGGTCCATCTGCTTTCATTCCTTATTGACTTGTCTTTAGCAGTTTGATACAACTGAATGGCTTGCTAGGCTATTTCAGAGGGCATGTAAGAGTCATCCACATAATCAGAGCACAGTTACCATAACAGCTTTGGATAAGGCCTAGGAATACATTGTTTGTTACTTTCTAGACTAAGGAGTGAAGGATAGTACTCAGAGATTCAGAAAACCTTTTAGTGAAAAAAGCCCCTCTCAAAATAAGAGAGACCTGACAAGGAATCTGCATGTTGCAGTTTCCAGTGTTCATAAGCAGTGCTCCACTGTAACATATTAGTCAAACTGTTTACAAGATGGAAAGATTTACCTTCACTATCTAGGAGTTTCCATAAGCAACATTTCTAGGTTATGTTGTAACATGTTTCAGTTCAGTGAACTTTTAATAAAGTGGACAATTGTTAATAATCGCTTGGCAAAATGAGCTCCAATGTTTATAACAAATGTAATTTGGCCTGCTTTTATTAGAACAGAGGAGATGACAGGGTGATTTGATTGGGGTTTTAAAATTACAGAGGGGTTGGACAGAGAGATCGAAACAGGCTAGAAAGAAATATGATTAAAGATGAGGTTTAGGACAAAGAGCAGTCCAAACATTTTTTAGATAGGATGGAATTTTCCGTGCCCGCTGGCATTGGACATCATGGCGTGCATGAGCAGAAAATATGGCAGGAAGGCCAAAAATCAGTTTCACGTGTCTTGAAATGATTTTGCACTCGTCCACTCTGCCCATCAATGGTAGGCCGCGTTTACCACCACCGCACATCGAGAACTTCATTGAAAAACATCTGTATATTATTATAAGCCCAGCTCGATGGAATCCCCCCTCCACGCTGGATCATCTTGGCACAATCATGCTGACATATTTCACAACAGCATTTATAAGGCGTGCACCTGGCGAGCTGCACTTCGAGGGGTACTTGGGGGTGAGCGCACAGTAATGTTGCGCAGTGCTTGTGAGGATCGCCTGTTGGACCTTAAGGCTGAGGCACCACGCATTCAGGCGAGGGCACAAGCCAGTTGCATTTTCCCAGCTGGCTGACAGTGCAGTGCCGTAGCAAGGACTTCACTGCAGTTGTGGGGGGGTGGGGGTCAAGGGCTGCACAGCGGTTGGGATGAGTTCAGGGGTGGAGTGCAAGGGCTGCACAGCGGTTGAAGGTAGTGCACAAGCACATGCGGGGTGTTATGTTTTACTGTGGGGTCGCTTTGCTCGCGAACTGGTTGCACGCTTACCTGTCGGCAGGTGAATCGATTACAATATACATAAGACGCAGAGACCGATATGAAATGAAGCACATGCTATTTATTTACACAAGCAACAGAGCATTAACATGCTGTATGTTTCTCCAACCAGACCCTACTCTAGACTAACATTAACATGGTAGCTCATGCTAAACAGCTATTGGGTCTTACAGTCACATGGTCAATCTGCTCACATTCTCTTAAGGGTGAATTACACCTCAGATTACCACATCCCTCTGCCTTTACTTGAAAGTACATTTTACAATATACTAACTATTTACAAAAATGAACTATTTACAAATTCAGACTCTCAGGAGGCTTTTTTAAATGTGCCGAACATCATAGTTCTACGACTTCGGTTTATCTGAGGCCTCCCTCCCAGGAGTCATCTGTCCACTAGGCTCCCCAGTGGGAACCTGTATTTTTGCCTCTTCAACTCTCTCAGGCTTAACAGGTTTTACAGGTACTTCCAAAGCAAGAGGAGTTCCTTCTACCAGTGGTGTAGGCTCCAACAGGAATGTTTGGTGCACCTTTTCTTGTGGATCTGTTTCCCTTTTCTTGAGGTGATCTACGTGTCTCCTGATTATCTGACCTTCAACCAATATATAGTAGGACAGGGGTCCTGTCACTGCACTGACTTCACCTGATAGCCATTTGGGCCCATCTCCAGTTCTTTGCAAAAATTGCTTCTCCTACAGTGAAGTTTCTTTCACGACTGTGGTAATAGTGTTCATTTTTCTGGGCCTCCTGACTTCTCTCTACCCTCCCCACTAAATTTGGCCTTACAAGGCTCAACCATGTCATGAGACATCCTTTCATTAATAACTCTGCGGGGGCAATACCTGTGGTCAGCAGGAAACATGATAACTTTGTTGCTATGTAGTCCCCCTCTAGTTTTTTTCATTCCGGCCTTAAAGGTCTGGACCGCCCTCTCAGCCAACCCACTGGATGCAGGGTGGTATGGCAAGGTCTTGATATGTGTTATGCTATTGAGACTTGTAAATCTTTGGAGTTCCCCGCTAGTGAATGCTGTTCCATTATCAGACACTATTATCTGTGGTAAACCATGTATCACAAAAGTCTAACATCTGTCTAATGTGGCAGCAGGCTTGGGTGATCGAGCCTCATATATATCCATCCATCTGGAGTGAGTGTCGATAAGTAAGAGGAACATTGGGCCCAAAAAAGTTCCCACGTAGTTAACGTGGAGATGGACCCATGGCCTTCCTGGCCATTCCCAAGGATGCAGTGGAGCAGAAGGAGGCAATTTCTGCACCTTTTGGCTCTACATGCAGCTCGTGACCACGTTTTCAATTTCAGTGTCCATCCCTGGCCACCATAAGTAGCTGCGCACCAACATTTTCATTCTGGAAATGCCAGGGTGAGTGCTATGCAATTCTATCAATGATGGTTGTCTTCCTCTGGGAGGCACAATGACTCTCGCTCCCTGCAGTAAGATGCCATCCTGGCAGGTGAGCTCATATCTCCTGTTAAAATAGGGCTTCATTTTGTCCAACTTTGGCTCATTAGACCATCCCTGCAAGACTTGATCCCTGACGTGAGACAAAACTGGATCGCGGTTGGTCCATTCTCTGATCTGTTTGGCATTCAGTGGTGATGAATCCAGAAAGTTTAATAACAAGGCAAGTTCTTGAGGGATGGGGTCGTCCACAGTGCTGTCCTTTAGAGTAATCAGTCTTTGGATGCGTGCCAAGGTGATTGGGGGTATTGCCTTAACTTCCCCAAACAAGTTTAGTAGTGGCTTATGGTCGGATACGATGGTGAAGTGGCAACCATAGGTGTATTGGTGGAATTTCATAACACCAAATACAATGGATAAGTCTTCTTTCTCTATTTGTGAGTATCTTTGTTCTGTCACACTGAGTGTTCTTGAGATGTAGCCAATGGGACGTTCGGAGCCATCCACCATCTGGTGGGAGAGTATTGTCCCATCCACCATCTGGTGGGATGCATCGCAGATCAAAATCAATTATTCCTTTGGAAAAATGCACCAATAGAGCTGATGAATGTGGTAACTGCTTTACTGCTGTAAAAGCCTGTTGTTGTGGGACTTGCCAAGTCCACCTGTGGTTTTTGTTGAGTAACCCATAAAATGGAGCTGGTACTGTCGACAAATTTGGGAGAAAATGGCCATAGTAGTTAACCATTTCCAAAAAGGACTTGAGTTCTGTGGCATTTTTCGGTGCGGGCGCCTCACGAATAGCTCTCACCTTGTCTTCTACTGAGTGAAGGCCCTGCAAGTTGACCCTATGACCCAGATAAATCACTTATTTTGCTTGGAAGATACATTTTTCCCTTTTCAAGTGTACTCCAGCTTGTGAGAAACGCTTCAATACCTCTGCCAGGTCAGCCAGGTGTTTGGAAAATTGTACAGGTTGTAAGACTCCCTGCCTTTCCTGCCTTTCCAATTCAATATCCACTTTTTCTCATAATGCACAGGGGACTGGCCTTACCTTCAAATATCTGGGGGCTGCTCCAGGATCCACATGGATTTTAGCTTGCAGCCCCTGAACCTTCCCGAGCTCTTCCCTGAACACAGAAGCATATTTCTGTAATAATTCTTACAGATCTTTCATTCTGAGTTGAAGAATCTCAGTCCACTCCAACTTTATTTCCTTAAGCCAGTTCCGACCAAGTAGAGTTGGACCCTCCCCTGCTACCGCTATCAGTGGTATTTCTCTTAGCAGACTGGTTCCATATTGTACTGGAACCTTGCATATACCTTTCACTCGTATGTTTTCACCATTATGTGTCTTTAGTCTGGCATCTGAGTTTTCCAGCTTTAGTGAATGGCCTCCTCCAGATACTTTAACGTGTGTTCCCCTATAACTGTTGTGGATGCGCCTGTATATAATGGGTTTTCTGTTGCTTTCTACTGTCATGTAGATTGGCTGTTTTACCCATTTTTAAATGTGTAGCGAGTAAATATCTGACTCGGTTTCTTCTGGCTCCTCCATTATATAAATTTCACGATTTCTGCCTTTTTGTTTGAAATTTGGCCTAAATCTTTCTTTACAATATTGCATAATGTGCCCATTGCGATGGCGGTAGAAATACTTGGTTCTTCTAAATTGTCATTTGCTTGCAGGCAGCCTGGTTCCAATTCTGCTATTAGGAATGTGGTTTTTATCCGCTAAGCCATTGCTTTCTGCTGGTCTGTTAATGGCGGCTGTTTCCTTGCCTTTCCGTGGAGTCCTGCGCTTCTGTGCCATTTCTAGCCAGTGCCTCCCTTCCAACGTGAAGGACGGAGTCATTTTGTGCTCCCTTGATTGCTCCTGAATCCCTGACTCTCCATTGCGAGCGCCAACTCCAACACCTTGCTGAAGTCTAAATTTGTTTCTGACAACAACCTTTTTTGAATGGCATCTTTGTTAATCCCACACACTAATCGGTCTCTTAATATGTCACTATTCAATGTCCTGAACTCACAGTGCTTTGCCAACTGTTATAAGGCTACTACATAGCAAGCAACTGTCTCTCCAGGGGTGTGACACCTCAAATTGAATTTAAAGCATTGCGTTGTTACCGAGGGCTTCGGTTGAAAGCGGCCTTTCTCTAGATTCTCCAACTCATCAAAGCTCTTGGAACCTGGGGCGTTGGGTGCCGTTAGACTATGAATTAGGCCATGTGTTTTACGCCACATGTCGATAAGAGGCTTGCCCGCCTCTTCTCCTCCCCCGATATGTCATTGGCCAAAAATAAAAACGTGAGGCGTTCAATACAATGTGACCAGTCATCGGTGGTCTGATCAAACGGTTCAATGCAGCCAAATTGTGGCATACTGGAGGGTGATAACTTTGATGACTATGATGAGGGTTTACAATTGTAATGTACTTACAATCAGCCTGCAGGGCAAGGCTGATTCACTACAGTTGAGTTTTCGCAGCTTTCCTTGGTGTCGTCGATTGGCCGTGTTCTGCCTCATCGCCAGTTTTACTGTGGGGTCGCTTTGCTCGCGAACTGGTTGCACGCTTATCTGTCAGCAAGTGAATCAATTACAATATACTGCAGACACAGACCAATATGAAATGAAGCGCATGCTATTTATTTACACAAACAACAAAGCGCACATGATGTGTGCTTTTCCAGTCAGGCCTTACTTGAGACTAACATTAACATGGCAGCCCGTGCTACACAGCTATTGCACCTTACAGTCATATGGTCAATCTGCTCACATTCTCTTAAAGGTATATTACACCTCAGACTACCACAAGTTGGATGTGGGGGGGGATGTGGCCATACATTAGGGAAACCTTGTATAAAGTGACCATTCCTCTGCAGCTGAGACAGTTCAGGCACAGCCGCATTGACGTGCTTGGTGTTGGGCCTCCAGCTTATCTGCCCACTCAAGCAACCAAGAAGCTAGAAAGTGCCACTAAATGCTCCAGAGTTTTTCACCCCTCGGGCACAGACTGCAAACTTATGAGCATTTTAGTGGACTGCAGAACAGTTGGATGACTGGGCATGTTGTACAATCTCCTTCTAAAGCTGGCCATGGAGCAGTTATTGCCAGAGGTGCTCACAGCCCCTTGCAATGCCATCATTCAGGTTTGGACCAGTCTCCCCCATGGTTCAAGCTAACAATGAAGCCTTGCAGTGCGGGTTAGGAGAATGCCTGCACCTGAGCTGAGAGCACAGCATGCAGTCCAGTGGGCAAAGCTGCTGCCAATCGGTCAGGTGAAGTGGGGAGGAGGGGGGTGGGGTTTCGGACAGCCATGCAGCGCACTAAATTCTGGCCTTCCAAGTGGTGGCCAGCACTCTCTGGTATGTGTTAAGGGGCTTTCAGGCTTGACCAAGAGAAGTTCTTAGTACATCCAAACTAACTCACGCATCTCTCTCTTTCAGCCTGCAGGAGGGGCATATCAGGATCATGGAGCCTGGTCACCTCGCTGTATGCCTCAAGGCTTACAGAGAGTGGGGTCAATGGAAAAGAGAGTGACGGAGGCGCCTGGCTGGGCAGAGGGAGGAGCAGCACCACCAGGAAGAAGGGATGACTGGGGCTCCTGCACACTCTGCTGAAGAGCCACAGCCAGCCGCCACTAGTCGCACCTAGCTAGACCCAGGCTCTATAGACAGCGCTTGTCATTTCTGCAAATGGCTGAGAACCAGTGTTGCCCGAAGACTGTGCATGTCCAGAGAACTAGTCGGTCACATCTGCCAGCTACTGCAGGATTTGGCGCCACAGGGACATGGTGGGCATCCACTGCCAATGGCCGTGAAAGTGACTGCGATGCTGAATTTTTATGCCAGTGACTCCTTTCAGAGCTCCACGGGTGACCTCTGTGGGATATCACAAACCTCCACCCACAAATGCATCTGTGAGGTCACTGATGCCATCTTCGCGAAGGCACACAACTTTGTGCATTCCGCCCAGGATCAGGAAAACCAGGATGCAAAAGCACTGGGATTTGCCCAGATCTCAAGTTTTCCACAGGTGCAGGGTGACATCGACTGCACTCACGTGGCGCTTAGATCTCCGTGGCAACAAGCAGCCAACTACGTCAACCGCTATGGTTCCGCTTGTTGAATGTTCACCTGGTGTGCGACCACCACAAATGCATCTTGCAGGCCTGTGCACCATTCCCAGGGAGTGTCCACGGCTCCTACATTCTCAGTAGGCCTCAAATCCCTGACGTGTTCCAGCATCCAGAGAGGCTGCAGGGTTCGCTCCTCAGGGACAAGGGCTATTCACAAAGGATGTGGCTGATGACACCCGTGCAGCGGCTTCAGACTGCAGCAGAGTGTATGTACAATGAGGCTTATGCTGCAACTCACAATTTGGTGGAGCAAACCATCGGAATGTTGAAAATGAGGTTCCGGTGCCTGGACTGGTGTGGTGGAGCGCTGCAATATAGTCCACAGAGGATGTCACGCATCATCATCTCCTACTGAGCCCTTTACAACCTGGCTTTGCAACAATGAGAGGAACTGGCCAAGAAGGAGATGGAGGAGCTTCACGTCCTCTCCGGTGAGAAGGATTTCGATGGGGATGAGTGTGATGAGGTCATCAAAGGCGAGGATGCTGGTGATGAGACAATTGCACTGGCCAGATGAGGCATGCGTGTTTGGGAGGCCCTCATAGCTGCTAGATTCATGGTGGATGGTGACGACATACAGTGAGGAGACACCTTAGATCCTCACATTGCACCTGTGAACCTTTTACTCCTGTCTGACTTATGGCAGTACACACATCCTCTGTGATAAGGGTCCTGTCATGGAGTCTGAAGGCCGACGAACTCCTCCATCGTGCCTTTGAATCTGATATCCCTTCCTGACGTTCCCGAGCTTGCTTGTGCAGCTCCAGCAACTGTTACATGACCGAAACCAGAGGATCATCAGCTGACTCAGTCTCAGCAGATTTCTGGCCTCCAGCAGTCCTATGAGTGCCGGAAACCTGGGAAGTCCCTGCCTGCCACCTGCTGTGGATCAGGTAGTGCAATGTGCTCTCTAGATCGTGACCCCAAGGTGACTCTAAAGCTAGGTCTTGGTGTAGGCATTGGTGTCATCCATCAGTGTCAATGCAAGAGGGGTGCAGGGCACCTCAGTCTCACTCCAGGGATGAGATCACTGATGCAAATTCCATTGGTTATTTCTGGCAGGCAATAGAGGCTTTGAGCTGGCACTGGAAGTGCACATGGTTGCTTTACACAATGTGTGGGATAATAATGGGATAGGAGCGAGGATGTACTGAAGCTGAGGTATGCTCTTTATTAACAATGACGCCTGCCCTTGAGCGCTTCATGGTGTGTGTGCATTGTGAACTTGGCAAGGGTCAGGCCTGGCCTTGAGGGCCCAATGTGTCTCTTAAAGAGGAGGCATTTTAATGTCTGGCAGGTAAATGTTTGACATTGTCATGCTCAGGTGGTCTGCATCCATATTAAGCTGAGGATAAATGCAGCCTAAGATCCCTAACTGAGAGTGCCAGATGTCAGCGTGATTTGGAAGAATGCACCACAGATGCTTGAGTCATCTCTAAAGGGACTTGGAGCAGCGGAATGCCATCGGCTGCCTTGTCCCAGCTGTGAATTATCTGATTCACCATCGATGTTACGCAGATTGCATAGTTCAGTTGCTTCAGATGGATCTTCCTGAGCAGGCTACGAGACCACTGAGGACCGACCTGGCTCTTGGATAGTGCTGTTACAACTGGGATGCTGAAGTGAAGCAGAAGAGGCAGACCTTCTGACATCTGATGCCAGGACTCTCTCCTCCAGTTAGCACCTCAACTCAGTAAGGACACATGCTCCCGAAGCTTCATCATCATTCAAAGGATCAGGACAATGTGAATCTGATGTGTAACTATTCACTCTCATATTGAAGTGCATGGGTGAAATGAGAGGAATTGCAATACTGGAACTCATGGTGGCCCATGATAATGGACCCTTGTCCAAGAGGGTACTCACTACAATTCGTCATCCTCCTGGTGGAATCTGGTGACTATCAGGGCCCCACGTGCACTCCTGCCTCATCTGTCTCATGCTATGGCCTCTTCCCCTGCAGCTTCATCTTCCTCAAATCCATCATCCTCATTCCTTCGCTGTCCTCCTCATCGGAGGAGACGTGCAGCTCCTCCATCTCATCATCTGGCAAGCCTCTCCCTTTTGCAGTGCCAGGTTGTGCAGCACGCAGCAAGCCACGGTGATCTGTGAGACCCTGTGGTGCTGTACTGGAGTGCCCTGCCAGATTTGTCCAGGCATTGGAATCACATCTTTAGGATCCCTATGGTCTGCTCCACTAATGCTCGGCTAGTGCCATGAGCCTCATTTTACCTTCCCTCTGCAGGAGTCTAAGACTGCCACACAGGCGCCATCAGCCACGTCCTTTGCGAGTACCCTTTGTCACTGAGGAACTAGCCCTGGGTCATGTGTGGTCCTTCAAAGATGTTTGGGATCTGCGTTCTCCTCAAGATGTATGAGTGTGGACAATTCCTGGGTATCTGGTGCAGGCCTGCATGATCAGTTTCTTATGGTCGCAGACCAGCTGTACATTGAGCGAGTGGTAGCCTTTCCGGCTTATGTATCAGATTGCTTGTTGCCAGGGAGCTTTTATAACCATGTGAGTGCAGTCTATGGCACTCTGCACCTGTGGGAATCCGGCAATCTCAGCAAAGCCCAGTGCTCCGATGTCCTGGCTTGCTTGATCTCTGTTGAAGTTGACATAATTGTGGGCCTTGGAAAAAAGGGCATCTGTGGCCTCATGAATGCATTTGTCCGTGGACATTTGAGAGATCCCACAGAGGCCTCCATTGGAGCCCTGGAAGGAGCCACTGGAGCAGAAGTTCAGAGCAGCCGTTACTTTCAGATCCACTGGCAACGGATGCCCGCCCAGTCCCCGTGGCACCAATTCCTGGAGAATGTGGTAAATGTGGGTCACCAGATCCCTGGTCATGCGGAGCTGCAAGCAACACTGGTTCTCGCTCATCTGCAGGCAAGACATGCGAGTTCTGTAGACCCTGGGTCTTGCAAGCCACCTACACACGATGGGCAGGGTTTTTGGGTTGTCAGGCGGGCGTGGCGGGCGTGGGAAATGGTCCACCACCTGTGGTTGGTCCCCATTAATTGGCTAGCCAGTGTGAAACGCACGTTGAAAGGCTCAGCGCTGCCAGGGTGGGGGCGGGAGGAGGGTTAGCGCTAAAGTCTGTGCAAGCGTGGTGGGGGGACACTCAATGAAAGCTCCCTGAAGGCAGAAACCTGAAAAAGAATTTGAAAATCAGAAATAAAGAGCTGGAAATTCTGAAAGAAATGTCCCACATAGGGCTTACTCACATGAACATATACAGGGTAAAAACTATGTCAAAACATTTTTTTTTAAGTAATGTCAGAAACCGCATCCCACCATGGATGAGGTTTCCTCAAAAATGCAAAGGCCGCCTGGACAATTTGCTTGCCCGCCAACCATAAGGTTGGATGGGCAGGAAAAAACCTCCCTTAATTAATACTTTAATGGCTTTAATAGGTCTTTTAATTGTCGATGGGCATGCTGCCAACTCTTGCGTTCGCCCCCCAACTGAAATATCGTGCGAGCGCACGATGACATCAAGACACTCACCTGACATCATCACGTTCTTTTACGCCCAGGTTGGGCGTACCCCCACCCACGGGACATAAAATTCTGCCCAATGTCTCTCTGAGCCTCATCTCCTGCATCCAGAGGGGGTCCTGCTGGCCCTTGGTCTTGAGGGCCTTGCTCCTCCCTTTTGCGATTCAGGTGCCTCCATCGCAATCTTCTCCTTCTCTCCTGCCTGTGAGCGATAATGCAGGCAGTGATAAATCCAGCCTCCATCTTCCTGATGGTCTCCCCTCTGCAGTATCAATGAGAAACAGACAAGTGTCAGCATTAGTCTCTTTCTATCAATGACTCAGTGAATGCGAGTTCAAGAGCTGATTTCCGTGTAATGAACTTGCCCCTGAAATGATGGCCCCTGCGGAATGTGTATCAGGATCTCCACCCCCTCCCCACTGCCCGCAATATGAATGTCTACTATGACATTGTTTTGGCCAGGCACTTGGAAGTTCTGTTTTCAGCCCAGGCACTGGGAGCCTCATTCTTTGCACTCTAATACTAACCTCTTGGGAATAAACATGAGGGTAAATGTTCATTTAGGAAATGGGATTATTTGAGGGGGGCCTGAAGCTTCTCTTCAGTGCACTGTCCAGCGCCAACTTTCTGACAGGCTCCTGGAGCTTGTCCATTCATCCAGTTGCTCTGGAGTTCACAATTACTCTGGGGAACTTCCATTCTGGAACAAGGAGTTAAAACAAGGAGATTGATTAGTGTCATTTTGCAGGATTAGTCTCGCATGAATGAGCATCTTTGCTTCACTTTCCTGATTCCCTGCACTGTCATTGAAAGGTTCCTAACATGTCTCAGCCGTGCCTCTCTCCTCATTTGGGAATGCACAGTTCATTTGCATGCCAATGTGATCAGCTTCCCCCCCTGCCCACCATGCATGCAGCTGCCCTCCAATCTACCCGCAGAGCCCTCAGCTGCTCCTTATTTTAATTTTTCACTGTGCCATCGCTGCAGGTTGGAAGATGGTAGTTCAGAACTCTCATTGCCAGCTTGGACCCTCCTTGTGTACGTATGGAAACCCCTCCCATCAGCCTGGAGGAGCTTCATGTTCAGGTTTCCCTCCTTCACAGACCTCCCTGTCCACCCCCTGCACTCCTTGATCCTGTCGTGCTTCTGCTGCATGTCTATTTGTTAGTCCCTGAACATTTTGAAGTGGATGTGCCTATAGCCTGTGTGGACCTCACCCATCCCCATCTTGAGCCATTTATACTGTTCAACATATACCACAACCCACACCTTCCCCCCAGCCAGATGTCTGAGTGTAACCTTCCCCACTCATAACCCCCAGCCCTGCAGCTCCTTCTCCTGTCTGAAGCCACGCCCTCCTTCCCCAGTACAGGCCTGGCCTTGCAGCCCCTTCCCATGCCTGAGGTCAGTTCTCCCACTTCCCCAGTGCAGCCCTAACCCTGCAGCCCATTAAAAGCAACCCCCGCCTTACTGCTGGTCTGGTAGGTAGAGACTTGCCTGTGACTACCCCCTGAAAGTGATGTGGTGTTGCCCGTGCAGCCCAGCACTGATTCCTGTGAGCGCAGCGTGATGCAAGGTAAGTGAACTAACCTCGAAGTGATGAGCGAAATGAAGGTTGCCAGATGCACATCGCTTATATCCTGTTGTGAAAGATGTTGTTCTAATTGAACACCAAAGTGGCCTGATGATCCAACGTGGGGGGATGGTTCCGGCGAGCAGGGCTTATAATGAAATGCAAATGTATTAAAATGATGTTCCCAACGTGCCACAGCAGGAAATGCAACCTGCCATTGATGGCTGGAGCAGATGATTGCAAACTGATTTCACAATGATGTGAAAACGATTTTTGGCCCTCTTGCCATATTTTCCTCTCCTGCCTGCCATGATGCCTGCTGTGAATGGGGCAGAAAATCCCAGCCATAATTTCTTCTGGGAACCCATAAGCAGCAAACAAACTATGCAAAATATCTAGTTTTGCTAATTATTGTTTAATTCTTTGGAAATCCCTCAACCCACTTCAAATAGCTATCGATCACAATGAATAGCTGTTGCCCTTCAAATTCATCGAAATCTATGTGCAGCCCTTTCCACACTCCAGCTGGCCATTTCCATGGTTGCAAAGGTACCATTGGTGGCTCCTCTTCTACTACTTGACATGCTCTACACTGTTTCACTGTTCCCTCTATGTCCTTATCTAACCCTGGCCACCAAAGATAGCTCCCTGGGCCATGACCCCACCACTGAACATCAAGCCATTGTTTCTAGGACTGGCACTGACCTCATCTCCTCTAGAGATCTTCCCTCCACAGCTTCCAACCTCATAGTCTCCCAACCTCAAATGGCCCGCTTCTACCTCCTACCCAAAATCCATAAACAGACTGTCCCGGCAGACCAATTGTGTCAGCCTGTTCCTGCCCCACGGAACTCATTTCTTGCTATCTTGGCTCCATTCTCTCTCCCCTTGCCCAGTCTCTTCCCACCTACATCCATGATTTCTCTCACGCCCTACACCATATCAACAATTTCCAGTTCCCTGGCCCCAACCACCTCCTCCTCACCATGGACATCCAATCCTTCTACACCTCCATCCCCCACTGGGATGGTCTGAGGGCTCTCCGCTTCTTTCTTGAACAGAGGCCCAAACAATCCCCATCCACCACCATTCTCCTCTGTCTGGCTGAACTTGTTCTCTCACTGAACAATTTCTCCTTAAACTCGTCTCACTTCTTCCAGATAAAAGGTGTGTCTATGGGTACCCGCATGGGCCCCAGTTATGCCTGTCTCTTTATGGGGTATGTGGAACATTCCTTGTTCCAGTCCTACTCAGGCCCCCTCCCACAACTTTTTCTCCGGTACATCGATGACTGCTTCGGTGCTGCTTCATGCTCTTGTCTGGACCTGGAAAAATGTATTAATTTTGCTTCCAATTTCCACCCCTTCATTATTTTCACATGATCCATCTCTGACACTTCCCTTCCCTTCCTTGACCTCTCTGTCTCAATTTCTGGTGATAGACTGTCCACCAATATTCATTACAAGCCTACCAATTCCCACAGCTGCCTCGACTACAGCTCCTCACACGCCGCTTCCTGTAAGGACTCCATCCCATTCTCTCAGTTCCTTCGCCTTCATTGCATCTGTTCTGATGATGCCACTTTCCAAAACAGTTCCTCTGACATGTCTTCCTTCTTCCGTAACCGAGGTTTTCCACCCACGGTTGTTGACAGGGCCCTCAACCGTGTCCGGCCCATCTCCCCCGCATCTGCCCTCACACCTTCCTCTCCCTCCCAGAACCATGACAGGGTCCCCCTTGTCCTCACTTATCACCCCACCAGCCTCCACATTCAAAGGATCATCCTCTGCCATTTCCGCCAACTCCAGCATGATACCACCACCAAACACATCTTCCCTTCACCCCCTCTGGCGGCATTCCACAGGGATCCTTCCCTCCGGGACACTTTTGTCCACTCCTCCATCACCCCCTATACCTCAACCCCCTCCCACGGCACCCTTCCATGCAACCGCAGAAGGTGCAACACCTGCCCTTTTACTTCCCCCCTCCTCACCGTCCAAGGGCCCAAACACTCCTTTCAAGTGAAGCAGCATTTCACTTGCACTTCCCTCAATTTAGTCTACTGCATTCGGTGCTCCCAATGCGTTCTCCTCTATATTGGAGAGACCAAACGCAGACTGGGTGACTGCTTTGTGGAACACCTTCAGTCTGACCACAAGCATGACCCAGACCTCCCTGTCACTTGCCATTTCAACACACCACCCTGCTCTCATGTCCACATGTCCGTCCTTGGCCTGCTGCAATGTTCCAGTGATGCTCAACGCAAACTGGAGGAACAACACCTCATCTTCCGACTAGGCACTTTACAGCCTTCCAGACTTAATATTGAGTTCAGCAACTTTAGATCATGAACTCTCTCCTCCATCCCCACCCCCTTTCCGATCCCCCTTTTTCCAATAATTTATAATTTTTTATATATATTTTTTTTCTGTATATATTTTTCGTTTCCCACCGATTTCCATTATTTTTAATCCATTGTTTTATCTCCACCTTTTAGCTTATTTCGATCCCTTCCCCCCACCCCACCCCCACTGGGGCTATCTGTCACTTGCTCATCCTGCTTTCTACCCTTAATGTCATCATTAGCACATTCCTTAACTCATATCACCATTGTCAACACCCCTTTGACCTTTTGTCTATGACATCTTTGGCAATCTCTTCTTTGCCTCCACCTATCACTAGCCCTCTATCCAGCTCTACCTGTCCCTCCCCCCTTCAACCAGCTTATATTCCACCTCATTTCTATATTTCTTAGTTCTGATGAAGAGTCATACGGACTCGAAACGTTAACTGTGTTCCTCTCCGCAGATGCTGTCAGACCTGTCGAGTTTTTCCAGGTGTTTTTGTTTTTGTTTTAGCTCCTCTTTAGACTCTTTGCTAAACTCATCCCCAAGTGTTGATCATGAAGATCACATAGCAACTGTGATTTTCACCTTTCAGGAATTACCATTCTGACTCTCCACATAACACAACGGACAACTCATTCTTATGCATAAAATATGGCCTGATTTCTAAATCCAGTGTTGGCCACCCATTTGCAATGTAGCCATATATTCTTGCCAATTCAGGGTCCCTGCGACTTATCCTACCAAAGTCATTTGTTGTGACTGGCAACTCATTTACATGTGAAAAAAATATATGTTTTGCTTGTTGGGTTATACCTCAGATGGGGATGGTCATCTAGACAACACATCAGCATTATGATGATCTTCCAATCATCTATATTTAGAGCAGGATTTTACGTTCGTCAGGCGGGCGCACCCAACCCGATCCGCCATAAAATCACACACAATAACGTCAGGCGAGCATCCCGACGTCTTCGCGCACTGTCTCGATCTTTCAGTTCGCGGGTGCGCGCAAGAGTCGGCAGCATGCCCACCGACAATTAAGAGGCTTATTAAGGCCTTTAAGCAATGAATTAATTTGTATTTCTCGCTATCTGCCCGACCTTACGGTTGGCGGGCGGGCGAATAGGCCAGGCGGCCTTTGCATTTTTAACAAAACCTCATCCACGGGCAGGATGAGGTTTCCAACGGTAAATAAAAATCCATTTAATATTTTTCACCATCAATTTAAACATGTCCCTCATCATGTGACTGAGTCACATGTGGGGACATGTTTATATCATCTTTAAAATCTTTAATTTCGTTTCTCCAATTCTTCAGCTCCCTGAGGCAGTTCTGTGCCTTCAGGGAGCTTTCAGCACACGCGCCCCCGCGCATGCGCAGACCTCTGCGCTTTCCCTCCTCCCGCCCCCACCCCGGCAGCGCTGAGCTCCTCAGCGTGTGTTTCACGCTGGCTGGCTGTTAATTGGCTGGCCAGCATGAAATCGCGGTCGGGGGCCAATTGTGGGCGGCAAGCCGTTTCCCGGCCACTCCCAGGCCTGCCCGCCGTGTCCACCCGACAAACAGAAAATCCTAGCCTTAATGTCATACTGATAAGCAGGCAGAACCAAAGTCCATCTCTACATGCGAGCTGCAACAAAAATGGGTACTGGAGACTTTGGATTCAAAACAGCCGTCGATGGCTTATGATCAATTTCGATTGTAAAACTAAGACCACACAAGCATTTATGAAATCTTCTTACTCCAAAAATCAAAGACAATGCTTCACATTCTATCTGAGCTTAATTTCTCTCACTGGCACTAAGGATGCATGAGGTAAATGAGGTCTCTCCTCACCCCTATCCAACACATGAGAGATCACAGCACCTAATCCATATGGAGAGGCATCACATGCTAGCTTAATTTTTGGGGCACATCATAACGTTTTTTTGTTTTCAAGAAGGAGTTAGAAAGAGCTCTTGGGGTGAAAGGGATCAAAGGATACGGGGAGAAAGCGGGAGCAGGCTATTGAGTTGGATGATCAGCCATGATCATATTGAATGGCGCAGCAGGCTCAGAGGGCTGAATGGCCTACTCCTGCTCCTAGTTTCTATGTTTCTATGGAATGCTGTGGGTGAGAGGCAGAAGCTGTGCTACTCAGGGCTTGTTTGGATCATTTAGTATTATCTAATTTGAATTTATAAGTATTTCTGTTATATTCAGTGATTTATTTTGCAAGTTATTCCAACTGGGAATGCACAGTGCTGCACATGTATGATACAGTACTTCAACTTGTATATTGGTTTTTCCAGGCAAGAAATGTCCTAAGGAATGCAACTCCGGCTTTAACATTGATTCCCATGGAACCCTTTGTTGTGTTATTATAATGGTATAATCCTTGGGCTCATTTACTACACAAGAGACGAGACACCAATTGCTCATGAGGGATTGGGTAAACATGTTGTGGGCCCATTTATTAAGATTAGGCACATTATACATAGGGCAGGATTTTCCCTTTGTCGGACAGGTGGGGCGGGCGGGTCCAGGAACGCCCGTGATTGGGCTCTGACCGCGATTTCACGCTGGCTGGCCGTTAAACACATGCTGAGTGCTTCAGTACTGCCGGGGTGGGGGCGGGAGGAGCGTGAGCACTGAAGTATGCACATGCACAGGGGTGTGCTCACTGAAAGCTCCCTGAAGGCACAGAGCTGCCTCAGGGAGCTGAAGACTTTTAAAATGAAAAATAAAGATTCTATAAATAATATAAACATGTCCCCACATGTGACTCAGTCACATGAAGAGGGACATGTTAGAAATGATTTTTTAAAAATGTTATTTTTTTTTTAATTTACTGTTGGAAACCTTATCTTGCCTGTAGATGAGGTTTCGCTAAAAATACAAAGGCCGCCTGGCCTATTTTCCCACCTGCCAACTGTAAGGTTGGATGGGCAGTGAAAAATTCGACTTAATTTCTTGCTTAAGGGCCTTAATAGGCCTCTTAACTGTCGGCGGGCGCACTGCCGACTCTCGCTTGTCCGCCAACTGAAATATCACGCGATTGCGGTATGATGTCAGGATGCTCGCCTGACATCATTGCACACTATTTTACTCCCAATCTGGTCAGGTGCAAGCCTGCCCGCGGGATAAAAAATTCTGTCCATAAGGTTGAAGTTTGAAGAAATCAGAGCTGTGTGTGTGTGTGTGTGTGTGTGCTCTGCTCAAAGCAAAAGTAAAACTAAGACTGGATCACATGACACATTTCCCTTCTAGCGATGTCATGCTGATATCACTTAAAGGCATATTACAGCACCCTTGATTCACATAAAATAGTTTCACTTAAAATCGCGATTTTCAAGAACGCAGCCACAACTTACAGTGAGGATTTACCAAACTTTCATGCATTTGCAACAGCCTTGCCCCAAGTGGAGGTGAGGCAAAGTAGGCTTTTCCCTCTGTTGGTTCCTTCACCACCTGTCGCAGGCCCAGTCTGGCAGTTACGTCCTTCTTGACTTGGCCAATTTGGTAAGTATTTGTGCTACCAAGCCAGTCATGCTGATGCACATTGAAGCCCCTCTCCCAGAGCACTGCAATAGAGAATAGTAAGTTAATAAGTGGGATCAGAGTAAGAGGAAAGTAATAAAGTCTAAATCGGGGTTACTGTGCAATTATATGAATGCACTGAGTGTGGTTAATAAGATTGGTGAGTTACCGGTGCAGATTGACATGTGGAAATATTATGTTGTGGTTATAACAGAGACTGGCCCAAAGAAGGGTAGGACTGGATGTTAAGTATTCCTGAATACAAAGTGTTCAGAAAAGAAAGGAAGGAAGAAAAGAGGGAGGGGTAGCGGTATTGATTAAGGAGAACATTGCAGTGCTGGAGAAAGTGGATGACCCAGTGGGGTCTGTAGTATAAGGGTCTGGCTTATAAAAGGTTAACGTGGGATTGAGCACACTACCTCCCACACAGTGGTTCTTGGGAATGAGGTGGGCCAAGTGGACCAAGTGTCATTTAGAGGACAGTGATCATCGTATCGTAAGGTTTAGGCTGCCCGTGGAGAAAAACAAAGAAAAATCCAGAGTAAGAATAATTAACCGGGGGAAAGCCAACTTCAACGGGGTGAGTGTGGATCTGCGCTGAATAAATTGAAATCAAAGGTTGGCAGGAAAACAGTAACTGAACAGTGAGCTAGCTTCAACAAAGAGATAGTTCAGTCACAGTCAAAGCATGAAAGAGAAAGCTAGGACAAACAAATCCAGAGCTCCCAGGATGACAAAAGAGACAGAAATTAAGATAAGGAAGAAAAAGTGCACTTATAACAGATGTCAGAAAATACAACTGAAAACCGTGCTGAAAATAGAAGGTTCAGAGGGGAGGTGAAAAAGTGAATAAGAGAAGCAAAGAGGGAATATGAAAAGAGACTGGCAGCTAACATAAAAGGGAATCCCAAAGTCTTCTAAGGGGATTTACGCAGGTATTGAATGAATATTTTGCATCTGTCTTTGCCAAGGAAGAATATGCTACCCAGGCCTTGGTGAAAGAGGAGGAAATTCAGTCACGAGAAGGGTTTAAAATCGATGAGGGGGTGGTATTGGATAGGTTATCGGTACTTAACATTGGTAAGGCATCAGGATGAGATACATCAGAGGATACTGAGGGAAGTGAGGGATACTGAGGGAAATTGTGGAGGCACTGGCCATAATATTTCAGTCTTCCTGACCTCAGGGGTGGTGCCAGAGGACTGGAGAATGGCAAATGTAACATCCTTGTTCAAAGAAGATAAACACAGCAACTACAGGCCACTCAGTTTAACCTCGGTGGTGGTAAAACTTCTAGAACCAATAATTAGAGACAAAATTAATAGTCATGTGGAAAAATACAGGCTAATTAAGGAAAGCTAGCATGGATTTCTTAAGGGAAAATCATTTTTAACTATTTTGAAGAGATGACAGTGATGCTGTTGATGTGGTGTACATGGACTTCCAAAAGGCATTTGGTACAGTGCCGCACAACAGACTTATCAGTTACAGCTCATGAAATAAAAGGGAAAGTAGCAATATGGGCCTGAATTTTTTGGATGGTGGGGTCTCGCTTCCCAAAAGAGTGCGAAGTGGCTGCAGGCTGGACTTCCACCCCTCACTCGGGAAGAAGTCCCGCCTTCGAGAGCTGATTGGCTGGAAACTCTCCAATCTCTGCAGCAACAGCGCTACAGAGGATAGAAGAAGAAATGCAGGAGAACACCCGAGAGTAAGGGCAGAATCGTCTGTGCCCACTGACGTCGGGCATGGTTGGTACTGTGAGCAGACAATATGGTGAGAAGGCCAAAAATCGGTTTCACGACGTCATGAACCAGTTTGCAATCGTCCACTCAGCCCGTTGGTGGTGGGCCGCATACCCCACCATCGGATGTCGGGAACCTCATTGTAATACATCTGCATATCATTATAAGGCCAGCCTGCCGGAATCATCCCCCCGTTGGATAGTCCGCCCACATCAGCATGCAATCACACCGATGTGATTCACAACAACATACAAAAGGCGTACAGATGGCGGATAGTGCTTTGAGGGGAACTCGGAGGTGAGTACACAGTAACATTGCACAGCACTCGCCCGGTCGCCTGTTGGACTTCAAGGTTGAGGGGCATTGTAGGCGTGGGGCCAAGAGCTGCCCTGCGGTTGGGGTGAATTCAGGGTGGGGGCAAGAGCTGCCCTGTGGTTGGGGTGAATTCAAGGTGGGGCCAAGAGCTGCCCTGCGGTTGGGGTGAATTCAGGGTGGGGGCAAGAGCTGCCCTGTGGTTGGGGTGAATTCAAGGTGGGGCCAAGAGCTGCCCTGCGGTTGAAGGTAGTGCACAAGCACGTGTAGGGTGCGGGGTGCGGGGGAGGGAAGCACATGTGGGTTGCGGGGGAGGGAAGCACATGCGGGGTGCGGGGGAGGGAAGCACATGCGGGGTGCGGGGGAGGGAAGCACATGCGGGGTGCGGGGGAGGGAAGCACATGCGGGGTGTGGGGGAGGGAAGCACGTGTGGGGTGCGGGGGAGGGAAGCACGTGTGGGGTGCGGGGGAGGGAAGCACGTGTGGGGTGCGGGGGAGGGAAGTGGCCATGCATTAGGGAAACTTTGTAAAATTTGACAATTCCTCTGTAGCTGAGACTGTTCGGTTGCAGCCACATTGACATGCAGAGTCGGACCTCTAGTTTACCTGCCCACTCATGCAATGCTCCAGAGCTTTTCACCCCTCGGGCACAGACTGTAAACTAAAGAGCATTTTAGTGGACTGCAGAACAGTTTGATGACTGGGCACATTGTAAAATCTCCTTGCTAAAGCTGACCGTGGAGTAGTCACTGGTGGAGGCACTCACAGCCCCTTGCAATCTCAACATCCTGGTTTGGACCAGTCTCCCCCATGGTTCAAGCTAACAGTGCAGCCTTGCAGTGCAGGTTAGGAGAATGCCTGGGCCTGAGCTGAGAGCACAGCATGCAGTCCAGTGGGCAAAGCAGCTGCCAATCGGTCAGGTGGAGTGGGGCGGAGGCGGGTGAGGTTTCAGGCAGCCATGCAGCACACTTGGGCCATCCAAGTGGTGGCCAGCACTCTCCGGGATGGGTTAAGGAGCCTTCAGACTTAAGCAAGAGAGGTTTTTAGTATACCCAAGCCAACCCATGTGTCTCTCTCTTTCATCCTGCATGAGAAGTACATTAGGAGCATGGAGCCTGATGACCTAGCTGTATTACCTTGTGACTTACAGAGAGCGGAGACGATTGAGAAGAGAACGACTGAGGCGCCTGGCTGTGCAGAGGAAGGAGCACACTCAGGAAGAAGGGGCGGCTGGGTCTCCCACACACGCTGCGAGCTGTCGTTAGTCAGCGCCTAGCTAGACCTAGGGTCTATAGATGCCACCTTTCATTCCTGCAGATGACCGCAAGCCAGTGTCACCGAAGACTGTGCATGTCTAGAGTACTGGTCAGTCACATCTGCCAGCTACTGCAGGATTTGGCACCACAGGGACATGGATGGCATCCACTGCCAGTGGCCATAAAAGTGACCGTGGCACTCAATTTTTACAGCAGTGGTTCCTTCCAGGGCTCTGTGGGTGACCTCTGTGGGATATCACAAGCCTCTGCCCATAATCACATCCAGGAGGTCACAGATGCCATCTTCGCGAGGGCACACAACTTTGTGCATTTTGCCCGGGACCAAGAGAGCCAGGATGCAAGGGCAATTGGATTTGCCCAGATCTCCAGTTTACCACAGGCACAGGATGCGATTGACTGCACTCACGTGGTTCTCAATCTCCTTCGCAACAAAGGGTCAACTGTGTCAACCGCAAGGGCTCCCATTCACTGAATGTGCAGCTGGTGTGCGACTACCACAAGTGCAGCCTGCAGGTCTGCGCACGGTTTCCACGGAGTGTTCACGACTCCTACATTCCCAGTCGGTCACAGATCCCTGGAGTCTTCCAGGGTCCACAGAGGCTGCAGGATTGGCTCCTCAGCGACATGGGCTGCCCACAGAGGATGAGGCTGATGACGCCTGTGCAGTGGCCTCAGACTGCAGCAGAGTGAAGGTATAATGAGGTTCATGCTGCAGTTCACACCTTGGTGGAGCAAACCATCCGGATGCTGAAAATGAGGTTCCGGTGCCTGGATCAGTCTGGTGGAGCCCTGCAATACAGTCCACAGAGGGTATCAGATGTCATCATCACCTGCTGCACCCTTTACAGCCTGGCGCTGCGACCGGGAGAGGAGTTGGCTGAGGAGGAGACACTGGAGCTGGACATCTCCTATGGTGAGGAGGACATTGACGGTGATGAGGGTGAAGAGGCCCTTGAAGGCAACAATGACGGCGATGATGCCCTTGCACTGGCCAAATGAGGCAGGCGTGCTTGGGAGGCCCTCATAGCTGCTAGATTTGTGGAGGATGATGACAACATGCAGTGAGGAGACACCATGGATCCTCACATTGCATCTGAGAATATTTGACTCCAGTCTGGCTTATGGCAGCACACATACCCTCTCTGATAATGCTCCTGTCATGGAGATACAGTGGACGCCCTAATAGTCGCTTGATTGCAGGAGGATGATGATGACATGCAGTGAGGACACACCATAGATCTTCACATAGCTATTGAGAATGCTTGACTCCTGCCTGGTCGGGGGCAGCTCGCTTGCGCTCTGTGTTCAGCGTCATATCACGGAGACACAGCAATGAAACTTTAAAAGCATCTGATCCTTTGTCCACCTTCAGCACCAGACCCCTTGAGGAACACAGTGTCACTGGTCACAGATGCTGAAGAGATGGGGGCCAGCCCCACCTTAAAGGTGCTGAGAGCACACAGAGAGAGAATGACAGAACTCTGCCCACGACATTCTGGCAGCAATGCAAGCACCGTTGAGGTGCAGGCATCACTAATATGTCCAGGGAGCGTGAGGCCAGACAATCACTTTGGTCTGAAGGCTGCACAGAGCACAGAGAAGAGGCCCTGGACTGAGACACCTACCTTCATCTTGTGCAGAAAGGTTTCACATCTGAGTGACACGAACACTGCTCATCAGAGCAAGAAGCCACAGGCAGGGTGACATTCTTGGGAGTTTATTGACAATAGTGAACAGTATGTACAAGTGCTTAACACCCGTGCCTAGACTGTGCAACCTTTTGTTTTGCTTGCATTTCAGTCCCACGCTCCTGATCTATAGGCACCCAGTGGGGGAGTGGGGAGGGAGGAGGACCTCCTCGTGAACCTGCTCCTGGGCCTGGCCAAGTTGGCCATTAACAGGTCCAGGCAGCGGGCAATCGGGAGGGTCGGCTGGTCCAACTGTTTGCCCATCTTCCGCGGCTATGTTCGCTGCCAGGTGTCCCTTGGGAGGGAGCAGGCGGTGTCTGCTGGCACCGTCGAGGCCTTCCATGCCCGGTGGGCACCGCGGGGACTGGGGTGCTTTATCAAACCCCTTAATCACATTTTGATTTAATGTTGGTAAGTTTCCTTTTGCATTTTGTCTTTTGTTTTTGCAGATTCCCTCAGGGGCTGCCTTTTACTTTGTCTCTGATTTGTTAATTTAGTTTATTTGTTTTGTAACAAAAGAGCTACTGGCACTTTAACAATATGCTGCTGGAGGATGAGCGGTTCCTGGACTCGTTCCATCATTTCTGGGCCGGCTGGAGAAGGAAGCAAGGCCCCGATGGGACGTGGGCAAGGCCCACATCTGCATCTTCTGTCAGGAGTACATGAGGGGTTCGACAAAGAGGCAGAAATCCAGGGTCAAGTTGTTGGAGAAGTTGGATCCCTTCGATATCATTTGGATTTAATTTTGATAAGTTTCCTTTAAATTTTGTCTTTGTTTTTGCAATTTCCCTTTAAGGGGCTGCCTTTTACTTTATCCCTGATTCTGTTCATTTAGTTTAGTTGTTTGGACTCAAAAGAGTTACACCCTCCTGATTGGGCACAGGCATGCTTGTTGCTGCCTGAGCTGCAGTTGACAGTGGGTGTTGCTGTCTGCTGTGGTTGCTCCTGCTCCTGCTGCTACTAATATTACTGCTATGGTAGTTTTCCCTCCCTTCCTTGAAAGAGGAGGAGGACTACTGCTAACCAGGAGGTTGGGAAAGAAGAAACAAGAAAGGGGTGGACTTTGCAGACTAGTACATCCTGCTGCTGCTGGGTAGGGCCTAGCAAGGCCTTAGCAGCCTGGGAGCAGGGGTTCAGAGAGAGCTGCGGGGTGGGGACCCCGCTCCAGCCAGAAGGGGGAGGACTGATACTGTGCAGGAGGTGGGTGCCTGGGGGAGGGAAAGAAGTTAAGACTCTTTAAACTGTTTAAACAATAACAATAGAATAATTATATTCGGTGATTTCAACTTTCCCAACATTAATTGGAATTAGACATAGTGTTAAGGGCTTGGATGGAGTGGATTTCGTGAAATGTGTGCAGGAGAACTTTTTAGGTCAATATGTTGAGGGTCCAACAAGGGATGGTGCAGTGCTGTACCTAATTCTGGGGAATGAAGCCGGACAGGTGGTTGAGGTGGTGGTGGGGGGAGCATTTTAGTGATAGCGAACACAACATGGTACAGTTTAATTTTGTTATGGACAAAGAAATCGACAAGTTGCAAAAAAATGTTTTGGATTGGGGGAGAGTGGATTTTAGTAAAATAAGGCAGGATCTGGGCAAGGTAGACTGGGAACAGCTACTTGTGGGGAAATCTACAGAGGAACAGTTGTGGGGGGGGGGTTCAAAAAGGAAATGGGGAGGGTACAGGCTCAACATGTTCCCTCTAGGGTGATAGGAAGGAGTAACAAGCCCAGAGAGCCATGGATGACCAGAGATATTCAGGTTACGATGAGAAGGAAAAGAGAGGCTTTCAGCAGGTACAAGGGAAGCAAATCAGCAGAGGCATTAGTGGAGTACAGAAAGTGCAGGGTGGAGCTTAAGAAAACAATTCGGAGAGCAAAGAGGGGATATGAGAAAGCTCTGGCTGGTAGAAGTAGGGAAAATCCCAAGATATTCTTTAAGTATATCAATGGGAAGAGGATAACCAGGGAAAGAGTAGGGCCCATAAGGGACCAAGGGAGCAATCTATGGGTGGAGCCAGAGGACATCGCTAGAGTGTTGAATGAATACTTCACATCCATCTTCACCCAAGAGAATGAGGATGAAGGTATGGAGCTTGGGGAGAGAGACTGCGAGGTTATTAAGCAAATTGACATAGGGAGTGACAAGGTATTGGAGGTGTTGGCAGGCTTAAAAGTGGACAAATCTCCAGGTCCGGATGATTTGTGTCCCAGACTGCTGAGGGAGGCAAGGGAGGAGATCGCAGGAGCTCTGACCCAAATTTTTAATTCCTCTCTGGTCACGGTCGGGGGGGTGGGGGTGGTGCCAGAGGACTGGGGAACAGCTAATGTGGTTCCGCTATTTAAGAAGGGTTGTAGAGATAAGCCAGGGAACTACAGGCCAGTGAGTCTCACGTCAGTGGTAGGGAAACTATTGGAGACATTTCTGAAGGAGAGAATCTATCTCCAATTGGAGAGGCAAGGTTTGATCAGGGATAGTCAGCATGGCTTTGTCAGAGGGAGGTCATGCCTAACAAATTTGATTGAATTTTTTGAGGAGGTGACCAGGTGTGTAGATGAGGGTAGTGCAGCTGATGTAGTTTATATGGATTTCAGCAAAGCCTTTGACAAGGTCCCACATGGGAGTCTTATAAAGAAGGCAAATGCACATGGATACAGGGTAATTTAATACAGTGGATTCAAAATTGGCTTAGTTGTAGGAGACAGAGGGTAATGACAAAAGGATGCTTCAGTGACTGTAAGCCAGTGTCCAGTGGCATACCACAGGGGTCTGTGCTCGGTCCCCTATTATTTGTCATTTATATAAACGACATAGATGACACAAAGATTGGCCGGGTGGTTAACAGTGAGGTTGGAGTGTCTTGGACTACAGGAAGATATAGACGGGATGGTCAAATGGGCAGATAAGTGGCAGATGGAATTTAACCCTGAAAAGTGTGAGGTGATACACTTTGGAAGAAGTAATTTGACAAGGAAGTATTCAATGAACGGCATGGCACTAGGAAGTTCTGAGGAACAAAGGGACATTGGCGTGTGTGTCCATAGATCTCTGAAGAGGGGCATGTTAGTGGGGTGGTGAAAAAGGCATATGGGACACTTGCCTTTATCAATCGAGGCATAGATTACAAAAGTAGCGAGGTCATATTAGAGTTGTATAGAACCTTGGTGAGGCCACAGCTGGAGTACTGTATGCAGTTCTGGTCGCCACATTATAGGAAGGATGTGATTGCAGGGGGACTGGAGGGGGTGCAGAGGAGATTCACCAGGATGTTGCCTGGGATGAAACATTTAAGTTATGAAGAGAGGTTGGGTAGACTTGAGTTGTTTTCGTTGCAGCAGAGAAGACTGAGGGGCGACCTGATGTAGGTGTACAAGATTATGAGGGGCATGGACAGGATGGATAGGGAGCAGCTGTTCCCCTTAGTTGAAGGGCCAGTCACAAGGGGGCATAAGTTCAAGGTGAGAGGCAGGAGGTTTAGGGGGGATGTGAGGAAAATCTTTTACCCAGAGGTTGGTGACGGTCTGGAATGCACTGCCTGGGAGGGTGGTGGAGGCGGGTTGCCTCACATCCTTTAAAAAGTACTTGGATGAGCACTTGGCACGTCATAACATTGAAGGCTATGGGCCAAGTGCTGGTAAATGGGATTAGGTAGGTAGGTAGTTCAGGTGTTTCTCACATGTCAGTGCAGACTCGATGGGCCTAAGGGCCTCTTCTGCACTGTGTAATTCTGTGTGATTCTGTTTTGTTGGCTGCAGGGGGAGAAAAGGAATATCTGTTACATTATTTTGTCCAAAAAGGGAGAGCTGAAACTGACTGTGCCTTGAATAGGAAACACGATCTGCACCCCTCTTTACCATCCCTTGCCTGGGTTAGTTGGTGCTATCCAGAGACAGCTGCGTGCAAGAGCAACAACATCTAAGCTTGAACTGTGCCTGGGTGGTGCCGGCTGCCCAGGGGAAGTCTCATCCCCCTAGAGAGGAAGATCAACGCATACCTCCCCCCGCCCCCACGAGACATCAAGGCAGCTGCCTCTCTTTGTCCCCTCTCGCTCTCCCCTACTCCTGCTCCCCTCCACTCCAGACTGTTTGTTATTTCTCACCTTTACCTGATTTGGGGTGGGTGTGGCTCTCCCCCATGGCAACACCATCTTCGCCGGTGGCAGGGCCCTCCGGGACAGCTGTAGAGGCAGCGCTATCACTGGTGGTGGGACCTGCCAAGAGTCCAATGCGGGAGTGGCTGCTTCCATGGCCCCACCACCATTCCGCCTCCTTAATAGGGTATTAGAGATAAAGAGCTACATTCACCTCCAGATGACTATTAAACCATGGTTGTCGGCCCCTCGGCTATTGTTGCGGCCTCGTGCATGTGTGGGAAGGCGGTGTTCTTCCTGAGGTCCGAGCAGGTGGTGCACCTGCCCCTGGCATGGTGCTCACTGTAAGCGGGACCTATCAGGCGGTGGATCCTCTTGGGGCCACCACAGAGAGGCTTATTCTATCTAACGTCCCGCCCTTCATTCCAGGTGAGCTCCTCCTCCCCCACCTTCACCAACTGGGGGAGGTCAGGTCTATCGATGGTGCCAATTGTTTGGCCTCAGGGGAGCTCTCCGCCACGTTTACTCCTCCCGGCACCAGATCTTTGTTTGCACAGAGGAGCAGTTTGACATAACCTTTGAGGGGGCTGCCTAACGCGTCTTCTGGTCAGCGGACAGCGTGCAGTGCCATGCCTTCAAGGAGGTGGGGCATATGCGGAAGTATTGCCCCACCTCCAAGGCCACCAGCACCACCCAGGTGGCCATGGCTGGCACCACCGCAACCTCCCACCACCACCATTCCATCTGCTCCCCCGCAAAGGGGAGTGACACTGCCGGCGGAAGTCCCCCCGTCCGCCGATGAGGTGGGGGAGAAGCATCCCCACAAGAAGATCGCACGTCGGAAGGCTAAGCATTCGGAGGCAGCCCCCCAGCCCTGATTCCAGACCCTAACCCGACCCAAGATCCCTTCTGCCACCTGCTCAGTGTAAGTATCGACGATTCCCAATTGCCAATATTGCATGTGATCACTGATCCGTAGGCGCCTCAGCGTTGAGTGCAAGGCCTGTCGGTGTCTCCGCACATGAACCCGGGTCCAGCGACAGAGGCACATGTGACCCCGAGCCGATGGTGGTGCTACACCGAGTCAGAGCACCCGGGTCCCGGAGGGCAGGGCACCATGGGGAGGAAAGCGAGGAGAGGAGGGCCTCCAACATGGAGGTGTCCAAACCTCGGCCCTGAACCTTGCCCAGAAGAGCCACCACCCTTTGGAGGGAGGGGACCCCGTCAAATATGAGGTCGAGCAGTGCGGTGAAGAAGCAGTGGCACCCTTATCCTCCCTGCCCCGTGATCCCTCGCCCTGCTCTCTGGGATCCTGGGATGACATTACCAAGTTGTCATAGTCCCCTGGGGTGGGCGCCTCATGGGGTGGTGAGGGTGCAGCTGTCCTGGCGGCACACTGCCAGGAGCCACCCTGTAACCCTGAGGCGCCTGCTGACCCGCCGAAGGACAGCAGTACTGCCAGTGATGCGGGATCATTGGGTGGTGGTGTTGAGGAAGGCCTCCCTGCTCCTTTAGCACCAGGCACCTCCATCTTATCTCCGGAGCTTTTTCCGGACTCGCTTGAAGGGGAGTGGGGCGGGGCTCTGAGCCGCCCCCACCTTTTGGCCCAAATCCCCCAGAGGAGACCAGAGAGGACTCCTCTGCCCTTGATCCTGGGGGTGGGATCGAGGTGGAGGTGGAGCCGACTGGCAGCTCCGAACCAGCCCCCGTACTCAATATGGGGGAGGCGTTGGAAGCTGGAGGCAACGACCTGGGGGAGGACGGAGTTTCGGTGGTGAGCACCGGGGACGACTTAGAGTCAGTATCGGGTGAGGTGGTGGATCCCCTGGTGCCCCCCACCAACTCTCCCCTCATCCCTTTACGGGAGCACCAGGACTTTTCGGCAAGTAATTGCAGACGCTGAGACAGGGTCAGTCGGCCTTGGACCAGTGTCATTCATTTCCGCTTGTGTTCTGGTCTGCCCACAAGGCAATCAAGGCCTCTGGGCTAGACCAGAACACCAAGTGGAAGGTCCGCACTTTGCTCATTGGGCTCCTGAAGGAGAGGAAGACTTAAAAAAGTCTCCTCCTTCTTGCACTTTCTGAGGTGCTGGTGATGGGTTAAACACTACTGACAATGAAGACTACCAAAGCCAGCCTCAACATCAACAGCAGAGAGGCACATCACAGGTTCCAAAACTTCTTGGTCCTCAAGGATGGGAAGTATGCGGTGTGCTTCCTGCAGGAAACCCATACCGTTCCGGGAGACAAAACCACATGGCCCCTGGGGTATTGAGAAGGGGCCTACATGAGTCACCTAGCCTCCAATTCTGACAGGATGGCTACATTGTTTGCCCCACATTTTCAGCCGGAGATCTTGGGAGTCAGGGAGCTGGTGCCAGGCCGGTTGCTGCACCTTACTATGCACCTAGGGGGCGCGGTGAATGTGTACGCTCCCCTGGACGCGCAGCAGCAAGCGAGATTCTTTGAGGAAGTGCCCACTCATCTCGGCTCCATCGACGCGGGCGAGTGCATTGGCTTTTGGGGGGGATTTCAATGCTGCTGACCGACAACGGATCCCTTGTCCCAGATCCGGAGGGCATCGGGGCCATTGCCTGAGACTATTACGTTGCCCTGTTCTCTCCGGATCCGTCCAGCGAGGATGCTCACAGAGTTTTGTGGGAGGACCTGCCGCAGGTCAGCCCGAAGGGCGCCGGAAAGCTTGACTTCCCTATAATCCTGGGTGAGCTGACCGACACCCTCGACAGCCTCTCCAGGGGCAAATCCCCGGGGCTGGACAGGCTGACCGTGAAGTTCTTCAGGGCATTCTGGGACGTCCTGGGGAGCGACTACTCGGGAGTCCTGGGGGAGTCTATCGTGGCAAAGGAGATGCCCCTTTCATGGCGCAGGGCGGTCATTGACCTGCTGCCTAAGAAGGGGGATCTCTATCTCCTTAAGAACTGGTGTATGGTCTCCCTCCTCAGCATGGATTACAAGACCTTTACCAGGGCCATGGCTTCTTGCCTTGGCACCGTGCTGGACCACATGATCCACCCTGACCAGTCCTACGCGGATTCAGGCCGCGCCATATTTGATAACATCCATCTGGTCCGGGACATTATCCATTATTCCCAGGACCGGTCCATTGAGCGCCTTCCTGTCTTTTGACCAGGAGAAGGCGTTTGACAGGGTGGATCACGAATATTTATTTGGGACTCTGCGAGGATTCGGGTTCGGGACGCAGTTTGTTGCCCGGATCTGACTTCTGTACGCTGCCGCAGGGTGTCTAGTTAAGGTTAATGGATCCCTGACTGCGCCCCTTCGCTTTGGGAGGGGAGTGCGTCAGGGCTGCCCCCTGTCCGGCCAATTGTATTCTATCTACATGGAGCCTTTCCTGCGCCTGTTGTGGAGGAGGTTGTCGGGGTTGGTTCTCCGCGGGCTGGGCATCGGGGTGGTCCTCTCAGCTTACACCGATGATGTGTTCCTCATGTTCACCAACCCAGCTGACCTGTGGAGGATGCGCGAGTGCCAGGAGGTCTACCCTGCCGTGCCCTCTGCCAGGATCAACTGGGGCAAGTGTTCTGGGCTCCTGGTTGGTCAGTGGCAGATGGATCCCCTACCCGAGGAGCTCAGGCCTTTCACCTGGAGCAGGACCAGCTTCCTCTACCTGGGGGTCCACCTCTGCCCTGCTGAGGAGATCCTGGCCAGCGAAGTGGCAGGAGCTGAAGACAAAAGTCACCACTCGCCTGCGGCGCTGGACAGGACTGCTCTGAGTGCTGTCTTACTGGGGTCAAGTTCTGGTCATAAACCAAATGATTGCCGCCATGTTGTGGTACCGACTGGTCACTTTGACCCCTCCCCCGGACTTTGTCACAAAAATCCCGAGAATGCTCGCCGACTTCTTCTGGGACAAAAGGCTGCACTGGGTCACTGCCGAGGTTCTGAGTCTCCCGCTTAGGGAGGGCGGTCAGGCGCTGGTGTGCCTTCGCACTCAAGTGCCAACTTCCCACCTTCAGGCCCTGCGGCAATACCTTTACATTGAGCCCCCTCCGAGATGGTGTGCCCTGGCGACGTATTTCTTCCACCAGATGTACGGCCTCAATTATGATGTGCAGCCCCTGTTTGTAGACCAAAGGGGCCTTCGTGGCTCCTTGCAGGCATTGCCCATCTTTTACCAGGACCTGATCAAAGTCTGGAACATGGTCACCTCGCAACGCAGCTCTCCCTCGTCAGGAGTAGTGGCTATCGTCAGAGAGCCACTGCTCAGGAATCCGCACTTCCGCCTTTTTCAGTGGCTGGTGGAGAGGAGGGCTGTGGCTGCCAGTGTGACCAGGATCAGGGACGTGCTGGGAGGCAGAGTGGGCTGGATGCTTCCACAGGAGTTGGCGAGTTGTGCATCAGTGGATGTCCGGCTCGTGGCCGATGCCATTCAAGAGCTTAGGATGGTTGTGCTCAGCCCTGACGTAATACTGGGACTCGAGATGGCGCAGGTGCACGGTGGCCTTCGGTCCGAACGTACCCTTGCTCGGATATAATTCCACATTGGCCCCAAGCCCCGAACCCTCCCTTGGGAGCTGGTGCCCCGCAACCTGAGTCACCTCGTGGAAATGCCCTCCGTGCCCTTTAACACAGCGAGGAGGGGTTTCCTGTATGGGCTGCTGCTGCACACCCTTCACTTCCTTGCCCTCACCCACTGCCCGGACACACCCTGGCGTGCCTTGTTGCCGTGCAGTATTGGAGGTCCCCAGTGGGGTGCCCTCTACGGGGGTGTCCTCCCACTTTCCATTGGGGACCTGGGGTGGAGGGTGTTGCACACAGCAGTCCCATACAACCATAGGATGTGTTGCTTCACGGACTCCCAAGATATTTGTGTCTTTTGCAGCCTTTTGGGGTTCATGAACCACACTTGTATTGGTTGTTGTAGGCTGCACCCCCTTTTCAGTTTCTTGAAAAATCTTTTACTGTTGTTTTGTTTGCACTTTAGCCCCACGCTCCTGATCTACAGGCACCCAGTGCGGAGGGGGGCCAGGCGGGAGGAGGACATCCTCGTGAACCTGCTCCTGGGCCTGGCCAAGTTGGCCATTAACAGGTCCAGGCAGCGGGCGGTCGAGGGGGTCGTCCGACCCGACTGTCTGCCCCTCTTCTGCGGCTACATTCACGGCCGGATTTCCCTGGAGAGGGAGCACACGGTGTCTGCCGGCACTGTCGAGGCCTTCCATGCCTGGTGGGCACCGCGGGGACTGGGGTGTTTTATTGACCCCGTTAATCACATTTTTGTTTAATGTTTGTAAGTTTCCTTTAATTTTGTCTTTTGTTTTTGCAGTTTCCCTTTAAGGTTCTGCCTTTTAATTTGTCCCCTGATTTGTTAATTTAGTTTATTTGGTTTGGACTCAAAAGAGTTACATATTCTTAACTTTCCTAACCCTGCCGCAATGTCTTGGTGCTCCCCGGATATCCACAGCAGAGGTGCAGGCAGCCTGCTGACTGCAACTCCTGTCTGTAATGACCTTGGCAGGCCTCATCTGGAGGGCTGAGACTTGGAGAGCCCCGGCCTGCTTTCGGGGTCCTTCTGTGTGGCGGTGACACCCTCCTTGGTCTGTGAAGCTGGATCTGTGGAGGTCACAGGAAGAGGGGATTCGGATGGGCTGGTCGCTCACCTGGGTGGATGGCCCCGAGGTGTGCACCTGCTGATCCTCCTCCCCACGGTAGCTCAAGGGCCTCTGGTGGACTCCTTTAGGAGAAGGGGTAGCTGATGTGACAGCAGGCTTCCCCGCACCCCTCTAACATACACACTGTTGGAAGCCAACTATGGCATCGGCGATGGAGTTCAGCCTGTGCAGCAGTGCAAGAGTGGCATCCTGGACCAAGGCAGCCGCCACCATACAAGTGTTGATCTTGATGCATTGGCAACGCGGCGCTATCACCTCAGCTTGAAGACTAACGGACTCCTCCATTGTGCCCTGCAATCTAAAGAGTGCAGTGGACATCCTTTCCTGATGTTCCCAAACTTGCCTTTGCAGCTGCAGCAACTGTGACATGATCAAGTCCAGAGGCTCATCATCTGACTTGGACTCAGCAGATTTCTGGCCTCCAGCTGTCCTATGAGTGCCGGACACCTGGGAAGTCCCTGCCACTGCCTGCTGTGGATCAGAAGGTCTGATGTGCTCACCAGATTTTGATTCCGAGGCTACTCTAAAGCTAGGTCCCATCGAGGTGTGTGTCTCTGTGCTGGTGGAGGGTGGGGGTGGGCGCTTTGACGGGTCTTCAGGGCCGGTTTTAGTGAATTCCTCTTCTGAGCTTCCCTCTGGGCTTGATTGGAGGCCCTGGGTCATGGACTCTCTTGGCAGTTTCCCAGATGTGCCTGCAAAAGCAAGGAGAGATAATTAGCACATGGCAGTGGCCTGTTTAACAGGACACATTGCTCACAGCATGGTTGTCTGATGGATGTTGCACTGCTGGATCCTCACTTGGTAGAGCACCGCCTACCTCACTGTCAGCACAGGACCGGTCCAGGTCATTGCCGGCCAGCTGGATGGCTCTGTTTTCAAAACCCGCAAGGACCTTGATTTCAGGCATTCCTCCAGCAGTCTCTTGTTGTGTGCAGCTTGCCCTGCACGGATAGAGATGGAGAGAGTGTAAGCAGGACACCTGCCTGGCCAGATGATAAGTATGTCTGGCATGTGTGGCGGTGAGTAGTCCCATGGGCGGCATGAAGACAATGAAGGTGTGTGTGAGAGTGTATAGTGATGTCCCTTGAACTGGCAGTGAGTGAGGGCCCTTTGGATGTGTGATGGATTTGAGTGTGTGTGAGTTGAGAGTGATGAGGAGAGTGACTTACCCTGGCAGAACAAAGGAGATCATTCATGCTCTTGTGGCACTAGGTGGCTGTTCTCTTTTGCAGGGTATTGGCGCTGACCACCATTGCCACCGCCCCCAAGCCGGTTTAGTGATGTTGCTGCCCGTCCTGCAGCCAGAGCAGGAGTCGAGGACATCGCGGCGAGCCTCCACTGAGTCCAAAAGACACTCAAGAGGCACGTCAATCAACCTGGGGGCTGCAGTCTTCTTGCTTTTCGGGGCCATGTCTTCCATGCAGCAGTTCTGGGCTGGAAGCACTGAGAGGTGTGTGCGCAGGCTGCACTTTAAATATGGCGCCCGGCATGATGAAGTGGCAAGGCGATAGCGTGGCGGGCAAATGAGGGCCAGCCTGCCATGGAAACGACACGTTTCCTGGGAATGCATAATTAATGCGGTGGGCTTGGGACAATAGGGCATGAAAAGCCACCATTGCGGCTAGAGGGTACCGGAGGCCCAGGGAATCTTAGCTGGCAATAAATAGCCAAGCCTCATTGCCTGCTCGATGTAGCTCAAGAACAAAGGAAAAATAGCTAATGAGACAAAGTGAGCTGCCTCATCAAGGAGTAATCCTAGCGGAAGTATGGCTGCAGGTGATCTTGCAGTCAGGAATTATAAATTAGAAAACAGTTTTGCAACCTTTTGCAAAGCAGCTCTGATCATGGATCAAGCTAAGCTGAAATTGGAAGTCAGGTCCTGGCACCACAGCGAGAGCAGCTTTGAGTTTGCAATTGGTGTACAATAACTTCTACCCAAAAAAACTATTTTACTGATTCCTAGACCACATTAATATCAGTTTTCTTTCCATTCACCATCAGAACCCTGTACTAGCATTAAAGGAGAGGTAAAGAAATAGTTTGTGTTCTGATGAATTGCATTGATAATCTGGTTCAGTGTTTTTCAAACCAATATGATTTTGGTGTCGGCCTTGGCACAGTGATCATACTCACTGTAAATTCATGCCTGATGCCACAGACTTGAGCACATAATCTAGGGTGGCACTTCAATGCTATTCTGAAGGCTTCACAGAAGATGGTTCTGTCTTTTCAATGAGACATTAAACTGAGTGCCTTTGGGCTCCTTGCAGCGGGTATTAAAGATCCCAGCACAATTTCAAGAAAAGCAAGAGAGTTCTCTGGGCTCCTTGATGAACACATATCCCTTAACCACTGTCATCAAGAACAGATTACAGGTATCTGGTCATTTTATTGCTGTTTATGAATCATGCTATGTGCAATGGGCAGCCACTTTTCCTTGAATTACAATGGTGACAAAATTTCAGATGTATTTAATTTGCTGTGAAATGCCTTAGGACACACTGGGGTCATGAAATATATTATCTAAATGCAAGTTCTTTCATTCTAGTTAATCTGTTGTGAAGTGGAAAACATCTGGAAAAATATGAGCACTTGAGCTTAAAACATTTGCTGAGAAACATCTTCACAGTGAGTCCAAACTGCATCCTAGCTTTATGATAACATTGCTATGTTATTGAACATTGGTGATTAATATAGTTTGTTCTTGTGTTATTGGGAAAGGGCATTTACAAACAACATGTAAAGGATTCATCTATAAATATCACACAAGTCTGCAACATCTGCTAGATATTGTACATGCTTTATTAATTGCTAAGGAATAAAAATGAAAGTGATTTTTTTAATGCTTGTATATCTTTGATCATAAATCTAACATTTTGAACTAGTGAAACAAATTACCTATCATCCTTGTGCTATTCTTCTGAAATGGTTTCACACTTCATTGAACATGATCCTCCAACACAGTAGAGGGCTAGAAATGTCCTTAACAGGTAGATCACTGCAATGTTTGTAGCTGGGAACAGCTGAGCTCTTTTGGGTAGTACATTTTCTTGTGATTCTCAATTGCTAGAATGTTACCAGAAATAACAATTGTTAAGATTGCTTTAGCATTAAAGTTAGATACCAACTCTACAGCACAACATGTCAACTTTCCAGAACACTATCACTTATATATAGAGAAATAAGTAATCAGCAAGAAATTGAGTCATATTTGTGAAAATGTCATTTTTGTTTGTGGATTTTATACATCACCTTTAACGAATACTGTCATCATCCTTATAGTATTGTTAAGAGAGATAGTAATAGCCAGGGGCTGTCTGCTCTGAAAATTACATTTTCACAATCTTCACCATTAGTTACCCGCAATGACCTCATCAAATCCTCCAGATTCAATGGGAATACCGTTGAACAAACACTAGTGTCCTTCTTGAAGCCAGCTCCACAAGCATTCAGGAAAAACTCCTGCAAAATCAACTTCGATGGACTGGATGCTGTGTCTGGATGGTCAATAAGTGCCTCCCCCGCCAGATCCCGTTTTCTCAAACCTCAGCTGGATAGCGTTCCAGGGGAGAACAAAGAAAACTCTTCTTAGACACTCTGAAACTTTCCTTGAAGCATGCCAGCGTTGACATTAATGACTTGGAGGAGTTTGCTACCGATCATTCAAAATAGTGACAACTTTTCCATCAAGCTGCATCACACTTTGAGTCCAAATGCCTTAATGATGAGGCAGAACAGCGGCACTGAGGGAAGCAATTCCTGCACTCTGTATCTGACTACCTCATGGGACATCCTGCCCCATGTGTCCAAAGATCTGCAGGTTAGAAGAATCGGCCTTTTCAATCACATGAAGACCATGACAGAAACTCACGACCCTGAGTAGACATCATTCTTGAATTGAGGGACAGCCAACAACCATTAGTTACCAGAAAAGTCTGTTTTGCAGCAGGTACAATGTGAGCTGGAGCCATTTTAATTCTAAGACAATGATTTTTTTTATTAAATGTTTGTGCTTGTAATATAAAGGGTTAACAGTTATTATGCTAATAGCTAACATACATCATCAGTGATGTCAGATCACGTCACTGGAACTCAGAGAGAGATGCTTCTAGAAGGAGCCTCGTGCTTATCTATTCCTGTACATAGTGGTATATAGTTAATATAGTTTGGAAGTTCATGGATGCCTTGCTTCCAGATGTTTCTGTTAAACACACCCTGGGACCGTTTATGATGATACTTCATGGTGGCAGCAGTAAACTTACTGAATAGCAAGGATCCCCAGTGAAACTGCCTGTGGTGGGAAATTGAAAGTCATTGAAAATAAAGCAGCAAGGGAACAATTGTGGCAAAAGAACCAGAAGAAAAAGCACCAATGGAGTCCCAAGACAGTTGACTAAAGTAGCAGTGAGAGGCGATGGTGTAGTGGTACTAAGGGCAATTCTCTGGGGACCTGGGTTCAAATCCTGCCATGATGGAATTTGAATTCAACAAAAATCTGCAATTAAAAGTCTAATGATGAATCGATTGTTGTAAAAACCCATCTGGTTCACTAATGTCCTTTAGGGAAGGAAATCTGTTACTTGGCCTACATGTGACTCCAGACCCACAGCAATGTGGTTGACTCTCAAATGGCCTAGCAAGCCACTCAGTTGTAAAAAGCTGTTACAAAGTCAACACTGTGGGTGTACCCACACCACAAGGCAGCTTACCATCTTCTCAAGGGCAACTAGGGATGAGCAATTAATGCTGGCCCAGACAGCGAAGCCCACGTCCCATGAATGAATAAAAAAGACTATCATGGAAAAAGTCCTGCCTTCTTTGACCATGTGGAAGACTCTGTCCAAGGCACACTGGCAAAACTGGTGCCATTGACTCAATAGGTTTAGAACTTCAGGGTTAGCACAGAATCCTGATAAAGCACAGTCCAGTATTCTACTGGCAGCAGCGCATAAGACAGGGTGTTAATTAGGACACAGCAAGAGGTTGATTCATATTTCAATCTTCAGAGAAACATTATTATGGACCTGGCAAGGTTTAAACAGGCACAGTCAGGAATTTGGAGAAAGTATTGATTTTTTCATTAATGACCTGTATTGTTTGGCTGATAGTTGTGAGTATGGGGCTCTGCTCAATGAAGCCTTGTCTGATTTGCTGCTGTCCAGGGAAGAGCTAACCTTATCCAAGGCAGTTTAATTAGCAAGACAGGCTGAGCTCGGAAGCAGAACTGAGTTTTAAACCAAGGTGATAGAAAACCTTTGTGGAGTCAGACTACTGACTCAGTCCAGTTTGTAAGCAATAGAGGTACCAGCGTACCCACTAAAAAGCCGACCCAGAACCAATGGGTGGTGGGGGGGGGTGATGCCGCCATTATCCAGTTCTCCCATTGTGGCACAGAAACACCCCATTGGTGCGAAGACTGTCCCGGCATAAACAGAGTGTCATTCCTACAAGAGTTGGGGACGTTTTAACGTGGTTTGCCAGAACAGAGAGCCTCCTACTCCAAAGTTTAATCAGATCAAGCAGAATCCAGGAAATAGAAGATACACAGGAACACAAAGTGCCTTCCTTGGGTGAAGTTACAAAATCCAAGGATGCCTTTTAGAGTCCGGATATCACGGTCAATGGCCACAAAACCAATTTTAAATTAGACAGGGGGCAGGAGTGTCTATTCTTTCTGATTCAGTACAGTGGCTGAAACCTGAGCTTCTCCAACTATCTACCATTTGGCTTCATGGTCCAAAGGACATTCCAGTAAAGACTCCTCACTTTATTAGAATGGAAGAGAAATTACAGAAATACTCTGTTTTCCCAAATCAGGAGTGTTCATTACTGAGCCGGAGAGCCTGCTCAGGTTTGCAACTTATTTACAAAGTGGAGGAGCTGAACAACCAGGACAAAACAGATACATTCAAAAGGGAATTTCTGAAACTATTCACAGGCCTGGGCAAGTTCCAAACAGCTTACCATAGAACCTTACAGCCAAACACCAAGCCAGTGTTATTGTTTACCCCAGAAAGGGTCCCCCGTCCTCTATTAAAAAAGGTCAGGCAAGAGATTGACTCCATGCTACACCAGGGAGTGATATTGTGGTAACACAATCCACTTCTTGGTGCTCAGGCAAGCTACCTGTAGCCAAGTCTAATGACTCACTTCCCATTTGTGTGGACTTCACACATTTGAACAAGGCCGTAGAGAGAGAAGTCCACTTCACAGCATCTGTCAACAAAAGCTTGGCGAAGCTTGCGAGGGGCTCGGTTTTCACCAAACAAGATGCCAACAGCTGCTTCTGGCAGCTCCTGTTAGACGAAGAGTCCAAATTACTAACAACATTTGTCACACCCTTCAGTACTGCTCCAATCGCCCACTATTCAGAATTGCCTCAGTGCCTGAGACCTTTCAATGTACCATGATTGGCATTTTGGAAGGGCTGGATGGAGTTATCTGCCATATGATACTCTCAATCATGGATCCACCATGATCCACCATGGAGCACGATGCTAGGGTACGAACAATATTACAACACTTACAGACTGCAGGCCTTACACTTAATCATAAATGTGAGTTCTCTAGGCCCACTATCAACTTCTTAGACCATATTGTTCACACATCCGGTGTCCAAGCAGATCCCCAGGAAACCACAGCCATTAAGAATTTCCCACCACCCCTTAACGTTACGGAGCTTGAAAGTTTTAATCAGCCGGGTAAGTTCCCACCCAATTTTGTATACATCAACGAACCGCTACAACTCTTAAAGCAGGACCAGGCCTGGTATTAGGATGAACACCAGCAGAAACCGAGCAGTGGTATGCTACCATAGAAAAGTAGACCCTGGTGGTCACATGGGCTTGCGAGAATTTTCCAGTTACATCCTGGGACTCAAATACACTATCCAGATCATAAGCCATTAGTCACCCTGCCTCACACCAAATAAGTAGCGAGGACGCCATCCCGTATTCAAAGGGCAGAATTTTACATCCTACAGGCAATCGCACGCCTGACCTGATCGAGCGTAAAATAACGCAAGAAGACGTCGGGCGAGCGTCTCGAAGCCATCGCGCACTTATGCTATATTTCGCTCAGGGGTGCGCGCAGATGCCTGAGCCATGCCCACCATTAATTAACAGGCCACTTAAGGCCATTAACAGCCCAACTGTTGCCGACTTTTTGTTGCCCATGCGATTTTACGCTTGTCACATGGGAAAAACGGGCAGGCGGCCAGCCGACATTTTCAAAAAGCTCATCCAAGGGCGGGATAAAAGGAGTGAGCAGCATTGCCAGTGTGGGTAATGAGAAGTTTGGTAGATAATTGCTGCTGGTGACTTATTGGTACTTGGCAGCTTCATCTCTGCTCAGGTCTTCATTCTTAGCATTTCCAGGCTTCATTTCAGGGCTCCTTGGTGTCTGCAAGGTCCCCAGAGGATCCAGACTATGTGGACCCTTCAAGGTATCAGATAGCCTTCTGTTACCATGGTAATGGGGCTTGTGGTCTCCGCTGGTGGCACCTCCTCTGAGGAGGAAGAGAGGAGCAGAGGGGAGAGGAGGCCGGGTGTCCCAGTGTAGCTTCCAAGGGAGGGACCTGTTGGAGGAGAGGCTCAGGCACAAAGGGTGCAGGGCCAGCAGGTAGTCCAAGGCGGAAGGGGCCACTGAAGATGCCACTATCCTGTGGGTTTACAGGCAGCGATGCAGTTACCTCAATATGTCTGAGGTGCAATGTCAAAGGAGGCTCCACCTCTCAAGGGAGAGTGTGACCTCCATTTGTCAGGTGATTAGGCCTGAGATCAGCCCCAACTGCGTGGGGTGGACACCCCATGCCAGTGGCTCTGAAGGTCACAGCGGCCCTCAACTTCTATGCTTGGTGTTCTTTCCAGGGGTCAGTGGGGGATCTGTGTGGAATCTGCCAATCAGCTGTCCACAGTTGCGTGAAGCTGGTGACAGGAGCTCTGTTTAGGTGGGTACTGACCTTAATTCTTTACCTGATGGATGAGGCCAGCCAGGCTGAGCAAGCTAGGTGCTTTCCAGCAATTGGCTGCCTTCCCCCATGTCCAGGGTGCAATAGACTGTACACATGTGGCCATCAAGGCACCAGCAGGTGAGCCCGGTGCCTTCGTCAACAGGAAGGGCTTCCACTCCATGAACGTGCAGATAGTGTGTGACCACAGGATGCAAATTCTGCAAGTTTGTGAAAGGTACCCAGGCAGCTCCCATGACACCTACATCCTCAAACACTCCCAGGTGCTGAGGCTCCTCAGTGCTCTGACTCAGCTGGATGGATGACTGCTGGGTGACAAGGACTTGAAGAGGTTGGAGACAAGGGCTTGAAGCATTGAAGAGGTGGCTCATGACACCTCTCTGCCACCCAATAACAGAGGCAGAGAAGCATTACAATACTAGTCATGCCTCCACAAGGGCGGTGGCAGAGAGGACCATAGGTCTTCTCAAGATGCACTTCCGATGCTTGGGCCCTTCAGAGGGGGGAGCACTCCAATACCCCCCAGAGCGAGTGTCACTGATAGTGGTTGCATGCTGCACTCTTCAAAATCTGGCACTGGCAAGGGGGGACCCGCTGGAGGAAGAAGATCTTGATGCAGCTGCACAGGCCACAGATGATGAGTCCAGTAGTGAGTCCAAAGATAAGCACAGTGAGAAGAACGCTGAGGGCAAGGAGGCAGACCTCGGCAACCTCCAGGAAGGCAGGGACACCAGGGACAAGTCCAACGCTCCTTCAGCTAGGCTACCAAAGAACAGCTTCAAGCACATGCCAGGGCTGCCGCCTCCATCCCGATGCCTGAAAGGACCCTTTCATTTGAACACAAAGAACACTCAGTGCCTATGCAATAAAGTTCAGGGCCACTTACATAATGACGTACCCTGCTCACTGTTGATGGACGGGCACCTAGCTGGGATACTGTGTGCCTCATCCATCTCCCACACTGACAGTGACCACCTGAGCTCGGTGCCTGTGTGAAGGCTTGCAGGTCCAAGCACAACCCTAAGAACCCCTGATTCTGTCCCTGGGGCTGCCTCTCCATGAGAGTCACGACTCTCTCAATGGAGGAGGCAGTCTGTTCGGCCATGAGGGTCAACACAGTGCTGATACTCTGCCATAACGGAGACCATGGCATGCATACACTCATGGATCTCCACCAGATCCTCCCACACACCTCACTGGACATCCAGCATTTGCAGCCTAATGGACGACTCCAGGGGAATCTGCCTCAGACTGAGCATTGTCCTGGTCCCCAGCAGTCCTCCGACTGCCGGCGCCCTGGGCACTCTCTGCCTCTGCCTGCACCTCAAGCGAGTGTAAAGTGCCCTCACCAATGTGCACCGAGATACTAACCGCCGAACCAATGCCCGCTAAGGTGCTGGTATCTGCGCTGGTGCCTGCTTCAGAGAGCAGCTGTGATGCAAGTGCAACAGAAACTCTGTGGTCCTCCGGTGTCAGGGGTGGCCCTTCGGGGTCCACAGAGTGAACGCCTGCTGGTGAATCTAAAAGGGAGAACAAGGACATGTTATTAATTTCAGTCCTCACACTGTCACTGTGAATGCCAGGCACCCTGGTGAGTCAATGGAGATCTGCATCATGGTGCCATCGTCTTCCAATGATCAATGGGGCTGCAGGTTTGAGGCTCATGTCAATGAAGAGACTACACTAGAATGGTTGCACAATCCGAAAGTCTCACCTCTGTGCACTGCGCTCTTACCTTTGTCTGGCACCCCCACCTCTCCACGCCTGGTTGCACGGGGAGTGTGCCAGCGCTCCAGCTTCAGGTCATCCTGCTCGAGCTTGCTGAGCAGCAGGAGGTTGGGCTGCCCTCTGCCTGTACGTGCCCTCTCTGCTTGGTTATGGCTTGTCTTCTACTGAATGGACAGAGGAGCATTGATTTGTCCACTCTGTACCTGCAGCATCGTTGCAGCCTGGCCAACCCCAGCTGAGGAACACCTGGCAGGGCACATCCAAGTTGTGGCCCTCAAGCCACAAGGCACTCAGTCCAAGCAGCCAGAGCTCACCACCTTGGCCAGTTCTGGCATCATTGACAATTGACTTTCGGACTCTAACACCCCTGAGATCCATAGTGAGGGGCGGTCACACCTTAACACTTCTTCACACTAACCTATGACAACACGGCACTTGCCCTTCCTGAGCGCAGCAGGTCATTGAAGCACGTCCGGCACCACATCATGGCTGCTCACCATTGCTGCCACTTCCTCCCGTGCCCTCTTGGTGAGGTGCGGTGGCCTACTCCTCCCATCCCTGGGGACAAGGGCGTCCCTCCTGGCAGCCGCCTACTCCTGGAGGACGGCGAGGCACTCGTCAGAAAAACGGGGGGGCCGAGTGCCCCCCCGACCTGTCCCCCCGCCTGCCGTGTCCAGCCGCACTCAATCCATTAGGAACACTGAACAGATGTCCTTCTATGGCTGCCTTCCAGGGGCTGCCTGGGCTGCTTTTAAACCAGCCACCATGTTGTCATTGGACCATGAAATCACGGTCGGGGGCCGATTGCAGGCGGCAGCTCCTGAGCTCCCCGGCCGCACCCGCCCAACAAACTCAAAACACTACCCGAAGGATTCGATTACGGCTCAAGAAGTTTGACACCACTACAGAACACATCCAGGGTAAATGCCAAACCACAGCTGATGCGTTGTCTCACATTCCTGTGGGGAAGCCTGCACAGAATGATGTACACTTCGCTGAGGATGTGGAATCCTACAACTCCTTGTCTACGGTGACCACCCAGGAACTAGAAGGAATTCAAGCGGCCCAAAAAGCTGATGCCAGGTGTGCACAGATACGGGAGTACTGTGTTACTAGATGGCCTGAGTATGTTCCTAGCAATTGTATTCTGAAGCAATACTTTGAACAGTGTCATCACCTTAGTCTTAGGGATGACTTGTTCATCTAAAACGACTAAATTATTCACAAGGTCCTTAGACTAGACATTCTCCAACAGTTACTCCAGGGACACCTGGGTATCACCAAGTGTAAGGCTAGGGGCCACAATTCAGTCTGGAGGCCAGGTATCTCCAAAGCTATTGAGGACATGATTTCCAATTGTACTACTTGAGCCACCTATAGGCAAGACCACAAGGAACCACTGACCGCATCCTCATTCCCATCCCAACTGTGGGATCACCTCGGGATGGACCTTTTAGTCTTCCAGGGATAGAACTTTTTTTATTGTTGTGGATTATAACTCTTGGTGCATCAAGGTCAACGGCTACACTGGCCCACCTCGGCCGTGGTTTTTGCCATGCTCAAGGAAATCTTTGCCGCACATGGTATGCATGATTTGCTTGTGTCTGACAACGGCCCGCAGTTTATAAATGACTGCTTCAACCACTTAACTGAGACATAAGACTTTGTCATGATCACCAGCTCGCCCAGGTATTCACAGGGCTAGAGAGGCTGAAAGAGGGGTCCGTACTGTCAAATCCTTTTTGAAGTAAAATGACGACATCGACCTGGCCTTACTGAGTTACAGCTATATGCCACTGCAGGATGGTCTGGCTCCATCGGAACTCTTAATGAGTAGGAGATTATGCAGACAGCTCCTGAGTCTCCCACATACCCTTCCACCGTGTCTCAATGTGACAAAGATAGAGAAGCTGAGTAAAAAAGGACCACTACTGTGTACACCAGACAGTGACATACAATCGGCACTACAAAGCACAGGATCTACCAGCAGGGAAATATGTCTGGGGCCAAGACCAGAACTGGCCCAACAAGAGTTTGAGTTACTCCATTCAACCACTCTCAGATCTTGTGTACACTGGCCATGGTGTCCTCAGGCGGAACAGATCTGCTCTGGTATCCGCCAGCAGATGGCCTTTACAGAATTGGATTGACTACCCGGACAACCAAGAAGGCAATCCAACCAATTTACTAAGTGGTTCACAGTCCCCTCTGCAGGAAGACTGTGATCCTAGGCCTCCTCCAAAGGAAACAAGACACAAACTGGTAAATTGGTCAACCCGCTGCTGTGTCTTTCCCTTTGACTCAGGGGTGGTAAGAGTGATTTTTGGAGAGTGGGGAAAGTATGAATTATGTACATACGAATTAGGAGCAGGTATAGGCCACTCGGCCCCTCCCACCTGCTCTGCCACTCAATAAGATAATGGTTGATCCGAATGTAACCTCAACCCCACGTTCCTTCCCATCACCGATAACCCCTTAATTGTCTCCATGCCACCATTTTACGCGGATGGGCCAATTAAGGCCCGCCCAGCGTAAATCACGGCTCTCGAGATCAGTGGGAAGGGGCAGGCGGTGGTGGGAGGCCAATGACCTCTGGGTCCAATGGCGACCCGGCGGCATATTCAAAAATGGCGCAGGCTGCCACTGATTTCGGTCAGTAGCTACATGATGGAGAACGTCTTCAGCGAGCAGGCCAGGCAGGAGGGCAGGTCGATGGGGCAGTCGGCTCCAAGGTTCCCCGATGAGTGTCTCGCTGCCCTCCTTGAGGAGGTGGCAAAGTGCCACGAGATCCTGATCCCAAGGGACGGAAGGAGGACGCCACCCACCCCCCCCCCCCCCCACCCCTAACAAAACGTGCCTGGGAGGAGATGGCAGAACAGGTCAGCTCCCACGATGTGGTGAGACGCATTTGGGTGCAGTGCTGCAAGCGGTTTAATGACCTCCTGCGATCGGGATGAGTGAATATCGTGTTGGCATGGGTCACTTAGCACAGCAGTTAGGAGGGGAACTTCCAGGTGGCGGTGTTCCCATCCATCTGCTGACCTTGTCCTTCTAGGTGGTGGTGTTCATGAGTTTGGAAGTTCTTAGAGTATGAGTGGCAAATGTGATGGAGGCAACACCTGGGCAAGGGGGTCAGCCCTGGTTGCTTGGAATGAGTGTATGGCAGTTCCAGGGTCATGAATCGGTTGAGCCCTGCAAGGTTCTCCTCAGGTGGTGGTGGCCAGGCTGCAATGGCAATGCAGGTACAGGGTGGACTAATCAATGCTCCTCTCTCCTTTCAGGAGAATACAGCCCACAATAATGCAGAGCGGCTGCGGATTGGCGGAGGGCAGCCCCACCTTCTCATCATCATCAGATACAAGCAGGAGGCACTGCAGCTGGAGAGAGACCATGCGCCAAGGTCAAGTGAAGTTGGGGTGCCACTGGGAGGTAAGAGTGCCATGCACTGAAGTCACAATGTCTCTCACTGCAAACATTCCACTGTTGGCTGTATATTGATTTCAGCATCCAACATGGGTTGCCCATTGATAATGGAAGGAGGAGCGCAGCCTGATCTGGGTGCCAGGCTTGCACATTAACAGTGTAACGACTTCAACTAATCAAATATCCTTGTTCTTCCTTTCAGCCTCACCAGAGCACACCCAGACTCAGGAGGCTGAGGGACCGCCACTGACCCCTGAGGGCACAGAAGACATTAACGTATTAACACATCAGCATCACACCCTCTCAGCCAGGCAGGCACCAGTGCAGATACCGGCACCTCAGTGGGAATAAGATCAGCGACTAGTAGCACAGCGGTGAGGGCACTTCACACTCACTTGAGGTGCAGGCGGAGGCAGAGTGTGCCCAGGGCGCCAGCAGTTGGAGGACTGCTGGGGAACAGGAACTTGCTCAGTCAGTGGCTGATGATGGGCCTCTGGAGTCGTCCCTGAGGCAGCAGATGCTGCAAGTCCAGCAGGGTGTGCGGGAGAATCTGGAGGAGATACATGGTCTCCGTGGCATGGTCTCTGTGATGGAGGAGTCCATGCAGAGCATAAGCAATGCAATCACCCTCTTGGCCGAGCGCACTGCCTCCTCCATGGAGAGAGTGGTGACTCTCATGGAGTGGTTCCTCCAAGAGAACAATCAGGGAATCCTAGGGATGCGCTCGGACCTGCAAGCCCTCACAATGGCAATGACCTCAGGTGGTCAGTGTCAGTGTGGGAGATGGATTGGGCACCCAGTACCCCGGCTAGGTGCCGGTCCATCAATGGTGAGCAGGGAGGTCCAAAGCGACCTCACGTTGGCGCACAAGCCGTTTGTTGTCCCTGTGGGTTCCTCTCAGGGCGCTCTGGATGATGGCAGCAGCTCCTCCGCCCCTCTGCCAGTGATCGTGGCATCCGATGAGACTGCGGCGACTGGGGAGATGCCAGCCGTGGCACTGCCTGCTCCCTCCCAGTCAGGGCCAGCACAGGCTCCACGGGCCAGAGGACAACAACCAAGGACATCAAGGCCAACAAGACAGCAGAGTGAGCAGGCTGTCTCCAATACCAGTGCCAGCGAGAGGGGAGCACATAGATGTAGCACCCGCAAGCAAAAACATAAAGCACCTTAGGCACAACGTGGGCTTATCACTAGTGGTTCTCTTTTGCCTCACTTTTAAGTTACTGTTAAGTTGGTGTGCTGTTCAACACCATTTAGTTTGATTTCTGTATGCCAAGCTGTAAATCATTAAATGTGTTGGTTCTCAACAAGCCTCTGGGTGCTTCATTGGTTCTGCTGATGAAGGGGAACCCATGGTGTTATGAGTCACTTATTTGTCATTGAGCTTTATTGAAATGGCACATTTATGGCAAATGGCACAGTTGCTGACCAAGCAAATGTTGCTCTCAGGTATCGAGTATGGAGCCTGAAGCCCTGGCATGTTTGGTGGTTCATCTTTGGTAGGCTAGCTGACGGAGTGTTGGATCAAAGCCTCCTGGGCATCCCTACCTCCCTGTAGGTTGCCCAGGTCGGCGTCTATCCCCTCAGCGTTCTCCTGACCGTGCTCTTCCTCGGACTCACCACTGGACTCATCGTCTGCTGCCAGAGCAGCTGCGTCAACATCTTCTTCCTCCACTGCATCCCCCCTTTCCAGCGCCAGATTGTGGAGAGCGCAGCATGCAACCACTTTCAGTGACACACGATCTGGGGGGTATTGCAGTGCTCCCCCTGAATGGTCCAGACATCAGAAGCACATCTTGAGAGGACCTATGGCTCTCTCAACCACCACCCTTGTGGAGGCTTGTCTCCTATTGTACCACTGCTCAGCCTCTGTTCTTGGATGGCATAGGAGCATCATGAGCCACCTTTTGAGGGGATAGCCCTTGTCACCCAGAAGCCATCCAGCCAGTTGGGCTGGAGCACTGAAGAGCCTCAGCACCTGGGAATTCCTCAGGATGTAGGCGTCATGGGAGCTGCCTGGGTACCTTGCATAAACTTGTACAATCAGCATCCTGTGTTCACACACTATCTGCACGTTCATGGAGTGGAAGCCCTTCCTGTTGACGAAGGCACCGGGCTCACCTGCTGGCACCTTGATGGCCACACGTGTGCAGTCTATTGCACCCTGGATGCAGGGGAAGCCAGCAATCGCAGCAAAGCCTCTAGCTCGCTCTGCTTGGCTGGCCTCATCTGAGCGGTAGTGAATGAAAGTCAATGCATGCCTGAACAGAGCATTTGTCACCAGCTTGACACAACTGTGGACAGCTGACTGGGAGACTCCACAAAGATCACCCACTGACCCTTGGGAAGAGCCAGAGGCATAGAAGTTGAGGGCAACCATGATCTTCACAGCCACTGGCATGGGGTGTTCACCCACACAGTTGGAGCTGATCTCAGGGCCGATCATCTGACAGATGGAGGTCACTGTCTCCTCTAAGAGATGGAGCCTCCTTCGGCACTGCACCTCAGACATATTGAGGTAACTGCATTGTATACCCTGGCAGCAGGATAATGGCGTCTTCTGCGACCCCTTCTTGTTGGACTTGGACTCCCTGTTGGCCCTGTGCCCCTTATGTCTGTGCCTTTCCTCCTACAGGTGGCTCCCCTGGAGGCTGAATATGGACTCCTGGCCTCCTCCCCCTTCTCACCCTCTTTTCCTCCTCAGAGGAGGTGCCTCCAGCAGAGACCACAATCCCCATTCCCAGGGTAAGGGAAGGCTGTCTGATACCTGGAAGGCTCTAAGTGTTATGATTCCTCCAGAGTCCTGAACTGAAGCCTGTTCTTTCTGTCAAAGCAGCTCTGAAGAGAAATGAAGTTGTCCTGTTCACACAAGCAAGTAGCAGCAAGTTATAAAGTAAAGGTCTAACTACTCGCATTAGCAAGCCCACTCACCCCTCTTATCCCACCCGTGGATGAGATTTTTAAAAATGTGGCCTACCCGCCTGCCCATTGCACCCGTTAATTAATGGCAGGCGCACCTCCGAACTCATAGTGCGCCCGCCTTCTGAAATATCGCAATGGCGCGCGGCGACATCCGGACGCACGCCTGACATCATTGCACGTCATTTTATGTGTCAGGCCTGCCCCCGCACGCCGACTGAAAAATTCTGCCCTATTAGTAGAATGAAAGATTTGGGGGGAGAGGCAGTGTAAAGGTTAAATGGCTATTATGCTAATAGCTAACATACATCATCAGTGATGTCAGATCACGTGTCACTGGAACCCAGAGAGAGATGCTCTGGAAGGAGCCTCGTGCTTATCTATCCCTGTACATTGTGATATATAGTCAATAAATGTTTGGCATATCCTGGGTACCTGGTTTCTTGTAGTTTCTGTTAAACACATCCTAGGACTGTTTCTGATGATACTCCAGTGCTCACTTCAGTGAGATGTAAAAAATGTTTCATTTCCAATGCTGATACAGCAGCAAGTTAGTTTCAGATGAAGTGTAGCACCTCAGGTAAGTACTAATACCAGTGTAAATATTCCTATTTACCACACCTATCTCTGAATAAATAATTCTTAATGCAGACAAAATTCGTGACAATAACTCTACTTTGACAATTACATCATTGTGCATCACTGTTTACAAATGTCTGTTAGACAGGATTCCCAATCATTTCATCAAGGGAACTCAAAGTACTAGAAAAGGTAAAAATATAAAAGTGTTCAATAGGGAAACCAAGAGAAAAGGAAACAATTTTTAAAACTTCAAAACCTGATCAAGCAGAGCATTTAAAGAGAATTGTTAATTGGTAAGAATTTGAATTTCCACACCATATTTTATAAATTTCCAGATGTTGCATTCCACTAGGTGAAGTATTTCTGATTTAAGTCCATAATGTGACATCCATGTAAGTTCACATTTCCACAATATTGACCTCAACAACAGAGAATCCAACCATCTTCCCTTGACATTCAATGGAATTACTAACACTGAATCCCCCACCATCAACATCCTGGGGGTTACCATTGACCAGAAACTTAACTGGGCCAGCCACATAAATACTGTGTCTACAAGGGCAGGTCAGAGGCTGGGAATTCTGTAGTGAGTAACTCACCTCCTGAATTCCCAAAGCCTGTCAACCATTTACAAGATACAAATCAGGAATGTGATGGAATGTTCTCAAATTGCCCGGATGAGATGGCTCCAACAACACTCAAGAAGCTTGACACCATCCAGGACAAAGTAGGTCACTTGATCAGCACTCCATCCTCCACCTTAAAAATGTATTCCCTCCACCACAGATGCATAATGGCAGCTGTCTGTACTACATACAAGATGCTCTACAGCAACTCGCCAAGCCCTTTAACAGCCCTATCCAAATCCATGACTGCTACCACTTAGAATGGCAAGGGCAGCAGGTACATATGAGTACCACCAGCCTTATCCAGTAATAATCTAATCACTAATGCTCAGTTTGGGTTCCGCCAGGGCCTCTCAGCTCCAGACCTCATTCCAGCCTAGGTCCAAACATGGACAAAAGAGCTGAACTCAAGAGCTGAAGTGAGAGTGCCCTTGACCTCAAGGCAGCATTTAACTGAGCGTGGCATCAAAGAGCACTGGTAAAACTGGAGTCAGGGGGGAAGTGCTCCACTGGCTGAAGTCATACCTAGCACAAAGGAAGGTGGCTGTGGTTGTCAGAGGCCAATCATCTGAACCCCAGAAACATCAATGCAGTAGTTCCTCAGGGTAATGTCCTAGCCAACCATCGTCAGCTGCTTCATCAATGACATTCTCTTAATTGTAAGGTCAGAAGTAGGGATGTTCACTGATGATTACACAGTGTTCGGTACCATTAGCAACTCCTCAGATACTGAAGCAGTCCATATCCAAATGCAGAAAGACCAGGACAACATTCAGGCTTGGGCTGATGAGTGGCAAGTAACTTTCGTTTCACAGAAATTACCAAATCCAGCAAAAGAGATGACATTACCATCGATGAACCTCCATCATCAACATCCAGGGGTTTACCATTGACCAACTCACGAAGCCTCCTTCAACAGCACCTTCCTAACCTGCAACCTCTACCACTTAGAATAACAAGGGAAGTAGATAAAAAGGAGCACCACGACCTACAAATTCCCCTCCAAGCCATGCACCAGCCTGACTTGGATATGTGACACCATTCCTTCACTGTCATCGTTAAAACCCTAGAACTCTGTTCTTAACAGTACCAGGAGGACTTTCGCGATTAAGTAGGGTGGATCAGCACCACCATCTCAAAGTCAATTAGGGATGAGCAACAATTGCTGATGTTACAAATGTGAGGTTTATAAGATTGTTATGTTTCAGGACTGTGTCTTTAACTTAGGATAAAACGAAAAGGGTAATGTGACCTATGTAATGTGACCTGTTCTGAAGTTTGCCTGACAACAGGCCTGGGTGATGTGGCTTTAAAGATTAAAAGGAGGCCCAGGTTGTTTTGCTGGAATGACAGTATTCACACTTAGAGACAATAGCAGCAACATCTGTATTTACAGTGGTTAGGTTGCTAGTCTCCAAAGTCTCAGGAAGATGTTGAGAATGTTGAGTTGCAAATAGTTATGCTTTAAACAGCCCATTTATTTCCAGGACAGAATCGGTTTGGGTTCTAAAGAATAGGTAATCAGCATTTCTACCTGGATACAAGGCCCATGTGATTCATCTTGCTATGGAGATGGGCTTTCAGAGTGGGCAGAGTCCTTAGGACACCAATATGAGATTGAATTACAGGCTTTCCTAAAAGATATCCCTGAATCTCACAGACAAGAGTTTGTTAGAATCTGGGAGGGAGGGAGAAGTTAGAGGCCAAAAGGCTCTATGGTTCACAGTGCAGGAATGTGGGTGGGAAGTCACATTCAGATTGAAAAGGTCAAATTTGTGAGGATTTCAAATAAGGCTGGAATGTTTGCCAATTTGCGCTAGAGGAAGAATTGCCAGGAAATCCCTCGACATGAAAAACAGTTCTGGAGCTAAAAGTTGCCAGGCTGGGAAAGGAAAGGAATGGAAGTAACCCCTTGAGAGTGAAAAATCACTTTGGACTGGATCTGGGAAAATCGAATGTCTATTTCAGGGACAATGTAAAGTATATCTGTGAAGTGAGTTTTTTGGTTGTGTTAGGAGTAAAAGGGGAAAGTTCTGTTCTGTAGTTTAAAGTATAAGTGGTCTACAACAATAGTGTTTAGTCAATAGTTCTTTTTGTAATGAAATCTTGTATCATCCTTTTGTTATTAACTGGAAGTTCACTTTCTTTTTAAAAGTTAGTCTTTATGGGGATCATAACACTGGCCTTGTCAGCGATGCTCACATCCCATGAAATAATAAATATCTCCTATAATTTTTCTCATAGATATTGCATCAAATTACATAGAATTTACAGCGCTGAAACAGGCTGCTTGGCTCAACTGATTTATGCCAGTGCTTATGCCTCCTTTCAACTTACTCCATTCCACCTTATCACCATACCCTTCTATTTCCATCTCCCTCATGTACTTATCTTTTAAGTCAGGTGGAGTATGGTTGTGATATTGAGCTGCAGAGATAGAACAGTGTTTATGTAGCTTGTCTCTTTAAAGGCATAGCTCAGCTATTCCATGTGGTGAAGTGATCCAAATAAGAATAACTTAAGCTAAGTTAGAGGCTGACTTGTTACTGAATACATTTTCCTTAAGCTAGGAACTACTTGTAAATCCAAAGTTTGTCCCCTTGGACAGTGGCCGGTGATGAATGTTAGCAGAAAACAACAAAGATAACTTCATCTCTTTCTCTTTTCTTTTGTAAAGATCATCTAGTTGTGGTCTTTTGCTGTTAAATGAACTTGAGCAAATCACTGAAATAAAAACAGGTTAAGAGGAGGTTAATTAGAGGTTCTCAAAATTATGAATAGTATTGATAGGGTGAATAAGGAAACTGGTTTCTCCTGGTTGGTGGTGATGCAGGGGCAGGGGATGTGGGGCTCAGTGATGATGGGCCATCAATTTTTAATTGTCACCAATAGATTGAGGAGAGTATTTAGAAGAAATTTCTTGCAAGCTGGAATGTTTGGCTGCATGGTGTGGTTAAAGCAGAAGGTCATCGTGTTCCTTTGTGCAACAATGGTTAAATGTTTGAAGCAAAGAAAGATGCAGGGCTAGGAGGAGAAAACACGGCAGTGGGATTAGTTTTGAAATGCTCTCATTAAGTATTGTGACAGATGCAATGGGTTAAATGTCCTCCTTCTGTGTTGTAAACATTAATGGTTCCATGGCTTCTCTAGAATTGGATGTAATGTTGACAAGCAATGCTCAGTATTCTTGCTTATGGCAAAATTGAATGTGACTCAGCTGCCATGATGAGTTAGGATTACTCTTAATAGTGTGAATAAGAACTAATTACCTGTGAAATTCTCCACTTAGTATCACTTTGGAAATTAACCAGTACAACTGGTTTACTGATCACTGCAAACATCAATAATATAACCCATATTGTGATCTGGTTTTGGAAATTAATATTTGACTAATGCGTAAACATGATCACTATGCGCAAAATATTTTGCTGGGCATGCGGGCGCGCACCTGACACACCCAAGCGTGAAATGATGCACGATGATGTCAGGTGTGCATCCCGACGTCATCGTACAGTCTCGCGATATTTTGTTTGGCGGGCGAGCGCCAGAGTCGGCTGCGCGCCTGCCAATAATTAAAAGGTCTATTAAGGACATTAACAATCTAATTAACTTCAAATTTACGCTGCCCATCCAACCTAACAGTTGGCGGGCAGGCGAAAAGGCCAAGCGGCTTTTACATTTTTTAGGAAACCTCATCCACGAGCGGGATGAAGTTTCCTAAAACAAATAAACATTAAATAAAAACTTTATTTTTGAATTAAAAACATGTCCCAGCTCATGTGACAAAGTCACAAGGGGACATGTTTTATTAAGTTTTTATTCTCTTCATTATTTTTTTTTACACAGCGCTCCTTTCTCTCATATTTTCCAAGTGCTCTTTCTCACGCATGTGCGAACTGTGCGCTAGGCCCCGGCTCACCCTCCTCCCTCCGCCCACATAGGCAGTGCTGAGCGCTGCCACTCGTGATCTACACAGCATGGACCTTAATTGGCCCACCCGCGTGAAATTGTGCTGCAGAGCTGATCACGGGCAGTGGTCAGCTTCCCGACCGCCTCCGCCCACCCCCGCCAGGGGCAAAATCCTGCCCCGTGATACAGGTTCTGCTGTAAATATATTGGAGCAGTCATTACACCCATTACTGATAACATTTTCACTACAAATCAATGCATCAAAATACTGGGAGAAGTGTGTTTATATATCTGCAATTCTGTAATGTTCAAACAAAAGTTTTGATTTTTCATGTTTGTTTTCTTTAATGGGATTGATTGTGATTATTTCTGAGTTAATGTCTGGTTGTATTGTAATATATATTGTTAGCTGCAAATCCCTTTGAATAAGCATTTGAAACCTCTTGATGTCAAGCTAAGGGTTAATAAAAATTCACAATGCATGATTCAGGGACCTGATAGGAATATTTGTGGCAGTTTTAAATCTCACTTTGGTCCAGCACTTCCAGGTCCAAGCTTTAGATTTTATAATATGTGTAGATATAATAGAAAAAAACAAGAGATATTAGTACTTACTCTTTTCCATAATGGACTCAAAAGCTGACAGGGACACATGCAGCTTAATGGCACATGTACTTTATCATGATGTCGATATAATAGTTGCTTATACTGCGACTGCTGAGAGTGTCTAGTAATCATTAGTTTCATCTCTTAGACACAGATGTTCCCAATTGTGGTTGTAAAGGTCATTACATCTGTCCATTTATTTGATAAAGGACATATTTTCCAAGTGCAATGTGCAAATACATGGCAAGTCTGCAAAATGGAATCAATATCTTTGGCAATGCATAGTGACATATGCTTTGAATTTATCACTCAGTTTCACATGACATATGTGTTCTAATATATTGTAACATCATTGATGGTAAGTTTACTTGTATTGATAAACAACATTAATAGCTGTACAATTTTAAAACTGGTTGGTTAGTTATTTAATTCAGTTTGTTTAATTATAGTCCCCAGTTGTGTCATTACAGCTGACCAATTAACTGACTCAAGTGCAATTGTTTGTGGGAGACAGTTTCCCAATGTTCTACCAAATTATTATTAAAGGTATATTTATTTATGGGATGTGTGCAATACCCTTGAGATTGCAACTTTGATTAAACTTTGCTGATCTGATATTCATATTCATCTTTGGGTATTCTGCCTTGCATGGTAATAGAGAGTTATTGCAAATTTTGAAATTATAATTACTGTAGCTCTGAATGGGCAATTTTACAGTAGTTACTTTATAAACCTTGCAGCACACAACTGATTGTTCCTTTAAGGGATCCCTAAATTGATAAAGCAAGCACCCACAAAATAGGCTTAGATGATGGATGACACTATTTTCTTAGAGTATGTCAGTGGTTCATTCAGTAACAAGCTGTATTATAACTCAGTCCTTCTGGCACAAGTGGAACAGATAGGTTGTTAAAATGGTGAGTTAGGATTCACAATGCATTTTTTAACTTATCAACAAATAGACCTGGAAGGGTTGTCTGTTCCAGGCAGTAATAGGATTACTTTACATTTAAAAATTGCAGCTTGATAGTATCTGCACCCCAGTGCAATTTTAACTCAGAAAATCGGTAAGTCTGCACAAAACAAACAGCCAAACCCAGTGTACATCAGCAGAGAGGCCAGAAAAGTTCAGGGTAAGTGTATTTACTGACCTGATGTGAACAATCATTGTGGGGCAGGAAAGATGGAGTGTTCCTCTGGGCTCCACAAGGTGTCCTTGGGTCTCCCAAACCTCAGCTTTGCTTTTCCTTCCCAATAGCAGGCATCTCCTCTCAACCTTCAGCACCCCACACACACCAACCCACCCCCCAACCCCCCACCGCCAGCAATAACATCACACTATACCCATTCCCTTTGTTCCCGATGGTGACAGCCACCACCAGAATTCCTGTTCCTGCTCTCAAACCCTGACGTCTATCCCACCAGCTTTGGGTGGAAGACAGTGCTGCACCAATTAAATGTTAGACTCAAACCAGCAGCTACTCCCAATGGTATTGGGACAATGTCCGACACTGGTGGATTCAGATCTCAGGATTCAATTCTGAGTGTATCTGGGAATCCATCTACTGGGGCAACTGTAGTTGACTTGCCAGCAAAGCAAAAAAAGACTGTAGAACATGTTCAGAACAGATCCTTTAATGGGATGGTAAAAGACCATGGAGACATTTACCATTGTTCTGGAAATCAAAAGCTTGACATATTGTTGAAGGCAGCCACTATTGTTTATTGTTAAGAACATTGAGGTCCTATTATGTCAAACAAAAAGTTTTGAACTAACATGTCACAGCACATCATGCCTGTTTCCTATGGGTGTAAACTAAATTGATGTTCTCAGCTTGCCAAGTTTTAAAAAAAGACAGCTCATTTCACACCCAAGAAGCAATAAGAATTGCTGTTTCTGAACAGCAAATGTCCATTGTAGATCAGTTCTTCCACGATGAATATATTGCCATTGTTATAAGAAGCAATTTACTAAAACAGCCTAAAGCAGGACTAACAAATGTGGTGTGAAAGATAATGTCTAATCTAAAAATATTCCCCAAGTTAAACAGAAATTTCATTTTGAATTAATCATTATAAAATTGGTATCATTTCAACAAGGGGTACAGGTAAATAAAAGAGAAAACACAAGAAATTATTAAAGGAAATATTTATTCTATGAGCGGGAGAATATAACTTGAGTGACATTTTTTAAGGAAATAGTACAGGACTCCTTTAGGAGTGGGCTGCATGTCACATTTAACAACTTCAAACACAGGTTTCCATATTTATGATTCCCAGCCCATCTCTAATCTCCCTTTCCAGTCTAAGTTCTCAAACATGCCGTCTCCTCCCATCTCTGTACCCACAGTCCCAAACCTCTCAGTTTGAATCCTTCCAATTGGGCATCCACCTGCTCATAGCACCAAGACCGTCCTGTCCTAAAGTTGAAAATAATATCCTTTCTGATTGCAATGCATTGTACCTGTGAGAGTGGTGAATTGTTCTAACTTGAGCTGTTGACTACACCATCCCGCCTGCTACTTCTCCTTCATTGTCCAGCTCCATGGAACTTCCCTCAAATACTTCCACATATACATGTCCCCAATGCAACTACTGCATCTCCAGAAAGAGCATCAATTCCCACTTCCATACCATGATCCTTAGAATCCCTAAGTATCTATCATTGACACCTCAGTGGCAACTTCCAGACATGGGGCAAGCTTCCGTATATAAAACCAGGTCTACTTTTCTACTGCTAACTATCTGTCCCTAACTCACATAAAGTCATGGGTGTGTCAAACTTTCCTTCAACTAAGTGATGGGAAGACCAAAGGCATTGGTGAAATTTTCCATCCCCGTTGACACTGGGCGTCATTGAGGGTGTGAGCAGACAATATGGCAGGAAGACCAAAAATTGGTTTCACACTGTTGTGAAACCAGTTTGCAATTGTCTACTCCGCCCATCAATGGTGGGCTGCGTTTCCTGCTGCCGCACGTCGGGAACATTGTTTTAATACATCTGCATCCTTATTCAAATACATCCAAGCTGTAAGTGAATTCATCACCTTCTACAGTTTCTCTCATGACTGAAGAGTCCGACCCAAGATCAGCATGGACATCCACAGAACTGGCAGCTCATGTTGTCCTTGTTGGTGCTTGGGGGAAATTTTGCAGCTGCACCACCTCTTGCCTTCCTTCCTCTGAGCACTTTGGATATTGAGATTTTGGTGTAGATGGTTCTCAAAACATGCTGAACTGAAGCGCTTGCTTCCAGGTGGACCAGTCAGCTGCAGTGTTTTCCCACGTGAGGTGGTCTACAATGAAGACGTTTGAAAGGCTCTTTCTTGGGGTATCCTTGTATTGTTTGTTATAACCACGTGATGTCATTTGCCCTGAGACAGTTCCCCAAAGTAGATCTACTTAGGGATTCCACAGTCGTCCATGCTGGCGACGTGGCCTGACCCCCTAACATACATTTTCTGGAGGGTGGTCTTCATGCTGTTGAGCCCAGTGCAATGGACTCATTGTTTGTGATTTTGTCCTGCCATAAAAATCTCACGATGGACCTCAGGTGCCTTTGGTGGAAGCGTTCCAGAGCTTTGATGTGGTGCCTTTAGCAGATCCAGGATTCTGACCATACAGCAAAGGGCAATGGTCTGGTAAAATTTCATTTTAGTCTTCAGCTTAATGCCAAGCTGCTTCCAGACACAATCATGGAGGCAGCTGTAGGCAGAACTTACTTTCTGGATGTGTGCACAGATACCTTCATCAATAGTGGCATCCCTGGAACGCACACTACCAAGGTATGAGAATTTTTCTATAGCCTTGAGACTGGTGCCATCAACGTTTAAGTCAGGTGCATCCTAGCATTGCCTGGTGCTAACTGCAACATAACCTCGGTCTTGGAGACACCGAGTTGGAGACCAAAGTTTATGGCAGCATGTGAGGATTTGTTTGCCAGTCTGGATGTCTTCCTTGTTGTAGGCAGCTGGGGCGCAGCTCTTGGATTACTGTCTCTGTAACTTTGGTGGAGGCACGCAGTCTGGAGCGATTGAAGAAGATTGATTAGCTGAACGGAAGCTAATGTTGATGCCTGCAGTCAAGTCTCTGGTGGCTTCCTTAAGCATTGTAGCAAAGAAGAGATTGAAGTGTTGGGAAGCCGTGATGCATTCTTGCTTTACGCTGCTGGTCGCCATAAAGGCATCGGACATCTCACCTCAGACACTAACATGCCTAAATGTGCCATTACACTGCTGGCACATGATTTTGACAAATTTGCTCGGACACCCTAGCTTGGAGAGCAAGTGTCATATAACAGGTCACCTCACACTCTCAAAAGTTTTAATTAGCTCCATGAATAGCATATATGGATTCTGATGTCACTGCCTGCACTTTATTTGTAGTTGTCTTGCTGCAAACATTATATTAACTGTCCCACAGTTATAGCCCTAAAACCTCACTGTCATTCCAGGAGGACATCATCTAGTAGACAGTTCAATAGGAGCCTTGTTGTTATGATCCTCGTAGAGAATGATAACTTTTAAAAAAAAAATTCGAACTTGCAGTCCGTGGCCAAAAGGATCGCATGTCAAGATTTCAAATTTTAAGACTTACTGCAACATACAAGCTAAAAGTAACATGAGCTAAACGATATTTCGGTATTTATACTCCAAACTACAGAAAAGATCCCCCGTTTAACACTCAAAACAACCAAAAATCCCTCTGTTACTATGTTTCTGAAACCAATCCCAAGTGATTCTTAGCTACTGAGGACTTGCACAGATGCTTTTGCCATTATCTATGTACAGACGTGAACACCTTGCACTTTCTTCCCAGTAAAACAACCTGGGCCCCCTTTTAATCTTTAATCAAGTCACCTTGGCTTGCTGTCAGCAGAATTCAGAACAGGTCACGACCTCTTTCAGTCCTCCAAATTAAAGACACAGTACCAAATAATAATCTTATAAAACCTCACATTTGTAACATTGTAAAGATCTTTCCTGTGATTGAGAGAAGACACATTCCTTCGTAGTGGTGGCATACATTTTTGGATCCTTTTCATTTCCAGATGCTGACTAGGTTGGTATCCTTGAGAATCTGTGGAACTTTTTCTGGATCTCTGATACTCTTGAAGACAGCTGTAAGTTAGTTAACAAGCTAACTTTGAGTGCTGTGACTTTCAAGAACAGACACAAGACAGTTTTTCTCGTAGGTTTAAATTAAAAGAAAGGATAAACATTTATTTTCTCAACACCCAAAATGTGATTGCAACTCCCACACCCCAATTCACACCAGGCACCCAAACAAGAAAAGGTGATTTCAAAAGAAAGAGCTAGCATACATCAATAACTTTGGAAGAGTCCAAGAAATCACTATTAATCTAGTTAGTCAGGATGGCAGCTAGAAACATTGAAGGCCTGAAAACTCTCTTTTGGTTCATTGAAGGAAAAATGGAAGTTGGAGGTTTCTAGTGATGAACTCACAATGGATTACTCTATGCAACAGCAGGTTTCCATCTTTTCCAGTCGAAGTTCTAGTTCAGTCCCTTTAGTGAAGATATAATTTTGCAGGTAAAATGAATTAGCCCCACTTCCCTGCCTGTGGGTGAGTTTCTAGGCAGGTTTCTTCCTTTTGCAGAGGAAGACGTCTTCCCACTGTGGTCTTCGTAACCCAAACTGACTGCTTTGGCTATCATTGTGAATTAAAGATATTTCCTATCATAATTATCACTGTTCCCATTGTCCACATAAATGGTCATTCCATGCTGCCTTTTAAAAGTAAAAATGCTAAATTTCTTCATAAGTTCACAGATATATGACATGGGCAAAACACAACATATACTTTGAATAATTGAACAGAATTTGCCCTTTCTACTTTTAATGACAACCAGAAACCCCAATTAAAGTAGATGTATAATCTCCTGGAACCAATCCAAAGTGTGTCGCAACTCCCCAGGATTTTACTTCTTTTCCTTTCCTTCCACAGTGAGAGTTTTCCTGGGAATTCTCCCTTTAGCTTCAGCCAGATGAACCCTCTGGCCCTTGGGTTAACTCCTCATGAACTTGGTTTTCAAACTGGGTGCAAGCTCCCACCTGCATTCTGCATGGTGAACGATAGAGTCAGCATTTCCTCTGCTTAAGGTGCAGGCCTGGCCAACATCTATTTTCTTGCTCTCCCCCTCCGAGTAAGCTGCAGATCACCCAAGACCAAATCTGTGACCGTCCTTTTGTCTGAGATATCTCTGGGTTTATGAAGAAACCTGTAATTTGATCTCAAAACGGCTTCCTGTACCCTCTTCTCCATGGCAACAGAAAACACACCAGGCCTGTATCCAAGTAGAAATTGTAATCAGCTTTCTCTAATTACCATTGATTTTCATCTTAGAAACAAAGGTTCCAGCATAATTATTTATGACTTGATACCGATAACACCTTTTTGGATTTTAAGAGACCTAGGGCGGAATTCTCTCATCCGGGACTAAGTCCTGTGATGGGGGCAGGGATGGGGAGTCTTTCCCGCCATGGAGGCTGATGGGAATTTGCACGGTGTAGTGCGACCCCTGCCAGGACTGAGTGGTGGCCACTGCTAGGACTACAAGCAAACCCTGAAAAAGTGTCATGGATCCTGGACTTCAAGTAAGCCTGGGGATTTTGGACAGGCCTGCCCAGCAGACCCCAGTGAGAGGGTCCATGTTTTAGAGACTGAGTTGGAGAATGAAAGGGGTCCTTAAGGTCCTCAATCAACCTAAGGGTAGGCAGGCTGCCTGGTGCCTTACCCGACCACAGTAATAAGGGAGACAGGTCGGAGTGGGCAAGAAGGTGGTGGAAGGCCACCTGTTTTATTTTGAGCACCACCCCTGCCCCGCCACCTTCTAATAAGCCAGTAGGAGCCATAAAATTCATCCCTCAATTTCCTGTCTATCAGTCAACTTTCTAACCACTGCTGCTATATCTCCTCCTAAACCATAAGACTGAATTTTTCTAACAAGTTTCTTGTGAGATATTTTGTCAAATGCCTTCTGAAAATCCATAAGGAAGACATCTACTGCATTCCCAGTATCTATGCAATTCAGCACTTCTTCAAAGATTTCGGTATATTTGTCAAACATCATTTGTTTTTTATTAATCCATGCATTTATGGGCCAGAATTTTACGTTCGGCGTGCGGGCGCGTGCCCAACACGCCCGAGTGTAATATGACGCGCGATGATGTCAGGCGTGCATCCTGACCGCGCATGCTCACAATATTTCACTAGGCAGGCACGTGATGAAGACGGAGGCACGACCACCATTAATCAACAGGCCAGTTAAGGCCCTTAAGACACTAATTGTCTCAGAGTTTGAGTAGCCTGTGCGATTTTCAGGGCATCGCATGGGCACAACGGGCAGGCGGGTAGGTCACATTTTCAAAAAGCTCATCCACGGGTGGGATAAGAGGGGTGAGTGGGCTTGCTAATGCGAGTTGTTTGTTCTTTAGCTTATAAGTTGCTGCTGCTTGCTTGAGTGAACAGGCCAACTTCATTTTCCTTCAGAGCTGCTTTGACAGAAATAAGAGACTTCAGTTCAGGACTCCGAAGGAATCATAACACTTAGAGCCTTCCAGGTATCAGACAGCCTTCTCCTACCCTGGGAATGGGGATTGTGGTCTCCGCTGGAGGCACTTCCTCTGAGGAGGAAAAGAGGGCCAGAGGGGGAGGAGGCCAGGGGTCCCTATTCAGCCTCTAGGGGAGCGACCTGTGGGAGGAGAGGTGCAGGCACCTGGGGTGCAGGGCCAACAGGAAGTCCAAGGCGGAAGGGCCACAGACGACACCACTATCCTGCTGCCAGGGTTTACAGGCGACGATGCAGCTACCTCAATATGTCTGAGGTGCAGTGCCGAAGGAGGCTCTACCTCTCAAGGGAGATAGTGACCTCCAGCTGTCAGATGATCGGCCCTGAGATCAGTTCCGACTGTGTGGGTGGACACCCTATGCCAGTGGCACTGAAGGTCACAGTGGCCCTCAACTTCTATGCATCCGGCTTTTCTAGGGGTTGGTGGGTGATCTTTGTGGAGTTTCCCAATCAGCTGTCCACAGCTGTGTCAAGCTGGTGACAGATGCTCTGTTCAGGCATGCATTAACTTTCATTCATTACCATACGGACAAGGCCAGCGAGGCAGAGCGAGCTAGAGGCTTCGCGGCCATTGCTGGCTTCCCCCGTGTCCAGGGTGCAATAGATTATACACATGTGGCCATCAAGGCGCCAGCAGGTGAGCCCGGTGCCTTCATCAACAGGAAGGGCTTCCATTCCATGAACGTGCAGGTAGTGTGTGATCACAGGATGCTGATTCTACACGTTTGTGCAAGGTACCCAGGCAGCTCCCATAATGCTTACATCCTGAGACACTCCCAGGCGCCGAGGCTCTTCAGTGCTCCAGCCCAACTGGCTGGATGGCTGCTGGGTGACAAGGGCTATCCCCTCAAAAGGTGGCTCATGCCGCCTCTCCGCCATTCAAGAACAGAGAGCAGTGGTACAATAGGAGCCACACCTCCACAAGGGCATTGGTAGAGAGAGCCATAGGTCTTCTCAAGATGTGTTTCCGATGCCTGGACAATTCAGGGGGCGCGTTCCAATGTGTGTCACTGATAGTGGTTGCATGCTGCGCTCTCCACAATCTGGCGCTGGAAAGGGGGGACACAGTGAAGGTAGAAGATGTTGACGCAGCTGCTCTGGCAGCAGACGATGAGTCCAGTGGTGAGTCTGAGGACGAGCATGGTCAGGAGAATGCTGAGGGGATAGACGCTGACCTGGGCAACCTCCAGGGAGGCAGGGACACCTGGGAGGCTTTGATCCAACGCTCCTTCACCTAGCCTACCAAAGAAGAAACACCAGCACATGCCAGGGCTTCAGGCACCATACTCGATACCTGACGGGAACATTTGCTTGGTGAACAACATGCAATATTTGCCATTTCAATAAAGTTCAATGACAGACAGGTCACTCATAACATCATGGGTTACCCTGCACCTGCAGAATTAATGAAGCACCCAGAGGCTTGTTGAACAGAAACACATTTAATGATGTAGTGCCTGGCATACATGATACATATGAAATTGATAGATGTTATCCATCACACCAATTAACATTTAACGTAAAAGTGGGGGAAAAATATCACCAGTGATAAGCCCGTGTTGTGCTTAAGGTGCTTTAAGTTTTCACTTGCGGGTGCTACATCTGGGTGCTCCCCCCTCGCTGGCACCAACATTGGACACAGCCTGCTCACTCTGCTGTCCTGTTGGCCTTGATGACCTTGGTGGGCGTCCTCTGGCCCGTGGAGCCTGTGCTGGCCCTGCCTGGGGGGGAGTGGCCAGCATCACGGCTGGCATCTCCCCAGCATCAGTGGATGCCACGGTGACTGGCAGAGTCCAGAGTCTGCCATAATCCAGAGCATCCTGAGAGGAACCCGCAGGGACAACAAGCAGCTTGTGCGCCAACGTGAGGTCGCTTTGGACCTCCAATTGATGGATGGGCACCTAGCTGGGATACTGGGGGCCCAATCCATCTCCCACATTGACAGTGACCACCTGAGGTCATGGCCGCTGTAAGGGCTTGCAGGTCTGAGCACATCCCCAGGAACCCCTGATTCAGCTCCTGGAGGAGCCTCTCCATGAGAGTCGCCACTCTCTCCATGGAGGAGACAGTGCGCTTGGCCATGACGGTCATTGCATTGCTCATGCTTCGCATGGACTCCTCTACAACGGAGACCGTGGCACGCATTCCCTCATGTATCTCCGCCAGATCCTCCCCACACACCCTGCTGGACTTCCAGCATCTGCTGCCTCAGGGATGATTCCAGAGGCTCATCATCAGCCACCGACTGAGCATGTTCCTGGTCCCCAGCAGTCCTCCGACTGCCCTGGCCACTCTCTGCCTCCGCCTGCACCTCAAGCAAGTGCGAAGTGCCCTCACCAATGTGCTCCGAGACACTAGCTGCCAACGTAATGCCCACCAAGGTGCTGGTATCTGCGCCGGTGCCTGCTTGGCTAAGAGGGTGTGATGCAGGTCGTTTCCATGGTCGCTGTCCTCTGGGGTCAGTGGGGGGCCTTCAGGCTTCTCACCTCAATGGGCTTCTGGTGAACCTGAAAGGAAGAACAAGGACATGTCACTAGTTGAAGTCATTACACTGTTATTGTGCATGCCTGGCACCCGGATCAGGGTGCCCTCATCTTTCCATTATCAATGGGGTTTCCATGTTCAAGGCTCACATCAATATGGAGACAACAGTGAAATGGTTGCAATTACCAACATTCTCACCTCTGTGCACTGCACTCATACCTCCCTGTGGCACCCAACCTCACTGCGGCCTTTTAACCTAGGTGCATGGTGCCTCTCCAGCTCTAGGGCCTCTGGCTCATATCGAGCTTGGATTAGTAGGTGGGGCAGTCCTCCGCCAGTCCGCAACCTCTCTGCATTGTTATGGGATGTTTTCTCCTGAAAGGAGAGAAGAGCATTGATTAATCCACCCTGTACCTGCATTGCCATTCCACCATGGCCAACCCCACCAGAGGAACACCTCACAGGGCTCAGCCAATTCGTGACCCTGGAGCCACAAGACACTCATTCCAAGCAGCCAGGGCTCACCCCCTTGCCCAAATGCTGCCTCATTGACATTTGCCACTTACACTCTAAGAACTCTGAGGTCCAGAGGGGTGGGGGGGTGGGATGGGGGCCGCTCCTAACTGCTGTGCTAAGTGACCCATGTCAACACGATACTCACCCTTCCTGATCACAGGAGATCATTGAAGTGCTTATGGCACTGCATGCATGTGCACCTCACCACATTATGGGAGCTCACCCTGGATGCCACCTCCTCCCAGGCATTTTTAGTGAGGTGGGGGGGTCTCCTCCTCCCGTCCCTGGGGACAAGGATCTCTCTCCCTGCTGCCACCTCCTCCAGGAGGGCAGCGAGACACTCATCAGAAAAACGCAGGGCCGATTCCCCCGCCAACCAGCCCTCCTGCCTGCCGTGTTCACCTGTTACGATCTCCATCGCGAGGTGCAAATGCTTCACTGGCAGTCTTCGAATGGCTGCTGCAGCCACTTTTGAATTGGCCGCTGGGTCACCATTTGGACCCGGTGGACATTGAGCTCCGGCCCCCGCCCCCCCCTTCTCGCTGTTGCCGCTGTCGCGTCTTACACTGGGCAGGCCTTAATTGGCCCGCCCGCATAAAATGTCGTTGCAGAGCCGATCGCGGGCAGCGGTCAGCTTCCCAACCGCCCTCGCCCAATCCCGCCGAGCCTGCCCGACGAGGGAAAAATTCTGTGCATGGATTCTAAGAGCTTGCCTACCATTGACATTAAACTACCAAAGTCCATAATTACTCAATTTGATCTTCTTTATCTGTGTGAACAAAGATGTCACAGTGACTACTCTCCAGTCCTACAGCACAATTTGCATATTGAAAAATTCTGGTCACAACTTCTGCCTTACCTCCAAGGCTTCTTCTAACAATCTGGAATGCATGACATCAAAACCTGGTGACTTTTCCATCTTGCATTTTCCTAATTTTATTTTGGAATAAATTCCTTTTCTACCTTTAGCTCTTTCAATTGTTTCATGTCTGCCTCATGAATACCTATGTTCTCAGTCTCACATCATTCCTAAAGATCAAAGCAAAATGTTTATTTAATATCTTTATTTTGCCTTGATCCTCCAGAATTCAACTCCCTTCTTTATCATTGAGCAATTTCACCCTAACTATATTATTTTTATATGCAAGTAAAAATCTATAACTTCTTAAAATTTTTGCTAGTCTTTTGTCATATTTCATTTTGGTCCTTTTAATATCCAATTTCAACTCCATACTACACCTCTATTTTCTTTACGATTAAATGATAGAATGGTTATAGCACAGAAGGAGGCCATTCGGCCCATCATGTCTATGCTCGCTTTCTGCAGAGCAATTCACCTAGTCCCACTCCCCCACCTTTTCCTCGTAGCCCAAATTTTTTCTCCTCAGATAATTGTTCAATTCTCTTCTGCAGGCTTTGATTGAATCAGCCTCTGCCACACTCAGGCAATGCATTCCGGGTCCAAACCACTCAGTACATAAAAAGGCTTTTCCTCTTGTCGCTGTTGCTTCTTTTGTCAATCAACTAAACCAGATTCCTCTGGTTCTCAATCCTTTCATCAGTAGGAACAGTGTCTCCCTATCCACTCCATCCAGACCCTCCATGATTTTAAACACCACCATCAAATCTCCCCTTAATCTTCTCTTCTCCAAGAAGAACAGTCCCAGCTTCTCCAATTTATTCATACAACTGAAATTGTATTATTCCTGGAACCATTCTCATCAATCTTTTCTGCACCCTCTCTAATGCCTTCACATTCTTCCTAAAGTGTGGTGCCGAGAAATGGACACAATTCTCCTGGTGAGGCTGAACCAGTGTTTTATACTGGTTTAACATAACTTTCCTTGCTTTTGTACTTTATCACCTATTTATAAAGCCCAGGATCCTGTATGCTTTTCTAACTGCCTTCTCAATCTACCATGCAACCTTCAATGATTTGTGCATGTATACCTCCAGGTTCCTCAGCTCCTGCAACTCCTTTAGAATTGTACACTTTATTTTATATTGCCTCTCCTCATCCTTCATACCAAGATGAATCACTTCACATTTTTCTGCGCCTAAATTTCATCTGCATCTTGTTGACTCATCCTACCAACCTGCCTATGTCCTCTTGAAGTTTATCACTATCCTCCTCAAAGTTCTCAATACTTCAAAATTTTATGTCATCTGTAAAGTCAGAGATTGTGCTTGTACAGTCTAAGTCATTAATATAGACCCAAAAAAGCATGGGTCCTAACACCAACCCCTGGGAAACCCCGCTACATACCATCTTCCAGTCTGAAAAACAACATTTCCGCCAAGGTAACTTGAATCAGTTCCCTTTCTCTCTCACAAAACTGAGCCTCTTTCCAGTCCAGCATCTTCACCTTTATTATCATTTCCTTTGCTGTTCTTACATTGAACCTACATATGTTGTGACCAGGAGTTCCCAATTGTGCCAGTACTCTTACAGTAGATTTTTGCCTCACTTCATTTCCCAGAACTAAATCAAGCTGTGCTTTTTACTTTGTTAGATTAGAAACATGTTGATCTAGGAAGAAGTCTTTGATGTTTTCTAAAAACATTCATGCTTTGATCAGGCTCGTCACCTTTATTGCAGTCCACCCTGGAATATTATTGCCATTTATTGCTCACTGCACTGTCTACACATATATATCTCTCTCATCTCTACTGTTTGATGGCCTGTAATGCACAACGAAAGTTTTACCATTTCCCTTCCTATTTCTTAACTTTATCCTCAACATTGAAAATCCTTGTCCTTGTCTTCAAATCCCTCTATGGCCTTACTGTTCTCTATCTCTGCCTTATGTCCTTTCCCATACTTTTGGCCCCCAACTCTGGTATATTGTGTAGCTCTCCATTTCCTTCACCTCAGCATTAGTGACAGTCTTCAGTTACCTCAGTCCTACTCTCTAAAACTTGCACCTTAAAACCTTTGCCTTTGAATTTCTACCTCCACCTTCAGGAACGTTCTCATCTTTATCAATAAGCTTTTGGTTATTTCTCATAAATCTTACCCTGTGGTTTGTTTTTTGTTCTTTTTATCTATATATTTTCCTCTGTTCTCTGTGAAATGCCTTTCCATATTAAAGCTGCTGTATAACTGCAAGCTGTTTGAGTATTGTATTTCAAATGTCTAGTTTTGGTACTGTATGATGTGATCCTACAATAGCAGGATGCTATAAATTAGCTTGCAGATTGCTTAGCCACAATAACCATAAATATAAATTTGATATCATCCATTGACAGGTGGTGATTGATTCAATGTAGCAGTGGGTATTAGTTAGGATTAGGGTGTGGTGAAGAAGTTTTATTTTAGTGCAAATATTAACTATGTGTGGTACTGACAATATTGAAAGAACAGTGATAGATAAAAGGCTCATGTTGCCATGGTGACTGCTCACATTCCGTGATCCAGTTCTGTGATCCAGCGAGCAACTATTTGATTTTTTTCGGCATCTTATGGGTCTCTGAAAGGTAGTACCCATTGAGTTATGATAGGATAAATTGTGTCAGATTGTTTCCACTCGTTGCCATGACAATAACAAGAGGACACAAATTTAAGATAATCATGAAATAGATTTAGAGGATGTCAGAAAGAATTTCTGTTGTATTGTTATATTATTCCTAAATGATCTAGGAAATATATTGTATACTTATATGTCCTAAGTGCCACATCACTCACTATTGCACTACAATCAGTATATAAAAGCAACAATGTATCATTCTGCACCACATGGAGAGCTGCAAGAAATATTTCAGCTTAGTATTTGGGTCTATATGTGTGATTATTTCAGACTGCTGGGAAGCACAAGATGTAACATGGTGGCAGCAGGTTTCTGAACAAAACTCAAACATTTCAAATGGATTTAATGCTCAATTATATTAAGAAAAATGAATCCGAATTAATGCTAGAGAGGGAGAAAAAAAATGAGCAAATCATGAAAAAACAAAACGGCTGCCATCGCAGCATTGAATGCGCAGCTCCAGACCATAATGAATTGGGAGACTGATGATGTCATGGAGGCATTTGAGAAGTTTAAGCAAAAGTGCAGATTGACATTCAGTAGTTTTCTAAAAGGCACCAGTGCAGAGGAAAGAGTCAGCTACATCCTTTTGTGGACCGAAGAGAAAGGCTTAGATTTGTTTAACAGCTGGGAGATGAGTGAGGACAACAATAAAAACCCAGACAAAATTTTTGAGAAATCCAGCATACACCTCCAACTAATGTCAAACCATTGGATCCACCGATATAAATTTCAGAGCTTGAGGCAAGAACCAGGTGAACCTGTTGACAATTTCTTAATACAATTGAGAAATGTAGCCGGCAAATATAAGTTCAAAGAAACGGATGATAGACTGGTAGATCAGCTCATTTAGGCCTCTGCACACTCTGATGTCCAAAATGCTCTGGCTGGAAAAGATAAGCTCACAATGTCGCAGGCTGTTGACACTGCCAGAGCACATGAGGCCACGGGTAGACAGTGAAGACACTGACTACTATAAGGATTTCAGGAGTGATTAGTAAGTCAACAGCAAGACTGCCATATTTGTAGCAAAGTGAAAAGATTTATTAAGCATAAAGTAAAGTGGGCAGTAATTAACACCACTTAACAGGCTATACTTCCCATTCCAACTATTGACAGCAAAGCATGAAAAAAACTTGATTGGATTCATCCCATAGACTTCTCAAATTCTGACTTTGTTTTAAACTCTTATAGTCTCTTCAGACTTCTGTACCCTGTTTGGGCCTATCGTACTTCTCAGATCATGACGAGAAGTAGTCCTTCCTTTGCCGATCTGTTTTCTCTCTGCTACAACAAGCATGGTTTCAACTTTGTTTTTTATACACTAAACAGTCAATTAGTCCCTTCCTTTGCAAACTATTTGAGCCAATTGACCAGTTACTGGGACACATAATTGATTTTCAATTGGTGTCTGGCATCTGGCATTAGTTTCTAACCTACAACAATGCTAAAGGAGAAAGTTCTCACACATCCAGGCGCCTTATCAATTTATACTAGTTCTGACTATTCTAAGACAGTTCCATGCAGTAAGGAGCAAGTATGCAAGCCTAGGTTACAAAGGTTCATTAGAGTTTAAATGATGGTGTTTGAACTTATACAGGCATGTGTTAAAGCTACAAGGCAGAACTTTCTGTGCCCGTTTGGGGTGGGTGTGTTTGGCGGCGTGAGCAGACAATAGGACAAGAAGGCCAAAAATCGGTTTCGCTACATCATGAAACCAGTTTGCGATCGTCCACTCAGCCCATCAATGGCAGGCCGCATTTCCTACCGTCAGACACTGGGAACTTCATTGTAATACACCTGCATTTCATTATAAGCCCAGTTCGGTGGAATCATCCCCCCACACTGGATCACCTGAGTACGTCGGCGTGATTGTATGCTGATGTATTTCACAACTGTACATAAGTTACATGCAACTAGCGAGCTGCACTTAGCTCGGGACTTCGAGGTTTGTTTGCCTACCTTGCTTCGGGCAGCACTTACAGTCATCAGTGCCAGGCTTCGCAGGCAGCACCACATGACTTTCACAGGCAGGTCTCTACCTACCAGACCAGCCATAAGGCGGGGGTGGCTTTACAATGGCTCCAGGACTAGGGCTTGCTTGGGGAAGGGGGAGAAATGGCCTCCGGCAAGGGAAGAGGCTGCAGAGCGAGGGCTGTACAGGGGAAGGGGGGTATCTGAGGGTGTGCATGGGGGCACATGTTGATCTGTGCAAGTGGCATCAAGATGGTGAGGTGACAGCCTCCAGAGGAGATTAGGTCAGATGAAGATGCGAGGTTGTGTGTGAGAGAGTGAGTGGTGATGTCCGTGGAGCTGGCAGTGAGTGAGATGCCAGTGAATGTGTGATAGGCTTGAGAGTGTGTGAGTTTAGAGTGTTGAGATGGTTGCCTTACTCCGGCCTCATTCATCCTTTTTCTGCATTGGATCACCAACCCCTCTTCTGTGCAGCATTTGCACTGATCACCACTGCTATTACCTACCGAGCTGGAGGGGTGAGATTGCTGGACCTCCTGCGGCCAGACTTGGGGTAGAGAACCTCACAGCAGGCCCCCAAGATGGTATTCCAGAGACGTCTCACTGAATTGGGCGGCTGCAGTCTTCTTGCCTTTCTGGGCCATGTCTTCTGTGCAGCAGCCTCGGGCTGGAAGCACTGAGAGGTGTGAGCACAGCTGCACTTTAAATATGGCACCCGGCATGATGAAGTGGCGAGATGATGGCTGGGCAGGCACATGAGAGCCCGTCTGCCATCAAAATGGCATGTTTCTCGGGAACACATGATTAATGAGGCGGGATTAGGACTATATGCCGTGAAAAGCTGCCATTGCCATCGGTGGGTAAAACTTTTTTTCCTGTCTGCTAACACACAGTGCAAATTTGGGACAATTCCACCCACAGAATTTGAATATATGGTTTAATTCTTTTACAAAGAATAATTCTGAGGTATGATTATCTCACACTACCCAAATGGCTAGCCTTCAGTTAGATGAAGGGAAAGACAGCAGGGTTGATGCAGTGAAACAGCAACAAAAGAATGCACACCAGAGAGTCAGACAGATGTGTAAGAGCTGTGGGCGACCACATGAACAAAGAATAAAGAACAAAGAAAAGTACAGCACAGGAACAGGCCCTTCAGCCCTCCAAGCCTGCGCCAATCATATTGCCCGTCAACTAAAACATTTTGCACTTCCGGGGTCCGTATCCCTCCATTCCCATCCTATTCATGTATTTGTCAAGCTGCCTCTTAAGCACCACTATTATACCTGCTTCCACCACCTCCTCTGGCAGCGAATTCCATACACTCACTACCCTCTGCGTAAAAAACTTGCCCTGCACATCTCCTCTATAGTTTTCTCCTCTCACCTTAAATCTATGTCCCCTAGTAATTGACTCTTCCACCCTGGGAAAAAGCTTCTGACTATCTACTCTTTCCATGCCACTCATAATTTTGTAAACTTCTATCAAGTCGCCCCTCAATCTCCGTCGCTCTAGTGAGAACAATCTGAGTTTCTCCAACCTCTCCTCATAACTAATAACCTCCAGACCAGGCAGCATCCTGGTAAACCTCCTCTGCACCCTCTCCAATGCCTCCATATCCTTCTGGTAATGAGATGACAGACAGAGGAAATGTCCCACTTATAGATCAAACGGCAGTTTGTGGAAAGCCCAATCACTGGAGAAAGATATGCAGAACAAAGAAAGAAGATGGTAAAGGAATTATGAGAGGAAAAGCAACAGAGCAAACAAGAAAGAACAGAAATCAAAACATCTAGACCCTGGAAGATGACAATGAGTTCAAGGACATCATCGGTATAGGAGCCTTAGATTTGCATGAAATGTTTGGATGTGACAGTTCCCAGAAAAAAGAAATTCACACAACCATTCAGATCAGGAAGAGGGTGAGAATTAAGCCCACAACCATAAATCTGAAGCTGAAGCTTAATACCAAAGCACAGAGTAACATCATCCCACTCAGAATATACCAGAAGATCCTTCCTGAAAATGTGAAAGAAAATGGAAAGATGTTCTGAAACCAAGCAATGTCATGCTAACATCGTATAGTGGAACTGAGATTCAGCAGCTAGCAATGACCCAAATCAGAAGGAAATACAAAGGAAAAGATGTGAACTGTATGTTCTATGCCATTGAAACTATCCTGGGGTTGAGCAGCTGTGAAGAGCTGCAGCTGATCTCAGTAAAGCATGAGCTGAAGGAGGCATCATGATGGTCGAAGGTAGTACACCCATTGAAAAGTGCTTTCAATCAGGAGAAAGAAAGACCTGGTGCAAATATATCCAGAGTGTTTCGATGAGATGGTTGGATGCTTTGAAGATTTTGAGTATCACATCACTATTGATCCATATAATAAACCAATGCTTCACCCCCACATAAAGTACCAATAGAACTAAAAAGGAAAGCTTGAAAGAGAGCTCGGAGGGATGATTGAAAAGAAGGAGATTGCCAGAATCATGGGCTGGAATTCTCCCATGCCCCCACCGGCAGGGTCAACAGTGTGCGCGGTGGAGGAGAATTTGTTGGAGGAGAATTCAGTGGGAGGCCCAAAAGTAGGTTTCGCGCTGGCGTGAATTATCAGTGGGATCTTCCGAGGCTGCCCACCATGTTAGATTGGGAATCCCACTGGAGGACGGCATGAAGCCGATTTGCATCCCACTAATGAGATGCAAATGATGGCCTGACTCAAATCGCCCGCCACGTCTGATTTTCCATTATGCCAGCAGGAAAACATGCCGGTCCAGAACACATCTAGACAAGTGTGACATGCAGAAATCAGGATTTACCCTTAGGGCCTTGCTCAGATCACGGACTTCCAAGAAGATGATGATGCTGGAGGCCTACAGCTACTGGACTGTGGAGGAACACGTGCTTCACATGCTGGGTGATCCTCATGCACATGGCTCTGCCCCAAACAGCTCTCGGACAGTGAGAAGTCGCCATACAACAGCATCGACTTCACTGGAGCTTCCAATCTTCATGGACCTCATCGATGCTTCAGCCCTGCTTTGAAACTTTATGGACTTCGCCATGGACTGGTATGGATGCCGCAAATGTGGGGAGGGGCAGAGGAAGGCGAAGGTGTTAGGGAGTGGAGGGTGAAGATGGGGGTGGGGGTGAAGGTATCAGGGGGTGAAGATGGGAGGGGGGTGAGGGAGTTCGGAGGGGGGAAGGTATAATAGGGGAGAATGGTGCAAATGTAGATCTAAGGGGGGAGGAAGGTGTAAGGGAGGAAGTTTGGAGGGGGGAAGGTATCTTGTGAGAGGAGGGAGTGCAGGGGGAGGAAAAAGTTCGGAGGTGGGAAGGTGTCCGGGAGGAGGAGGGAGTATGGGGGGAGGAAAGAGTTTGGAGGCAGGAAGGTGTCCGGGGGGGCAGGAGGGAGTACGGGTGGAGGAAGGAGTGAGGGTGGAGGGAGGAGTAAAGGGGGAGGAAGGTATGGGGGCGTGGAATGTCAGGTGAATGTGCAAGGGAGGGGTTTGTGGAGCCAATGACTGCCTCCTGCAGAGCACACCGAAGGTGGCCGTGATAGGAGGGAATGGTTAGAGTGACAGGGGGCAGAGGGAGCCGGTAGGGTGGGAGGGTGAGGATGCGTCGGTAATGGTAGAAGGGGCAGTGAGTGTGGTTGGTGGGGAAACGGAGGCAAACACGGACCCTGGGGGTGTGAAGGAGGAGGTCAGGGAGGTGAATGTGGACGGGGGTGGGGTTCTCTGGAAGGTAGGGAACATACACCTTTACCTGGATATCCTGGAATGAGAAGGGTTTGGGCTGGAAGGTGATGATGGAAGGTTATGCCAAGGGGGTCTCTTGGTCTGGGGAAAGGGCATGGGTGACTGGGGGAGGGGAAATGGTGGGGGAGCTCATCAGAAATATGACTATTGCCACCCTCGCAATATCAAGAGTAAACGGAGCCTAGCGTTGGACAGGCACAGGTGCTGCATGGGAGTGTGATCAGTGGGTGGGCAGAGATGCAGGTCAGCTCAGATGGACAACTGAAAGCGAACCCCAGCAGGCAGCATTGAAAAGGCTCAGGACATTAAGATGAGTGTGATGGATGAAGGCTCCATGTGTGCGGGAGAGTGCTTGAATGAGGATCTGAAAGGCCCTGCAGCACACTTGTCTCTCTCCAGAGTCACTCGTGGTCTGGCTGTGTGCAGATGAACTGCCAGTATTGGGGTGGGGAGGTCTCTCAAAGCCTATAAAATGATGCTGAATGACAACAGTATTTAGTGATACTGTTTGCAGCTAATACAGCGACAGTGTTCACCCATGAAACTACTTGAGACCAGATTTTCTTGATTTTACTTTCCCTACCACTTCTTCTAGATGCTGCCCTGACATCCGCAGCAGGGGTGGCAGCAGCCTGTGGAGTTGTTTGTCCTGTTGTCTTTGATGACTGCGGCAGCCGTCCTCTGGAGAGCCAAGGCCTGGAGGTCTTAAGTTGGCTGTCCTCCTGTGGGCCAGCTGCTCCCTCTGCAGTGACAGAGGACAAGGTTGAAGGGGTCACAGGCAAAGGGAATTTGGAGGGAGCAGACAACTTCTGAGGGTCCTGAGTAGATGGCCAGAGCTGTCCAGCTGCCGCACCTCCTCCGTTTGGGTGCCCAAAGGCCCCAGCCTAATCCCTTGTGGGGAGGGGGATCTGGAGGGACGCCGAGGTGCCTCATACCCCTCTCATGTAGCCACTGCATGAACTCACCCATGGCAACAGTGACGAAGCGCAGCTCTGCGTGCGTCTCTGGCAGAAACTGGGCGCTCTGCGGGACGAGAGTCTCCATGGCATCTGCCATCCTCCCCATGGAGACTTCCATGTGCACACATGCGGGCATCACTTCATCAGAGAGCAGGTGGATGGCCTGCCTTTCTGTTGAGGGCTCCCAACAGATCTGCATGATGTTCCTCCGCCTCTGGCTGACTCACCACCATGACTCAGAAGGTTGATTCCAGAGGCTCATCATCTAACTCAGTCCTCCAAGAGCCAGGGAGCTCAGCTGCCTCCTCCTGCTGCGGACACATGTCCGTGTGGTGACCACCAGATTGTGAGACCCTTCCCAAACTAGCACTTCTGCCTACTGAGGTGTGTGTTCCTGAGCTGATGGAGGGTGAAAGTGACTGCTGTGACACCTCTACAGGTGTGGAGCTCTCCTCTTCCATTCCCTCCTGACACATCACCTGCTTGGGGCTGGGGTTGATGCCTGGTAGGGAGTCCTCCTCTTTCTCAGGCCTTGGTCTCTTCCTGGAGGCACATGTAAGTGAGATGGAAGAGTGCAAGCGACAGCATCAGCTGCCTCCAACATGGAGGAACATTCGACCCTCAGGTTTGCATTAAATGGATGAATCCTTCTAGGTGGACACCCAAGGCCGAGTTCCCCATCACCAATGGCTCTGTCCTGCTCCACTCCTACGAGCTCAGATGCCCTCTCCTTGAACTATATGAGAGACCTGAAAAATAGTGGCCCTCCGCAACCCCCCCCCATCTTTTCACATTCTCTGTGACTGTGACAGAGCTACCCCTGCTCAAAGAAGAGAACATGTTTGAGGGGAGTTGCATTTTGCATGGATTGGAGCAGTGGAAGTTGGTTTGCTTTTCATATCTCACCTTGTAAGTTAACCCACTTTTGTGACACGTCATCACTGGTGTGAATTAGGCAGAGGGGTGGTGGACTAGCTCCCTCCAGGGCACCGAGCAAATCCGCATGCAAGAGGAAGGCTCAGTCAGGCATGTGGTTTGCAGAGGTTGCAAGTTCCCTCTGTGCCTAAGCCGATTCCCCCCCCCTCCCTAAACCAACCTCCACCCTACTCCCATGCAGTGTTCCATGTCTGCCGAAGGGTAAGGGAGACACAGTGGGCACTCTACTGCAGCGTGGATGCACTGAAGTGGGACTGTGAGGCAGGACATGCTGTTGCCGCTGGGCCTTGGACCCTGGCATATCGGAGTCTTTGTGGTTTATGTGACCATCTGATGAGACGTAGCCTGGCAGAGCAAATAAGCTTGTTCATCCTCTCCTGGCACTGTGACCTCTTGTGCACCCCCTGGGGACTGACGGCATTTGCCACCTGTGCCCACACAGCATTGGTATCCCTGCTTGGCCTCCTCCTCCCATCAGGCAGGTACAGCACGTTCCTGCGCACCTCGGCATGGTCCAGGAGGACGTGCAGGGAGGCGTCACTAAATTTCAGAGCTGGACCAGCAGATTACCTTGCAGACATCTCTCTGTTTTTGGTCTGAGATTATGGGTGTCCGGGCGCTTTTTAAATATGGTGGCCAGATATGACTTTGTGACGCACGTCATCAAGCCCACTCTGCAATGGAAGATGGCGCAAAAGCCCTGGATGCATAATTAAAGGAAGATATGGCATGGTTTCCCGTCGGCCTCTGCAATGGAAGACACTCCCTGCCCCCACTGCTGTTATGGGACTTAGTCCTGGATGAGAGAATTCTGCCCAAAGTCAATAGATTGGTTAAATTCCATCATTATGGTAGAAAAACAAAATGGACAGCTAAGAATTTTCCTGGATCCCAAAGATCCTAATCAAACCATAAAAATAATTACTATCTTATTCCAACACTGGAAGAAATCTCACCAGCATATGCAGGGGCAAATGTTTTCTGCAAGCTTGATGCGAGAAATGGCTATGGGAATCCGAAGCTCGATGAGGAATCTTCACTGTTGACAACATTAAACACACCCTTCGGTTGGTACAAATTGCTGCGTCTACCTTTTGGCCTTGAAGTGAGCCAGGATGTATCCCATCAGAAAGTAGACGAGATATACAGGGGTTGTAAAGGAGCAGTCAGCATTGCTGATGATATCCAGATCTATGGTGTAGATGAGAAAGAACATGAGCACCATTTACATGAAACCATGGAGAGACCAGGAAAGCTGGGATCAAGCTAAACACAGACAAGTGCATTGTGAAGGTGACAGACTGCCAGTTCTTCAGAGTGGTGTACACACCTGATGGATTCAAGTCGATCCAGAAAACGTCACAGCTATCTCTCTCCAAGAGAAAAGAGAAGCTCCAAGAGACAAGAAAGAACTGAGAAGTTTCCTTGGCTTGAGCAAGAACATGAGTTCTTTCACACTTCACATGTCAGCACACAACTAACCTACCAGAGCTGCTGAGAAAAAATGCTAAGTACCAGTATTCAGAGTCACATGAGAGTAGTTTCAGCAAACTCGAAGAAGTAGTATGCATGAAGATAAGTCTGTCATACTACAACAGGGTGAAACCTGTACCAGTAGATACTTCCACAAAAGGGCTGGACATGGCCCTAGTAAAATATGGAAAGCTGGTAGCATTCGCATCCAAACTCTAACATGAGTTGAGACCAGATATGCCAACATAGAAAGATATCTTTTGGAAGTTGTATATGGATGCAAGAAATTCTATACATATCTCAATGGAAGAAAGTCGGTAGTGGAGAGTAATCATCAGAACATAAGGACATAAAGAAAGTAAGAAAGAAAGAACATCATTGTACACTAGAGCAGATCTACAAGAAACATTTGTGTAGAGCATCAAGAAGACTACAGAGGTTACACTTGAGCCCTTAGAGTTACAATTTCACTTTGAAATACAAACCTGGAAGTGAAATGGTACTGGCAGATGCCCTAGCTTGGTTGTCATTACAGAAGAAACATGAGCTAAAAGATTTAGGTATAAAGATCTATCAGCTAATGAAAGTAGCACCACTGAAACAAAGTCAAGTTACAGATGAGGCCAGCAAAGACAAAGAGTTACAGATGCTCTTTCAGCAAGTGATCCAGGGCTGGCCTGATTTGATACGGCAAACACAAGCCAGCAATAAGGCAGTATTGGTTATCGGAGATGACATGTTCTGATGGTGTTCTGCTGGCCAGATCCAGAATCATCATACCCAAAATGGTGCAGAGAGAACTTCTCCAGAAGACACATGAAGGCCACATGGGGATGGAGAAGTGTAAGCTCAGAGCCAGACCAGTTATGTACTAGAATGTCATCTACAATGACAGCAGAAGAACGATATCTATATGCAGTGTATGCCAGGACTGTAGGAATACACAGCAGAAAGAGGAGATGATAATCATTGAAGCAACACATTAACCATGGAATACTGTGGGAGTTGATTTATTCACACGCAGTTAAGAGTGGCAGCTCCTAGTAGCAGACTATTACTCAAAGTTCTCTTTCAGCAGAAAGGTGAAAGATTTGAGAGCTACAACAATCATCTCAGCAGTACAAGTTCTATTTGCTGAACAAGGGATTTCTGAAAGAGTAATGTGTGATAATGGAACCCAATTCACCTTCAGAGAGTTTAAGGAATTTGCTGAACAATATGGGTGCAGCGTCATCACCTCATTACCACACTACCCAAGGGGACACGGGTTTAGGAAAGACACTTTCGGATAGTCAAGAGAACCCTCGCAAAATGCCGAGGGACAAAGGAAGACACAAAACTTGCCTTGTTGGCACTTCGAGCTACATCCCTCAAGGCAGACATGAAATTGCCTGCATTGCTATTCAATGGCAAAAAGTACAAGGCAACTCTGCCAAGCAAAATACAAGATACACCCTCCAAATGACCAGGAGGAAGTAAGACAGGTAGATGGAGGTCAATACTTCAACAAGCATGCTAAATCCCTGCCTGAGTTGTTGAAAAGACAGACTGTACAGGTACAAAATCCAAACACGAAAACTCGGAGCCCAGCAAAAGTTGTTGGTGAAGCTGAGACTCCAAGGTCATACATCATTGAGTCTGAAACTGGTATGCAAATCAGAAGGAAGATAATCTATATTCAACCTACAGTTGAGCTGGAAAAGCAGAAAAGATCATTAATAACACCAGGAACATCACTAACCAGTGAGGCAACATCATCAAAATCACCAACATGTCTTGCAAAGTCAACAATGTCACCAGCAAATGATACAACATCAACAGCATCAAGCACAACTCTTAAAAACATAAGAAAGAGGAGCAGGCGAAGACCACACCATCCAATACGATCATGGCTGATCTTGAGTTTCAACTCCACTTTCCCACCCATTCCTCATATCCATTGATTCCCAAAAATCTGTCAATCCCAGTGTTAAGGACAGGGGAGGGAGGCAAACTGGAATTCCATTATTTTTCTCGCCATCCGTCCGTAAGCAGGGGTGTTATAATTTTTGAAATAGGCTGTGGCGTGTTGCCCCAAACCCTCTATTTGTGAGGTCAATATTTACAGCAAACTCTTTTCTAGAGTTAAATAAGAAGTATACATTCAAACCTGGGGGATGGTCACAACTCCATATGCACACACAAGCACACAATGGGGAGGAATTTTCCCTCTTTTGGTGGGCTCGGCGGGGGAGGCCAGGAAGCCGACCGCCGCTCGCGAAAGGGGCCGGGCCGCGATTTCACACTGGCGGGCCAATTAAGGCCCACCCAGTGTGAGCTGCTCGCGGCTGTGGGTGGGGGGAGGGGAAGGAGGGCGATCGCGAACTTGGCGCATGCCAAGATTTTTGAAAAGATAAAAACATGTCCCCTCATGTGACTCTGTCGGTATCTATGATATCACATGAGCAGGGACATGCTAAATATAAGTTTTAAAAGTTTTACTTTTTTTCAATGGCTGGTCTAAACCTCATCCTGCCCGTGGATGAGGTTTCGCCAAAAATGCAAAGGCCGCTTGGCCTTTTCACCTGCCTGCCAACCGTAAGGGTGGACAGGCAGCAAAAATTTTAAATCAGTTACACTGTTAATGGCCTTAATGGGCCTTTTAAATGTCGGCACTGCAGATTCCCGTGCGCACCCACCAACAGAAATATCGCATGAGTGCATCATGACATCGGTACGCTCACCCAACATTAGCACGTGTCATTTTATGTATGAGCAGGTCGGGTGCCACCCGCCCACTCAGCAAAAAATTCAGCCCAATAAGCGGATAGGAAAAAGGAGATTTTACAGCAATGAATAACTTAAAAGGAGAAGAACCACAGATATGGATATCAGTTCATGTGATTGCCAGAGTCCAGAAAGTCAGAGTCCAGTGAAGGTTCCTTCACGGAGGGGTTACTGTTTAGGCGGGTTCAGCTAGCTGAAGCAGGAATTGCAGAATTCCATTAGTGTTGATGGTGACACAGCAAGATGAGGTTGGTATACAGAGACTTGGTCTGTTCAGCAGGTGATGGCAGGAATCTTCCAGAGAAACAGGCTTTGAGGGGGCTTATAGACTTGATGCAGGCTGTTGGTCATCCTGGAGTCCTGCTTTGATGTTTGCAGGCTGGAGTTTAAACAGCAGACTGAATTGCAAATCTGGAAATGTAATAGTAAAAATTTCCAAAGCCCAGAAGCTTAGGTCATGTGATGTTGCCCATTAATGACTCAGTTGCAGGCTAACAAGCAGTTTCTGGCTAACAAGCAGTTTCTATGCCTCTGGTCAAAATCTAATGTTCACCTTAGGAGATGGGTTTTAGTGCTTCTGCAGATGTAATGAGTTTCAATGGCTCTTCCTTTGTTATAGGACCAGGTTGGGGAGACAGATTGACTCTGGTCCCTGGTTTCATTGATTGTAATATGCCTTCACAATAAGAGGTGTGAGATTCCCAACGATGAGGGTTGATCTTTTGTCCTGTAACTGCTATTGGAAATTTCCAGAAACTGTAGCCAACTTGTGAAATCATGTGACCTGTAGCAACCATATTTTGGTTCACCAAGGTCCACTTTTTAAATAAGCTAAAAGGTAAGGTTTCATTTAAGCAGCTTATGATCTCGTTCATATCTCACGGACATGATACTAACAAAAATCTATCAAACTCACTCTTGAAAATTTCAATTGACCCAGCATCTATGCATTCCAGGGGATTGAGTTCCCTATTTTCACCACTCTTTAAGTGGAAGACACTTTCAGATTTCATTTCTAACTGACCCAGCTCCAATGTTAAGATCATGCCCTCTGGTTCTGGATTCCCTAATCACAGAATCACAGAATCACACAGTGCAGAAGTGGCCCTTTGGCCCATCGAGTCTGCACCGCCACGTGAGAAACACCTGACCTACCTACCTAATCCCATTTACTAGCACTTGGCACATAGCCTTGAATGTTATGACATGCCAAGTGCTCATCCAAGTACTTTTTAAAGGATATGAGGCAACCTGCCTCCACCACCCTCCCAGGCAGCGCATTCCAGACAGTCACCACCCTCTGGGTAAAAAAGTTTTTCCTCACATCCCCTCTAAACTTCCTTCCCCTCACCTTGAACTTATGTCCCCTCGTGACTGACCCTTCAACTAAGGGGAACAGCTGCTCCCTATCCACCCTGTCCATGCCCCTCATAACCTTGCCCACCTCGATCAGGTTGCCCCTCAGTCTTCCCTGCTGCAACGAAAACAACCCAAGTCTACCCAACCTCTCTTCATAACTTAAATGTTTCATCCCAGGCAACATCCTGGTGAATCTCCTCTGCACCCCGTCCAGTGCAATCACATCCTTCCTATAATGTGGCGACCAGAACTGCAATCAGGGCAATAATTTCTTTGCATCTACAAATAATTTTATATATCTTGATTAGGTCAACTCTCACCCTTCTAAACTCAACCTCTCCTCATAATTTAATCCTTTAAACTCTGCTATAATTCTGGTGAATCTGCACTGCACCACTTCCAAGCACAATATACCTTTGTGGTCCAGTGTCCAAAATGGAATACAGTACCTCAGATGCACCAGACCATGGTTCTGCACATCTGAAGCATCACAATCTCATTTTTGAATTTTGAATCTACTTGAGATAAAGGACAACATTCCCATAGCCTTTTGGTTGACTTTGTATATCAGGTTTTATAGTGATTTGTACATGGACACCTAAATCCTTTTATTCAACCACATATCCTAGTCTCTCACCATTAAGAAAATGTTCGATCCAAGTCATTACCAAACGTGGTGAAAAGCTTAGGCCCTTGTACAGATTTCTTACTGTTGGGTGACATCCAGCCAATCAGGGATTGAATTGTTCACTCCTACGCTGTCTCCAGCCTCCCAAACAATTACCAATCCAAGTCAAAATATTACTTCCATTTCCATGCGCTGTCATTTTTCTAATAATCTCTTGCTCGGAATCATATCAAATGCCTACTGGAAGTCTAATGGACAACATTTGTTCACCATCTGTTCCCTATTCACCATGCTAGTGACCTCCTTAAACCTTGCCCAAGTCAACTCTTTGATACAAGTCTTCAATCACTCTGTCTCTGGTCATCGATTCCATTGTTTCCTCATAATTGATGTGAAACAGGTAGAGATATTGCTTTTATATTATGTTGTGTTAGAGAAAGAATTACTTGGTTTGTCCCCTTACCTCTTAAACAAATGAGTTACATTTGCAGTTTTTCAGCCCAAAGGCACAATTCCTGAATGTAGAGCATTTTGAAAAAGTATGACTCATATCTGCAAATTCCTCAACCATTTTATTCTAATGTCCAAGGGTGGAAATCAAGTCCTGAACTATCTTAAGTCACATTATTTGCCATTACTATTGCTTTTCTTATACTAAACCACTTAGTTCCTCCCTTCACTTCACTTACCTTTAGGTTTCCTGGTATTTTGTCCCCTTCATTCACTGTGAAAATGGATACCAAGTGCATATAGAAACATAGAAACAGGAGTAGACTATTCACCTCCTTAAGCCTGTTCCATCATTTATTTAGATTATTCCTGATCTGTTCCTCAACTAATTTAAGAAATTGGATATTTTCTTATTATCCATTATAGTCTCACCTGCATCCATCTTTCATGGTTGCATACTGACTTTTACCGTTATCTTTTTCTTCATGTATTTATAAAAGCTTCTGCTGCTAACTTTGATATCCCTTGTGAGTTTTATTTCAGATTTTACTTTTTGCAGCCATTTTCACTTTGTATCCCTTTGTCGTTTTTTTATAGCACTTCCCATCTGCCGGGGAGCTGTAGACAACTTCTACCAGAGTCCTTTGCTGTATTTTTTTAACTCTCCCCATAGTATTTCCACTGGATGGTTACCCTTTCTGAAATCTCTACTTTCTACTGCAGTAGTTGTATCCTTTATCAATATTTCTACCCTTCCTCCTCTTCCAGTTTCCCTGTACTTTCAAAAGATCCTATAGTCCCGGATATTTTGCTCCCAATCATGCTTAGCCCTTTGCTAGCTCACTGTGGTGACTATTACACTACACAATTTAAGCTGAATTTGTGCTTTTATGAACTCATTATATTTCATTTGCTACGTGCATTCATGGACAGAATTCTTATCTGGGTGACTGCTCCCACTTTTGCCATCTGTCCTGCTGGTCTTTTCTCAAACTTTTTAACTTGCAGTGTAGGTTTTCCCTTCCCACACCATCCCCCTCATGTTATTAGCCAAGTGCTTTACTTAACTGAAGGTTAACAGGTAGTAAAATAAAAAGTCAAATTGTACAATGATGGTTTCGTATTTGGTCAGGTGCAGGTAATGCATCAATGCATCAAAGTGGGTATGCTTAGCCAGAATATCGACGAGTAATAAAGCAATGAAAATTAGCTTGTAACCAGGGCACAATCTTGCTTTGTTTGTAAGTGTCTAGGGAAATCAGCCAGTTTCCATGGCTAATAGCACCACCTGCAGCTGAGCAACTAGGCTACATCCACGCTGTAGTGCTGCTGTCAAAAGTGCTTTGTTGGTTGGTCACATAACCAGTCGTGTAGTGTTGGTGCTGGGTCATTTTACAGGGACTCAATTCTTGCAGTTCTGAGTCAGCTTGCTTCCACCAAGAATAAAAAAATTTTAAAAATGCCTCAGCCACAAACAGAAACATCATTGCGGCCATCAGGGCAGCACGAATGCAGTGGGCAATCTGTGACTGCATTGCTCAGGGTTATGAATGGAGAGCCCTCGGCCTCTAATCTAATGTAAGGCAGTTAAATCTTCAAAATGACTTCCCCTCTGCTGCTAGTCATCAGCTTCCCTTGAAAACGTGAAAGTTATGAAGAGCATAAGAAATTAATAATTTAGAAAGGAGGAAAAGAAGTTAAAAAAAACAATATATATGATGCGCATCTATTATACTTCTTCAAAATGCAATATATACTTCTCATGGACAACAGATTTAACATTCCGAAAATGAATTTTAAAAAATATTTCTGACAATTTTGCAAGAATATAAAGTCTAGTTGACCCATTCAAACAGATTGATGAATGTGTAATGTGCCCCTGAACAGCACAGAGAATCTTAGATTATATTGTTCATTTATTTTGTAATAAATTCTGAATAGACATAATGCCACTCTAAACACATTATAGAACATTCATCTCTTCATGTTTTCTATCCTTCAAAATAATGATTACCTTAATAAATAAATTCAGTAATGCTGAAACTGTACCAATAAAACATTGCTACAACCTACAAAACCACTGTGTGAGACTCATAAAAAAGCAAACATTTCTGCTCAATACATTGTCCTTCCTTTACCCATATCCTTTTACAGATCACCTACAGAAGATTTCTCTGTCTGGGAGAGTGCCCAACTTACCTTGGACTCTGTGGCTTCACCACACATTGAGAGTGGCAAAATGTTGTTTCTCTAAAGTACAATGACCCATTCATTAGCATGGCTGAGGACTGAGAACATTTATCACATATTTTAGTTAACAGAATCAAACGTCACTCACTGTAGGACTCTATCCTGTCACTAGAAGTAGGGGTTTAGAGGCTGCAAAATTCATCTCTGCAGCATTGGTGGTTTTGGCACTACAGATCTGCACCATATCCGCCAGTGCAGTCCCCACTGAACATCATCTTCGTGAGGGCGTTCGCACAGGTGTTATGTGTGGTGCATCAGAAGTATACAGAGTAGGCAGATTGTAATGTCAGTCAACATCTAGGATATGGCATATGATGATAATGCATTCATTAACCTTCACTGCCCTTGTGAGGTCATTAAACTTGGTGAACTGCATCCATGACTAGACTGCTGGCATTGACTGCAGGACATATAGCTATCTGCCCCAACTGTCTTCCCAGTATCTGTTAGGAGGGCCTCCTGGCCCCCTAAGTGAAGAGGATCTTTCTCTTCCTGTCCACCTCCTGCACCAGTGTTGCCAGTGTGGCATCCAAGAACCTTGGGACTCATTCTCTGGCCTGTGACATTATTTCTGTAGGGTCTTGCTGCTCTTCAACTTTTCTGTGACCAGGCACAGCCCCTGCTGCAGCCGGAATACACCTCATTTTTAAGAGGTGCAGGTTGGTTTTAAGTAATGCAGCCTTAGCCTTGCACTTGGGACCCCTGCTGAGACATGCAGCTACTCACCAGTGTGATCAGCAGTGAGCTGCATGCCACTCTCATTATAATTATTAGAAAGCATTAAGCATGCTTGCTGCCTGCATCAATTTGAACAGCTATGAGTTAATCGCCCATCATAAGCTCCACACCCAATATCAGGAGCTATCTAATATTTCCCCAAAAATCTTTTTACAAGTCAAATGTAGTCATTAATCACAAATGAATATATAGGTTATCATATTGTAAGTAAGATTGCATACAAGGTCCCATGACAATTGTGAGTCAGGTGACAATTTAAAAATGTTGCTAGTGATGAGAGTAAGAATGTTAGGTAATCTTCATTCGCTGTTCTGATGATTCAGCATTAAATGCAGCGCTCAGCGGGATGCTGAGTGATACAGGCCTTGTTTGATATCTGATCTGTACTGAGTTAGTCAGTCTCAGCACTGCTGGTGGTAGGGCTCAACAACAGGCCTAAGTGGCCCTGGACTAGAATTGGCAAAATCAGCTGGGTTTGCCACTCCAAACTGGTATCCAATGATCCCTGATGTAAAAATTATGTACAGACATTGGGAAGCATTGGATTCGACTTGGCTATTGACATTAAAAATTGCAGAATTTATTTGCATAGTGCCACTTCTAGCAGCACTACAAATTGCAGAATTTATTTGCATAGTGCCACTTCTAGCAGCACTACAAAGGCCTACCAGAGTTTCCCAGGAGACAGGCTGTGCTGCTGACCATTATCTACAACATGTTGATGTGACACCAGGATCCTAAATTTGGGCACCATAGGCCCAGGCAGTTACTCACAACAAAAGAAACATGAAGCAGTAAAATGAGCCCCTTGATAGCATTATTTATTACAGCCAATTTACATTTTTGGAATATTTTCTGTTCCAAAGTATCTGAATGCACCCTGGAGTATTTTTGGAGGTGTCTTGCTGAGTTCTTGGATTTGCCAGAGAGCATCCTCACAAGGATGGCAGAGGAGTAGATAACACAAAACACTGAAACTGGTACTGGGGTAGAAGTGACAGTGCCTCTGAGCCTACATCAACACAGGGAGATGGGCAGAGACTGTGGAGAGAGCCAGCTCTGCACCATGCCTTCTGCCCAATTAGAGTTGGCTTGACTTGACACTGACAAGGGGCTGTCTGGCAGGCCAGACAATGAACACAGCATTTCAATGTACATGCCCATCACAGTACGTTGCTCCATCGAGGTCCTCATCTGAGTGCCCTGTAGCAGAGCCCACCTGCGACCTCACCCTCCAGTGAGCTGAAAACAAAACACCTTTTCATCCTTGCCTAGCTGCAACCCACTGGTGCCTGAATCACTCATCTCTATACTAGCCGCCAAAGTACATGCGGTGTTAATGTCTGAGCTGTTGGCTATAAGTGTCAGGCCAAGTAATGGGACCTTTGTTTCAGTGCTATGCTCTTGCTCTCTCTCCTCCTCCTGGGGGTCTGTGGCTGGGCAGGTGGAAGTTCGTGGGTGTCTGAAAGCAAGAACTAAGAAGGGAAAAGTTGGTATGAGAGAAAAGTGTTGGGTGGGAAGTAAGAGATACATGGTCACACCATCAGCAGCTTGCTCATTATGTCAGATAGCAGGGTGAGGGTGACCTGGGAATTGAGAAGGGGCAAAAAGCAGGAACATGCCGTCATCCTCAATCTTTTCAGTGATACTGATACTATGGGCCCCATTGCAGCCAGATCATTGATGCGGAGAAACATTTCTGTAGGGATCAGGAGATGCAGGCATCCTTGGCCCTCACTGGTTCTGCTCTGCTCTCTTCTATTCGGTGCCACCTTGTTCTGCAAGAGAGTGGGCAGAATGTCAGTGAGTGTGTTGCACTGTGTTTGGTAATGTCCCTACCACAGCTGGATAGCTGGAGGTATTTGGAAGCAGGGAGAGGTGGTTGTGATTTTGGCAGCATTGGAATGTGTGAGAGGGAGAAGTGGAGGATCTGGATGTTAGGTGTGAGTCCTGAGTACCAGAGAGTGGTGTTCGCTGAGTGATGGGGATGTAGCGCATTGAGCAATGTGACAGGTTGGTGGTGTGGTGACTCGGAGATGCATTCACTGACATTTACCACCATCATGAGGTCATTAGACTTCTCATGGTGGAAGTAGTGTTCCCAGGTCCTTGGGTCCAGACTCCAGGGGCTGGAGTTTCATCATAGAGACAGAAATTGGGAGCTGGGAATTTCCCAACGTCACGATCCGACCTCCTTGCTGCCAGTGCCAGTCAGTGGGATATTCAACTGGGGGAGGCAGGGACGGCCTCTCGCACCAGTCCAGAGCTAGACACAGAGCCGGAAGCGGAAGCGGAAGTGGGCCAATCTTGGTGCAGGCCCGATAAAAGGCCTGCTTCTGTTTGGGTTTTGGAAATGCAATTTTACTAAGGGCAGAATTGTCCTAGATTTGCACTAAGAGCAGTGGTGGGCAGGTTAAACAACATTCTACCTGCCGAGCATGATGGCGGATTTTCACACCATATCATCCCAAACCACTTACGCATTCCTGGGAAACATGTCATGTCCATGGCAGGTGGGCTTTCATTCACCCACCACACCATCACCTCCCCACTTCATCTTGTCAGGCACCATGTTTAAAGTACAGCCATGATCAGTGCTACCAGCCCAGGACTGCAGCAAAGAAGACATGGCCCCAAAAAGCAAGAAGACTGCAGCCCTCAAGTGCCTTTTGGATGCCATGGAGGCCCACTGTGATGCCCTCTACCCCCACTCAGGCCGCAGGAGGGGCAGTTACATTGCCACTCTGGCTTGGTTGGCGATGGCAACGGTGGTCAGTGCCAACACTGCACAGAAGAGGTTGGCCATCCAATGCAGGTAGAGGATGAATGATCTCATTCACGCAGACAGGGCATGGCAACCATCTCATCACTCTAAACTCACACATTCAAGCCCATCACACATTCACTGGCATCTCACTCACTGCCAGCTCAAGGGACATCACCACCCATTCTCACACACACACCCTCACATGTCCACCTGGCCTCATCTCCTCTGGAGACTGCCTCCACAGCCCTCACCATCTTGAGGCCACTTACACAGATCAACTTGTGCCCCCCCACACACACCTTGGGATACCTTCCTTCCCCAGTACAGCTCTCGTCCTGCAGCCTCTTCCCTGGCCTGAGGCCACTTCTCCCTCTTCCCCAAGCAAGCCCATACCCTGCAGCCATTGAAAAGCCAGCCACATTTGGCTGATCTGGTAGGTAGAGACCTACCCATGAGCCTCCCTAAAAGTGATGTGGTGCTGCCTGTGAAGCCTGGCGCTGATAACTGTGAGTGCTGACTGAAGCAAGGTAGGCAAACAAACCTCAAAGTCCCAAGCAAAGTGCAGCTTGCCAGGTGCACATTGCTTATGTACAGTTGTGAAACGTATCGGCGTGTTTTCCCACTGACATGGATGGATGATCCAGCAGGGGGCAGGGGGGTGTGGGGATTAGTCCAGTGGGCTAGCCTTATAATGATATGTGGATGTATTACAATGAGCTTCCTGATGTCTGATGGTGGGAAACACTGCCCGCGACCGGCAAGCTGAGTGGACAACCACAAACTGATTTTGTGCTGCCGTGAAACTGATTGTGCCATATTGTCTGCCCATGCCACCAAACATGCCCGACACCAGCGGGCATGAAAAATCCTGGCCTAAGTGTACTACCAGTGAACTATCTTGCTTGCTATTGTCATGTGCCATGAGTTGCCATGAGGCAAGCACTGTAGGCTGCCATTTCTAATCAGTTCAATAAAGCCTTTCACTTCTTCTTCTTCTTATCGTGTCCATGGACAGTCTATACATGGCCCAGCCAGAACTGGACACATTTTTGCGCCTTGTTGTTGAATTCGGCAAGATCTGCAACAGTGCAGGGTTCCTCTAGTGATAGACATTGCAGGAGATGTTGCATAGTCTGTGGCTCAGTTCCACATTCACAAGTTGTCAGGCTGGTTGTATGTCCCCATTTGCTTAGTAACACCTTTGAACGACCTACACCAGTCCTAAGTCTGTTAAGGCACTTCCAGGTTGCCCAGTTGCAATTAGCATCTGGTAGAATTTCCATCACTGGGGGTTGTTCAAGACTGGTGAGCCGGTCTTCCCACAAGGCGATGCGGGCTTCAGATGGGGTTGATTGTAATAGAACAACACTGTTCATGAAGCTCTTCCTTGACTTTAGGCGGCTGGGTGTAGGTGTATGACCATGTAGAGGGTGCCTCTCATCTGATGTTTGACGGAGTCGCTCTTTCTTGCTGGCTACCGATCTTCTTATATCAGGGGGAGCGATACCCGCCAGGATATATAGGCTGTTGGTGTTTGTTGGTTTTAAACAACCTGTGATAAGTCAGCAGCTTGCATTCAGAATGGCATCCATCTTCTTAGCATGAGTAGATCTTTCCCATGTAGGGCAGGCGTATTTGACAGTGGAATAGCAAAGAGCAAGTGCACTGGTTCGCGATGTTTTCAAGCTTGCTCCCCATTTTGTGTTAGTGAGCTTATTCAGGATGTTGTTTCGTGCGCTCTATTTTGCCTTTGTCTTTTCGATGTGGTTCTTGAAGGTGAGGCATCTGTCAAGGGTGACTCCTTAGTCGATAGGGTGCTCGCAATGCGTCAGTGTTGCTCCACACCAGGTTACTTTAAGCTGGCGTTTGGCTTCACGGTTTCTGAGGTGGAATGCACAAACTTGCGTCTTTGATGGGCTTGCGCAAAGGTGGTTTTCTTCATAATAGGATGTTAGTCCCTCCAAGGCCTCAGAAAGCATTTTCTCCACGGTGTTAAAATCAGTGCTTTGGGCAGTGACACATAAGTCATCAGCATATACAATAAAACAGCGTGTGACACCGTCTATAGGTTGGTCATTCGTGTAGATGTTGTACAGCAGCGGTGCAAGCACGCTTCCCTGAGGAAGACCATTCTTCAGAATACGCCACCTGCTGCGCTTCCCACCTAGTTCAACATAGAACCGGCGATTCTGAAGCATGCTTTCTAACAGCTCTGTTAAGTGAATATCTTTTGTCATCTCTAGGATCTTGCAGAGGAGACATCTATGGTTCACTGTATCGTATGCTGCTGACAGGTCTACAAAAACAGCACCTGTTACCATCCCTTGCTCAAAACCATCTTCGATATGTTGTGTGAGGTTGAGCAGTTGGCTTGTTGTTAATTTGCCGGGGCGGAAACCTACTTGCTCTGGAATGATCTTCTCATCTACAGTTGGTGCTATCCTATTGCTTTCACTGAGATGACACGACTGAAACACAGCTGAACTTCTAGGTGAAACAGCCTCCACTCTCACCTTTGTGCCACTTGGGATTAATCGTTTCCAGTGAAATGAACAAGTATTCTTGGACATGCTGGTTGAACTTCATATTGTGAGTATTCACTTTCATTGTTGATGTCATTGCTGCCAATGGTTTTATGCCTCTGCTATAAATGGCGCAGCATGAAGGAACCCTCAGTAAACTCCTGCCCCATTGCAGGCTTCCCTGAGCTCTCGCTCTGCTGCTTTAGACACCCAACACTGAAGGACTGCTGGTCCAACCTGTTTCTGAACTCCCCTGCAAGTGGCTGCATAGCTGTAGCAGGTCCCAACACAGTGCTGCAATTGAACACAGAAGCCCAGTTTAGGGGCAGCTCCTGACAGTCAACACTCAACTTTACTGTTCCTCACACAACCCCTACCCCTACAACCTCAATAGAGGGTGGCAACCACTGAGCAATGCCCTGGTTACTCCTAGCCTCATACCATCCCAATGCAAGTTTGTCCCTCAAGGAGCTCTGCCCCTCAAGAATGTTGACATACAGTATCAACCCATGCCACACAGGCATTCACATAACAACAGTTAGGCCACTAAGCCTACAGACAGCAAACCCATCACTGGTATTCAACCCACAACTCACCAGCCCCTTGCTATCATGTAAGAATGCTAAATTAATGATGCACTCCATACAAGGCGGACACACATACCAACCCATGCACTCCATCTACTCCAATGCCAGAATGTTGTAAAAATCCAGCCGCCAGGAGAGGTAGGGCTCTTCAGCTCTACAATTCTCCAAACAGGACTTTGATTTACTTGTGCAGGCAGTCAACAGCAGGAGGGACACCCTGTATTTGGAGGGCACAAGCTGTCCCCGATCCCCACCAAGAGGGCATGGATGTATTTTGCAGAGATGGTGAGTGCCTTGGGGGAGCACCGCCAAACAGTGCCAAAAAAGATTTCAGGAGCTGCTGAGTTCTGGAAAGGTGAGTGAGACCTCCAGTTATTCAACGGTTTCCTTTAGCTTTCAGCCTGTATCATACACATCACATGTTGCTCCTCAAGCTTGGAGGATTGAGTCCCAGGACACTGACACAGCACCTAGAGTTCATGGGTTTGACCGCCGATGAATAAATTCAGTCTCACACCATGTGGAGGAGCTGCCTTTCTCCGTGCAGCACTGCACACCTTATCTCCCTTTCCCTCTTGTGCTTGCAGGGGAAATGGGCACACAACACCTGAGATGGCCCAGACCAAGGGTGGGATGGCATTGCTAAGGGCATTACAGGTCATGGAGGAGAGGGCTTTGGAGATTGCCAGAGTCCCCTTGCTAGAGTGTATTGATGATGGCAAATCCCTCATTCCAGGTGCACATGGCCATAGAAGAGTGTCGCTTGAGCATGGTGTTTGGGGGAATTGTCTTGGTGACAGGGAGGGAATTTGGGTGGATGACACGGGCTGAGTCTGACAACATGCTGAGTACTGGGTGGTGTGGAAAACCTTGCAGAGCTTCCAGGGTCTCCATGCCTAACTCTCATGATCTCCACTTGTGTCTCACACAAATCCCAGCATTGCTTACTCACCTCCAAGAGCTGAGGAATCCCTGCAACATCATTAGAAGGAAGAGAAGTGTGAGGCTGCAGCATCATATCAGACTAGCACAATAAGCACCAGTGCAGATACATGCACCACAGTGGGTCCATGTGTGGTAGTAGAGTCAGTGTCACTGGGTGAGGAGGACAGCACTTGTAAGCAGAAGGAAGTGTTTGAGGCAGAGGCACCTGTGGACAGGCCCCCTCAGAGGAGGGAACAAAGTCACAGTGATACTCCTCTGGGCAGTGAGGAAGGGCCTCAGAGTTAGGAGGTCAGTACTTGGAGCTGCCACAGCAGGAATGTGGCCAGCTGTTGGAGCTCCTGTGAGGCCCTGCGAACTCATGCACTGTAAATGGAGTCCATGGAGCAGATATGCTGGACTATGTCTTGGGACTTTGAGCTCCTTCCATGAAACAATGGCCAACCTCATGGAGAGCCACATGTAGCAGAACCTGGAGTACAGGCAGGAGCAGCGTGATGTCCTGGACAAGGTGCACAGCTCTTTCTATTGCCCGGACAAGTCAGTTCAGATGCTGAGCACTGAAATCCATGGAGGAGGTGAGGAGCTGCAGACCCTGAACAGGACACTTGCACAGGTGGCCCAACAGTGCCTGAAGGGGATGCAGCTGCACTCCCACAGCAGGTCCCTTCAAGCCAGCAGGAAAGCTCACCAAAGGCTGACAATGTTCAAGAGGTGGATGAGGGTTCCATGCAGCTCGAAGGCCACCAACATCCTTGGCTTCCTTGGCCCCTCTGACATAGGGCAGCATATGTGCTGCAGGTCCCAGTGATGACAGCTTCCCCTGCAGAGATGCGGACAGTTCAGTTGCAGCTCCTAACGGATCCCTGCACAACAAGGCTGAGGGCCACGGTCCTCACAGCCGCTGAGGCAGAGACATGAGCAGCCTGCCTCCACTTCCTCCAAGGCAACAAGAGGGGCACGGCATAGCAGTGTCCATATCTGCAAGGCACCACGGCACCTTAATCACTGAGTGGGTCACTGTAATGTATTATATATGTATTTGTAAATAGATTTACTGACAATGTAATCAAAGTCACTGTTTGTTGAAATGACTTCCATGCTCTTTATAGCTGTATGTCAAGCAGTATTTACAATGTACACAGATATCATCATCTTACTGGTGCTAGTGGAAACTGCAGCCAGTAGTCCATCACTCTGTGATGGTGGAATTGTGAAGGATGTTAGCATGGTCGACATCCATGTGAAGGCTCAAGCTTTGAGTGCCAGGCATGTGTTCTGTCATCAGTTACTCAGGGTCCCTCAGCTGAACCATTGCTGGATCAGTAGACCACTTGTAACAATGGCATCCTGCATTGATCCCTTACTGGGCCCCAGTCCTGGACATCGCCATGTCTCTCCGGCAGCATGTTATGACCATGTGGGAGACTCAGTCATATATGTACTTTAGGGCCCCACCAGAGTGGTCCAGGCAGCAAAATCTCATCTTGAGCAGGTCAAAGGCCTATTCAATGAGGCTCTGATCTGCAGTGACTTTCACTGTAACAACATCGGAGCTCAATTTGGGAGTCTCACAGGGGTGTTGGAAGCCATCGCCACAGGCCTTGTCGCCTAGAATCCAAACACATACCTGAGGGGTGAGGTGGAAGAGATGAGGCAGGCTTGACTCTCATAGTATGAAGGCATTGTAGCCTTCAGCTGCTTGGAAAGCATGCACAGACATGCAGGAAGTTCTCCCTGTGATCACATACTAGCTGAACATTGAAGGAATGGTAGGCCTTCCTTTATAAACCTTTCAGGTCTGTCCCTGGGTGCCTTGATGGTCAGGTGGGCACACTTAATATGTCCTGGGCCTTGGGGAAACCGGCAAAACCGGCAAAATCCACTGCCCTCTGTGCTTGTGAGGCCGCATCCATGGAGAAGCTGATGAAGCAATGGACCCTTGCGAAGAGGACATCCAGGATAGTGGTGATGCAGCAGTGAGCAGCTGACTGAGAGATGCCACACTGATCAGCAGCAGAGCCCTGAAATGATTCCGCAGCAAAGAAACTCAGGGTCACCATCACCTTCAGTGCTATCAGCAGAGCCTATTGATAAGTGGTTCTACACGAGAGGTCACCATTGACCAGGGCACAAATATCTGTTACCATCTTGCTGGAAACTTGCAGTCTCCTCCTGCATTGATGCACGGACATGTTCAGGTGAGTGAACCTGTTGCAGTAGACCCAATTCTCAGGTATTGTCTGCTCCTCCTCCTCTGTCTTTGGTCCTAAGGTTTAGCCTCTTGCTGCCCGGGGAACCTTCTTCATAACATGCGATACTGCCACTGTGCTGCCTTGATAGCCTTCAGGTCCAAGCTAGCTGCACCCATTTTCAGTGGCAGCCTTCCTTTCTTGGCTTGGAATTTCAGCATGCTTGGCTGAAAGGCCTGATGCCATGTTGATGGCAGAATTTTGTAAGCCCTACCTCATCCCCCACTCCCTCATGCAACCCCAGTGTCTTTCCTGGGGTTTTCCTGCTCACTTTAATGCAGTGCAGCACTTACTTGCAAACTTTCAGAAACTTTTCCACACGTCCAATTCTTCCCTTACTGTTCATCATTGGAATATGCTGTCATGGTTTAGGAGATCTTCGAGACCCCACAAAAATTTTCAGCTCCCCATGTTTGAGTAATCTGCAAATATTCACTGTCTAAACTCATAAAAATAGCCATTTATGTTTAGCACAACAGAGTCTCTAGTGCTTGTGTAGCCCAGCAAAAGTTAGTGCCTTTGAGAGTGGAGAATGGGGGACAATTTGCGAAATGCTGGAGATGCTAGAGTTTGTTGCTGTTACGTATTGGGAGGCACTTGCAAAGAAAGACAGACATCAAGGTAGCCAGTTCATTTGTTTAATGACGTCATTGCTCACTGCACATATTCATAACATATGAATACATTACACTGCTTCCCCCTTTTTAAAAGACAATTTTTAACATGTTATTTCCTGTTTCATTAACTGCACAACTTCGGCCTATTTTTTCACTGTATGTTCCTGGTTAATTATCTTTTCAAAGGAATCTTTTTTAGGGATGGGCAATAAATGCTTGTCTAGCCAGTGACACCCACATTCTGTGAACGAATAAAAAAATTAGCTTCCATATGTTGTTTAAGTCTTCCTCCATCTCTTGGTTCAATTCCAGTTGCAACTTTTTGTTTTCATTTTCACAAAGGTTCACATGAACTCTTTGGAATAGACAAGTCGTCCATGATCAAGGCTGTAAGTAAAGGAGATATTGATGGCCAGTTTCTACAGCTTTGACAAATATTACATTTGCTTGTCATTGATTCTAGATCACTGTCTAGACCAGGCCAATAAACAAACCTTGTTATGCCTTTGTGTTCAATATGGAGTTCCACTGGAATCCTAGCTCTCGAAGAACTAGGTGCCATCTCTCTGTGACCCCACTTGATGCAGCCCTTCTCATATGACAACTCATTGCAACCTCTGTGGAATGGTTTTAGTTCCTTGCCTGTACACTGGGCAAACTCTGTTCGACCACTCAAAGTCTGTTCATAGACTCTTTTCAACATTTTGACTTCCTGAGTTTCAGCTGCAATTTCAGTTGCCATGATTGGAAATGTTGGGAAGGTGTTGGATACTGAACAGTATGTCTTAAAAATGTTTTGGTAGTCTTCTGTAGGTTAACTGTAAGCCTTTATTAGTGACTAGAACTATTTATATATGTACAGTAAAGGGTACTTGGCTAGGAACTATCTCTATGCTTAGGTCTAAGCACGTCTCTGCTCAACACCACACTGACACCTAGGTCTGGGTCACGTGCCATCTTACATCCCTGTGTGGACGCTAATGTCCTCAGTCCCACATTACCCTGTATGTGCCAGGCCTTTATACTACAGGAAAGGCCTCATCTACTACTCCTATTATGAAGCAGCTTGACAACAGATGCCAACACCGAAAACAACCTGCAATGACATTTGGTAGCTTCATGTGTGGCATTGGTAGCAGAAACTGCCTCTCAATGATTGGCTCTTCAACCATCAGCAAATGTACACCATATGAAGACAACCCATCTGAAATGGATTTATTTGCTGCATGTCCATAATCTTTCACAGATGGAAAGATGCCGTACTTAATTGTGAAGATTGCACCTTCACTGCCTACATCTGCGTTCTCATGTGGCAAACACGACAATGTGTCAGCAATAGTATTCTCTTTGGAACTGCAATATTCAATATTGTAGTTGTACGGTGAGAAAAGTACAGTCCACCACTGCACCCTTGATGCTGCCATTGTAGCTGACCTTGGAACTGGAAAACCTACTGGGGTTTATGATGTGTTAATAGAGCACCATTTCTATCCAACAAAAACTAGTTAAACCTTTTGATTCCGAAAATGATTCCAAGCACTTCCTTTTCTATTTGCATATGGTTGTGTTCACCCTTGGTGAGATTACACACTGTGAATGCAATGGCCTTTTCATGACCATCATCTATGACATGACTGATGACTGCCCCAGCTCCATAGTTTGAAGCTTCAGGTCCTGATTTATGTCATAATGAATGAGTAGTGAGTAGTAGTCAAAATTCTCTTACATTCATCATAAGTATCTTGTGTTTTAGACCATTCCCATTTCACATCTTTCTTCAGCTTATGCAGTGGAGCTAACACCGTTGAAAGCTCAGGCTGAAATTGTAAGTATATTCTGTCGTGTCTAGGAAAGATCTAAGCTCAAACACATCTTATGGCTTTGGGGCATTAACTAAAGCCTCTATCTTCTCTTTCACTGGCTATAACCCGTTTACATTGATTTTTAGGACAAGGTAGACTACCTCATATTGCACAAAAGCACACTTGTTCCTTTTCAACTTCACATTGCGGTCTTTGAACCTTTTTAACACTTCATCCAATGCTTGAAGTTTCTCTTCCTCTGATGCAATTATGTTCAGCACATCATCCAAATCACACAAGCAATGTGACACACTCTGCAAAATCTTACTCATTGTAGCTTGGAAGACTTTTGGAGAAAACCATAGGGCAACCTTGTTTAGGAGTATAACCTCATGTGTGAGTTTATCATGAGATACTGTTGACTCACTTGATCCACATTGAGCTATATATGAGTGCAAGACAAATCCAACTTTGTGAATACCTTGGATCTTGCAAACTCCACATACAAATTTTGGGAGGTCAGTAGTTGATACTGCTAATCATCCACTGCCTGGATGATTGGGATTCAGTAGTTCCCTCATAGTCTCATGGTTTTGTTCATCTTTGGCATTGCTATGATTGGGGTTACCCAACCACTGTGATCAGTTTCCTTAGCACATTACTTTTCTCTAGTTTCTTTAATTCCTCTTCTACCTGGTATGAGAGCATAAGGGACTGGTCTAGCCTTGCAATATTCAGGTCTTACATCAGACCTGATTCGGATGTGCACTTCCGCACCGATTATTCCTTCATGGCTGTTCTCAAAAATGCTGTTGTAGCTATTCAAGAGCTGACCAAGATTCCTGGTCATCTCAACTTGGAAAATATGCTTCCAATTTAACTTCAGCTTGCAAAAGCAATCTTTACCCTGTTACAATCAGATGAAAAGGAGTGAACTGGCTCCACTTTATTCAACCTCCTCAGTTGGTCACAACAAAGATAATGTTTCTTTTCACAAAGATATGCCTTTTCCAAATCAGAATGTATATAACTATTTAAGCCATGATCATTAAAGAGCCAATCAAACAAAGTTTATTTGAGTTAAAGAAAGAGCAAATGTACTAACCACTAACCCAAGAAGAATAATAAAAATGCGATGTCAAGAATTCGGTCCTCATGCAAGTCATTCCGACACATACACATGCACATGCACACATACAGATCAGAGATAAGGGAAATTAGAATTCAATAAAAAATGGTAAAAGAATATATGTTTAAGTGTCCTTTGATTGTCCTTTGTGCGTAAATTTTAAACACTGCAGATGATTTGGATCAGCTGGTTTCTTGGATGCGATCAAATGTAGAAGATTTTGCAATTATTATGAGATTTCGGTTTGCTGGTTGGTTTCTGGTGGAGTTGGCTCCTCGAATCGGGTGACACATTTATTCTAAGAGAGAGAGGGAGAGAGAGAGGCCTTCAGCCTGTTTCATCTTCTGAAGACTTTCTTAATGCCACCTGTGTCACTTGCAATCTCTCTCTAATGGCTGGGCAGGCTTACCTTGAAATGCTTCACCCATTGTGTATTTCCAAGAGGTTTTGGGTGTGCTTGTCTGTGTCAGCCATTGTTTCAATATTTAATGTCTCTCCCTTGGACAGTTTTGAGTTTTGATGGGTGTCTGGATTATAGGAAATGTGTCTCTCTTTACACACTCCCCTGAGGGAGATTTGTTTCTCGCCTTCACCTTGGAATGTGGCCTTGCATCTTTAAGCAGTTTGATCTGTCTCAGTTCAAATAGCAACATTTCCAGTCAGTTGAAAGTTGAAAAATCATATTTTCAAAAATAAAGTGGCATAGCCTTATGACAACCCTGTGATAGTTAGGTCATGTCCATAAAGATAATTGGGCAGTGGACACATTACTTTTAAAAAGAAAACAACATGGAATAATGGACGCTTTATTCTCACAAAATGAATTCCAGAAAATCAGGTAACTTCTGTTTGTAGTTCCTGGACAGACAGAGACAGCAGGCAGAATCTTGTTGATGTGTCGAGGGTCTCTCATGCCAGCCAGAGAACCAAAAAGAGACCCACACTTGCACTTTTTGCACCAAACCACAATCCAATAAAGCAGCGGGTCTTCCCCTGAAATCAAGCCCCTGGGGGCCAAAGTCTCGCCTACCGAGAGCTGCCAGCCAATCAGATGCCAGCATCACCAGTGGCGTGGCTGTAGCTGCTGCTGGAAGGACAGGCACTATAGACCCCAGATCACGGAGCAACCCAGGCCACAGGTGAGAGATGTGGGTGGGGCATTTCATGGGATGGGGTCACAAAGAGAGGGGTGCTGGGAGTCAGCAGCAAGGGCAAGGGGTGGCTCTCAGTGAATCCCCCCACCCCCTTCCCAATGTCCAGACCCTCGATCAGGCACTGAGTGCCTTTGATCGAGGGCCTCCTCCTAGGTGACAAGCTGGCCACAATGTTTTAGTTGCCATGCATACCATGTGGCAACAGGCCAGCCTGCAGCTAGATTAATATCAGAGATTGTAGGATGACGCCCTTAAGTAGTCATTAATTGGACACTTAAGAACCCCAATTGGTGGCAGGTTAGAAAGGTTGACCATAAGTCTTCCCGCTCAGAACTTAAATCTGGTGGAGGCGGAATGGCAGCAGGGTTCTAGTACATACCATCCTGCCTAAGTAAATGCCTTTCCCATCTCCAAGCTCACCATCATCAAGATTCTGGCCAATATGTCTTGGAAGTTACTTAAAAATGCAAATGGGTTTCCCAGGTGCAAACTGACTAACCCTCACTATTTCAATGCAAGAGATTTAAATGACAATGGCTACTAGACCTATCAGCCCCATGAAGATAGGACTTCAAATAAAAGCCATTCAGTGAAGATGATCATAACTGGAATGTTGCTGGGATATCAATCATCTCCCCATTGTGTTTCAATACATCGGCTCCAGCCCATTGTATGGGAAATGGGAAGTGTCATACTGTCATCACATGACCAAAACTAGTTGGAGAGATGGTCAATCCACAAGGGAACCCAGCAAGGCAGTCTGGAGCCAGTAGCACAGAGGGATCACACCCAGCCAGAAGGAAAGAACCCTGCCTAAAATTAACAATCAACTTGGTGAAAATTTGTTTTACCTGTAAGATAACGTTTCTTCGCTATATGAGTTTGGCCACAATTTCATCTGAGAAAGCCAGAAATTTCCAAACTCCATTTGTCTTCAAAGAACCAATAGAGGAAATCCTTCAGGCCTGCAACACATTTCAATCTCCATCTTAAAGGACTGGTTAAAAATAAGTGACCTGTTTCTTGTTACTCTGTTATTAATCTAAGTGCAGGTTACATCTCTAGAACTCATCTTTTTATGTGTGTATGTATGTCTACATGTTTGGGGAGTTGGCCTATGTTTACATATATTTAGGGTGTTGTGACAATAAATGTTTATCTTTTCTTTTGATCTTTAAACTTAAAAGAAAGCCTATTCGTGCATGTTCTTTACTGTCACAGTGCTAAAAGGGTTAAAACACTCCTTCTCAAAAGTATATCTTTTTGCAGTCAGCGAGAAGTGAGGAAAAATTTTCCCATCACATAGCCCTGTCCATAACAAACCAATAACTAAAACAGAAAATGCTGGAAATATTCAGCAGGTCTGGCAGCATCTGTGGAGAGAGAAACAGAGTTAAACCAATAAGGTTGCTTTGTTGACATATCTCACTACAACAATGAGCAACTTGAGGGACTTGAGGGACATTTCATTTCAGTTGTCCACAAATTTCTAACACCTAAGCACAGGAGGTTTTCAATTGAACTATGCTCTCAATTAGAGGCACGTCACCGAATTTGTACTCATGTGTCTGCTCATAATGGAACAATCTGCAGCCATATCAGTGTGCATGTTGATGTACTGTTGATTTACCAACACCTTTGTACAATAGTCTCCGTAATTTAATTGCTGGTGGCATAAATGCTGTACAGCCCTAGCTTCTCTTCGCTTAGACACTCTGGATTCACTTCAAAGTTGTGAACTCTACCCTTGGTGATATCATTGTTTTCTATTACCACTGGAATAAGTTCTCTTTCCTTTGACCTTCATTTGGCAAGCAGTTGCAATACAATTGATCTTTTGGCAACTAAAGCATTTGGCATTTATGTACTGACATACCTGTGCCATGTGGTTGCTGTTACAGCGATAACAAGTAACTGAACTGCTATCACCAGCACTCTTCTGACCAGTTCCATCCAATTTGGGCTTGGCGAAAGCCTTCAGACTGGTCAGAAGCTGTACTATTTATTCACTTGCATAGGACAAATTCCTAAACCTTCCTTGATGCCATCCCCATGGTAATAGCAATCTTACACGCTAACTCAGATGTAAGATTTTGTGTGCTTATTTACTTTAACTGGATTCTTTTCTCCACTGATCCATACACAAATCTGTCTCACAATGCATGGTCTTAGAATGTGCCAAAATTGCAATATAATGATAAATTCCTCGGTGCCATTATATGCTAACCAACTGTTTTGCTACTTTTCTGGTTTCAAACTTGTAGATTTCTGCTATCTCTGATGGCTTAGGGTTGAAATGTTTGTCTAGTTTGGTGATGATTGTTTTGTCTTGTTGGGACTAAGAAGCTTTGTGGAGCCATATGCTTCATGAGCAAAATTGTTTTCTTGCACCCAAGAATTACTTTACTGCACAAAAAAGTCTGGACTTTTTCACCTTCACTTAGAACCATAGAAAAGTTACGGTGCAGAAAGAGGCCATTCAGCCCATCACATCTGTGCTGGCCAAAAAGAGAAAAAAATAAACTAGCCGCTCATTTTAATCCCACTTTCCAGCACCTGGTCCATAACCTTGCACTTCAGATGCAGATCCAGATACCTTTGAAATGAATTGAGCATTTCAGTCTCAACCACCAACTTAGGCAGTGAATTCCAGATGCTCACCACCCTTTGGGTGAAAAGGTTTCTCCTCATGTCCCCTCTAATCCTTCTACCAATCACCTTAAATCTATGGCCCCTGGTAATTGACCCCCCAGCTTTCCTGTCTACCCTATCTAGGCCCCTCATAATTTTGTCCACCTCAGTTAGGTCACCCCTCAGCTTCCTCTGTTCTAAGGAAAACAACCCTAGCCTATCCAATCTTTCCTCATAGTTGCAATTTTTAAGCCCTAGCAATATTCTTGTAAATCTCCTCTGCACTCTGTCCAGAGCAATTATGTCTTTCCTGTAATGTGGTGACCAGAACTGTACACAAAATTCCAGCTGTGGCCTAACCAGCATTTTATACAGTTCCATCCTTACATCCCTGCTTTTGTATTCAATACCTCGCCCAATAAAAGAACGCATTACATATGCTTTCTTGACTATCTTGTCCACCTGTCCTGCCATCTTCAAGGACCTGTGGATATGCACTCTAAGGTCTCCCACTTCCTTAGCCCCTCTCAATACCTCTCCATTTATTGCGTATTCTCTTGCTTTGTTTGCCCTCTCTTAATGCATTACCTCACACATTTTGTGATTGAATTCCACTTGCCACTACACTGCCCATTCAACCAAACCATTGGGCAGGATTTTTACCTTGTCGGGTGGGCAGAGTGGGTGGGCCTGGGAGTGGTAGCAAAGCTGACTGCCACCCGTGATCAGGTCCCGACCTTGATTTCACACTGGCTGGCCAATTAACAGCCAGCCAGCATGAATTGTGTGCTGCAACACTGAGCGGTAGCTGGGTGGGGGCGGGAGGAGGGCGAGCGCGGAAGTTTGCGCATGCGTGCGGCTGTGTGCACTAAAAGCTTTCTCAAGGCACAGAGCTGCCTCAGGGAGCTGAAGATTTTTAAAAACACAAATAAAGAATTTAAAAATGTTAAAAACATGTCCCCATTCATGTGATCTGTCATATGAGCCAGGTCATGTTATCAATGAGATTCGAACATTTTTATTATATTTTTAATTCCTGTTGGAAACCTTAGCCTGCCCATGGATGAGGTTTCATAAAAAATCCAAAGGCCACCTAGCAGCAAAATTTTCCATTTAATTATTAATTTAATTGCCTTAATAGGCCTGTTAATTGTCAGTGGGCACACTGCCAAGCCCGCACGCCCACCAATGTCATCGCACATCATTTTACACTTCAGTGGGTCGGGGCATGCATCCGCCCTCACAGTTAAAAATTCTGCTCGTTGATATCATTCTGTAGTCGATAGCTATCCTCTTCACTATCAACTACACGGTCAATTTTTGTGTCATCTGCAAATTTCCCAATCATGCTGACCACATTTAAGTCTAACTTATTAACATATACAACAAACAGCAAGGGCCCCAACACTGAGCTCTGTGGAACACCACTGGAAACTGTTTTCCATTCATTAAAAACATCCATCGACCATTACTCTTTGTTTCCTGTCACTGAGCCAATTTTGGATCCAACCTGCTACCTTCCCCTGTATCCCATGAGATCTCACTTTCCCGACCAGTCTGCCATGTGGGACCTTGTCAGGTACCTTACTGAAATCCATGTAGATAACATCCACTACACTATGATCATCAATCCTCCTTGTTACTTCCCCAAAAAATTAAATTAAGTTAGTAAGACACAATCTTCCCCTAACAAAACCATGCTGACTATCCCTGATAAATCCATGCCTTTCTAAGTGACCATTTATCCTGTCTCTCAAAATTGTTTCCAATAATTTGCCTACCACTGAAGTCAGACTGACTGCCTATAATTTTCTGGCCTATCCCTCGCATCCTTTTTAAATAATGATACAACATTTGCAGACCCCCAGTCCTCTGGGACCTGTATCCAGTAAGGATTGGAAAATGATCCTCAGAACATCCTCTATTTACTCCCTGGCTTCCTATAACAGTATGGGATACAATCCATCCAGCCCTGGTGATTTATTCACCTTCAAGGATGCCAGTCCCTCTAGTACTTCCTCTCTCACTATGCTTATTGTATCTAATATTTCACACTCCTCTTTAACTAGAACGTCTGCATCATCCCTCTCCTTGGTGAAGACAGAGACAAAGTACTCATTGAGAACCCTGCCCACATCTTCTGCATCAACTCACAAGTTACCAGGTACATCTCTGATAGGCCCTACCTTTTCCTTAGTTATTCTCTTGTTCTTAATGCACTGGCAAAACATCATAGGATTTTCTTTGATTTTACCTGCCAATATTTTTCGTACTCTCTCTTTGCTTTACTAATTTCCATTTTTACTTCCTAAAGAACAATGTATTGTTAGGAAATAGAGATAGTTTAAGTAAGTTATATTTGTATTTGTGGGTATTAGGAATGAGTTTTAGCTTTAAAGTTTAAGTTTGATTTGTATTTCTGTATTTGTTTGTTAAGAAAGGTCAAATCGAGTTTTCATTTCACTTTAAAAGGTTTCGCATTTCTAATGAGTTTAACGACTCTAAGGGTAGTGCCCAACGTTATCGCACACTCGCGTGATATTTCGGTCAGCAGGCGCGAGCGAGAGTCAGCAGAGTGCCTGCCGACAATTAAGAAGCCTATTATGGTCATTATAGTTTCAATTACTTGGGATTTTTTGCTGCCCATCCAACCTCATCCAAGGGCGGGATGAGGCTTCCGGGATTAATTAAAAGAAAGATAAAAATTTGTGGACATTATTTTCAACATCTGTATGTTGAGGTGGCTCATTATGACGTGTAGACATTGTTTCTGGATTTTACATTATGTTTTAAAGTCGTCAGCTCCCTGAGGCAGCTCTCTGTCTTCGGGGGGCTTTCCTTTTGCGCTCCCCCATGCCCGCGCTGACTTCAGCGCTCGCCCTCCTCCCGCTCCCACCCTTGCAGCACTGAGCCTTTCAGTGCGCCTTTCACGCTGGCTGGCCATTAATTGGCCAGCCAGTGTGAATTCGCGATTGGGGGTCGATCATGATCGGCAGTCCATTCCCCGCCGATCAAGGCCGCCCGCCGACCCGAAAATTATACCCTAAGAGAAGTTAAAGCAAACACAAAGAGTAGAAAAAAACTGTGCTATTGTCTAGCAACAGGGATGCAGGGAGGGAGACCCACCCACACACAGGCACACACACTCAGTTGGAGGTAGTTGCCAGCAGAAGCAGCCTAGAAGGGACAGATAGCAGGTCCCAAACTGAAGATGAAGCCAGGACTCCAGAGAGGCTGGACACTGGGAGAGGGAGCTGCAGAGTGAGAGCAGACTTCCCAAAAGAACTGAAAGATCCAAAGGTCAAAAGAGTGAGACAGAAACAGGAGAAAGTCCCAAACAGACCTTCTTGTCAAAGAAAGGAAAGGAACCTGGAAAAGGTCCCGTTAAATGAAGTTAAGAGTGAGGAGCAGAGGAAGGCTCCAAGCTTCAAGATTAAAGGAAGAAAAGCTGCAGGAAGCAGATTTAAAGCGAGAGGTCAGAAGGTCCAAAGAGATGGCTGAAGATCTGTAACTCTTTGCTATGGGCATTGAAGCAGTGGTGTACTGTTGATGGCCGAGTCAGTGAGAGAGAGAGTGTGTGGAAGAAAGCTTGAATGCATGTGGTGACCCAAGGGAGAGGAACATCAGAAGGAAAATTCAAAACTCTGGAGGTGGACTCTTGCGGAAGGCATCTGAGAGAAAATGTCAGTTTGGGAGAAAATTCCAAGCGAGTTCTTGGAGAGTGGAGATTGGAAACCCTCATGTGAAAGACGGAGTTCAGTGAGACTGGTTGGCTCACGGTGTAACAAGTGTCGGGGACCGGTGCTAGAAGTTGAGGAGTGATCCATATCATCTGTTTGGGGTGGCATCTGTCACTTGGGTTCAGAGTGTGGTGTCTGACCATAGGTCGGTTAGTGGTTTACATGGACTGTGTACTTACAGTGAACATTAGAGTATACAATAGCTTTTGTAACTTGTGTTATCCTAACAAATCTGTATATATCTGTAAAGGCATAGTTGTGAGTGAAGGAATATTGTTCAACTTTTCTTGTTTAATAAATGTTTTATGCTTTGATTATAAGTTCATTAGCTGACTCTGGTGTCTCTGTTCAGTAGCCCCTCTCCACATAGCTAAACAAAAAAATCAAAGTTAGGATCTATCAAGCCGGGTTCCACCCTGGGATCAGGCTTGTTCAGTAGTAACATCAGCTGGGAACATAACAGTATTCAAATCTGTATCAGTTGAAGCTGCAGGAATGATCTTGGTGATCTTGGTGCAAGGGCCATTGACAAGATACTTTTGATCTGCAAGATTTTTTTATCATGAAGGTTCAAAAGCAAACAACATGATACAAGCAAGAAATGTAACGGCCAGTTTTTTGTTGAAAAAGTGAAACTATAAGTGCTCACCATTAATCAAAAATAAATCAGACAGCAAATTCCACTGTCCACAGTTAAACAGAAATACTCAGATGTTGCTGCCTCTGTTGTTCTGTTCTTCCAGAAGCTACTTTATAACAATTTCTTGCTTAGAGACTTGGCATTAAAAATACATGGTACAGCATGAAGTTGTTCTACTCATATGATGGAAACACACTAAAATTAACAGAAAATTTTATTGCTTGTTTATTCAAGTGTCATTGAACTTTTATTGTTGTCCTATGTCTTAATTACTTCCAAACAACCTTTCTGGCACTGAAAATTAACTTTTACGAGTGTGGAGTCTCATTTCTACAGATTTTAAAATCAGTCATTTTAAAAAACTTTTTCTTTGTCTCTTTTTTCTCTCGCTTAATCTCATGGTTTTCCCTCTCTTTTTTCACTTGCTGGGCATTATTTGGCATTGAATTATTATTCTAGCCTAAACGTGATGATTCAGACTCTGTCGGGGCTAAATTGGATAACCCCAGAAATTGGTTAATTTAACGTGATTAACCCACAACTGATCAAAGTAACATGGACAGCTTACAAACTTCATGCTGTTGGATAATAATGAGGTGAGGTGCATTCTGACTGCAGCAAGGGCTGGAAATTATGAAAGAGGAGCTTAAGACCAGGGAGAGCCCTGAGAAATGGTGTAACAGTCCAGACAGCATGCCCCAAGGTTCTCCAATGCAACTCTAGAAGTTTTGGTGTAGGAGGTACACAGAAGGAGAGAGATGCTCTTCCTTCAAGGGACCAGGAAGCCCTCCAGGCAAATACCAAGAAGGCAGTGGGAGAGGTAGCCATTGTGTCCAATGCCAGCAGTCTGGTCCTGAGGACCTGGGTGCAGTCCTGCAAGAAGTTTAATGACCTCACATGAATTGTCCAAGCCTGTGAATGCATCTTCAAATGTAATATCTCATCAACCACACCGTTACCCTCACGCAGAGTTCAATTCACCACACGCCAATTGTTGCCTAGCAAAAATCTCCATTAGCCAAGGCTCATTCATAGCTTCACACACTTAGTACTGCTGTAAGCCACACACTCATATTTCACAGCATGCACACACTGCAAATACTCAATTATGGAAGGCACATCACATTGCACTGCATTCACTGACACACTTCCCCTCTCTTGCAGGGCAAGGTGGCCCATAACCTGCGATGGACAGACATGCCTGCACGTTCTCACCCCTATGCAGGAGACAGTGCTGGAAATCATTGGCTTGGCAATGACTGAGGTCGTGGCCAGCAGCAGAGTTGAAACCATTGGAGATAACAGCATGTTCCTACCTAATCCACCATCTCCACTCCTCCTCAGGCTCATAACCTCTTCTGATTTACAAATTTCAGATGGTGACACCACACACCTCTTGCTTTTCTCCCTTCCCTCTTCTCGGCGCTACCCTTCTGTCTTTCTCTTTTCAGGGTCCCAAGGACTTCTGCTTGACCAGCCAGTGGGATGAGGCCCAGAACTGCTCAAGGTCTTTCTGCAAGGCTGTCTACGGTCCCCCCCCCATTGAAAGTCAGCAGCTTTCCATCAGACATGTTGCTACTACTGGAGTAACACTGCTCAGGAACACTTGGAGACATCTGCAAGACAGGCACTAAGTGATTAGTTTTGTACAGAATATTGGATGTTTTGTTGGATCAAGTGGGTATGAAATTGTTGTTTTGTGGTGGCTTGTATTTCAGAGGATGTTGTGATGTTCCATAGCAAAGGGATAGTAAGGATCTTGGGATGTATTCACGGGAGCCTGATATGCTCACAGGCTGCCCGTCTGGAAAGTAAATGTGCCAGCTGCCTCCTCCTTTCTCCAGCTGCTCTTCCTCATCCTCCTTCCCCTACTCCTCCTGCTCTTTCTGTGGTGCTTGCTGAATCTCTAGTGACAAGGGCTGTGCCCTCATGATCTGTGGGTTGCGGAGGATGCAAAAGACCACTGCAAATTGGGACACCACCTGCTACAAGTACAGGGCTAGATCTGACTATATTATGTCCTCTAGTTTTGGACTCTCCCACAAGTGAAAATGTCAAGGGGAGGAGGTGGCATACTGGTATTGTCACTGGACTATCGCTTCTTGTATTTTGTTAAAGTTTCCTCAATATTAATTATACCCACCCAATTTGGAGTCATTCATAAATGTTGAAACTATACCAAATTATTTATATAAATGGTGATCAAGTGCTCCCAGCACAAACCCCTGTGGATCACCACTTCCTATGTTCTGCTAGACCGAGAAACTATCTTCAATCCCTACTTCCTCTTCTGTTTTGTAGCTAACTTGCTATCTATTCTGTTGCTTGTTCTGACTCACTCTGAACCTAGTCATAAATCCACCAGTAGCTTATTGAAGGCTGCTTGAAAATCCAAGTATATTGCACCTACAGCATTACTGTTTCTGTTACTTTAAACAAGTATGACCTTCTCTTTGATATCCATTTTGAGTACCCTTTATTATATGTTCAGTTTCTAAATGTATTTCCATTACATCTTTGAGTAAAAATTCCATTATCTTTCCTACCACCAAAGTCAAGCTGACTGGTCTGTAGTTTCATGGACTTGATCTAACTCCCTTTTTAAATATGGAAATCACATTAACTGCATCAATCCTATGGTATTTTCATTTTTCTAATGAGTTTTTATAAATTATACGACAGTGCCTCTGCTATCTCTTCTTTAGCTTCTCAGTATGCATGAGTGCAATCCATCCAAACCAGAGGTCTTACCTTTCTAAGTTTGGTCAGTTTATCAAATATCTATCCCCTTTCTACCTAAAATGTTATTATACCTTTTTTGGTCCTTTCTTCTAATGTCAGATCAACCATGCAGTTAGCCTCCCTGGTAAATATTGAGGAAAAATAATTATTCAATAATTCTTCCATTTTACTGTAATAGCTAATGAGTTTATCTTGTAAAATCATAGAATGGTTAAAGTACAGAAGGAGGCCATTTGGTCCATCATATCCATGCCATCTCTCTGCAAGAGCAACTTCAGCTCGTCTCACTCTCCCACCCTTTCCCCATAGCCCTGCATTTTTTTTTCTTCTCAGTTGTTTATCCAATCCTCTTTAGAAAGCCACAATTAAATCTGCCTCCGCAACAATCTTTTTTTAAATTATTCGTTCATTCATGGGATGTGGGTGTTGTTGGCTAGACCAGTATTTATCGCCCATCCCTAATTGCCCTTGAGAAGGTGGTAGTGAGCTGTCTTCTTGAACCACTGCAGTCCATGTGGTATAGGTACACCCACAGTCCTGTTAGGAAGGAAGTTCCAGGATTTTGACCCAGCGACAATGAAGGAATGACAATATATTTCCAAGTCAGGATGGTGAGTGGCTTGGAGGGGAACCTCCAGCTTGTGGTGTTCCCAGTGTCTGCTGCCCTTGTCCTTCTAGATGATAGCAGTCATGGGTTTAGAAGGTGCTGTCTAAGGAGCCTTGGTGAATTCCTGCAGTACATCTTGTAAATGGTGCTCACTGCTGCCACTATGCGCCAGTGGTGGACAAAGTGAATGTTTGTGGATGGGCTGCCAATCAAGCAGCCAGCTTTGTCGTCAATGGTGTCAGGTTTCCTGAGTATTGTTGGAGCTGCACTCATCCAGGCAAATGGAGAGTATTCCATCACACTCCTGACTTGCACCTTATAGGGTGGTGGACAGGCTTTGTAGGGTCAGGAGGTGAGATACACACCTCAGGATACTAGCCTCTGACCTGCTCTTATAGTAACAATATTTATATGGCTAGTCCAGTTCAGTTTCTGATCAATGTTAACTCCCAGGATGTTGATAGTGGGGGATTCAATGATGGTAATGCCATTGAATGTCAAGGAGCAATGGTTAGATTCTCTTTAGTTGGAGATGGTCATTGCCTGGCACTCGTGTGGCGTGATTGTTACTTGCCACTTGTCAGCCTAAACCTGGATATTGTCCAGGTCTTGCTGCATTTGGACATGGGCTGCTTCAGTATCTGAGGAGTTGTGAATGGTGCTGAACATTGTGCAATCATCAGCGAACATCCCCACTTCTGACCTTATGATGGAAGGAAGGTCATTAATGAATCAATTATAGATGGTTGGGCTGAGGACACTGAGGAACTCCTGCAGTGATATCCTGGGACTGAAATGAATGACCTCCAACAACCACAACCACCTTCCTTTATGCTAGGTATGACTCCAACTAAGTGGAGAGTTTTCCAGCTGATACCCATTGACTCCAATTTTGCTAGGGCTCCTTGATGCCACACTCAGTCAACTGCTGCTTTGATGTCAAGGGTGGTCACTCTTATCTCACCTCTTGAATTCAGCTCTTTTATCCATGTTTGAACCAAAGCTAAAATGAGGGAAGGAGATGAGTGATCCTGCAGGAACCCAAACTGAGTGTCAGTGAGCAGATTATTGCTGAGTAAGTGCCGCTTGATAACACTGTTGATGACCCCTTCCATCATTTTACTGATGATCGAGAATAAACTGATGGGGCGGTAGTTGGGTGGATTGGATTTGTCCTGTTTTTTGTGTACAGGGCATACGTGGGCAATTTTCCACATTGCCAGTTAGATGCCAGTGTTGTAGCTGTACTGGAGTAGCTTGGCTAGGGGCAAGAAAGTACAATCTCAGGCAGTACATTCCAGATCCAAACCACTTGCTGCGTAAGAAAGTTTTTCCTCATTTCACTATTGGTTCTTTTGCCATTCGCCTTTAATGACTTTCAGTTGCTCAAAGTGTTCAACCATTGCAGAAACAAAAACATCAAGTAGCATATTGACGATGACTACTTGATCAGTTCCTTTCCAACAATCAGAAGTTTGATCTCTGCATCAGTAAATGAACACTTCAGGAACTCAGGATATGGGCACCATGGGCATTTTTCTGTATACAGTACTCTTTTAGGTTAGATTCTTGCACTTTTGAGAGCCTATTGGAAGTTAGTTTTATGTATTTTCTTTTGCATGAGGCTATTCAACAAGGGACTATGATGTAAATAATGTTCCTATTTGAACTTCTTTATACTGCTCGTTAAGATTTTAAATCAATATAACACACGCCAGCGTTCAACAGTGCAAGCTCTGCAAAATACTCCATCTTCATTCTGATTGATGAGATTAATTCCCCCCAAATCAGTGGTCTTAATGGTACATTGTCAGTTACTGAATACCAGGCGACTGTCTCTGTATTACCTACTCAAACTGATATGAAACATTGGGCGGAATTGTCCCAGATTTGCATTAAGTACGGTAGCGGATGGAATAAAGAACATTTTACCTGCCGGCCACAATGGCAGCTTTTCACACCATATCGTCCCATTCCTGCCTCATTAATTATGCATTCTGAGGAAACACACCAGGTCACTGGCAAGGCAGCCTCTGATTCGCCCACCCCGCTGTCACCTCAGACCTTCAATAAACTGGGCGCCATATTTAGAGGGCACCCCTGCACAGAGCTAGCACTCTTCAAGGGATAGGAAGGTGCTGGGAACTGATGGCTGCCAAAGGCAGGAAACATGCTGCCCCCAGATTTAGTAACGCCTCCTTCGGGCACCTACTGGGCACAGTGGAGGCCCACCATGAAGTCCTCTGCCCCTGCTTTGGTGAAGATCACCAATCCAGCTTGGGAGACGGTGGCAGGCAGTGGTCAGCGCCAACACCCTACAAAAGGGGACAGCCATCCAGTGCAGGAAAATGGTAAATGGTCTCATCCGTTCTGCCAGGGTAAGTCACTCTTCCCATCACTCTCAACTCACACACTCACAAACTTATCACACATCCACAGGGATCTCACACCTCAAGGGACAACACCACTAACTCTCACACACACCCACACATCTCCATCAGGCTCATTACCTCTGGAGCTCATGTCCTCATCCCGTCCATGTTTCCACTCACCACACAAACACTCCACGCAGTGCCATGTGTCCTGCTCTTACTCTCTCCATTTTTTTTCATGCAGGAGAAGCAGGCTCACAACAGAATGGAGATGTCCCAGACCGGGGAAGAAGTGGCCCACATTAGGCCCCTCACTTACTGTGAGGACTGCGCTATTGTGCTGACTGGTGAGGGCATGGACCATGCCTGTGGCAATGGTGAGGTCAGCGGCGCACACCCATGTGAGGATCCTGCACCACATCATCCCTCTCACAACGCAAATGTGAGTGCTCTCTCCCCTGCTTTTGACTCTGCTGCCGTGCACTAATTATCTCTACTTTGGTTCACAGGGAGCTCTGCCAAACAACCGACACCCTCAGACAGCCAGTCCCTCAGCTCCATCCCAGGTACTTATCTCCAACCAAGAGGACATCCCCTCCATTGAGGAGCTGGAAATAAGCAGCCTGGAAGACCCATCACAGCGCTTACCCACACCCTCCTCCAACGCAGAGACACGCATCTTTGTGGGACCTTGATGTAGAGCAGGCTTGAGTTCACAATCTGGTGGCCACTGTACAGACACGTGTCCACAGCAGGAGGAGGCAGGTTCAGCCAAGCTCCCCAGCAGTCAGAGGACTGCTGGAGAAGAGGCATCTGTGAGGCCCGGGTCAGATGATGAGCCTCTGGATTTGACCTTCCAATTCATCCTGGAGAGTCAGCAGAAGGCAAGGGAACATCGCGCAGAGCTGTTGGAAGCCCTCAACAGGGTGGCATATGAGTTGGAGCAGTGCACCTGCCTGATCTCTGATGAAGTGGTTCCCACATGTGTGTGTATGGAGGTTTCCATGGGAAGAATGGCGGATGCCATGGAGACCCTGGTCCAGCAGAACGCAGTGATGCACACAGACCTGTAGTCCATCGCGGTAGCCATGGGTGAGTTCCTGCAGTGGCAACACGAGAGGGAAATAGGGCACCTCAATGTCCCTCCAGGTGCTTCTTCCCCTCAAGGAGTCAGGCTGGGGCCCTCGGGCTCCTGAAGGGAGGAGCAATGGCAGCTGGACACTCCTGGGTCATCCACTCAGGACCCTCAGAGGCTGTCCTCTCCTTCCGAGTCCCCTTTGCCTGTGACTCCCTCAACTTCATCCCCTTTCACCGTAAAGGGAGCAGCTGACCCAGTTGGAGGGCAGCGAAAGCAAGCCAGCAGAAAACCCATGCCAAAGTCATCAGAGGCAACAGGTTAAACCATTGCACAGACTGTCTCCATCCCTGCTGAAAATATAATCTTTCACTGAACAATGTGTAATGGTGTCTTTCAGCTTCATTTACAAGCTTTGCGAGTCCTCCCCCTGCATCCTTCCCACTAACAGTTCAGTTGCACACAGCCGAACCACAAATTATTTGGGAGGGAGAGGTGTGCGTGTGGCAGGGCCTTTCGGAGCCTGATGCAAGCACTCTCCCACGCACACGGAGCCTTCCTCCATCGCACTCATCTCAATGTCCCGAGCATTTTCAATGCTGCCTGCTGGGGTTCTCTTTCAGTTCTAAATCTGAGCGGAGCTGCATCTTCGCCCACCCATCGATCACAGCACCTGTGCTCACCCATTATGGGGCTCCTCTCACTTTCGATTTCAGATGCATGGTGGTGGTTAAGTATGGTTTCGGTTCTCCCGCCCTTTCCCCTCTCCCAGTCACCTATGTCCTTTCCCCGGCATCACCTTCTACTTCCACACCTTCACCTTCCAACCAGAAACCTTTTCTTTCCAGGATGTCCAGGTGAACATGCATGTTCACTATCTTCCCCCCTCTCCCCAGACTCCTTCCCCCCTCCTAACTCCTTCCTCCCTCTGGACTCCTTCCTCCTCCTGGACTCCTGCCCTCCCCAAACTCCTTCCTCCTCCCAAAGTCCTTCCCCCTCGCCAAATTCCTTCCCCCCTCTGAACTCCTTCCCTTACACCTGCCTTCCCCCTTGCACCTACCTCCTCAGTTGCTGCATTCTCCCCTGTTATCCACTCCCCACACCCCTGTAATCCTTCCCCCCAGTCTCACACCTCCCAAGCACTTTCGTTCCCCCCCTCCCAACCTCACCACACCACCTCTCCCAACCCCCTTGGTACACCTTCCTCTCCCAGTCAAACCTAGGCCTTCCTCTCCACCCCATCGGCGATCATCTGAAGCAGCCCATAGCCAAGACCCTGATGTCCCAAAGTAGACCCCAGACATCCACCTTCCAAGAGCTGCTTCACAGCGGAGCCATGTCATGACAGTCCACCCAGCATGCTACACACGTGCTGCTCCAGGGTCCGGTAGCTGTAGGGTTTCAGCATCTTTGGCTCCTCGGATGTCTGTGATGTGAGCAAGGCCCTAATGGTAGGCCCTGACTTCTGCACATCACACTTGTCAAGGTGTGTTCTGCACCAGCATGTTTTCCCACCAATGCGGGCGATAAGTTTAACATGGGGGGATGATTCCGGCAAGCAGGGCTTGTAATTAGATGCAGATGCATTAAAATGATGTTGCTGAGGTGCAGCCCCCCCGCCACATCCGCCTTGGGTTCAGGAGCCGGGGTGGGGGGAGGGGATGCCAGAAAACTCCAGTCATTTACACGGAAGTAAGGAAGCATCTGTGAATGTTTATGTTATTTAATTAAAACATCCAGCTGCATCTGTGGGTTTTGTTTACTTGTTGATTTAATTCAAAACTTCAAAGCATATGACAAGGCGCAGCAAGAAGTTGATGGAACTTGAATCACCTAAGTTTAAATGTCTGCCTCTGTGTAGCTCATGGTTTGAGATCAGAGAGCTTGTCGCACTTCAGCAATTTGGAACTTTAGAACTTTGATGCTATCAACACAATGCCCCCCTCGTGCATCAGATAGCAGCTTCAACATCATGTTATCCGTTATCGTACACAGCCTTGAAACACTCTCCATCTCTAAGTTGAAAGAAAAGAGGCTTATACAAAAGATTCAATTAGCTAAAAGAAGGTATTGCAGTTTGCTGCAGAGTGTGCTGTTCCGCAGGCTCAAGCTATAACTGTGATATATAGAATGCTCATATATTTACTGTCGGCTGCCTTGGTTTGACATTTTCTTATTTCTGATGTTGCCACATCCTTGGCCACGGCATTTGTCCAATGGAATGTGGAGTTCCTGTAACAGGTCCAGAGTGAATAGTATTAATTTTGAAATATCCCAAGAAGTGTTCTTTGATCTTCATATTAATTCAATATTAAGACTGTTATCACTGTTTCTTGCTCCTGACCCACATCTGGAGAGCAGTCAAGAATTATCGCATTATATTTTACATTCAGGACGTCTGACGCTGAACCATCTCATCAAACATTGTTTGGATTAATTCATTTATTAGTTTTTATTTACTAAGTTATGTGTCATAGGTTCCTACATTTCATCATTACTGGTCAAACATTACTATCGTCTCTATTAGACCTAGAAAATTTTTGCTGTTCAGCTGGAAATTGGAATTAGAATGTTTACGTACCTCTAGGTTATTGCAAAACAAATGTGACTGTAACTATCTGTTTTTCTGAATCACCATACTAATGTTATTGTTCTGCCACTAGGTGCTTGTCTTTCTACATCAATAGTCTGGTTGCAGCAGGCTCATTTTCATAATTTTCAACAGCCGTGTAGCTGTTCTAGGTGCCAAGGAGCCATTTTATAAGTTTCAAGATGAGGCATCAACTGTTCCCATGAACAGAATCTATCTTCAGTCAATTGCAATTATATTTTATTAAAAATCTTGCAGCCAAAACAAGTCTTTCAGCAGACTAGCTGGGACTGCTGTAATTACTCACTGTTCGTCATTTTAAGCTTGCAATTGTAGTTTATTTGCAGCTTACTTTAAAAAGTTTTAATCTGCTTGCTCTAATTATTGCACTCTTTAATCTATTACCGAACCAAGGCATTTCCTATTTCTCACAGGCTGACAAGGTCTTGTCTTCTACTTGAAATGTGGTGAAGGAGAGACCTGCTTCCATTCCAATTTCAGTTATTTTAAAAACATATAAAACCAGAGGCAAAAGTTCTATTTTCATCGCAATAGTTGCTAATCTATTGAGTACTAACCTTTTATTATCCTCATCATTTTTGTCCTCAGCCCTTGTCCAAAAAAATTAATAAACCCAGATAGATACTAAAATTGCCCTTTAACGATTGAATGTAACCGACATGCTCAGATAAGCATATCTAAAATGCTTCAGATTATAATCTCTGAGATTCACTTTGCTTCACATCTGAATATGAATAAGCTTTTCAGTGATCAGATGAATGAGTCCTTTGTAATAATATATATTATAGTAGAACCATCAATCTGGATCGCAATTTTTTTTAATTCATTCGCAGGATGTGGGCTTCACTGGCTGGACCATCATTTATTGCCCATCCCTAGTTGCCCTTGAGAAGGTGGTGGTGAGCTGCCTTCTTGAACCGCTGCAGCCCATGTGGTGTAGGTACACCCACAGTGCTCTTAGGGAGGGAGTTTCAGGATTTTGATCCAGTGACAGTGAAGGAACAGCAATAAATTTCCAAGTCAGGATGGTGAGTGACTTGGAGGGAAACTTCCAGGTGGTGGTGTTCCCATCTATCTGCTGCCCTTGTCCTTCTAGATGGTAGCAGTTGTGGGTTTGGAAGGTGCTTTCTAAGGAGCCTTGGTGAATTCCTGCAGTGCATCTTGTAGATGGTACACACTGCTGCTACTGTGTGTCGGTGGTGGAGGGAGTGAATGTTTGTGGATGTGGTGCCAATCAAGTGGGCTGCTTTGTCCTGGACGGTATCAAGCTTCTTGAGTGTTGTGAGAGCTGCAATCATCCAGGCAAGTGGAGAGTATTCCATCATACTCCTGACTTGTGCCTTGTAGATGGCAGACAGGCTTTGTGGGGAGTCAGGAGGTGGGTTACTCATCGCAGGATTCCAAGCCTCTGACCTGCACACCTGATGCCAAAATATCATAAGTGCCAATGGATACAATAGCTTTCCTGCTAAGTAGATTTAATTTTGGACAACTAAAGTTATTTTCCAGGTGGTAAGATTGAAGAAGGGCTCAGTCACAAACACTGTGCTTCAACAGGAACAGATTTGGGAATCGGGGAACCAGCTGATAATTGGGGTTCTTTGTTACTCAGGCGCACTGAGGTTTGCTGACCCCTAAAACTGCCTCTGTGCAGCTGCATTTCAACAAACTGCATCAGTGTAAAAGATATGCACAGATTCATGATGGCAAAGCTTTTCAAATTATATCACATATCTGTGGAATTCTTTCATTGTGTCTTTACTAGAATGGCTTTAAATACAGAATTAATTGCCATCAGCTAACCAGGATTCTTGAAGCATATATCCCACTATGGGAAATCTCTGACTTCTCCCAATTCAATTTCTCCCTGACTTTTTGTGTTCTGAGCAATGATCAGAGTTAAATTGATGCAGCATCCTTCTTGAATACAATTGCTTCTAACTGCAATCTGTTGTTCTGCCAAATAATATCAAAAAAGAGTTTGTCATACTCTTTAAAAAAAGTAGAGTCATGAGCTGTTTTTGTCTATTAGGACAGTCACCAAGCTCTAATTTTGTCAGAGGAGATTTCTTTTTCTTGCATTTTATAAATATTTTATCAGCATTCATCAACTCCTCTATGGGTTAAGGTGTCTTTTTAATGTACTGTGAGAAACTAAGAAATTACTGTTGCATATTAAATTGTTCCACTTCATTAGATTCTACCTATAGTGCTTTCCTTCACTAAGCCTAGTTGTAAAATGTCATTTCCGGTAAAAAAAAATGGAGAAATCTCTGGCCAGGCAATCATGTTTCCTAAGGCATTCAAGTCCTTACCCTCGGAACAAATATTAAGGCGATGCTCTTGAGCCTGAGTTACCATAGGAACATATATCCTGGCCTCATGGCGTAAGGATGAGCCTCTATAATAGTCCATTTTTGGAGAGGCAGTTCAGCTTTTGAAGGGATCTGAACTTTGAAAGTAAGAACAAGTTATTCCTCGAGGATTTGAATTGGAGGAGAAAATCTAATTGATAGGGATAGCCAATCCAGGAGGTTTACAGGACAAGAATAAAACAAGTCCCTGCACAGTGTTTCTTATTTAGTTGCTTGATGGAAACTGAAAAAAAATACTAGTCGACTGGCTGCTAACTGGAGACTGGAAACCTCACTTGTGAATGTACAGCTCAGGCTGACTTACCTAAATTAGAAGATTAAGGAAGCTGGAGAGTTTCCCTCTGGGACATAAAATGTTTTTATCTTTGAAAGTGTATTAACTGAACACTTGAGCACTGGTACACTGTGCAGTGACTGAGAAGCTGTTTGGTACCTGCTCCCGAAGGGCTGCTGCATTTATTCCCTGTGTTGTGAACAAACCAGCTTGCACATTTTGTCTGGTGCAAAGCTGTATTACTTCATTTCAAAAATCAGCTGAGCGTCACTGTTTGGATCTGCTTGTGAGATAGAGGGAGTAAATTGCTCAAGTCATTAACAGACCATGAACACATTACATTTGGATCCAGCAAATGGATGGACTACTTATCACTGACTGTGTAGCACATATTAGATTGAAAATAAAGGTCATAGTGTTAACAGCTTTCCACTAACTAAAAGGCAGCTCAAGTTCGAGATGCTGCAGTCCTAGGATAAAGTCACTGTCACTAATTGACAAGGCTGCTTTAGTTGGAAGACTTTTAAAACCCAGATTACTCCCTCATTCCCATATCTTTATGAATAAACATCTTCAACCCCAAATATTTTCAAGAGTCAGTCAGTTTTTAATGACAGTGATAAAGTCTTTATCAATACGTTCCTACCTGTTGTAATATGGCTTTAAGGGAATAGCAGCATGACATCACTAGAAGGGAAGTGTGTCATGTGATCCTGTCTTAGTTTCACTTTTGCCTGTGAGCAGAACACAATTTTGCTGCTGATGTCGTCAAGCTTTCTACCTTTATAAAAATTTTCTCATGTGCCTAGTCTAAATAAATTAACCCACAATGAGTTGACACAATCCCTTATGAGTGATTGGTGCTTATACCATTTTAACAACATGACATGGTGATCAGTGGCAATCAAACATCATGGTAGCAAGATTAAGTACCGGTACAACATAGTGAATAGCTTTAGACCATGCTACATAGCATGAGGTGACACTCGATGCTTTGGTCAGACTGCTACGGAGTCACAGTGTCGGAGAGTGTTACAAAGGCAGCATGCACAGAAAATCTTGGAAGACACAATGAGATTGTGCTCAAGTAAAGAGCTGACCTACTATCAGAATTCAAAACGTTTAAACAGAACTATGGTTTCTTGATTCAGATGTGTTTGAACCAGACAAGCAGGCAATAGAAATTCACCCAGCAATTGAGAATTAAGGTCTACACAGGCTGAACACATCAGGATTAACAGCAGAAGAGCTAAAGAGTCCCCCAAAAATATGGACTATTTTGAAAGACCAGTTCAGAATCAGGTTAAACTTTGACTAGAGTTCATGTCATTTCAACATCAGCCCACAGAACCCATAGACCGCTTCATCAGCAGGTGCAGAGAAAAGGGTACATACTGTGATTTTTCAAATGCAGAGCTAACAAACAGAATTGTTGACTTGGTGGTCACATCCAATCCCAGGAAGCAATACAGAAAGATCTACTAGACAAACCCAAAATGTATAGCATTGAAGAGCTACTCAAGGATGGACATAAGTACGAAGCGATTCTTGTAGGTCGACAAAGCTTACAGGTCCTAAGTACCACCCCAAGTAATGGCGTACTGATTAGAGCACCCAAACCTAGCAAGTCATGTGGAAGGTGTGGACTTCTAAATGCATGAAGGAAATGCCCAGGTTTTGATCAATTCTGCAAGGCATGTGGCAGAAAGAGCCATTGGCTGATGCAAAAGCTAATGCAGCTACAAAGAGCCATGCACTGATCCGAACAGACTGTGTACAATGGGTACCTTCAAGCAATAAGACTGACCATCCGGTATCCCATCAGAAATATATACATGAGGTGATTGACAAAACAGAAAATGATGATGATGTGCACAATGAGATGATGAGCAGTGAACACATGTTCCACACTATCAATCTTGTGGAAAACATAGATGCCATCACACCGTCTGAAGTGTTTACCAAGATTAAAATTATCTGTCCAAAGAAAGTTGGTAACTATTCATATTGGCCAAAACTGACACAGGGGCAAGTGCCAACATACTACCTCTGCAAATTCTAAAAGACATCTATCCACAGACATAAAAGGCCATGGCGAAACCTACTATTGTGCAACTTTCAGCATACAACAGTTCATTAATTCCATGTGCAGGGTCCATATTCCTGGAGTGCAAGTACAATCATTTCTCCTGGGTGTGACTGATGTTTTACATTGTGGAAACCAAATGCCCAGTAATTGTAGGTCTACCGGCATGTGGTGACCTCACACTAGTGGTAATCCATGGAATCAGTCAGGCCTCAAATGGCAGATCAACCTCAGAAACTACTCATATCATGTCAGTTCACAACATTACATCAAAATATCCAGAATGCTTTGACAAAATTGGCAGCTTCAATGGAGCTGCAACGTTATGCTTGCAGGAGAATGCAAGTCCATCAATTGATCTGATACTTTTTGCACAACACAAATGCCAATAGTGACAAGAAGAAACATTCTACAGTACAGAAATTGTGGTAAACCATCATTGAAGGATGGCCTGATTCAATTCAGTATGTCCACGAACATGTGAGACATTTTGGCCTTATCAGGATGAGCTAAGACTCTCCCAGGGAGTGATTTTTAGAGGCAGGCAGGTCATCATACCAACCTGATATTCTTCAACAACTTCAGCACTCACACATGGGTATAGATTGGATGAGAAGACTGGCAAGAGAGATAGTCTATTGGCCGGGTACGAACAATGACATTGAAGTTGTCAAGAAGTGTGAGGCATGTCAAGAGCATATGACAAGTCAGCACAAAGAACCATTGATTCCACTCAGATGTATCCTTGGTCCAAAATCATATCTGACCTCTTTCAAGTCCTATACACTGACTTTATTGTAATTGTACCAAGTAACCCATTATTCAACAATTGCACAATACATCAAGCACAACTGTCGCACACACTCTCAGTGTTACCTTCAGTTTATTTGGTGTGCTTGGAGACATCATTACGGATAATGGTTTGCAATTGGTAAGCCATTTCAGGGTATGTGTGAGAAGTGGAACATTGATCACACTGCTTCTTCTCCTCATTACCTAGGATCTAATGGCCTAGCTGAATGAATGAATTACATGGTAAAATCCCTAATTCTTAAATGTAGACAGACCAGGCAAGATCTGCACATTACAATGTTACATCTGAGAGTGACACCTTAAAGTGCAACCATAGCATCACTGGCAGAGCTCATGTTTGGCAGACCAGTCTTACTCATTCTATTCTCTCAGAAACTAGGGAGCAACTTTTAAAACTGCAAGAGAAGATGACCAATGTGCAAGATAAAAATGCAGGTGCAGAATTGCAAGGTTTGCAGTTGGGATAATAAGTTCACATCCAGGATCCCAAAGAAGGTAAGTGGCAACCAGCTGAAGTGATAAGGATTTGTTCAAAACCAAGGTCCTATGAAGTCATTACACACAAAGGCGCAACGGTGAGGTGTAACTGAGGAAAAATTAGATCCATTCCAGCTCCTCAACCACCATACAGTCCTTTTTAACTAGGGCAAGATCCGAATTGCAACCAGGAACAACATCCAAGAATGACAATCCCACAGATCACTGTGAGCAATTAAAGAAACCTCCAGACCAGGTTACCATTTCAAGATAAAAGCAAAATACTGCAGATGCTGGAAATCCAGAACAAAAACAGAAAATGCTGGAAAAACTCAGCAGATCTAACAGCATCTGTGGAGAGAGAAAAACAGAGTTAACGTTTCGAATCCGTATGACCCTGTTAGATCATATGGGTCATACGGACTCGAAATGTTAACTTTGCTTTTTTCTCTGCACAGATGCTGTCAGGCCTGCTTAGTTTTTCCAGCATTTTCTGTTTTTGTTACCATTACAAGATCCGGGCATACTAGCAGATTACCTTTACACTTTATAGAATCATATGTTCCTCATTTTTATACACTTATGTAATGGTTAACAAATCATGAACATGTTGTAAATAGTTATACTTATCTGGAAGGGGGGAAAGTATCCTCAAAAAGAAAGGGAGATGTTGTAATATGCCTTAAGGGATAGCAGCATGACATCACTAGAAGGGAAGTGTATCAGGCGATCCAGTCTTACTTTCACTTTTGCCTGTGAGCAGAACACAGCTCTGATACTGATGTCTTCAAGCTTTCCACCTTTGTATAAATATTCTCATATGCCTAGTCTAAATAAATGAACTCACAACATGTTTACATAATCTCTTATGAGACCTTGGTGCTTATATCATTTTAACACAACACAACCCCCTCAACAATTTTTTCCTCCTCTTTGAAAGGAATGGGCCTGCCAATCTTCTGGTAATTTTCCAGATGATCTCATCTGCCTAGTCATTTATTACTGGCAAGTTATTCGATCATGGAACCATCACAGCTGAGCTCTTATTGTCCTCTGATGGTGACATATGCACACTTCACAGCAAGAATCACTTGTGATAGTGAATGAGAACCATACAGTATTGCCCTGCTGTAGCCCAGAGATGCTGTGGGCTATTTTAGCAGGATCATTATTTCCTCAGGTGAGATCCATTAACTCAGCACAGAATGAGAATCAAATGGGGCTTTCTGGGGTTTGTATGACTCAGGATTGCGCCATGCATTTACCAACTTAGCCATTGTTTCTCAAACTTTCACACAAAAAGCACCCTCATGCTCAACAACTATGCCTTGTACAATTATAATGTATGACCTGACTAATCTAACATGCAAGTTGGAGTTATTGAATGAAGTATAGGATTTTGTAAATGTTGGTGATGTCAGCAATAACATTTGATCGAAACAAAGAAACACTGAAAATTACAGCACAGAAGCAGGCCACTCAGCCTCACATTACAATTCCATTAGTCTATTTGTCATTACAGATTTAAAGTTCTGAAATAATTTTCACCTCCCCCCACCGCAAGCAAACTCAAGCCCAACCCAATGAGTAGAATCTCCTCAAGGTTTGTTGTTAAGACACCTCCTCAATGATTCTTGTTCCCAGCGTATTTGGCTTGCACAAAAATGGTCCTGGTGACTAACTCTCCTAAATCTTTCTTTCATGTCTATGAGGGAAGATTGTCATCACCTTTACAGGATCTGAGATTTATCGCATGCAATCCCTTTAAAATTCTGCTCAGCAGAATGAGTTCTGAATGATGCCTTTCGATAATTAGGCTTGCAACACTTGCGAAGCTGCTCCTGAAATTAGTGCCTACTTGTTTACTGTAATAATGCAAATCCTAATTTACTCATTCCACTTGACCAGTCATGCGCACACCATTCCTACTTCTCATTAAGTCCACTAGTTGGAAAGCTTTGAGGTATAAATGAGAAGATGCATTTTTACTATTTTAAGCTTCCAAATACCCTCCCCCATATTAAGTATTTGATGATAACACTACATGTCCAACATAAATCTTAATTTCTTTTAAATTGTAAATGCATTAACATCCTTTAATGAGTTTCAATCTGGTAGTCATGCTTGCTAATTAAACCCAGGCAAGTGGAAGTTATAGAAACTCCACAAAAACATACTTCTATACCCAGTTGTAGTCTTTGCAAATCATGGACTCGAGTTCAATACAGGATATCTTTCAAGGAAAATTGGGTCACTTTTGCAGCCATATTGATCCAATAATCATGAGCAATTGTCAGTATAAAATTTTGTTGCAGATAATACACTTGGATCAAACTCCTCAAATTTTTAGTTACTTGAGGTCATTTTAAAATATATTCTGTGCTTAAATAGTTCAACTAAAGCCACCTAACATAGGCTCTGACATAAAGCAGTACGATCTGCATTCTGACGTGCATACACAGTAGAGGTACTTGATTCTATTTAGACAAAATAACTCATGATATGAAACCATATTGTTCCAAAACAGTTATAACTTTTTTATTCTTTAATGGGATGTAGGCGTCGCTGGCTAGGCCAGCAATTATTGCCCATCCCTAACTACCCTTGAGAAGGAGGTTGTGAGTTGCCTTCTTGAACCGCTGCAGTCCCTGTGGTGTAGGTACAGCCACAGTGCTGTTAGGGAGAGAGTTCCATGATTTTCACCCAGCGACAGTGAAGAAATGGTGATATATTTCCAAGTTAGGATGGTGAGTGGCTTGGATGAGAACTTCCAGGTGGTGGTGTTCCCATCTATCTGCTGCCCTTGTCCTTCTAGATGGTAGTGGTTGTGGGTTTGGAAGATGCTGTCTAAGGAGCTTTGGTGAATTTCTGCAGTGCATCTTGTAGATAGTACACACTGCTGCCACTGTGCATCAGTGGTAGAGGAAGTGAATTTTTAAGGTGCTGGATGGGATGCCAATCAAGTGAGCTGCTTTGTCCTGGATGGTGTTGAGCTTCTTGAGTATTGTTGGAGCTGCACTCATCCAGGCAAGTGGAGAGTATTCCATCACACTCCTGACTGGAACTCCCTACCTAACAGCACTGTGGCTGTACCTACACCACATGGACCTGCAGCGGTTCAAGAAGGCAGCTCACCACCACCTTCTCAAGGGCAATTAGGGATGGACAATAAATGCTGGCCTAACCAGAAATGCCCACACCCCCCATGAACAAATTTTTTAAAAATTGAGCCTTGTGGATGGTGGACAGGCTTTGGGGAGTCAGGAAATTAGTTACTTATCGCAGAATTCCTAGCCTTTGACCTGCCCTTGTAGCCACTGTTGCATATGTTGGTCACGTAGCTTATCTTATCTTGTGTAACTTTGGTCTGACTCAGGTAGTTACTTCAAACTACTTTATTAACACTATATACAAGATAGGATACAGAGTAAGTATGTCTCTCATGAGTACAGACTTTTCAATCCGATCTACCAAATGTCTAGGACATGACTACAGACATCACAATTGCATCATAATGTACATCAGTAACTCATTGTAATAACTATTAACCCATTATACTATAGCCACAGTATTTATATGACTGGTCCAGTTCAGTTTCTGGTCAATGGTAATCTCCAGGGTGTTGATAGTGGGGGATTCAACAATGGTAATGTAATTGAATGTCAAGGGAAGATGGTTAGATTCTCTCTTGTTGGAGACGGTCATTGCCTGGCAATTGTATAGCGTGAATTTTACTTGCACTTATCAGCCCAAGCCTGAATGTTGTCCAGGTCTTTCTGCATATGGACACGGACTTCTTCAGTATCTGAGGAGTCATGAATGGTGCTGAATATTGTGCAATCATCAGCGAACATCCCCACTTCTGACCTTGTGATGGAGGAAGGGTCGCTATTGAAGCAGCTGAAGGTGGTTCGGCCTAGAAAAATATCAATGGACTGGTCAGGTGGGCAGTAAAGTGGCAAATGGAATTCAATCCAGAGAAGTGTGAGGTGATGCATTTGTGGAGGTCAAACAAGGCAAACGAATGCACAATAAACGGCAGGATACTGAGAGGTGTAGAGGAAGTGAGGGACTTTGGAGTGATTGTCCACAGATCTCTGAAGGTAACAGGACAGGTCAATAAGGTGGTTAAAAAGGCATTAGAATCTGTTCCTTTATTAGCCAAGGCATGGAATATAAAAGAATGGAGATTATGTTGGAAATATATAAAACATTAGTCAGGCTGCAACTTGAGTACTGTGTGCAGTTCTGGTCACCTCATTACAGAAAGGATGTAATTGCATTAGGGAGGATACAGAGAAGATTTATGAAAATGTTGCCAGGACTAGAAAATTGCAGCTATGAGGAAACATTGGACAGGCTGGGGTTGTTCTCCTTGAAACAGAGGAAGCTGAGGGGAGATTTGATTGAGATGTACAAAATTGTGAGGGACCTGGATATAGTATTTGGGAAGGGCCAATTTCCCATGGCGGAGAGGTCAGTGACTAGGGGATATAGATTTTAAATGATTGATAGAAGGATTAGAGGGGAAATGAGGAAAATGTTTTTCACTCAGAGGGTTATAGGGGTCTGGAACTCACTACTTGAAAGGGTAGCAGAGGCAAAAGGCATCATCTCATTTAAAAGGCTGGATACGCAACTGAAGTGCTGTAACCTGCAGGGCTATGGACCAAATGCTGGAAAGTAAGATTAGGCTGGGTGGCTCGTTTTTCAGGCTAGTTCAAACACAATGGGCCAAGTGGCCTCTTTCTGTGCCATAAACATTCTATGATTCTATGATTACACTACACTGAGGAACTCCTGCAGTGCTGTCCTAGGGCTGAGATGATTGACCTCCAACAACCACAACCATCTTCCTTTGTGGTAGGTATGTCTCCAACCAGTGGAGAGTTTTGTTTCTGATTGACTTCAGTTTTGCTATGGCTCCTTGATGCTACTCTCGGTCAAATGCTGGGGGTTCAGTTTAAAAACAATCATCAATGAGGATTCCGCATGCAGCAGATAACATCCAAGGCAAAAAGGGTTCTTGGATTTCTGAGGAGGAATCTTTGGTATTGCAACAAAAATATCAGAATTACTGTTACCAAACACTTGCTCATCCAATCGTGGAGTGCGCAAGTTGTGTGTGGGATCCTTATATGGTAAGAGATATAAATGAGGTTGAAGCTATCTGAAGATGAGTTGAACGGTTCTGCATGAATCAGGATGGGAAATACACCAGAGTCACACCCTTGATCAAAGTTTTGGAATGGGAATCACTACAGCAAAGAAAGGAGAATAGTAGACTGACCATGCTCTATAAAATGTGGAATGAACTGTCAGGAATTGACAGAACCAAGTGCCTAGTGCCCTCCAGCAATGACAAAACATGAAGTAGTCATCCACACAAACTACAAAGACCATTTTGTAGTTCCAAGACAGTGTATCAACAATCTTTCTACCCAAGAACAATCTTACAGTGGAACAAGCTGCCAAAGGAAATAGTCACAGCCCCACCACTTGAAATGTTCAAGAACTATCTTTAAATCATTTCCACTTGTAATGTTTTCATTATCCTGACTACCATATCAGCAGGTGATGTCTTGTTCAACTCACGCTGACGACATTCAGAAATTTTGGTGGAATCTGGATGCTGGTCTGTGATGCTAACACAAGCTGAAGCAGAAACACACTTTTACAAAGATAAGATATTTTGGTTAAAGTGAAGCAAGTATAGGAAAGCTCTGTAATTACACATACAAATGTTGTGAAGGTAACTATAATAATAAATAACTGAAAAAATGTTAACTGTAAAATCAAAATGGTGCATTCTGCTCTGAATGATAATATCTAACTAAGTATGCCCATGTTGTTTACTCTTGACATATTTATAAGGTGTAAACCATAGTACATCAGGAAGATGGTGGCCTAGTGGTGATGTCACTGGGATTAGTAATCCAGAGGCCCAGGCTAATGCTCTGTGGACAGGAGTTCAAGTTGCATCATAACAGCTAATGGAATTTAAATTCAATTAATTAATAAGATCTGGAATTGACAGCTAGCCTTGGTAATGGTGACCATGAAACCCATCTGATGTCCTTTAAGGAAGGAAACCTGTCATCCTTAGCTGGTCTGGCCTACATGTAACTCCAGACCCACAGCAAGATGGTTGACTCTTAAGTGCCCTTTAAAATGGCCTAGCAAGCAAATCAGACAAGGGCAATTAGGGATGGGCAACAATTGTTTCCAGCAGTGCCCACATCCCATGAAAGAACATTTAAAAAAGTGATTGGTATAATTTTCCCATTTACTAAAAAAAAATCTTTAAAATTAGTTTCTCACTGCATGGGCAGAATTTTCACAGACCTGACCCACAGAAAGCAGATCGGTCTGAAAGTCAGGCCGAACTAACCATTCAGGATTCTCTCACACACCATGGAGGTGATGTCCGTGATCAGTCCTCCACCCGGCAGTTCAGCTTGATGGACAGTTGGGCCTTTGTTCAGGTGGGGAGTCAGACACTGATGGACACAGGCAGGTAAGTTCATGCGGGGAGTTGGAGGGGGTGAGGGTACGGAGGGTTAGGGGCTCAACTGGGTCAGAGGGATTAGGGGGAGCAAGTGGGGGGAGTTTGGAGGCAGGGGTCAACAGAGGGTGTATTGGGCTGGCGCCCAGAGTGAGGTGCAATGAGGTCGTGGAGGGTCTGCTGAGACAGCTCCTCAGGCAGGCACCTGGATCCAGGAGATAAGTGCGGACCCACCAAGTTCTCATCTCGAGGAAGCTGCCAGGTTCCCAGAAATTCAAGAAAGTTGGCCAGCAGCAGTTAGATTTCAAAAGCAGAATGACAATGAGGCTCGCAGCCCACTACCCTATTTAAAGTTCCAACTTGCCTCCTTGGATTCAGTTTGTTACCCTCCCAACTTCCGGCTTCAGTTAAAGCTGGAAATGAGTGGGTTGGAAGTAGGTTTAGGTCGTGAACAGGATTTCTGCCACTTTAAACCCCCCATCGAACCAACAACTGCCAGTTTTTCAGTTAGAATTCAGCCCTATTGATCATTTCACGAAAACAGCAAAAGATCGACACATAAGCAGCCAATCCAATCGCTGAAAAACAATTCCCACTCCTTTCAGCAGCTATGTTGGTTCCTGACCTCTCATTATAAAACCTATATTTTAAAATTGGTAACAAAATTAATTATTTTTTTGAAAATCCATTGATCTTTCACAGAGCTTTCAGTTTTGTATTTTTGTTACCTTTGTAACATCTAGTCTTGACTGTTGATATATTCTTAGGTTTTTTCTCTGTCCCTTCCTGCCATTCTCTGACCCTCATTTCTCATATTACTACTTTACTTTCCTGTCTTGACTCTACACCTTGAATTGCTACCTGTACCCAAGTCTGATCCCTCACCCCTCTTGTTTCATTTAAAACCCTCTACTTCCCTAGTTAAGTAATTTGTAAGGACACTCATCCCAGGTGTAACCTGTCCCAATGCTGGAGCCCCCACTTTCCCCAGTACTGATGCCAGTGCCCCACAAACCGGAATCCATTTCCCCCACTCCAGTCTTTGTATCTTTCTAATCTTATTTTCCCTATGCCAATTTGCACGTGGCTCAGGTAATAATCCAGAGATTGTTACCTTTAAGGTTCTGCTTCTAATTTGGTGCCTAACTCCTCATACTGACTTTGCAGAATCTCTTTCCTAGTTCTACCTATGTCATTGGTACCTATATGGACCACAACAACTGGATCCTCCCCCTCCCACTGCAAGTTCCTCTCCAGGCTTGAGCAGATATCCTGAACCCTGGCATTGGGCAGGCAACATAGCCGTCTGGACCCTCGCACTTTGCTACAGAGAACAGTGCCAATCCCCCCTCACTATACTATCCCCCTAGTCTGTCCATCCCTGTCAGAATTTTATGTTTCAATGAGATCCCCGCTCATTCTTCTAAACTCCAGGGAATACAGGTCTAGTCAGACCAATTTCTCCTCATACGACAATCCTGCCATCCCAGGAATCAGTCTGGTGAATCTTCGCTGCACTCCCTCTATGGCAAGTATATCCTTTCTTAGGTAAGGAGACCAAAACTGCACACAATACTCCAGGTGTGGCTCAACAAGACCCTATACAGTAAGACATCCTTACTCCTGTACTCAAGTCCTCTCGCAATGAAGGCCAACATACCATTTGCCTTCCTAACTGCTTGCTGCACCTGCCTGCTTGCCTTCAGTGATTGGTGCACAAGGACACCCAGGTCCCTTTGTACATCAACATTTCGCAATCTATTACCATTTAAATAATACTCTTCCATTCTGCTTTTGCTACCGAAGTGGATAACTTCACACTTATCCACATTATACTGCATTTGTCATGTATTTGCCCACACACTCAACCTGTCTAAATTGGCTTGAATCCTCTTAACACCCTTCTCATCTCTCACATTCCCACCAAGTTTTGTGTCATCGGCAAACTTGGCAATATTACACTTGGTTCCCTCATCCAAATCATTGATATATACTGTGAATAGCTGGAGCCCAAGCACTGATCCCTGCAGTACCCCACTAGTCACCACCTGCCACTCCAAAAAAGACTCATTTATTCCTACTCTGCTAACCAATTCTCCATCCATACCAATATATTGCCCCCAATCTCATGTGTTTTAATTTTGCACACTAACTCTTATGGGGTACTTTATCAAAAGCTTTCTGAAAATCCAAATACACCACATCCACTGGTTCTCCCTTATCGATTCTGCTAGTTACATCCTCAAAAAACTCCGTAGGTTTTGTCAAACATGATTTCCATTTCATAAATCCATGTTGACTTTGTCTAATCCCGTTGATATTTTCTAAGTGTCCTGTTATCACATCCTTTATAATAGACTTTAACACCTCTGAGAGCTGCCAGTCATCTGATGGATCAGAGAGCTGCTGACCACAGCAGTGCCACCGGGAGCTGAGGCCACTGCTAGAACTACACTCAGTCCCAGTGAAGAAAGCCAGGAGTTGGATGGAAGGTGAGCCTGAGGGGCTTCCGGTAGGGCCGGAACTGGGGGCCGGGGGGTGGGGAGATGAGAGGGATGAGGTCGAGAGAAGGTGGGGGCAGTTCATCCGGGGCAGGGGGTGTGTGGAGTGCCCCCAATTGCAAAAGGGAGTCTCTAAAGGAGGCCCCCCATCTTTTCCCTCCTGAGACCCAGACAAGCAGCCCTGCCAAGCTAGCCATCCTCACCCAGGGGGGCACCCTGGCCCTGGCCAAAAAAGTGAAGCCAGGTGGGGAGTGGTCCTTAAGTGGTAGATAATTGTGCACTTAAGGGGTTAAAATGGGGTGAGGGAAGGCGGGCCACCCCCCAGGAAACTATGGTGAGGTTAGGGATGGGCAGGTAGCTGGCGGGAAAGTCACGCATGGAATTTTATGGGCCTCCCTGCCTGCAAACCTACCTGTCAGGGGGGCCATAAATTTCTGGTCAATGGCTTCGATCTTCTTAATATTCCATTGCAGGAAATTTCTGCTCATCCAATACTGAATGTTAGATGTGTAGTCTGATAATTTAGCAACAGTGGAGGGTCAAGAGAAATGATGGTGAGGTAGAGTTTCTTCAGGGGTAGCAACAGCCACCATCAGTAATGGTGCAGTAGCAGGAAGAGAAGCTATCGCAGGTGATTCTCTGGCTTCAACTAGATAGACAAGAATAGGATCAGACAAAGGTAGTCCCACCCATTTGGATGACAAAGGACATGCATTGGTGGTGGATGGGGTGGTCAATCATGTCAAAGACTGCAGACAGGTCGAGAAGGATGAACAGGGATAATTAACCACAGTCGTTCCATATAGCCATATGAAATCATTCACAGTGTAACTTAGGAAAACTCCTGATTTCCCACTTGGCTGGTCCACCCTTGGGATTATATTACACATGCTACACGCAACTTCACAAGAGCTAAGTGCAATGTTCTAGTGTGACATGATGCAGAGGCTGTGTCATTAGTTACCACTGTGGTTCAAGTCCCACTGGGGCACAATGGCAACTGGACCCCCACCTTTGTGCTACTGACTAGACAAATAGAATCCAAAACCCCAACTTTAACCCATAAGGCTTTGTGCATGCTCATAGGCATTCTTGTTTCCCAATCTCTCCATGACCCTGCTCCTCTCTTTCTCTGTAACCTCCTCCTGACCTACAACCACCTGAGATTGCTTCAATTCTGGCCTCTTGTGAATCCCCAGTATTAATCTATGTGGCTAGGGGTATGCTCATACCCCTACAAATCTGGGCTTTTATTAGTGACAGGCTGAGGACCAGACAGATACAGTGTAACAAATGATGAGGACACTCAGTAAAGCGCATACCTCCACCATGCTGTGTTAACTCAATGTTATTACAATTACACAGCTCTTGCTTAAAGCTTTTCCCTGCCTGGTTGAATCTCTTATTACAAAGCTGAAAAATAAATATTTTTATTAAGAGCTTCCATCTCACTTCAAAGGCTTCAGACCAATCCACATTCAACAACCTGCTCTGAAAACTCTGCTCACATTTTGACAGCTGTGACAAAATGCACCACAGCAGCTGAGACAATCCAGAACATTCTAAAACAAGCAACAACATTCTAAATAAAACAACCCATAACATTCTAAAAGAAAAAGTCAATTTGCCCTATCTCCCAACATTAATGGATGGATCCTTTAAAAACTTCCTGGATCCAGATCAGCACCTTCACCAAAAACTAATCAGTTCTTCCTTGAGCCACACCCCATCTATGTAACAAGTTTTGTTGAGATCTGTCTATTAGGTTTTGAGATGTATTGTTCACAGTCATACAGACTAACAAACAAGTCAAAACATTACCTCCACACACCTTCACTGGTGGAGGTAATAATATCATGCAAGGAAATTAGCAGTGTCAACAAAGCAGAAAATGCTTCAAGCTTCAGCACTAAGCCATTTTTTTATCCTTAACAACCATTCTATGAATTCCCAACCATTACAGTAAATAATCGAAAAGGCACTCGAGCCCCAACTACCTTTGAGCAACTCAAGGAGAGATATTTGTTCCTATATGAAATTACGTTTGGGAAGGGAGATCCAGAGAGAGACTATAGGCTGGTAGCAAGGCTGAAGCTGCGCCCAAGATCAGTGAAGGTCTCAGCAAGTCCACTGTAAACCAAGAATGAGGCCAAGGTTCACATGTAGGCCTCCTTGGCATGGTGGTCAGGCTGGGCAAAGAATTGATCCCTGAGCAGCCAACATTTCACAGACAGACAAGATACTCAATTTTTTTAAATAAGATTCTATTACTAAAATGAAGCAGCACAAGAGAAACATAATAGGTCAATCTGTGATAAAAAGAACAAAACTTATTAGAATGAAAACATCTTCCATCCAGCTCCTTGTATGTCAAGCTATTTATGTAAATAGCTTTGTTATAGCTGAAAGTCACCTTTATTTTGAGGATGTACAAGATTTAAAGGTTAATATTGCCATCTACTGTTAGAAAATGGTAATAGGTTGTTAAGAGATAATCATTTCAAAAATTTGTTTTATAAATCAAAGGAGTATTAAATATTATTGGCAAACATATTATAAAAACCTTCATAAACATTGCTGCGATGTTATTTGCATACATTTTAAATATCACATCAGAACTGTTAAGAACTTTCTTGTATTGCTTTCCACTGATGTCCTTTCCCCTCCAAGTGCTACTTCTTTCTGTACCTGTCCCTGGGAAAAAAAATCTCCAAATTAACATAGAACTGCACTCTCAAATTTCCAATTGTCAAGCCTTTAGCCCTTTGTTCAGCATGACATTTCTGCAATTACCGATCTGCTCAATGACATCCTCATCTCAACTGTCAATCCCCTCCATTAAAACCATTTTTTGTACAAGCCATTCTCCTGGTATGGCCCTCATCTGCTTCCTTAAATCCAAGGAACACAGGCCTGGACAGATATGGTGGACAACTGGTTTACCCATCCACTATGACGTCGAATAACGTGCAAGGAGCTCATGGGTTTCTTTGTCACTAAGATTGTAACCATCCATTGAGCTGCCTCTGCCTCATTTCCACTATCCCAAGGGCTAAGCTAAGACTTCCCCTGCCCTAACCCTGAGCTTATATCTTTCTCCAGTTTCCCTTCGATCTCCCCTCATGCCTTCTCCGAGTTCACCTTGTCTGTGAGAAACTGTTCTCACAATGCTTTTCCCACAAAACTACTGACATCCCGACATCTCTTGCTGGCTCCCATGCTAGCTGATATTGTTAACAATTCTCTCTGCTCAGGTTCTGTCCCTCTCTCCTACAAATCTGTAGCCATCACCCCTCTTTTCAAACCCATCCTTGCAAACCACATCCCCATCACTAACCTCCCTTTCTTTAACATACTGTCACCTCCCAAATTTGTGCTCATCTTTCCTGAAACTCCATGTATGAATCCCCCCAATCAGGTTTCCAACCCTGCTAGAGTTCTGAAACAGCTCTTACCAAAGTCACAAATGACATCCTGTGTGCCTGTGACAAAAGCAAACTATCCCTCCTTCTCATCCTTCTCAATCTGTCTGCAACCTTTCACACAGTTAAGTACACCATCCTCCTCCAATGCCTCTCCACCATTGTCCAGCTGGGTGGGACTGCACTCACCTGATCCATTCTTATCTATTTAATTGTAGCAGACAATCACCTACAACAGCTTCTCTTTCCATTCCCAGAAATTATTATTTGGTCTACCCCAAGGATCTATCCTTGACCCCCTCCTATTGTTCATCCACATGCCGCCCCTCTGTGACCTCATCCGAAAACATGTCAGTTTCCACAAGTACACTGATGACACCCAGCTTCACCTCATCACCACCTTTGTTGATCCTTCCATTGTCTCTAAATTATCAGAAAACTTGTTCAACATCCAGTGCTGGATGAGCAGTTAAATTTGAGAAGGCTGTGGCCATTGTCTTCAGTCCCCAACAGAAACTATGTTCCCTCCTCACCAACTCCATCAGCACCAGACTATTTGCAACCTTGATGTCATATTTGACTCCAAGATGAACTTTCAACCACATATTTGAGCCATCGCTAGCATCATCCTTCCTGGTATTGCCCAATCCTACCCCTATCTCAGCTCATCTGCTGCTGAAACCCTCATCTGTGCCTTCGTTACCTCCAGACTTGAATATTCAAACATACTCTTCGCTGGCCTCCTATATTCTACCTTTGCTAAATTTAAGATCCAAAACTCTGCTGCCTGTATCCCTGCTTGCACCAAATCCTGTTCACCCATCAGCCCTGTGCTCACCGAACTACATTTGCTCTTGTTTAACAATGCCTCAATTTAAAAGTCTCACCCTTGTTTTCAAGTCTCTCTGTAGACTCACCCCTCCCTATCTTTGCAATCTCCACCAGCTCCACAATCACCTGAGATAGTCCACGTTCCTCTAATTTCAGCCTCTTCAGCACCCCCGATTTTAATTGTTCTACCATTGGTAGCCGTAACCGAGGCTCTGGAATTTCTTCACTTCTCTGCCTCTCTACCCTGCTTTCCTCCTTGAAGACACTCTTTAAAACCTAGCTTTGGCCAGGTTTTTGGTCATCTGAGTGAATATCTCCTTTTGTGGCTCAGTGCCAAATTTTGTGAATTGCCTTGGAACATTTTATTACGTTAAAAGTACATCATAAATATAAGGTGTTGGCGCATCCGTAGTAACAGTTAACAGGCTCAAAGGATTAAAAAGTACAGTAATCATATCTAGCCATAAGGGGGAGTTTATATTGTTTTAACTATTAATAACATAATGTCACGGTCATGTGCACAGATCATCTGCTTTATTCCTGCTGATTAGAGTGGCTAATTTGAATAATGCAAATTAATATCTGATTAGATTTCTTAATTTACCATTGACAATAAGAATATCCATGTCTGGCCTATTAAAGCTCTACCACCTTATTTCTGCTGGCAGGCTATACAACTGCATTTGAATGCTCCTAATGACTTTGGGCAGGGCTTACCCGCAGGCATTCAGACCGTGATGCCAGGGCCAAATGTGGACCCCATGCCTGCAATTACCAACAACAGAACAGTATCATAATTTTCTCAAAGGTAGCCTCCTAATTGGCTGCTCACTCTCCTGCTAAGAATAATGGTGGACTCTTAATTGTGCCAGCCCAATCAGTGGCCAGCAGCTCTTGGGCCTCAGCCACTGGAAGAGGTGGGCACTGCTGAGGCTGGTCAGGCACTGCGAGGGCACCTCAACATCAGAGGCATAGATTTAAATTTTAAAATCCAGAGGGTTGAAGCTGATAGGCCCCTCGGAATGGAGGGAAAACTGCTCCAGGTGGGTCATAGGTGAGTTCTTTCCTGCCTGTAGCCCTGTCACTGGGGCATGAACCAGCCCTGATGGCCCCCAGCCAGCCGCACGGAAACCAGTATCATTGACCGGGTGGTCTCCCATGCAATTGTTGGCGGGGGTGAGGGTGGGCGGGAGGTCACTTGACTACTGGAAGAATGCCAGTCAGGCCGCAAATTCACACCTACTTTGGGCCTTAATGACGTAAATTGGCTTCCCACCAAGTCAAGTGGGTAGCTGATCCATTTCCCAGGCTGTCCCGGGAAAGTTACACAGCAACAAGATGCTTAGAGGAGTGCCCTGACACAGCTTACCCCTAACTCCACCTCCCACAGGCCTGGGAAAGTTCAGCCCTTTGTCTCTACTGCCTTGTCAAACTTATTTCAAACATTAGCATAGTTCTTCCTAATATCTGTCCCAAATTTATTTATTTATCTTAAGTTATGTTCTCTGGTCCCACTAACCTGATTTATTTTGCAGAAATACCCAAGCTTATCTTGCCTATGTCATGTAATAGTTCATATTCTTCAGTGAGGTTCATCCTTAATTTCTTTCAGATTGTAGATCTTCAGCTTTTCTCATCTTGCCTCAGCTTATATTGGATCCAAAATGGAAGCAGTATAGCTTGCTGTAAAAGCATACAATTACCAATGCAGATCTGCTGAAAGTGCCTTTGCCTTCCAACAGTCAGCACAGAATTCGTCTTTTAATCTGACAAGTAATGTTAAATTTCTGTACATCTTTACTTCGACCACACTTGGAGTACTGTGCACATTTTCTTATAATAAGGTTATAGAGGCACAGGACAGGGGGTTCTCTGCTCAGAATCCTACCAGATACTAACTGGGACAGGATCACTAAGGAACACAATATGCATCTGAGATAATATAGAGGGTCTATATAATACCGATCATGAACCATTGATTAATATTCTATTGGTGCCAATGTATTGGTGTATTTGACTGTATACCACATACGCTATTCTAATAACAGAATGGTTACAGCACAGAAGGAGGCCATTTTGTCCATCTTGTGCTTACTCTCTGAAGGAATCAAACATTCTTAAAGTCCAAGAGTTTAGGCCACATTTCATGAACCAAGGTTGTTTTTGCTTGAAATAAGCTAAACAGAAAGGAGCTGGCCTATCACAGTGCATTAAAGTCCCAGCATGCCAAGCTGTATGCGCTGCTGAATTCCCACTCCCAGCTCATCTTGGGTCATATGTGATGCTGAGGCTGTGAACAATCTGGTTAAACCTGAAGAGGGATGAGGAGGGATAGTTTACCTTTGTTACAGTCAGGATGTCATTTGTGACTTTGATAAGAACCATCTCGGTGCTGTGGCAAGGGCAGAAACCTGATTGGAGGAATTTAAACATGGAGTTCTGGGAAAGATGGGGTTGAATTGGGAGGCAACAGCACATTCAAGGACTTTGAAATTCAGAGACAGCCTCCTGTCACCGCAAACGACCATGGAGGAGTCTGCCTCCAAGATGGCAGAAGGCATGGCACAGGTCTTGCCCTTTCTGCAGCCTGTGCTGCATCTCCCTGTCATGCTGTGGACCCAGAGGCACTGTTGCTGCTGTCCATACCTGTTGCAGCCTTTGTACTCCTCTGCCATGCCTCTTCTGCAAATGCACCAAACACCTCCAAAAATACTCCCAAGTACTCTCAGACACTTTCCTGTGGAAAACATTCAATAAATTTTACTTACCTTCAGTCAGGTTTCAGGCATTACCATGGCCTGTGATGGTCAATTTTGGTGTCCTGACATCAGATCAGCCGGTTGAGCTGTGTGACTCCAGGATAGTTTGGGCACACATCAGGGACGCAGTTTATTCTCTCTTATCAATGATGGATGCCACACTGCTGCTTGGCCCTGAAGAATAGAGATAAGTCTGCACAGTGCCACTAGAAGCGGTGGTACATGATTTAATTTCTCACCCATAGAGTTACACAGTACAGAAGGAGGCCATTCAACCCATTGTGCATGTGCTGGCTTATTGAAAGAGCAATCTAGTTAGTTCCACTGCCTTGCTCTTTTGCCATAACCCTGTAAGTGGTTCCTTTGTATAGCTCTAATAAAAATAAATCAATCAGTCTGAAAGTAACAATTTAACATTTATAATTCTATAAATAAAGTTATTGATTGTATTATGTGCTCATTTTTTGACTAGATTTATCTGCCTGTAGCATCTTTTTCCAAATAAGCTACTCATCAATTTTAAGCCATTTTAATATATTCAGAATCAGCCAACCAGCAATTCCTGTGCACAGTGATTGATTTCAAAGTGTAACCTTCAGTAAACATGTCATTGCTGTAAAAGGCGAATAACTCTTGCAAAAAAATCAGTACAAAATAACAGTAGCCTTCAAACAAAGGCAACTCGCCCCTTATTTAAAGAACTGAGAACTGTAGCTGGGTGAGAATGGTACTAAGTGAATTGCTCATTTGGAGAGCCAGTGCAGGCACAATGGACTGAATGGCCTCTTCCTGAACAGTAACAATTCTGTGATTCAGTAAATTACAAACTAGTTCAGCTTGTTCAGGGAATAAGACTATAGTAATTCTGTAGTTTTCTGTATATTTCTCTAAAGCTGCTTTATAATAACCATTATCTGATATTCACAGAATATAATTTTTATATCTCCATGTCAAAAACACTTCTAAATTTACAAAAGATAACTGGCTTTAAGATATTTAGGTTAAATGTGAGGTAACGTTTTCAGAAGAAAAGCAAGGACTGGAAATGTGTTGGATGGAATTTAAGGCCAACCCTTCCCCCAGAGTTGGGCTGGGACCTGAGGGAGGGGTATAAAATGGGGCAGGAAGGTGTGTGCGAAGATCCCCCAATTAAGTCTGGGGCAGGAAGGGTCGAGAATGGCCTTCCCACCTAGAGGCCAATTGAGGCCCTTAAGTGAAAAAGCTATCCCACTTTCTCACTTTTTCCATACCATTGTAAACATTTCCTTTTCAAATATATATCTAATTCCCCTTTGAAAGTTACTATTGGATCTGCGTCCAGATCATAACAACTGATGCCACTTAGTCTGTAGATCAGTATCGCAAAGAAAAAACATGGGCCAAAATTTTACATCCTGTGTGCGGGCGCATGCCATCCGGCCCAACATCATCGCGCACTCGCACGATATCTCGCTTGGCGGGCACGCGTGGCAGTCGGAAGTGCACCCACCGCCAATTAAGCCCATTAAGGAGGCAATTGAAAGCGATTTTTCGTGGCCCGTCCACTTTTACAGTTGGCAGACAGGCCAATCAGCCAGGCGGCCTTTACACTTTTGCTCAAACCTCGATCCAGGGCGGGATGAAATCTCTGTGGAGAAATAAAATAAAAAGAGATATCTAGGAACTGGTTTTTATGAGGTATGTTTTCAGGTGCTTGACTGTGCCACATGGACATATTTTGCAGCATTTTTGTTGTTTCGTTTATTCTGTGGGGGTCTGCAGCTCAATGGAAGCGCTCACCAGCACCTGCGGTGACGTTGGCACCCGTCGTCTTCCTGCCCCCACCAGCAGTGCTGAGCCTTTCTCAGGGCACGTTTCATGCTGGCTGGCCATAAATTGACCAGCCAGGGGCCGGTCTATTGTCCACTCCAGGGCACGCCGATTGTGCGCATCCAAAGAGCAAAAAATTCAGGCCATGTATTTTATCATTTCCGAATTGGTGAATCTGAATGGTGAATAGCAAAGGGACATAATTAACATGCATATTAATATCCTGCCTCACAGTGAGAAAGAGCAAGATCATTGCTAATGATCCATGCTAATGTTGAGTAGGAAAAGGGGAATGTTAACATTGGTAACTTCAGTGATGGGAGAGGGGAGAGACCATGATCATGAAGGTGGTTCTCTCAGAACAAATGAAAGTTTACAGTTTTTCTGGGTTTCATTTATTTTGGGGGATTTCAGCAGAGGTTTCAGCCTTTTGCCCTTTGGTGTTGGAATCTCAACTGCAGCTGTTTGTTTTCCTTTGGCAGGACTTCAGTACCTAACAAGGTGATAGCTACAACCAGCAACCAGGCCCCAATGCAAGGGGTGCGTAACATCGCTAGGATGGTGGTGAAAGACAGTGAAGAAGGTACACCCACTGACATTGTCTTCTCCCTTAAGAGAATCCTCTTGGAATGCTGCAGATATGAAAATGCAGACATTTACTGCCTGCAGGATTTCCCCAGCACTGGATACTTCAACAAGGCATTCAGGGATGTCACTACAAGTATAAAATTCCTCAAGGTGTTCGAGAAGAAAGGAAACCTGCCACAGCTGAGAATCCTCACGGCAGAGTCATTGTTTACGCTACTGTCGCAATGAAACTGGGTTGTGACAGTGCATCACTACAACCCCCATGTTCCTGTCATGGATGTGCTCACCTTCTTCACCAGGTATATTGACACAATTGGGAACAGCACAGAGGTCAAGGACTCCTTCAAGATTCAGATCAGCAACAGGTCAAGATGACGCTGAAGGTGGATAGTAAGGGAGCAATCCTCCACTCTCCCTCCAGCTCCCCTATCAGGGGCAGTCAGGACTGACTTGCCTACACCAGCCTGTCTGAAGTTTGCCATTTCTGCAGCAAATCTGGCCAGGTTGCGGCTAACTGCAGCGTCGACATATGCAAGGACTGCATGCAGGAAGGCCATCTGACAAAGGACAGAAAGCAGACTAAGTGCTGCAACCTGGGTTGTTGGGCAGGTCACCTCTACTAGACCTGCCCAAACGCTGCCTCCATTCTACTCAGGCAGTGATGTCCAAAGACGGGTATGGAGATGGGACGGTGAACATGGCTACCACCAAGGAGACCTGCAAACCTCCACCCACCCAGCCCTCCACCTAGCAGAATGGGACAAAGAAGGACACAGTGAGGGGGCAGGAAGAAGGAAAAGGGTGAGGCAGCAGACTGCCAAACATCAGCGCTGTCTCCCCAGACTCCCACTCCTCAGTAGACCAAATCAATGCAGGAGGAACCAGCAAAGAGACAAACAGGGGAGTGGCAGTTGGCGAAGATGACAAAAAGAAGAAGGAGCCAAGAAGGGACCAAGCCACTTCCCAGACCACCAACAAGAGGTAACTCCCATCCGTCAAGGATGACAGACACTGATGCTCTTCGGATGAGGAAGGACAAGGGTTACCTACAAAAGAAGTGGCAAAGTGCTAAGGAGCTGGAGTAGAAGAAACACCAGCTCCAAAATATTGGTACCAGTGAAGAAGCCAGCAACCCAAACCTCAAAGCGAAGATTACAGCACACCCCAGCTCTGGGAACCGGGAGCAGTGAAGCGTTCTATGCACCCCAGCTCTGGGAAGCAGGAGCAATGAAGCACTCAGTGTTTCATGTTTAAAGACAGCAATGCTCCATCAGCGTCTTCCCAGTAAGAGGTCTTTATTGAATTGATCCCAAGATGTCTGCCACCAGAGAGACTGCCTCATGGCATAATCACATGACTACAGCAAGCCAGATAAGGCATATAGAACTGATTGAATTTCAAACCCAAACATCCGCCTTTACATACTGAAAAAAGATACAAACATCCCCCTTTTCCTCACGAGCAAAAGACAAATTTGCATGCACAATCTTGTGTAGCTGAATTACCCAAGTTACCTACTATACACCCACTGTTCTCATGCATTAACAACTGTTTGTTCTACTAGTCTGTCTCTGCTGGGTTGATGACTTCCAGATCATGTCAATAGCTCCTCATGTTTCTTCATGCATACATATTGATTCTTCAAGGAGTCCGATTGTTAAATAAATCTGTTGCTAGCTTGTAGTTTTGCTATTGCAAGTGGGAAAGCTGCCAATTCTTCCACATATCACCTTTCATTTCAACAGGAGCTGAGAAAGGGAAATTTACAGCAGCCATGTTAACTCACTCAGTATCTTACTTGCAGCCTTCAGGTTGTTTGCTTTTTCTTGTCCTTTTTCAGCAGCTTTTAGCAGATTTGAACATTTATGTATGCCTTGGTTCTTTGTGTCTTCTCTGCAGAATTTCCAGGATTTTTCATTTCTATTTTAGCTCCACTTCCCGATACCATGTTTCATGTTTAAAGACAGCAGTGCTTCTCAGTGTCCTCTCAGTGAGGGGTCTTAATTGAACTGATCTTAAGATGGCAGCCTCCAGAGACTGCTTCATGGCACAGTCACATGACTACGCCAAGCCAGATAGGACATGTAGAACTGATTACATTTCAAATCCAAACACTGGGAACAGTGAAGCGCTCAGTGCACCCCAGCTCTGGGAAGCCGGGAGCAGTGACACCCTTGAAGAGGAGCGTTTTGGAAAGACTTCTCCAAAAGAGGACAGCCCAAACCTCGCTCTTAGTGTGAACCCCTTCATGTCACCCAGTGGAACAATTCTAGAGGTGCAGAACGGGGTGGTTTTCTCAGTCCAATAGTGACACAATTTACGAACTCTACGGGTATGCAAGGGCAGACCTAAAGTCTGGAACTGTGAAAGACAATGGGTCTGGTAAGTGACACAGCTTTGAAATTGAGCTAAAAAATACTTCCATAAATGTGAATAACATTAAATCTACTATGCGATGTGTTTCAACCTTAGGTTACCTTGCCAAAGTCAAAGCTGACCTGCTATCTCTGCAGGAATGTGGAATACTGCACCTCAGCTCCTACAGGTGATGGTCATGATGGCGGTCCCAGGAGCTATTGATCTGGAAGGGAGGAAATGATTCCCTTTCCTCTGGCCTGAGTATTGCAGGGAGGCAACTTTAACACCTGTGAAGCTAAGGTGGGCAGACGCCTCCTTGTAGCAGACATAATGTATAAAAACACTCCACTCCAGTTAGTTAACATGTACGCCATGACTTAAAACAACAAGCGGCTGGCCGCTTCCACTTCAGCAGCTCCTACTGCTTCTGGTGACATCCAGGCCAGTCATTCTAGCTGGTGACTTCAACTGCATCATCGATGTGACTGGATGATCCGGCAGGAACAAAGGCAGTCTGGGCGCCATGTCCAGAATCCTGATGGAAACGGTAAAAGATGCCAAGATGCATGAGGTCTTCAGCAATCCCTGCAAACAATGTGCCATGCAGATACATCTGGTTGAGGCCCCAGACAATCTGTCTGTTCCAGAATAGGCTCCCTGTTTGTGTCCTGAACATTCACAGTCAGATCCACCGATTACAGCCCCTCTGACCACTGCCTCCGATAGGCCAGCTGTTACCTACAGGAAGACCAGAGGGTTGGCAGGGGACATGGAAGTTGAACGTGAGTTTGCTGAACCCAAAAAACATTAAGGAACACAAAAGGGATTACAAAGATTGGAGAACCATGGAACCCCTCTTTGAGCCTCCAATGCACTGGTAGGAAGTGATCAAGGCAAACATCAAGAGGTTCTTCATCCTCAAAGATATTCAGAAGGTGAGAGAGAAACAGTGGGAAATATCTTGAATACAGAAAAGCATGCAGAATCTGCTCCAACTGCAGTCGATGGGACTCGATGTCAAGGAGGATCTCCGTGAGCCAGCAAGCCTCGCTCTTTGCCTCGGAGGCCTCCAAAATCATCTGGTCCGGAGTCCGCTCTGTGGAGCAGGATGTGACATGCTCATGTTTCTTCTTCCGAAAGGTACAGAGAGACTGTTCTGTGATCAGCAGCCTGAAGGAGAGGATGGCTCAGTAACATCACTGCAGTCCGACATTTTCAGAACCAGCAAATACTTTTATGCTTGACTGTATGATGTGAAGCCGACAGACAGCATGACCACATAGTCCTCCCTGTCCTCTATCACGGAGGTCTTAGATGACAGTATGTGGGAGAGTCTGGACAAACCACTAACTCTGAATGAGCTGACTAAAGCTATCAAGTCCTTTGAGATGAGTAAAACTCCCAGAAGCGATGGCTTACCGGCTGAATTATATTTAATTCTGTGGGACTGGATCAGGCCAACCTACTGGAAGTGTACAAGAATATGCTGCTAGTTGGCAGCATGTCAAAATCCATGATGAAAGGCATCATCACCCTCATCTACAAGTGGAGGGGGTAGAGCAAGGAAATCAGAAATTGGTGACCCATTTCACTGTTGAATGTGGGCTAGAAAATTCTGTCCAAGGTCATTGCCAATTGTGTCAAGTCTTTTCTGGAGTTGGTGATCCAGCCTGGCCAGGCCTGTGCTGTACCCGGCAGGAAGATCTTTGAAAGCCTCACACTAATCAGTGATATTATTGCCTCTGTAGGGCACAGGGGTGTGGATACCTCCTTTCTCAGCCTGGACCGGGAGAAGGCCTTTGACAGAATATCGCAGACCTGCACCTCCAAAATGGTGTTTGGGGTGGGAATCCACAATTGGATCCAACTGCTCTACACAAACATCAGTAGGGCAGTTTCAATCAATGGGTGGTAATCAGAAAGCTTCCCAATCAAATCGGGAGTCAGGCAGGACTGGCCTCTCTCCTCTGTCTTGTTTGTGTGCTGTGTCGAAACTGTTGTTGAGTCCATAGATGTTAAAAAAGGATGCAGGTGTAAGAGGGGTGACAATGCTGAGCAGTGGAGGCACTCAGGTAAAAGCCTCCCTGTACATGGACGGTGTTGCCGTCTTCTGATTGGATCCATTGTCAGTGGACAGACTGATGAGCATCTGCAGCCAGTTTGAACTGGCTTCGGGTTCCAAAGTAAACCGTGTCAAGAGCCCAGTTCTTTGGGAAGTGGGTGAACAGGTCCTTTGCTCCTGCACTGTCAGGTCAGACTGTCTGAAGGTGCTGGGGATATGGTTTGGAGGAGTGGGGCATATCTAAAAATTGGAAGGAGCACGTAGCTGTAGTGAAACAAAAACTGGCACAAGTGAACATTGCTACCTCTCCATTGCTGGTCATTAGGTGTGAGGCACTCTTGGTGTTGCCCATTCCCCACTCCTTACAGCCATTGTACACCAAGGGTCTGCAAACAGTGTAGAATCCCTCGGTATGCCTGGCATGGAATGTCTATTGTAAAAATCAAGAATATTGAAATCTTACTAAGGCACCTCAGAGTGGAACATTCTGTATGCAGATGATGTTCAAATTGAATTTTTTTGGAATAAATCTTTACAAATTTTATGAATAAAGTATACTTTTGGAAAAAAAATTGAGGTGCAGGGGCAAGCTGGGTTGGTGGGGGAGCAGTGTGAGTGTTGTTAGAAGGAAAATATTACACAAATAGCATGTGCATTGGATTAGCCAACAAAAGGGAATTGACAGAAAATGCTGGGTAAACATGAAGCAAGTGGCAGTCTTGGATACCCGCCACTTGGTACTGGAACTAGAGATGCATCCAAATAGCTAAATGAATTCATTTTTCACACCACTTCCACAATCCCAGGAAGTCCATTGGGGAATCTCAGGGTTCAACAGAGTAGCAGATTTCTGCCAGTTTGCGGCCAGGTATCCTACAGCTAGCACAAGGGCATGATCTTGTGATTTTTGCACTTGGAGTTTTTTCTGCGCAAGTTTATTTACTAGAATATTATTACTGTTTTTATATTCAAACGTTGTATGCCATCTTTAGTGATGATGCAGCTTTCCTTTGGGTAACTGACACCATCTTTCAGAACTTTAGAGATTGAAGTAAGTGTGTCAATATTTATGGGGTCCCTTAATATATGATGTCTGTGGGAAATCATACAGAAGTTTCAGAAGAACAATTTCAGCAAAGGGTTCGCACCACAATATTATCAAAGAAATCAATCAAATCTTATTTTATTCAAAATGTTAAAAAAATGCTTAATGCTAATAAAACATATTTACTGAATGGCTAAGGACGCCCTCTTTTGTCCAGTGATAGCTTTAGTTGGCTTTGACATATATAATACAGGCTGAGGTGAAACTGACTTTGGTTTCCATTATGCTACAGACACTACTGCAGACAGGGCATAACAAAACATGAAATTCATCCGAGATTAGTCGCAACTGAGCTCCACCTATTCCAGTTAACATTGAAAATGGGTGGAGCTTCATTAATATACACAAATGAGTATAGGATGACCTGTAAACAGTTTCAAATTTGGGGCATGCAGCGTGTTAAATGAAAATTACATTCAGTAAACCAGATATTCAGGTTTGCCAGAGGCTGAGACATAAATAAGGATTGATTTAAAAGACACAGTGATGTAAATGCAAATAGTTTTTAGCTGTTTCTGACAAGTTTGTCTTCCTGCTGTTACTTAGGCTTGCATGAACATTTGTAGCAATTGCTCTAAATTATTTTCTGCTTCCCACTATCTCCCCACCACCCCCAACTCCAGAACTGTTAGTGGCCCCATGCATTTCCCAAAAGGAACCCTTTGAGCTGACCTGTTTGCAAAGAAACATGATGGAAGGACGTCAGGCACACATCAAACTGCACAGGAAGCCTTCTTTGTCTGCCTGCTGTTACATCCACAACTGTGTTGATGCCCAGAGGTAACACCTCACTTTGGGACAGTGCTGGTGGAAGCTACTCTTCTCAAAGCAAGCTGTATAGCAGACACCCCAACCCCCAATAGTGTCATAATTATATGTAGGATAGTGCCCAGTTACAGTAAGTCATGTTTTCAGTGGCATTGCCTGAAAGAAAGAACATCAAGAGCTGGTGTTATTAAAATGGATACACCCATCAGATGTCACAAAGCATTTCTGCAGATTCAGGCATACTTATCTGACAACATTGACAGGGAACTGTTTTCTCAGGAGCTGGATCTGCAAAGAAGCTCATGCAGTCTGCTGCAAGAATAATTGCAACTGTCATGTAGCATAGTGTTTGCACAGACTGTTGCAGTAATGCTTCCACCTAGAGTTTCCATTCCTGTTTGTCCATTACTATTTAAGCTACTGCCCTTCGGGCCAACAAAGGCTACTATGGTGATGTAGTAATTGTAGCTTTAAGGAATGTAGTGGCTGTAGCTTTAAGACTTTTCTTGTATAGTATCACGTGACAGTGTGAATGAATCAGCTCTAAGCGTGGGGAACCTTAAAGTGGGAGTTCTTCTTCTAGTTGTGGAGCTTGATGGAAGCATGTAACTGCTGCTGCAGCCTGTAAATAAAGTTTGGTGTTTTTTAATGAGAAACATGTCTGGAAAATCAAGCCCAAAGCAGGTGAGTTGCCTTTTGAGACTTTTCAAAAGCCTTCAGAATTTTTGTTTCACAATTGCAACATGTCCTATCAATTACTGCCAAGTCTTTGAATTTCCCTAGTATGCAATTTTCCACTTCTACCAGTAGTACGATCCCTAGACTTGTCCAGTTTTACACTTAGATTTGACAGTAATGTAATTATGCAAACAGGCTTCAGGCAGACGATCAACTGCTGTTAGCAATCTCAAATTACTCATATACAGTACTCAAATGTTTTTTTCTGAAATAAATCTATTCAATTTGAATTTGAATGAATAAATGTCATTGCTTCCACCATCTCCCTAATAAGCTTGTTCCATAAATTCACCACTCGCTCCCTGAAATAAATTTTCCACAGGTTACTCTTAAATTTATTCCCCCTTTAAGTACAGGTAGTGTCTTGTGGTTATACTATATTGGACAAGGTGAAACAGCTCATCGTGGTCCATTCTTCTTTTTATAATCATAAAAAAAGCAAAAAAAACATCAAATACGTACATGCAGTGTTATTGTCGCTACAAGAAAATGTACGATTGTTTCCCAGACCAATGCTGAGAGACCAACCTTATAACCCAGATGCTATTTCAAGGACTCCAACGCTGGTACCTACCCTGGATTTTATCCCAAAATGGAAATGTAAACGGAGAGGTATGCCAAAATATTCCTCTTCCCAGCTGCCACCAACCTTCCCCCAGCCACCCCTCACCCCTAAAAATAGTAGATATGCAAAATAGGGTCTTTTGATAGGTATTATATTTTCATAGATGTCTTGTTGCTAGAGAAACTGTAAAAATACATGGTGAAGAACAGGATGGAAGAGCAGAGTAAATAAAGAAGTAGATGAACAAATATAGTTCCCAAAGGGATCATTGAGGTCTTAACATTCAAATACAACTGGGCAAGACTGAATTGAAGGGGTTTGATTTTCGAATGCTATGTTCTTTTTTGCTCAATTATGTTTGGGGATCAAAGATAAATTTCAAAGAGCTTTTTATGTCTTTGAATGTATACCTCAAAAGATAGATCAATTAGAGAAAATCCATAACAACACAGACTGGATTGTGACCAATCATCTTTTGCCACATGTGGTTATTGTGTTGAATATTTTTAATAATAGTTGTGACTTACCAAAACGTCATTTGTTTATTTCAAACATGGATCTGGTAGATTAAATCTAAGATGGCTGTTGAAAGCGCTTGTTTCTTTATATTGCTAAAATCACTGAATCATCCCCAAATTATAAAACCAGTTTAATTACTTCAAAATTTTAATCCCCTTTTCAAACTGCCCACAAGCTAATTAAATCTACTTGCACATTGTCTTCTTTGATGCAATAACTTTGCAGCCTTGCAGTGAATCATCTCCAAAGCATGTTAGCTTGGGTTTTAGATCTGAGTGCCACAAGTACTTCTAGGTTAGTTGATCACAACATGTTGTGACCGAGATGGGAGGAATGCACTGTCTGTCTCTAGTTCCTCTATTCCACGGGTCACAACATATATTTAAATGATATTCCCAGCTAGCTATACAGCCAACTATGTACTTTATCTACTAGTTTCAGAATGACCACTTAATGCTCAGGTTTCTTTGATAAACAACAAAAGTATTGATTTATTATAAAACCAGACTTATCAAGAAGAAAGGCAAAGCTTAACATACAGTATGAAATATGAAGGTAAAATAATGACTCTTTCTAAATACTTACACACACAAAGCGAAAAAATAAAACAAAATAAAGGAATTCTGCCAAAAGGTTAAAATTCAATGGTTCAAGGGAAAGGGGTAATTGGTGGAGTCCCTGAAATGGCATCCGGGTTATACAGTTGGTCTCTCAATGCTGATCTTGGACTTCTATGTGACTCTAAGTTCAGAAAGCCTCTGCTCAGTTCCCAATGGAATAGGTCCCAAAGCACAAAAATGCCTCTGACTCAGGAATAAATTGACAATTTCACTTGGGAATATCAAAAGATAATGGACGCAAGAAATGCAAAATGGCACACTTGCAGAGCAGGAGCTGTTTTGCTGAAGTTGCGGCAGATCAGATATTTTGCATTATCCAGCCTAACCTGCAACTACTTGATTCTCTGTGCGTGAAATTACTAAATATTGCATTCATTTCTAGATTCAAAAATGTACCTGCATAGCATTACAATGAAGCATGCTTAATACTTTTTCAAATTAGTTGACTAAAATAATGTTATGACCAGTCTCTGGGCAAGGTTTCCCAAGTTGTTAACTTCCTGAATGGGACCCCAATTTTGTTATGCTCCTGGGTGAGGAGGAATGAACTGACTCCCCTTCTTTATCCAACCCCCTTGGTTGGTCACAACAAGGTTAATTTAAAAGGGATCCTTTCTCCCCACACTGTGGATACCTTACCCCAGTCCAAATGTATTTATGATTTAGAAGGAGCCAATTTACCCAGGTTTTCTTGAGTCAAAGAAAGAGTAAGTTTATCTTACAGTCATCTCTGGTCAGTAACCCTGTGTCAGTCCCTTGCTGTAAAACCGGATTAAGTATCATCAATGGGGTTTGGATGTTTTACCTGGCTGTTAGCTCCCAGATTGCTAACAATAGCCAAGCTGCTCACACTATGCTTTTCCCTGGCCCCAGGCCGTCTTCTATGCAGGCTATTACTACGAAAATTTGTTTGGCTGCTGTGCTGAGCTGTTCTTGTCAGGTTTAACTCTTTGACCACCTCTGTAACCCATAAATATACTGGCTCAAACCCAGGCACTTTTGCAGGTCTAATTGCCAGGGGGTCAATGGGTTGTGCTTTGACTTTCACCTCCTGTAGGGATTCTGGTTCAGGTACTTCATTTTTAGTGAGTTTTTCATCAACCCCATTCTGGTTGAGGTCTAAAGCTTGTTTTGATTCATCTGGTTTACCAGGGCTAACCCCCACATGGGTTTCCCTGCTATTTGCCTTGTGATCTCCAATTTGTCTACTTTAGGGTAGACTATCCTTTCTTCCACTTTTGCTTTAGGAGGGGTCTTCCCTTAACCTGTCCCACGCGCTCAGTGACATTACTGCCCTCAGGTGGAGGTCCAGCCTTTGCTGCAGTGCCCTGCAGCTCATTAACTAGGTGAAGCATCCCCTTCACTATCTGCATGTCTACTTGGGACCCTCCCTGTTCTCCCTGTAAAGCTATAAAAATGGTGTGGGCTAGCCAGACCTCCTGCTCATCCCACAGGGGTGCAGGCTTCTTTCTTTCGAAAACGTTCTGCATGCTGCTTGCTTTGGGACCTTTTTTGCATCCCTGCACTGTCCTGCATCTTTGAGGATATCATCGTTCGCATTATTTGGGCTAGCTTCGGCTGCTGTGCCCTGTGGCTCTTCAGCTAAGTGGGGCATCACCCTCACTCTCCCCTTGGGGATTTCTCTGTTCCCTATTTGGATTATCTACTAAGCTATATATCAAACTGTACATTGGTTCAATTGCACCCTCCGTTGTCTTGGGAATTTGTGTTCCCTTAACATGTTCCACATCTCCTGGAGCATAACTGCCTCTAAGTGGACGTTCGACTCCTGCCACACTCCCTTGTGACTCTTCAACTGAGTGAGACATCTCCCTCACTATCTGCCAGTTTGGGAACTCCCCTCACCCCTGTTTAAATCTGCAATGAAGCTGTTTGCCAAACAGATTGTTGGCCTATTCCTATCCTCCTTTTTAACCTTTACCCTTTTATTATTGCTGGTCTAGCTTTGGTCCTCTTAACTTGCTCAGGTTCTACCTTGATTCTTTGTACTTCTGCAGGCCTGTCTTTGGCCCTTTTAACTTCTAGCGGCTCTGCAGTTGGGTGTGGCACCTCTCTGACTGTCTCCTTACTTGTTTTGGAATTCCCCTGGTCCCTGTTTAATTCTGCAAAAAATGTATCTACTAACTCAAGTTCCAGATCATTCTGTCTGCCTGTTTTAAATTCCACCGGTCCTTTCTGGCCCCTCATTACCTCTACAGGCCTAACCTTGGCCTTTTCAAATTCAAGAAGCTGTTTCTTAACTACTCCAACTCTCACTGGTTCTATTGCCTCCTTTTGAGCCCCTGAACACTCTCCAGCTCTCTGCCTCTCTTCAGATTTTGGCTGCGTGGCCTCTGAACCATTCTGGGTTCCCCGTGTTCATACAGATCTCAGCTGGTTTCTTCCAATCCTTTCAGCTTCTTTTGATTCAAGTGATTTTTCCTACTTTTCAGGAGTACTATCCTTTTGCCTGCCTCAGTTACCTTTATCTTCCTTTCCAGCTCACATAGTCTTCTTTGAAAACCTTCCTCCCTTTCCCTTTCCTGTCTTTCTTTCTGTTCTCTTTGGAAAGCTTCCTCTTCTTCCCTTCTCGCTCTGTTTCCTTTTTCCCTCTTTCCCTTTCCTTCTCTCTTTCCTGAGATTCTAATTTTCATTGTTTCAGTTTTAATCTCTCTACTGCTACCCTACACGTTTCATCATCCACCATTGGCCACCCCTTTTAAAATTTTGGGTTTTCTGGCTTTCAGGTGAAATTCTAATCCTAAGTGCCTCGTTAGCTCTGTTCAAGGGATAGAGCTTTTAAATCCTCAAAAGTAATTTCCCCTTCTCCTAGAGAACCACTGGCATCAAATGTGGACATTTTCACCCTTAAGTAGGGCAGACCCAAGAAAACCTTTTTGCTTTTTTTAAAAATTGGTTTCAAAGGAACAATTTACTTTCCCCACTCTAATTCCTTTGTTTTGTCTGCAGGAATTATCCCAGACAAGCCCCCACTTTGTTATGACCGGTCTCTGAAGTTGTTAACCTCCCAGACGGGCCCCCAATTTTGTTGTGCTCCCAGGTGAGGAGAAATGAGGTGGCTCTCCTTCAATATTCAACTCCCCGCCCCACCTCAGTTGGTCGCAACAAGGTTAATTTAAAAGGGGTCCTTCCCCCCACCCCACCCCCATCCCACCCCCACACTGTGGATACCTTTTCCCAGTCCAAATGTATTTATGCTTTAGAAAGAGCCAATTTAACCAGGCTTTCTTGAGTCAAAGAAAGAGTAAGTTTATTAGTTACTAAAAGCCCAAGAAATAATAATAAATAAATAATAAAAATAATAATCAAATAACATCAGAAATGAGAAGTTGAGTCCAAATAAAAGTTAAAAAAGATATATGAGTCTGTCTTTGGCTTGTCCGTGAGGCGTAGATGGCAAAACGTTGCAGCCAATAAATTGGATGATTCCGGCAGGCGTAACTTTGTCAGTTGAGCAGTTGGTTCGGAGATACTTGGTTCTGTAGTTGGCTGAAGAAGCTGTCCTATTTCCTTTTTGATTGTGGCTTTGCTGACTTGCCCCAGCAACAGAGGGGACTTTGCCTGTAACCCTGTAACCACAGGGTTGACTAGTTGATCTGCCTGTGCTGTTACTCTCATAGCACTCTAGCGTGCACAGGTCAGGTTTGCCTGGAAGGGAAAAAACAAACATGTCTTTCACCCAGAGTCCATCTTCTTTCCACTCAGACCATTTCCATGTCCTGAGATATAACTCAACAGGAGATGGTTTCTGCTGAGGTGTGGCAGTCTCCATTAATCTCCTGTGGTTGTGGGGACAATGTTCAGTCTTTTGCATTTCATCTCTTCCTTTCAAATGTCTCTGTCTGAAGTAGGCCTTGACACCTTTTAAGTTGTGACATTCCATGTTTTCTCAGCACTAGTCAGTCAAGTATAACCCACATAGGAATTTTCCAGGAAGTGTTTAGTTTACAATCTCAGCCATCTTTCGCTCAGTGTCCTTGCTTGTATGTCCTTAAAAGATAAACATGTATTCCTTAAAAAGTTCAACATGCTTCTAAGAAATACGGGCTGTAATCCACTGTTGTGACAATAATGAATGTTAAAAATTGATAGCTTGTGCAAAGGGTGGTAGATCTTGGCCATATTTCTTACACTGAGGTAAAAGTTATATTAGTGATAGGAAATAGTGAAGAAGAAAGGTAATGTGGACCAAATGAAAGAAAAATTATAGAAAGATAAAAAAAGCAAAAATGAAAAATATAAATTAGAGGTAAAATATTGCTTTGCATAGTTATTTTAAAACAGTCCAAGCTTAAAACAGCCTGCTAATACCCAAATGCACAGCAAACAATATCAGATGACATAGTTAATTACACAAAATCATTGAACAACTCCCTGAAAATCAAATGCGTACTTGACAGGGAAAACAAATAAATGAAAGAAATACATAACAGATAGGTTTTAGCATCCAAGAGACTGAGTAACATTGCAGGTGTGGTGTAAATTTGGCAGATGGAAAACCAGAAGAGACATGGAAAGTTTTTTCTTGTGTGATCAGAATCATAAAATCGTTACAGCACAGGAGGAGGCCATTCAACCTATCCTGTCTGCACCAGCTCTCCAAATGAGCAATTCACCTAGTACCATTCCCTGGCTTCTCCCTGTAACCCTACACATTCTTCCTTTTCACATAATAATCCAATTCCCTCTTGAATGCCTCGATTGAACCTGCCTCCACCTCTCAGGCAGTGCTTTCCAGATCTTAACAATTTGTTGCATGAAAGCATGTCTCCATTGCTTCTACTGCCAATCATCTTAAACCTGTGCTCTTTCGTTCTCAATAACTTCCACAATGGGAAGAGATTTTCCCTATCTACTCTATCCAGATCCCTCATGACTATGAATATCTCTGTCAAATCTCTTCTGAAACTCCTCTTCTCCAAGGAAAACAGTCCCAACTTCTCCAATCTATTACTTCACTCTTCCTTCCTTGTACAGTCTTACACTAAGAATCCTTCCCAGGTGAAAGAACAGCAAAAGGGCCTGTTCCAAGATATTCACTGAAATGCTCCACAGCCAGGCATTGGGAAATGTGTGATGTCAACTTACTGACCAATCAAATTTTCTCTCCTTTGTGTGGTGTAAGGAAATCCCTAATATTTCTGCTTACAACCTGCTTATGTAAAAAAAACTCCTCTTGCCCTCAATCTTATTGTCCTAGATTGCTCAATCACTGGAAGAAGTCTCTTTTTATTTAAGCCATTAGTTTGAAACACCTCCATCAAATCGTCCCACAACTTCAGCTGCTTCAACCCAAATATCCTCAATTTTTCAAGTCTTTCTTTCTATTCGTATCTCTCAAACAACACCACTGAAATATAGATTATCTGGTTATTGATCTCATTGCTGTTCATGGAACCTTGCTGCATGCAAATCAGCTGCCGCGTTTCCCTACATGACAGCATCTAAGTATTTAATTGGCTGTAAAGCACACTGTGGTGTCCTGAGGGCATGGTTGCACCATATCAATGCAAATTCTTTCTTTCTACACCACAGTGGAGAATCAAAGCCTGATCCGTGACATATGATAAATCTCATCTGACTGGTCTCTCAAATTTCTGCTCATCTGTGCTGCTATATTGCCTTTTGTTAACTCCTACTTCAATATCTAAATTTATCTAAACAGCATTTAGGTGACCTGCACCACTGACAAATTTCAGCTTGTAATCTTTTAGTTTATTTAATACAAATATACCTGCTGAGAATGATCGTATTCTTGCAATGTTGATATCAACAAATGAATTGATCTATTGATTTCTAATACTTTTTGAATATTGCTTCACTTAATCTCATTATTTTGCCGACATAACCACAGTCATTACACATCAAACAATTAATAATGTGAAGCACCGAGACATTTCCACATGATAAAGCAAGTATGATACATCAGCATAATGCTGTATCTGACAGTACATTAAATACAGATTTGGATATGCAAGCTGCAAGAATATATTTGCATAATTAGAATTTTATTAAAAGCAGTAGAAAACAATCGCAACTGACGATTAGGTGAAATTAGGTGAAATCATGTTCAGTAGACTTTTCTGAAACACAAGCAGGACCAAAGGTAAAATACGGGACACAGGGAGCAATATGTGTTTTGCATTTCAGAATTAATAATCAGACCATAGATAGTTTGTATTGTATTGACAGCTGTAATGATCATAGTGAACTTCCTCCTATTTCTGTTTAATCATGCTTTGACAACTATTCCATTTTATTTAAATGCCCTGAGCTACTACCAGCATTTGCCACACCTCATTTCTGTATAATTAGAGGAAATCACTTCCTGGTATAAACAAGCCTGAAGCGAAGTCCATTTTACCATTGCAATGATTTTTTTTCACCATCATTATCCAGGTTAACAGCACGTTACCAAGATACAGGAGAGTTTTCAGGCCTGCTAATTTTCCAGAACAGGCAGAAGTAACTGGAGGTCCACCATGTTTCCTAATGGGTTATATTCACATTGCAGCGGGTGTGTCTTACACAATACATTTCTTCATACTAATGCTGAATTGAACTTTTACTTCTCATTTACATAGCTGTAAGTCACATATAACTTCTTATTTCCAGGCGCAATGGGGAAGGGTCGCTGTCTAAGACCTTTCTGCTACAGGGCACCGAGGGACTGGGAACTGTTTAAATCCCCTCGGGCCGTACAGCTCAAAATGAAAGGCTGTAAATGATTGTAATATTGTTTGTACTGATGCACCTGGTGATACATTTTGTAAAAGTTGAACCTGATTGTACCCTTGTAATGGTGTTTTAGAAATGGTTTGGAATGTGGTTGAAGATATTTTATGAATAAAGTATATTTTTGCAAAAAAAAACATATAACTTCTTATTTCTTTGACTGCAGCAATTCATTCTAGAGTACGGTTTGCTTGGCAGCAATCCCTAGTACCTTGTCCACATAGCAATTTTTAATATATGGTTGGGGATGAGTATTACCTGCCTGACTTTGGGGCTTATTGCAGAAAATATGGTCCTGCTCCACCTAGCAACTTCATATGTTTACATTCAATAACAGTCACTAGTTAGTCATCTGGAACAGGAACGCAGTCTGATTTTCCTCTTCCCTGCATGGGGACTGGGACCAAATATAATTTCTGTACCATGACATCAGGTGAGATAGCCAAACTCAGTGCAATTTTCAAAAACCTGCTTGGTTTGAATAACTGAATATGAGACTGCGATGCATAGTGTAATGAAGCTATTAATGTATATAATATTACTGGGAAATATTTTTCTTTTAAAATAGAGGTTAAGTCTGTGGGTGTGTCATAATTGGATTAAAGCCAGTTAGTCTGGGTGCTTTGATGTGTACTAGTTTTGATATGTGGGAGAGATAGAGTGCATTTGCATTTTTTGAATAGAGCATTCAAGAAGTGGGGTGAAAACTGACACCTATCTAGCAGATACCAAGCAATACGTTAATATTACTAATAAAATTGATACTATGAAAGGGGTTTTATTGTGAGAGAGGTTTAGTTCAGAGGTTGGTGATACAATGATAATTTACATTCAACGGGCAGTGATAGATATAAATTCAGCAGTTTTTGGGTGTGCAGAGCAGAGGCAATGTGAGATCAAGAGGCAACTGTAAGCCTCCCACTGTCTCCACAGGAACCAAAGTTCATTTTGAATTTGTAATGTGAAAATATTTTGCCTGGTGTTTGGTTAAGTCTATTGGCTGCTGTTGCCTTAATGGAGATTAGTTTAAACTTTAAAAGTTATAATCGTTGTAATTTGTAGCCATGTGTATATATATTTTAACCTGCTAAATTAACAAAATGTTTCATTTAGTTTAATGTAAAACCTCAAGAACTGGTGGTCTGATTCCTGAATTTAGAGTCGCATCTCAAACATGGCACTTAGAATTATAGGTTATGACAGTTGCTTAAGGTTTCCCTCTGGGATTTTTAGATAACTCAGCTTTATCAACTGCATCGGTCATAAAACAGACACCACTGCATCATGAGACATTGAGAGTAATTTTCCATCTTTGACACCTAGGATTACCTACCTGTTGCAGACCCCACCTGATTTTCATCCCATTTAAATCAAATTTAAAATCTTCATCTTCAAACTTCTCCACAGCTTCATTCACTCTGCAATCTCCTCCAACCTTAATTCTGTTTCACTACCCCTCACCCCAGCCACACTTTTACTTTACATTTACTCCCTCGTGTGTTTCAGAAAAGGTGAACATGATTTAAGCTATTTCACGTAATCATCCAGCGAATGTTCTGTATGACTTTTACTAAAATTCTAATTATGCAAATACATACTTGCAACTTGTATCCATAACTGTTAATAATATGTCAGATGCAGCATTATCTTGATGCATCACAAAAAATAAAAATCAACTCAGCTTTTTATAAATTTTGCTCACTGTTCACACTACCATTAGTGGTTGAGCCTTCAACTGTCTCAGTCCTACTCTCTGGAATTTTCTCCCCAAACCACAGTGCCTCTCCAATTATCTCCATACCATTAAAAGCCTTTTCAAAAGCCATTTGTGTTAACCAAAATTGCTGTCACCGCACCACCAGCCCATTACTCAATGACAGCATCTGTTCCTTTATCAATCTTTTTCTTTCTTTTTTCCAATTTTAAAGAATTCCTGGATTTTTTTATTCTAAACATATGTGTATTTTATTTTATTTATTCTTTCACAGGATGTGGGTGTCGCTGGCTAGGCCAGCATTTATTGTCCATCCTTAATTGCCCTTGAGAAGGTGGTGTTGAGCCGCCTTCTTGAACCACTGCAGACATGTGATGTAGGTATACCCACAGTGCTATTAGGAAGGGAGTTCCAGGATTGTGATCTAGCAGTGACGAAAGAATGATGATATATTTCCTCGACAGGAAGGGGTATGAGTTGGAGGGGAACTTGGACATGGTGATGTTCTCTTGGTTATGTTGCCCTTGTCCTAGTTAGGCGGTAAAGGTTTGGAAGGTGTTGTCGAAGGCGACTTGGTAAGTTGCTGCAGTGCATCTTGTAGATGGTACACACTGCTGTCACTGTGCGTCAGCAGTGGAGGGATGAATGTTTAAGGTGGTGGGTGACGCGGAAATCAAGCGGGCTGCTTTGTCCTGGATGGTGTCGAGCATCTTGAGCGTTGGAGCTGCACTCATCCAGACAAGTGGAGAGTATTCCATCACACTCCTTTCAGTGATGGTAATGCTGTTAATTGCCAAGGAGAGATGACTAGATTCTTTTGTTTGAAATGGTCATTGCCTGATTCTCATTTGGCGCAAATGTATTTGCCCCTTATCAACCCAAGCTTAAATGTAGCCCGGGTCTTGCTGTACGTGGGCACAGACTGCTTCATTATCTGTTGCAAATGCAACTGAACATTGTGCACTCATGAGTGCACATTCTTACTCCTGAACTTATGATAGGGGGAAAGGATGAAGCAGCTAAAAACAACTGGGCTGAGGGCACTGCCCTGAGGAACTCCTGTAGAAATGCCCTGGCACTGAGATGATTGGCCTCTAATAACCACAATTATCTTCCTTTGCCCTAGGTATGACTCCAGCCACTGGACAGCATTCCTCTTGATTTCATTCACTTCAATTTTACTAGGGGTCCTTGATGTTACACTTTGTCAAATGTGCCTTTGGTGTAAAGAGTAGGCACTCTTACCTCACCTCTGGAATTCAGCTCATTTATCCATGTTTGGACCAAGGCTATAATGAGGTCTAGAGCCGAATGGCCCTGGCATACCTAAAACTGAACATCAGTTTAATGATGAGCAAGTGCCATTTAATAGCTTAGTCGACAACAGCTTTCATCAATTTGCTCATGACTAAGTGCAGATTGAAGGGCCGATAATTGGCCAGATTGGATTTGTCCAGCTTTTTGTGGATAGGGTATACCCGAACAATTTTCCACATTGTTGGGTAGATGTCAGCATTGTAGCTCTCCTAGAATATCTTGGCCAGAGGCATGTCTAGTTTTGGAACACAAGTCTTCAGCACTAAAGCCAGGATGATTTAGGGACTTTGTTCTATCTAGTAAACTCCAGTTTCTCAATATCATGTGGAGTGAATCAAGTTGGCTGAAGAGTGGCTTCTGTGATAGTGGGTACCTCAGGAGGAGGTTGGGAATGCTGGTTCACTCGGCGTTTCTGGCTGAAGATGTTTCAGCCTTGTCTTTTGCACTCATGCACTCAGCTCTGCCATCATTGAGCATGGTGATGCTCACAGAACTTCGGCCTCCTCCTAATAGTTATTTAATTATCCATCACAATTTACAACTGTAAGTGGCAGGTCTGCATAGTTTTGATCTAATCAGTTGATTGTGGGATCGCTTAACTCTGTCTAGTCGTGATAGCATGCTGCTTCTGCCGTTTAGCATGTACGTGGTCTTGTGTTGTAGCTTCAATAGGTTTTAGTACCTCAGTTTTGGATACACCTGGTGCTGCTCCTCACATGCTCTTCTACATTCCTCATCAAACTAGAGTTGATCCCATGGCTTTATGGTATTGGAAGCATGAGAGTTATGCCAGGCCATGAGGTTACAGATTGCGATTGAATACAACTATGCCGTTACTGATGGCCCACAGCACCTCATGGATGCTCAGTTTTGAACTGCTAGATCTGTTCTTAATCGATCCCATTTAGCACAGTGGTAATGCCACACATGGCTGAGGGTGTCCTCAATGTGAAGACAGGGCTTTGTCTTCTCAAAGACTGTGCAGTGGTCACTCCCACCAGTATGGACAGATGCAACAGGTAGATTGGCAAGGGTGAGGTCAAGTAGGTTTTTCTTGTTGGCTTCCTCATCACATGCTGCAGGCCCAGTCTGGCAAATACATCCTTCAGGACCTGGCAAGCTTTGTCAGTAGTAGCAGCTATTCCACTCTTGGTGGTGGACATCGAAGTCCACCATCCAGGATACATTCTGTGACTTTGCTACCTCCAGTGCTTCTTTAAAGTGGTGTTCAACATGGAGAAGTACCAATTCATGAGCTGAGTGGGGGCCGTAGGTGATATTCAGCAGGTTTCCATGCAAATGCCTGACCAGATACCTTGATACTTCATGGGATCCAGAGTCAAAGTTGAGGCCTTCCAGGGCCACTTCCTCCTGACTGTATGCCGCTGTATTGATAACTCTGGTGTGTCTGTTCTGCTGGTGGGACATACCCATTGATTGAATGGAGGAGTCTGGGGTATTGGCTGAAAGTATAATTTGGTGATTATGACTATGTCAGGCTGTTGCTTGATTAGCCCGTGAGGCACTCCCCCAATTTTGGCACAAATTCCCAGATATTAGTGAGAAAAATTTTGCCAGGTTGAGCAGGATGTGCCTTTGCCACATCTAGTGCTTAGGTCAATGCCTGGTGGCCAGTCAAGTTTTATGTTTATTCTTTTTTGTAGAACTTAAATAAAAACAATTTGTATTTATATAGCACCTTTAACATAATAAGTCCCAAGGTGCTTCACAGGAGCATTACATGGTACTGAGCCACAAAAGGAGATATTGGCGAAGTTGACTAGAAGCCCAGGCAGAGGTAGGTTTTAAGGAGCGTCTTAAGGGAAGAAAGATAGATAGGGAGGGGAAGTCTTAGGGATAGAATTCCAGAGCATAGGACCCAGGCAACTGAAGGCCACCAATGGTGGAGCGAGTAAAATTGAGGATGCTCAAGAGGCTGGAATGAAAGGAGCCCAAATATATATTTTTTATTCATTTATGGGATGTGGGCATCGCTGGCTAGGCCAGCATTTATTGCCCATCCCTAATTACCCTTGGTGGTGGTGAGCTGCCTTCTTGAACAGCTGCAAACCATGTGATGTAGGTACACCCACAGAACTGTTAGGTAGGGTGCTGCAGGATTTTGACCCAGAGGTCGTGGGACGGGAAAAATAATGGAGATAGGGAGAAGCCAGGACATGGGGGAATTTGAAAACAAGGAAAAAAATTTTAAAATTGAGGTGTTGTTGAAGCGAGTCAATGTAGGTCAGCGAGCACAGGGTGAACTTACCAGTATTTTAAACTTAAATAAGGGCAACTATGTGGGCACGAAAGCTAAGCTAGCTGAAGTGAACTGGGATAGTAGGCTAGAGGATAGATCAATAGAGAAGCAGTGGCCAACATTTAAGGGGATATTTCAGAATATTCAGAATAAGTATATTCCTACTAAAAAGAAAAATTCTAAGGAGAAGACCCACCATCCTTAGTGGTCAACTAAAGAAGTTAAGGAAAGAATCAAACATAAGGATAAAGCATATAATTGTGCAAAGATGAGTGGCAGGAAAAATGATTGGTCAGGATATAAAGAACAGCAGAGAATGACTAAAAAGTTAAATCAAGAGAAAGATATTAGTGTATGACAGGAAGCTAGCTAGAAATGTAAAAATGGATAGCAAGAGTTTCTACAGGTATTTAAAAAGGAAGAGAGTAAGTAGAGTGAGTGTTGGTCCTCTAGAGAGTGACATGTGGATAAAATGAACAAATATTTTGCTTCTGTGTTCATTATAGAGGATACAAAAAACATTCCAGTAATAGATGTAAATCAGGAGGTGGAAGGGAGAGAGGAATTTGGTGAAATTGCAATCACTAGGGAAGCGGTACTGAGCAAACTGATGGAACGGTGGGCTGACAAGTTTCTGGGTCCTGAGGGACTTCCTCCTAGGGTCTTAAAAGAGGTGGCTAATAAGTTGGTAGATGCGCTGGTGTTAATTTTTCAAAATTCGCTAGATTCTGGAAAGGTTCCATCAGACTTGAAAGTAGCAAATATAACCCCTCTGTTCAAGAAAGGAGGGAGGCAGAAAACAGGAAACTGTAGACCAGTTAGCTTGCTGTCCGTTGTGGGGAAGCTATTAGAATCGATCATTGAGGAGGTTATAGCTGGGCACTTAGAAGAGCTCAAGGTAACCGGGAAGAGTCAGCATGGTTTTGTGAAAGGGAAATTATGTTTAACCAATTTATTGGAGTTTTTTGAAGGAGTAACATGCGCTGTGGATAAAGGGGAGTCTATAGACGTACTGTACTTGGATTTCCAGAAGACATTTGATAAGGTGCCACATAAAAGGTTATTGCAAAAAATAGAAGCTCATGGTGTATGGGGTAACATATTAGCATGGATAGAAGATTGTTTTCTTCCAACCAGCCAGAGAGTATGCATAAATGGATCTTCTTCTGATTGGCAGGATGTGACAAGTAGAGTCCCGCAGGGGTCTGTGCTGGGGCCTCAGCTTTTTACAATTTACATCAATTACTTAGATGAGGGGAGCAATGGCATGGTAGCTAAATTTGCAGATGATGCAAAGATAGGTAGGAAAGTATGTTGTGAAGAGGACATAGGGAGATTGCAGATGGATTTAGATAGGCTGAGTGAGTGGGCAAAGGTCTGGCAAATGGAGTATAATGTGGGAAAATGTGAAGTTGTTTACTTTGATAGGAAGAATAAAAAAGCAGAGTATTATTTAAAAAGAGAACTACTGCAGAATTCTGAGGTGCAGAGGGATCTAGGTGTGCTAGTGTGAGTCACAAAAAGTTAGTCTGCAGGTGCAGCAAGTAATTAAGGTGGCTAATGGAATGCTTTCCTTTATTACGAGAGGAATTGAACATAAAAGTTAGGATGTTATGCTTCAGGCCATTGGTGAGACCACATTTCGAATACTGTGTGCAGTTTTGGTCTCCTTATTTAAGGAAGGATGTAAATGCATTGGAGGCGTTTGAAAGGAGGTTTACTAGATTGATACCTGGAGTGAGTGGGTTGTCTTATGAGGAAAGGTTGGACAGGCTGTTCTTGTTTCCACTGGAGTTTAGAAAAGTGAGGAGTGACTTGATTGAAATATATAAGACCCTGAATGGTGTGGACAAGGTGGACGTGGGTAGGATGTTTCCTCTTGTGAGTGAATCCAGAACTAAGGGACACTGTTTTAAAATTAGGGGTCACCCTTTTAGGAAAGAGGGGAATCTTTTCTCTCAGAGGGCTGTGCGACTTTGGAACTCTCTGCCTCAGAAGGGAGTGGAGGTGGGGGGTCATTGAATATTTTTAAGGTGGAGGGAGATGGATTCTTGTTAGGCAAGGGAATCAAAGGTTATCAGGGGTAGATGGGAAAGTGGAATTCGAAACACAAGCAGATCAGCCATAAACCTATCGAATGGTGGAGCAGGCTCAAGGGGCCAAATGGCCTACTCCTGCTCCTAATTTTTATGTTCTTACATAAAAGGGGGTTGGAAATGGGGCAATAGGTTTGCAAGGATGGAGGGGCCATGACTTGTTTTTTTTTTGAGGAGAGGGGAGATGACAGCAGATTTGAAGGAGAGGGGAAGAACTTAAGAAAACATTATCAATGTCAGCTAACATAGGAGGCAGGAAAAGAAATTGAGTGGTCAATAGTTTCACGGGTCGAGAGAACAGGAGGTGGGGCTCATGGAAAAGTTGAGCTTGGAGAAGACTAAGGGGAGAAACTAGAGAAGCAAACAAGTTTAGGGCTAGGGCACTGGGAGACTTAGAGGAAGCTTGGCATGGTGGGCAAGGGGAAGTGAGGGGAATGACAGTTAACTGATCAGTCTCAATCTTGGTGACAAAGAAATCCATGGTGTCAGTGGAGGAGACAGATCAGAGGGGTTTAAGCCAACAACTTGCAGTAGGGCAAAGAAGCTGGGGCTTTACCTTTGCATTCCAGGATGATCCTGGAATAGTACGCAGTTTTCGTAAATGACAGCAGGATTCAATAGTGCTTTACGTGATCCAGGTCTGGTGCTGAATGGCTAAACCAGTTGTCCACCATATCTATTCAAGTCTGTGTCCCTTGGGCTTAAGGAACAGAGAGGAGTGCTGTGGCATTGGTTTTAATGGCCACTCGAGCATTAAATGTGGAGGTGAGGGTGTGGTTGAGCAGATCAGTAGCTGCAGTAATGGCATGACAGAGGGCGAAAGGCTAGATAATTGGGAATTGGAGGGTGCAGTTCTGAAGTAATTGAGGGGAGCTGGGGGGTGTGGGTGAGATTGTTTTTCCAAAGGCACATACAAAAGCAAGTAGAGTTGGGTTGGGGTGGGGTGGGGGAAACAGAACATGGATGGAAAGTAATGGAAGGAAGCACTCAGATGGCCACATCTGTGATTGACACTATGACAGTAGCAAGGCCACGTGAGATGGCAAGGTTAAGCAGGTCACCGTGTATATGGGTTAGGGAATTTACATGGAGGATGAAATTAAGGGAGGATAGGAAGGCAATGAGCTCAGAGGAGAAAGAGCATAATTGTTATGATCTGGTTAGGGGCCATTAACATTTAGAGAGAAAGCTGAACATTTGGTTTTAACCAATAGAATAGAACTTTGCCACAAGATTATGTTTTTAATTGTAGACAAAAGACTTAAACATGAACAAAACAAGTACTATTAACTTAACAATATGGTTTATAACCACATATGTTATGCATTCAGTTTTACTCCTTACTTCCTCCACAAATTCTCTTATACTTTATATCTTAGAGCTACTTACTTCTGTCGGGAACACCCAAAAGTATGCCTCAGTTCTCAGGAACTTCACTTTAATTTTCCCCAGTGTTCCAGCTAATCTCAGAAGTAAGAATTTCATTTCCTCTTGACTGTGGATGCCTCAGTCACTTGTTTTAGCTGCCTTCTCAATATTTCACAGCTAATTCTGCTGATTGCATTCTTCTGCCACAAGACTCTGAGGACCACTGTAGATTCTTCCACTAGCTTCAAATCATCCAGCTTCTGTTCACCCACAAAATTCAAAGTGAGATTAATCCCTACCTGCATTCCTCACAGTGAATGATCAAGTTAGTTTTGTTCTCTGGAAACACTGCAGGTCTATCTAACTGTCATTTACTTTGGCTAACTTCCCTCAGTGAGGGGCAAACTCCACATAGCAGGTTCAAGCTGCAACTAACTGTCTCAACAAACACCCAGATAAATTGAAATCAGAGAACATTCTTAAACTCCACCCATTTCCATGACGACATAGCATGCTCTGGGATGTCCTCGAATAGACCTTTAGATTAAGTATTCCTCATTTAAAATTTCTCATTTGAACTCATAAAAGAAATGCATTTTACAACCTTTCAGGGTTTACTGAATGGTTTTAAATTAATTTTGCCCAAATGCCCAAAACAAAAACATCTCTCTGGACTGCTCTTCCAGATGTCATTTCTCTACCAAAGGCCCGCAGATAGATCATGCATTGTATAAGTTTCTCCACCTGCTGTTTTATGATCTTACATTTTTAGCTGTTAATTTAAATCAACATGACCCTGGCCTTTTAAGTGTAAAAGGCTCTAAGCTTGTTTTAATTGCACTTATTCCATTTTCTACAGTTAAACTTTAGCTTCTAAAACTAAAAGTTATATTTCAAAACACATGAACCAGGTGTTCACAATATAATGAATTGAGATGGAAGCTAAAACCATTTAGGTGAGGAGTTTCTCAGTGCAGAGGCTGAGGAAGGAAAGTAGTGAAGGTAGCTTGTTGAGAAAATTGACATGGTATGAGAATTTTAAATGAGGAGAGGAGTGAAACAAGGGCAGATGCTCAACAGAGGAGAAAGATGCCAGAGCAGTACAGTGACAGAACAAGGTGAGATTTTGTTCTGAGCCATACCATCAATAATGCAATTGAATGGTCTACCAGGCCATTTCAGAGGACAACAAAGAGTAAAGTTCATTGCTATGGGTCTGGAGTCACATTTGGGCCAGATTGGATAAGGACAGTCTAAAGGGCATCTCCATGTGCCTTGTATCATCAATCCTTTTGTCATTTCTCTCCTGCCTTCAATCCTCTCAGACTTTCCCTTTTGCTCTTTAGTCCCAACTTGCCCACCACTTTCCTTTCCTCAATGCTTGGTTAAAGCCTGTTATATCTCCATAATGAAAGGTGATCAATGTGAAGCATTAACTGCTTCTCAGTCCACTGATGTTACGAGGCCTGAACATTTCCAACATTTTGTTTTAAATCCATATGTCCAAGTTTGCTAATGACTCACAGACTGGTGGCACCGCAAGTGCTGTAGATGGGAGCATTAAATTACAAAGACATTGATACATTGAGAATGGGTAAAACTGTGACATTTCACAGGGATGTGTGAGGTCATCCATTTTGGACCAAAAAAGATAGATAAGAGTACTTTCTTCACATGTTGAAAAACTAGGAACAGTGGATGTCCAAAAAGATTTAGGGGTCCATATATAAAGATCACTGCTAGTCAGATGCAAAAATTAATCAAAAAGGCTAATGGAATGTTAGCTTATGTAGCTAGAGGATTACAATATAAACAGCAAAGTCTTGCTACAGTTATAGAAAGCCCTGACTTGGCCACAGCCATTGGGTGCAGTTCTAGGCACTGCACCTGAGAAAGGATACACTTGCCTTGAAGTAGTGCAGCATAGATTCACCAGAATATTACCAGGACTCCAAGGTTTAAATTATAAGAAATTACACATGAGCTAAGTTTATATACATTGGGAAAAAAAGATTTGCATTTATGTAGTGCTTCTCATGACCACAAGATGTCTCAAAGCGCTTTACAATAATGACTACATTTGTTGGCTGTGATGTAGGAAACACAGCAGCTAATTTATACCCAACAAGTTCCCACAGCAACATGATGGTCACCGAATAATCTATTTTTGTGATATTGATTGGGAGATAAAGATTGTCCAGGACACTAGGGGTAACTCCCCAACCAAGGAAGGTTACAAATCATTTGCATCAAGCCAATGGAGAAAACTTCATTTAAGTCAGAGACCATGCTGGATTCTTGTTTACTGCTGAAATTACAGTGAGAGAGAAAGTGTTACAGGCTGAGAGTTGGCTTTGAGCCTCAAAGCGAAATTTTGTTCAAATCCTGCTGTGCCATTTGAAGGATAAAGAAATAATGTGCAGAGATTTTTTTAAAAAGCTACCTGAACTGTGACAAGACAATTGAAAGAAAAAAAATATGTTTATGGTTATTCTTCTCAGTAACAGAACTTAGAAAGAAAACAACTCCCAGTCACACAATGATTTTCTTCAGGAGATCACAGAGTTTAAAGTAATTGTCGATTAAATTAACCTCTGACAATTTTTCAGACACCCTTGGTTCTGAGTTGTACTTCCAACAGAAGGTTGGAGGACATCTTTATTTGAAAATGTGCCATGTCGTAATGTCATTGTGGTGGTGGCAGCCCTCTGTCTCAGAAGACAATGGTGAGCGCCATGGTGGTCAACTCTGTGTTAAGCATCATCTGAGCCCCACTCTGGCATGGCAGTCTCTGCCGCATTTGCTCCAAAGGCAGTGGACTGAGAAGATACAGGATTTGCTGGCCTGTTTTCTCTTGGTCCTCTTCTTGGCTAGCTGAGCTTTTCATTTCTGCTTGCATCTTCCATGTCCTTCCAAACAGTCAGCTTCACAGGTCATGGCAGTCAGCAACTGTTTCCCAGTTGTCAATGTCAATGTTTGCTAACTTCATATCTCACATGCAGATGTCCTTGTAGCAGAGGTATGGATGTCCAGCTCACCATACAGAAGGACTTTGGGTATACAGCCGTCATCCATCCAGTGAATGTGGCCGTGCAAACGAAGACACTGTTTGCTTTCCGTCTCCCTCCCTTTTGAATAAAGGAGTTACATTTGCTATTTTCCAATCTAATCTCTCTCTTTCTTGAGTTCAATTTTTTGCTTTTATCTACCTCTTCCCAATTCGATTTGCTTCATTTGCAATTGAATGGTAGCTAACTCAACCTGTGTTTCATCCAGATTAGTTTTTGCTTCAAGATCCTGATGTCAACTAGTCAACTATTTCTGACTTCTTAGCGCCCACTTTTAAATCTATTTCTAACTTTTCTACCACTGCTTTTAAATTAGCCTTTGTTAACTGTTGCAAGGCAACAAGTCCACTCATTTGAGGAATGCTTCAATAATACATAGCCATTTTAATTTTTCAATAAATACATCAAAAGTCATTGTGAAATCTTGTTTATTTAAACTCTGGAAAAACCCAGTGTATTCATCTCAGGCTTTGGATTCAAAAACCCACAAGGGCCCCCAGTTTGTTATGATCCCTGTAGTGACTAATATCTTGAATAAAAATTTGAACTTCCAGTTGGTAGCTGAAAGGATATGACAAGATTTCACATTTTAAGACTTCTGAAATAAACAGACTAAAAACACTATTAAACAAACACTGTTGTTATAGGCAACTAATATTTTAAACCAGTGAACAGAAATTCCCCTTTCTACTTTTATCACAACAAAAAAAACCGCCACATCACAGGCATATCTTACACTTCCCATTAAGTAGTCGTTCCTCCTGGACCCAGTCCAAAGTGATTCTTAGCTCTTTTGGGTTTACTTCTGTTCCTTTCCTTTCCCAACCTGGTAACCTTTAACCTTAGAACTCTCTTCCATGGTGAGGGTTTTTCCTAGAGATTCTCCCTCCAGTGTAAGCCAAGTGAATCTTCCAGCCTCATTTCAAATCCTCACGAATTTGGTCTTTTCAATCCGAGCGCAAGCTTTCAAATGCATTCGCGTGCAGTGAACCAGACTTACGGCCACTAGCTACTCCCTCACTCCCAAATCTTGGCAGACTAACGGTGTCTGAGATTTTCAGAGATATTCTCTTTTATCTTGGAAGTAAATGGACAGTTTAAAGCATAACTGCTTACAACCCGACATTCTCAATATCTTCCAGGGACTTTGGAGGCTAGCGGTTGAACCACTGTAAACACAGATGCTGCTGCCATTTCTCCAAGTGTGCACACCTTAGACCACTTTTCCAGCAAAACAACCCAGGCCATCCTTTAATCTTTAACAGCCATGGCACCCAGGTCTGTTGTCAGGCAGGCTTCAGAACAGATCACATGACCCCCCCCCCTTCATTTTACCCCAAATTAGGGACACAATCCCAAAAAATAACAATCTTATAGATATTTGTAACAACAGAGATGCTAAGATTAGAGAAAACCCCGCCTGGAGGAATCTGTTCAGTGTGTCATAAGGTTAGGTAGTTATTCTAAGATTTCACCCATTATGATTCAAAAATAAATATCTTGGTTGATTGTAGTTTAGTGGTTATTTCTTTAAATCCAGTCACAGTACATAAGGGGCAGAACTTTGCAGTCGGTGAGCAGGGGGGCGGGGCCCACTCACTGACGCGTAAAATGACGCAGGATGACGTTGGGCGGAACCCCCGACGTCACCCTGCCACATTTAATTTTCAGGAAGGCGAGGGCGCAGCAAAATCAGCTGTGGGCCTGCCGACCTGTCAATGGCCAATTGAGGCCATTGACAGGATCATTAAAACAATTAAAAGGACTTGCCCATCCAACCTTAGGGTTGGCGGGCAGGCCAGGAGCCCCAGCGGCAAACAGAGAAAACATGAAACCTCATCCAGCAGCGGGATGAGGTTTCATGCAGGGTTTTTTAATTTTTAATAAAGTTATGTTAAGTATGAACATGTCCCTTCTCATGTGACATTGTCACATGAGGGGGACATGTTAGGGAATTTTTTTTTTCTATTTTTAATATTTTTATAAGTGTAGGTGATCTCCCTGAGGCAGCACTTTGCCTCAGGGAAATGTGTGCATGCGCGAAAGAGCGCACTCTCGCTTTTGGGGAATTGCCCCCCCACCCCCTCGCACAGGGAGCACATAGCGTAATTAGCCCGCCCATGTAAAATGGCGGCGGGGCCCACTTCTCCGGCAGGGATCAGCTCCCCGCCCGCCAGAGATTGGGTCGGGCCCGCCCGCCCGACAGGCAGAAAATGCTGCTCGCGGAGTTTAGCAGCCAGTTGAGTCAACAACTTGCATCAATATTGCAAGTTACGGACTAGGGAGAGGAATCATTCAAATTGTACAATATAATGTGATTAATTCAGTCTTTATATGCACAATTCATTAGTTTCACAATCTATTTATGGATATAAAGAGAGCTGTCCTGATCAAATTTAAGAGCCTTTTTGGAGCACCCGAGAAAGAGAAAAAAAGATTTGAATTTACAAATTAGGGTTACCATATTCACAAAAATAATCTGGAAAAAAAGATGTAACTGTTATTTATAAAGGTTTACAGTAGCTTATCTGCAGTTTTGTTTATGAGCAGAATTAGGTGGAGTTTCTACAAATATAAAATCATGACTGTTGTTCATGTACATGTCCATCTTTCATAAAATACATTTGTTTGACTTTTTAAGCTAAAAACCAAGTCCGATATGATGCTCTATTGCTTTTGAACACGAGAGAGATCTCATGAAGATATAGTCAGTACAGTAACTAAAAGCAAACACCAGATGGGATTTGTTTTTAGATAAATGTTACTTCGATGTTAGTAACTATGGGCACACTAAGTTTGTCCATTAATAACGATCTATGATACGAGCACCAAAATGATCTAGAGTACGATTAGAAACCTGTAATATTTTGCAAAATTCATATTTTCTCTCCTTCAGGCTAGAGCCAACTATAAAGCAAGCTGTACATTAACTGCGTTAAAAAAACTTTACAGGCAAATAGCTGGATCTTATTTTGATGGATATTTTCTATACCTCAGATTACATGAATACACAACTTTGAGTTATTAAACTTTAAAACAGTTGTACACAACTGCTTAAATTTGCTACTACTCGAGTAATTAATTCAGAAGATTTTCTCTCACTCATTTGGCTCAAGGAAAATGCCCATAAGCAGTATTGAGATTCCAGAAATACCAGCCTTCAAAAGAGATAATGAACCCCACCATCTTAAGTGATATCCTCAAGGTCCTGTTGTGTGAACTCTCAAGCTTGGAATTGTTGGGGGGCTCAACTTTGCTAGAAGACCTACCTCAAGAATAAGCAGGTTGATGGATAGATGGGGATCACTTTCATCTTTACCACACAGGCAAGAACCTGGCAGAACAGATTTCTGGCCTGATTGCAATCTCATTGAAATCAATAGGAATTGCCACCACTCATTTCAAACAGTTGCAGTGTCAGGGTGATATTGTCATGTGACTAATTGTTACACTGCACTGCAGCATTTGCCCTCCTCTTCAATATCATATACATCCCTTAGGCCAAATGGCCTCCTTCTGTGTCATAAATAACTCAATGACTCTTCTCCCAGTTTCCCATCCACTCTAAATCCAATCCTTGATCATCCTGCAGTTTCTTCTCCCTCACTTTTTCCTCTAAAAGTTATTTTTTTCCAGCTGACCCAGAACCTACCCTCTCATTTCATTCCCCTTCAGCTTCTGACCATTGAATTAGCCCTCCTCGTATCCAAACTAGTTGATATTATGATTTCCATGAGGCCAAAAACTTAAAAGAAATACAAACTTTCGTATAAAAGCCAAAAGGATGACATGACGCGATTTCACGTTTAAGACTTTTACTGTAACAAGCAAACAATGTTGACTAAAGACTATTTGTGTAGGCAACTTATACTTTAAGCTATCAACAGAACTTTCCCCTTCTACTTTTAACACAACTGAAAATCCCACTTCACAATTATACTCTCTCTTCGGTAGACATTCAATTCTCCTGGAACCAGACCAAAGTGAGTCTTAGCTCCCAAGGGTTCACTTCTGATCTTTTCCTTTCCCAGCTAATACCTTTTAAACCCATAACTAACTTTCACAGTGCGGGTTCTCCTTGGAGTTTCGCCCTCTAGCTCAAGCTAGGTGAATCTTCCAGTCTCATTTAAATTCTCACAAATTTGTTACTTTCAATCCAAGCATGAGTTCTCACCCACATTCCTGGTCAGTAAACCATAAAGGTTTCTTGCTTCCAACTGTTCTCTTTCCAGATCCTGGCAGAGTAACTTGTCTGTGAGATTCACTGATATCTTTTCAGAGAACCTGTAACTCAATCTCACAATGACACTCTAAGGACTCTTTCTTCCTCTCAAAACCCATCCCAAATATGGCAATGTGAATCACATGGGCCTTGTATCTAGGCAGAAATGATCAGCTATTCTTTGGATTCCAACTCTATTCTATCTTGGAAGTAAATGGAGTTTAAAACATAACTGTTTACAACCTGACATTCTCAATACCTTCCTGGAACTTTGGAGACTAACAGTATAACCACTGTAAACATAAGTACTCTGCCATTGCCTCCAAGCGTGAACACCTTAGACCATCTTCCCAGCAAAACAACCCAAGCCTCCCTTTAATCTTTAACAGCCACGTCATCCAGACCTGTATTCAGGCAGACCTCGAAGCAAGTCATATGACCCTCTTCATTTTACCCTAAATTAAAGATACAGACTTAAAGCACAAAAATCTTAAACATATTTGTAGCTCATCTTAAAGGCTCCCTTTGCTCAAGTGCCATCCCAATCAATAAAAGGTTGTTGCTTGGTCTCACAGATGATCTGGCAAAGTTTTCTGAAATGTTTTTATTATTTTCAGAACTCTGCATCCCAATTGGTCAATCCAAATGACTTACCTCATTGGTTTGCTTGTCTGTGGTGCCTCAAAACCACTTCTAAGCAAATGAGGTAGTCTTTCCAAGCTCAGGCATTAGGGAATCTTGCACACTACATTTAGATATATGATTCAGCACTTGCCAGGACAAAATTATATGGAACAGTCTTAAAGAACTAAGGAAGTCTATTAAGCAACTTAGTCTGGTTGGCAACCCAGATGTTTTGTAAAATTGTAAAACAGCAAGGGATAACAGAAACTTGACATTTTTTCACCTAAGTAGCTGAGCTGCACTGGCAAGAGAAAGGAACACCGAGGAATATGGCTTTGTTTCTGCTGATTAAACAATAGCAGGAGCTTTTGTCAAGACATCATAATGGCCAACAACTAGTTTAACTGCTAAATTCAAATATCTGTTAGTATTTGTTCACTGAAGAAGTCATGCCTCCTTTTTGGTAAGAAGTGCAAACAGAATCCTGTAGCATGAGGAAGGGGTCTTTATGGACTCCTTTATCAGGAGTGGACATCAGAAGGTGTGCCATATTGTACTTCATCTTGTGTGTGAGGAATACTGTCAGAAGTAACACTGATAGCAGACAGACGTGTATTCCCCCACTTATAGGCTGAGTAGCAGCATATACTGGCCAGAATCATAAAATAAACCAAAACAATGGAAAGTCATCACAAGCATTTTATATTAGTATCAATTTTAGGACACCAAAAATATGACATCATTTGGAATTCTATACAAGTCTTACAGGTGGGCAACATTACTTTTCAAATGGTATTAAAAATGAAACATACTTCAAAATATGCATCTCATGAAAATTCCAATCAGGTCAATTGCCAAAAATTCAGAAAAGTTAAAAATTTGTTTCCTCAATACTCTGACAGTACCAAATATTTAATCAATTTTAGGTCCAAGTTATATTTGAATTACTTATATATATATATATATGGAATGCTTCACACTGACATTTTTTCAAAGATACAACTAAATGTATTCACAATGCAATGTGCACACTATTAAAGGCAAGCAAGTACAGTATTGATGTCAGTAACTATAATAATTAGATTAACAAACAAGGGCACCTTGTTATGCTGCAAGAATGCATATTAAAACAATAAATACAAAACCATGAAATACACTCCATTCTATTTTGATTTGCCACTTTTCAAGCTTTTACTTCCTTTATAATTCAATGGGGTTGGTCTTCAACAGCATTCTTGCCAGGCTATTGAGAAATAACCAATCATCGAGCAGGAACCTTATTTCTCCCTCCTGTATTTCTGGTCCTCATTCCTGGCTTAAGGCAGTCATTGGACAATCTCGAAGTAGTGCAATATTGCCATAATATGCTGAGGCATAAACACATAACCAGTGTATACAGCCATCCCAACAATAGATATCAATAGGGAGTCTGAAAGGTAAGGTTAAGGAATAGATTTTGATAAAAGCATTATCTGGTGTAAATTAGAATGGGATATTAACATTTTATAAATCAAAATATTGATTAGCTGCAGCTGGAAGCAAAAGTCTTGGAAACAAATTTCAAATAAATGTGACAGATGGACCACAAGCAATAAATAAAGTCATGCACTGTTAATGTTACTAACAGAAAACTGAATTTTGCTAGCTTCAGCTTGCTTGGGCTAGTTTTAAAGTCAAACATATTTTGACATAGAGATGTCTTTTAGAACACTATGCATACAGCCTGAAGTTTGAAAACGTTTGAAAAAGATATGCTTCAACAGTACAAATGTGCATATGCAAATATTTCGTGCACCACTGCAATGAGTGAAGTACAAATACGGTGGGAAATAAGAGGGAAATTAAACTATATTCTCAAATCAAAAACTCATTCCGCATTATACAAATTAAAAATCAGAACATAACAGAAAACTTCTCAAAGTTGGATGATGGTTTGGCAATTATCAAACCTATATACTTAAAGGTCCATGGTGTGTAGTACAAAATAAAGAAAATTGTTCCTGGAATTTCACCATAACTAAATTAACCAACCAGTTCAACCAAATGTTGACAATTACATGGGAGCATTCACTTATGTTTCATATAAAACCATGTGTATAATACTTAAGATAATGCATTAAAACGACATTGTCTTCCTAGTTGGGCATGCAGGTATCTTTATCCTAGTTCTGCTATTCAATGCGTAGACAGTCTGACTTTTTATCTACCCTTCTCTCTTCCCAAGGATGAATCTAGTTACACTTAAATGTCCTTTCCTCTCTTCTTCATGCACCCCAATGCCCCTTTACCAACTAGGAAAAATATACAAACTTGGTTTAATAAAAACTCATCCATTTAGCATACAGCACTGCATACTTTCACTGCAAATCTAAACCTTTTCTGCATCAATTCCCCTTGTATAATACAAATAATAATTTTCATTGTGGTTTCTTGGCTGTGACAGTTACAGAGTTGTCAGATATCCATTCACACTTATGCAACAATACTTTTTCTCTAAAGTTTTTTTTTAAATCTTTATTGTCAAAAACAGATTAACAAGTGACTTATTTCATTGCTATTTGAGGAATCATCTTGTATGGAAATTGTTGCGTGTTTTGCCTACAACACAAGTGACTTGCACAAACTTGGATACTAACAGTGCAAATTACTTTCTTGGAAGTATTTTTTTTATAATAAAGGTTTTTGCTATTTTAAATCCTGCAATGCAAAACAAGATCTGAAATGAGAAAAGAACATTCAGCCCATCAAGGATGGTTCATCCAGAATCTAGGGGTGGCTTTTTATTATGAACCACTCCACCTATCCAAATTGTTATTCAGCTACTTTAAAAGAAAAATAAAGTTCAGAAATTATTCAATGGGCTCACTCACACTAAATATACTTCTCCCTCCCAACCCCCTTCCCCAATTTCTTTTCCTGCTCTCCTGCACATTAATGCAGTTCCAAATTTTCATATATTGGCTGTCTAAAATTTTACTTATAAATTTAATAGGAGTACCAACTCTGATAAAATTAGTAACATTCCAAGTTAAATTTAAATGCTTCTAGAACTTTCAATGGGCTGAGAATCTTTTAAACTTACATTCATAACTGATCACTGATACATCACATTCAGTGAAAGTCCAAGTCCTAACACTATCTTCTGATTTTAATCAGATAGGTAATTTGCCACATTGCACCTAGGCACATATAAAGGTACTTTGTATTGACACAAAAGATGTGGTATGTTTATTCTAAGATAGTGTATTTTAATTTGTTGGCTTTCTCAAGATAGTTTGTAAAATCATGGCTTATAATTTGTGCATAATCTGCACTGTAAATTTTATAAAGTAGCCTTGTTCAATATTTATTTTAATATTCAAATATTCATTGGAAAATATATACATGCATCACAGGTTCATATGTTACCAAATCTAGTTTGTAGAAATGGACCAAAGGTCGCCTGCACATGGTCTCCCTTTGTCAAACAGAAAGAACTACGGGCATAGTTTCGAGGCATCTAATATTAGAAAGCACAGTAATTTTTGCAACATGTCAATTATCACAATCACCCTGCAACAATATTACAATAGCTACGAAGAGAAGCACGAGAGGAGCCGGGAGTTGAAGAGAAGCGCGAGAGGAGTTGGGAGTTGAGATTCTATAGACTCTGGAACAGTTCCTACAGATTGGAGGGTAGCTAATGTAACCCCACTATTTAAAAAGGGAGGTAGAGAGAAAACAGGGAATTATAGACCAATCAGCCTGACGTCGGTAGTGGGGAAAATTCTAGAGTTCATTATAAAAGATTTAATAGCTGAGCACTTGGAAAACAGTGGCAGAATCGGACAGAGTCAGCATGGATCTACGGAGGGGAAATCATGCTTGACAAATCTACTGGAATTTTTCGAGGATGCAACTAGTAGAGTTGATGAGGTGGAGTCAGTGGATGTGGTTTATTTGGACTTTCAGAAGGCTTTCGACAAAGTCCCACATAAGAGATTAGCGTGTAAAATTAAAGCACATGGGATTGCGGGGTAGTGTATTGAGATGGATTGAAAACTGGTTGGCAGACAGGAAATAAAGAGTAGGAATAAACGGGTCTTTTTCCGAATGGCAGGCAGTGACTAGAGGGGTACCGCAGGGATCGGTGCTGGGACCCCAGTTATTCACAACATATATTAATGATTTAGATGAGGGAACTAAATGTAATATCTCCAAATTTGCAAATGACACAAAGCTGGGCGGGAGGGTGAGCTGTGAGGAGGATGCTTTAAGGTGATTTGGACAAGCTGAGTGAGTTGGCAAATGCACGGCAGATGCAGTATATGGATAAATGTGAGGTTATCCACTTTGGTAACAAAAACAGGAAGGCAGGTTATCTGAATGGCTATAAATTGAGAGGGGGGAATGTGCAACGAGACCTGGGTGTCCTCGTACACCAGTCGCTGAAGGTAAGCATGCAGGCGGTAAAGAAGGCAAATGGTATGTTGGCCTTCATAGCGAGAGGATTTGAGTACAGGAGCAGGGATGTCTTGCTGCAATTATACAGGGCCTCGGTGAGACCATACCTGGAATATTGTGTGCAGTTTTGGTCTCCTTATCTGAGGAAGGATATTCTTGCTATAGAAGGAGTGCAGCGAAGGTTTACCAGACTGATTCCTGGGATGGCAGGGCTGACATATGAGGAGAGATTGAGTCGGTTAGGATTATATCCGCTGGAGTTCAGAAGAATGAGGGGGGATCTAACAGAAACCTATAAAATTCTAACAGGACTAGACAGGGTAGATGCAGGAAGGATGTTGCTGATGGTGGGGGAATCCAGAACCAGGGGTCACAGTCTGAGGATGAAGTGTCGGCTGGTTGGGGAAAGGGGAGAGTTGGCTAGTTGTGGGTTGGGGGGGAGAGAATCAGCTCTGTGAAGCAAAACATAAGAGCAAACCAACACCAAACACATCTTCCCATCACCTCCCGTCAGCATTCCATGGGGACCGTTCCCTCTGTGGCACCCTGGTCCAGTGCTCCATCACCCTTAACACCTCATTCCCTTCCCACGGCACCTTCTCATGCAATTGCAGGTGTAACACCTAACCCTTTACCTCCGCCCTCTTCACTATCCAAGGCCCCAAACATTCCTTCCAGGTGAAGCGATTCACTTGCACCTCCTTCAATTTACTCTACTGTATTCGTTGCTCATAATACAGTCTCCTCTACACTGGGGAGACCAAATGCAGACTGGGTGACTGCTTTGCAGAACACCTTCGCTCAATCCACAAGCGTGACCCCGACCTTCCCTTCGCTCGCCATTTAAATTTACTATCTTGTTCTTGTGCCCACATTTCGTCCTTGGCCTGCTGCAATGTTCCAGTGAAGCCCAATGCAAACTGGAGAAACAGCATCTCATCTCCCAATTAGGCACTTTACAGCCTTCTGGACTTAACATGGAGTTCAACAACTTCAGGCCACGACGATCTCCATTTTGATCTTTTTAAAAAAAAATTCCCAAGCCCCACCCCCTACAGGGCCATCTGTAACGTGTTCTTATGTTTTTCAGAGCGCTGACCCTTGTTCTGCTATTAACATATTCTGCTGTCTTACCTTTATGCCACTATTAGCACCTTCTTTGGTCTTTAACATTAATATTAACACTCTTCTTGTCTTGTGTCTATGTCATCTTTGTCAAATCTCTCCTGAACTCCCACTTATCCCTGACCTTCTATTTTTGCTCCACCTGCTCAACCACCCCCACCCCCCCAATAGTATAAAATCCATCACATTTCTACCTCTCTTCAGCTCAAAGAAGTCACATGGACTCAAAACGTTAACTCTGCATCATCTCCACAGATGCTGCCAGACCTGCTGAGTTTTTCCAGCATTTTCTGCTTTTATTTCTGCTTCCCACAATCCCAGACCAGAATACGTTACCAAGATTACAGTGATGCACATTAAAACTGTGCAAATGTTTGACTTTTCCTCCCCAAATGCAAGTTGTTTTTGCTCATTCTTGAATATCCACTATAAAAACCATTTAAGCAGCTAGTCCAACTTGTTCTTCATTATCTATCCAGCTGACCCAGAATATCTTGAAGACATCTGATGTTTAAACTGTCAAATTTATCTTCTGTAGTCTGCATCAGCCCCTTAAAGCCAAGTTGATAACATTGGTGTTATGTATGCCAATAGTCATAATTTTTGTTTCTTCAGACAAATATTTAGTCTGATTTTGTTACCCAATTTTGCTGATGGCAGCATTTTCTTACAACATAAAAATCTGCATTTGGTTTCCTGTTATTCAGAAGTTTAAATTACCAGTAGCTCTCTCAAGACTCTCCATACGAGATCCACTGTTGTTTTTCGTTCTGAAGAAGGAGGTTGGGAATCCAGTTACAGTTCTACCTTGTGTGCAGTTGGTGCGCCACTATTCTGCAACCTCTGATATATCAATAAAGCTCAAAACGCATACAATGTATTAAATATTTTTAAAAGCCTAACCGAAGTTATAGTAGAACAGTGCTGCTTAAAACACACAACATTTACACCTCATTAGAAACAGCTGAAGGCCATCACATTCCTGTTGGGCAGTGTTTTAGGGCATAAAATGCCAACATAGCAAACTAGTGGAATAGATCAGAATCTCCTTTTAAGTTGGAGAAAGTCAAGGTTTGAGACAAGTAAGGGAAAACAGGATTTAACACTACTGGAATAGCTAAGAGGTTAGCTAAAATAAAGCGAAACTATCCAAGGAGAAAGGGAAAGAAAGAGGGAATAAGCTAATGAGAGATGGGATTAGGGGCATAAAAAAAATGAGCACAGCAGTAAACAAAATAAGTTTATTGTTCAAAAAAATTTAGAATTAAGAGTTACACAGAGCATTCAAAACAGAATCAGAGTTAGAACCATTGCCTATGGAGGAATGGGCTAGAATAACGTAACCAAGATGCTGTTTAAGTTTCAGTAAGACTGAACTTAATATTCCTAGTTCTAACATTTCAAGAGACATAGGGAGTCAAAAAAAGTGGCAATGTGACCGTATTGGTAAAGGAATCTAATAAAGGGCTAACACATAAGAATTCACTGGAAGCTGTGTTAAATCTGAATACATAAAGATTGTCAAGACATAGGAATGATTGAGTAGCAGGGACCCAATTATGACCCAGATGATGACCAGCTATGTATAAATGGCAATACTGTATACTGGGAACCTCCACCGCAAACTGGAACAGTGAATGCAATGCAAAGCAAATACAGTTGCACTTGCAAACATTAAACCTATGCTGCACAACCTGCAACAAAGTATATTTAGGGAAAACATGGATTCTGTTTGTTAGATTTAATTGGTAATTTACCCATGTTGAAAACTCTGTATAAATTGCTCCTTGCTCTTAACCTTTACTAACTGTGGCCTTGTAGCACTCTCATATAATGGTTAACTCCAACAACCATCCCCTGCAACAACAAAAACAAAATGATAAACACACATTAAAAGGATACTGAATATGGTCCTTTCCCAGGGCTCTAACATGTACAGTGCTGTAATCAACAGATACTGGTAGTAAAGCCAAGACATCTGCTTCCATGCCGTTCCCAGCGCCATGGTCATTGGTTTGGTTTCCTCCAAAAACTGCAAGCTAGAAAGAACACAGACATGTCATTAGTCATTATCCCTTTCTTTATTGGGACAATGGCTATTTCCTGGAAAAACAGCAACATCTCTCTTTAATCCAAAATGTAAATTCCCAGGGTGGGAAATTCTTTGCATGAAGCCAAACAAAGAAATGGAAAGAGCTTAAGCTATTCACACTGCAATGTCATCTGCCTGGCATGATTACTTTGGTGAAAATTCATGAGTTAGTCACAGTAAAAATGTCAATTAACGGAACAGTAAAAATCAGGTATGTTTTGTAGTGGCCAAATTACAATTTGCTATGTTTTTATGCTATATTTTTATACAAACAAAAGCACCAGTCCATTTATGTTCTGAAGACATTAGTACTGTTTGTGCAGTGGTGGTATGGCTCATATCTCCAAATTACACCTTGGTGTGCCCCCTTACTCCTCTAGCACCACTTCTCTTTTGAGTATCTCACCTTGTTCCATCCCTCTCACCTGTCTTTTAAAATCCTAGCTCTCTACTGCCCATCCAAGTACCATGCTTATTTTCCCAACAAGCTATCTTCACTGTTTTCCTCCCTCAGCCTCTGCACCAAGTGATTTCTCAATCTCGGTCGTTTCAACCTCAAATGCAATCTATGTTCTCTCTCCTGAGTTCACTATGCTCCTATCCTCCCTTATTTCTCCCAACCATGTAAACTCACCAACCTGTATTCAGGGTCACCTCCTGGACCTTGTCATCTCACTTCGCCTCGCTACTCCCGTCGTAGTAACTATTGATAAAGTAATCTCTGATCACTTACTTGATTTCCTCTCCACACAAGCTCCAGCCCTCCTGAACGTATGTCCTTCTGTATTCACCCCTGGGAAAAAGCTTCCAATTCACTTATAACTGCACTTTAAAAAGTCCAACTGTTTGCCCTTTGCTCTTCCATTCACTGCAACATTTCTGCAGCTATCAATCTACTCAATCATAAGATGAAAGCAAAATACTGCGGATGCTGGAAATCTTAAATAAAAACAAAAAATGCTGGAAAAACTCAGCAGGTCTGGCAGCATCTGTGGAGAGAGAAACAGAGTTAACATTTTGAGTTCGTACGACCGAAGAGTCATACAGACTCGATACATTAACTCTGTTTCTCTCTCCACAGATGCTGCCAGACTGAGTTTTTCCAGCATTTTCTGTTTGTATTACTACTCAATCATAACCTCACCTTCAAAGCCCTAATTCCCTCTATTACAAACCATTACCCTTTCTTAAGATTACCCTTTCATTACCCTCTCTCTTCAGATCGAGCTCTGAAGAGTCATATGGACTCGAAATGTTAATTCTGTTTTTCTCTCCACAGATGCTGCCAGACCTGAGTTCTTCCAGCATTTCTGTGTTTATTTCACCCTTTCCCCACCTGGCCGCCTCCCCAGTATGGCCCTCCTCTGCACTCTACCTAAAGTCCAAGGGACACATATTCGAATGTTTATGTGGACCAACCACTGGCAGATCTGGCTGAACCACATAAAACAATATCAGGTCCTGCTCTTACCAGCCAAATCTGCTCACTATCCAGGGTCATCCTAGGATGCAAAGATAACCCCAGCTGTTTATCTCTACTGCAAACCATCTTGTTAAAGCCTCCCCTCAGGTAATGTCTATCCTGTCAACTGATTCAAACACAAGCTCTCAGATTTCTTTAGCATGAAGAGTCAGACCATTCGATTAGCTGCCATTTCCCTCCCTTCCCGAGCTCACCGGGCCAAAGTTCCTCTATGCTTCTCCCCATGCCCTAGCCATGACCTTGATTCTTTTTCTAGTTTTATTCAGTCTTCCCTCAAATGCTCTCTAGGCTCATCTTGTCCACCTATTGTTCTCTCATCCCTATTCCCACGAAGCTACTGACTACCCAACTTCTCTTCCTGGTTCCCATGTTAGCTGACATTGTTAACAGTTCTCTCTCCTCAGGTACTGTTTCCTTCCTCAAAAAAACAAACCCCGATCTCCACTCTTGCAAATGACTAGCCCAATGTCCAAACTTCCTTTCCGCTCCAAAGTCTTCAAGATGTCACCTCTGGAATCTGTGCCTACTTTTCCCAGAACTCCATGTTTGAATCTCTCTAAATCAGATTTCCACCCAAGCTACGGTAGTGAAATGGCTCCTAACAGTCAAAAATGACATGCAGTGTGTCTATCTCTCTTTGTCTTTTTCGACCTATCTATAGCCTTTGGGAAGGTTGACTACGTCATCCTCATATAACACCTCTCCATCAACGTCCAGTTGGGTGGGACTGAATTAACCTGGTTCCATTCTTATCTATCTAATCATATCCAGAGTACAACTTGTTATGACTTTTCTTTCTGCTCCCACACAGTTACCTCTGGATCATGTGTCCCCTTGGATCCCTCTCATCTACATGCTGCCCGTACGCAACACCATCCAAAAACACAGCATCAGTTTACACATGTACACTGACAACGCCCAGCTCTATTTCACCACCACCTCCCTTGACCCCTTCACTGTCTCTAGATCTTCAGATTGTTAATCCGACATACAGTACTGGATGAGCAGAAATTTCCTGCAACTAAATATTGAGAAGGCTGAAGCCATTGGCTATGACTCCTGCCACAAACTCTCCACTGGGTCCATCCCTCTCCCTGACAACTGTCTGATGCTAATCCAAGCTGTTCAAAGCCTTGCAGTCATATTTAACACCAAGGTGAGTTTCCTATCACATATCCTGCACTAAAAAGCCTATTCCCACCTGTGTATCACATATCCTGCATGAAAAAGCCTATTCCCACCTGTGATTCCAACCCAGTCTTAGCTCACCTGTTGCTAAAACGCTCACCCAGGCCTTCGTAACCTATAGCTTCAACTATTCCAATGCACTCCTGGCTGGTCGCCCATGTTCTACTCTCTCTGAACTTGGCATCACACAAAAATCTGCTGCCCGTGTCCTAACTTGCACCAAGTGCCATTCACCCATCACCCCTTCCTCACCTCCCAGTTAAACAACATCTCAATTTTTGAATTCTCAATCTTGCTTTCAAATCTATGGCCTCACCTCTCCATATCTCTGTAACCTTCTCCAGTGCCACAACCAATAGCGACTTATAATTTATATGGCATATTTAATGTAATGAAACGTCCCAAGGTGCTTAACAAGGGTACTGTAAAGCATAGTGCGTCACTGAGCCACATAAGGAAATATTAGAGTCAGATGACCAAAAGCTTGGTCAAAGAGGAAAGTTTTAAGGAGTGCCTTAAAGGAAGAAAGCGAGAGAGGGAGAGAGAGTTATAGGGAAGAAATTCTCCAAGACATTTGTCCTCTAATTCTGGCCTCTTGAGCACCCTGATCTTAATTGCCCCACCTTTGGTGTCCTTCAGCTGCCTGGGCCCCAAACTCTGGGATTCCAAGACAAAACTTCAGCACCTTTCTCCAGGAAGGGGGGGGGGGGGTTGGCTGACAGGGTGGCGGGAGTGGATAAGGGGAGGGTGACCGAGGCAGAGAGTGGTGGTTTGGGGGGAATGGGTGGGCCCGGGCGGGGGGGGGGGTGTGGTGGGAGAAACGGTAGCCGGGTGGGGGAAGGATGGTGAGGTCAGATCAGGGGTCAGGTAGAGGAGTTTTTTTTGGGGGGGGGGGTCGGAGTAGTAGGAGGGGGTGGAGGGGGGTCGAGCAGGTGTCAGGGTAGGTCAATTTCTTAGATACCCAGGAGTTAGACTAGAAATTTTCGGTCTAACAATTCCTGGGTAACTGTCCAGGTAGGTAAATCGGAACTGTCGAAGTCTCCTACTCAGAGTTGGAGACTTTTACAGAGGGTCCTGGGAATCAGAGGAATTTCCGATTGGAAGCTCAAACCTCATGGGCAATTCCCATGTGTTGGAACTTTCAAGAGTTTTTTGAGGAGGAGTGTGATTACAGCAGGTGTGAACAAGTCAGAGACAGTGGTCGAGGAAAGGGCACCATGAACAATATTATCCAAAATGTGGGCGGCAGGATTTCGGTGCTCAGCAGTTTGGTGGGAACAGGGTGAGCAAGTAACAAGTAGATCTCATGGACAAGATGAGCTCAGAGAGAGTATGAGGGGAGATAGGAGACAAAAATATGAGTTCAGGGCTAGAGCAGGGAGGAATCTTTGGCAAGTTCAGTCTGGTGTGCTAGAGGAAAGGAGGGAAATCGTACAGGCAGCTCTACTAAGATTGAATAGTCTCAACCTTAGTGGCAAAGAAATCAATGAGTTCCTAGCACTTGTCGTTGGAGACAAGAGTGGAGGTGGTACAGAAAGGTTTAAGAAGATGGTTTATAGTGAAGAAGGGAAGCCAGGGTTTATCTTTGCATTCCAGGATGATCCTAAAACAGTGAGTAGTTTTGGCAGAAGACAGCAGGATCCAACAGCATCAGTGTGTGGTCCAGCCAGGTCTGACAATGCATGGCTAAGCCAGTTGTCTGCCATTAATGTTCAAGTCTGTGACTCTTGGTCTCAAGGAAGTGGAGCCTTACCAGTAGAATGACTAGGGTGAGAGAGAGTAAGGGTTTTAGTAGGGGTAAAGGCAGAGGTGGGAATGGAAATGCAACGAGCTGCAGAAATGTCACGATGAATGAAGAACCAAAGGCTAGACAGTTGCGAATTTGAAAGTGCCATTCTAAGTGATTTGGGGTAAGAGTTTTTCCCAGAACCAGGTATAGAAGAATGTAGCTTGGGGTGCGGGGGAGAGGGGGGGTCGGGGGGGTTGCGGGGGAGAAGTGGGCCACGGGGGAGAGGGGGCCCCGCGGGGGAGAGGGGGCCCCGCGGGGGAGAGGGGGCCCCGCGGGGGAGAGGGGGCCCCGCGGGGGAGAGGGGGGGCCGCGGGGGAGAGGGGGGGCCGCGGGGGAGAGGGGGGGCCGCGGGGGAGAGGGGGGGCCGCGGGGGAGAGGGGGGGCCGCGGGGGAGAGGGGGGCCCGCGGGGGGGCCGCGGGGGAGAGGGGGGCCGCGGGGGAGAGGGGGGGCCGCGGGGGAGAGAAAGAGAGAAGAGGGGAGAAAGAGAGAAGAGGGGAGAAAGAGAGGGAGGGAGGAGAAAGGGTAAGAAAAGGAATCGAGAGAGAGGCAAAAGAAAGTAAGAATAAACTTCGAACAATAATTAAAATTTGAAGGAATAACACTTGTCAAAGTTAATTTTCAGTGCCAGAGAAGTTGCTTAACAGTAATTAAGACATAGCACACCTTTTAAAATTCACTTACAATTCAACACACATGCTCGAACTTGAGCCTTAGATTAATGGTTTGCAATTCAGCAAGTGGAATATGTTACTGTGCAAGATTTGGGAAGATGTGGTAAATCAAAGGGCGGAGCCACGGCAAGAGAGGAAGGTACTAATATGGGAAATGATAAACAGACCGTGACAGGAGGGGGCAAATCTAAGAGTAAATCAGCAGATAAGGCTAGAAGTTACAAAAATAATAAAAGGACAAAATTAAAGGCTCTGTAACTGAATGCATGTAGCATTCTAAACAAAACAAATTAACTTATAGTGCAAACAGAAATAAGTAAGTACGATCTGATAGCCATTGCAGAGACATGGCTGCAGGATACCATAGATTAGGGTCTGAATATTGAAGGGTACATGACATTTAGGAAGGACAGGAAGCTAGGAAAAGATGGGAGGGGTGGCTCTGTTAATTAATGATGGTAATGGCACAGTACAGAGGGATTGATCTAAGTTCAGGAAACCACGATGTTTGGGTAGAGATGACCAACGATAAAGGCATGGAGTTACTTGTGGGACTTGTGGATAGGCCCCCTAACAGTAATCATATGGTAGGGCAGTGTATAAAGGAGAAATAACGGGAGCTTGTCAAAAAGGTACAGCGATAATCATGGGAGATTTTAATCTACATATAGGCTGGAAAAATCAGTCGGGCAAAGGTAGCATAGATGAGGAGTTCATGTAATGTTATTGGGGTAGTTTCTTAGAACAGCACATTCTGACGCTAACCAGAGAGCAGACTATACTAGACCTGCTACTGTGCAACAAGATAGGATTGAATAATGACCTCATGGTGAAGGCACCCTGAGGGAGCAGCGATCATATGATGATTGAATTTTACATTTAGTTTGAGGGACAGAAGAGTGGGTCTAAGACTAGTACTTTAAACTTAAATAAGGGCAATTATGAGAGCATGAAAGCAGAGCTAGCTAGTGAACTGGCAAATTTGGTTAAGGGATAGGTCAAAGATATGCAGTGGCAGACATTTAAAGGGATATTTCAGAATACACAGAATAGATAAATTCCAACAAGAAAGAAAAATTCCAAGGGGAGGACCCACCATCTGTGGTTAATGAAAACTATTAAAGATAGTGTCAAACAAAGAGAAAGCATATCATTGTGCAAAGATGGGTGGCAGGTCAGAAGATTGGATATAATATAAAAGACAGCAAAGAATGGCTAAAATATTATTAAGGAGGGAAAAATTAGATGAGATAAAGCTAGCTAGAAATATAAAGACAGATAGTAAGAGGTTGTACAGGTACTTTAAAAAGAGTTAACAAAGTGAGCGCTTGTCCTATAAAAAGTGAGTCTGGGAATTAATAATGGGAAATAAGGAGATGGCAGATGTATTTTGCAATAGTGTTCAGTATAGAGAACACAAGTAACATCCCAGAAATAGCTGTAAATCAAGAAATGGAAGAGAGAGAGGAACTCAAGAAAATTACAATCACCAGAGAAGTGGTACTGAGCAAACTGTTGGAGCTGCGGGCTGACAGGTCCCTGGGGCTCAATGGACTTCATCCTAGGGTCTTAAAAGTGTTTAGTGATTTAGCTGATGCATTGGTTTTAATTTTCCAAAATTCCCTAGATTCGGAGAAGGTTCCATTAGATTGGAAAATAGCAAATCTAACTCCTTTATTCAAAAAGGGAGGGAGGCAGAAAGCAGGAAACTACAAGCCAGTTAGCTTAATATGTCATAGGGAAAATGTTAGAAGGTATTATTAAAGAGATTATAGCAAGGCACTTAAATAAATTCAAGTTAATCAGGCAGAGTCAACATGGTTTTGAGAGGGGGAAACCGTGTTTAACCAATTTATTGGAGTTCTTTGAAGTAGTAACACGTGCTATGGATAAAGGGGAACCGGTGGATGTACTGTACTTAGATTTCCAGAAGGCATTTAATAAGATGGCACATCAAAGGTTATTGCGGAAAATAAAAGCTCATGGTGTAGAGAGTAACATATTGGCATGGATAGAAGATTGGCTAGCTAACAGGGTACAGAGTAGGCTTAAATGGGTCATTTTCTGGTTGGCAAGATGTAACAAGTGGTATGTCACAGGGATCAGTGCTGGGGCCTCAAATTTTTACAATTTATATAAAGGATTTGGACGAAGGGGCCGAAGGTATGGTGGCTATATTTGCTGATAACACAATGATAGGTAAGAAAGTAGGTTGTGTAAAGGATATAAGGAGGCTACAAAGGGATATAGATAGGTTAAGTGAGTGGGAAAAGATCTGGCAAATGGAGTATAAAGTGGGAAAATGTGAAATTGTCCATTTTGGCAGGAAGAATAAAAAAGCATATTATCTAAATGGTGAGAGAGTACAGAGCTCTGAGATGCAGAGGGATCTGGGTGTCCTAGTGCATGAATCACAAAAGATTAGTATGCAGGTACAGCAAGTAATTAGGAAAGGTAGTAGAAGAGTTTGTTCATTGCAAGGAAAATTGAATACAAAAGTAGGGAGGTTATGCTTCAGTTATACAGGACATTAGTGAGACCACAAATGGAGTATTGTGTACCGTATTGGGCTCCTCATTTAAGGAAGGATGTAAATGCTTTGGAAGCAGTTCAAAGGAGGCTTAAGGCTAACAGCTGGAATGGGCAAGTGGTGGACAGGTTAGGCTTGTATCCACTAGAGATTAGAAGAGTAAGAGGCCACTTGATTGAAACATAAGATCCTGAGGGTTCTTCACAGGGTGGATGTGAAAAGGATATTTGTTCTTGTGGGAGAATCTAGAACTAGGGGTCACTGTTTAAAAATAAGGGGTCGCCCATTTAAGACAGAGATGAGGAGAACTTTTTTTCCTCTCAGAGGGTTGACTGTCTTTGGAACTCTCTTCCTCAAAAGGCGGTGCAAGCAAAGTCTTTAAATATTTTTAAGGCAGGGGTCGATAGATTCTTGATAAGCAAGGGGGTGAAAGGTTTTTTGGGGGAGGCAGAAATGTGGAGTTGAGGTTACATTCAGATCAGCCATGATCTTATTGAATGGCGGAGCAGGCTCAAGGGACCAAGTGGCCTACTCCTGCTTCTAATTTGTATATTCATGTGTAAGACTATATGGAAATGAATTTTTTTTCACAATTCCAAGATTATTTTTTCTTAAAAATAGATTATCGACATGTCATTAGCTAATCTGCCTTAATTCAGAAATTATATAATTTTTGTTCACAAGATAGTGAAATATTAGTCATTCATGAACTTTGGTATCAAGCTAATAGCTAGGTTTTTCACTTCATGTCTGCCATTTGTTTTTGACAGAACTGGGGCAACCCAAGACAGAAAGGATATTGCTGCATTCCCTCTTCCCTGCTGTTTTCCACAGGCCAGTTATGGCAGCAAAAACTATATGTCAGGACATGGACAGGTGTATGCTAAAGACATGCAGTAGAAGGAAACACAGCCATAGCCATCTTTCTACCCATCTGCACTGCAGGATCACTGGATGCAGAGGCAGCCCATTTCACCACAAAATGGCAACAAAACAAGCAGTGTGATAAAACTGGAAGAGTGTCTGTGCAAGTGTTTCCAGAAGATGGCCCTGAACAGAAGAGTTTCTTGAAAAATGTACACACTATTTCCAGGCAATAATCTTTTTTGCAATCTCCTTCAGATGTCCCCAGCGTCACAGATGCCAGTCTTTAGCCAACTCGATTCACTCCACGTGACAGCAAGAAATGGCTGAAGGCACTGGACACTGCAAAGGCTATGGGCCCTGGCAATATTCTGGCAATACAACTGAGGACTTCAGTTCCAGAACTTGCTGCACCCCTAGCCAAGCTATTCCAGTACAGCTACAACATTGACATCCACCCGCCATTGTAGTAAATTGCCCAGGCATGTCCTGTACACAAAAAGCAGGACAAATCCAACCCAACCAATTACCGCCCCATCACTCTATTCCCAATCATCAGTAAAGTAATGGAAGGGGTCATCAACAGTGCTACCAAGCAACACTTGCTTAGCAATATGTGGCTTTCTATCCCATCATCTAAGGATGAATAGTTAAGGCCCCAATTCCTATGGATGCATAGACACATCCTGCCAATTATCCCTACTCTGTCTCCTGCTGCTCAGCCTGTTCCTACGTGCAAAGAGTAGACACATGCTCATGAGCAGGAAAAGGAAGGGCATTCAAAGCTAGAAGTCCCTGACGACCAATGATATAGAAATGAAAATTAAACAAAAAAAACTTTTGACAAAAATAAAATACATATATAGTAGAGAATCAAACTGAATGCAGAAAGCACAAAGATGAACCATAAAGTAAACAAGAGGTTTAAGGAAAGAATATGGGAATAGATTAGTGGCTAATATAAAAGGGAACCTAAAAGTCTTTTACGAACATATAAATAGTAAAAGGATATTCAAAGGAAAGGTGGTGCTGATTAGGGACCAAAAAGGTATCTAGTGAAGACAGAGGGCATGGTTCAGGTATTAAATGAGTACTTTGCATCTGTTTTCACTAGAGAAGAGGATGCTATCAATGTTGCTGTAAAGGAAGAGGTAGTTACAAATACTGAATAGGATAAAAATTGATAGAGGTATTTAAATGGTCAGGAGTACTCAAAATGGAAAGTAGTTACCGAGTGCGATAGGATGCACCCAAGCTTACAGATGGAAGGAAGAAGGAAATTGCAGAAGCTCTAATCACTATTTTCAATCCTCCTTAGATATAGGTGATGCCAGAGGACTAGAGGATTGTAAATGTTCCATCTCTCGAAGAAAAGCGACAGGGATAATGCCAGCGACTAAAGGTCAGTCAGTCTAACTTTGATGGTAGGGAAACTTTTACAGGCAGTAAACCAAGACAAAATTAATGGGCAAATAGAAAAGTTTGGGGAAATAAATGAAAGTCGGTATAAATTCATTAAAGGCAAATCAAGTTTCACTAATTTGACTGAGTTATTTGATTTTGGTTGCCTCACATCCTTTAAAAAGTACCTGGATGAGCACTTGGCACGTCATAACGTTCAAGGCTATGGGCCAAGTGCTGGTAAATGGGACTAGGTAGGTAGGTCAGGTGTTTCTCACGTGTCGATGGGCCAAAGGGCCTCTTCTACACTGAGAGATTCTGTGAAGTAACAGCAAGGGTTGATCAGGGTATGATAGTTGATGCGTATATGAACTTTCAAAAGATGCTTTGATAAATGACTCTATAAACAGACTTCAGCAAAATTAAAGCCCATGGATTTAAAGGGACAGTGACTCCATGGATATAAGATCATAGGAAATAGGAGCTGGAGTAGGCCATTTGGCTCCTTAAGCCTACTCTACCATTCAATAAGATGGCTGATCTGATCGTATCCTTGGCTCCACTTTTCTGCCTGCTCACCATAACTCTTGACTCCCTTGTGGATCAAAGATCTGTCTATCTCAGTCTTGAATTAATGATCTAGATCTTGTTGTGCAGGGGAAAATTTCAAAGTTTGCGGGTGATATGAAGCTTGGGAGTGTTGTGAACTGCAAGAAGGACAGTGTGGAACTTCAAGAGGACATAGGCAAGTTGGTGGAGTGGACAGATAGGTGGCAGATGAAGTTCAATGCGGAGAAGTGCGATTTAATGCATTTTGGTAGGAAGAACATGGACAGACAATATAAAACAAGGGGTGAAATTCTGAAGGGGGTGCAGGAGACCACTGACCTGGGTGCATATGGGCATGGATCATTGAAGGTGGCAGGACAGGTGGAGGGAGCAGTTAATAAAGCATACAATATCCTGGGCTTTATTAACAGGGGCATAACGTACAAGAGCAGGGAGGTTATGCTGAATTTATATAAGACACTCGTTAGACCTCAGCTGGAATAGTGTGCGCAGTTCTGGGCACCACACTATAGGAAGGATGTGAACACATTGGAGAGAGTGCAGAAGAGGTTTACAAGAATGGTTCCTGGGATGAGAAATTTTAGCTATGAGGATAGATTGGAGAGGTTGGGACTGTTCTCCTTGGATAGGAGGCAGCTAAGAGGAGATTTGATAGCCATGTTCAAAATCATGAGAGGCCTGGACAGAGTAGAGAAACTGCTCCTGCTCATAAAAGGATCAAGAACGAGAGGGCACAGATTTAAAATGATTTGCAAAAGAAGTAAATGTGATGTGAGAAAAAACTTCTTCACATGAATCATTCGGGTCTGGAATGCACTGCCTGGAAGTGTGGTGGAGGCATGTTTAATTGAGGCATTCAAGAGGGCATTAGATGGTTATCTGAATAGAAACAATGTGCAGGGGTACGGGGAAAAGGCAGGCCAATGGCATTAGGTCATAATGCTCATTTGGAGAGACAGTGTAGACACGATGGGTCGAATGGCCGCCTCCTGTGCCGTAAAATTCTGTGGTTCTGTGAATATATTCAATGACCCAGCCTCCACTGCTCTCTGGGGTAGAGTGCTCCAAAGATTAACGACTCTCAGAGAGAAGTAATTCCTTCTCATCTCCATCTTAAATGGCAGACTCCTTATTTTGAAACTGTGCCCCACTGCCACCTGCCCCCAGTTCTAGATTCCCCCATGAGGGGAAATAGTCTCTCAGCATCTACTCTGTCAAGCCCCCTCAGAATCTGCTATTTTCAATAAGATCACCTCTGATTCTTCTAAAATCCAATGAGTATAGGCCCAACCTGCTCAACCCTTCCTCATAAGACAACGCCTTTATCCCAGGAATCAACCTAGTGAACCTTCTCTGAACTGCTTCCAATACAACTATACCCCTCCTTAAGTGTAAGGAGACCAAATCTGTACACAGCTTTCTAGGTGTGGTCTCACCAACGTGCTGTCCAAGCACACATGTATCAGGACTTCCCTACTTTTATACACCATCCCCCCTTGCAATAAAGGCCAACATTCCATTTGCCTTAATTACTTGCTATACCTGCATACAAACTTTTTATGATTCATGTTTAAGGACATCCAGATTTCTTGGTATCACAGCATTCTGCAGTCTCTCTCCACTTATAATATGCTGCTTTTCAATTGTTCTTGCCAAAGTGAATAACCTCACATTTCCCACATTATACTCCATCTGCCAATTTTTTTCCCACTCACTTAACCTAAATGTCTCTTTGTAGACTCTGTCCTCCTCACAACTTGCTTTCCTCCTCTTTGTATAGTCATCAGATTTGGCTACAATACACTCTGTCCCTTCATCCAAGTCATTAATATAGATTTTAAATAATTGAGGCCCCAGACTGAGCCCATGTCACTCCACTAGTTACAATTTGCCAACCTGAAAATGACCCATTTATCCCCACTCTGTTTCCTGTTAGGTGGCCAATCCTTTAACCATGCTAATTCATTACCCACTACACCATGAGTTCTTATCGTGCCTATTAACTTTTTATGTGGCACCTTATCAAATACCTTTTGGAAATCCAAAAACACATCATCTACTGGTTCCCCTTTATCCACCTTGCTGATTACATCCTCCAGGAACATAGGAACAGTAGACCATTCGGCCTGTTGAGCCTGCTCCACCATTCAATTAGATCATGGCTGATCTTCTACCTCAATGCCACTTTCTTCTACCTCAATGCCACTTTCCCATACTATCTCTATATTGCTTGATGTCATTAGTCTCCAGAAATCTATCGATTCCTGTCTTGAACATGCTCGATGATCAAGCATCTACAGTCCTGTGGGGTACAGGATTCCAAAGATTCACACCTGAGTGAAGAAATTCCTCATCTAAGTCTTATTCTGAGACTATGCCCCCTGATTTTAGACTCGCCAGCCAGGGAAAACATCTTATTTATATCCACCCTGTCATGCCCTGTTTTCTAAGTTTCAATGAGGTCACCCCTCATTCTTCAAAACTCTAATACATTTGTCAAACATGGGGTTTTCCTTTCATAAAACCATGTTGACTGCCTGATTGTATTATAATTTTCCAAATGTCCTACTACTTCCTTTACAATAGATTCCAGCATTTTCCTAATGACAGATGTTAAGTTAAATGGCCTACAGTTTACTGCCTTCTGTCTCCCTCTTGAATGTTTTCCAATCCACTGGGATTTTTCCAGAATCTGGAGAATTTTGGAAGATTACATCCAATGCATCTGCTATCACTGCAGATCTTTGGAAACAGAATTAGAATATATGAAATAGGAGTACCACCAAACAACATCTCAAGTCTGTTCCACCATTCAATACTATCATGGCTGATATTCAGATTAATTCCACTTTCCAACTACTCTCTATATCCCTCGGTTTCGAGAGACCAAAAATCTGTATCAGCCATAAATATATGTAACGATGGAGCTTCTACAACCCTCTGAGGTAGAGCATTCTAAAGATTCACAACCCTCTGAGTGAAGAAATTTCTCCTAATCTCAGTCAAAAATGATCAATCCCTTATCCTGACGCTGTTCACTTGTTGTAGATTCGCTAGCCAAGGGAGACAACATCCCTGTCTACCCCTGTCAGAATCTTGTATCTATCAATTAGGTCATTTCTTATTCTTCTAAACTCCAGAGAATATAAATCTAATTTATTCAGTGTCTCATCTAAAGACAACCCTCCAAGCTCAGGAACCAATATAGTGAACCTTCATTGTACTGTCTCAAAGGTAAATATATCCTTCCTTAGATATGGAGACCAACATTGCACATGGTGTTCCAGTTGTGGTCTCGCCCAAGCCCTGTACAATTGTACAATCCTCATTCTTGTAATCCAATCCCCTTGCAATAAAGCCCAACATGCCATTTGCTCTCCTAATTGCTTGTTGCACTTGCATGCTGACTTTTTCTTGTACAAGTTCACCCAAGTCCCTCTGAACATCAACATTTACAACTTTCCCACCTTTTAAAAAACATTCTGCTTTCCAATTCTTATGAGCAAAGTGAATAACCCCTCACTTCCCCACATTATACGCCATTTACCATCTTTTATTCCATTAACTTAACCTGTCCATATCTCTTTGCAGCCTGTTTCCTCCTCATAGCTCACATTCCCACCTTGCTTTGTATCATCAACAAACTTAGATACATTAATGACTTAGACAAAGTGACGGAGACAAATGTAGATTGTAAATAAGCCAGGCCCCAGCACTGATCCTTGCGACACTCCACTAGGCGCAGCCTGCCAACCTGAGAATGTCCCACTTATCCTTGTGCTTCCTGTCCATTAACCAATCCTCTACCCATACCCACAACTCCATACTACATCTCATGGTTCTCCTTTATCTTCCTTACTAGTTACATCCTCAAAAATCTCTAAGAAAATTGATAAACACCATTTCCCTTTCGTAAAATCATGTTGACTCTGCCTGATCATACAATGGTTTTCTAAGTGCACAGTTAAGGCTTCCTTAATAATAGATTCCAGCACTTTCCCAATGATTGATGTCAAGCTAACTGGCCTGTAGTCTCCCATTTTTTCTCTCCTTCCTTTTCTGAATAGAGGTGTTACATTTGCTTTCAATCCACTGGGACCGTTCTGGAATCCAGGGAATTTTGGACAATCAAAGCCAACGCATCTACTATCTCAAAAACAGAATTACCTGGAAAAACTCAGCAGGTCTGGCAGCATCGGCGGAGAAGAAAAGAGTTGACGTTTCGAGTCCTCATGACCCTCCAGCAGAACTGAGTAAAGTTAGGAGAGGGGTGAATATAAGCTGTAACCAGCTGTAACCAGCTTATATTTCACCCCTCTCCTAACTTTACTCAGTTCTGCTGAAGGGTCATGAGGACTCGAAACGTCAACTCTTTTCTTCTCCGCTGATGCTGCCAGACCTGCTGAGTTTTTCCAGGTTATTCTGTTTTTGTTTTGGATTTCCAGCATCCGCAGTAGTTTTTTGTTTGCATCTACTATCTCTGCAGCTGCCTCTTTTAGAACCCTAGGATGTAAGCCATCAGGTCCCAAGGATTGTCAGCTTTTAATTCCTTAAGTTTTTCTAATACTTTTTGTCTGCTGATATTAATTATCTTAACTTCCTCACTTCATTAGCCCCTATGTTGCCTTCCATTTCTGGGATATAATTGTGTCTTCTACTGTAAAGATAGGCACAATTTTTATTTATTCTTTGGTGGGATGTGCACATCTGTGGCAAGGCCAGCATTTGTTGCCCATCCCTAACTGGCCTTGAAATGAGTGGCTTACTAGGCAACTTCAGAGGGCAGTTAAGAATCAACCATATTTCTGTGGACCTGGAGTCACGTGTAGGCCAGACCAGGTAAAGATCGCAGATTTACTTCCCTAAAGGACATTAGTGAGCCAGATGAGCTTTTACAACGATCTATGATAGTTTCATGGCCACCATTAATTTAATTTAAACTAACTGAATTTAAATTCCACCAACTGCCATGGTGGGATCTGAACCCATGTCCCCAGAGCATTAGCCTGGGTCTCTGGGTCACTATGCCACCATCTCCCCAACATACTTCAACTTCTCTGTCATTTCCTCATTCCCCAAGATAATTTCTCCTGTCTCTGTTTCTATGGGGCCAATGTTTACTTTAGCTACTCTTTTTACAAACTTGTAAAAGCTCTTTAATCTGTTTCTATATTTTCTATATTCTTGGCTTGTTTACTCTCATTCTATTTTTCCCTTTTTATCAACTTTTCCGTGGCCCTTTGCTGGTTTCAAAAACACTCCTAATCCTCAGTCTTACTACTATTCTTTGCAACATTATAGCCTCTTCTTTTAATCTAATACTATCCTTAACCTTCTTAGTGAGCCATGGATGGGTCTTTCTGGCTGAGTTTTTGTTTTCAATGCACTGTATTTTTGTTGAACATTTTGAATTGTTTCTTTAAATGTTTCCCACTGTATATTTACCACCTTGCCTTTTAATCTGCTTATCCAAAACTTAACCAGCTTTCCTCTCATACTTATGTAATTGGCTTTAAGTTTAAGATTCTTGTTTGTGATTGGGGTACGTCACTTTCAAACTTAATATGAATTCAATTGTATTATCATTTTTTTCCCTAGAAGATTTTACAATAAGATTACTAATTAACCTTGCCTCATTGCACAATAGATCTAAAATAACTTTATCCCTATTTCGTTTGTTTGTTCCACAAAATTGGCATGAAGCATTCTTCAAACTCAGCCTATGGACTACTTCTGCCAAATAAAGTGGTCCAGTCTATACGAAGATTAAAGTTTCCCACGATTATTACATTGCCTTTGTTACAAGCTCCAATAATTTCTTGCTCAATGCTCTGTGCTCTGTATAACTATTAGGTAGCCTAAAAACTATTCCCAACACCATTTTCTGACCCTTGTTATTCCAAATCACCACCCATACTGATTCTACTTCCTGATCTTCTGATTGAAGATGCTTTCTCTCTACTGTCCTTATGTCATCCTTTATTAACAGAGCTACTCCTCCTCCTTTTCCACTGTCTTTTTGAAATGTGTACCCTACAATATTTATTTCCCAACCGTGGCCACCTTGTAACTATTTCTCTATATAGGCAAATAGACAGAACCATAGAAAAGTTACGGTGCAGAAACAGACCATTCAGCTCATTCATGTCTACACCAGCCAAAAAGAAAGAAAATAAGAAACGAGCTGCTCATTTTTAACCCCACTTTTCAGTACCTGGTCCATAGCCTTGCAGTTTGTAGCACTTAAGGTGCAGATCCAGTGACCTTTTAATTAATTTAAGCGTTTCAGCCTCAACCACCAATTTAGGCAGTGAATTCTACATGCTCACCACCCTCTAGGTGAAAAAGTATATCCTCATGTCCCCTCTAATCCTTCTACCAATCGCCTTAAATCTGTGCCCCTGGTAATTGACCCCTCAGCTAGGGGAAACAGGTCTTTCCTGACTACTCTATCTAGGTCCCTCATCATTTTGTACACCTCAATTAGGTGATCCCCTCAGCCTCCTCTGTTCTAAGGAAAACAACCCTAGTCTATCCAATCTTTCCTCATAGTTGCAAATTTCCAGCCCCAGTGACATTCTTGTAAATCTCCTCTGTACTCTCTCCATAGCAATTATGTCCTTCCTGTAGTGTGGTGACCAGAACTGTACACAAAATTCCAGCTGTGGCCTAACCAACATTTTATACAGTTCCATCCTTACATCCCTGCTTTCGTATCCAATAAAGGAAAGCATTCCAAATGCTTTCTCTACTATCTTATCCACCAATCCTGCCACCTTCAGGAACCTGTGGACATGCACTCCAATTCCTCAACCCCTCTCAACATCGTCCCTTGCTTTTTTTGCCCTCCCCAAATGCATTACTTCACACTTTCCAATTGAATTCCATTTGCCATTTTTCCACCCACTCAACCAAACCAATGAAATCATTCTGGAGTCGACTGCTATCCTCCTCACAATCGACTACACGGCCAAGTTTTGTGTCATCTGCAAATTTCCCAATCATGCCTCCCACATTTAAGTCTAAATCATTAATATATACAACAAAGAGCAAGGGTCCCAACACTGAGCTCTGTGGAACACCATTGGAAACCGCTTTCCATGCGCAAAAACATCCATCGGCCATTACCCTTTGTTTCCTGTCGCTGAGCCATTTTGGATCCAACTCGCCACCCTTCCCTCTATCCCATGGGATCTCACTTTTCTGACCAGTCTGCCATGTGGGACCTTGTCAAATGCCTTACTAAAATCCATGTAGACAACCTCTGCTACACTACTCTCATCAATCCTCCTTGTTACTTCCTCACCCTGTGCTTTCTCTACTCCTCTAGGTTTTCTATAGTATTAAGCTTCTTGTCACTGTCATAAGCTTTCTTTTTCTGCTTTATCTTACCCTGTATGCTTCTGGATACTCAGGGGGCTCTAGATTTGGCAGTACCACCCTTTTTCTTTGTGGGTACATGTCTACACTGTGCCTGCAGGATCTCACTTTCCAATGCCTCCCACTGATTTGATACAGTTTTCCCTTCTAGTAGCTGTATCCAGTCCACTTTCGCCAGTTCACCTCTCAGCTTTGTAAAATTTCTCTTCCCCCAACTTAGAACTTTCACTCCTATTCTATCATAATGATGCTAAATTTAACTGTATTATGGTCGCCATCTCCAAAATAGTCCCCCACTGCTACTTCATCCACTTGTCCAGCTTCATTTCCTAAGACTAAGTCTAGAATTGCACTCCCTCTCGCTGAGCTTGTTACGTGCTGGCTGAAAAAGTTCCCTTGATTGCAGTTCAAGAATTTTGTGCCCTCTGTGTCCTTCACACTGCTTGTATCCCAATTGACATTAGGGTAGTTTAAGTCTCCAACTATTATTGCCCTATTGTTTTTTCACTCAGAAATTTGCCTACATATTTGCTCTTCTAACTCCCTTCCACTATTTGGGTGGTCTATAGTACACTCCTAGCAATGTGGATGCCCCTTTTTTATTTCTGAGCTAAACCCATATGGTCTCATTTGATGCTTCATTCAGTATATCATCCCTTCTCACAGATGTAATTATTTCTTTAATCAATAATGCTACACCCCCACCTTTTTTATTCTGCCCCTTTATCCTGCCTGAAAACTCTATATCCAGGCATGTTGAGATGCCATTTTTGCCCCTCTTTTAAGCCAAGTTTCCATTATAGCAATGATATTATGCTGCCATGTGTCCACCTGTGCCCTCAGCTCATCAGCTTTATTTGCTATACTCTTTGAATTTACATATACACCTTTTAACACTGCCAAATTCATGTGCTGTACACTTTTTAACCTGTGCGTCTTCTGTCTTTCAGAGTCACTCACTAATTCTCCACCCCCCATTCCCTGCTCTGAATTTGCCCTCAGGTTCCCAGCATCCTGCCAATCTAGTTTAACCCCCCCTCCCCCTCCTCCACCCCCTCTTCTCCCCCTCCCCCTCCTCGCACCCCCTCCCTCCTCCCCTCCTCCCCCCACTAACAGCACTAGTGAATCTCCTCGTGAGGATATTCGTCCCAGTCTTGTTCAGGTGTAGGCCTTCGGTTTGTACAGGTCTCACCTTCCCCAAAACCGGTCCCAATGCCTCTGAAATCTGATGCCCCCCTTTTACACCAGCTTTCCAGCCACATGTTTATTCACTCAATTCTCCTATTTCTATATTTGCTTGCACGTGGGACTGGGAGTAATCCTGAGATTACTGTTTGAGGTCCAGCTTTTCAATCTCCTTCCTAGCTCCCTAAATTCTGCTTTCAGGGCCTCATCCCTTTCCTACCTAAGTCATTAGTACCAACGTGGACCACGACCTCTGTCTGATCACCCTCCCGCAGAAAATGTCCTGCAGCCGCTCCGTGATATTGTTGACCCTGGCACCAGAGAGGCAACATACCATGCTGGAGTCACGTCTTTGGTCACAGATACGCCTGTCTGTTCCCCTAACAAATCCCCTATCACTTCTGCTCTTGCCCTCGTCTTCCTTCCCTCCTGTACAGCAGAGGGATTTGTGGTGCCACAAACTTGGCTCTTATTGCACACCTCCGAGGAACCAATGCCCAGTATCCAAAATGGAAAACCGATTGGCGAGCAGGACTCCAGAGAACTCCTGCACTACCTGCCTAGTTCTCTTGGACTGCCTCCAGGCTCCTAAGTTGCGGTGTGACCACCTCTCTGAACAAGCTATCCACGTAGCCTTCAGCCTCGCAGGTGCGCCACAGTGACTCCAGCCATCACTCTCGAGCTCTGAAACCCGGAGCTCTAGGTTCTGCAGCTGATGACACTTCCTGTTATGGTAGCATCCACAACTTCGCATATATTACAGGGCACACATTCCACACGACCAAGTTGCCCTGTCATGGCTTCAATTTAGCTCCCTTATATTAATTTTATTTTACTTTGGTTTACTTAAACTACTTTATTTTATCTGGCCTTGACTTTAACTTTACTTCCCTATTGCTTGTGTTTCTTACTGAAATCTGAGTTGCTCCTTCTTTTAAAAAGAATGTTTTCTAAATTTACAGCTACTTGAAGAGCCTCCCTAACAGCAGCATCTCACCAAATGAACTATGTTTATCCTGTGATTCACTCTTGAATGTTTTCAAAACTCAGCCCGCTCATACAGCTTTTCAACTCCTCGTCTCCTGCAGGCTGAGATGATAAAGAAAAAGAAACGAGAACCTCCCTCCCCTCCTCACTGAACTCCCTTCTCACCAAACATGCAGTAACTCCACTCTACACCAGTGCACTCCGATATAAACAATTTCTCTCTATTTATGCCAATAGTTCTTTTACCTTATTGTAAATGCTTCGCACAGATAGAGTCTTTAATTTTTTTTACTACTATTATTTGCACGGACCTTATTCGCTGATGCACCATTACTTTTAAGTTGTCTGTCTCTTGCTGTCCCACTCACTAAACTGTTCAATTGTCTCAACTTTTCTTTTTGAAGTTCAAAACCCCCCTTCACCTGAACCCTCCCTCCATACTCTTTTAAAGTTCTATTCACAGCCCTAGTTATTGGCTACGGGACAAAAAAAAAGAGACAGCAGTTATGAACGGTTGTTCGGCAAACTGTAAGTATACAGTGGTGGTCCCCAGGGGTCAGTACTAGAACCCCTGTTCTTTTTGTTATACATTAATGACCTGGGCTTGAGTACACAGCGCATAATTTCAAAATTTGCAGATGGCACAAAACTTGGATATGTAGTGAACAATAAGGATAGCAACAGGCCTGAGGAGACCAGACAGTGAAATGGTTAGACACAAGGCAGATGAAATTTAAGCATGAAATAACAGGTTTTGGTCATAAAAATAAGGAACAGTTATGTAAATTAAATGGTACAATTTTCAAGGGGTGCAAGATAAAGACCAGGGGTATATGTGCACAAATCTTTGAAAGTGGCAGAACAATTTGAGAAGGCTGTAATTTTTTAAAAAACCTTATGGGATCTGTGGCTTTATTAATAAAGGCATAGAGTAAAAAAAAGCATGTTATTCTAAAGCTCTATAAATCACAGGTTAGGCCACAGCTCAATCTGCACATCACAATTTAAGAAAGATGTCAACTTAGAAAAAGGGTGCAGAAGAGATTTACTGGATTGGTACCAGAGCTGAGAGGTTTCAGTCCTATGAAGAGAACGGACAAGCTAGGCCTGTTCTCCTGATATCAGGGAAGAGATTTAACAGAAGTGTTCAAAATCAAAGCATTACAGTGGAGTAAATAAGAAGAAACTGTTCCCAAAGGTCACAGATTCAATTGGCAAAAGAACTAAAGGTGACATTAGGAAACTATTTTCTTAAATGCAGCAAGTTGTTGTAATGTGGAATGCGCTGCCTGAAAGGGTGGTGGAAGATGATTCATCGTAACTTTCAAAAGGGAATTGGAGAAATACTTAAAGGGAAGATAATTGCAGGGAAATTGCCAGGAAAATTGGACTAATCGGACAGTTCTACCAAACGGCATGCACAAGCTAAATAAGCTAAATGGATTCATTCATCCGTGTTGTATCATTCTACGAACATAATTACTAGGAAATGACCAGCTAACATTCTTGACAAAGTTATCAAACAACAAAATCTACAAACATGTTCTGTTTGAAAATTATATTCCATTAAACTGCATGACCATACAGTTTGTAAGAGTGATCCTGTCACCCACCCATCGTTTCTAACCATCTCCGCCTAGGAGAACTCCCTTAGTAATTTTGTATTTATCTTAGCTGGTTACTCTTGTTTCGTCACATTACGATCTCCTACAATTACTTAATTGATGCACAAGAAATATTCATGGCTGTTGAATTGCACTGTGCAAAACTAGCAGCATTTCAACATACGTGCATATCTAAAATCTCTAACCACTGTAAGAAGTATTGACTTCATTTTCAAATATAAATATTAATTTATAAAATTCATTATTAGGATCTTCATTGAGTTATTACTACATAACTAATTCATGTCTGCTCAGTTGGCACAAAATCAGACCACATATCAGTATCTAAAATACCAATTTTTTAAATTGATATTTAAAATATTGGTCTATTGAGAGCAAAGAGGGGATGAGAAAGCTCTGGCTGGTAAAAGTAGGGAAAATCCCAAGATATTCTATAAGTATATCAATGGGAAGAGGATAACCAGGGAAAGAGTAGGGCCCATGAGGGACCAAGGGGACAATCTATGGGTGGAGCCAGAGGACATCGGTAGAATGTTGAACGAATACTTCACATCCGTCTTCACCCAAGAGAATGAGGATGCGGGGAGAGAGACTGTGAGGTTCTTGAGCAAATTGATATAGGGAGTGACAAGGTATTGGAGGTGTTGGCAGGCTTAAAAGTGGACAAATCTCCAGGTCCGGATGATTTGTGTCCCAGACTGCTGAGGGAGGCAAGGGAGGAGATCGCAGGGGCTTTGACCCAAATTTTTAATTCCTCTCCGGCCAAGGGGGAGGTGCCAGAGGACTGGAGAACAGCGAATGTGGTTCCACTGCTTAAGAAGGGCTGTAGAGATAAGCCAGGGAACTACAGGCCAGTGAGTCTCACGTCAGTGGTAGGGAAACTATTGGAGAAAATTCTGAAGGAGAGGATCCATCTCCAATTGGAGAGGCAAGGTTTGATCAGGGATAGTCAGCATGGCTTTGTCAGAGGGAGGTCATGCCTAACAAATTTGATTGAATTTTTGAGGAGTTGACCAGGTGTGTAGATGAGGGTAGTGCAGTTGATGTAGTTATATGGATTTCAGCCAAGCTTTTGACAAGGTCCCACATGGGAAGCTTATAAAGAAGGCAAATGCACATGGGATACCGGGTAATTTGATAAGGTGGATTCAAAATCGGCTTAGCTGTAGAGGGTGATGACAGTAGGATGCTTTAGTGACTGGAAGCCAGTGTCCAGTGGCGTACCACAGGGATCTGTGCTGGGTCCCCTATTATTCGTCACTGGAGGGGGTGCAGAGGAGATTCACCAGGATGTTGCCTGGGATGAAACATTTAAGTTATGAAGAGAGGTTGGATAGACTTTGGTTGTTTTCGTTGGAGCAGAGAAGACTGAGGGGCGACCTGATCGAGGTGTACAAGATTATGAGGGGCATGGACAGTGTGGATAGGGAGCAGCTGCTCCCCTTAGTTGAAGGGTCAGCCACGAGGGGACATAAGTTCAAGTTGAGGGGCAGGAGGTTTATAAGGGATGTGAGGAAAACTTTTTTACCCAGAGGGTGGTGATGGTCTGGAATGCGCTGCCTGGGAGGGTGGTGGAGGCGGGTTGCCTCACATCCTTTAAAAAGTACCTGGATGAGCATTTGGCACGTCACAACATTCAAGGCTATGGATCAAGTGCTGGTAAATCTGGTTAGGTAGGTCAGGTGTTTCTCACGTGTCGGTGCAGACCTGATGGGCTAAAGGGCCTCTTCTGCACTGTGTGATTCTGTGATATAACTGCTTACAGTAACAGTTTTACATATTTCTTTAACACATTTTCTTTGAAGTGTGTTTAAACTCGCTGTTTTATGCCCATTACCTTGCCCTCTCTATCCTTTATATACATCAGCCAGTCAACGCAGAAGTGCTGATATAACTTGGATCTGACTTCCAAACACAGATGTCAAGAACTGATCATGTCTACTAGGATGTCTCACAACATTTCAGCTTTGCACCTGGTTCAGTATAAGACCAGCAAGTTTATGAAATTCTCAATTCCTTGAAACACTTGGACACTTTACAAATGTAGTCAGTCATTTTGTTTGGGAAACACAAGCAGTCCTTTAAGTCAGAAGGTGGGGGGGGTGGAGAGGAGGCAGAAAGTAGGAAACTATAGACCAGTTCGTTTAACGTCTGTCGTTGGGAAATTGTTGGAATCCATTATTAAGGAATTAGTAATGGGGCATTTGAAAAATCAAAATGCAATCCATCAGAGTCAGCATGATTTTATGAAGAGTAAATCGTGATTGACTAATTTGCTAGAGTTCTTTGAAGATGTGACAAGCAAAGTGGATAATGGGGATCCTGTAGCTCTAGTATATCTGGATTTCCAGAAGGCCTTGATAAGGTGCCGCACAAATGATTAATATACAAGATAAGATCACACGGAGTTAGGGGTAATATATTAGCTTGGATAGAGGATTGGCTAACCAACAGAAAGCAGAGAGTCAGGATAAATGGGTCTTTTTCTGAATGGCAAGCTGTAACGAGTGGAGTGCCAACAGGGTTCGGTCCTTGGGCCCCAACTATTACAATCTATATTAATGACTTGGATTCAGGGATAGAAGGTGCTATAGCTAAATTTGCAGATGGCACCAAAATAGGTGGGAAAGTAAGTTGCAATGAAGGAATAAGAAATTTATAAATGGGTATGGACAGGTTAGGTGAATGGGCCAAGATTTGGCAGATTGAGTTTAACGTGGATAAGTGTGAGGTTATCCATTTTGGTCAGAAGAATGAAAAGGCGGCTTATTTAAATTGAGAGAAACTTCAGAATGCTTCAGTGCAGCGGGATCTGGATGTCTTCGTGCATGAATTGCTGAAAGCTAGTATGCAGGTGTAGCAGGTAATAAGGAAGGCAAATGGAATTTTGGCATTTATTGCTAAAGGAATAGAGTATAAAAGTAGGGAAGTGTTGTTGCAACTGTGCAAGGCATTGGTGAGACGACACCTGGAGTACTGTGCACAGTTTTGGTCCCCTTACTTGAGGAAGGATGTAGTTGCATTGGAGGCGGTTCAGAGGAGGTTCACTAGATTGATTCCAGAGATGTGGGGCTTGTCTTATGAAGAGAGATTGAGCAGTTTAGGCCTATACTCGCTAGAGTTTAGAAGGATGAGAGGAGATCTAATTGAAGTACATAAGATGCTAAAGGGGATAGACAAAGTAGACATCGAGCGGATGTTTCCCCTTCTGGAGCATTCTAGAATGAGGCACCATAGTTTTAGGCTAAGGGGTAGTAGATTTAAATCAGATGAGGAGGAATTACTTTTCTCAAAGTGGAATCTGTGGAATGTGCTACCTCAGAGTGCAATAGATGCCGGGACGCTGAATAAATTTGAGGAGATAGACAGATTTTTCATTAGTAACGGATTGAAAGGTTATGAGGAGAGGGCAGGAAATTGGGGTTGAGGCCGAAATGAGATCAGCCATGATTGTATTGAATGGCAGAGCAGGCTCGAGGGGCTGAATTGCCTACTCCTAGTTCTTATGTTCTATGTTCTTTAGCTCTTAAACTTTAAACAGCCACATAAATCCTTTTGTCAGTGTATTGAGTGAGATAGTCAGAAATATAACTCAAGTCTGCTGGCAACACATCATGCTCTACAGTGCCTTAAATATAACAGTTGTCACTCATTTTATTGCCTCTTCCCTCAGAACATTCAGTACAAATCAGTTATTGTGATTCACAATTACCCGTTTTTGTTCGAAAAGAATTTCCTCTATACCCCACATCTAACAATGACCCACATATATAACAGCTTTTCAATGTTTAACTATTTGCGACACATGCATACTTTACGGCCCTCGCACAATTGTATAAAAGTACTCTTTAGTTGGGTTCACATTAAATCAGAAATCTCACCCAACTCAAAAATCGATTTAACAAAACGACTGTAGAAAAAGTTACAAAAACATAAAAATGGCAGAACAAGTAAAGTCGATGTTTGACTGAAGAAACTCAAGCTCACTGGTCCCCCAGTGTCACAACTCCAGAACACAACAGGGGAAATCTGTCCACCTTCCCGGCAGGAAATCACTGAGCAACATGAAGCTCAAGGCATGTGGAGGATGAACTCCTAAATGAATTGCGGCACAGGGAGCAGTGGAAAGTGCGATAAAGATCGGGTGAGTGCCGATAAACCCAGCTCAGTTCCAGACTGTTAAACAGAGTGGGAGAGCGAGACGGGGGGGGGGGGGAGCGGAAGGGGGGGACCCGAGGGTAGGCTGGGGGGGACCCGAGGGTAGGGGGGGGCCCAAGGGTACGGTAGGGTAGGGTAAGGGTGGGGGGGTGGGGGGGACCCGAGGGTGGGTGGGGGGGAGGGGGGGGACCCGAGGGTGGGTGGGGGGGAGGGGGGGACCCGAGGGTGGGTGGGGGGGAGGGGGGGGACCCGAGGGTGGGTGGGGGGGAGGGGGGGGACCCGAGGGTGGGTGGGGGGGAGGGGGGGGACCCGAGGGTGGGTGGGGGGGAGGGGGGGGACCCGAGGGTGGGGGGGAGGGGGGGGACCCGAGGGTGGGTGGGGGAGAGGGGGGGGACCCGAGGGTGGGTGGGGAGAGGGGGGAGGGGGGGGGGACCCGAGGGTGGGGGGGGAGAGGGGGGGAGGGGGGGGGGACCCGAGGGTGGGGGGGGGAGAGGGGGGAGGGGGGGGACCCGAGGGTGGGGGGGGGAGAGGGGGGGGGAACACCCGAAGGTGGGTGGGGGGGGGACCCGAGGGTGGGGGGGGGGGGGGACCCGAGGGTGGGGGGGGGCCGAGGGGGGGGGGGACCCGAGGGTGGGGGGGGGGGGGGGGTACCCGAGGGTGGGGGGGGGGGGGGGGGTACCCGAGGGTGGGGGGGGGGGTACCCGAGGGTGGGGGGGGGGTACCCGAGGGTGGGGGGGGGGGGACCCGAGGGGGGGGGGGGGGGGGGGACCCGAGGGTGGGGGGGGGGGGACCCGAGGGTGGGGGTGGGGACCCGAGAGGGGGGGGGGGGACCCGAGGAACCCGAGTGGGGGGGGGGTGGTGTGGGCCGAGGGTGGGAGGGGCGCAGAGTGGGAGGTGCAAGAGTCTGTCACCGGGGGGTGGGGCGGTCCGACCCCGGGGTCTGGGGTGTGTGGGTCGGGATGACCCCCGGGATTTGGGGGGAGGGTTCTGCCAGACCCCGGGGGGTGAGGGCTGCCTGTCCCCCGGGATTTGGGCGGGGTCGGTCTGACCCTGGCGTTTGGCGGGTGGGGGCCGGTCACCTTTTCTCCGGCACTCGGTACGCGGAACGGAGCCGCGGTCCGCCCGGCCCAACCTGTAGCTCGAAGCCGCCGCCTCACCCGGATCCCGCTGCAATGTGGCCGCCCTCACACAAGCTCTAACTCTCCTCCTGTTGGAAATGCGCCGGACATTAATTACCCCGTTCGCCACCCCCGCCGCCGCTTCTCCTGATCTCACCGAACCGAGCCGCCCCTCCTCCGCCCTGAATCCCGGCTCCGGTCCGGCTCGGCTTCCCGCTCACAGCGCCGCCTCTGACCCGGAGTGAGATCCGCAGCCGGGAAAGGATCTGGTGCTTCGGAGCTGGAGAGAAATTAAACCAAAAAAAAACAAATAAAAGCTGTTCACTAAATTCACTAGTACGGGGGGAGGGGGTGTCAATAAAGTGGGAGCTGAACGTGAGAGTGATATATTATTTGTTGGTTTCTTATTTGTTGTTCACAATGTACAGGGTTTAAATTTGAACACTGCTCCTGGGGCTGAGGAGAAAGCCTTGCCCAGACTGGTGGATATCCCCATCCCAGTACAAACCCTTCATTCACTCACCATCAACTGTTGCTATTGTTCTCCATTAAAACAAGGATTGTATCTTTCAAGTTGCTTGGACCACCTCAATGGCCTTCACAGGAAAGGCTCAAATCATTGTATCCAAACACCCTGAATGACATCTTTTTAAAAGATCAACTTTGATAGTAATTTCCAACGTGAAGACAGGTCAGGCCTCGGAGGGGAATGGCGTTTATGTTTAGAGCAGGCAATGTCTTCATTTTAAGGAAATTAGTAAAATACCTTGTAATATACTGTTTGTAGTGTCGTGGGTCTGTGTGTCCCTGGGTGTTAAAATAGCAGTCTGTGGAGATTGTAACATTTAAGGTGCAAGATGTTCCAATGATTGGTATCTTGGTTCTGTCTAGTAATAAGGATGGGATCCTCTCAGAGTGTTTTGATAGGTCCCCGGATCAGTTCAGGGGTGAGTGAAGAACTCTCCTTGAGGCAGTCAGTTTGAGGCAGTCTGCCAGACACCAAGTATCACAAAGACAAAAGGGACAGAAGCAGGTCCCAGTTAACTTAAGGAAAGAGCTGCAGGGAGCAGACTTTGAGCAAAGAGGGTTGTTTGGGCAAAGGTACCCCTTTGGAGCAGTGATGTTCTGCTTGGCACAGTCATAGATCTGAAAGCGTGCTTGTGAGCTAGTGTTTGAGTATACCTGGAATCCAGGGAGAAGGAATCTTGAAAGACGAGATTGAAACCCTGTGAGGTGGGCCATTGTTAGAGTGTATGAGTTGGGCTTATAGGATTATATGAGTGGGAGCAACTTTTGGAGAGAATTCGAAGGAGAGATCTTCAAAGTTGGAGATTGGAAACCCTCGTGAGAAAGACAAAGTTTCAGTGAGACTGGTTGGCTCACGGTGGGACTAACGTCTGGGTGATTTATTGAGAAATCTATGGAATCTGTTTGGTTGTATCTGTCATTTATTCTGTCGTGTGGTGTGTCCAACCACAGTTTGTCTGTTAATTCATATGTACCTCATATTTACCCTGAATGTTAGAGTATACGATACATATTGTAAATTGTTTTATCTTTCTGAACTTGTAAAGTTTGTTTTTTGGTTGTTCAAAACCCATGGAATCTTGTGCCTTTATTCCAAAAGCAGGTTCTTGTATATAAACCTTTATCTACTTTAAACAAAACGTTGTTTGTCCCTAACCAGATCTCCCCCCTAGTCCTAGGGTCTGGGTGAGGGTTGTAACAGTAGCGACTACCGTTCTTTTACCTATGATAAAATAAGACACAAGAAGACCTATAAACCTGTGGTCAATTTAAGAAAACAGTTCAGAGAAATCCCTGAATAACTCCCTTAGCTATCATCCCAGTTGCTAAGCCTCATAATACCTGACAATGCCAAAAGATACAATGCCAAAGGCTTTCTTGAAATCAAGATATATGGCAACAAAGGACATCAGCCTGAAATGTTAATTCTGTTCCATCCTACACAAGTGCTGCCTGACCTGCCAAGTATTTTGCAGTATTTTTTCTTTTGATTTCAGATTTCTGCACAAGTCTCGATAGATGAGACATCCATTCCCCCAGGGTCTTGATTCCAGGGAAGGCCCACTGCTGGTCTCGCCACTGCATGATTGTATTTTGGTTCACTGAGCCTTCCCAAAAAAATGCAGCGCAGGTCTTTCATCGGTTCCCCAGCGGGCAGACAAGACCCCAGACAGCTCAACAAGATTCTGCTCATCTCTCAGTTTAATAGATTTCTAAATTTTCAATAGTACTTATAGTTGGAAAGCAACAATACCTGCAACATCAGTGTGATCAGTAGTCTATTAATTCTTTTCCTCTCAGACTATGTGGGCTAGCATGTTTTTTTCTGCTTGCTTTCTCACAAATCCCTTTTAAAAAGAAACCCTTAATATAAATTTAACATTAATAAGGGACACAGAGGTCGTGGCAGGACCTATGTTTGTGCTTGTAATAGGTCAAGATAGAGCTGTCATTTTGAATTTTGTGAGGGAAACATCCTTAGGCTGGGGCCAGACTTGATTTTTTATATCCACTATTCAGGTTCTCAGCAAAGAGGCATTTGAAGAAACCAGGCACTGGGTTTCTGTTGAGATATCTGTGAATCAGAGAGTCTAAGAGGAAACCACATGATGCTGTTGAGTTACTCACCCAAACTGCAGATGATGGTACTTCAGCTCTGGAGAAGGATCATACACACTCGAAACATTAACTCTGTTTCTCTCTCCACAGATGCTGTCAGACCTGCTAAGTGTTTCCAGCATTTTCTGTTTCTATTTCAGATTTCCAGCATCCGCAGTATTTTGCATTTATGCAGATGATGGTTAGGTTTTGAGGCTAGCAGTCAGGCCAGAGACCCTGAAGATGTTCTCACATTTCATTCTTATTTTGCTGCTACTAGATTCTGCCAAAGCCAGGGTGAGGATGCACTGTTAATGGTCCAGAATAGGAAGAAAATAGAAGTCTTCTTTGGCCTGCACAAGCACAGATTAAAAGATCATAAAAATTAGGAGCAGACATAGGCCTTCCGGCCCTTCGAGCCTGCTTCACTGTTCAATAAGATCATGGTTAATCTAATTGTGACCTTAACTCCACTTTCCTGCCACCCCCCACCAAACCCACCACCCACCTCGAAATAGATTAAAAGTCTCTCTCAGCCTGAATATGTTTTAGTGATCTGACCTCCACTGCTCCCTGTGGAAAAGAATTCCAAAGACTAACCACTCACTGAGAGAAGAAATTCCTCCTTATCTCTGCCTTGAATGGGGGACCCCTTATTCTGAAACAGTTCCCCTGTGGTTCTAGATTCCCACACAAGGGTAAACAGCCTCTCAGCATCTACCCTGTCAAGCCGCCTCAGAATCATACATGTTTCGATAAGATCACCTTTCATTCTCCTAGACTTCAATGAGGCCCAACCTGCTCAACATTTCCTCAGCCAACCCCTTTATCCCAGGAATCAGCCTAGTAAACTTTCTCTGAACTGCTTCCAATGCAGGTATATCCCTCCTTAAGGAGACCAAAACTGTACACAATACTCTCGGTGTGTTCTCACCAATGCCCTGTACAGTTGTAGCAAGACTTCCCTACTTTTATACTCCATCCACCTTGCAATAAAGATCAACATTCCATTTGCTGTCTGAATTATTTGCTCTACCTGCATGCTAACTTTTTGTGATTCATGTACAAGGCCATCGAGGTCCCTTTGTACCGCAGCAATCTACATTTAAATAATATTCTGCCTTTCTATTCCCCCTGCCAATGTGGACAACCTCACATTTTCCCACATTATACTCCATCTACCAAAGTTTTGCCCACTCACTTAACCTATCTATACCCCTTTGCAGACTCTCTGTATCCTCTTCACAACCTGCTTTCCTACCTATCTCTGTTTTGTTATGACCTTGGACCAGAGCCTCAAGTTTTTGGTAAGATCCAGTTAGGGACCAATAATGCTTTGTTTAAAGTAGATTTTAAGAGATTCAAGATCTGAGATTCAAGACACTTGCAAAGAGAATAAAGCCACAAGATTCATGGGCTTTGAACAAACAAAAAGAAACTTACTCTCCAAGGTCAAAGTGATAAAACAGTTTACAATATCTATCTTTACTCTATTCAGTGTTACTATGAGGTACATGTGAATTAACAGGCAAACTGTGGTCAAACACACTACACACTGTACAATAAATAGCAAATGCCACTAAGACGGATCCCATGGATTTCTCAGGAACCCATGCAGACATCAGTAAACACTGTGAGCTGAATTTTTCACTGAAGGGGTGGGCATGCGCCTGACCCACTCAAGCGTAAAATAGCACATGATGGCATCAGGTGAGCACCCAACGCCATCGCGCACCCGCACGATATTTCGGTTGGCGGGCGCGTGCGGGAGTTGGATCCACGCCTGCCATCAATTACGAGGCCAGTTAAGGCCATTAAAAAGGCAATTAAGCTGCATTTTACATTGTCTGTGCAATTTCGCACTCGTCGCATGGGCAAATCATGCAGGTGAGCAGCTGACAATTTACTAAACCTCAACCAGGGCAGGATAAAAATGGTCAGCATTGCCAGTGTGAGTAGTGAGGAGTTTTGAAGATAGTTTGTTGCTGGTTGCTTATTGGTACTTGGCAGCTTCATCTCTGTTCAGGGCTTCATTGTTAGCGTTTCCAGGCTTCATTACAGGACTTGTTGGTATTCCAAGGTCCCCAGAGGATTCAGACTGTGTGGGCCCCTCCAGGTATCAGGCAGCCTTCTATAACCCTGGTAATAGGGATTGTGGTCTCCGTTGGTGGCACCTCCTCCTCTGAGGAAGAGAGGGGCAGAAGGGAGAGGAGGCCAGATGTCCAAATGCAGCTTCCAGGAGAGGGACCTGTGGGAGGAGAGGCGCAGGCACAAGGGGTGCAGGGCCAGCAGGTAGCCCAAGGCGGAAGGGGCCACAGAAGACATCACTATCCTGCTGCCGGGGTTTACAGGCGGCGATGCAACTATCTCAATATGTCTGTGGTACAATGCCGAAGGAGGCTCCGCCTCTCAAGGGAGAGGGTGACCTCCATTTTTCAGATGATTGGACCTGAGATCAACTCCGACTGTGTGAGTAGACACCCCATGCCAGCGGCTCTGAAGGTCACAGCGACCCTCAACTTCTATGCCTCCGACTCTTTTCAGTTCTCGGTTGGGTATCTGTGTGGAGTGCCCAAATCAGCTGTCCACAGCTGCATCAAGCTGGTGACGGAAGCTCTGTTCAGGCAGGTACTGACCTTAGTTCTTTACCATACAGACGAGGCCACCCAGGCTGAGTGAGCCAGAGGCTTTGCAGCGATTGTTGGGTTCCCCCGTGTCCAGGGTGCCATCAACTACACGCATGTGGCCATCAAGGCACCAGCGGGTTAGCCTTTGTCAACAGGAAGGTCTTCCACTCCATGAACATACAGATAGTGTATGACCGCAGGATGCATATTCTGCAAGTCTGTGCAAGGTACCCTGGCAGTTCCCATGACGTTTACATCCTGAGACACTCCCAGGTGCCGAGGCTCTTCAGTGCTCCAGCCCAACTAGATGGATGGCTGCTGGGTGACAAGGGCTATCCGTTGAAAGGGTGGCTTAGGACACCTCTCTGCCACTCAAGAACAGAAGCAGAGCAGTGTTACAATAGGAGTCATGCCTCCACAAGTGCGGTGATAGAGAGAACCATAAGTCTTCTCAAGATGCGCTTCCGCAGGGGGCGCACTACAATACCCCGCAGAGCAGGTGTCACTGATCGTGGTTGCATGCTGCGCTCTCCACAATCTGGCACTGGAAAGGGGGTCTCATTGGAGGAAGAGGATCTTGATGCAGCTGCACAGGCCGCAGATGATGAATCCAGTAGTGAGTCAGAAGAGGAGCATAGTGAGGAGAACGCTGAGGGCGTGGAGGCAGCCCTCAGTAATCTCCAGGGAGGCAGGGACACCTTGATCCAATGCTCCTTCAGCTAGGCTGCCACAGATCTGCTTCCACCTCATGCCAGGGCTGCCGTCTCCATCCCGGATGTCTGAAATGATCCTTTCATTTGCACCCAAAGTCCACTCAATGCCTGTGCAATAAAGTGTCAAGCCACTCACATCCAGCATTACATATTGGTGTACCCTGCACTAGAAAGAAAAAGGTGAAGCATACTCAGGCCATCAGAACCAAAGCAAATTTAATGTTATCATCACATTGAATGCATAATGACATTACCATTGCTGGTGTTGATGCCCACACCAGCAGACATATAAACCAAACATAAATGAACAGAAAATCACCCATGAACTGTCCCTCTTGTGCTCATAGTGCCTTTAGCTTACATTTCCGAGTTGTAAGGACCATATCTTTTTATTTCTGTTGGACCGTTGTAAAGGACAAATCTTTTTATTTTCTGTTGGACTGTGGATTGGAATTGCAATGGCTGCAGTTTGAAGGATGTCCACTGGAGCAGGATGAGAGATATGTACGGTGTCGCAGCCCTGGAACAGAATGTGCCATGGAAGACAGGGTGCTGCTGGAAAGGAGTCCTGGACTAAGGGAGTTGCCTGACAACAGCATTTTAATTGGCTCCTGACCAGGTTTTGTGTGAGAAGCAGTGCAGCTGAATAGCTCTTATCCTGAAAGGAACAATACCTAAAAGCTCTTTCTCTTGTGTTTGGAAGATTCCAGTAATTCCACAATAATAGCTAGCTGGCTACCTTCTCATATCTCTATAACCTGCTCTCTCTCTGAAAACCCCTGTCAAGAGGCAAAGGGGAAAATCACTGTTAGAGACATTGAAAGACAAGTGCTCAACCAGTGAACTAAATACTGAAAGTGCTGGAAGATCACCTTGTGTCATCAACAAGAACTGAAAGGAACTTGGAAGACATCGATCAAAACCAACCCATCGAATCCTGTACTCCGGAATTGGTTCTATTGAACTGTTTTATATCACCCTTAAAATCCAAGGGCTGAATTTTGTGCTTGATGGGCGGGCGCCGGCCTGACTGACTCGGCGGTGGGCAGGCAGCTGATCGCTGCCGCCGAAACGGGCCACGCCGCCATTTTGTGCGGGCGGGCCAATTAAGGCCCACCCAGCAGGGTTGCAACTCCCGTGTACATTGGAAAATTAAATTGTCAGCGGGCGTGTTCAGACCACCAGTTCCAATGGGAAACCAGCAGTCTGTATAAAGAGCGGCCAGGCAGCCTCCTTTAGTCTGATCACCATGGCCAGTCATCGGGCAGCACAAGATTTGAGGGTAGAGGAGGAGGGGGGCAGACTGCAGGGTAGGCCAGCGGGAGGCCACTGTGCCCCTCGGTTCTCAGATGCCTGCCTAGCTGTCCTCCTCGGAGAGGTGTCCAACCATCGGGAGATCTTGTTTCCGGAGGATGGGGGGAGGAGGGCCCCCCACATCACGAGGCAGGTGTGGCAGGAGGTGGTGGAGGCTGTTAGCTCTCATGATGCTGTGCGGTGCACCGGTATGCAGTGCCGCAAGCGCTTCAATGATTTGCTGTACTCTGGAAGGGTGAGTACCACGTCAGCCTTGGCCATTTTACCCAGCAGTAGCAGGTAGCCTTAGCCTTTGAGGCCCCCCCCATCCACGCCTCAGTGTCATTACTGCATTGGGCATTTGGCACATGCTGGGTGGGCAAACAGGTAATGACCATGCTTACATCAGCCTTAGTGGCTGAGGAGAAGATGGGTTCTCCCCACAGCATATGTTGGTGTTTGTCACATTTGAGTGGTCTGGGGGCAACCTGCAGGGGAGGCAGCTGGACACATACTCAGAACTCCAACACATGTCTTATTGATGGTGATGAGATGGTGGAAGGGGAGCCTCAAGGTATCGTGGCCAAGAGCCATCTGCTGGCCTCGGCACCGCACCTAGTTGTGCCTCCTTACCATGGGCGCTAAGACCCGTGTGTTATTCAAAGTGATGGACGCCGAATGTGTCCAAGGTGGCTGTTGGGGGAGGGGGTTGGGAGCAGCCGTACTATCTTCTGGGGACTGATCACCAGTAGTGTGGACAGGAGCCGCTGGAGGCCTCAGATGGGCCACTGTGGTTGGGGTGCGGCGTGCACGTGCAGAGTACATGAGCAATCAGCCCCAATAAATGCTCTTCTCTGTTCTGCAGGCAAAAACTGAGAGCAACATGAGGGAGCGGCAGCGGACTGGTGGTGGGCACGCCGCATGCAACGCCTCACCACCTATGAGGAGCAGGCCATGGAGCTGGGGAGGAGGCAGGTGGCCATGTCGGCAGGTGTTGGTGAGGCTGGGGTCCAGCGGCCAGGTATTTGAGGGCCACAGTCTCATCCACTCTGTCTCCCCACCATCCAAAGCACTGATGGTTGCTGCAATCGTTAATGCAGCAACACTGCTCATTCACAGACTAATACAGTCAGACGTGTGGGTCATAAACAAAGGTCCCTCGGCCCCTTGAGGATGCGCGTCTCTAGCACCTTCCAAAGTCGCCTTATCCCATTTCTGACCACTATCCCCATGGTCTAACATGCCATGGCATCGCTGCTGCACATCCAAAGACTTATTGCATCTTAGGGAGGTTGGTACCTCCACCACCCTTTCAGCCAGTGTATCCCACATTACTCTGTCCAAAAGGTCCTCAGCACCTCACCTGTCAACCTCATGGCACTCAACTTAAATAAATGCCACCACGTTACTCATCCCTGCGCCAAGGGGAAATGTTGCCTTCTGTCCACCTGTTCTATGCCCCTCATAACGGTATGAAGGTCAATAATGTAACCTGTCAATCTCCTGTGCTCCACAGCAAATGTCGCAAGTGTTTGCAATGTTTCCTCATAACTCCAACTCTCCAGGCCAGCATGCATCCAGGTCAGGAACCTCTGCACTCTCCCCACTCCAATGCCATCCCTCCCATGAAGTGCAGGTCACAACTGAATGCAGAAGTGTAGATGTGGCCTCGACAGCGTTTTCTGCACTTGCAACATGACCTCCCTTTTCCTACATTCTATTCCTCGGCTAATAAAGGCAAGTCTGGCTTCGACCTTGTTAAACGCATGCTCCTGTTCTGCTACCTTAATGGGTCTGCCCAGCAAGGTCCCTGTAATCGTCGTGACTTCCCACGATCCGACCATTACTCATGTATACTCGTACCTTGCTTGTCTTGCCCAAGTGCTTAACCGAACACTTATCCACATAATATTCCATGTGGCATTCCTTAGGCCACCTGACCAGCCTGTCTGTATGCGCGTGTAATGTTTGGGCCTCCTCTTGACTATTTACTGCTCCACCAATGTTCATCTGCTTAGTTTCTTGAAGGGTGAGCGACTTATGAGGCTAGGGGGAAAGGGATGAAAGGTGTTACTGACTGAACGCTAACTGATGCACTGTCCTTGTTGCTAATTTCAGCATCACCACCACATGGCCGCCCCCAACACGTCCAGAGCCCCCTCTCCACACCTGAGGGCCAAGACTTGCAACTTGCATCACATCATTTCAACCAGCGCAGCGACAAACACTTCGATGGGGAATAGAACATCGGCTAATGTCCCGGGGCACAGTGGAGAGGGCACTTCACAATCGCTGGAGGAGATGGCACGGACAGAGAGTGCCAATGGCGCCAGCAGCCGGAGGACTGCAGGGGACCAGGCACATGCTGAGTCGGGCAGTGATGATGTGCCTCTGGAGATGTCCGCCATGCAGCAGCTGCAGGACAAGCGGCCGGGTGCACAGGAGCATCTGGTGGGGTTGCATGAGGGTGTGCTTCACTTGGTCTCTGTGGTGGAGGAATCCAGGCAGAGTGTCAGTGATGGCATGAACCTCAGGACAGAGCTTCAGGCTTCCTCCACGGAGAGATTGGTGACTTTCATGGAGACGGGCTTCAATCGGATTGAGACTCTTCTGATTGGGTTACGCTCTGACCTCCAAGCCCTCACAGCGTTAATGGCCACAGGTGGTCATCCGCAATGTGGGAGATGTTCCGAGCACCAAGTGTCCCAGCTCGGTGCCCATGCATCTGCGGTGAGCAGGGAGGTCCAATGTGACCTCACGTCGGCGCAGCAGCTGCATGTCGTTGCTGTGAGCTCCACTCAGGGTGCTCCAGATGAGGGCAGCAGCTCCTCCGCCCCTCTGCCAGTGACTGTTGCATCCGTTGAGGCTGCGACAACTGGGGAGGTACCAGTTCTGGAACTGGCCACTCCCTCCCAGGCAGAGCCAGCACAGGCTCCACGGGCCAGAGAATGGCCACCAAGGTCATCGAGGCCAAGAGGACAGCAGAATCAGCAGGCTGTCTCACAAGCCACTCCGAGCAATGGGGCGGCACCAAGACTTAGCACCCACAAACGTAAGCATGAGGCACGTTAGGCACTCCACGGGTTTGTCACTGGTGATTTTGTGTTGGCCCTAGATTAGGGAATATATCATTATGTGCATCAGAGTGACGTTTGTGCTTTATTTTGGTGACAGTAAGTCCACTTTTCTGACCATGGCTGAGGGTGATTCCTTTGTGCTGCATTTGTATGTTTCACAGACATCTCATGAGTGTTTGAGTGGACATTGATGTTTCTGTACTAAGCCCTTAGTTGCAGCTGATGAGGTGGAAGATGTAGATCTAAGTGCCACGTGTGGAAGCGCCAGGCAATGCTGGTCCTGCTGATCCATGTGTGTGGAGCTAGCTGAAGGTTCGTTGGATTAAAGTGTCCCAGATGTTCCTGCCTCCTTTGTGTAATTGCGGGTCAGCGAGCTGCCCCTTATCATTACCCTGTGCTTCCTCATCCTTTGAGCCACTGCTGGATTCATCATGTGCAGCCTCATCCACTGCGTCAAGGTCTTCATCGCCAACCGCATCCCCCCTTTCCAGTGCAAGATTGTGCAGAGCGCAGCATGCTACCGCTATCACAGAGACACGATCTGGGGGGTACTGGAATGTGCCCCCTGAGCGGCCCAGGCAACGGAAGCACATCTTGAGAAGACCGATGGTTCTCTCCACCACAGCCCTTGTGGAGCCGTGGCTCCTATTGTAGCGCTACTCAGCTTCTGTTCTTGGATGGCGGAGAGGCGTCATGAGCCACCTTCTGAGGGGATAGCCCTTATCACCCACCAGCCAACCATCCAGCCGAGCCGGAGCACTGAAGAGCCCCGGCACCTGGGAGTGTCTGAGGATGTAGGCATCGTGGGAGCTGCCTGGGTACTTTGCACAAATTTGCAGAATCTTCATCCTGTGATCACACACTATCTGCACGTTCATGGAGTGGAAGCCCTTCCTGTTGATGAAGGCACCGGGCTCACCTGCTGGCGCCTTGATGGCCACAAGTGTGCAGCCTATTGCACCCTGGACGCGGGGGAAGCCAGCAATGGCTGCGAAACCTCTGGCTCGCTGTGCCTGACTTGCCTGGTCGCAGCGGAAGTGGATGAGGGTCAATGCCACTCTGAACAGAGCATCTGTAACCTGCTTGACACAAGTGTGAACAGCTGATTGGGAGACACTGCAAAGATCACCCACTGAGCCCGGGAAGGAGCCAGATACATAGAAGTGGAGGGCAACTGTGACCTTCAGAGTCGCTGGCATGAGGTGTCCGCCCAGTTAGGGGAGATCTCAGGGCCAATCATCTGACAGATATAGTTCACTCTCCCCCTTGACAGTCGGAGCCTCCTTCGGCACTGCACCTCAGTCGTATTGAGGTAGCTGCTTCGCCGCCTGTATACTCTGGTAGCAGGATAGTGGCATCATCTGCGGCCCCTTCCACCTTGGACAACCTCTTCGCCCTGCGCCCCATGTGCCTGTGCCTGTGCCTTGTCTCCCAAAGGTGGCTCCCCTGGAGGCTGATTGTCCACTCCTGGCCTCCTCCTTATTCTATCCCTCCCTTCCTCCTCAGAGAAGCTGCCTCCAGTGGAGATGGCAGAACCCATACCCAGGCTAAATGGAGGCCTCCAGAAAGCTGCAGGCCCGATAAAGATTACTGTCTGCAGAGTGCTGAGCTGAAGGTTCAAAGTACAGAGAAAGCTATTGGAAATCGATGTGAACTGCTAACAATCACACGGGCAAGTTTAAAACACTTCCTGCATTAAATACTTCAGAAAAAACATGCGGTCTCCTCTACATTGGAGAGACCAAACGCAGACTGGGTGACCGCTTTGCAGAACACCTGCGGTCTGTCCGCAAGCATGACCCAGACCTCCCTGTCACTTGCCATTTCAACACACCACCCTGCTCTCATGCCCAAATGTCTGTCCTTGGCCTGCTGCAATGTTCCAGTGAAGCTCAATGCAAACTGGAGGAACAGCACCTCATCTTCCGACTAGGCACTCTACAGCCTCTACAGACTTAACATTGAGTTCAACAACTTCAGATCATGAACTCTCCCCTCCATCCCCACCCCCTTTCCGATTCCCCTTTTTCCAATAAGTTATCATTTTTTAAATATATTTTTCTTTTCCCACCTATTTTAAAATTTATTTCCATCTATCGTTTTATCTCCACCTTTTAGCCCATTTCGATCCCTTCCCCCCACCCCACCCCAACTAGGGCCATCTGTCACTTGCTCGTCCTGCTTTCTACCCTTAATGTCACCATTAGCACATTTCTTAGATAATATCACCACCGTCAACATCCCTTTGTCCTTTTGTCTATCCAGCTCTACCTGTCCCACCCCTCTCAAACAGCTTATATTTCACCACATTTCTATCTTTTCTTAGTTCTGATGAAGAGTCATATGGACTCGAAACATTAACTGTGTTCCTCTCCGCAGATGCTGTCAGACCTGCTGAGCTTTTCCAGGTATTTTTGTTTTTGAGCCTGTGCTAGCCCCGCCAGGGGGGGAGTGGCCAGTGCCACGGCTGGCATCTCCCCAGCCGCCGCAGCCTCATCAGATGCAACGGTCACTGGCAAAGGGGCGGAGGCACTGCTGCATTCATCCAGAGAGCCCTGAAAGGAGCCTGCAGAGACAACAAGCAGCTCATGTGCCAACATGAGGTCGCTCTGGACCTCACGGCTCAACATTGATGGAAGGATACCAAGCTGGGAGACTGCGTGCCTCATCCATCTTGAGGTCATTGCCTGTATGAGGGATTACAGGTCCAAGCGTTGTCAAAGGAACCCCTGATCCTGTTCCTGGAGCTGCGTCTCCAAGAGAGTGCTATTCTCTCAATGGAGGAGGCAGTGCTCTGGCCATGAGGACCAACGCAGTGCTCATGCTCTGCATGGATTCCTCCACAACAGAGACCATGACATGCATACCCTCATGGATCTCCACCAGATCCTCCCGCACATTTCGCTGGACGTCCAGCATCTGTTGCCTAATGGATGACTCCAGAGGCTCATTATCTGTCTTTGACTCAGCATCGTCCTGGTCTCCAGCAGCCCTCTGACTGTTGGTGCCCTGAGCACTCTGCCTCCGCCCGCGCCTTAAGTGAGTGTGAAGTGCCCTCACCAATATGCACCGACATTCTAGCCGCCGATCTAATGCCCACTGATTTGCTGGTATTGGCGCTGGAGCCTGGCTCAGAGAGTGGGTGTGACGCAGGTGCTAACAAAGTTAGTCCTCCGGCATCAGGGGTGGCCCTTCGGGTCCCAGAGAGTGAGTGCATGCTGGAGAATCGAAAAGGGAGAAGAAGGACATGTCATTGGTTAAAGTCCTCACACTGTCACTGTGCATGCCAGGCACCCTGGTGAGACAATAGAGATCTGCATTATGGTGCCATCGTCTTTCAGTGATCAATGGGGACTCCAGGTCTGAGGCTTCCATCAATGAAGAGACTACACTATAACGGTTGCACAATCCGAAACTCTCACCTATTTGCACAGCACTCTTACCTTCATCTGACATCCCCACCTGTCCACGCCTGGTTGCATGTGGAGCATGCTGGCTCTCCAGCTCAGGGGCATCCTGCTCAAACCTGGTCAGCAGCCGCAGGCTGGGCAGGTCTCCATCTGTATGTGACCTTTTGGCTTGGTCTGAAAGGACAGAGGAGCATTGATTAGTCCACTCTCTACCTGCAGCACCATTGCAGCCTGGCCAATCCCACCTGAGGAACACCTTGCAGGGCACATCCAAGTCATGGCCCTCGAGTCTCAAGGTACTCAGTCCAAGCAGCCAGGGCTCACCACCTTGGCCAGCTCCGGCATCATTGACAGTTGGCACTCAGACTCTAGCAGCCTGAGGTCCACTGGAGGGGGTGGAGGAACGGCCACACCTTAACGTTTCTGCACACTGACCCATGCCAACATGGTACTCACCCTTCCTGAGCACAGCAGGTCATTGAACCTCTTCTGGCATTGCACTGAATTGGCCCGCCAGCATGAAATCACGGTTGGGGGCTGATGGCCAGCGGGCAGCCCGTTTCCTGGCCCATCCCGGGCCCGCCAGCCATGCCCAGCTGCCAAATTCAAAATTCTGCCCTATGAGTCAATCTCATTGAAACTCTGTCTCCCTCGCGAGAGACTCAAAACTTTTCACTTTCGAAGATCAAGCCTCTCAATTCCCCAAACGTTGCTCCAACTCAGAATGCCTCAACAGCTGCACACCTCCCAGGGTTTCAATCTCGCCTCCCAAGACTCTGTTCCCCTGGATTTCTGAGCCTACACTCCAGCCTCTACTTACTGGTGCAGTTCCAGCTCTTCAATCGCCAACTAGCTTCACTGGACTGTCACTTCCCTTGGATTTCACTAAGCTCCAATCTCCTCAGCTATACCAAGCTATAAATGGTTCCAGAGCTTCTTCTGAACACGAACTCATTCCAGCATGAAGCCAGTGACCTGCCACCTTCTCAGCTCCCCAACACTTCCCCTGAGCCCAACTGCACAGAGCTATCAAACAACTTCTGGAACTTCTACGTCCCAACTACACAGAGCCAGCTAACAGCAGCATTTTTGCTGCCTGGAGCCTGCTAAGAGCAGCACTTTTTAAGTGTGGCCTTTTCCCCTGCTGCAAAACACTCACCCCCCACCCAAGCAAACAAACTGATAAGTTGAAACCCGAGAACTTTCAGAATCACAGAATCACACAGTGTATCTTCAGCCCATCAGGTCTGCACTGACATATGAGAAACACCTGACCTACCTACCTAATCCCATTTACCACCACTTAGCCCATAGCCTTGAATGTTATGACGTGCCAAGTGCTCATCCAGGTACTTTTTAAAGGATGTGAGGCAACCCGCCTCCACCACCCTCCCAGGCAGCGCATTCCAGACCGTCACCACCCTCTGGGTAAAAAAGTTTTTCCTCACATCCCCCCTAAACCTCCTGCCCCTCACCTTGAACTTATGTCCCCTTGTGACTGACCCTTCAATTAAGGGAAACAGCTGCTCCCTTTCTACCCTGTCTGTGCCCCTCATAATCTTGTACACCTCGATCAGGTTGCCCCTCAGTCTTCTCTGCTTCAACAAAAACAACCCAAGTCTATCCAACCTCTCTTCATAACTTAAATGTTTCATCCCAGGCAACATCCTGGTGAATCTCCTCTGCACCCCATCCAGTGCAATCACATCCTTCCTATAATGTGGCAACCAGAACTGCACACAGTACTCCAGCTGTGGCCTCACCAAGGTTCTATACAACTCCAACATGACCTCCCTACTTTTGTAATCTATGCCTCGATTGATAAAGGCAAGTGTCCCATATGCCTTTTTCACCACCCCACTAACATGCCCCTCCGCCTTCAAGATCTATGGACACACACGCCAAGGTCCCTTTGTTCCTCAGAACTTCCTAGTGTCATGCCGTTCATTGAATACTTCCTTGTCAAATTACTCCTTCCAAAGTGTATCACCTCACACTTTTCAGGGTTAAATTCCATCTGCCACTTATCTGCTCATCTGACCATCCCGTCTATGTCTTCCTGTAGCCCAAGACACTCAACCTCACTGTTAACCACCCAGCCAATCTTTGTGTCATCCGCAAACTTACTAATCCTACCCCCTGCATAGTCATCTATGTCGTTCATATTAATGACGAATAATAGGGGACCCAGCACAGATCCCTGTGGTAAGCCACTGGGTACTGGCTTCCAGTCACTAAAGCATCCTTCTGTCATCACCCTCTGTCTCCTACAACTAAGCCAATTTTGAATCCACCTTATCAAATTACCCTGTATCCCATGTACATTTGCCTTCTTTATAAGTCTCCCATGTGGGACCTTGTCATAGGCTTTGCTGAAATCCATATAAACTACATCAACTGCACTACCCTCATCTACACACCTGGTCAACTCCTCAAAAATTCAATCAAATTTGTTAGGCATGACCTCCCTCTGACAAAGCCATGCTGACTATCCCTGAACAAACCTTGCCTCTCCAAGTAGAGATAGATTCTCTCCTTCAGAATTTTCTCCAATAGTTTCCCTACCACTGACGTGAGACTCACTGGCCTATAGTTCCCTGGCTTATCTCTACAACCCTTCTTAAATAGCGGAACCACATTAGCTGTTCTCCAGTCCTCTGGCACCTCTCCCGTGGCCAGAGAGGAATTAAAAATTTGGGTCAGAGCCCCTGTGATCTCCTCCCTTGCCTCCCTCAGCAGTCTGGGACACAAATCATCCAGACCTGGAGATTTGTCCACTTTTAAGCCTGACAACACCTCCAATACTTTGTCACTCTGTAAATCAATTTGCTTAAGAACCTCACAGTCTCTCTCGCCGAGTTCAATACCTTCATCCTCATTCTCTTGGGTGAAGATGGATGTGAAGTATTCGTTCAACACTCTACCGATGTCCTCTGACTCCACCCATAGATTGCCCCCTTGGTCCCTAATGGGCCCTACTCTTTCCCTGGTTATCCTCTTCCCATTAATATACTTATAGAATATCTTGGGATTTTCCCTACTTTTACCAGCCAGAGCTTTCTCATATCCCCTCTTTGCTCTCCTAATTGCTTTCTTAAGCTCCACCCTGTACTTTCTGTACTCCACTAATGCCTCCACTGATTTGCTCCCCTTGTACCTGCGAAAAGCCTCTCTTTTCCTTCTCATTGTATCCTGAATAACTCTGGTCATCCATGGTTCTCTGGGCTTGTTACTCCTTCCTATCGCCCTAGAGGAAACATGTTGAGCCTGTACCCTCCCCATTACCTTTTTGAATGCCCCCCACTGCTCCTCTGTAGATTTCTCCACAAGTAGCTGTTCCTATTCTACCTTGGCCAGATCCTGCCTTATTTTACTAAAATCTGCTCTCCCCCAGTCCAAAACATTTTTTTGCAACTTGTCTATTTCTTTGTCCATAACCAACTTAAACTGTACCATGTTGTGGTCGCTATCACTAAAATGGTCCCCCAGCACCACCTCAGCCACCTGTCCGGCCTCATTCCCCAGAATTAGGTCCAGCACTGCGCCGTCCCTTGTTTGACCCTCTACAAATTGACCTAAAAAGTTCTCCTGTACACATTGCAAGAAATCCACTCCATCCAAGCCCTTAACACTATGTCTATCCCAATTAATGTTGGGAAAGTTGAAATCACCTAATATAATTACCCTATTGTTACTGTTTTTACACACCTCCACAAATTGTGCACATATTTTCTCCTCAATTTCCCACTGACTATCTGGGGGCCTATAATAAACACCTAACAATGTGGCTGCCCCTTTTTTTTTCCTAAGATCTACCCACAAAGCTTCATTCGATGCCTCCTCCAAGATATCATCTCTCCTTACTGCAGTAACTGATTCCTTAACTAATAATGCAACGCCTCCTCCTCTTTTACCCCCTCCCCTGTCTCGCCTGAAGATTCTATATCCTGGAATGTTGAGCTGCTAATCCTGCCCCTCCCTCAACCACGTCTCAGTGATGGCTACTATATCACAATTCCACGTGTCAATCCTCACCCTTAACACATCCGTTTTACCTGTAATACTCCTGGCATTAAAGTAGAGGCCATCCAGCCTTGCCTTACTCCCTTGAAACTTAATGCAGCTGAACTCCCTCTGACTTGATTGTTTTACTGTATTATGATGTGTCCCTATTCTGCTAACATTCTGTGTCCCCTCCCTCTGCCGAATTAGTTTAAACTCCTCCCAACAGCACTAGCAAACCCGCCTGTAAGGTTGTTAGTCTCGCTCTGGTTCAGATGTAGGCTTGTACAGGTCCCACCTTCCCCAGAAACGGTCCCAGTGACCCAGGAATCTAAAACCCTCCCTCCTGCACCAACTTTTAAGCCACGTATTCATCTGCACTATTTTCCTATTTCTGAGCTTGCTAGCACATGGCACTGGGAGTAATCCAGAGATTACCACAGAGATAACCCAAGAGGTCTTGCTTTTTAGTCTACTGCCTAACTCCCTGAATTCTTGATGCAAAACCTCACCCCTCTTTCTACCTATGTCATTAATACCAACATGTACCATGATCTCTGCCTTATCACCCTTCCCCTTCAGGATGCCCTGCAGCTGTTCAGTGACATCCTGGACCCTGGCAACACACCATCCTGGAGTCACGTTGACAGCCACAGTAGCGCCTATGTGTTCCCCTGACTATAGAATCCCCTATTACTATTGCTCTTCCTCTCTTCCTCCCCTCCTGTACAGACAGGCTGCTTATGGTTGCCAGAAGCTTGGCTCTGTCTGCACTCCCTGGAGGAACCAGCACCCTCATCAGCCTCCAAAATGGAATGCCGATTTGCGAACGGGACCCCAGGGGACTCCTGAACTACTTGCCTGTTTCTCTTGGACTACCTGGTGGCCACCCATTCCCTTCCTTCCTCAAGTCCCTTCAGCTGCGGTGTGACCACCTCTCTAAACATGCTATCCACGATATTCTCAGACTCGCGGATACTCCACAGTGTCTCCAGCCACCGTTCCAGCTCTGAAACCCGAGCTTCCAGGAGCTGCAGCTGGACACACTTCCTGCACACATGCTGGTCCCAGACACTGGAAATGTTCCCGGCTTCCCACATGGAGTACGAGGAGCACACCACGGTTTTGAGCTCTCCTGCCATGACTTATCCCTTTAAATTAAACCTTTTAAATCAATTACTCGAGGGCCCTTCTTTCCTGATCCTCATTACCACAGAATATACAAACTATAAACCACAAAAAGACCTGAAACTATAAGCGATAAAAGTAGTAAATACTTACCTGACCTTACCCCATACTTAGCAGTGATTCCTTTCCCTTGTAGCCTCTACTGCTGAAGTGGGGCAAGACCACTCTCTGAAGATTTAAGAAGTTGGATAGCAAAGAAAAAATGCAAAGAGCACCCCTTACCCTATGCACCAAATTCCCACTGTGCACCAAATTGCCAATACTCACACTCACTCTGGCTGTGTCTCACTCACGATAAGGTCTCTCTCCTGCTCTTGTGCAAGCACACTTTCTTAAGCTCCACCCATCTCCATGACGGCGTAGCCTTCCGAGGTTCTCTGAATGCTTTTAAACTAATTGTAGCTTGAACTACCAAAACAAAACAACTCTCTGGGTAGAATATTACGCTCAGCTTGCGGGCGAGTGCCTGGCTTGCCCAAGTGCAAAATGACGCGTGATGACATTGCGCGAGCGTCCCGACGACATTGCACAGTCTCGCGATACTTCATTCGCAGCTGACTCCAGCACGCGCTCACCAACAATTAAAAGACCAATTAAGGCCATTAAGAAGCTAATTAAATTCATATTTAAGCTACCCATTCCAACCTAATGGCTGGTGGGCAGGCGAAAAGACCAAACAGCCTATACATTTTTTCAGAAGCCTCATCCACAAGCAGGATGATGTTTCCTAAAGCAAATAAACATCAAATAAAAATGTTATTTTTGAATTAAAAACATGTCCCAGCTCATGTGACAGAGTCACATGATGGGACATGTTTTTATGACAATTTTATTTCCTTTATTTTTTTTTCAAAGCGTTTCATCTCCCTGAGGCAGCTCCGTGCCTCAGGGAGATTGAAGCGCTCTTTCGCGCGCAGGTGCGAAGATTGCGCTAGGCCCGCCTGTCCTCCTCCCCCCACCCGCACAGGCAGTGCTGAGCGCTGCCGCTCATGTTCCACATTGGGTGGGCCTTATTGGCATGCCAGCATGAAATCACAGTGCTGAGCCGATCGCGGGCAGCAGGCAGCTTCCCAACCGCCCTCACCCGCCCCCACTGAGCACCCCCGCCAAGACCAAAATCCTGCCCTCTGGACTGCATTTCTTTGCAAGCAGTGTAAACACCTTGTCTCCAATTCTCCAGCTAAGTGAGCCCACCTGCTGTTTTATGATCTTACCTTTCTAGCTGTTAACCCCTTAAGTCAACATGGCCCCAATCTTTTACATGTAATAGTTTTCAAGCTGCCCTAGTTGCATTTATTTCATTTTCTACAGTTGAAATGTAATCTTCCCAGAGCTAAAAATTACTTCTAAAATATTACAATGAACCATGAACTAGATATTTATAACAGTATCATTAGCAATTTGACTACAATACTGTCTGTCCCTTCATCCAAGTCATTAATATGGATTGTAAATAGCTGAGTCCCAGCACTGATGCCTGTGGAACTCCATTGGGTACAGTTTGCCAAGCTGAAAATGATCCATTTATCCAGACTCCCTGTTTTCTATTAGTTAGCCAATCCTCTATCCATGCCAATATATCACATGCAACAATAAGAGCTCTTATCATGTGCAGTAATCTTTATGTGGCATCTTTTCAAATGTCTTTTGGAAATTGAAATACACTACATCTACTGGTACCCCTTTATCCACCATTCTTGTTAGATCCTCAAAGAACTCTAATAAAATCATAGGATGGTTACAGCATAGAAGGAGGCCATTTAGCCTATCTTAGCTATGCAGGCCCTCTGAAGGAGTAATTCCCATAGCACCACTGTCCCTTTTTCCCATGGACCTGCAAATATTTCCTTTTTGGATAATGGCCCATTTCACTTTTGAAAGCTTCATTTGACCCTGCCTCCACCACACTCTCAGGCAGTGCATTCCAGACCCTAACCACTCACTGCATGAAAAAGATTTTCCCCATTTCTTCTTTTGCCAATGACCTTAAATCTGTGCCTTCTGGTTCTCGATCCTTCCACCAACGGGAACAGTTTTTCCCTATCTGCGCATGATTTTTAATAACTCTATCAAATCTCCTCTCAACCTTCTCTTCTCTAAGGAGAACAGTCCCAACTTCTCCAATTTACCACGTAACTGAAGTTCCTCATCCTGGGACCCATTCTCGTCAATCTTTTCTGCACCTTCTCTAATACCTTCACAATCCTCCAAAAGTATCATGGTGTCGGATCAGAATCCCCTCCAACTGGGAAATTTATGGAACATAATTTCAAACCCATGGACATATTTTGACCTCATGATTGGAACTATAAATTTCAAAACGATAAGCTGCAGTCAGCCATACAGGGCTAGGCAGCAAGGGGTTAATTCAGACATTTAGTGTAAACACTAGTGACTCATCAAGAGGGTTTGGACATTGACCAACACGATCAAGAAGTCTGATTACCCAATACAATGGCACAAAGGACATATCATCAATACAATACACTCAAGGAATTATTCAACCACCACAGACAATAATACTGGAATAGGGTCATTCAAACCCTCATTAACTTTGGAGCGAGGTGCTGTTACTGTGCTGTTGCTGTGCCACCTCAAACAGCAGGAGAATTGCTCATACAATGAGAACCAATAATATTCGGCTGGATACATCGTCCATGGAAAACCCTGTATTGTTTCAAACAGCAGAAGCTGATGACCTTTGTCTGGACTTTGCATGGAATCAACTAAATGGACATTGGAATAACAGGAAATACGTCTTGACATGTCTGAGTTAAATTATTATAAAAGAAGAGCAGATCTGAGGTTTTGGGCTGCAGTGGGAAGAAGGATCAAGTTAGGTCACCTTGACTCAGGCCTGCAGTCAATACCAGAAAGACCAGCTGTGTTGGGGATTGTAAGTTTAAGCCAAACCATAGTGATATTGGTCTGAGGGCTTTGTGAAGGTTTGGGGTGAAAACTTGATGTTTTTTGTTGGCACCTTGTAATTTGTTTCAGCCATATCTTGGTGATACTGGTCTGAGGGATTTTTTTCTTCAGGTTTTAGGACAGGACGTGGTGTTTTGCCTGTGTTTCTGTAAGTTTTAGCTGAGTCATGGTGACTTTGTGTCGGGTACTGGGAATAGGCTGTTTTAAATTTTGGGTTTTGCACTGTGGGATTGTGGGTGATACAATAAAGCAATTGTGAATTATCAGAAGAAACTTGTCTCGCTGGTCATTCTGTTCAAGCCATATACTTGTGGATCTGGTGTCACGAACTTGAGTATCAGGAGGGTCTCTGAGGGAAGAGGGGAACTCCTACAGTGCCCAAAAGCGAACGCAATACTCCAGTTGAGGCTGATCAGTGTTTTATACAGGTTTAACATAACTTCCTTGCTTATGTTCTCTCTGCTCTTGTTGATAAAGCCCAGGGTGCCATATGCCTTATTAACTGTGCTCTCAACCTGCCCCTTCACCTTCAATGATTTATGCAATTATACACCCAGGTCCTTCTGCTCCTGGACCTCCTTTAGAATTATACCCTTTATTTCTTTTTATTCATTCATATGATATGGGCTTCATTGGCTGGGGCAGCATTTATTGCCCATCTCTAATTGCCCTTGAGAAGGTGGTGGTGAGCTGCCTACTCGAACCGCTGCAGTCCATGTGGTGTAGGTACATCCATAGTCTGTTAGGAAGGGAGTTCCAGGATTTTGACCCAGTGACAGTGAAGGAACGACGATATATTTCTAAGTCAGGATGGCGAGAGACTTGGAGGGGAACTTCCAGGTGGTGGTGTTCCCATCTATCTGCTGCCCTTGTCCTTCTAGATGTTAGTGGCCGTGGGTTTGGTAGGTGATGTTTAAGGTGCCCTGGTGAATTCCTGCAGTGAATGCCTGTGAAACCCCACTATATACAGTGCTGAGCCTCAACTATTTACAATTTATATTAATGACTTGGATGAAAGGACAGACAGTATTGTAGTAAAATTGCTGATGATACTGTTATAAATATCTAGCCCGTGGTTCATTGTAATATTTTAGAGGTAATTTTTCAACAGTAGAAATATTGTCCCTTGCATTCTTCCTACCAAAATGAATCACTTAACGCCTCCTTACATTAAATTTCACCTATCACTTGTCTGTTCATTCCACCAAGCTATGTCCTTTTGAAATTCTACGCTACCCTCCTCATGGCTCACAATACTTCCAAGTTACATAGCATTTGAAATTGTGCCCCGCACAGCAAGGTTTAAATCAATAATAAGAAGAGCAGGGGTCCTAATGTCGATTCCTTGGAAACTCCACTATAAATCTTCATCCTGTCTAAAAAACAACCTTTCACCACTACTCATTGTTTTCTATCACTCAGCCAACTTCCTCTCCATGTTGCTACTTTCCCTTTGATTCTATGAACTATAACTTTGCTCAGAAGTCTGTTGTGCGACACTGTATCAAATGCTTTTTGGAAGTCCATGTATAGCACATCAACAGCATTAGCCTCTGTGTTACCTCAGCAAAAAATGTTATTTTAACATGATAGGCCCTGAACAAGTCCGTGCTGGCTTTCCTTAATTAATCTGCATTTGCCCAAGTGAGAAATAATTTTGTCCTGAATTATCGTTTCTAAAATCTTCTCCACCACCGAGGTTAAACTGACTGGGCTGTAGTTGCTGGGCTTAACTTTACACCCTTTTTTGAACAAGGATACAATATTTGCAATTCTTCAGTCCACTGCACCACCCCTGAGTCTAAGGAAGATTGGGAAATTAGGGCCAGTGCCTCTGCAATACCACTCTTGCTTCCTTCAATATCCTTGGATGCATCTCATCCAATTCTGGTGCCTTATCAATTTTAATTACAGATAGCCTATCCAATAGGTCCTCCATATCAATTTTAAACCCTTCAAATGTCGGAATTACTTCTTCTTTCACCATTACCTGGACAATACTTTCTTCCTTGGTAAAGACAGATACAATGCATTCATTTACTACCTCAGCCATGCCCCTGTGTAAATCCCCTTTTTGGTCCCTGATCAGCCCCACTCCTCCTTTTACCACCGTTTTACTATTTATATGTCCATGGGAAACGTTTGGATTCCCTTTTATGCTAACTTCCAGTCTCCTCATATTCTCCCTTTGCTTCTCTTTTTTTGCTTTTTCAATTCCCCTCTGAACCTTCTATATTTGGCCTGGTTCTCAACTGTAGTATCCACCTGATACCTGTCATAAGCACACTTTTTCTGCTTCATCTTAATCTCTATCTCTTTCTTCATCCAGGAAGCTCTTTTTGTTTTCCCTACCTTTCTCCTTCTTGGGAATATATGTGGATTGTAGTTGAACTATCTCTTCTTTAAAGGCAGCCCATTGTTCAGTTACAGTTGTGCCTGCTAACCTTTGAATCTAATTTATTTGGAAACAAACCATTCTTAGCTCATTGAGCTTGGCTTTCCCACGGTTAATTATCCTTACCCTGGATTGCTCCTGTCCTTTCCATAGCCAGCCTAAACCTTACAATACAATGATCACTGTCCCCTAAATGCTTTCCTAATGACACTTGATCCACTTGGCCCAACTCATTCCTAAGGACGTGGTCCAGCAATGAATGCCTCCTTTCTCATTGGACTGGAAACATACTGGTGTAGAAACTTCACCTTAACATACTCTAGAAACTCTTGTCCCTCTCTGCCCTTTGCACTACTACCATCCCAGCCTATATTCTGATAATTAAAGCCCCCATTATAACTATTCTATGATTCATGCACTTCTCTGTAATTTCTTTGCAAATTTATTCCGCCACATCTTCCCACTAGTTGGTGGCCTATAGCCTGCACTGAGCAATGTAATTGCATCCTTTTTGTTCCTTAGCTCTAGCCAAATAGGTTCTGTCCTTAACCCCTCTGGAACATCTGGCTCTTCCATGCGTAAATTCTTTATGCCTGCCCATACAGCTGAACTAGCCTTGGTGCCATGGACTTGGCTCTGACTCTACTCCCCAAATGAACCATCACTTTCATTCAATATTCAAACTGAATACTGGTTGGAAAGTGAGATGCACTTAGGGAACTCCTGCATCATCTACCTATTTCTTCTTGACTGCCTGGTGGTCACCCATTTCATCTCTCCCTGCATACTCTTAAGCTGCAGGTGACCACATCTCTAAACATGCTATCCATAAAGTTCTCAACCTCACGGATGCGTCACAGTGACTCCAGCTGCTGCTGAGCTGTGAAACCCGATGGTCGAGATGCTGCAGCTGATGACACTTTCTGAACATATGGTTATCCAGAACGCAGAAAATGTAACATGGAACAGGATGTGCACTCCAGGGGTCAGAGCTGCCCTGCCATTCCGCTATCTAATAGGTAATAAAACTTATGACTTAAAAAAAGGCTCACCAGCTACTCAGTTCTCTTCTGTTGCCATGTAAGTATAGGGAGGTTAATTGAAATGATTTACTTATCTCTTATCAGAAAAAACAGGAATTTCTAAAGGGAAACAAAGTTACAATAATCAACAGCCTTTAATTTTGTCTTTTTTTTTACCATTTTTCTTCCTCTAATTTAATTTGCTGGTGCACTCTTATGTTTGTACACTCTGTGCCTTCCTGTCTCTCTCTGGTTATCATTACCCACATCGCTACCCTCACTATTGCCTTGTCCTTCCTCTTCGATTTTCCAAATGTCCCCTCATGTGAACCCTCCTCCATTTATTTAGTTTAAAACTCTCTCTACAGCCCTAGTTTTAGGATTTGCCAGGCCACTCGTCCCAGCACAGTTCAGGTGAAGACCGTCCCAATGGTACAACTCCCTCTTTCCCCAGTACGGTGCTAGTGACCCATGAATTGAAACCCATATTGCTCATGCAAATCTTTGCATCATGCATTCAACTCTATGACCTTATTCCCCCATGCCTATTTGCTCATGACTCAGGTAGTAATTTTGAAATATGTTTTTTACTTTATTCACCCAAACATTATTTTGGACTCTAGAAACTTAACATTACTGAAAAAATAACAGCAGATCAAAATATTTTGGTGAGGAGGATGCAAAGAGGCTGCAGAGGGATATAGACAGATTTGATAAGTGGCAAGAACATGGCAGATAGAATACAATGTGACACAGTATGAAGTTGTTCACTTTGGTAGAAATTTTTTTTAAAAACATGCTCTTTTTTGGATTGTGAGTGACTGTAATGCTTGCTTTCAGAAGGACATGGTTATCCTTGTACATGATTTATACAAAGTTAACACGCAGGTAAAGCAAACAATAAAGAAGACAAATCGTATTTTAGCTTTTGTTGCAAAGCGATTAGAATGTAAGAGTAAAGAAATCTTAATGTAATTGTACCAGACCTTGGTGAGGCCACACCTGGAGCAGTGTACACAGGTTTGGGCTCCTTACGTAAGGAAGGACATACTTGCCCTCGAGGGAGTGCAATGAAGGTTCACTAAACTGGTTCCACGGATGAAGGGATTGATCTATGAGGGTTGATAGATGAAGAATGAGATGTGATCTAATTCAAGCATATTCTTAAAAGGCTTGTCAGTATAGATGCTGAGATGATGTTTCTCCTGGCAGGGGAATCTAAAACATAGGGTTACAGTCTCAGAAGAAGGGATCAACTATTTAGGACTGAGATAAGGAGAAATTTCTGCACACAAAGAGTTCTGGATCTTGGGAATTCTCTGCATGAGGGAGCCATGGATGCTTGATTATTGTGTAAATTCAAAACAGAAATTGACAGATTTCTGAGTTAAGAGATTTGGGGAAAGTGCAGGAAAGTAATTGGAGGTAAAAGATCAGCCACGATCTTACTGAATGGCAGTACAGGCTCAAAAGGCAAAATGGCCTCCACCAGCTCATGTTTTTTGTTCCAGCAAATTGTCCCGATTTTAAAGTTGTTCAGTACCTCCTTAGTTTTCTACATATTTTGATTTTATATAGCCATAACTAAATAACAAAATGTATGACATAGGAGTTTCTCTGCAGTACAAGCTGAGAATCTTGAAGGTATAAAATTCAAGAATGAGTGAGTGGATGTAATACAGCACGACAAGTTTACATAGGCAGCTTCCATTATAAATATGGACATTGGGAGAAAACCTAAAATGTGGTTAAAAACTTCACGACTGTCTCGCAATTCGAGGATGACGTCTACTCAGTGTCGTGGGTTTCTGCCATGGGTCTTTATGTGACTGAAAAGGTCAAGCCTTGACCCTTGTACCTTTGGGCACAGGATACATCCATGAGTTTCCTTCTCCGCCACTGCTCTGCCTCATCATTAAGACATTGTGACTCAAAGCACGATGCAGCTTGATGGACAAGTTAGAACCATAGAAAATTGTCACCATTTCTGAATGATTGGTAGCAAGCTCCCCCCAGTCTTTGTCAGTGCTGCCACACTTCAAAGAGACCTTCTGAATATATTTGAAGTGTTTTCTTTGCTCTCCCCTGGAAGATTGGCCATTTGAGAATTGAAAAACAGGACCTAGCAGAGAAATGATTTTCAGCTATTTGAATACAGTGTCCGGTCCATTGAAGTTGATTTTGTAGAAGTTTTGCTTGAATTCTTGTGCAGCTGACTTCAAGGACACTCCCTTTTGTTGGATGGTCCCCCCCCATTGAATCTTACAGGTTTGTCTATGTATTCCATTACCATCTTTTCCCCTTCAAGCTTCATCCTCCACTTCTGCTGCCTACTCTCCTTTTAGCCACCACTAATGGTCTGCACGAGTCCATAATTAGCCACCTCTGCTTGTTCCCTCAACCATTTTTACACAGTCACTCTATGGCCCAATGCCCGCTTCTTTTCCATCGCTGCCTCTGTGGTTTCCTGCCTACTCATCCCAGACAATGTGCTCCCTCCACCACCCCAAAATTTGGTCTGCGATCTGTTCTATAACTGAAGAGCTGCCACTCTGTCCCCACTCTAGTGATTCCTCTGGATGATTGTACCCCTTTCCGGAGGTGTCAGCTGTGGCTCAGTTCATAGCACCCTCGCCTTTGAATCAGAGGGTTGTGGGTTCATGTCCCACTCCCGGAAAACCAAGAACTGTGATTGTACTCGAAAGAGTTGCAATCTGTGACTGTTGATAACTTGAAAGAGTTTCCCGACTTCAGGCTGCTGTAGCCGCTGCTGCTCAGCCCTTCTCTACAGCTGTAACTGAAAATATATAATACAATTGAATTCAAGAAAAGCTACACATTTAAATCTATTGATACAGAGCCTCATGTTCAAATGATTGGAAAGCTACCCAATTTTTCTTTCCACTCCCAGTAATTGTTTCAAACCAACAACCCTAATTTGTTTTTTAATTGCTACTCCTGTACACTTAATCTTATTCCTATTTTTATTTTAAATGTAAAACATTACCCAGAAAAAAAACCTTGCTCAAATCCTGTCCCCAATCCTTATAAGTAAATGATTTTCAACTTTCTTGACTACTTTATTCTCAAAAATTCTTCTTCTGTAATTGCCCAAAGCTCCCTTTCCTTCACAGACCTCATCCAATTAATTATCTGTAGTTAATACTCTCTGCAACCCAAAGTACCCTGGAATCCTGAACTTAAAAGGAGGATCTCCCCTCCACAGAGCCGACCAGCAAAAAGGAGTGCTGATAAAACATTTTTAAAAAAATTACTTTGACCCCATAGCTCCACTGAGGCTCTGGAGAAGTGAGGCCTGGAGCAGCAAGACTGGCCTTTGGCCCTCCAGGAGGATTGAGAACGGAAGCAAAGTCACTGGGCATTTAGCTGATGACTCAGTAACCACAGGCTATAGGCTACCAGTGTCACCCCAGCAATAAACTTGGTGACAGGAGAGTAAGGTCACAGTGCTACAAGTACAGGGAGGTATAATTACAATATGGCAGATTTACAGAGGCAAAATACATGTTAAAATGTAAAAAGTTGACACTAGAAATGTGGCAGTAGGAAAGAAAACAGCACAGATGGGAAATGCATGCACAGCTAAGATTTTAAATAAAATGTTGAGCTATAAATAGCTTGTGGAGTGCATGAAAGAATGATGACCAGTCAGCTTCAGAGCTGATTACAGCCTTGGTCCAAAGATGGACAAAAGAGCCGAAGTGCAGATGTGAGGTGGGTGCGACTGCCCTTGACATCAAGGCAACATTTGACCAAGTGTGGCATCAAGGAGCCCTGGCAAAGGAAAATGATTGTGGTTGTTGGGGGTCAATCATCTCAGCCCTGCATTGCTGCAGGTGTTCCTCAGGACAGTATCCTGGGCTCAACCATCTTCAGCTGTTTCTTCAATGACCTTTCCTCCAGTAAAAAACATTAATTGATGGTTGCACATAGTCCTCAGACTCAGTCTGTACCCTGGATAACATTCAAGCTTAGATTGATGAGTGGCAAATAACATTCACACGACACAAGTGCCAGGCAATGACCATCTCCACCTCATATTCAACAGCATTTGCATCACTGATCATCCCCTATCATCAATATCCTGATGGTTATCATTGACCAGAAACTTAACCATCAGCCATATAAATACTGTGGCTATAAGAGCAGTTCAGAACTGGGAATTCTGTGGAGTGCAAATCAGTCCAAGTCCCCCAAAAACTACAAACCGTCCACAAGGCACCATGCATCACCATACTATAGGAAAAATATGATTGCGCTAGTACAGAGATGATTTACAAGGATGGTGCCTGTACTGGAGAATTTTAGTTATGAGGAAATATTGGGTAGGTTGGTGTTTTCTTTGGAACAGGGACCTATTTGGATTTTATAAAATTGAGTGGTCTAGATAGAGTGGATAAGAAGACCCTATTCCCCTTGGTTCCATAACCAGGGGGCATAGACTTAGGGTAAGAGGTTTACAGGGGATATGAAAAAAATGGTAGAAGAAGAAACCCTCATAACATTTAAAAAGTACTTGGATATGCAATTGAAATGTTATAACCTACAAGGCTACAGACTGAGCTGGAAGGATTAGGCTGGATGGCTTTATTCAGCCAGCACAAACTTGATTGTCTGAATGTGGCTGTAAATTTCTATGATTCTATAAATCAAGAATGTGGAGGAATATACTCCACTTGTCTGAATGAGTGCAGCTCCAACAACACTCAAGAAGCACGACACCATTCAAGACAAAGCAGCCTACTTAATCAACACCCCATCCATCAATTTAAAGTCACTTCCTCCACCACGGGGACAGTGGCAGCCATGTGTACCATCGGTAAGAAGCATTGCACAAACTCACTAAGGCTCCTACAACAGCACCTTCCAAACCTGCGATGTCTATTACCTAGAATGACATGGGCATCTGATGCACGGGAACACCAGCACCTGCAATCGCTCTCCAAGACACACCATCCTGACTTGGAAATATATCGCTGTTCTTTCACTGTCGCTGGGTCAAAATCCTGGAATTCCCTTCCTAACAGCACTGTGGATGTAACCTGCACCCACATGGACTGCAACATTTCAAGAAAGTGGCTCACCACCACCTTCTCAAGGGCAATTAGGGATGGGCAACAAATGCTGGCCCAGCTAGCGATGCCCACATCCCGTGAAAGAATAAAACCAAGTTGTTAGTGGTCATTGCCGAGATTGTGCATGCAAGTTTGTGTAGCTAATGCATGATTATGTTCAATTAAACTACGTTTAACCACTGCAAACATGACGTACGTACAAATGAGGAGAAGTAGGCCATTCGGGCCTTCGAGCCTGCTCCGCCATTCAATGGGATCATGGTTGATCTGATTGTAACCTCAACTCCACATTCCCACCCACCCCGATAACCTTTCACCCCCTTGCTTATCAAATTTTTAGTGAAGGGAACATGTGAAAATGTCTTACTATGTCCATTGGAACTGTGAAAAAACATTCAGCAATACAATAAAGTTATAGTTTTTCTCCTTCCAAATTTGGATTCTAACTAGTGAGACTATTTGACTTATATAACACTGTAGGGTGCAGAGGTTTGTGGTGATAAATACAAGTCTCAAACCAGAAACATATTGGCACACTGAAGTACACTTTAAGTACAAGTTTAAACAGTGGACAGTGGATATTTAAGGACATTTATCCCTAATACGGCAGAAATATTGTGCTTTTTTTTTTAAGACTGTTCATTTGACAGGTTCTTGGTGATGGCATTCTTCCACCACCAATTAAGTACATCACTCTCTTAAAAGGGGCAGTTTAAAATTCACTACACGTTGCTTTATGTTCAATGATGCACAGAATTACTCAAATATTGCAGCAGAACAAAATTATTTATATGTCAGCTACTTTAGCACCTAGAAATCTAGTTTGAAGTTCCTGGTTTAGCAGACATTACTTAGCAGAATGAGTAACCTTTACTAGTCTTGATTGGGTTGTCAAATTCCAGGCCTTATTAGAAAAGCAAAAATGGGGTGATGGAAGAACTAGAATTGTACAGTTCAATGAAAACGAAATCACATTTTGGTTACACAGACATCCTCCAAAAGTTGCTCTTTCTGTTGGGGCAGAATGCAATCTAACAGGGATCCTGCAGTGGGTGTTTTGTGTTTATCAAACTGCAGCTAAATTATCAGTAGAGAACAACAGGCTTACCCATATAGGCAGCAAATAAGTTAATAAATCAAGGTATGAAAATATTCTCTCATTTACCAGTTTATTTTACAATGGTTAGGAATCATTCTACAAGTTTAAGGCAGTTATACTTATAATTTGATTTAGAAACTATACTCAATTATAACATAAATCTTAGTTGAAAACTTAAGTGTTATTAATATAAAAATGAAGACTAATTGTCATATTAGGATGTTGGAATAGCACTAAATGTCAAACAATGCATTGTGAGACAATATTGAATACATCTATATGATATTATTTATTTTTTTCTTAAAAAACATTGTAATTCAGCCTTTGATAATTGTAAAAATGAATAAAGTTGGCAACCAAATATACAATAGTCTTGAAGATATTGGCAACTGCTGAAGAAAATATTTTGGTTTCTGGAGAATCAAATACAAATGACGTGCTATGTGGCATCTCAGAATTGGGTTTTCTGCACTGAAGTTTCTCTTTTCAGGTCAGATGTAGTGCTGTTGTTTCCTTCTGAAATACATGTAACACCCTGGCTGTAAACCTTCTCCATGGAGCCATGAAAGCTTCTCTCCTTTTTAGACTTGGTGTATACAGGCCTTGTTAATGCAACAATCATAAAGCACTTAGTTGTCACCTTTAAGTGCTACAAGGCAGCTCTGCAGCAACTGCAAGTGTCCCTGTGGATAAGAAACAAATTAAATCACTTTGCTAGAATCTTGAGCAAATATAACACATCTAGTTTGATGCAATCATACAGGGTCAGAATATAAATTTTGCAAATCATGCCAAAGTTAGGCAATACTTTGTGCTATTCACTTACAAATACAGTTTCATGTTTCTTAAAATACTCAATGATATTTAAGGAGATTAGATAACAAAGATCCGAGAGACATAGATGTTTAGGATCAGCATTCAAAATTCAAGGGGGCGGTGGGTGAATTCGCCCTTGAAAGTGCCCAAAAAAGCCCTGGAAAATTGAATCATGGGGGCAACCAATGGAAGAAAAGCCACCCCCGTACATGAAGCTGAATAATCTGTGAGAAGCTGCCCCTCCAATCACAGTTTCTTTCTCGCGCTTGCTGCTGATAGGCTCAGCAAACATGGGAAAGAAACAGCCTGTGATTGGAGGAGCAGCTAGCAGTGGGAAGATGAGTAGCAGTGCATCAGCCTGACCTCTGGAGAGGCGGTGATCAGAGAGACTGGGGGAGGAGGTGGGGGGTGAAATAGTGGAAGCGAGGCTGCCGGAGGAAGAGAACAGTTTAAAACATGTCCACAAAGAAATACTCAGCTAACTGGAAGCCAGGGAAACTTGAAGTCGCTGAAATAATGAATTCCTTACAAATGAATGTGGAGTGTCTAGCTTAAGGATGTGTAAATTCAGGAGCTACTGTAGGGGAAAAAAATGCAGCAGATGCTATTATAATGAGCACGACGTTAATTGGGTAATTTAATACCAAGCAGTTTTATTTCATAAGAAGGATTTGCATTTATGGGTTACCACATCTCAAAGGGGTGAATTGCTTGAGGTGCAGTGACTGTGTTAGAGGCAAGCATGAACCATTTTACATATACTGAGATCTCAAATAGTAATGAATGACTTGCATTTTAATAGTACTTTTTAATCACCTTAGGACATCATAGAGTACATTACAGTTAATTAAATACTTTGGAAGTGTAGTCACTGTTGCAATGAGGGAAATGCAATGAAGTAAATGATCAATTAATTTAGGGGAATCTAGGACTAGGGAGCATAATCTAAAAATTAGAAACTATACACAAAGGGTGGTAGAAGTTTGGAACTCTTCCACAAACAGCAACTGCAGCTAGATCAATATCAATGTTAGATCAATTGTTAAGTTTAAAATCTGAGACTGAGATCTCAGATACAGTAAAAAGGGTAGTAATGTCTGGTTAAAATCTTCCAACTTTGTGTAAATGTAATGAAAATGCATTAGCTATGACCTCACCAGTCCAAAAAAGATGTGTTTAGGGTGATGGCTTTTATGTGCAGAAGTGTGTCAGGTATTTTGAAAAAAAAACTTTTGTTGCCAACTTATGCCTGTTGTCTTATGCCAATTTAAATATTGTGTCTAGGAAATTAATGCTTTCCTTGTGTGTTGTGGCTTTAAGTTTAATGGAGGGGTGACAATTATTGAGGATATTGGTGAATTCCGCTTCTGTGCGAGTCCAAGTACCCCATGTCAACACAAATAGAGAAGGTAATTTTACTCTGTGACTGCATCACCAAATAAAGGAATTAATGAGAATTACAAAGTAGCCCTCAAAAATCTCAAGAACCCTCAAAAAACTATTTTGACTCCTGTTTAGGATGCAAACGCTTAACTTACAAGTGTGATTTAAATTTAAGAATGACGAAAACTATGCAAGTCTCATTGACAGAGACCAACTCTTAAACATTTAACCAGCTATGATCCCGTCACCTCTGCATAGAATAAGTGAACACATATATAGGAAATGCATACACACAAATCCCAAAAAAACAAAAACTACTCACTCTTAATCAATCTCAAAAATGTTACTGTGCATAGCACTTATTGCAAAAAAAATCTCACGCAAGAACTGAAGATTTTTCTAATATTGCAATATGCACAGTTCAACTATTGAAGGCAATGCAATTTTTTATTTCTTAAGTAAAGCAGTCTTTGCAACAAAATTGAAACAATATTTTTGTGGGTTATGGCCTGGTTCATTTACCATCTCCCAGTGTGTTTGGTTTGGAAATCTTGGTGCTTTTCCAAAAAATGCAAGGACCATTTGGTGCAATGAGCAAATAGTACACTATAATCATAACATGACTAATCATAGTTTACTTCCATTTAGGTTAGCGCGCCTGAAGCATCTACACTCAATTTGTTTCGCAGAGATGGGTAAAGAGAGAGAAGAGGAAGAATAAGGGAGTTTGAATAAATAGAGGCAGGGAACAGGTAATTTTAAAAAAAAGGTATGTTCAGAAAATTGATGCAAGGTTATAAAATAGCTGTTGCTTTTGCCAGAAACTTAGTAATGTGCTTGAAGCTATCGTTCATAGCTGCAGATGACCAAAGAACTTCTGACGAAGGATAATTGATCTTAAACGTTAACTTTGTTTCTCTCCACAGATGCTGCCTGACTTACTGAGTATTTCCAGCATTTCCGGTTTTTATTTCAGATTTCCTGTATGTGCTTTTTGCTTCTGTCAAAGACAATGTCTTTGGCATCCTCGATGTTTAACTGGAGGAAATTTATGCTTATCTGGGACTGGGATATGGGACAAGCAAGCTGACAACACTGAGGCAGTTGAGTGGTCAATCGAAGTTGTGGTGAGGGAGACCTGGGCATCGACAGTATATGCGAGAACCTGATGTTCTGTCTTCAGATGATGGTGCCAAGGGGCAAAGTGGGGGAGTCAAGAACAGATCCTGGGGGGGATACAGAAGTAACAGTGCAGGGGTGAGAAAAGATGCCACTGCAAGAGATTCTCTGGCTCCGACTAGATAGCTAAGAATTTAACCAGGTAAGGGCAGTTGGCTCAGCTGGGCAATGGAGGAGAGGCATTGTAGAATGAAGGTGCAGCTTTGTCTGAGTGCAACAAGGCTGAGTGCTTAACTCTGGGAATTTGATGAGTGAGGAAATTTGGTACAGTGAGGGGGGAGGAGCTGTTTGGTCTTTTACAAAAAAAGGAGTGGTTTGAGAGGGAGCCAAAGACACCAAGACCTGAGAAATGGAGCCCAGAGTTGTGAATTAGGTGAGCAGGTAGGTGATTGGCAAAACAAAAACAAAAATACCTGGAAAAACTCAGCAGGTCTGGCAGCATCTGCGGAGAGGAGCACAGTTAACGTTTCGAATCTGAATGACCCTTCAACAGAACTAAGAAAAAATAGAAGTGAGGTGAAATATAAGCTGGTTTAAGGGGGTGGGACAAGTAGAGCTGGATAGAGGGCCAGTGATAGGTGGAGATAACCAAAAGATGTCACAGACAAAAGGACAAAAGAGGTGTTGAGGGTGGTGATATTATCTAAGGAATGTGCTAATTAAGGGTAGAAAGCAGGACAAGCAAGGTACAGATAGCCCTAGTGGAGGTGGGGTGGGATGAAGGAATCGAAAAAGGCGAAAAGGTAGAGATAAAACAATGGATGGAAATACATTTAAAAATAATGGAAGTAGGTGGGAAAAGAAAAATCTATATAAATTATTGGGGAAAAAAGGGAGGGATCGGAAAGGGGGTGGGGATGGAGGAGAGAGTTCATGATCTAAAATTGTTGAACTCAATATTCAGTCCGGAAGGCTGTAAAGTGCCTAGTCGGAAGATGAGGTGCTGTTCCTCCAGTTTGCGTTGAGCTTCACTGGAACAATGCAGCAGGCCAAGGACGGACATGTGGGCATGAGAGCAGGGTGGAGTGTTAAAATGGCAAGCGACAGAGGTCTGGGTAATGCTTGCGGACAGACCAAAGGTGTTCTGCAAAGTGGTCACCCAGTCTGCGTTTGGTCTCTCCAATGTAGAGGAAACCGCATTGGGAGCAACGAATGCAGTGGACTAAATTGAGGGAAGTGCAAGTGAAATGCTGCTTCACTTGAAAGGAGTGTTTGGGCCCTTGGACAGTGAGGAGAGGGGAAGTAAAGGGGTAGGTGTTGCACCTTCTGCAGTTGCATGGGAAGGTGCCATGGGAGGGGGTTGAGGTGTAGGGGGTGATGGAGGTGTGGACCAGGGTGTCCCGGAGGGAACGATCCCTGCGGAATGCTGCCGGGGGGGGGTGAAGGGAAGATGTGTTTGGTGGTGGCATCATGCTGGAGTTGGCGGAAATAGCGGAGGATGATCCTTCGAATGCGGAGGCTGGTGGGGTGATAAGTGAAGACGAGGGGGACCCTATCATGTTTCTGGGAGGGAGAGGAAGGTGTGAGGGCGGATGCGCGGGAGATGGGCCGGACACGGTTGAGGGCACTGTCAACCACCGTGGGTGGAAAACCTTGGTTAAGGAAGAAGGAAGACATGTCAGAGGAATTGTTTTTGAAAGTGGCATCATCAGAACAGATGCGACGGAGGCGAAGGAACTGAGAGAATGGGATGGAGTCCTTACAGGAAGCAGCTGTGAGGAGCTGTAGTCGAGGTAGCTGTGGGAGTCGGTAGGCTTGTAATGGATATTAGTGGACAGTCTATCACCAGAAATTGAGACAGAGAGGTCAAGGAAGGGAAGGGAAGTGTCAGAGATGGACCATGTGAAAATGATGGAGGGGTGGAAATTGGAAGCAAAACTCCTCCATCACCCCCTACACCTCAACCGCCTCCCACGGCACCTTCCCATGCAACTGCAGAAGGTGCAACACCTGCCCCTTTACTTCCCCTCTCCTCACCGTCCAAGGGCCCAAACACTCCTTTCAAGTGAAGCAGCATTTCACTTGCACTTCCCTCAATTTAGTCTACTGCATTCGTTGCTCCCAATGCGGTTTCCTCTACATTGGAGAGACCAAATGCAGACTGGGTGACTGCTTTGCAGAACACCTTCAGTCTGTCCACAAGCATTACCCAGACCTCCCTGTCACTTGCCATTTCAACACACCACCCTGCTCTCATGCCCACACGTACGTCCTTGGCCTGCTGTATTGTTCCAGTGAAGCCCAACGTAAACTGGAGGAACAGCACCTCATCTTCCGACTAGGCACTTTACAGCCTTCCGGACTGAATATTGAGTTCAACAATTTTAGATCATGAACTCTCTCCTCCATCCCCACCCCCTTTCCGATCCCCCCCTTTTTTTCCCAATAATTTATATAGATTTTTATTTTCCCACCTATTTCCATTATTTTTAAATGTATTTCCATCCATTGTTTTATCTCTACCTTTTAGCCTTTTTCGATTCCTTCACCCCACCCCCACTAGGGCTATCTGTACCTTGCTTGTCTTGCTTTCTACCCTTAATTAGTACATTCCTTAGATAATATCACCAACTTCAACACCTCTTTTGTCCTTTTGTCTGTGACATCTTTTGGTTATCTCCACCTATCACTGGCCCTCTATCCAGCTCTACTTGTCCCACCCCCTCTTAAACCAGCTTATACTTCACCTCACTTCTATTTTTTCTTAGTTCTGTTGAAGGGTCATTTGGACTCGAAACGTTAACTGTGTTCCTTTCCACAGATGCTGCCAGACCTGCTGAGTTTTTCCAGGTATTTTTGTTTTTGTTTTGGATTTCTAGCATCTGCAGTTTTTTGCTTTTATCTTAGGTGATTGGCAAGTCAGGTTTCTTTTCTCTAACCTAGGACAGTAGTGGGAGTTGTAGCCAGTGGTGGAGGGAGTGAATGTTTAAGGCTTAATCTTAAACAATCAATCACTAGGAAAAAAGTACTGGGAAAACAAATGGGACAAAAGGCTGACAAGCCCCTTTGCACCTGATGGCCTGCATCCTGGGTCTTAAAAGAAGTGGCTACAGAGATAATGGATGCAGCGGTTGTAATTAACCAAATTTTTCTACATTCTGGAAAGGTCCTAGCAGATTGGAAAACCACAAACGTAATAGCTCTATTCAGAAAAGGAGAGAGACAGAAAGCAGGATTAGCTGATGATTGGCATTGGGAAAATGCAAGAATCCATTATTAAGGAGGTAGTCACGGGACATTTAGAAAACCATAATACAAACAGGCAGAGTCAAAAATGGTTTTGTAAAAGGGAAATTGTATTTGACAAATTTATTAGGGTTCTTTGAGGATGTAACAAGTAGGGTGTTAAAGGGGTATCAGCAGATGTAGTGTATTTGGATTTCCAAAGGTATTCAATAAGTTGCCGCATAGAAGGTTACTACACAAGGTGTTGGGGGTGTTGTATTAGCATGGATGGAGGATTGGCTAACTAACAGGAAAATGAGTCAGGATAAATGGATCATTTTCAGGTTGGGAAACTGTAAAGAGTGGAGTGCCACAGGGATCAGTGCTGAGACCTCAATTATGTACAATCTATATATTGATGATTTAGATGAATTGAAACCAATTGTATTACAGCCAAATATGCTGACGATACAATGATAGGTAAGGAAGATGGTTGGGAGGTTAAAAAGAGTCTACAAAGGGATATAAGTAGTCGTTTGGTAGTACAGAACTTGAGTATTGCTGAAAAAAGAGACATGTCTAAGCTTTTCGTCTTGCACTCATCAGGACATTCGCAAGAATGCCAATATAAGGGGGAAAACAACAATTTATACTGTATGTGAAGAATGTGCTGATTGGTTGGCAAATGGTGTTGCCATGGAGAATGCATCATTGATGGTGACTAACAATTAACTGCCAAGCGTTGTTTGAAATTTAAACCAGGCAGCTCAACCCTGATTGGTCAAGGCATTGCCTTGAGGAATGAGTCAGTGAATGGCTGTCACTTATTTTGTTTAGCTGCAATAGGCACAATGTATGAACATGTTCTTTCTGTCTGCAAAGAACAGGGCCCTGTGTATTGATATATGTAGCTTCCAGTACACGCAAATACACCACACTGTGAGCCCGACTGACAATCTTAAATTGGTTGTCAGCGTAATTCTTAGCACATTGAGGATTATTTAGCAAATGTTGTCCAATGTGCTAAGAATGTCTCTTTTTTTCAGCAATCTCAGGATATAGATAAGTTAAGTGACTGGGTAAAACTTTGGCAGGTGGAGTATAATGTGAAAAAAATGTGAGGTTTGGCAGGAAGAATAGAAAAGCAGAATATTTCAATAGAGAGAGATACTGCAGATTGCTGTGGTACAGAGGGATCTGGGTGTCCCTGTACATGAATCATAAAAAGTTAGTATGTAGATACAGGAAGTAATTAGGAAAGCAAATGGAATGTTGGCCTTTATTGCAAGGGGGATGGAATGTATAAGTAGGGAAATGTGCTAAAACTGTTGGTGAGGCCACAACTAGAATACTGTGTACAATTTTGGTCTCCTTGTTAGGGAGGGATATACTTGCATTGGAAGCAGTTCAGTGAAGGGCCACTAGGCTGATTCCTGGGATGATGGCGTCATCTGATGTGGAAAGGCTGAACAAGTTAGGCCTATACTCATTGGAGTTTAGAAGAATGAAAGGTGATCTTATTGAGACATAAGATCCTGAGGGGGGGCTTGATAGGTTAGATGCAGCTAGAATGTTTCACCTCGTGGGGGAATCTAGAGCTTGGAAGCAGAGCTTAAAAATAAAGGGTCTTCAATTTAAGACTGAGATGAAGAGGAGTTTCTTCTCGCAGAGGGTCATTGGTCTTTGGAATTCTCTTCCCCTGAGACCAGTGGAGGCTGGGTCATTGAATATATTAAAGGGTAAGCTGGACAGATTTCTGATCTACAAAGGAGTCAATGGTTATGCAGAGGGAGGTGGCAGGCGGAAAAGTAGAATTAAGGCCACAATCAGATCAGCCATGGTCTCATTGGATGGTGGAGTAGGCTTGATGGGCTGAATGGCCTATGCCTGTTTCTACTTATGATTTTAGGATGGTGTGATCAACCACGTGAAAGGCTGCAGATAGGCTGAGAAAAATGAGAAGGGATAGAGCATTATGGTCACAATCACAACCATAGACTGATCAGTGCTGTTTTGGCATGGGAAAATTCTGATTGGAAACAAGTTGAGGAAATATCACATTACATTTTTAAATTGTTGATGCTAGCCTGATATTACTAGAAGAAATTGCAAAACTGCATATTTTGTTAGTTTCGTATCAAGGAGGTGCAAGTTAAGTCTGTTAGTGACATAAACTGTACTGATTTCTGCTACTGCCTACTTTCTACTTGCAATAAACCAGATTTTAATATATAAATGCGGTCAAACAGGTTCATACTCATACAGCGAGCAGATGTCAATGTAATGAAATGATGCATAGCAAGGGTCTTGTTTCAGCAACATCTTATTTACTCTTAATTCTATTAGGTCAGATGGACAAGATTTTCCAGAAGGAAAAAAAAGTATCAGATGGGATATTATCTGCAACACTGTTGAAAAAACAGTGGAGTCTGGAAACAAAGACAAAATAATTCAGAGCATAATGGTCAAAGGAACTTGGGACAAATCAATAGTTTTGGGATACTTATGAAAGCCTTCAAAAGGTTATAGTGGATGATGAAATTTGGTTCTTGTGCTTCAAATTTTAAAAATGTTAAATATCAATATACATTTAACACAAGCTCTAAACTTAGAAGGATCTTAAATGGATTTAATACTTCAAAAATATTACCTTAGAATGCTTTAGTTCCAATTCTGCCAATTCTACAAGATTTTTTCGAAATGCTGAAACTCTTCGAGTTTTGAAGTCTATAAGCTCTAGGAACAAAGTTTAATCATCAAGGCTACATGATCTCAAGGAAGACAGATACATCTTTAATCATCAAGACAACAAGTGACAGATGCTCAAATACATACTCCATTCATGATTTAATTAGAAGATTAGTCCAATCACTCCTAAGTAATCTGCAGATACAATCATTATGTCAGTCAATAAAGGCACCATGGGCTGGATTTTACCAGCCCTCTGGGGGCAGTCTGGGGTGTGGGAGAGAGGGGGAAGGCGACATAAAATGGCAAGGGAAGGTGTGAGGTGGGAGTGGGGGGGCACTGCTCGTCATCTTCCTGCTGCCATGCCATTTTAACAGCGCTGGAGCAGGCGCAGGCTGGCCTTCCTGCCCAGAGGCCGTGAGCCACGAAAGTGGTCATTTTTTCTTGACACTGCTGGCATTTTAGCAGCACCATTTGGGCCCTTGACCACATTGGGAGGCTGCCTAGTGAACCCTGGTGGCCTCCCTGCTGGCTTGGGGCGGGGGCGGAGTGGGTGTGCCTCCTATTCAGGCATTGTAGCCCCTTAGACAGCAATAGATGCCCCCATGGCAAACCACCAAAGGCCTCATCAACCACTCCTTAGCTTCTAGCTTTATGCTGCTCCACTAAATCGATAGCCCAGAGAATGAGATTGAGAACTCTCTCTTCTCAGGAGTAGCCCAACAACATGAAGATTTTGCTTACAAATGTAATTCTGAAATTTAAATGACAGGAAAACATTTACCTTGTTTTGCTGACTCTGAAAGTTTCTCAAATTTCTGACAACATAACTGCTGATTGGTCTCAGCTTGAAGCACATCTTTATTTTTAGCTCTTGATTTATCCAGCAGTTTGTTTGCATTTTCATAATCCACTAATGACCTTGCTCGTCTATAAAGGAGGTCCTATGTACAAAGTCAGGCAGCATGAATAATTTTATTTAAAATAGTGTATATGAAGTCCATAAAAATTACACAGGATTATACAGATTGAACTTATGCATATAACTCAGTTTTGAATGTCATCACTGTAACTGCTGTTTAATACTTTGCGTTAAGTAAAAGTCAAAGAAACTGCAAAGGCTATGGGCCCTAACAATCTTCCGGTAATAGTACTGAAGACTTGTGCTCCAGAACTTGCTGCGCCCTGAGCCATGCTGTTCCAGTACAGCTACAACACTGACATCTACCCAGCAATGTGGAAAATTGCCCAGGTATGTTCTGTGCTAAAAAAGCAGGACAAATCCAACCTGGCCAATTACTACCTTTTCAGTCCACTCTCAATCATCAGTAAAGTTAAGAAAAGGGTTAACAACAGTGCTATCAAGCGGCACTTGCACAGCAAAAGCCTGCTCGCTGTCCAGTTTGGATTCCGCCAGGGCCACTCAGCTCCTGACCTCATTTCAGCCTTGGTTCAAACATGGATAAAAGAACTGAACTCCCGATTGAGGTGAGAGTGACTGCCCTTGACACCAAGGAGCCCTAGCAAAACTGGAGTCAATGGGAATCAGCTGGAAAACACTCCGCTGGTTGGAGTCATACCTAGCACAAAAGGAAGATGGTTGTGGTTGTGGTTGTAGTCATCTCAGCTCCAGGACATCACTGCAGGAGTTCCTCAGTGTAGTGTCCTCAGCCCAACCATCTCCAGCTGCTTCATCAATGACCTTCCTTTCATCATGTCAGAAATGGGGATGTTCGCTGATGATTGCACAATGTTCAGCACCATTCGCGACTCCTCAGATACTAAAGCAGTTCATGTCCAAATGTAGCAAGACCTGGACAATATCCAGGCTTGGGCTGACAAGTGGCAAGTAGCATTCGCACCACACAAGTGCGCCAGGCAATGACCATCTCCAACAACAGAGAATCCAACCATCGCCCCTTGATGTTCAATGGCATTACCATCACTAAATCCCCCACTATCAACATCCTCGGGGTTACCATTGACCAGAAACTTAACTGGACTAGCCATATAAATACTGTGCCTCCAAGAGCAGATCAGAGGCTAGGAGTAGCGCGACGAGTAACTCACCTCATGATTCCCCAAAGCCTGTCCACCATCTACAAGGCACAAGTCAGGAGTGTGATGGAATACTCCCCACTTGCCTGGATGAGTGCAGCTCCCACAACACTCAGGGAGCTTGACACCATCCAGGACAAAGCAGCCCACTTGATTGGCACCACATACACAAACATTCACTCCCTCCACCACCGATGCACGTTAGCAGCAGTGTGTACCATCTACAAGATGCCCTGCAGGAATTCACCAAGGCTCCTTCGACAGCACCTTCCAAACGCATGACCACTACCATCTAGAAGGACAAGGGCAGCAGATAGATGGGAACATCATCACCTAGAAGTTCCCCTCCAAGTCACTCACTACCCTGACTTGGAAATATATTGCCATTCCTTCACTGTCGCTGGGTCAAAATCCTGCAACTCCCTTCCTAACAGCAATGTGGATGTACCACCCCACATGGACTGTAGCAGTTCAAGGCAGCAGCTCACCACCACCTTCTCAAGGGCAACTAGGGATGAGCAATAAATGCTGGCCCAGCCAGCGAAGCCCACATCCCGTGAATTAATTTAAAAAAAATTGACACTGCCTCCACCACAATCTCAGGCAGTGCATTCCAGATCTGAACCACTCGCTGTGTGAAAAAATTTTTGCTAATGGCGCCATTGGTTCTACTACCAATTACCTTAAACCTGTGCCCTCCAGTTCTCAATCCTTCCACCAATGTGACCTATCTGATCTATCCAGACCCCTCATAATTTTGAATACTTTTATCAAATCTCCTCTTAACGTTCTCTTCTCCAAGAAAAACAGTCCCTACTTCTTGAAACTTCCTATGTAATTGAAGTTCTTAATTGCTGACACTATTCTCACAAATCTTTTCTGCACCCTTTCAAATGCCTTCATTTCCTTCCTAAAGTGCGGTGCCCAGAACTGGACACAATACTCCAGTTTAGGCCAGTGTTTTATACAGGTTTAACATAACTTCCTTGCTTTTGTACTCTATGCCCCTGTTGAAGAAGTCCAGGATGCCATATGCTTTATTAAACGCTCTCTCAGCCTGTCCGGCCACCTTCACTGATTCATGCACATATACGCCCAGATCCCTCTGCTCCTGCACCCCCTTTAGAATTATATTCTTGGTTTTATATGGTCTCTCTGCATTCTTCATACCAAAATGAATCACCTCACATTTCTCTGCACTAAATTTCATCTGTCTTTTTTGAACAAGGGTGCAACATATGATCATTAAAATAGGAGCAGGAGTACGCTATTTGGCTCCTTGAAACTGCTCTGCTATTCAATAAGATCATGGCTAATCTGATTGTAGCCTTAGCTCCACTTTCCTGGCTGCCCTCCATAACCTTTGCTCCCCTCTAGAACATTTGCAACTCCACAGTCCTCTGGCACCACCCCTGACTTTAAGGAAGATTGGAAAATGATGGCCAGTGCCTCTGCAATTTCCAGACTCACTTTCTTTAGTATCCTCGGATGCATCTCATCTAATCCTGGTGCCTTATCAACTAAGTACACACAGCCTATCTAATACCACCTCCTTATCAATTTTAAGCCCTTCATGTGTCTAAGCTATCTCCTCTTTCACCAAACCTGGGCAGCATCTTCTTCCTTGGTAAACACTGATGCAAAGTATGAATTTAATACTTCAGCCATGCCTCCTGCCTCCATGCGTAAATCCCCTTTTGGTCCCTGATCTGCCCCACTCCTTTTACCACCCTTTTACTATTCATATGCCTATAGAAGACTTTTGGATTCCTTCTATGTTAATTACCAGTCTCCCCTCACACTCTCTCTTTGCTTCTCATTTGTTTTTTTTTCAATTCCCCTCTGAGCCTTCTGGTTTTCAATTGTATTATCCACCTGGCATCTGTCATAAGCACAATTTTTCTGTTTCATCTTAATCTCTATTTCTTTCATCATCCAGGGAGCTCTGGATTTGTTTGCCCTACATTTCCCCTCTGTTACTGCACTTGAGCTCTCTCTTTAAAGGTAGCGCATTGTTGAGTTACAGCTTTGCCTGCTAATCGTTGATTGCAATTTATCTGGGCCAGATCCAATTCATAGCCCATCGAAGTTGGCTTTCCCACGGTTAACTATTCTTACTCTGGATTGCTCCTTGTCCTTTTCCATTGCCAACCTAAACTTTATGACAGTAGGCATTGTCACCGAAATGTTCCCCTACTAACACTATTGGCACAAAAGCAAAATACTGCAGCTGCTGGAAATCTGAAAGAAAGAAAAGAAAATGCTGGGAACACTCGCAGGTCAGGTAGCATCAATGGAAAGACTTAACGGAGTTAAATTTTCAGGTCTGAAAGGTTAACTCTTTCTCCACAGATGCTGCCTGACCTACTGAGTATTTCCTGATATCTTGGCCCATCTAGTAACAAACTCAAATAATTTGCTTTCTAACATGTAGCTTTCCTCCAAAGCTGCCAAGGCACTCTTTTAGAAATCATTCTGGTATTCATACAGATTTTTCCTATCTTGGTTCAAAGCATTATAATACATCTTATCAGTGAGTAGAACATTTTACCAAAAACAAATTTGACAACCTTCCCACTGTTTATGATCCTTGGTGCCTATTTTTGTTTGCCCTTACAATCTTGGCATTGTACTTTTCTTTCCTATGGCAGGAGGCTCTGAGTAGTCTGACTGATGTAATCTTAGGGGATTGACGTGACCCTTGTATGTCTTTGGCTGTGGGCCACTTCCCTTTTAAGAAAGTAGTGAACGTGAATGCACTTTGTAAGCCACTATATGGAATGCAATTGAGATTACAGAAAACATTCCTTAATCGGGGTGAAGCAGGTGTTGAAATAGGATACACACGTATTCTAAGCAGTTGGGTAATTAAAATGCTGCATGTCTAGTTGGGAGTAAAGCTCACATGCAGGAGAAGAAATGAGGTGTAGCACTGCCTTCCACTGGGCTTGAATTATGCCTTTCATGGGCCTCCTTCCCTCAGGGCTAAAATGCCAGGTCCTCCTTACCAGATTAGACAATTAAACCTCAATTTAAGCGTCTTCAGGCACAATGTCGCGCCAAATTTGTAGACACAAAATAGGCACCTAGATCTTCTGAAACCAACTTCTAGCTGCACCAGATTTTCTGCTCCCCCGCAAGCAGTCACCATGTATGGGTTCCAGTAATGTCGGGTACCAGCCATTAACATATAATGAAGGTGCACCAAAGAAAATTGGGGTGTTCGACATTTCACATCACACTGACATTAGGAGCAAGAATCCTGACTGACTTTCCTTTAAAACACATTAAGTGCATTGAAACATGCCGCTAAAGGAGATTTTAAAAATATAAAATACAATTTAACACAATTTGCCAAAGGCCTATTGTAGTACCAATATTCTTTCCTTGGCTGAAAGCGGTTAACATGGCACCAAGCAGATATCTGGGCTAAGGGGTGTACGGGTGGATTTTAACCTTCCTTGCCCACCGAAACCAAGCAGGCGGGCAATTAAAATGCTCTAGGTTACTTACCAACTGGAAAACCTCCAACATCCTCATGTTCCTCATTTTAATAGACACTATGCCACCCACCCAGAGCTGGCAGACTCCTAAATCATATCTGCTAATTGCAGTCTGATGATGTCATTAAGCCCAACAACGATTCTAACTTCAGCTTTCCCGCCAGTTGGAGGCCAGCATTGAGAAGGTTCCGAAAGTTGAAAGATGCCAACTTATACTCAATATGGCATCTTTGACATAATGCAATGTCCCAAGGCACTTCACAAGAGCATAATAAAACAAAATATGACACTGAGCAACATAAGGAGATATTGTCAGATGGCCAAAAGCTTGGTCAAAGAAGTAGGTTTTAAGGAGTATTTAAAGGAGGAAAGTGAGGTAGGGAGGTGAGGGGGGGGGGGGGGGGTGGGATAAATTATATAACTTGGGTCCTAGGCAACTGAAGGCACGGTCCCCAGTGGTGGAATAATTATAATTGGGAATGCACAAGAGGCCAGAATTAGAGGGAAGTAGATTGTAAAGAACATATCTTTTTATTTCTGTTGGACTGTGGATTAAAATTACAATGGGTACTGTTTGAAAGACATGTCTACTGGAACAGAGTAAGGAATATATACAATGTTGCTGTCCTGGAACAGAGTGTGCCAATAAAGACAGGATGGTGCTGAGGAGGAGTCTGGTCTAACGGGGAACTGCCTGGCAACATTTAATTGGTTCCTAACCAGGTGACCAGGGCTTGTGCGAGAGCAGTGCAGCAGAAAAGCTCCTAGCCTGAAAAGAGAAAAGACCTAAAACCTTTCTCCCGTGTGTTAAGATTCCAGTAATTCTACAATAATAGCTAGTTGGTTTTGTTTTTTTCCCTCATGTCTCTATAACCGCTCTCTCTCTGAAAAACCCCTGTCAAGAGGCAAAGGGGAAAATTACTGTTAGAGACATTGAAAGGCAAGTGCTCAACCAGTGAACTAAATACTGAAAGTACTGGAAGATCACTTTGTGTCATCCACAAGAATTGAAAGGAATTTTGAAGACATCGATCAAAATCAACCCATCGAATCCTGTACTCCAGAATTGGTGCTATTGAACTGTTTTATCCCACCCTCAAAACCATAATTTTGTGTGCCTTATATGTGTTTGTGTATAAGGATTTAAGAAGAGTTTAGGTTATAGAGTTAGAAATTAGCAGTTCATATTTCTTTCTTTTTCCACTGGTTGAAGACAATTTGTTCAACAAACAGTTATATACTCATTAAGTTTACAAACCTGTTGCTCGTATTGTTAACCTAAATTAACCAATTGGTTGTTTGATCAAACTGTTCACATTTGTCGCAGCTTAGGGAGCAGTGAGCCTTGATATTGCAATGCGCTATCCCCAGTGAGTTGTGACAAAGTTATCTTGGTGGGTTGTAAGGCTGGAGGAAATTACAGAAATGGGGGGTGGCAAGGACATGGAAGGATTTGAAAACAAGGATGAGAATTTTAATGTCAAGATGTTACTTGCCAGCAGCCAATGTAGGTAGCGAGCACAGAGGTGATAGGGGAATGGGACTTAGCTGCCTGTGTCTTAACATGCACCAAGTTTTGGATGACCTCAAGTTTACAGAGGGTAGAACGGGGAGAGCAACCAGGGAGTGCCATGGAATAGTCTATTCTAGAGGCAACAAAGGCATGAATGAGGTTTTTAGCAGATGAGCTGAGACAGGGGCACAGTTACGGAAGTAGAAATACGCAGTCTTAGTGATGGCATGAATAGTGATGGAAGCTCATCTCAGGGTCAAATGTAACTCAAAAGCTGCAAATGGACTGTTGCCAGGGAGAGGAATGGAGTCGGTGCTGAACGAACAGAATTTGGAGTGAGGACCAAAAACGATGGCTTCAATCTTCCAATATTTAATTGGGGGTAAATTTCTGCCCATCCAGTAATGGCTGTCGAATAAGCAATTTGATAATTTAGCAACAGTGGAGGAGTCAAGAGAGGTGGTGGCAAGGTACAGCTGGGTGTCATGAGCATTCATGTCAAACTTAATGCTGTGCCCTTGGATGATGTCACCAAGGAGCAGCATGTAGATGAGAAATAGGGGGGGCTAAGGGTTGATCCCAGGGGGAAGATCACAGGTAATGGCAGGAAGAGGAGCCATTGCAAGTGCTTCTCCAGCCACGATTGGATAGATAAGAATGGAATCACTTGAGAGCCTTCCCACCTAGCTGGTGACAGTGGAGAGGCACTTGAGGACAATGGTGTGGTGAACTATGTCAAAGGCTACAGACAGGTAGAGAAGGATGAGGAGGGAAAGTTTACCTTTGTCACAGTGACACTGGAAGTCATTTGTGACCTTGATAAGAGCTGTTCTGGTACTGAGGCAGGGACGGAATCCTGATTGGAAGGTTTCAAACATGGAGTACTGGGGAAGATAGGAACAGACTTGGGAGGCAAAAACATGTTCAAGGACCTTTGAGTGGAAAGGGAGATTGGAAATGGGACAGTGCTTTGCAAGGACTGTGGGGGTCAAGGATTATTTCTTTTTGAGGAGAGGGGTGATGACGTCAGACTTAAAGAGGAAAAGAGGGACACAACACCTGAAGAGAGCTCTGTTTAAAATATCACCTAACATGCAGCTCTGGAGGGGATTTTTGGTGGTTAGGGGGATTAGGATCGAGGGAACAGAAGATAGGTCTCATTGTCAAGACAAGCTCAAAGAGGGTATAATGGAGATAGAAGAAAAACTAGAGAAAATATGCGAGTTCAGTGCTAGAGCAGCAGGGAGCATCAAAGGAAGTTGACCAGTGAGAGGAATGCAGCAGAGGCAGTTATCAGATTGTCTCAATCTTAGTGACTAAGAAGTCAACTTGTTGTTGGATATGAGGGTGGAGGGATAGAGTAGAGAGGTTTAAGAAGATGGTTTGCAATAGAGAAAAGAAGCCAGGGGGTTATCTTTGCATTCCAGGGTTATCCTGGGGGAATGACCAAGGTGAGAGGGTGTAACGGCTTCCTTGGGACTAGGACCTCAGAGTTGGAGGTGAGGGTGCGACTGAGTAAATAAGTAACTTAAGAAATGTTGCAGGAAATGGAAGACCAAAGGTTGGATAGTTGGGATTTTGAACGTGCAGTTGTAAGTGAATTGTTGTTTTCCAGGTATGGATACAGGAGAGGGTAGGGTTAGAGCGTGGAAGGGATATGTGGCTGGTGAGTGATATAAGGAAGTGATCTGAAATGGCTTCATCTGTAATTGATATGATGGGGCCAGCAAGACCAGGTGAGATGGCAAGGTCAAGAGGGGGCTGTGAAAAGGAGTTTACAGCCTCCAGATAACTTTATTTGTTTTTCTTTGCGAGGCCAGAATGGTGCCACATTCCAGAGACCAGCAATTGCTTCCTACCAATTCCAAGCAGGAAATGGCACCTTAAAGATGCTTTGTGGTTAAAGTCATTGTGGTCTCATACTACTGTGGGTGTTCAGGAGGTTAATGTTGAATTTGTGTTGCAATGAAATGCATGCTTTAAATTGGTAAAAAAGCACAGCTGTCCCCAGTTGGGGAATGATTAGGGAATCATTGTAAGAGTACATAAACCAGTGTACATACTCAGTGTCTGGGGAGGTGTCAGCTGTGGCTCAGTTCATAGCACCCTCGCCTTTGAATCAGAAGGTTGTGGGTTCATGTCCCACTCCCGGAAACCAAGAACTGTGAATGTACTCAAAAGAGTTACAATCTGTGACTGTTGATAACTCGAAAGAGAAAGAGTTACTCAGTGTCTGGAAGGAACTAGAGTCTGTGACTTGGCTTTGCTGTCTTGGAAATAAACCTGTTTTAAGGTACAAGCTAGTTTCACTCATTCTTCTTCAACATACAATTATTAGAATTAACACAGGAAACTAACTAAAATGAGTGGTTTCCCACCAAATCCCCACTGGCAGTTAAAATTAGTCTTTCTCCCTTTGAATCTGTGATCATCCTGGTCTGTGCCACTCACTGGTTAAACCCAAAAAAATTAAGGAAACAGCCAAAAAATATCAGAAAATACCAAATTTTATTTAAAGAAAGTAACTGGTTAAAAAATAATTTACCTTACCAGCTTGCGATTCCCTTAAGTAATACCTCAAAAGATCAGAAAGTTTCAGGTCTTCATCTGCTGACACTCGTGCCTCTATTTTCTGGAAATGAAATGCAAGAAATCAAAAAGAAAATGTTAGCAACCTCTGCATGTTGGGTCAGAGAAGCTTGAACCAAACCATTTATTATCAAAATCACTAGCCTATATTTTTCAAAAATTTTTATATAACATAATAGTTTATCTAAACTGAATGCTTAAAACATGTTCATGCATACCTGCCAAATAGGTAATTGTAGCTAATCTTTTGTACCCATTTCTAATAAATGGGTAACTACACAAATGCTTACCTTGACTTTTTGGATACAGATAATTTACAAATATCCTGAAACCTCCTGCAATAAAATACTAAGTTTTCAAATATTGTATATTTTCAAAGAAACACAAAAAACACACTTTTCAATTCACTGCATTCTTCACAATGGAAAAAGAGATATCTGGTTATAATTTTAGCACAGAATGTTACTTATTTGAAGAATCAAGCAGAACATGATTACATAATAAATTATTCCTTGTAACAGCCAAGGTAAAAAAATTACTATAAGCAAAAATGGCAAAGCAGCAAATGTAACTGCAAATAAATGTAATTGATTTTTTTAACTAATATACTAGTTTAAGTTAGAGATACACAAGCTATGATATAAAGGGGAAATTATAGAAATTATAGTATAGAAGGAGACTATCACACCTATCTCCTTCAATTGTATTTTCCTCCAACTTTCCCTCTATATGTATCAATCAGTCCACCATGTTCAGACAATTACTCCTACGGGTTTGTAGCCAAGACTCATGAATGCAGAAACTTCACTATAAACCATATCGAAATAAATTTAATGACCGATCACAGCCTGATATCACAAGCAGTTTATATCCACACATTGAACACTGGTAGTTTGTAGGTTAACATCTATAATTCCCAATAAAGTAAGGTCCCAGAGCCAGCAGGAAGTCAAAGGGAAGATTGCCCAGCTCTGCACTCAAAATGCACACTAGAGCCACATGGGAAATTGTGCAACTTTAGAATGTGATTTTCTGTCCATTAAAACAGGCCTGTCTAGAAAATTTATTCTTTACTTTGGTGTCGCTTCTTGGCACCTTCTCCTTCTTTGAACATCTCAATCTGCTCAACTTCTTTAAAATGCTCATTGACTTTCGAAGTTTTTCACCAAGCTATCCTTCTTTGTTTCCCCCCCTCAGCCTATGCAATGAGTAATTATTTCTCCTCACTAATTTCAACCTCCTTCTCAACTCGCTCTCCTGCAAATTAACACACACTCTTATTCTCCCTAAACTACTTCCTTTAGATAACTCCTAACCAAATCCACTGTCACACCCTAGATCTTGCTCTCTGTGCTTCCATGGTCTGATCATCAACAAGGCCATCTTCAACCACTTTCTATAACCACATCATCCACCAAACACGTCGGCCCACCCCCTTGGAGCAAAACTCCCAAATTATTTACAATTGTACTTTTGAACTCCCAATTGCTAAACTTTTGGCATTTGATTTACTGCAATACTTCTGCAGCCGTCAATTTGCTCTTCTACTACCTCACCTCTACCCTTGATGCCTTTGTCCCTATAAAAACTTTGCTTTCCTGATCTGGGTCATTCCCACTGCTAAGGGATCATCATCACTCCCTCAAGTTCAAGGGGTACAGACTTCAACATATCTAGCGCACAACTAGTTTAGCCGTCCAACACCAGATTTGGTTGGAGCACATCATGCGCTATTGGGCCTCACTTTCCACCAGCAAAATCACCCATGACTCCAGGATCATTTAGGAGTGTAAAGACAAAATTCATAATTTTTATACTATCATCGATCTCCTTAAACTTCTCTTCTCCCCCTCCACTCTCACCTTTCAACAAACATAAGTGGTTCAAGAACAGTTTTGTCACTCTGCTCCTCCCCTCTTTCCACCAAGCCAAATCACACCCAGCTTCCTCCCTGTCCTAGCTCTAAACTTCCACATTTTCTCTCCTATCGCCCCAAGTGCATTCGCCGAGCTCATCTTGTTCCACTTACTTCCCTCGATTCCTTTCCTACAAAAACTGTTGACCATCCAACTTCATTCCCTGGTCCCTATGCTAGGTGACATTGTAAATGATTCCCTCAATTCTGAGTTTGTTCCCCTCCCTTTCAAAGGTACCCCTCTTAAGACCCCTCTTGAAAACACCACCCCTCAATCTATCTGATCTTCCAAACCTTCATCCAACGATGAATTATCCCTCCTCGCTGCAGCTGTTGACACCATCCTCCTCCAAGACTGTCCTCTGTTGCATCAACTCAGTGGGGCTTCCCTCATTTTGATACATTCTTACTTATTGAATCATAGCCAAGACATCTCAAGCAATACCTCAGTATTCCCTTAAAGGTCTATCCTAGACACTGACTCCTCGTCTGCATGCTACTTCTCGGCATTGCCATTCAAAGACATGGGTTTAGCCTTTACATAAACACTGATGATACCTAGTTCTATCTACTCCCCTACCTTTCCCAACTCCAAAGTCTATGCTGTCAAACTATCCGACATCTAATTACAGACAAGCTGTAATTCTTTTCCAATTAAACATTGGAAGGCCAGAGCCATCACCTTCAGCCCTGACCACAAACTAATTCCATCTGTTTCTCCAGCCATTTTTGTCGGGCTGACCCAGGCTATTTTGCAAACTCAGAGCATCCCATATGATCTAGAGCTTAGAGTCTGACCCCATATCCTTCCCTACTCTCATCCTTGTAACTTTGCTGACCTCCTCCCTGATGGGAGCTCACCCTCAACTATTGCCATTTTCACCTCCAATCAATCAATTACTCCTAGTTAGCGTCCCTCCCTTCATGCTCCTAAACTTCAGCTCATCCAAACCCTGCTGTTATAAGCCTTACTCACCCATCACCCCTGATCTCACTAACCTACTTTGGCTCATAATCTCCCACACATTTAAAATTTTAATCCTTATGTTTCAATCCCTTCATGGTCTTGCCCACCCCCAGCTCTATAACTTCTACCAGCCCCAACACCACCCCAACCTCCCGCAAACTCTACATTCTTCCGACTCTGGCTTTTGCACATCCTCCTTTCCCCTCATCTCACCACTGATAGCCATGTCTTCAGCTACCCTGGCCCCACACTCTGGAGTTCCCTCCCTGACTCCCTCTTCCTCCATGTTTCCTCCTCAAAAACCCATTTCCTTCAATCAAGCTTTTGGTCACCCTTCATATGCTGAATAAGGTGGTAAAAGTCCTATGGCTTATGAACAAAGACCAATAAAGGAAAGTTCAGCTAAGTTTCAAAATTTGGGAAGTTAGTCAAACTAGATGCATGCAAGTCAAAATTGACATACCCTTGTTTTTTCAAATAACTCTGATATCTTCAAGAAAAATCTGAAACAAAATTATGAACATATTACTAAACTGTAAAGTCTTTTTCCAAAAATATGGTAATTAATGAGAAAAGCAAATTTATTAAATTGATCATTCAAACAAATGTACTTTATAAGTTACCATTCAAAACTAAGGAAAATCGTGTGGTTCATAGGGTCAAACTATTGTCTCAACACTTTCCGGACTTGGGTTTGAACGATGAGTCTGCTCTTAATGATGCCTCTAGGAGCCCTAAGTGAAATAATTTTGGCTAGTCTTAATCCAATGGATAAAAATTCATACCACAATATTGTTCGTAACATGGCCGTTGTTGGAAGCAGGAATGTTACACAGTGCAGTAGGGATACTTCAGAGTTTGAACCATTGCTTAATGCTGGACAGAGTAGGAAATTCTGTGCTAGAACTGATTCAGAAGTGTGATACAAACATTGGTAAAAGTGGAAAGAATATTCCATTTCTCTGTCACCGGATGGAAGAGCAGTTTAACTCAAAAGCATCACATTCAAAATTAGTAAATACAGCATAGTACATTTTAGTGCAAACAAATAAACTTGATAAAAAAACCAATTCATAGGCTTATTTTTGGAAATGTTAATCTCTGATTGGCTATATTTGCAATATATTAATTGCATTTACTAAATAGAGTCCTGTTTATTCATCTAGCTTTCAATCGGCACCATCATCGCAAAAAAAAAGGTTGTCTGTCTCAATGACTGGTTACACTTAACAATTTTGTCTGGATATACCACAAAACAAAATTGCATCATACTTGCTAAAACCCATGCATTTTAATTCTCTCTAAATCTTCACTATCACTTGTTTCTGTGGTACTGTGGATGCATTGAAAAAATGAAGGTCTTTATTGGTGCTTTTGATGTACATTTCAACAATAATTGCAGACATGAAAGAATAAACTTTTCAGTTTACACTCCTGTGACTCATGTAACAGTATTGATCTGCAATGATGGCTTTGCAATGGCTCTCTTGGGGGAAGATTCCTTCTGTGCATTATGTAATAAACTTGTTCTCTAGAATTTATGACTTTATGATTTAATTACACATATGCACAGAGGAAATCTTGCCCTTTAGCTTGTAATTGCTTAGTTCAACTGACTGAGGCTATAATTGTTATAACAGAAAATGTGTAATTTTCTAGAGGCCACTATAATCCAATTGAGCTTAACTGAGTGGCCTGTTCCTAACTTATATATCCATATGTAACCTCTAATATGAATGCTGAATATGCATGTCTGTACTGTAACTGATGAAAATATAGATTGCAAAACAAAAATAACAAAATATCAAAGTCAATGTCTAGTTTGTGCAAGCGCAAAGTCACACAATTTGTTTTGTCTCCCTGTTCTATGTCAAATGTTTAACGTTATTAATTGTTACTATGAATTACAATACTTTTCAGCAGTCTTAAGGGTCAGGAAACTACCTGCAAGCTAATCAGAAAAACATGAATTATACAAAACCCTGACATAAATAAATAACATAATAAAAGCTGGATTTTTTTTCTTTAGTTCAGCAGTTCACATTCTGGAACAGTGGAAAACTCCACAACATGAAGCATACATTATATACTGCAATTGACACAATAGTATCAAAAATGGCGCAAAATAACTAAACCATTGAATTCATTGTGCCTGTAACCCGGACAACGTTTTACAGAATGAGAAGACAATATTTCTTCAGGATAAATAACCAAGAAAGATGATTAACCCATCACAGATTTAAATCATAATGGCCTGAATTTTCCTGTTGGCGATTTGGGGGCGGGACCCGCTCACCGACAGGAAAATGACGCGGGATGAAGTCGGGAGGAACCCTCGATGTCATCCCGGTCCCTTTAAATTTTTAGGAAGGTGGGCAGACAGCAAAATCAGCTGTCCACCCGCCGACCTGTCAATGGCCAATTAAGGCCATTGACAGACTAATTAAGATAATTAAAGACCTGCCCGTCCAGCCTTAAGGCCGGCGGGCAGGCCAGGAGCCCCAGTGGACTTCTGATAAAGCATGAAATCTCAACCACTGGCGGGATGAGGTTTCATGTCAGTTTTTAAAAAGTTTAATAAAGTTTGTGTCATTTTTGTTAACATGTCCCATCTCGTATGACATTGTCACAAGGGGGACATGTTAATAAATTTTTAATTTTTCTATTTTTTGACTTTTCTTACCTGTCAGTATTCTCCCTGAGACAGGACTTTCGCACTTTGACAGATGGGGAATCCCTCCCCCACTGCACAGGAAGCGCTATGCACTTCCTGTCGGGCAGGCCACTGGGTGGGCCTTAACTGGCCAGCCCACTCAAAATGGCGGCGGGCCCCATTTCAGTGGCGGGGGTCGGCTGTCCGCCCGCCACCGAGCCGGTGGGACTCACCCGCCATCCGAGGGCAAAATTCTGCCCAATGTTTAATATTCTGCAATAATACAAGAAAAATTAAGTGCTTTACATTTTTATTTGAATCTGGATAATTTCACTTTAGCATAAAGAATGCTAAAATGGCTTTAAAAAAAAGTACAATTGCAATACTGATGGAAAGCCTAGTCTAACTATGTTAAAAGTCAGAGGACAATTAGTCCTTTGAAAGATTTGCCAGGGTTTGTATGAAGATAAGATTTTCCGATGAACTGAACAGATTCTTTGCATCAGTTTTCCTTTCCGACATGATACCATGGTCCCAGTAGTACAGGCTAGGTGTGAGACTATAACTACGTCATTTTCACCAAGATTAATTGCTCTGTTGAACCCAATACCATTTACCCATGGTTTCTCAAGGAAATGGAGAAGTTAATAAGTCAGACCAAATGAGAAGGTTGCAGGTTGAGTAAGATAAGTTAAGCAAAAGAGCTTGTGTGTGGCACATGCTATTTAATGTGGACATGTGCAGTGACTGCCGGAAGATAGGAAACTCTTGGAATGTTCACACAATGCAGGAGTACCAATTAAAGGTAGCAGTCAATAATTGGTTAAAGATGCATAATCAATAGGAGAAAGCAAATACATTTTTAGGCTGTACTGCCAGGGCCACTTAATACAAAGAATCATATATTTAGGCAAGGTAAGGCTCTGACAGGTTATTGTAATCTGTGTCCAGCTTTGGTTGCTGCACATAGTGAAGGAACTCTGCTGAGTTGGTTAAACGGACAATATTAAATCTTAGACCCCATCACAACTTTCAGATTTTTACATGATTCAACAGCAAGGTCACTCATAAGTTGCATACCCTATAATGCACCTTATGCTGATCAGAACCGAGTTAAAATGACAGCATGACCCTGGGACCATATTACCAGCTACTGTACTGTCGAATGTGCTGCCCTACGCATACAACTGTTCAAGAAGGGGGGCTGAAAAACATTATTGAGATGAGGCATGACCTCAAACCAACAAGCTTGTTTAATTTACAAAAAAAACCGAACAGCATACAGCATTAACAATTTTTTCTCATTTTTGGTTATGGAAAGACAATACAGATGCCACCTTAGACCGGTTTGGTTTTGGTCACCATATTTCAGGAAGGGTGTGATCAGATTAGAGGGGATACAGAGAAGATTTAGGAGGATGTTGCCAGTGAAGGAGAGTTTTAGCTATGAGGAAAGATTGGATAGGCTGGGGCTCTTGTCTTTGAAACAGAGGAGATTGTGCAGGGATTTAAATGAGGTGTATAAAATTATGAGTTGCCCAATAAAGTGGATAGAAAGGACATATTTCCATCAACAGAACAATCAATAACCAGAAGGCATAGATTTAAAGTAATTGTTGAAGGATTAGAGAGTCGTTGAGAAGTTACTTTTTTCTCCCTACATAAAAAGGACGGTGAGGCAGAAACTCTCATGGCATTTAAAAGATATTTGGATATATACTCAAGATGCTGTAACCTACAGAACATGGAACAAAAGCTGGAAGGTAGAAGTAGCCTGGATAGCTCTTCTCAGCCACAGAGACATAACAGGCTGAAAGGCCCCTTTCTGTGCTGTAAATCTTTCTATGTTTCCATGCTATTGCTCTAGATGTAAACCCAGTTTTGAGTTAATCAAAAGAGAGCTTGTTTTGATGGGATGCGTGTGGGTGGAGTGTGTGTGGGTGGGGTGTATGACCAACAGAGAAGAAACAAACCCGGTGAGCTCCTTCTTTAAATAACATATCAGAAGTTCAACCATATTCAGCCATCAATTGGAGTTATCTTAAATAAAACGTCTTCCTTTTGTTGAGAACACAATACTTGCCCCATTCACTCTCCTAGCTGTGCAAATGAATGAAATGATGCTGGAAAAAATAATAAAGGTGCCACCTTAGACCTAGCTAGAACTATGAGCTATACTGCATTGAGTTCGGGTGTCACAAGGGAACTGCTTACAGCAGTAGCATGAAGTGCTTGAGACTTTGTGTTTATGAATTAACATTCCAAATTACTTGTGTAGAGACAAAATCCAAGTAGCTGACTTATTGTTGAGGAAAATGCTGCAAGTAGCCTTAGAAGTTAACCCATTCTTATTTATAACTAATGTTACAGAAATATTAGAAATTAAGAAAATCAGTGCAGGAAATATAGGTTAAATAAAAACCATTACAAGTCTGACTACAAGTATAGGGTCCAAGAATTGGGTTATTTACTTCGGAATAACAGTTGTAGAGGGAATTACAATTGAAGCTTTTAAAATTAAGGAACTGGATACAGTCTAGTTAAATAAGTCATTTGAAATGGATAGGGAAGGTAGGACTGGACGTTATGTCTATAAAAATCAATAGGCAGAATTAGATTAAATGACAGTCATCAGCCTCTGGTACAAACTGCTGAGACACATTGAGTATTGGTTGCTATTGCCCTGTACGAGAGAACCTGACATGGTCACAAGAGAAGGGTACGTTTCCCAATTAAGTTGCAGCTTAGTTGTGACTGTGATAAATCACACACAACCACAGGCTCCTGAAATTTAGCTTGATTATTTTACAGAGTCACAAAGGAACACCCCAGAGTTTTTCCCTGAATTGGGTGCAGTTTTTTTCCCCACACCCAGGGTTATATGGTTTCAAGGTTGGCGAGGAGTATGTAAGGTTGCACCACTGAATGTATGGGGAATGGTTGATCGTGTTTTTTCACCTTTCATTTTGTACATATATACAACACCCTCCTTTCAGAGAGGGTATGCAGCATAGCATGACAATATGCCTAAAACAATGAACATATTACAATATTGTATAACTTAATCTTCAATATCACGCAAGTCTACTTGTAAAAACATACATTTTTGAACCATTACAGAGGGGGTGATAAAGGGACTACTGACGCACAGGAAGACTGGTTTATAAAACTAGTTGAGACAAAACCATCACATTGTTAATTGAATTTTATTCTCACCACTTCCAGTTATAATGTTGCCATCTTAATTTTCATCCCCTACAGCCCCCATCACCAGACCTTCCAACTCCTCCAAAAGCACCTACTCTCTGTGGAATCCATCTTCACAGGCATTGGCAGCATTCTGTCACCTCACTCACGTGCGTGATCTTCTTTCATGTGTCATTGAATATCAGTTGGTTATTTCACTGTGGAGGGCATCATAGCCAAGCCAGATCCTGCTCTCATCACACGTGGTCTTTCCAACACGAGTCAGTATGACAAGCAAAAGTGGGCATCCTTGTTGACATTTTTCTTTCCATAGTCCAGTAAAACCAAAGTCAATTACAGTAACCCAACTATTGCCTCAACTAAAGTGAGTTGCATGAGCACAAAGTGGGAATCAAACAAAACACATTCTAGAGTTATAACTTAATATTCCACCAGGACCAACGTGCCATCAGAAAACACCCATTTCATAATTCAAGCGATACTAGAATTAATATAGAATACCTAGAAAAAAGCATTTTATAAATCTTACTTGCATAGATCTGTTGAGTCTTGCGTTCCTAAAGTGTACAGTGTTGAACTAATTCTACTATTGTCATCTGCCACATCTGAAAAGGAAAAACATGTTAGTTACTACAGCAAGATATTTCACATAAATGTAACATAAGTTTTGTTTCTTAGTACCCTGTTCAACATGCATTATTTGCATTATGCATTGCCTTTTTCCTTCCATCCCAGTTACTATATGACACTCACCCAAGCCCTAGTTCCTTTGCCAATCTTTCACATCTCTTTTTGTATTAAAGTAAAACCCTCCCTCCACCCCAATATTGATTACTGCTTCAGTCTCTCAATGCTACTTAACAGCTACTCACCATGGGTGAATCAGCTATGCTGCCACTTTTATGCAGATTGGATGCATTCTATCATTGTGAACTGAATAAATGACTACATAAAATTGGAACATAATTATTTGTGTAACTAACCAAATGAAAACAAGAATTTTGTGGTAGTTGATGTCTACATATCTTCACTGATTTAGCTACTAGTCACACAGGGGCAACTGAAAAACTAGAAAAGATTGCAACACAAAGAACAAGAATGGGTATTTTGTTTAACATGCCAATATCCTCTACATCTCAATGGCATTGCTCCACATTGCAACGCCTGAACAAAAACTGCTACTTACTCTTGTGCGATTTTGTCAATTTGTCTGCCTTGATTGCTGCATCCTTTATTCTGTTATTATATTCTAGAAGGAAGGTTTTCTCGTGTTCGAAGAAATCATCAACATCCTAAAAATATTTTACAGCTAGTTTAAAATCAACAACTTAATACAGAATTCAAACACTTGGTTTGCTTAAACAGCAATCCAATTGATAAGTGCTTGCTTGAGTACTTGTGTTCTCAGGTCTAAATCTCAATACTAGCTGACCTTTGTCAGCTAACCAATGGAGGCCATATTGTAATTTCTTGTTAGGAGATGTACCCCATCAAGTTTTCCTTTATGCAGCTGCAACCAAATAATAAGTAGTCTAATGCTGTTTGTGAAAATAGGTAATGTGACATTTACAGATTTCAAATTTCTCATTAATACTTTTGTAAATAGGTATATAACTTACATTTATATAGCACCCTGAAAGAAAGATCTTAAAATGCTTCACAACAAAATGGCAGCAAAGCCAGGAAGGAAAGGGATTGGAAGGGTGATCAAAAGTTTAATCAGAGGTGGATTTTGAGAAATCAGAGAAAAGGATTGCAAGGTACAGAAGGCTTACACAGCAAGAGACAAAATGGCTGAACACTCTTAAACCAATAGTAGGGTGTATGAAGAAATTTATAAGAGTTGGATTCAGCGGTATGGAGCATATGGGAGGAGAAATAGGGCTGAATGAGATACCAGAGATTGCATGGAGGGTGGAGGGATTTCTAAACAATGATAACAATTTTAAATCTAATCTTCTTGAGAATACAGAATCAGTATAGGTCAGTAAGGACAGAAAATGGTAATAAAATCATGTTTTAGGGTTTCAAAATGTGGAGGGGCTGAGATAGAGGTGGAAGTATTTTTTAGTTGCAGTTCGAGATTTAGCAAACCTTAGAAAAACTGTTACACAAAACATTAGATTAATGTAACTACAACACTAAGTACAGAGATGTAGTTAATTAATTATGAGAGTTAATTTGACGATTTGGTAATCTCGGACAACATTCAAGTAGTCTCTATTTTCACATGACTCTGAATTTACAATGTTTCGATCTTTTAATCAAACCTTGATGTAGCTAAATTCTCTCTCCTGCTTTTTTCCTAGTCTACTGTAGTATATATATATCTTCTTTATAAGCAGCAGCTACCTCAGATAAAAATCTTCAAAAGGCCTGAAGCAACATTCCCACTAAAAAAGAGACAACAGACCTAAAGCAATCTTGTGGCAAAACCAACCGCCATTGCACCATAAAATAAACATGTTTGGATATTATATAGATGATCAATTTGATTCACAGACATGTAAAATCTTTTAAGATAAAAAAAAATTAATTTACACAAGAAACCATAATATATCTGTTTATACTCAAACAGATTAAACTTCCCAAAAGAACAATAATCTCCATCTATAAAGCATCAGTGATACAGCCAATAAATGACCTCTTTCAGGTTAAAAAACATCCAGCAAACTTTTTTGGATCATTTTCCCAGCATCCATGATGATATGTGCCAAGAGGTGAGTGACTAAACAAAGCTGAGGTTTTCATAACATTTTAAAACTGACACATTTAGAATTTTCTTCAACTGTGTCATTAACTCCTTAAGTAGGAAAATCCATTTTGAAAATGTACAACAGCATTAAGTGAAAGTGATGCAAATGAACAAAATTTCTTGAAGGAAAATAGACAAGATTTAAATCCCTTTTCCAAGCAACCTAGTTTGCAGTTTGGTAGATGCAATAAGTTCAGCAACTCAATTCTGACATTGGTATATAATATTTAACACAAATACTAACTGATTTTGTGACCCTGCTAATGGATTTATATGGATTTCGCTCTTACCTTTCCCTGAGGCTGCAGGTAGGTGACAATCAGTACATCAAGGTGGTTGTTTTCTCTCAACTTACTTCCTCTCCCTACATCTTTCTTCTTCCTCTAAGAAAATTGCCTGCCTTTTTCTGTGAGATACTATTTTAATTCATAACTGCTTCTCTCCTCATCAGCTGTGCCATATTTTGGTTTGCTGTACAACTTCTGGTCTTGTTACTATCCTGCTCTGCTTTCTAGGAGTCTCCCTCAATGACATGCTCAAAAAACATCAATCAGCAAACAATCTGAAATAAATACAAATTCCAATATAACTGCTTTGTTTTTAATGGGGCAGGGAGAAGAATTTCTGTTTGGTCCTTAAGTTCATATGCCTAGGAGGGGCAAATCTTAGCAATAGATTGGTATATGGCAGGGATTCCTAATCGTGGGTTGTAACCCCCACCACCCCCCTCCCCCCCAACCCAATGAGTTCATGAGTTCCCCCACTCCAAGGCAGCAAAGGGTGACTGTGCAGCGGAGACTCTTGCGGGACAGCCCTGGGCTTGGCTGACTGGCTCCATCACACACACACACGTTTTTTTTCGTGCCATGGTTTGGAGAGTGCCTCCTAAAGGATATCAGAGGCCAGATCAATGCCTCTAGAGTCTGCAAAACAGTTGGTAAAAACCATTGATCCCTGCTTTCCACCCCCACCGCTCTCAACTCGCGACTCCCCCCAACAACTCTCCTCCCCACTGCTCTCACTATACAGTAAAGTCCTGCCTTTTGAGGCTTCTTTGTTTGCGTTTTAACTTACCCGCGTTCTGTACACCGCATCGCATGAGCAATGTTCGCTTATCCTGGTTTGAAATGTCCAAATTTTGCAAAAGATCTTATATTTTACAATAGCTGTCTGCAAGTGCACAAATCAGATTTGTGTCTCAATGTAATTTTATAGTTTATTTCAGGTTAACGGATTTAGGAGAAGCAGTGAACATGAGTTTGAACTATGAGAGAGTAGGAATAGGCTGGATATTAGGTGATTTGTCTTTCCTCAAAGAGTAGTGAGGCTCTGGAATATAATAGAGTGGTGTGGTAGGTGCTGACTCTCCAAATGCTTTTAGAGGGCAATAGACTAGTTCCTGCCGAGGATAGGAATCACATAATATAGAATTTAAATGTCTTTATAAATCTTTGTAATCCTTGGTTGGCTTCAGTGACCCGAGTTGGTGGGGCAGGGTGGGGCGGGGTGCGGGGGGTTGGGGAGAGGGTGGTGGTGGCGGGAGAGGAATTTTCCAGTATATATTTTACCCCCTGTCGGCATGCATTTTTCTCTTTTTCATTGACCACAATTTTTAAATGGGTTGCGAATAAAACTGCCGATGCTGGAAATCCAAAACAAAAATGTGGAGTAAACACAGCAGATCTAACAGCTTCAGTGAACAGAAACACAGGTTATTGTAGAGTACTGTAACCGTCCAAACCAATGCTGCCCTCACATGGTTGGAACCTATCTAATGGAGTCCAATTTGAAGGCATGTTCCTCCTTCACGATTTCGCCATTTGCAAGGTTTCGCGGGAACGTAACCCCCGCGAGCGGTAGGACTTTATTGTATTATAGTGTAACAATATTACAGATTAAACTTTTAATACAGATTTATCAAATTTCTTGGCCTTTAAAATACAAAAACATTAACGCACCTTAACACTTCCAACAAGTACTTCATCAGCTGTCTTTACCATATTCTTAAAGAAATCTTCCAGCTTCTCCTTCTTATTTTTTCCACGAATACTCAGCTTATAAAACAAAATAAACATTATCTTAGCCACTGCAGTGCTTACAGAAGTACTCTTCCACATAAATGTATGAATTAACATTTTAGTTTTAAACAAAAAAAATCTGCAATGTGTTATTTTTCCTCAATTAAAACTATACAAAAGGTTGTAGAGAGCAAGGATGGAGAGAGGCTCAAGTTTTGCTCTCCTTAGTTCCTAACCCCTGGCACCTACAATATACTTGAAATGGAGAAAATAAAGGAAGCAATCCAAACAACACTTTAAACATGAGCACAAAATACAGATATAAATATCATGCTACTTTCCTATTAACTTTTCTCATTTACCATAAATGAGTTGAAAAGCTGATCACTCATTCTCTGTAGGCATCAAGCCAGGTGGACCATAGCAGGATTCAAAGAAGTGAAAATTTACCCAACTTCCTCTTAAAATATATCTTTTAAGATCACATATATACAATATGATGGCAAATTACAGTAAATAACCAACATACGCACAATGTTACAGCAGCGGTGGTGGGGGGCACTACAGTACTTAATTTCCTCACATGATGAGTTCCCAATTCTCTGTAGGAGGGAACAAGGTGATATTGGACACCTTGCTAAAGGTACTACACATTTTATATCTTCAGGTATCTTAAGTCCTCAAAAGGCGAGGAAATAAACAGGCAGGCCCTTAATCTTCTGTTTCCATTGATTTCAAAGTTTAGCCTGCTGCAAGGAGATGCAGTAAAGCAGCCTAAGGCAACTTTTCCTTCCAATATTACCCTGATCATATTCTATTCCAGACAATATGGCTGACATCTGGAACATGTCATAAGAGAAATTTTCTGATGCTAATTGATGTTTTATCATTCATTTGTAGCACTACAACCAACTAACATTTTCATTATTTATTGTTACTGTGGACAGATTATATTTGAGAATTTACAAATAGCTCAGTTTGCATTTACAAGTTTGATTATACATCAGGTTCTGCGTGCAAATTTATTCAGTTTTTGAAAAAGGTTATTAATTTAACACCACAAATTTTTAAACAAAGGCAGGTCATTTATATCAAGGAGAATGATATCCATTCTGAATTTACACAGAGACCAGATTCAGAAAACTAGAGGTTGCTGCCAGTTAAAAAGGAGTCTTCATTCACATCAAGTTACAACACAAACTGTTTGTCCAAAAAAAATCCAATGTTTGCTTTTGCTTTACAATCAGTAAAGGAAACTTGTGTTTTGTGTTAATGTAATGCAGAAGCATTAAAACATAAACCTTTTAAAGACTGTAATTTTTTTTAAGCTCTGTGATTTAAGTCACTTCTAATTTGTTTCCATTATTGAACAACATGCATTAAAGCCATATTCCAAGCAAACCAAATACTTGAAATGCAGAAAATAAGGGAAGGAATCCAGCACACAGTATACATGAACACTGTCAAAATACAGGCATATCAGACATTCTCCAATTAACTGTTCATTTACCATAAGTTGAAAATTAAACTAATCTCAATATAAATGTTACAGATAAAATACTTCATAAAGTAAACTCAACTGACATCTTGATTATATTCCAAGAAGATATGAAAGTTTAAGTCATTTCGAAGAACTGGATGTGCAGCTACACGACACAAAAAAACCTCATGCATGGCAACGGTTTTCTTGAATATAGCCAAGTACTCACTGTAACAAGAAAATAGTTAAAGTCACCATTAAGAATTGCAGACAATGAGTTGGCTTTGTTAAACTGCATGGTATATAGCATGCTCACGCTTCAAGTTCCTGCTTCATCTTTGTGAACTCTTCCTTAGTCATTGATCCTTCTCCTTCCCCTAATTTCTGCAGTTTATCTCTTGAAGCATCAAAGTCAGGCTTTGGTGGTGCTGGTGGGATCTGTTGAGATGATACGTACTTTAGTTTTAGCTGGAGAATTAGGTACTCTTACTAAAAATACTTATTTTTGTGATAGACCCACTTTCCGTTGTTTAATAAAACTGCACTGGGGGGGCAAAAAAATAACAATATTCTATTACTCAGACTTCATGATAAGTTTTGCATTTGTGATTATGTAATTCAAGTTTAGAAGAAACTTGACCTGTAGCCTAACCAATGCAATTTATATCCCATTTCCAATTGCACCCAAAACAGAAATGCTACCCCTATACTTTTTATTTGTTGTAGCAGCAAATTTGTTTATTGGATCTTAAAATTCAGCTTACCAGAGTGATATTGTGCAGCACAAGTGTTGTGTTTAAAATAAAAGAAAACTTTACTCGAAAGGTGATTAATGTTTGGAATGATGCATCAGATGAATACTAGAATCAGAGCTGATAAGGTTGTTGGAAAACGCAGGACAGTACTAGACAGGGTGTAATGAAATGTCAGTACTAAGCCAGAAGAACCAAATTGCCTTTTCTCATCCTTAAAATTTTCTTATATTCCTGAACCAGAAACAGCAATTTGAATACATTTTGAAACCTTAATATTTTCAGCAATATCAGTAATCATGAAAAGTTAAATAAGGCTCAAACATTATGTAGCCAAATCATACTTCACAAAATTCTTGACTGCATTAGTAGTGCAGTTCTTAAAAATGGTCATAGACTTAAGTTGAACAGAAGAAAGTTAGCCTTACTAGCCAACAGAAGTAGTGGGCTAAAAAAGTTGTAAACTCTTGGGTACATAACTCAACAAAGAAAACAGAAACTCAATCTGTGACCATGTGCATGTCAAGGACTTGATCTTTCATAATATTGTGGTTTTCTGTTGTGGATACCAGAAAACATTTCCAATGCAATTTGTATTTGACCATACAATTTCCCAATACTACTTCCCAGAAAAAAGTAATGAATCAGCATTTGATCCAAGTATAAAGTATAATGCCAAGAAATTTGAAGACTTCCACAGCTCAGGACACTTGTTTCCAATTTAGCTAAATCAGGCTGGAGTTTACAATGCCTTCACTAGAGTTATAGATTATTTTCACTTAAGCCACGTGCTTACTTAGCATTATTTAACCCAAACTTTAATATGCTGTACTATTAAAAAAAAACAAACCCACTCAAATGTTATCGCTCTACCCCCCTCTTTCCCTCCTGCTCTCCATTCAGTCTATTAAAATGGATGCCTGGCATTTTCAGGATCTGTAAGCCCACATTTAAAGCAGGCACAAATAACAGCTGATTTTGGAGATAGAGAATATGTTTTAGAATTTTGCTTCATTTTGCATCACTGAGTCATAGAAATATACAGATGGAAGGAGGCCAATCAGCCCATCATGCCCACACTAGCTAACAAGTAGCCATCCAGAGTAATCCCACTTTCCAGCCCTTGGTCCATAGCCTTGTACGTTACTTCAAGTGCATTTCTAAGAACTTTTAAAAATGTTGAGGGTTTCTGCCTCAACCACTCTTTCAAGCAGCGAGTTCCAGATTCCCACTACCCTCAGGGTGAAAAAAAATCTCCCCTTGAATTCCCTCTAAACCTCTTATCCCAAATATATGTCCCCTGGTTGAAGACCCCTCAATCAAGAGTTGGGCCGTCTTATCCACTCCATCGAGACTCCTCAATTTTATGCACTTTAGTTAAGTCTCCCCTCAGCCTCCTCTGTTCCAAAGAAGCCCTAGCCTATCCAATCTTTCCTCATAACTAAAATTCCTCCGTCCAGGCAAGATACCCGTACATCTCCTCTGCACCCTCTCTAGTGCAATCACATCTTTACAATAATGCAGTGACCAGAACTGCACACAACAGTCCAGCTGTAGCCTAACTAGTGTTTTATGTGTTTTAAAAGTCTGCTAAAACAGATAGTGGTACTAACTTGGCAATGTCTACATCAAACTTAAACCAAAGGAAATAACTAGCAGAGATATAATTTCAAGAGTTTTACTTTCAAACAAAGTAGATAAAAAGTATGCCAAAATTTCAATGTCACCACATTCAACTTGTGTCTTCAATTTATTAGGCTCTTTATTTGACATTTAAAACTAGAACTATAATTAACTGGTCATTTAAACTTATTCCAAATTGATACCAAATTGAAGGATCCCTCAAAAACATGAAATGATGTGCTTTATAAGTTATTACTTCAACAATTTTCCCTCCCCCCATCCTATGTTTTTCTGAGAATAGGTTTGCTTCCAAAATGCATTTTTTTTAAAAAAAGGATAGAAGTCAAATTAGAATAAGACAAGCAACAATATACAATTCTGTGTTACCTTCCCTCCCCCACCCATTTCCCCATTCATAGGTGTTAAAAATGGGAACTTTGGTTTTATAGGTCTATGTAGCTAATCTTTTCAGTTTAAAAAAAATGAAGGTGGAGCTAATTAGTTGGTTTCAATACATATTTTTTCATATGCTAGAGTAACTAACTGAACATAAAAAAGCTCCAAGAAATGTCTCACCAAAATGCCATTTGTTTTCCTCTCAGACAAAAAGCTTTGACAACAGTGCATTTTTCAGCATCAACATTTGCTCCATTATTTCAAAATTGTTTGGAAAATGTGAACAGAAAGTACACAAGGCAAAGAAAAAAAAATCCCATCAATGGCATTGACTGAACAATACTGATGGAACTCTAGGCACAACACATATACTCAGGGTTTAAGACTAAATTCGGCACAAATGCACAGCTTTGGGCAAACATATTGCCAAAGTCAATCACTTGGCAGAGGCTGAGCATTCAAATAAAAACTTCAAGGAATATATTAAAACAAAATAAAATGTATCTGTTGAATTGTTTATGTTATTAAGAACAATGCCTCTGAAAAAATTGCTTATTTAGGACAGAAACTTCTGCAGAGGAGGGAATTTTCTGATTTATTTCAAAAAATAGAATGATTCAATTAGCTCACTGAATTGGCAGTTTTGAAACGAGTTTCCCATTTCATAATGTTTAACTATTAACATAAGAATCCTAAATATTTACATTTATTTCCACTAAAAATGTTGGTATTAAAATGTTACAGGAAGCAACATTTTGTAGACAGAATGTACATGTCATAGGAAAGATAAATATAAAAGTATTTTATAAATTGCATCAGGACAGAACTTAGCTTGTGTCACATTGGCAGGCTCCCCCCTTTAGGACACTCCTGTACTTTTAAAGATTATTCATTCCACTTTATTTCTTTTGCCCAAGCGATATTTGAACTATCTTAGCAACTGTCTTAAATACTCAGAGTACTAATGATTTGTTTTGCTCTATAATTGTTTAGAAAAATAATGCTCAATTAAGTAAGTTGCAATCCATCAGATTACACTATTGATTCTAGCATAAAGACCACCAACAACTCAACTATTAAAAGGGGAATCACTGCCATTTGGGAGGGGAAGAAAACATCTTTCAAGAAACAACGTTTATTAGGCAAATTCAACTTTTTCTTCATTGTTTGTCATTTATAATTTCAAGAAACATTTACAGGTTATCTATATAAACTCCAAGTTGTCTTAAGATACTTAAAACATTGACAGTTGGTAAGGAAAAATGTGTTGTATTGTAATCAGCAGACTATTACATTTCTATAACACTCACAACATAGCCAGCATATTCTTCATTTTCAACAAAAGCATCATGAAGCCAGACAAATTCTTCATGTTGACGCACTACAGAAAATTCATCCTGTTTGAAATTAGGTAGGGAACTCTGCAGGAAAACAAGCACACTTTAACAATTTAGCTTTACCCTGTTTTAAAGAGAAAATGAATTATGTCATGTCTTAGATACAATATGAAAACAAAGACATTGCCCAGGTAGTGGGATATTATATAAATGCAGTAGCAGAAACATCATAATCAGGTTACATAAAAAAGCTGCCACCAATAAATGAAGTTGTAAAGTGGGTAGTATGTGGATTTTAAACATGGATGCATTAAGTACACAATCCTGGGCAAGATTAGCAGTAGCCATGCAGGCATGGGAGGAGAAACTATGAGGAAAGATGTGGTATATGCACTAAGATAGGTAGAATGGCAACTTGAAGTTTGGTGCCACTGAAGTTGGTCAATGAGAGGTGTTAACGGAGAAAGGGATGAACATTAGTGTTTATGGCAAGCAAGAGGTTGAAGATCAGCAAGAATAGCGAGCCTTAACTGCAGTGACACAAGATATTATTGATGGCTTTGATCTGGGTGATTTTGATGTTGAGGAATTAGCAGAAAGCAGTTTAAAGGGACTCAAACCAGGGTAGCAAATAGCAGTAGGGACACAATGAACCATTAAAAACCCTTGATAAGAAACAGGAATTTAAGGGCTAGATATGTACTCTGAGAGGACAAAGGTGTTGATGACAGACTTCTTAAATATGTTTGGGGTGATGCAGCAATATTGAAAAGGGTGGGAATTAGGTCCGATGACAAAACTTGAACCATCAGTATGAAGCCAAGTCAAAGAAGTTGAATGGTCAGGAGTTGCATGGAAATAGGTCAAAGGAGGAAATGACAGCGTTATTGGTGGAACAGAGTCTAATAAGTGTTTTACATTACTCAAACAGAAAATAATTTTTTGTACATCACTTTGGCTATCCCCGAAGAAAAATCCAATTAATCAGTGTCAACATAACACAAATGGCAAACCAAATTAGCAATAATACTGTGGAGGATGAATTCATGGGATGTGTATGAGATGGCTTTTTAGACCAGTACATCCAGGGACCAACTGGGGAACAGACTATCCTAGATTTGGTATTGTGCAATGAGAAGGGGTTAATTAATAATTTCATTGTGTGGGGTCCTTTAGGGAACAATGACAGTGGACAGGCAAAGGTTAATATTTAAGGAACTAATGCATGGATTGTAACAGTTGTACATTCCTCTTTGGTGCAAAAACACAACAGGAAAAGCGGCCCAACATGGTTAACAAAAGAAATTAAAGATCGTGTTAGATCCAAAAAGGAATCATATAAAGCTAGAAAACGTAGCAAGCCTGAGGATTGGGAGCAGTTTAGAATTCAGCAAAGGAGGACCGAGAGATTGATTAAGAGGGGAAAAATAGAGTATGAGAGTAAACTTGCAAGGAACATAAAACCAGACTGTAAAAGCTTCTATATGTAAAAAGAGAAATATTAGTGAAGACAAATGTAGGTCCCTTACAGTCCGAAACAGGAGAATTAATAGTGAACTGCTTCAATTCTGTCTTCATGGAGGAAGACACAAATAACTTCCCAGAAAAGCTAAGGAACCAAGGGTCTAGTGAGGAGGAGGAATTGAAGGAAATTAGTATTACTAAAAAAACAAGTGCTGGGGAAATTAATGGGACTGAAAGCCAATAAATCCTCAGGGCCTGATAATCTACATCCCAGTGTACTAAAGGAGGCGGCCATAGAAATAGTGGATGCAATGGTTATCATCTTCCAAAATTCTATAGATTCTGGAACAGTCCCAGCAGATTGGAGGGTGGCAAATGTAACCCCGTTATTTAAAAAGGAGGGAGGGAGAAATAGGGAATTACAGGTCGGTTAGTCTAACATCAATAGTAGGGTAAATGCTAGAATCTATTATAAAGGATGTGACAACAGGACACTTAGAAAATATAACGGGATTAGACAAAGTCAACATGGATATATGAAATGGAAATCATGTTTGACAAACCTACTGGATTATTTTTTGAGGACATAACTAGCAGAATAGATAAGGGAGTGGATGTGGTGTATTTGGATTTTCAGAAAGCTTTTGATAAAGTCCCCCATAAGAGTTAGTGTGCAAAATTAAAGCACATGGGATTGGGAGTAATATATTGGCAGGGGCTGAGAATAAGTTAACAGACAGGAAACAGTAGAAATAAATGGGTCTTTTTCCAGAGACGAGGTGACTAGTGAGGTCCCGCAGAGATCAGTGCTTTGGCTCCAGCTATTCACACTATATATCAATGATTTGGATGAGGGAACCAAATGTAATGTTTCCAAGTTTGCTGACAACACAAAATTAGATGGGAATGTGAGTGGTGGGGAGGGTATTGTGAAGCTTCAAGACAATTTCGACAAGTTGAGTGAGTCGGCAAATATACAGCAGATGTAGTATAATGTGGATAAGTGTGGAGTTACCCACTTCAGCAAGAAAAACAGAATGGTAGTGTTATTTAAATGGTGCTAGATTGGGGAATGTTGATGTACAAAGGGACCTGGGTATCCTTGTACACCTATCACTGAAAGCAAGCATGCAGTGATGGCAAATGCTGTATTGGCCTTCATTGCAAGAGGATTTGAGTACAGGAGCAAGGATGTCTTACTGCAGCTGTACCGAGCCTTGGTGAGACCACACCTGGAGTACTGTGTGCAGTTTGGTCTCCTTATCTAAGAAAGGATATACTTGCCATAGAGGAAGTGCAGCAATAGTTCACCAGATCGATTCCTGGGATGGCAGGATTGTCGTATGAGGAGAGATTGGGTCAACTAGGCCTGTATTCACAGGAGTTTAGAAGATTTGAGAGGGGATCTCATTGAAACATATAAAGTTCTGATAGGGCAGGACAAACTGGATGCAGGGATGATGTTTCCTCTGGCTGGAGGATTTAGAATAAGGGGTCACAGTCTCAGGAAATGGGGTAGGTCATTTAGGATGGAGATGAGGAGAAATTTCTTCACCCAGAGGGTGGTGAATTCTCTACCACAGAAGGCTGTAGAGGCCAAGTCACTGAATATAGTTAATAAGAAAATAGATTTCTAGGCTCTAAAGGCATCAAGAGGTATGGGGAGAGAGCGGGAGTTTGGCGTTGAGATAGAGGATCAGCCTTGATCATACTGAATGGCCGGGCAGGCTCGAAGGGCTGAATAACCTACTCCTGCTCTTATTTTCTATGTTTTTAAACGGTAAAATAAATAAACGAGAACAAAAGGTCGACCTGAAATGCTAACTGTTTCTCTCTCAACAGATGCTGCCAGACCTGCATATTTCCAATTTTTCCTGTTTTTATTATACTTATGAACATGTCCAACAAGTATCTGCTTACCAGAAACTCTGCGATTGTCTCTATGCCTATTTTGTATCGACTAATTAATCATGGAAGCTATGTAAAATACCTTGTCTAAATTATAGCATGATTTTTCACTGTATATTGCAGATCACTAAAAAAGGACAAAACTTAAAACGGCAAGTGATTTTTAAGGTGGATAGATTTTTTCCTAATTACGCACAAACTGTCAACAAATTTGTTTTAAAAAGAGGCTTTAAAATTTGTTGAGTCTGTTGCCTTAAATAACAAAGAAGTGAGCAAAAAGTATTTTCTTGACAACATAAGGCTTGGATTTTAGATAATAGGAAACAGAAAAAGAGGAACTAAATCCATTTGTGGTTTCCGCAATTATTGTAATTGCAAATTTCTACAGAACCTGATACAGTCACCTAGAGTTTACAGGAACCATACCACCATAATGAAGATTAGCTTCATGTAGCCACATCTATTCCAGTTAGAAAAATAATCAAACCCAAAATTCTAGGACTTTTTCAGCAATGACTGATATTTCAATAGAGATGTAGAATTGGGCTGTGAAGTACTAGTCTCTGTTAGTACACTCTGCTAGCATAACACAATATTGCATCCATGTTCCCCACAAGTGAGTTTTCAATCTTTATCAGCACCACCAATGTAGGCTCTCTGGAGGGCCTATAACCAGGAATTAAGTTTGCCTTTTATTTGGGTATTATTAATGAATTATCACTTCCATATATTTTGACCACTGTCACTTGTAACTAAGCAAAAGTGCCAAGCAATAGAAATATAGCAAGTGTGTTTAAAAAGAAAACTTGTATTATTCTAACATAGTCCATCCAGAATATTAGTCCCTCAACCCATAAAGTGTACACAGCAAGTCAGTCACTCATGAAAAAAAATCCTTGAAATTTGGGTCAGGATGAAAAAAATTCAGGCAAGAAATTCAGGCCCTTGGTAAATTTTTGCTTAACAGAAATTCTGTGAATAAAGTTACTGAGAATAATGAAGTTTCAGATAGCCACGAAAGCCACACACAAATTTCTGCACAAATTATAGCACAATATTTCACTGTTTACCACATATTAGAAAGTAGTACAGGTTATTTAAAGGGTTCAGTTTTCACCTTAAATTTTAAATCCCTTTACCTTTGTGTGAACTGTAAATTTTACTTTATCTCTTTCACTAAGAGCATCAGAAATGTCAACCTGAAGAAAGGCATCTGTTTGAAGATCCACAATGACTGGTCTAGGCTGAAGTGGAAAAAAAAATTGAAAAATAAGCCTCAAAATGTACATTTCATTAAAAAATAAAGTTGAATATAAAGTTTAATGTAGAAAAATGTGAATTAGTAATTATGCTATGAGAATGGGGAAAGGAAACTATGTTAAATGGTAAGATTTTAGATTGAGTAAAGCAGCAAGAGGAACTTGGTGTGCAGCTATGTGAGCCACTAAAAGTAAAAGGACTAATGAAACTCTTGTTTTTATATCTCATGTCATGGAATACAAAAGCAAGTTGGTGATGTTAAACTTGTACAAGACTTTAATTAGCTGAGAGCAATATTTTGGGTTCGCCCATTACAAGATAGATATATAAGAGCAACAATTGTGTAGCATGGATTCACTAGGAAATTGCTAGAGGCGAGGTGTTTTAATTATGAAGACATTTGCAAAGTTGGTGATTTTTCACTGGAGCTGAAATGGTTAAGGGCTGTTCTACCAGAAGTCTTCAAGGTAATGAAAGACAATTGTAAAATACTGAAAGATCATTTCCACTACTTGGCAAACAAGGTAACATAAATTTCTTAAAATCACAAACAATTGAAGGGGAAGTTAAAAATAAGTTTTGTTACATAGCTAGTGATTAGAATGTGGAATTTCATGCCTCCAACTATTGTTGAAGCAGGGTCTACAAATTCTTAGAGGAGAATTAGATAGCTGAACAAAAAAGAAAAATCTTACAGAGTATAATGTGCCAAGAGAGTAGAATTAGACTAGGTGCCTCATGTGGGGGAAATATTAGCAGACTTGATGGGCCTGTGATTCTAATCATAGAGGTCTACAGCACAGAAAAAGGCCCTTCAGCCCATCGAGTCTGCGCCGGTCAAACAAGTACCTAACTATTCGAATCCCATTTTACAGCACTAGGCCCATAGCCTTGTATGCCATGGCATTGCAAGTGCACATCCAAATACTCCTTATGTTATGAGGGTTTCTGCCTCTTCCACCCTTTCAGGCAGAGAGTTCCAGATTCCCACCACCCTCGGTGAAAAAATTCTTCCTCACATCCCCTCTAAACCTCCTGCCCCTTACCTTAAATTCATGCCCCCTAGTTACTGATCCCTCCACCAAGGGTAAAAGTTTCTTCCTGTCTACTCTATCTATGCCCCTCAATTTTATACACCTCAATCATGTCCCTCCTCAATCTCCTCTGCTTCAGGGAAAATAATCCCAGTCTATCCAATCTCTCCTCTCAACTAAAACTCTCCAGCCCAGGCAACATCCTGGTAAATCTCTGCACTCTCTCTAGTGCAATCACGCTTCACTAATCTACTGGAGTTTTTTGAGGATGTAACTAGTAGAATAGAAAAGGGAGAACCAGTGGATGTAGTGTATTTGGATTTCAAGAAGGCTTTTGGTAAGGTCCCATATAAGAGGCTAGTGGCAAAATTAAAGCATATGGGATGATGTTTTAAGAATGTCAAGATTTTCATGAAGGTAATCTCAGAAAATCTAACACGAAGTCCAACTGCAAGTACAAATGACTAAGTAAATGTTTCATTATTACATTGAAAAATCTGCAACCGATGACTTCTTTGTGCTGACATACAATTTTCTTTCTACCAATTGCGAGCTTTAGTTCATTTGCTACAAAATAGTTCTTCCATATTAAATCAACTTCTTTGCTGCAACATTTTATCCTTAAACTAAATGCATGTGTGTAAATCGACAATTATTACCTTATCTGAACATTAGACCAACAAACAGAAAGGATTTAAGATTTTGCCAAGACCAAAATATCCACAATTGGGCACGTGAAGAAAGAAAACCCAATAAACCAAAAGGCATGAGCATTTTTAAAAAATCCAAATATATTGTCAAGATGGCGATTTATTCGCCAACAAAATTCAAGCTTATCAATAAACTGTGCAATTCTGATTAAAGACAAGCACATTGGTTTCCTTTCAAAATAAACAATCCTTTATGCAAGTTTTAATGCATATTATAAAAAAACAAGGATCTTAACATTAAATGGATTTGGCCATGGGCACTCAGCTCCTGATCGCATTACAGCCTTGGCTCAAACATGAATGAAAGAGTTGAACTCAGTAGGTGAGGTGAGAGTCACGGCGCTTGAAATCAAGGCCACATTTGACCAAGTATGCCATCAAGGAGCCCCAGCAAAACTGAAGTCAATGGGAATCAGGGGGAAAATCTCCATTGGCTGGAGTCATACCTAGCACAAAGAAAGATGTTTGTGGTTGTTGAAGGTTAATCATCTCAGTCACAGAACATCATTGCAGAGTTCCTCAGGGTGGTGTCCTAGGCCCAACCATCTTCAGCTGCTTCATCAATGACCTTCCCACCATCATAAGGTCAGGAGAGGGGATGTTTGCTGATGATTGCACAATGTTCAGCACCATTTGCAACTGCTCAGATATTAAAGCAGTACATGCCCATATGCAGCATGACCTGGACAACATTCAGGGCTTGGGCTGATAAGTGACAAGGAACTTTCGCACCACACAAGTGCCAGGCAATGAACATACGAAATGGAGCAGAGTAGGCCATTCGGCCCCTCGAGCCTGTTCTGCCATTCAATAAGATCATGGCTAATCTGTTTGTGTTTCGAATTCCACATTCCTGTCTAACCCCAATAATCATTGATTCTCTTGCCTAACAAGAATATATCCACCTCTGCCTTAAAAATATTCAGTGACCCCGCCTCCACCGCCTGAGGAAAAAAGTGTTCAAAAGTCACAACTCAAAAAATTTCTCCTCACCTCTGTGCTATTAGGGTGACCCCTAATTTTAAAACAGTGCCCCCTAGTTCTGGACTCACCCACAAGAAAGCATCCTTTCCACGTTCACCTTGTCAAGACCATTCAAGATCTTATACACTTCAATCAAGTCATCCCTCACTCTTCTAAACTCCAGCAGAAACAAGCCCAGCCTGTCCAACCTTTCCTCACAAGACAACCCGCTCATTACAGGTATCAATCTAGTAAACCTCCTCTCAGCTGCCTCCAAAGTAGTTACAATTTCCTAGTGAATCCATATCAAAGGAGACCAAAACTACGCACAGTATTCGAGATGTGGTCTCACCAATGCCCTGTACAACGGAAGCATAACATCCTTACTTATATGTTCAATTCCTCTCGTAATAAAGGATAGCATTCCATTAGCCTTCTTGATTACACTCTGTGCCTGCATATTAACTTTCTGTGGCTCATGCACGAGAACACCTAGATCCCTCTGCACCTCGGAACTCTGCAGTCGGTCTCCGTTAAAGTAACACTGTTTTTTAAGTTCTTCCTGCCAAAGGTGAACTTCATATTTTTCCATATTATGCTCCATCTGCCAGATTTTTGCCCACTCACTCTTATCTACATCCATCTGCAAAATCCTCGTCTTCTTCACAACATACAAAGATAGGTGGGAAAATGTCGTCTGCAAATTTAGCTACCATGTCTTCACTCGCCTCATCCAAGTCATTGATGTAAATTGTAAAACATTGTGTCCCCAGCACAGACCCCTGTGGGACTCCACCTGTCACATCCTGCCAATCAGACAAATATACTCTGTTTTTGCCAGCAAGCCAGCCAATCTTCTATCCAGGCTAATATGTTACCCCTTACACTATGAGCTTTTATTTTCCACAATAACCCTTGATGTGGCACCTTATCAAATGCTTTCTGGAAATCCAAGTACAGTATGTCTACAGGCTCCCATCTATCCACCGCAAGTTACTCCTTCAAAGGATTCTAATAAGTTGGTTAAACATGATTTCCCTTTCATAAAACCATGCTGTCTCATCCAGATTACTGTAGGCTTTTCTGAGTACCCAGCTTTAACCTATTTAACGATCGGCTCTAACAACTTCCCCACGACAGACGTCAAGCTAACTGGCCTATAGTTTCCTGTTTTCTGCCTCCTTCCCTTCTTGAACAATAGGGTTATATTTGCTACTTCCCAGTCTGATGGAACATTTACAGAATCTAGGGAATTTTGGAAAATTAATACCAATGCATCGACTACCTCATTATCAATCTCCAACAAGAGAGAATCAAACCATTTCCCTTTGACATTCAATGGTATTACCATTGATGAATTCCCACTAACAACATTCTTGGGGGTTACCATTGACCAGAAACTGTACTGGATCGTATAAATACTGTGGCTACAAGAGCAGGCTGGGAATTCTGCAAGTAACACCTCCTGATTCCCCAAAGTCTGTCCACCATCTACAAGGCACAAGTCAGGGGTGTGATGGAATACTCTCCACTTGCCTGGATGAGTGCAGCTCCAACAACACTCAAGAAGCTTGACACCATCCAGGGCAAAGCAGCCTGTTTGATTGGCACCACATCCACAAACATTCACTCCCTCCACTCCCTCTGACGCACAGTGGCAGCAGTGTTCCCCATCTACAAGATGCACTGCAGCAACACACCAAGGCTCCTTTGACAGCACCTTCCAAACCACGATCTCTACCACTCAGAAGGAAATGGGCTGCACATGCATGGGAACACCACGAACCTGCAAGTTTTCCTCCAAGCCACACACCATCCTGATTAGGAAATATATCGCTGTCCCTTCACCATCACCAAGTCAAATTCCTGGAGCTCCCTTCCTAACAGTACTGTCTGTGTACCTACACCACGTGGACTGCAGCAGTTCAAGAAGGTGGCTCTCCACCACCACCTTCTCAAAGGCAATTAGGGGTGCGCAACAAATGCTGGCCCAGTCAGTGACACCCACATCCCATGAAAGAATGAAAAGAAGTTGGATGCCGGTTCCTAGTGGTCACTCCTGAGATTGTGCATGCAAGTTTGTGTAGCTAATGCATGATTATGTTCAATTAAACTATGTTTCACTGCTGCAGACATAACATATGGACATACAAATTAGGAGGAGTAGGCCACTCGGCTCTTTGAGCCTGCTCCATCATTCAATGTGATCATGGCTGATCCGACTGTAACCTCAACTCCACATTCCCACTTACATCAATAATCTTTCATCCCCATGCTTATTGAGGATCTATCCACCTCTGCCTTGAAAATATTCAGACTCTGCTTCCACTGCCTTTTGAGGAAGAGTTCCAAAGACTCAGCCCTCAAAAAAATTTCTCCTCATCTCTGCCCTAAAAGAGTGACCCCTTATTTTTAAAAATTCATTTACTGGATTTACAGAATGCTAGGCCAGCATTTATTGCCCATCCCTAATTGCCCTCAAGAAGGTGGTGGTGAGCTGCCTTCTAGAACTGCTGCAGTCCCTCTGGTGTCGGTACGCCCACAGTGCTGTCAAGGAGGGAGTTCAGGATTTTCACCCAGCGACAGATTTCCAAGTCAGGATGGTGAGTGGCTTGGAGAACTTCCAGGTGGTGGTGTTCCCATGTACCTGCTGCCCTTGTCCTTATAGACGGTAGTGGTCATGGGTTTGGAAGGTGCTGCCTAAGGAGTTTTGGTGCGTTTCTGCAGTACATCTTCTAGATGGTACACGCTGCTGCCACTGTGCGTCAGAGGGAGTGTTTGTGGATGTGGTGCCAATCAAGCAGGCTGCTTTGTCCTGAATGTTGTCAAGCTTCTTGAGTGTTGTTGGAGCTGTACTCATCCAGACAAGTAGAGAGTATTCCATTGCACTCCTGACTTGTGCCTTGTAGATGGTGGACAGGCTTTGGGGAGTAAGGTGCTGAGTTACTTGCTGCAGGATTCCTAGCCTCTGATCTGTTGTTGTAGCCACAGTATTTATATGACTGGTCCAGTTCAGTTTCTGGTCAATGGTAACCCCCAGGATATTGATAATGGAGGATTCAGCGATGGTAATGCCATTGAACATCAAGGGGCGATGGTTAGATTCTCTCTTGTTGGAGATGGCCATTGCCTGGCATTAGTGTGGTGTGAATGTTACACGTCGCTTGTCAGCCCAAGCCTGGATATTGTCCAGGTCTTGCTGCATTTGGACATGGACTGCTTCAGTATCTGAGGAGTCACGAATGATGCTGAACATTGTGCAATCATCAGTAAAAATCCCCACTTCTGTCCTTCTGATGGAGGGAAGGTCATTGATGAAGAAGCTGAAGATGGTTGGGCCTAGGACACTCCCCTGAGGAACTCCTGCAGTATGTCCTGGAACTGAGAGGATTGAACTCCAACACCCACAACCATCTCCTTTGTGTTAGGTATGACTCCAACCAGTGGAGAATCTTTCCCCCTCATTCCCATTGACTCTAGTTTTGCTAGGACTTCTTGATGCCACACTTGGTCAAATGCTGCCTTGATGTCAAGTGCATTCACACTCACCTCACCTCTGGAGTTCAGCTCCATCTTTGAACCAAGGCTGTCAGGAGCCAAGTGACCCTGGAGGAGCCCAAGTGGAGCGTCATGAGCAAGTTATTGCTAAGCAAGTGCCACTTGATAGCACTGTTGATGACCCCTTCCCTCACTTTACTGATGGAGAGTAGACTAATGGGGCGGTTATTGGTCGGGGTGGATGCATCCTGCTTTGTGTACACAGGGCCTAGCTGGGCAATTTTCTACATTGCCGGGTAGATGTCTGTTTTGTAACTCCTTTGAGGACAAACAAACAAACTAAATTAACAAAATCAGGGACTAATTTAAAGATAGCCCAACTAAAGGGAAACTGCAAAAACAAGAGACAAAATCTAAAGGAAACTTGAGCACGGTAGATGCCCGTGTTGTAACTGTACTGGAACAGCTTGGCTAGGGCCACCGGAAGCTCTGGGGCACAAGTCTTCAGTGCTTTTGCCGGAATGTTGTCAGGGCTCATAGCCTTTGCAGTATCCAGTATCTTCAGCTGTTTCTTGATATCACGTGGAGTGAATTGAATTGACAGAAGACTGGTATCTGTGATGTTGGGGACCTCTGGAGGTGGCCAAGATGGATCTTCCACTCGGCACTTCTGACTGAACACTGTTGCGAATGCTTCAGCCTTATCTTTTGCACTGATGTGCTGGGATCCTCCATCATTGAGGATGTGGATATTTGTGGAGCCTCCTCCTCCAGTGAGTTGTTTACTTGTCCACCATTATTCACGATTAGATGTGGCAGGACTGCAGAGCTTCGATCTGATTCGTTGGTTGTGGAATCACTTAGTTCTGTCTATCACTTGCTGTAGATGCTGTTTGGTACACAAGTAGTCCTGTGCTGTAGCTTCACCAGGACGACATCTCAATTTTAGGTATGCCTGGTGCTGCTCCTGGCATGCCTTCCTGCACTCTTCATTGAACCAAGGTTGATCCCATGGCTTGGTGGTAATGGTAGAGTAGGGGGTATGCCAGGCCATGAGGCTACAGATTGTGGTTGAATACAATTCTGCTGCTGCTGATGGCCCACAACGCAGTGACCCCTAGTATTAGATTCTCCCGCAAAATGAAAGATTCTCTCCACATCCCTCTGTCAAGATGCCTCAGGATCTTATGCGTTTCAATCAAGTCACGTCTTACTCTTCTAAACTCCAGCAGATACGAACCTCGCCTGTCCAATCATTCCTCATACGACAACCCACCCAATCCAGCTATTAGCTTAGTAAAGCTTCTCCGAACTGCTTCCAACGCCTTTACATCCTTCCTTAAATAAGATCAATACTGCACACACTACTCCAGGTGTGGTCTCATCAATGCCCTGTATAACTGAAATATAACCTCCTCACTTTTATATTCAATTCCCCTTGTAATAAATGATAACATTCTATTAGCTTTCCTAATTATTTCCGCGATTCATGCACTAGATCCCCTAGATTGACCAACCTCACAGCCTGGCCACCTTTCACCATTTAGGTAATGTGCTTTTTTTATTTTTCATGCTAAAATGGACAACTTCACTTTCCCACGTTATACTCCATTTGCCAGGTCTTTGCCCACTCACTTAACCTTTCTATATTCCTTTGTACCCTCTTTGTGTCCTCTTCATATCTTACTATCCTACCCATCTGTGTGTCATCAACAAATTTAGCAACCATACCTTTGGTTCCTTCCAAGTGTAGTTTAACAATGTAGTAAAATCTCCCAAGGCGCTTCACAGGAGCGTTATCAGACAAAATATGAGACTGGGCCACAAAGAGAGGTGAACAAAAAGGATAGTTTCATGAAGCACTTTAAAAGGAGAGAGGGAAAAAGTTTAGGCAGAGTATTCCAGAGCTAAGGATTTAAGCAGATGAAGGCACACCCACCAATGATGGAGCGAAGGAAATTGGGAATTCATAAAACAACAGAATTGGAGGAGTTTTGAGACCCTGGAGGATTGCAGAACTGGATGAGGTTATAGTAATAGGGTGAATACGTGGATGTAAAATTTAAAAATTGAGGCATTGTAGTACCAGGAGCCAATAAAGGTCAGTAGCACATGGTCTTTTTCACATAAAAACAATATGTTAAAACAAATCAACATTTTTTAAATTGCAGTAATTAATTCGCGTAAATGCAGCAACAACACTAACTCTGCACTTCACATACCACTAAATAGAACAAAGCAGTGCATACTTATAGCTTCAGCAGGTCACAGAACTAGACAAAGCTCATTCACATACTATACATTGTTCCCTACTCTTACTGATGAAGTAAAAGAAACAATTAACATGACAGTTGTTAAAATCTAAAGTTTATTAAAATCAAAACGGGAAGATGGTGGCATTGTGGTAATGTCAGTAATCCAGGTTAGCTCAGGCTAATGTTCCGGGGTCACAAAAATCAAAAATCCCACCATAGCAGCTGGTGGAATTTAAGTTCAATTAATAAATCTAGAATATAAAGCTAGTGTCAGTAATGATGGCCATTACAACTATCAATTGTTCTAAAAGCCCATCTGGTGCACTAATGCCTTATAGGGAAGACAATCTGCCATCCTTGCCCAGTCTGGCCTACATGTGACTCCAGACCCACAGCAATGTGGCTGACTCTTAACTGCGCTGTGAAATGGCCTAGCAAGTCACTCAGAGGTAATTAGGGATGGGCAAATGCTGACCTTATCAGCAATGCCCACATCTCATGAAAGAATAAAGAAAAAAAGTTACAGAAAAATTTTTTAGAAAATAATTATGCTAATTTTACAAGGGTGGAATAAGTGCTTTTTGTTGAAATTTAACAAGCATTTGAAAAATAAACTGGTTCTTCCAAAAGAGGATGTGACTTTTTTTTTTAGAAGAAATGCACCAGCTCATTTTTACTGCTAGAAAAATAATCTGATAGGCTAACTAAACTGCCACATGATACAAGCCTTCACTTCAAAGATCACCTTAAGAAAAAATTATCAAAGCTTGCCTCGATGCAACTCAGTGCCAGGCATATTAACTTACAAAATCAAGATCAAAACCAATTATGTTCTCCATAAAAGATAACAATATTTCTGTATTCATTCAGATATTGAAATCATATTTAAAGATTTGCTTGCTTTAAGCTATCAGCTCATATTAAGCATCTTATCTGGGTGCATTTGTGCCATCTAGGTACAAATGTCAAATGTACAGGAGATCAGGGTCAACAAAACACATTTTTTAATCAATTATTCCATTGCACAGACATCCCATGATATATATGAATACAATACAATCAAACCGAACACCAAAACCAGTGACAAAAAGATAGTGCAGTGTGTTACATACAAACAAATCAAGGTACACAAAAATTTGTTCCATCGCAACCATCCTTCTGTAGAAACTTACTGTCCCTGCATCACATCATCGAACTGTCTTTTTAATAAATACAGCTTTTGCCTTCATTACTCTAGAATGATCCCGCCATCAGTCTTTGCATGAAGTGCTATCTGAATCCTCAACTTGTCTCTTACCAGTTTGCACCAATATTTCCTTTGTCTGACATTAAAGGTCTAGATTGAAATAATGCCCTAAATTAACCATTTTCAATCCACTTTGGTATTTTATATATGTTATGATGCCAAATGTCCTCCCCAACATTTATTCTTCAACGAATACCATTTATTTGTTGAATGGTGCTGTGCTCAAATTGGTTGCAGTTAGTGGCTATATTTCAAAAGCACTCTGTTCATTGTGAAGAGTTGTGCCACATTCCGAGGCTATTACAGGCGCTATATAAATGCAGGTTCTTTTTTTCAAGAAGGTTCCAATACATTCAATTCCTTTCATAGCTGAAGAGTTCAAGCTTTTCTAACTTTACTTCATAACTCAGTTGACATGAGGGACCCAATTTTAACCCATTCAAAACCCATCGACCTGCAGAACGCTAAAATCAGGTCCGATGAATCAGCCTTATAGCTCTTAGTACTGTTTCCATGTTTGGTATTTCTCTAAAGCTTCAGTAACTGTAGGACTCAAGTTAAACTTTAACCAGAACACGAAATAACTTCTGCATGATGCCCTCAGGCTTATGCTCCACACTAATTTCACAATATGTTCAAACATTGTGTTTGTTCTGTTGACTGCTACTTTGCAATACTGGACATATGTTGAGTCTATCGCCCTTTGATCCCCTTCAGCTAGTTCAGCACAATTCAATAAATCTTGTGACAAAATGTAGAATTTCTGTAGTTTATTCAATGGGACTTTGAAATGGCTCAGAGCTAAAGTTCAAGCTGTCCCATTACTAAATGGCAAAATGATGGTCAGGGGGAAAGTTTCCTAAAAGGCCAGGCCAGATTGATTAAACTGGAAATAACCAGGATGGATGGGCTTTGTTCTATGTGCAAATTAAATTGTACATGGTCAAGACACTAAGAGCCACTGAAAATAAAACTGGCACATGCTCATTCACATTCTGTGCAATAATTTCTACTATTGCATCTTTAATCAGATTTTATTGACAGCTCTAACTTCAACAACCTTTGGACTGAAGATAAGTAAATTCCTCAGTGCTTCAGTCCTGGCAGGGAATCTATACTTAGGAAACTGATATGCAAATCAGCAAACAGTGCACCTGAAAGGTCTACAAACTTAACCATCACTTATTAGATTCCAAGCAATGTGTTCTGGGAAGTGTATTTTGACCACTTGTGGGGGGATTCCTAATTCTGTTTTTAAGTACTGTGTTGATTCAGTACTATTTGACCTTCAAATAAATTTGCACACATTCATCTGTATGTTCAGACACAATCACTGGTATTATTAGTAACAAGATCATTAGCAACACAATTTATGCACTTCAACTCAAAAATTCAAAATATGTTAGATCTAATTTAACATAAAAAGTACTATTCACACATTAAGGAGGGGGTGAAGTCACAAGTATGTTTTCAATATCTTTCAGACCTTCAACTACCCCACACCCTTGCAACATGCTTCTAGGCATGTTATTCCTGTAAATGATTTTTGCAACTTTATTTGGCAAATACTTCCATGTACATAGTGCAATCTCAGAAGTATATCACAATATTACTCAACTTACTGTTTACACTGATATAAACTAGGTCATGGGGGAAAGAAAAGAAAATAAAGCATAGTAATAACTTTATAATCTTTAAAGGCAATAATTTCTGGCATTATCAGTAGCTTGATAGAAGTAAGCCTGGTCAAAAAATTGACTTCATGATGCTCCAGATTTTTCACCATCATGAAGATCGGAGGACAAATTGATTTCCAGTTCATTCTGAACCATTTGAACCAACTGAGTTTCAAACTGAAGTAGGAATGGAGCTGCAGAGATCTCAGCCACGAGAGACCCTGATCTCTGTCCCCTCTTCCCCCAGCAAAACATTAAGCTTCCTGAGGGAAGGAAAATAATACAATTTACAAAAAGAACTTCCCTAAACCGCAATTTTTTTTTTGAGTCTGTTTCTTAACTGTTGTACAAACATATACTAATGTCCCCTTTTGTAGCAAAACTTCGTAAAGCAGACTTAATCATTTAAAACATGGAATTAACTCCAACAACAAATCAGAGAGTAAATGAATGTTAAGATCTTGATGTGAGAAAATAAGAGAATTAAGCAAAAAAAAAGCGAGACAATGGTACTGTAGCAACATACCTGACACTCAAAAGCGTCTTATCGGGAATAATTTAGGAAAAGAGAAGATTGGGACGGGGACAAGCGGATCTAAGGGGGGGGGGAGTGTGAAACGACAGCGCTGAACTTGCGGATTTCCCATTTAAGGCCCAAAGGAGAGACCGAGATTGGAGGAGCAGAAACTGAGAACAGCAAAAACTTACTCCTCTATCCTCCTCTGACAGGAAGTCGGGGCCGTCGTCCAAGCCTTCTTGCTGAGGGAACGGAAAACAACATTGTCATTGCAAACGGCAATACTAATGTCCGCGCCCCAAAACTTACACGTTAAGAAAGAAAGTGAAGCCACTAGTAAAAACCAGAATCAAATTAAACAAACCCACCATCATGGCTGCGCCGGAGAGGAGCCCGGCTCACGTGACACCCGGGGAACCCCGTGACTCAACAAACGGCGACGCAGTTCCTCCAATCGGCTGCCGTCACCCCCCGGGGGGCAGGGAGAGTGACGCCCAGTCAGCTGCTCTCAGCCAATGGGAGCAAGGAGAGTGACGCCCAGTCAGCTGCTGTCACCCGCTGGGGATAGAGAGTGTGACGCCCAGTCAGCTGCTGTCACCCGCTGGGGATAGAGAGAGTGACGCCCAGTCAGCTGCTGTCACCCACTGGGGATAGAGAGAGTGACGCCCAGTCAGCTGCTGTCACCCGCTGGGGATAGAGAGAGTGACGCCCAGTCAGCTGCTGTCACCCGCTGGGGATAGAGAGAGTGACGCCCAGTCAACTGCTGTCACCCGCTGGGGATAGAGAGAGTGACGCCCAGTCAACTGCTGTCACCCACTGGGGGCAGGGATAGTGGCACCCTGTCAGCTGCTGTCACCCACTGGGTGCAGGAAGAGTGATACCCAATCTGCTGCTCTCACCCACTGGGTGCAGAAAGACTAACACTCCATCTGCTGCCGTCACCCACAGGGTGCAGGGGGTGACACTCATTCAGCTGCTGTCACCCACTGGGGATAGAGAGAGTGACACCCAGTCAGCTGCTGTCACCCACTGGGGATAGAGAGAGTGACACCCAGTCAGCTGCTGTCACCCACTGGGGATAGAGAGTGTGACACCCAGTCAGCTGCTGTCACCCACTGGGGATAGAGAGTGTGACGCCCAGTCAGCTGCTGTCACCCACTGGGGAATAGAGAGAGTGACGCCCAGTCAGCTGCTGTCACCCACTGGGGATAGAGAGTGTGACACCCGGTCAGCTGCTGTCACCCACTGGGGATAGAGAGTGTGACACCCGGTCAGCTGCTGTCACCCACTGGGGATAGAGAGTGTGACACCCAGTCAGCTGCTGTCACCCACTGGGGATAGAGAGTGTGACACCCGGTCAGCTGCTGTCACCCACTGGGGATAGAGAGTGTGACACCCAGTCAACTGCTGTCACCCACTGGGGGCAGGGATAGTGGCACCCTGTCAGCTGCTGTCACCCACTGGGTGCAGGAAGAGTGATACCCAATCTGTTGCTCTCACCCACTGGGTGCAGAAAGACTAACACTCCATCTGCTGCCGTCACCCACAGGGTGCAGGGGGTGACACTCATTCAGCTGCTGTCACCCACGGTGCAGGAAGAGTGACATCCAATCTGCTGCTCTCACCCACTGGGTGCTGGAAGAGTGACACCCGGTCAAGTGCTGTCACCCACTGGGTGCAGGGAGTGTGACACCCAGTCAGCTGCTGTCACCAACTGGGGTCAGGGAAAGTGATACCCAGTCAGCTGCTCTCACCCACTGGGTGCAGGGAGATGATACCCAGTTATCTGGTCTGACACTCTGGGGGCAGGGAGAGTGACACCCATTGAGCTCTTGTCACCCACTTGGGGTAGGGAGAGTGGCACCCATGCAGCTGGTCAACCACTGGGGGCAGGGAGAGTGACATGCAGTCAGCTGCTCTCACCCACTGGGTGCCTGCAGGAAGAGTGACAGCCAGTCAGGTGCTGTCACCCACTGGGTGCAAGGAGAGTGACACCCATTCAGCTGCTCTCACCCACTGGGTGCAGGAAGAATGACAGCCAGTCAGCTGCTGTCACCCACTGGGGTTAGGGGTGTGGCACCCAGTCAGCTGCTGTCACCCAGTTGGTTTGGGGAGAGTGACACCCAATCAGCTGGTGTCACCCACTGGGGCAGGGAGAGTGATACCCAGTCAGCTGCTGTCACCCACTGGGGCAGGGAGAGTGATACCCAGTCAGCTGCTGTCACCCACTGGGGCATGGAGAGTGACACCCAGTCAGCTGCTGTCACCCACTTTAGCAACGAAAGCATGGAGACAGATGGAGAACATGCGCTGGAGACCTGCCTCACTGAAGCTGAGCAGCGTCACTCACCTGACCTCACCTCCCCCAGTTGGTGAAGGTGGGGAACGAGAAACTTACCCAGGACAAAGAATGAGGCATTGGAAATGGTAAACCGCTGCGCGGTGGCCTCCAATGGGCAGGATGGTCCCGTCCACTATGAGCCCTCTCTCGAGGACTGGGTGTACCACCTGCTCGGTCTTCAGGAAGAACACTACCTTCCGTACATTTTGAAACAGCAACAGTAGCTGAAGTGCTGACAAAACAAGCCATGACTTTCATGCATGTCTCAGTTGTCAGGTTGGGGTGGGTGTAACTCTTCACACCATACTTTTTGGTGATTAGTGTGAAAGAGAACAATGCTGCATGAGCAGCGGGAGTAACAGAGGCAGCTACTCATGCGTAGCTCTTTTCAGATACTGACATTGACGAGGGTGGAGTTGCCATTTTGGTCAAGCAAGCCACACCCATCCCTAGCCACCAGTTGATTGATGGTCTCGGACTGCCCAGAAGGGCAGCAGGGTGAAAGGAATGACCACCCCTCCCTTAGAATGGGATGATAGAGTGGCCTGCTCCCTTTCGTGCAGTCCAGTGATTACAATTGCAATAGGCAGTGAGACCAAAGTTTTAGAAAAATTATCTCCCCACAAATACAGAGGGAAAATGAAGGAGGAAGGTTATAGGATGGGCGGATGCTGCCAAGGTGTGCTCCCTTAATGGTTACAGTTTCTGTTGGTGTAGGGGGAGGAGATGTCTTCAGCCAGAACGGCCCAGGCTGTCCTCCAAAAAATCTTAAGGGTTAAATTAAATCAAATCTTCATCTAGGCAACTCCAGCTGCCCCGGGTTAGGCAATAAGGGAGGGTGGTGTTTCTTAATAAACCCACAACATTAGGCAGTATAGAGCAGTATATACACAGACACACCCTCACAATCCTGCAGCCTGCCTCCTTTTCTCCCATCACTTGCTGCAGCAGACTTTAGCAACAAAGTGCACCAAGCACCCACCTTTTGATTAGAAGTATCCTTGGTGTTGTTTCTCCCTAAGGGTGATCAGATTTTCAAAAATCAAAACCAGGACACTTTGAAAAGTGTTAGGAAGGCGGGGCTCTGTGATGATTGACACGTTGTGTGACCAATGGCAGGTATCTGAAGGAGTGCAGTTGAAGGTAGGAGGTCATGTGATGTCATCTCTCGGCATATATCCAGCTGGAGTTAACCCTATTAAGACAACCAATTATTGAAGGCAGCAGTTACGAACCACAGACTTTCATTTCAATGATATTTCTGACTCATTTTCTTAATAATACTGAACCAAGGCTTCGTTTGTCGTGTTACTCCAGCCAGAAACCTCTATCATCTCTAACTTTACTGAGCAATGCACAATGGTAAGACCAATTTCCATTTAAAGGACTTGTTTATTTTCATTTGCACACTGAGTTCTAACAGTAGACTTTCAGTCACAAGTTAGGTTTTAAACTAGCAAATGTACCTGAAGTGTGGAAGATTTTGTTTGCACCCAGAGCCAGAAGCAGGAAAGCACACAATCCTTCAATGAGAAGTTTGGTTGAACATGGTACAGCTCAACCAAACTTGCCTGCCACCTTCCTCAGCACCGATTGGTGGTTTACCGATGGATGCAGTCAGACTACCACTTCAAGGGTAGCTTGTGGTTGGCAGATACCGCTATCAATCTCTGTTGTTAGCCAGAGGCTGATTCCCTCCCAGCTTCCAGGTAGTCATGGAGTTAATTTATAGGAGGTCGTGTGGGTAAATTAACTCCAGTAATTATCCCCATCCTCCCCTTGCCACTGCCTACCGCCTCCCCCTCTGGCTCTCCCCCCTTGCTGCCCTCTGGTTTTCCCCCACACTCCTGCAAGTCTCTTGCTCTCCCCATCACTGGCCTCCAGCTCTCCTCTACCGACCCCTCCCTGCAGGCCTCTGGCTCTCCCCTACTCTCCCCCACTCTCCCCTGCTGGCCTCTGGTTCTTCCCCCTTGATGGCCCCTGGCTCTCCCCCACTGGTCTCTTGCTCTTCCCCACTCTCCCTGCCTCACCTCCAGCTCTTCCCCACTCTCCCCCGCTGGCCTCTGGCTCTCCCCCACTGGTCTGTCTCCCCCGCTGTCTTTCCCCCCAGGGCTCTGGTTCTCGTCCACTCTCCCTCGCTGGCCTCTGGCACTCCCCCACCACTGGCACTCCCCCACCACTGGCTCTCCCCCGCTGGCCTCCCGCTCTCCCCCGCTGACCTCCCCTCTCCCCCGTTGGCCTCCTGCTCTTCCCCGCTGGCCTCCTCTATGGAATCCTTGATTGGCCAATCAAAACATTCTGATGGTATGGCCAATCAGGACACTGAATTAGGGAAGAAAGTTAACCCCGGCGCAGTCTCCGGATGTCCCCGAGAAGGGTTTCTGTGCATGTAGGAATGTTCCAGCACAGCTGCTTAACGCTCGTTGCGGCATGCTGATTCCCAGGCTGAGAGGATTTTTTGGGTTTGTCAGCGGTAAATGAGGGGACTCGGGAGCTGAAAACACGGACATTTGAATAATCTGAAAAAAACTGTTGGGACACTGGGATGTTTAGTGGAAAACCAGGACATCTGGTCATCTTATTCTCACTTCTTCCCTCCTTCAGAGCAGGAGGTTATTCTTGCTGGAATTCCTGCCTCCTCTTCCTCTCTCTCTTTCCTAATATGGAGAGCCAACACCTCAGCAGTCCTTCTTTGCAGTTGGGCAGGGAGGCTCTCATTCTTTCCCTATTCCTCTCTCTCATTCTCTCTCGTTCCCTCCTCAGGCTCCAGGCCCCAGGCCACAGGCTCCATGCAGAGCAGAAAAAGCACTAGCAATGCCTGGCCTTGCCTTCCAATGATAAGAAAAAGTGCAATCAGCTGTGCAATCAGCTAGTTCAGAGGGCCTGTTGTTGAAAAAAGATGATCCTCGAGCCCAGAACTAAATCTTTTCTTCCACAGTCAACCAGTGGTTTGCGAATTAACTTTCAGTTAATGCAGATTACCAAACATTCACCTCCTCACAGTAAGACATTACATTAAGGGCCCAAACACTCCTTTCAGGTGAAGCAGTGCTTCACTTGCACTTCCTTCAATTTGGTCTACTGCATTCGCTGCTCCCAATGCGCCCTCCTCTACATTGAAGAGACCAAACGCAGACTGGGTGACCGCTTTGCGGAAAACCTTCGGTCTGTCCGCAAGCATGACCCAAACCTCCCTGTCACTTGCCATTTCAACACTCCACCCTGCTCTCATGCCCACATGTCCATCCTTGGCCTGCTGCAATGTTCCAGTGAAGCTCAACGCAAACTCGAGGAACAGCACCTCATCTTCCGAGTAGGCACTTTACAGCCTTCCGGACTGAATATTGAGTTCAACAACTTCAGACCATGAACTCTCTCCTCCATCCTCACCCCTTTTTTATCCCTTTTTTCAATATTAATTTTGATTTTGATTTTTTTCCACTTATTTTTATTATTTTTAAAAAATTTATTTTCATTTTTACTCATTGTTTTACCCCCACCTTTCAGCCTATTTTCGATCTTTTTTCCCACAAACGTTCCCTCTCACCACCCCACCCCCACTAGGGCCAACTGTCTCATGTTGTTCTTTCCAGAGTGCTTACCCTTGTCTGGCTATTATCACATTCTGCTTTCTATCCTTTATGTCACCATTAGCACCTCCTTTAGCCAGTATCACCACCATTAACACCCCTTTGTCCTTTTGTTTATGACATCTTTGGCAATCTCTCCTTTGCCTCCACCTATCGCTGGCCTTTTATCCAGCTTCACCTGCTCCACCCCCCTTAAACAGTACAAATTTCACCACATTTTTACTCCTCTTATATCTGAAGAAGAGTCATACGGACTCGAAATCTTAACTCTGTCTTTCTCTCCACAGATGCTGAGGGGACATGGATGGTAAGTTAAATTTTCGACAGAATAACTTTTTCACTTTGGGAACCAATCTCCCTGAGGCAGCACTTAGTTTCAGGGATATTGGAGCGCTCGTGAAGGAATGCACTTCCGCATTTGGCATTCCCCGCCCCCCCCCCCCCCCCCCCCCCGCCCCCCCCCACAGCCCGCACAGGAAGCGCATAGTGCTTCCGTGCGGACGTCAGGCTGGGCGGGCCTTAATTGGCCCTGCCCACGAGAAATGGCGGCGCACCCCCCCTGGATCGGGGGCGCCGATCGGAGGGCTGCCCACCCAGGCCAGCTCCCGCACTAAATGTTGCCCAAGGAGTCACCCATTTAAAACAGAGATGAGGCAAAATTCTTTCACACAGATGGTTATGAGTCTTTGGAACTCTCTTCCTGAAAAGATGGTGGAAGCAGAGTCTTTGAATATTTTTAAGGCAGGGCTAGATAGATTCTTGGTAAGCAAGGGGGTGATAGGTGGTAGATGGGATGCAGATTTCAAGTTACTATCAGATCAGCACGAGAGGCTGAATGGCCTACTCATATGTCATATGTTCATATGACAGTATCATAGACGCAGAGGCATCAAATAAAACAAGAAGGGATAATGCATCATGGTAAATTCTACAAAGTACATGCATCAGGACACCAACCCACCATCAATGAATCCCCATAATTATCCAGGCAAGAACCACAGCAATGGATTGGAGTGACACCCTGACCAGGACCTACAATCCCTCCATACCAACTGCCCTCCCCCGCCAGCACAACTGGGTCAGCGTTTGCACAACTGGGCCCCAAACCACAGCAAACGATCTAGAGTCAAAGTATAACATCTACAGGTGACCACCCAGGCACTCTTCAAAAAGCTCCTGTTCAAAAGCAGATCATTCACACAGAGTGCCAAGGTAGATGACCTGGACAATCAGGGTGGTAACATCTTGATCTTTGATATCCCATAAGGCCTGGGGAGAAATAGAACAATTCACTTTAACTAAGACACTCCTAAATCCCTTCTGGACCTCAGTAACAGGGTGGACTTCATGAGATCATAAGAAATAGGAACAGGGGTAGGCCATTCGACCCATTAGCCTGCTCCACCATTCAATAAGATCATGGCTGACATGATTGTGGCTTTAACTCCACTTTCCTGCCTGCCCCCATAACTCTTGACTTCCTTGTAGATCAAAAATCTTTTTAACTCTGCCTTGAATATGTTCAAAGCCCCAGCCTCTATTGCTCCCTGGAGTAGAGAATTCCAAAGTCTAATAATCCTCGGAGAGAAGAAATTCCTCCTCATTCCCACCTTAAATGGGAGACCCTTTTTCTTAAACTGTCCCCCCAAAGGGGAAACATTATCTCAGCATATATCCTGATATGCCTGATCAGATCTTATATGTTTCAATAAGATCACCTCTCATTTTTCAAAACTCCAATAAGTATAGGCCCAACCTATTGAATATTTCCTTATAAGATAACACCTTCATTCCAGGATTCAGCCTACTGAACCTTATCTAAACTGCTTCCAATGCAAATATATCCCCCCTTAAGTAAAGAGAGTAAAATTGTACACAATACTCCAGGTGTGGTCTCACCAATACCCTGTACAGTTGCAGCAAGACATCCCTACTATTATATTCCATCCTCATTGCAATGAAGGCCAACATTCTACTTGCCTTCCTAATTCCTGTACTTGTATGCTAACTTTATGTGATTCATGTACAAAGACACCCAAAACCCCATGTACGATAGCATTCTCCAGTCTCTCTCCATTTAAATATTATTCTGCTTTTCTATTCTTTCTACCAGAGTGGACAACCTCACATTTTCCCACATTATACTCCACCTTCCTTTTTTTTCCCATTCACTTAACTTGCTTATATCTCTTTGCAGACTCTTTGTATTCTCCTCACAACTTGCTTTCCTGCCTATCCTTGTAACAACAGATAATTTGGTTACAATATGTTTCGTTGTGTGGTCAGAGTCTAGACAGGGGTTTGTCTATTCTCCCAAAGTATGCTGCTCAAGTAGTTTATCAAAATCATTACTCCTTATTTACACCAAGCATTTACACATTTGGACCTCTACACAAGGTTGCAGCTTCCCCTCCTTCCAGGCCTCTCTTACTTCCCAGTCATGTGATCTAACATCATTATTACATCAGCATCATGTACACTTATGATGTTAACCCTTTACTCTACAAGTCCCCCCAAATTTTTATCCTTATCATATTTACATCATCCTACATCTCCCCCTAAAGCCTTCAGTCTTCACAGGGTTAGTCTCTGAGGTGCCTTGACCAATCTCCCTGATCTCATTCTGATCTCCTTTTGAGGTTGAGGATATTCCGTGCCCCACCTTCTGTCAGTGTGAGTGACCTTCTCCAGGGTGACTGTAGAGCTTGTAGTCAGTTTTTCTTCTCCATCATCAGGATCTGAGCAGTAAGCCCAAGTTTCTATTGGCTTTCTCTCCAAGGATATTAAGGCTGTGTGGTTTCTCCTTATGTTTCTCCTGGTCTGTCTCAGTCCTGTATGATCTTGGTTGTGGAGTTTTTTCAGTGATTGTGCCTTCCTTCTATTTGTCTCAGACCCATAATCCCTCCCCAGGCTTCAGCACAGGTGACTCACATGCTCTTTTCCTGTGATTAAAGTTCCGAGGCTGGTTGCTTCTCTGTTTTCCCTCATGCTGCTGCTTTACCTTCTTCTGGTCATTCTTGGTGATATCGGGTTTCAGTTTTTGCTCTTGAGATGGAAGCTGTGTTCTCAATCTCCTACCCATTACTAACTATTATGGGAAACCATTACTAACTCTGATGGGAAACCATTTTGTAGTGGTGTGGTTCAGCAGCTCAGAAAAGCTAGATTAAGGTCTTTGTTTATCTTCACTAAACCTTTAATGGTTGGTACCCCTCCCTCATCTTCCCCATTTGCTTGAGGATAGCAAGGTGAACTGGTTACATGAATGAAGCCATATTAGTTGAAACATTAAGGAATAGCTCATTAGTAAGTTGCGGCCCATTGTCACACACTATGATGCCTGGTATGCCATGTGTTGCATACATTTTCTTGAGGGCTTGGATGACTACTTCTGTTGAGATATTGTTTAATCTGTTTACTTCTATCCATCATGAGTAGTAATCAATGACAATAAGGAAAGTTTTCCCCCTAAGTTCAAATAAGACCATTTCCAGGCACTCCCATGGCCTTGATAAAGTAGAAGGCAATAGTAGTTATTTTTGTTCTTGGCTGTTTACGGCACAAATAAGACAGTTAGAAATCATATATTCTATACAGCGAGTAATGCCTGGCCACCAGACTGATTGCTGTGCTCTTGCACGACATTTTGCTATTCCTAGGTGACCTTGGTGAAGTATTTCAAGAATATCAAGCTGAAGTGTTCTTGGTGTGACTATTCTCTCGTTGAAAGCTGGTAAGTCATTAATGTCTGTGAAGTGCTTACACTGTTAAAAGTACTGCTGTAGTATCAGATTAATGGCGATATAGTCTGGCCATTCTTTCAGACAATATTCTTGGACTTGGAGACATTCTGCATCTTGTTGCTGGGCTTGCTTTATTCCCTGCAACTTATTCGCAGTAGCTGGGAAGTGCTGAGTGACTAAGGCTGTTTTTGAGGAAGTATAAATCCTCTTGTTTGGTTCCTTCTGATGTTATTCATGACAGTGTGTCCGCTGTTGTTTGATACTTCCCTTGCACATACTCTATGACAGAGCCGTTTCTCATCAATCTTAGTCTGAACCGCTGGATTCTGGACAGCATCTTCACAATTTCTTTCATATTCAAAAGGGTGACTAGTGGCTTATAGCCTGTTTCAAATTTGTAACACAATCCCATAACATTGTTTGAAAATTTTGCTCATTCACATTGCTGCCAATGCTTTTTCTATTGTGGTGTATCATTGTTCTGTTTCTATTAGTGACCTAGAGGCATAGAAGTCTGGTTTACATTTGCCATCTCTTTGCACTGGAAATAAAATTGCCCCCTGACCTGTAGATGATGCATCTGCTGCTACTATGGTCAGTAATTCTGGGTCGGAATGTGTCAAGATTTCAGAAGAAATGTTTAAATCCTTTTGAAAGCATTTTGCTGGTCCACATTCCAGCACCACTGTTGACCCTGTCTCAACAGCTGTCTCAGAGGCACATTGACCTTTGCTAAATTTGTTAGGAACTTGCCTACTTGGTTGACCATCCTGAGGAATCTTTGCAGCTCAGTTACGTTCCCAGGATAGTAGAAATTCTCTGGTTACTTTCATTTTTTGTGAATCTGCTGTGATTCCAATGGCTTGTACTATGTGACCTAGAAACTTGACTATAGGTTTAACACAATCACATTTTTCATTCATGTTCAGCGTGCATTCTGCAGGACTCTCAGGACTGTCTGACTCTGCGATCATGCTCTTCTCTTCTGGAGTAATATATAAGTATGCCATCCATATGGCATATTCCATGCCTTCTAGAGTGTGAGTTATTGTTCTCTAGAAAATTTCTGGAGCGGACCCTATTCCAAAGGGTAATCTATTGAAACAATAAAGACTGAACGGTGTTATAAAAATGATCAGAAATCTGAATTCTTTGTCCAGAGGCAACTGCCAAAATCCACTGTTTGCATCCAATTTGTAGTCCAATAAAGTACTCTTGGCTAGTTTGGCAAGTGTCTCATCCACTGAGGCCATCGAATGGATCTCATGTTCCACTGATTTGTTCAGATGAGTTAAATACACGTAGATTCTTATGTAGCAGTTTGACTTTGGGACCGTAACCATTCCTGAACAACAGTTTGTTGGCACGGTGACTGGTGAGATGACCCATTGCTGCTGCATCTTTTCAATTTCACCCTTGACTTTGTCCAAGAGTGGGTAAGGGACTTTCCCCAGCATAAAGAGGCAAATTGGTTCAGCATCAGCTCGTAGGTCTTGGTCTTTAATTTCCCTCGGATAAACTATTTTGGAAATTTATTTTGAAATGTTCTGCTGTATTTCTCATCAGCAACTTAATCTACTTTGTAGATTAATTTCAGCTTTAGGCATACTTTTCTGCTTAGAGGCGAGCACTCTTGATTTTAAATGACATAGAGAGGCTTGAGGATTTCTCGGTCTTTATAGTTCAACTTTGCCATGAGTTGGCCTTTCACTTTAAGTTGTCCCACCAGGACCTTGTAATTTGATAGATGAGAATCTGTTTGAGCCATTTGGCTTTATCTGATAAAACAGAAACCCCTGTTCCTGTGTCTAGCTTAAACTCTGTGGGGTGTCTATCGATTTGGAGTTTAATACTCCAATACTTGTTTTCAGTATCATTTACCTCCCCCAGGAAGGTTAGTTCCTTTGCCTGTGATTTTTCCACTTTTTGTGTGTGGCACTGTTTTAATATTTTCTCCTTTTTACAGGTCGTCAGCATCTGCGAGCGACAAGAAGTTTTGACGTAGCCTATTTTTCCACAGTCCCATGGTCATTCTTCTCGCTTGTACAGTTTGTTTCCGCCACATTGAAGATATTTCAAAATGGTGGTGGGTATGTTTCTCCCTGTTTTGGCATGCTTAGGCTTTGGTTTGCTTTCTCTTTTATGGCCTACAAACTGAATGGTCTCGCTCAATCTTCTCCACAGGATCTTTCCTTCTTTGTGATTCTGTTTGTCTTGCAATCTGCTTTGCTAGCACTAGTGTTAAACCCTCTCTTGGCTGTAAGTGCTTCATCTCTGACCGCAACCGGGATTTTGTCACGACTCAGCTCAACCTTTAAGGCTCCATAACTGTAGTTCCCCGCCGGCCTGTAGAGATCATTGATGAATGAATCCGTGCTTTTGTCTGGTCTTTGCTTTCTATTATTAATTTTAGCCCTCTATTATTAAATTCTGACAGACACTAAAATAAGAGTTTACAGGGCTTCTTCAGAAGAAGTTGGTCTCATTAAACCCCTGCCTTGCTATCATGTCGTCAGTGATAGATCCTACTGCAAAAAGTAGTGTACTGACCCAGTCTTTTTGATCTGTTTTGTGTAATCCTGAAGCACTTCTGTACCTTATGAAACTTTTTCTCCAGCTGTTCCAGTTCAGGGCCTGTTGCAAGTATTCTGCACTCTGAAATGGTTCTGGGAGCGGTAGTGAGGATTCCATGCTTCCGCTGAGTCCTGGAATTGTTACTGCTTCTGTGCTGCTGTTTTCTGCTTCAGGTCTGTGCTCGCTGCTGTCCAGTCTCTGGGTCTATGTCTCAGCTTGTATCTGCTGCTCCTTTGATGTTCCAACATCTTGGGGAGTCTTAATTTTTCTTTTCTTTTGTCCTTCCTTTGAGGATATCTTTTCTTACCAGCCATGCATCTTCTGTTTAAGGTTCGCTGGGTCTTTTAGTCACTGCCACCATGTTTTCTTGTGTTGTCCATGTCTAAACAGGTTTTTGGGGATTACCTATCTCTGAAAGTATGCTGCTTGAGTCTGCAGTTTATCAAAATTACTCTTTATTTACACCAAGCATTTACACATCTGAACCTCTACATAAGGTTGGCGCTTCTCCTCCTTCCGGATCTCTCTTAATTCTTAGTCATGTGATCTGACTTCATCATTACATCAGCATCATGTATGCTTCTGATGTTAACCTTTTATTCTACACATTATGGTCAATCCCTTCATCCAAGTCATTAATATAGATCACAAATGGTTGAGCCGCAGCAATGATCCCAGTGACACTCCTCTTGTTATGTTGCCAACCTGAAAATGATCCATTTATCCCCACTCTCTGTTTCCTGATAGTTAGCTAAACCTCTATCCATGCTAATATATCACCCCAACACCATGATACCTTACCTTGTGCAGTAACCTTTTATGTATTATGTTATCAAATGCCTTTTGAAAATCCAAATACACAATATCCACTGGTGCCCCATTATCCACCCTGCTTGTTATGTCCTCAGGGAACTCTAATAAATTTGTCAAACATGATTTTCCTTTCACAAAACTATGTTGACTCTGCCTGATTATATTATGATTTTCTAAATGTCCTGCTACAACTTCCTTAAAAATGAATTCTAGCATTTTCCTAATGACAGGTGTAAACTAATTGGCCTATAGTTTCCTGCTTTCTGTCCCCCTCCTTTCTTGAATAGAAGTGCTACATTTGCAGTTTTCCAATCCACTGGGACCTTTCCAGCCTCCAGGTTATTTTGGAAAGTTACAACCAATGTATCCACTTGTGGCAGGCAGGTTGGTGAGGATGAGGTCAAGTATGTTTTTCCCTCCGCACCTGCTGCAGACCCAGTCTAGCAGCTATGTCATTTAGGACTCAGCCAGCTTGGTCAGTGGTAATGCTACTGAGCCACTCTTGGTGATGGACATTGAAGTCCCCCAGAGAACATTCTGCACCCTTGTTCAACATGGAGGAGCACTGATTCATGAGCTGAGGGAGGGCGGTATGTGGTAATCAGCAATAGGTTTCCTTGCCCATGTTTGACATGGTGCCATGTAACTTCATGGGGTCTGGAGTCGATGTTGAGGACTCCCACTGTGCCACCACCTCTGCTGGGTCTGACCTGCCAGTGGTGATGGTAGAGTCTGGGACATTATCTGTATGGTATGATTCCGTGAGGATGACTACATCAGGCTGTTGTTTGACTAGTCTGTGAGGCATCTCTCCCAATTTTGGCACTAGCCCCCGTTTGTTAGTAAGGAGGATTTTGCAGGATCAACAGGGCTGCGATTGCCATTGTCATTTCCGGTGCATAGGGTCGATGCCGGGTGGTCCATCCGGTTTCATTCCTTTTTTGTATCTTTGTAGCGGTTTGTTTCAACTGAGTGGCTTGCTAGGCCATTTCAGAGGGCATTTTTAAGACCCATTGCTGTGGGTTTGGAGTCACATGTAGGCCAGACCAGATAAGGGCGACAGATTTCCTTCCCTAAAGGGCATTAGTGAACCAGACGGGTTTTTACAACGATCAACAATGGTTCCATGGTCATCATTGGACTTTTAATTCTAGATCTTTATTGAATTCAAATTTCACCATCTGCCATGGTGGGATTCGAACCTGGGTCCACAGAGCATTACCCTGGGTCTCTGGATTACTAGTCCAGCAACAATACCACTACGCCATCGCCTCCCCCTAGTTTTCACTCACACTCCAATTTTTCACTCTTTATTATTGTTTTAGTCACCCTTTGCTGGTTTCTAACATTTTTCCAATCCTCTGACATACCACTAATCTTCACTGTATTGTACTTTTCTTTAAGTTTGGTACCATCCTCATCTTCCTTAGTTAGGCACAGATGGTGCATCTTTCTCATAGACTCTTTCTTTCTCAATGGCATATATCTTAGTTGAGTTATAAAATATCATTAAATGTCTGCCAGTGCTTCTCTACTATCTCAACTTTTAACCAATTTTCCCAGTCCATTCTATCATGTTATGATCACTCTTACCAAGGGGATCCTTTATTATGAGGTCATTAATTAATCCTGCCTTATTATACATTATCAGGTCTAAAATAGCCTTTTTCTTGGTTATTTCCAGAATGTATTGTTCTAAGAAACTGTTCTGAATACAAATTATGAACTCATCCTCCAGGACTTGATGCCAGAACATGTCCAAGAACTTTGGCCCATGACTGATGCAAACCCAGGGCTCTGTAGTCTCAACTTTCACACAAAGGAGATGTTACTGTCCTAGATGATGGCCAAGGGTGCACTACACTCCCAAAACAGACACATCTGTTCCAGCATGGACTTGATGAGCCGAATAGCCTTCTTCTGTGTAGTAATGACTCTATGATTATCTCCATATTTCCAGACCCATCCCTCAAGATCCTTGAGAAATGCAAGGTGTTCAATAATTCAAACTTGTGCTTAGTAACTATCATTTGCAGGTTTTCTTATCTCACTATGCACCAATTTCTGTCAGATGGCCCTCCAGCATGTTTTAACAATTGAGAAACTATATAATTTTGTATAAAGCAAAAACATTCTAATCACTCCATCTTGGAAACTCACACCCTATATCCTGCAACTATAGGGCACCAACAACCACAACAATGAGAAGGACACAGACATGACCCTTCTGCAAAAAGTAGAAGGAAACCCATCTCATACCCACCATAAACAACCCATCAAAACAACCTCAATATCTGCACAACAAACACATCAGGCAGCACACTAGTTGCCAGTTCCAGAACACCATTACAACCAATAGAATCCCAAACTGCCTAAAGCAATGCTGAATGGCGACCGACAACTTCAGTCAACCAAAAACAAAACAAACATTGAGCTGGATTCCAAACACCATAGGATCACAGAAATGTTACGGTACAGAAAGAGGCTATTCAATCCATCATGTCTGTGTAGGCCAAAAAGGAAAGAAAAAGAAACTAGCTGCACATTTTAATCCCACTTTACAGCACCTGGTCCGTAGCCTTGCAAGTTACAGCACTCTGGGTGCACATTCAGGCACCTTTTAAATGAGTTGAATGTTTCAGCCTCAACCACCAATTTAGGCAGTGGATTCCAGATGACCACAAACACATATATTTAACATTGATAGCTTTGTTCAAGAATTGTTCTGAATGGCACAGACACAGGCATGGATGCAACATTGCCCTTTTAGCCACATGCACTAATTTCAGTGGAAGACTCGTTACATAAGACTCAGTACAGACTATACAGATAAATGAACTTCACATGAGTGTTTTTCACAAATATCTACCACCATTCAATGTGAAACCTTGCAGTTTTTCTCTTTCACCAAAGTTTGAAGTTCCGACATGAATTTATCAAACACATCTTGCAGCATCTATGGTTTTGTCTATCATTTGCAAGGGTTACTTTGTCTTCATCACAGTGATGACTGAGAATGTTGACTCACAAATGGAGATGCTGGATTATGAGCCAAAGTGGTAATTATTGTGGCACAGCATTTTTTTCCATAATAGTGGCACAGTATATTTCCACATGGGAAATCGATTCTCAGGCTTAATTTTTCCGACTCATTAAGGTTGAGTTGGGATAGATCAGAATATTGAGATGGAAGGTATTGGGAAGGAAGCTCGAGGTATTCATGCCATAACGAGGTATTCAATTAACTTCAGTTTTATGAGAGTTTACAGATTTTTCCAGATCTGAGTGTAAACCACAGGGTTTCAGAGCCTCGCCAGGTATAAGAAGGCAGTAAGCTAGCGGGAGGTCAGTTCTGGCTCCAAACACTGACTCACTCCAATTGTGAATCCTAGCAATCCTTGGCAGGGAGGATGGAACAATGCAGGCATTGGCACAAACTGGAGAGAAGGAGAAAAGGTGCGAGAGCTGTGGGAGATGCCACCAGAGTAGCAAATCAGAGTTGGCACCTGTGTTGGTAAAGCAGTTGTGGGGTGGGGTGGGAAAAAGGTTCTGGAGACTAGATCTCTGAAGGCGGAGGGGCATGTTAGTGGGGTGGTGAAAAAGGCATATGGGACATTTGCCTTTATCAATCGAGGCATAGATTACAAAAGTAGGGAGGTCATGTTGGAGTTGTATAGAACCTTGGTGAGGCCACAGCTGGAGTACTGTGTGCAGTTCTGGTCGCCACATTATAGGAAGGATGTGATTGCACTGGAGGGAGTGCAGAGGAGATTCACCAGGATGTTGCCTGGGGTGAAACATTTAAGTTATGAAGAGAGGTTGGATAGACTTGGGTTGTTTTTGTTGGAGCAGAGAAGACTGAGGGGCCACCTGATCGAGGTGTATAAGATTATGAGGGGCATGGACAGGGTAGATAGGGAGCAGCTGTTCCCCTTAGTTGAAGGGTCAGTCACGAGGGGACATAAGTTCAAGGTGAGGGGCAGGAGGTTTAGGGGGGATGTAAGGAAAAACTTTCTTACCCAAACTCTGGGAGGGTGGTGGAGGCGGGTTGCCTCACATCTTTTAAAAAGTACCTGGGTGAGCACTTGGCACGTCATAACGTTCAAGGCTATGGGCGAAGTGCTGGTAAATGGGATTGGGTAGGTAGGTCAGGTTCTCACGTGTTGATGCAGACTCGATGGGCTGAAGGGCCTCTTCTGCACTGTGTGATTCTGTGATTAAGTGAATCTATCTGTCTTAGGCCTCATTCACTCAGGTTTCAGTTCCTCCAGTGAGGAGAAGCATCAGAGAGGGAGAGAGCTGCAGCTACGGGCAGCAGGGGCAGAAGCAACACATGGGGCAACAGGAGCATCAGCCTTGGGGCAGAGAAAGAGGAGAAGGGTGCAGCGAGCACGAAGCCAGCCTCCAGTGTAAAGAAGATGTTACCTACCAAAGAGGCTCTACAAACTGAGTCTTCGCTACTTTCAAAGAGGCCGTCACTGAGATGTGTGCCATAATGGAAGACAAGCCCAGCCCCATGGGAGGTGGTGGTAATCCATTGCCTGTGGCACTGAAGGTCACTGGGGCGTTGAACATCTACACCTCAGAATCATTCCAGAGATCCACTGGATATAGGTGTGGGATTCCCCCAATCTGTGGCCCATTGTTGCATCAGAATGTCACCAATATTCAAGACAGCCAGTGAGTACATGCACCTTCGCATGATCCGGACAGTCAGGCTGAGAGGGCTGTAGGATTCATGGCCATTGCTTGATTTCATCAGGTGCAGGGTGTCATTAACTGTACACATGTGGCCATCGAGGCCCCCACAGACCAGCATTCAGCCTCCATCAACAGGAATGGCTTCCACTCACTTAATATACTACTGGACCGTGACCCCTGTAAGCGCATCCTCCAGGAGTGTGCATGATTCACAGGAAGCAGCCACAATGCCTGCATCCTAAGGCAATCCCAGATGCCAGACCTTTTCGGATCCTTCATGAGCCTTCAAAGATGGACACTGGATGTCAAAGGCTACTAACTGAAGATCTGCCTGCTGACACCTATGATAAATCCTTGCACTGCCGCAGAGCAGAGGTACAACATCTACCATGGGGCAACTTGAGTGGCCATCGACCAGGACATTGGGTGTTTGAAGATGTGGTTCAGATACCTGGATAAATCCTTCAGTATGCCCAGCAAGGGTCTCGTGTATCTTGGTGATGTGTTGTGTCCTACGCAACCTGGTGCTGGAGAGGGAAGAGCATTTGACCAATGAGGGTATTACTGAGCATGATGCCTCCTCCAAGGATGAGGAAGTGGAGGAAGATAATAACTAGGTGCAGGATTCTGAAGAACTCCAGAGGTCACATGCAAGGCAAAGCATGATGGGATACACACAAGGAAGGCTCAAGATGCACTAATACTGAAACAGTTCACATGATCCTTTATGACAGATCCATGCAATTCAATAAAACTTCACCATTCTGCAGCCTTGTTGTTGCTTACTTCATTGATATGGCTCCCCGGGTCTCTTGAGCTGTCCACTCTTGCCTTTGATGTACGTGAGAACAAAGGTTAATTAAAGAGAAATGCACATTCCAACATGTCCTCCAGACTACTCCAGTGTGGAGCTCCATGTGACTTGTGATGGACACAAGAGCACTGTGCCTCACTTTCGCCAGAGGTTCTTTTGTGCCCACCCATTTGGTCACCCACTTTCTCATGCCTTCACTCCTAAATCACCATTTGCATTGAACATGCTGTCCTTCAAGTTTGAGAGCCTGCTCTTCCATGGAGGTCAGGGCTGCAAGATAAGGGATGCCACCATAAGTCTTCACCTTTTCCTTGGCATTGTGGACAGTCTTCTCATGCAAATACATAGATAACCATTGTTAGTTGCCTGACAAAAGACAAGCACAATGCCAATGCTTGTGGCAGCCTGACTGTCCATGATGGTGCCACAGGAATGCCTCTTGTGACCACTCAGCAGCTCCAGTTCAGGAGTCACCTCTGACGGACTGGGGCCGTTCACTGAGATGCTGCTGTGCCTAAAACAGGCAGTGCTGCTGCCTGGCCCCTTTGCCAATGACTGAGTTGGCATTCCTTTTCTTGCAAGCTCACCCTCATGTGCAGCCACTTGTCAGCCCTTAAGGAAAGCAATATTTGGTGCACTCTACTTAGCGGATCACATGAGGTCACTAGCCCATTTGTAGCCAGGTTCTATGGACAGCCCTAAGGCTGCTGACCTGCCCTGTGATCTCTGTCCAGGCTTGCTTGATCTGGTGGACAGGTCTCCTCCTTCCATTCTGGGGGAAGAAGGCTTTGCCCAAGCAGCCTAGAGGAGAACCTGCAGGGAGGCATCACTGAACTGTGGGGACACCAGAGATTTTCCCTCTGCCATTCCTTGACACACCTTCTTTCTCAGGTCTTCCTTTAAGGCTTCTTTTTGGTTGGATCGATTTCAAAGAGCGCTGACCTTTAAAGATGGCACCAGCACTTCCAGCCTCACTGGATGCCTCCTCCATCTCCCGCAGTCAAATGGCCGGCTGCCACAGCAGTCCCCAGCTGACCCCTACCCAAACAGCAGTGCCTCGCACTTCCGGTCCCAACCTCAGGCTTTGCTGCAAGACCCAGCCTGTAGTTGTGTTTTTTTGAAAAAAATAGAGAAAGGCCAGTGGAGTGTTATGGGGAAGAGTGGCTACACCAGAGGCATGCGTTGTTTGCATTGCACCTGCATTGACAGACTGAGTCATACATACCGACAGATGTCAGTGAAGTTCATACTCAAACTACACTTTGCAAAAAATGCTGTGACTAAATTATGCCACTTGCTTCAAAGTGACCTTCTGCCACACTTATCCTCAAGTATGGCAGTGATGGAGGCAACGGAAGTCAAAGCAACCTCTATACCTCCAAGGTGGCATTCGTGATAGCAAACACATTAATCAATATTCAGGAGCATAAAGCAAGTAATTGATGCTTTGTTTCCTCAAACAAGAAATTTGATCGTCTTTCTCCTGAAAAAGCAGCAGTTGCATGAGAGCACTATACTCGACCACAGGTTTCCAAAAGGTCCAGGGTTATGGATTCTATCCACATGGTTCTGCATGTTCTGTTGAGCAATATGACGGCCTTTTTTGCAAAGCCCTTGCTAAAGGCACAGAACAGAATTTATTTTAAAATTTTTAAAATCAGTATCTGGAATGAATTCCCAGCTTTTTTTGTAACACTGAAATTTTTCTCCTTGTCTTCTAAGACCATTTTCAATGTGCTGAAAAGAAGCCTTCTGTGTGATAGGACATTAAAAAAACATAGAGATAAAAACAAAAAACTACTGCGGATGCTGGAATTCCAAAACAAAAACAGAATTACCTGGAAAAACTCAGCAGGTCTGGCAGCATCGGCGGAGAAGAAAAGAGTTGACGTTTCGAGTCCTCATGACCCTTCAACAGAACTGAGTAAAAATAGGAGAGGGGTGAAATATAAGCTGGTTTAAGGTGGGGAGGGTGAACAAAGCAGAAGAGAGATACGGAAATCCTGTCGGAGTGCAGAGCAGTACTTCTTCAAGGTAGGCATTTCTTGAAGAGGAGTGGCACCTATATCCTGTGGACTAGCCTGTGCTATCACCCTGGTCTCCTGTACGATCTGCACACAATCTAGAAAGTTAACCATTTAGATACTAGTAGATTGCCATGGAAAGGGTACTGGCATTTGTAGTAAAGAAGAATCCAGAGAAAAGTGATAAAATGTACTTAATCATCCATTGTTATGATTATGTCACGTGTTCTTTCAACATATAATACAATGTGACAGACAGTGTGGAATTTGGTTTCAGGATTCAGGAAATTGATAAACAACCTAAGGTGCATTAGTGACACTGTATTAATTGCAGACACAAGGAATTCTAAGAGATACCTGAGAAAGCAAATTCAGAATACAGATTGAAATTAAATGCTAGAAGATAAAGTTAATTGGTATTACAATGGAAGAGAACATTCCAAAAAGTGATCTTAGAATGAGCAATGTAATAAAAGAACAAATGTAATAAAGAACAAATGTAATAAAAGAACAAATGGATAAAGATTCTTTACATCACTGGTGTAACAACAACAGGGACTGATGGGTAAAAATTAAACAAAGGATAGATGTTTAACTAGTCGTTTGATAATACAGAACTTGAGTATTGCTGAAAAAAGAGACATGTCTAAGTTTTTCGTCTTGCACTCATCAGGACACTCACAAGAATACCAATATAAGGGGGAAAACAACAATTTATATTGTATGTGAAGAGTGCTGATTGGTTGGCAAGTGGCGTTGCCATGGAGAATGCAACACTGCTGGTGACTTCCTTGACGTACTAGTTGAGAAATCTGCCAGGGGATTCTCTACCACAGTCTACCGCAAGCCTACATTCACTGATCAATATAAGCATTGGGATTCTTACAGTTTCACACGCTATAAGATGCTCTTATCGGCAACCTTGTTAATAGGGCTGAGCCATATGTTCACCATGCAAGCTTGATGCTGAAGTAGGTGCATCAAAGGCATCCTGTGGGATAATAGCTACCCTGATCAGATCATTTCGTGCTGTATATCACGCAAACTCATGAACGGGCCTAAGGCCATTACTTTCGGCCCCGAAATGTGCCCAATCTACTTCAGATTACCCTGGAAGGGCAAGGTATCTCAAAAATTTGAGCAACAGGTGAAGCTAGCTGTTTCACGCTGCTACTGTGCAGTAGCAACACGTGTGGTATTCACCACTAACAGGATGCTGCCGTCAAGCCAAAAAGACGTTCTGCCTATCACACAAATGAGTAATGTGGTATATGAATTTCAGCGCCAGTGTGATGCTAGGTATGTAGGCCTTACATCTCAAAGGCTGGTGAATCGTATTAAACAGCATGTCCCAGCCACTGTTCGCAGGGCAGGGCACAGACTGTACCCAATCAGCCCGTGCTGACAAAACTCAAAACACAGTGTCCAACATTAGATATAATTCAGCAATTGGACAATATTTGCTAAATAATCCTCAATGTGCTAAGAATTACGCTGACAACCAATTTAAGATTGTCAGTCAGACTCACAATGTGATGCATTTGCATGTACTGGAAGTTAAATATATTAAGACACAGGGCCCTGTTCTTTGCAGACAGAAAGAACATGTACATACATTGCGCCTGTTTCAGCTAAACAAAATAAGTTACAGCCATTCACTGGCTCATTCCTCAGGGCAATGCCTTGACCAATCAGGGTCAAGCTGCCTCGTTTAAATTTCAAACAATGCTTGGCAGATAACTGTCAGTCACCATCAGTGGTGCATTCTCCATGGTAACACAAACTAATCAGCACTCTCTTCACTTACAGTATAAATTGTTGTTTTCTCCCTTAATTGGTGTTTTTACAAGTGTCCTGATGAATGCAAGATGAAAAAGTTTAGACATTTTTTTCAGCAATACTTATGTTTAACTACATGAAGAATGTCAGTGTAACGTTATATAGACTAATGATTAAAAACTCTTGATATGTGGTCAACAGCATCAGATGGTTATGACAATTACAATTTGAATGCTGAGGTAAGAAGAATGGTTTGAATTATGGTGCAGTAATGTTATATTGAAAATGATTAACAATAATATTTTGGGTCCTTGAACTAAGGTTTAAAAAAGTGACAAAGTTGATTCTGAAGAAAATCACAATACACTGCGGACACGTAATTTAGGATTCACAAGTAAGCTTGTCAGGATCTTTACTTTCTGGAAAGTAAAGTCAAAAAGTAGATCAAGAGTATGGCTAGAGGTTGTGACATTATGGGGATGTGCAACATCCGAGGTTGACATGCCCTCCTGTACAAAGATAAGCACAGAGTCATAGAATTAAATGGCAACAAAGGAGACTATTTATTCCATCAAGTCCATGCCTGCTCTCTGTAGAACAATCTAGTTAGTCCCATTCCCATGCTCTCTCCTCGTAGCCCTGCAAGTTTATTTCCCTCAAGTTCCCATTCAATTTTCTTTTGAAATCATTCAGCATCTCCACTTCTACTTCCTGAGTAAACAGCAAGTTCTTTACTCACTGTGTAAACAACTTATTCCTCACATCCCCTGTATCTTTTGCCCAAAAGCTTAAATCTTTCTCCCCTAAGCTACAGGGAACACCTTTTCTTTGTCTATCTTACCTAAGCATGTCAAATTCTTTTATACCTCTGTCAAATTTCCCCTCAACCTCCTTTGCTCCAAGAGAACAACCTCAGCTTCTCCAACCTAACCTTGGAGATAAAGTCCCACATTGTTAGAACTATTCTGATAAATGTCCTCTGCACCCTTTCAAGAACTCTCACATAAATGGAGCACACTAATCATCTCAAGAGTAAACAAGGCACAGAAGAGGGAGAATAAGAACTTTATCTTTTAGTTACAATAAATGTTGCTTTGTAAATTCTATGGCTTTGTTATAACTGTCCAATAATAGGAACAAAGGGAAACTACACCTCGCTTTGTTTTGAAAAGGATATTAAGATTAAAATAGAGTAGTTTACATACTCGGTTAAAACAAAGTTTTGAAGCAAATCTTTTATTTTGACATACTGGCAATCAGTACCTAGCAAGAAAAATCTTTCTACTGGTAAGCAGAGGGCTTATGTTTTCAACTGATACCATTATCTAGCTTCCAAAAGAAAAACATAAAATAGCCAACTATAATTCTAACCTTGAAAATGTAACAGATAGCTTGAGCATTACAGTGCTCAGTCCTTAATGCACGATGACATGAAGGTTGGAAGGAGTGAGTAAGAAAGGAAAAATAGATTATGCTGCAGGGCCCAGGAGATGGGGTTGCACATGGCACAAAACAGCAGGGCTGAGGAGCTGGGGGGGGCTCAGGCTCGTTGTCGTAAATGACGTTCTCATTGTTGTCTAGACTGAGCAGTCCGAGTTTCAGTCCTGAAGGACCGACTTTGAAAAAAAGATTGGAACTGTCAAGTTTAACTGTTGCTTCTGGCCTTTGGGCAGCTTCATGGTTCTGATTTTTTTTAAAGCTTGCCAGTCAATCATGAAGCTACTTAAAGGTCTTTCCTGCTCTCAGCACCTGTCAGGAGTTTTAAAAAAACAATTTGAGCTACACATTACTATCATTTAAGTTAGCAGGCAGCAGAAAGTTTGAGCGCTGCTTGCATCGGAAGGATTGGATGGGGCAGGCTATTTGCGCTTTGTAATCCCCATGTCCGTTTATGAGGACTATCAAATTTTCCCCCATATCTCAAATTACACAAATGTACTGTATCCCAAAATATTATTTTCTTTTACGACATGTCACACGGGGTTTTCGATCTCTGTAAAGCTCTTGAAGGATCTCATCTCTAGCTGCCTCATTTAAATCATACAGAGGTATTGACCAGCTGTAGATGTTGGAGCAATTACCGTTCTGTTTATGCTTAAAATCAGGATAGCAGTGAGATCAAAATGGCGAGTGGAATCGAGGAACTGACATTTGGTTGTCCACCCAGTCAGATTTTCATGCAGCTGGTCCTCCTCCTGCTGGAGTCAGGTAGGGGCCTCAATAATAAATGCAAATGGGGGTCAGATAACATAGTTACCGTTCCCGACAGCAATTTTGTCTTGGAACTGCAATGCTCCTGTTGGTTCCTCATCCTGGCCACAAACCATTGCCAATGTAAATCTAAGCGGGGGCCATTTCTTGTGATATTCAAAGAGATCCTCAGCTGCCCTCATGTAAAATGTGAGAGAGTTTTTGGGAGACATTTTGCTTGTGTTGTGCTGTGGTTTTCAGTTGTAGAATGTTCTGAGCTCTTCAGGGTTAACAGGAGTCAAATCTTTTTCTTTATGTGTGTATTTCCCGCAATTCCAGTCTAGCAGTTGGAGGAGGAAGAGGAGCAAAAGGAAAGAGCAAAAAGAGCTGCAGGAAACATGATTGAGGAATCTTTATACTCCCAGAAGAGTTTATAGTCACAGGACAACGTAGCTACAATTTTGTAAGGAGTAGTGCATATGCTTTGTCAAGGATGCTTCAGCAGGGTGTGTCACTACAGCAACAAGCACTGAAATGAACTACAACAACGACGCTCCCTCTCCATTGCGGGTAAGAACCTGGTCATCAGGTGTGAGGTACTCTCGCTGTTGCTGTACGTGGCGCAGGTCTGGCCCATTCCACACTCCTGCGCGATGGCGATCACTCGAGCCATCTTCCACTTTATCTGGAGGTCGAAAATGGATCGTGTCTGCAGGGACGCGATGTACAAGCCTCTAGATAAAGGGGGAAAAAACGTGCCCAACATCGCCCTCATACTGATGGCCACCTTTGTGTGTGGCTGCATCAAGCGGTGCGTAGACCCTCAGTACGCAAACACCAAGTGTCACTACGTGCTGAGGTTCTACCTGTCCCCGGTGTTGCGAAGGATGGGTCTGGCCACGCTGCCGCGGAACGCTCCAAGTAGTTGGACCGTGCCGTACCACCTGTCCCTGGTGGAAAAATTTATGCAGAAAAACACCTTTGACCACAAGTCCATCAGGCAGTGGTCAGCACGTAACGTCCTAGAGGCCCTGAGGGAAAAGGAGAGGGTGGACCCTGTGGGATGGTTCCCCGAGCAGACTGTCAAAGTCATTTGGCAGAATGCCTCATCGCCAGAACTTTCCAACAAGCACCAAGACGTAGCTTGGCTGGTGGTGAGAAAGGCCCTCCCCGTCAGATCCTTCCTACACGCCAGGAGTCTCACCCCCTCTGCACGTTGCCCTCGAGGTGGCTGTGGTGGGGAAGAGACCGTTGTTCACCTCCTTGTGGATTGTGCCTTTGCAAAGAAAGTCTGGAGAGAGATGCAGTGGTTGCTGTCGAGGTTCATCCCGAGCAGTTCTGTGACACAGGACTCTGTGCTCTACGGGCTGTTCCCAGGGACACACACCGAGACAAACATCGACTGCAGCTGGAGGATCATCAACTCGGTGAAAGAGGCGCTTTGGTCTGCCCGAAACTTGTTGGTCTTCCAGCACAAAGAGTTGTCCCCGACCGATTGTTGCGGACTGGCACAATCCAAAGTCCAGGACTACGTGCTGAGGGACGCACTAAAGCTTGGGGCAGCTGCCGCAAAGGCGCAATGGGGAAGGGTCGCTGTCTAAGACCTTTCTACCACAGCGCACCGAGAGACTGGGAACTGTTTAGAGCCCCTCGGGCTGTACAGATCAAAATGAAAGGCTGTAAATGATTGTAATATTGTGTGTACTGATGCACCTGGTGATACATTTTGTAAAAGTTTAACCTGGATTGTACCCTTGTAATATTGTTTTTGAAATGGTTTGGAATGTGATTGAAGATATTTTATGAATAAAGTATATTTTTACAAAAAAAAAAAAACTGGCACGGCATTGCCTTTTGTAGTCAGTGCCACTGCAGCACTGGAATTCTCCAGATTTGGCTCCTTCAAACTGTCACTTAAACTGTCAGTTGCTGAGAATGGGAACTGACAGCAGAGCAGTGATAGTGGAACAGCAGGCACAGGAAAGACAGAGCTGCTCCTCCTCACAGATTTTGTCTCTCCCATTCTGGATATATGCAAGTTCTTCCTTTCATACTTTAATATCTGGTGATTTGCTTGCTGAACATGGTTTTCCAGTGGCTCTGCATGGTGCTGTCTACTCCTTTCTCCCTCATGCTAATTGGTCTGTAAAGGTTGTCTAGCAATGCACTTCCTTTTATGTCGGAGAAAGAATGAACAAATTATAATGGAAGAACAGATCTGCAGGTATGAGTGTACTCCTGAAGGCTTTCTTTTGAAGCTCTCATGTTAACTCCTCTTGAAGTTTTTAAGACCTGTTGAATGCAATCTCTTGGGGCAACCAATGAGATATGGAAACATAGAAACATAGACAATAGAAGCAGGAGCAGGTCATTCGGCCCTTCCAGGCTGCTCCAGCATTCAATATGATCATGGCTGATCCTCTATCTCAACGCCATACTCCCGTGCTCTCCCCATACCCTTGACGCCTTTAGAGTCCAGAAATCCATCTATTTCCTTCTTAAATATATCCAGTGACTTGGCCTCCATAGCCTTCTGTGGTAGAGAATTCCACAGGTTCACTACCCTCTGGGTGAAGACGTTTCTCCTCATCTCAGTCCTAAATGGTCTACCCCATATCCTGAGACAGTGACCCCTTGTTCTAGACCCCCCGCCCCAGCCAGAACAAACATCATCTCTGCATCCAGTCTGTCTATCCCTATCAGAAATTTATACGTTTCAATGAGATCTCCTTTCATTCTTCGAAGCTCCAGAGAACACAGGCCTAGTTGGCCCAATCTCTCCTCATACGACAATTCTGCCATCCCAGTGAACCTTCTCTGCACTCCCCCTATGGCGAGAATATCCTTTCTTAAATAAGGGGACCAAAATTGCACACAATACTCCAGGTGTGGTCTCACCAAGACCCTGTACAGCTGCAGTAAGACATCCTTGCTCCTATATTCAAGCCCTTCACAATGAAGGCCAACATACCATTTGCCTTCTTAACTGCTTGCTGCACCTGCATGCTTGCTTTCAGTGCTTGGTGTACAAGGACACCTAGGTCCCTTTGTACATCAACATTTCCCAACCTATCATCATTTAAATAATACTCTGCCATTCTGTTTTTGCTACCGGAGTGGATAACTTCACACTTATCCACATTATACAGCATCTGCCATGTATTTGCCCACTCACCCAACCTGTCCAAATTACCTTGAAGCCTCTTAACACCCTCCTAATTGCTTATGTTCCCACCAGGTTTTGTGTCGTCCACATACTTGGAAATATTACATTTGGTTCCTGCATCCAAATCATTGATATATATTGTGAATACCTGGGGCCCAAGCACTGATCCCTGCGGCACCCCACCAGTCACCACCTGCCACTCCGAAAAAGACCCATTTATTCCTACTCTCTGTTTCCTGTCTATCAACCAATTCTCAATCCATGCCAATATATTACCCCAAATCCCATGTGCTTTAATTTTGCACACTAACCTCTTATGTGTGACTTTATCAAAAGCTTCTGAAAATCCAAATTCCCACATCCACTGGTTCTCCCTTATCTATTCTGCTGGTTACAATGTCAAACAACTCCAGTAGGTTTGTCAAGCATGATTTCCCTTTCATAAATCCATGTTGACTTTGTCTAATCCTGTTGATATTTTCTAAGTGTCCTGTTATCACATCCTTTATAATAGACTCTAGCATTTTCCCTATTACTGATGTTAGGCTAATCGATCGGTAATTTGCTGCCTTCTCCTCCCTCCTTTTTTAAATAGTGGGGTTACATTTTCCACCCTCCAATTTACTAGGACTGTTCCAGAATCCACAGAATTTTGGAAGGCGACAACCAATGCATCCACTATTTCCATGGCCACCTCCTTTAGTACACTGGGATGTAGATTATTGGACCCTGGGGATTTATTGGCTTTCAGTCCCATTAATTTCTCCAGCACTATGGTTTTAGTAATACTAATTTCCTTCAATTCTTCCTTCTCACTAGACACTTGGTTCCCTAGTATTTCTGGGAAGTTATTTGTGTCTTCCGCCATGAAGACAGAACTAAAGTAGTTGTTTAATTGCTCTGTAATTTTCTTGTTTTCTATTATAAATTCTCCCATTTCAGACTGTAAGGGACTTATATTTGTCTTCACTAATCTTTTTCTTTTTACATACTTATATTAGCTTTTACAGTCTGCCTTAATGTTCCTTGCAAATTTACTCTCATACTCTATTTTTCCTCTGTTAATCAATATCTTAGTCCTCCTTTGCTGAATTCTAAACTGTTCCCAATCCTCAGGTTTGCTACTTTTTCTAGTAACTTTACATGACTCCTCTTTGGATCTAATACTCCCCTTAATTTCTTTTGTTAGCCATGGTTGGGCTGCTTTTCCTGTTTTGTTTTTGCACCAGAAAGGAATGAATAACTGTTGCAATGTATGTATTTGTTCCTTAAATATTGACCATTATCTCTCCACCATCTTGCCTTTTAATGAAGTTTCCCAATCTATCTTAGCCAACTCACGCCTCATACCTTCGTAGTTTCTTTTGTTAAGATTTAGGACCCCGGTTTCTGATCGGACTACTTCACTTTCTATCCTAATGAAGAATTCTATCATGTTATGGGCACTGCTCCCTGCAGAACAAGATTATTAATTAAACCCTTCTCATTGCACAATACCAAATCTAGGATAGCTTGTTCCCTTGTCGGTTCCTCGACATGCTGGTCTAAAAAACCATCTTGTATACACTCCAGGAATTCATCCACCACAGTATTATTGCTAATTTGGTCTGCCCAGTCTACATGTAGATTATAATCACCCATAATTATTGTAGCACCCTTGTTACATGCATCTCTAATTTCCTATTTAATGCCGTTCCCTACCTTATCACTATTGTTTGGAGGCCTATAGACAACTCCCACTAATGTTTTCCACTCCTTGTTGCTTCTTAGCTCCACCCAGAATGATTCTACATCTAGATTTTCTGACCCAATATCCTCTCTCACCTTTGCACTGATTTCATCCTTAACTAATAACGCCATGCCAACTCCTTTTCCTTTTTGCATATCCATCCTAAATATTGAGTACCCGTGGATATTCAGTTCCCAGCCTTGCACCCTGCAGCCATGTCTCTGTAATCGCAAGATCATACCTGTTTACATCTATTTGCACTATTAATTCGTCTACTTTATTGCGAATGCTACATGCATCCAGATACAGTGCATTTAGACTTGTCTTTTTAACATTTTTACATATCTTCTTTTGTAACTATAGCCCTATTTGCTGCTAGCCCTTGTTTCCTCTACCTTCCACTTCTGCTTTCTACTTTTCTGTCTTTCATTCCTATCTTTGTTTCCCTCTCTTGTGTCTCCCTGTTCCCTGTTTCCATTCCCCGCCAATCTAGTTTAAACCTTCCCCCAAAGTACTAGATAATATCCCTGTGAGGGTATTGGTCCCGGTCCTGCTGGAGTGCAACCCGTCCAACTTGTACAGGTCCCATTTTTCCCAGAATCGGTCCCAATGCCTTAGGAATCTAATTCCCTCCCTCCTACACCATCTCTCCAGCCACGCATTCATCTGGCCTATTCTCCCATTCCTGATCTCGCTAGCACGTGGCACTGGGAGTAATTGTAAGCTCACTACTTTCGAGGTACTTCTTTTTAATTTACTTCCTAACTCCCTCTATTCTGCTTTCAGGACTTCATCCCTCTTTTTACCTGCGTTGTCGGTACTGATATGGACCACAACCTTTGGCTATTCAAGCTCCCCCTTCAGAATGTCCAACAGCTGCTCAGTGACATCCCTGGCATCAGAAGGCAACACACCATTCTGGTGTCATGTCTGTGACTCAGAAATGTCTATCTGTTCCCCTTACAATGGAATCCCCTATCCCAATCTCTCCCCCCACCCCACCACCCCCCTCCCCCCGCCCCCCCACCGGCCACTGTGCAGCTGAGCCATACATGGTGCCACAGGCTTAGCTCTTGCTGCATTCCCCTGAGAAACCATCTCCCCCAGCAGTATGCAAAACTGAAAATCTGTTGGAGAGGGAGATGGACCCAGGGGACTCCTGTCCTTCTTGCCCAGTGCTTTTACTCTGTCTGGCATTCACTCATTCTCTTTCTGCCTGTGCAATCTTTACCGACGGTGTGACTGCCTCACTGTACATGCTATCCACGAAGATATCATCCTTGCAGATCCTCCAAAGTGACTCCAGGCACAACTCCGGCTCCGAAACTTGGATTTTGAGTAGCTGCAGCTGGAGACATCTCTTGCACACATGCAACTGCCCCCCAACTCCCTCCCCCCCACCCCAATTCCACCCGACTTGACCTGACTAGTCCCTGACCCGGCCTGACTCAACGCCAACTGCCCCCCCCCAATCTGACCCGATAAGACTGTGACGCCAGTCCAGTTTAAATTCTGTTCTGTGTCCTTGGACTTTCCAACTCTACAGACTAGCACTGCTTATTTGGATCTTTAATTTCTGTTAGGAAATTGTCAGGTTGAAATTCTGTATTTCCAATTTCCTGGACTTCAAAATGGTTGGAATCTTGTTCCAGCCTTCTTCCTCTAAATTGAACTTTAGATCTGCTGAATTCTTTAAAATGTCCAGGCTTGCCACAGCAATTGGTTCCCCCCTACTGGGCAGTCTTCACAGTGATGCTGCTTTTTGGTGTCGCATCTGGAACATTTTAACATTGGTGGAGGGGTCCTTCCTGCCCCTTCAGCAGTTTTGGTGGGCTTTTTCGTGGGTTTTTCTGTGGGCAGGGTTCCTGACTTTGGACCTACACACTGGATCAATCCTTCCCAAGCCTTGATGTCTCCCAGAAATACACCCCAATTCGGCTGTCACAACTCCACCTGCCTTGCAAATTGCTCGGCCTTGTCTAGCATTAAATCCTCTTTGGCTTGCAAAATGTCTGACAGCGCATCATCGAGCACACCGACTATGGTGTGGGCGTGAATTACCTCATGGATTAATGCTCCATAGCCATAACTATTGGCCAGCCAATACAGATTGTTAACAAATGAATCAATGGATTCACCTGGCCTTTGGCTCCTTTGGTTGTATCTCGCCCATTCAATGACAATATTCTTCTTAGGGCTGTAGCAGTTATCGAAAGCCTTCATAACCTCCTTGTAGGATGCTGAGGTCTTCTTGACTCCTTGTTTCAACAGGACATCAGCTGTGGCCTCAATTGCATATAAAAGGGTACTGACCTGGTGACCTTGTGCCTTTTCCTGTAAACCCGAAGCTACTTAGTACCTTTTAAACTGTTGCCTCCAGAGCTCCTATCATTGTCCTTGTTGCGGACACTCGATGTGTTGGAAGTGCTGTGGAAAGAGTAGTGGCTGTTCAATGGCTGCCGACATCATGAGTGGTTCACTGTCCCTTACCAAGATATGCTTTATTTTTGTTCTTCTTCATTGCAAAGTCTTGCTTTTCCAAGTTCTTCACCCGCAGGTTACAAATCTGTGGTCTCAGTTTCTTAAACTGTGGCCTCCAGTGCTGCCACCATGTTTTGATGATGTTTCACTTACTTTATGAGTGATTTTGAGATGGTTAGTATTTAGCTTTTCTTGAAACTATTTATTTAGAACTACTTACATCCAAGACCTCATGGTAAGTACATTGTTCACTGGACTCACAGGCTGTTCTGTGTTTTGCTCTCTTGGAGCCTCTTGGTCATCTGACCCTGATATCATGCTTACACCATCATTAACATAATCTAATTAACATAATGATTAACCCTTTACTGTACACTACCACCTGCCATCCTACCCAACTACCACCCTACCCACCTGCTACCCTATTCCTTTACCCACTTATCTTACATACTTACCTTCTCTCTGTAATTGTTTTCAAAACAGCTTTGGGACATTTAAACTCTTTACTTACCGGAATATGACAGCTAGTGCCGTAGAAAAGGGGCATGGTTTCTCTGTGGATTTTCTGCGCTGTTCCCTGTGAGGTTTGCTGCATTGAGCCAGATGTGAAGGATCCTCCATCAGAAGATTGCTCAGAAAAATCAGAGGAATGTAAGTGTGCACTTTTTTGTCCCATCAGGATCAGAAATAGGGTTTCTGGCTCAGAAGATCTGGGCCATTGTGTTAGTTTGGTTCAGGGATTCTCAGGTTCTAAGCTGGTGTTATCAACCACTAATGTAGATGGCAGTACTTGTCATCAGTAAACCATTCAGACACCAGCCTTTGATTTGTGAACATCAACAAGATTGCCCACTGTCTGAACACAAAGTCAGCTCCTTGGATAGCATGTATGAAGTGAAGAATGAGGTGTTTGGCTTTGTGTAACCGAATGTACCTTGAAAGAATGAAGACCTATCCTGTTGACAGTTAATTGCATCCCCGAAAGGGAAATGTATGGTGATGGCTCATTATACTTGGGCAATTCCAGCTAGACTGTATAAGTTCATGGCCTTATATTCCAGAAAGCCAGATGGTGAGGGATAGAACAGGAGCCAATCTTTACACACTTATATAAGCATTTATTTACAGTGTTACACATTTCGAGCATCCAACAACCATGGTTTCAACCTAAGATAAAAGCAAAATACTGTGGATGCTGGAAATCTGAAACAAAAACAGAAAATGCTGGAAAAACTCAGCAGGTCTAACAGCATCTATAGATAGAAAAAAATACTCAGCAGGTCTAACAGCATCTGTGGAGATAAAATATACAGTTAACGTTTTGAGTCCATATGACTTATGGACTTGAAACGTTAACTGTTTTTTTTTCTCTCCACATATACTGTTAGACCTGCTGTGTTTTTCCAGCATTTTCTGTTTTTGTTTCATGGCTTCAGCCTGCTCTGTTTATACTCTAGAGGCACGTGTGGATCCCAGTTAATGCCCAATACCTGCATACAATTAAACACAATTAATATCAAATTAACACATAGTAATTTCCTAATGATGTGCAAAATCCACAGAGAATGAAATGAACTGGGCTACTTGCAGAAACAAGACATCAATAACTTGATGCAATAGTGAACAACAAAATGGCTGAAATTAATATTCCCCAGTAATTCCTGAAAGGAACTTGTGGTGTTGAAGTTATTTTCACAGCCACTGGCAGAGCATTGCCTCCTGTGGCTCCAATTCCTTGGCAAGCCACTTGTACAGTTCTATTATTGCCTCTTGGGGGAAGCGCAGCCTTCTGAAGCAACAATGAATTGTCTTATAATTGGGGTGGAAGTGAGGCAAGGGGGATGGTTGCCAGGTCAGAAATAAGGGTTGCAAGAATGAATCTGTAAGGGGAGCACAAAGAGAACTTGATGAGGAATTTCCTCCGTTGCTGTTTAGAAACCAGAAATACCATCAAAATAGTATCCATTTACAACAACAGCAGACCTGAAAGTATGTTAATGCACATAGAGCTAATTGAGGTCAATATGTGAGGGCAAAACTTCCGATTTTGTTTCAGATCCAGCATTTTGGACATAACATGATTTTCTAGTTGGATTGAATGAGGAGGATTTTGTTCACAAAAATATTCTGGACCTTAGGAACTCTTAAGGAAATATACTGTGTCCAAGCCTAATGATTGTGCAGTTATAAGTAATTTAATACAAACATTGAAAAGCATTAGAGTAAAATATCAAACAAGGCCAACTGATCCATCAAGCCCGCTCCTTCCATAAACCTTGTCTACCCTTTAAGCTTTCTAAACATGATAGTTTATATAATTTATATATGACCTCAAGTGGAATCTTCCCATGCCACCATTGTTTTACCCTGGATGGTTGTTTTCTGCTGATGACAAGGGGCTGAATCTTCTGCGGAGTGGCAATGACCGTGGGATTGCCACTCCACTCCTATTTTCCTACCTTAGACTGGAGCTCCAGTAAGATAGGTATTAGTTTTTCAGAGTATTCTGAGAACATATGTACATACATAACACGTATATAAATATTTAAAATAAATGTGTTCTCTTGCAGTGCTAATATTTATGTGAAAATGTCTGTAGTACTATTTCTGCTATTTCTGGCATGAATTAATAATTACTTATGATATTTAGTTAAAAATCATGTACATAAATTTATGGTATTTACTAGTGAAAAAGCAGTGAAATATTTATAGTTGCATCAGCATAATACACTATAGCCAATCAGGTTGTGTGACATCATCTATCTTGTTCTCTCGTATGGCCTCACCACAGTTCAGACAATGTACCTGAGCATGCTCGCAACACTGGCACTTCCAATTGGCCGTGTGAAACTGTTTAGTCTATGTTTTGGTTTTTGACTGCACTTTGACAGTTGTAAATTTTTGTGCAAATTGAACGCTTTGACCACTACTCCTGGGATATCCAGGTTTGATGCTTTTTAGAAAATAATTACAAAAAACTCAGCATGTGCTAGCGTGAAAGTGAGCTGGGTGCAAATTAGTAGTGACAATGTGAGTGAGGTGATTTGTAAACCACAACCTTAATATATTGATCCTGATGTCAATACCATGATAAGTGCAGTGTTAAATGAAGCAGAAGGTGTGTTCAATGTGAATGACTTGCCTAGTTATGGATACAACAAGAACAGTGAAGAGATTGTTAGTGAAATTATTGCAGAAAAAAAAACAATAAGAGTAACCAAAAGTGCAAGAACAAAGTGAACAACTGAATTTTAACAATGACTACTTGAAAATGGGATTTTTCTGAATGGGTGAAAAGGAAGATCCCAACTCTCATTGCGTTTTATATAATGAAATTTTGGCTAGTGAAGCAGTTAAACTCTCTCAGTTTAAACATAATTTTGAATGCAAACCCAAGAATACATTGGAAACTGGCTTGAGCTTTTTGAAGAACAAGTGCAAAGAATCCACAATAAAACACTTTGCATTTTATTGCTACTGGTGGGGAAAATGCTAACACTACATAAGATTTAGGCAAAGTATCATCATTGCTGGTAGCAAAGATTGGGAAAGATCATACAATAGCAGTGAACTTGATTAACCCTGCTGGAAAATTAATGGCAAACATCATGGCTGGGGTAAAGGCAAAGAATGTCATTGACAAGGTGCCCCTTTCAAATGATACTGTTCAACGTTGAATAACGTTTATGGCTGAAGATGTGGAATACCAGCTGTTGTTGCATCTGCGTCAGAGCCAGTACTTCTTCCTCCAATCTGACGAGTCCATTATTGAATGAGAGTTTCTAATCTTCTGGCATATGTCAGGTGTGAATATTCAGGGAAAATACATGATGAATTTTTGTCCTGGGGGATTCGTGGCTTGGTACTAGCAGATGGCACAGCCACAGTCAGGGGAGATATCTGCAGCCTGTAGATGGGGAACTGGTAAGTACAAGGGAGGCACTTGATGGTCTTATGCGGGGGTCTCAGTAGGTCACTCTCCATAGGGTCTCAAGATGGGGAGGGGTGAGGTCAACATAGGGCATGGGGACATCCACAATAAATGGATTGGGGGGAGGATAGGGGTATCTACAAGAATAACTATAACACCAGGGTAAAAGGAGAAGGCAGGAGAGTGATCAGAGGGAGGGAAACTTGCACATGATGCTCTTCCAGGACGATAGGAGGGATTTGGACAGTGGCGGTGGAGGTGGAGGGGGTGGGGGGGGATGTTGGCGGCTGGACTGATAATAGAAGCAGAGCAGCATCATTTCGACCACCAATGGAATGACGCAGTTGAAAAATAACCTTGGAAAAAAATTGTCAAGGGAGGGTTCTGAGGGCTTGTGGGAGGAATTGACTACTGCACTTTTGGGCTGATTGAAGGGGCACCTGAATAATTCAGGACATGGAGAGCAAGGCTCAGCTGGGACATGTTAGGAAGACTTAAATGCCAATTGAAGGATTTTGGCACTGTAACTCATGGTGGACATTCTTGTGAGAATCCATTCGGGCTTGGGACCAGATGCGGATTGGGTATGAATGACCATTTGTCCCTCTCATAGGAATGTGCAAAGGTCAGGTGATCCAACTGTAAAGGGGCCACAGCTAAAGTACATATGCAAAATGATCTAAAGAACTCTGCACATTGCAACTGAGTGGTTCAGGCTTTACATGGCTCAGCTATTGCAGTCAGTACATTAGTACAAGCCTGGGGTCATGGCTGGTCCAATGCACAGGGCCCTGACTGAGGCTGATAGCCCCTGTGCCTGGCTGCACTCATCCAGATCCAACCCCCTTTGTGAATGCGCTGTCATACCTGGGGCATTGGGGGTGGGGGAGAGTGGGGGGAACTCAGCTTCCAGTGATCCTTAAGGCTGTGTTACAGCTGCAAGGGAGGGTCTGGGGATGGAGTGCCTGGAATGAGGGCAACCCAAGGGCTTCACAATGACTCCCTGGCTTGGCGATGGCAGGTGATCATTACAGGGTGATGTTCAATCATGATCAATTTTTCCACAGACATGAGGAGGAGTGCGGAATGCAGGCAAGGCTGCCTTTTTCATGGTTTCCATGCAACTGAGAAGGAGAATAATGGCCCACTGCCATCAGGCAGGGCAAAGGGAGGAGCCTCACCCTGAGGAACATGGACCAGCAGGGCCCCATGAAGGCCTGGAGGCTGGGGAGGAGAGACCAATTCCATGGAGGCGTTTGGTGCGACCCAGGGTGTATTGAAGATGCCTTTCATACTTGCAGATGAGTGAGAAACAGTGCAGTAAATGCCTTCGCTTGACATGGGATGTGGTGGCTCAGATCTGCCATGTTCTTTGGGAGGAACTGATGCCACACAGACTGGGAGGCCATCCATTGCCATTGGCTCTAAGGGTAACCGCCGTGCTCACCTTTTTGCGAGTGGCTCATTCCAGGGCTCCACTGGGGAACTCTGTGGAATATCACAATCCTCCGCTCATAAATGCATCCGAGAGGTCACTTTCGTCTATTCAGTCAGGCACACAATTACATCCAGTTCTCCTTGGATTAAGCCAGCTAGGCTGCTAGAGCAGTGGGATATATAATGATTTGCGGCTTCCCATGGGTGCAGGGCACCATTGACTTCACACATGTGGCTGGAAGAGCTCCCTGGCAGCAGTCACAAAGATTCATCAATTGGAAAGGCTTCCACTCTCTCACTGTGCAGCTGATCTGTGATCACCTAAAACAGATAATGCATGTTTGTGCGAGGTACCCTGGGAGCTCACACGACTCTTACATCTTGAGTCACTCGCAGGTGCCACTGATTTTCGAGGGCCCTCAATGCATTTAGGGTTGGCACATCGATGATAAATATTACCTGCAAAAGATGTGACTAATGATGTCTGGTCGGTGGCCACAGAATGCTTCAGAAAAGAGGTACAATGCATCTCGTTCTGCAATATGCTCCTTGACTGAGCAGACTATTGACATGTTGAAGATGCGTTTCTGATATCAGGACTGGTCAGGCAGCACTCTCCAGTACTCTCCCCAGAGGGTATCCCGCATCATTGTGCTTTGCTGCACTTTACACAACCTGGTGCTCCAAAGGAGGGATGAGTTGCCAGGTGGAGAGATGGAGGAGCTGCACATCTCCTCCGATGAGTAGGATGTCGAAAAGGATGACCTGAAAGAGGGTGAGGATGTTGATGGCCCACAGGAAGAGGCCATTACACAGGCCAGGCATGGCAGACATGTCCTTGAGACTCTTATAGCCACAAGGTTCCAGGGCGATGCAGATGACTAGCTCATTCGAGCCCATTTCACCTGTATGCTCCATACAGGCTTGACATTATCACCTTCTTTGCTACCCTCAACATCTCAATGGTGGACATCAGTCTCAGAATGAGTGGTCACCATCTTGTATGATGATGGCCTCATCCCTGGAAGGCGAGGCAGCCTATGGATCATGTGGCCACCCTGTAATGGGATAAGAACTCCAGCAATGCTCAACGCGAAGCAAGTAGACATGGTTCAGTCCTTTCAATCACCACAGCAACATTTTACTGCCTACAGCAGCCTTAAAGAGGCAGGAACAGCACTGCAAAACTCATTGCACTCAAGGCAGTTTGCCTGGGGCATTGCAAGGTGCCTCAAGGAAGACAATCATCAATCATTGGTTCCCCCTTGACCATTTGAGGACTGATCTGAATCTGGACTGCGGCATCTCTCCAAAGGCCATCTCCCATGCAAGAATAAAGTTCTGGCCTCATCCTCATACTGAGTCCCCAGCATAAGATCAATCTTTAGGACACTGTGATCTGTCACTGCCAATCATGGATGCGAGCCTTTGAGTCAGATTACATCTGTGTGCATAGAGAGCTTCAGCAGCACCATTGTCTGATCATTGACAAGCACTCATGACTCAGCCTTTGTCTGGAGCTTCCCAATTCACGTCCACCTTGGGGTCTGGGAGTGAAGTGGCCCAGTCAATCTCACAGCATTTACACATTACTTTGTAATTTTATTGATAATAAAGCACACACATCAGATGTACTGGAGCTTCGCTCTGATCCCATTTAGGGCCTCCACATTATCATTCCAGCAGATTAAGATATACATGAGGAAGCCTGGAACATTGATGGTGCTGTCATGATCAGATAACCATGTTGATTGCCCTTCAGAGAGCTATAACAGGGATTCTGTCAATCCCCACTAGCCTGACCTTCAGGTGCAATAAGCATCATCCCATGATATTGGCCGGCATCATGAGGATCGATACCCATAATGGTGGTGCAGTGGTATTGTCACCGGACCAGTTCCAGAGACCCAGTGTAATGCACTGGGGACCCGGGTTTGAATCCCACCACAGCAGCTGAATTTGAATTCAATCAATAAAAATCTGGAAAGTTTAATGATGACCATGGACCCATTGTCGATTGTTGTAAATACCCATCTGGTTCACTAATGCCCTTTACGGAAGACTATTGGCCTACAAAGTCTTCCTTACTAACGTCTGGCGGCCTGTGCCAAAATTGGAAGAGCTGTCTCACAGACTAGTCAAGCAACAACCTGACATAGTCATACTCACGGAATCATGCCTTACAGATAATGTCTCAGACACCAGCATCACCATTCCATGGGTATGTCCTGTTCCACCGGCAGACTGAGCAGAGGTGGGGGCACAGTGGTATACAGTCTGGACAGAGTTGTCCTGGGAGTCCTCAACATCAACTCTGGATCCCATGAAGTCTCATGGCATCAGGTCAAGCATGGTAAGGAAACCTCCTGCTGATTACCATATACGAACCACCTTTCAGATGATGAATCAGTACTCCTCCATGTGGAACACCACTTGGAGGAAGCACTGAGGGTGGTAAGAGCGCAGAATGTGCTCTGGGTGGGGGTAGATTGGTAGCTAGATAGCACCACTACAGGCCGAGCTGGCCAAGTCCTAAAGGACATAGCTGCTACACTGGGTCTGCGGCAGGTGGTGAGGGAACCAACAAGAAGGAAAAATATACTTGACCTTGTCCTCACCGACCTGCCTGCATCAAATGGATCTGTCTGTGACAATATCGGTAGGAGTGAACACCACACAGTCCTTGTGGATACGAAGTCCCATATGCACATTAAGGATAGCCTCCATTATGTTGTGAGGCACTACCACCATGCTAAATGGGATAGATTTCAAACAGATCTAGCAACTCAAGACTGGGAAACCATGAGACACTGTGGGGCAGCAGCAGAATTGTACTCGAACACAATCTGTAACCTCATGGCCTGGCATATTCATCATTCTAGAATTACCATCAAGCCAGAGGATCAACCCTGATTCAATGAATAGTGCAGGAGGGCATGCCAGGAGCAGCACCAGGCATACCTAAAATGAGGTGTCAACCTGGTGAAGCTACAACACAGGACTACTTGCATGCCAAACAGAAAGTGATAGACAGGGCTAAGCGAATCCACAAACAATGGACCAGATCTAAGATCTGAAGTCCTGCCACATTCAGTCATGAATGCTGGTGAACAATTAAACAACTCACTGGAGGAAGAGCCTCGACAAATATCCCCATCCTCAATGATGGGGGAGCCCAGCACATCAGTGCAAAAGATAAGGCTGAAGCACTTGCAACAATCTTAAACTGGAAGTGCTGAGTGGATGATTCACCTTGGCCTCCTCCAGAGGACCCCAACATCACAGATGCCAGTCTTCAACCAATTTGATTCACTCCACGTGATATTAAGAAACAGCTGAAGGCACTGGATACATCAAAGGCCAAGAGCCCTGTAGTGATTGAAGGTATAGCCTCTCCTACTGCCTATCAGGGGTCACATGATTGTTCTTGGCGGCTTTGACCAATGAGTCCTAAGCTTGGGTAATCCGGGGACAGGGGGCATGGCTTCTTGTCGAGGACCTCGTTCAAGCATGTAGCATCTGAAAAGACCTCTGTAATAAAGCTATCTGTTTCTAGTTGAAACCTGTCCGGTACGTCAAGTCATTACAGGCCCTGACAATATTCCGGTAATATTACTGAAGACTTGCGCTCCAGGACTTGCCTCTAGCCAAGCTGTTGCAGTACAGCTACAACACTGGCATCTACCTGGCAATGTGGAAAATTGCCCTAGGTATGTCCTGTACACAAAAAGCAGGACAAATCCAAACCAGCCAATTACTGGCCCATCAGTCTATCCTCGATCATCAGTAAAATGATGGAAGGGGTCATCAACAGTGCTATCAAGCGGCACTTGCTTAGCAATAACCTGCTCACTGAGACAGAGTTTGGGTTCCTCCAGGGCCACTCAGCTCCTGACCTCCTTACAGCCTTTGTTCAAACAAGCACAAAAGAGCTCAACTTCAGTGGTGAAGTGAGAGTGTCTGCCCTTGACATCAAGGCAATATTTGACAGAGTGTGGCATCAAGGAGCCCTAGCAAAGCTGGTGTAAATGGGAATCAGGGGGAAGGCTCTCTGCTGGTTAGAGTCATACCTAGCACAAAGGAAGATGGTTGTGGTTGTTGGAGGTCAGTCACCTCAGTTCCAGGACATCACTGCAGAAGTTCCTTAGGGTTGTATTCTAGGTCCAACCATCTTCAGCTGCTTCATCAATAACCTTCCTTCCATCATAAGGTCAGAAGTGGGGATGTTCGCTGATGATTGCACATTGTTCAGCATCATTCGTGACTCCTCAGATACTGAAGCAGTCCATGTCCAAATGCAGCAAGATCTGGACAATATCCAGGCTTGGGATGACAAGTAGCAAGTAACATTCATGACACACTAGTGCCAGGCAATGACTATCTCCAACAGGAGAGAATCCAACCATCTTCCCTTGACATTCAATGGCATTATCATCGCTGAATCCCCCACTATCAACATCCTGGGGGTTACCATTGACCAGAAACTTAACTGGACTAGCCATATACATACTGCGGCTACAAGAGCAGGTCAGAGGCTAGAAATCCTGTGGTGAGTAACTCATCTCCTGACTCCCCAAAGCCTGTCCACCATCTACAAGACGCAAGTCAGGAGTGTGATGAAATATTCTCCACTTGACTGGATGAGTGCAGTTCCAACAACACACTAGAAGCTTGACACCATCCAGGACAAAGCAGCCTGCTTGATTGGCACCCCTTCCACAAACATACACTCCCTCCACCACCGATGCACAGCGGCAGCAGTGTGTACAATCTACGAAATGTGCTGCAGGAACTTACCATGCCTCCTTAGATGGCAAACCCATGACTGCTACCACCTAGAAGGAGAAGGACAACAGATAGATGGGAACACCATCACCTGCAAGTTCCCCTCCAAGCCACTCACCATCCTGACCCGGAAATATATTGCCGTTCCTCCACTGTCTCTGGGTCAGATTCCTGGAACTCCCTGCCTAACAGCACTGTGAGTGTACCTACACCACACGGACTGTAGTCGTTCAAGAAGGCAGCTCACCACCACCTTCTCAAGAGCAATTAGGGATGGGCAATAAATGCTGGCCTAGCCAGTGATGTCATCATCCTATGAATGAATTTTTAAAACCCTCTAATCTTGCATATTCGTGATTGTCCAGCAGACATTTCAGGAGTCACCAAGTGCTAGCTACGTCCATCGTCTGCATCATACGGTGGAGAATAGGAACTATTATAGGGGCAATGTTTAGCCGTAAACGCGGTCACGAGGTCACACTGCAGGCCGACATGAACAGCTCAGGTTCCCAACTATTACTTGAAATGTAACCCACACCCAAGCCTGACAGAAATTGCATGCAGGCCATTGAAAAATGCACTGGGTTAGAGTGACTCCAATGCGGGTCGCCATTAAAAACCTATTACATCCACAGACAACAGACTTCAGTGCAGCAGCATCAGGAGAATAAAACTGAGAAAACTATACTCATGAGACCACATGATATGATCCTCTGACACAAGTCAATATGGCAGAGTCCCTAGAGGAGTACAAAAAGTGCAGGAAATTAAGAAAGCTGAGAGAGTGCATGAGAAATATTGGTGGGTAGAATAAAGGAAAACCCAAAGGGGTTTTTTAAGTATATAAAGAGCAAGAGTATAACTAGGGAAAGAGTAGGGCCAATTAGGAACGATAGAGGTAATCTGTGTGTGAACCCAGAAGATGTGGGTTCAGTCCTCAATGAATACTTTGCATCGGTCTTCACAATGGAAAAAGACTTCGCAGGTATAGACATCAGGGTGGAGGACTATGAAATATTAGAGGAAATTAACATAGAGAGAGAGGATGTACCTGCGGGTTTAGCAGCCTTAAAAGTGGATAAATCTGCAAGCCTGGATGAGATGTACCCTAGGCTGTTGAGGGAGGCAAGGGAAAAGATGTCAGGGGCCCTGGCAGTAATTTTCAAATCCTCCCTGGCCACAGGTGAGATGCTAGAGGACTGGAGGACTGCTAACGTCGTCCCATTATTAAAAAAGGGAAGAAGTGATAGATCAGGAAATTACAGGCCAGTCAGCCTAACCTCGGTGGTGGGTAAGTTACTAGAAAGAATTCTGAGGGACAAAATATATCTGCACTTGGAGAGACATGGATTAATCAGGGATAGTCAGCATGGATTTGTTAAGGGAAGATCATGTTTGACAAATTTGATCAAATTTTTTGAGGAGGTAACCAGGAGTGTTGATGAGCGTAATGCATTTGATGTGGTCTACATGGTCAAGAAAGTAAGAACCTATGGGATCCAAGGCAAAGTGGCAGGTTGGATCCAAAATTGGCTGAGAGGCGGGAAGCAGAGGATAATGGTAGAGGGATGTCTCTGTGACTGGAAGTTTGTTTCCAGTGGGGTTCCGCAAGGCTCGGCAGGGCTGGAGCCCTTGTTCTTTGTGGTATACATAAATTATTTGGACTAAGTAGTAGGGGGTATGATCAAGAAGTTCGTGGATAACATGAAATTGGTCGGGTGGTAAACAGTGAGGAGGATAGCCAAAAACTGCAGGAGGATATCAATGGACTGGTCAGGTGGGCAGAGCAATGGCAAATGGAATTCAACCTGGAAAAGTGTGAGGTAATGCACTTGGGGAGGGCTAACTAGGCAAGGGATTGCACTGTGAATGGTAGGACCCTGGAAAGTACTGAAGATCAGAGGGACCTCGGTGTTCATACCCACAGATCCCTGAAGGTGGCAGGGCAGATAGGTAAGGTGGTTAAGAAGACATAAGGGGTATTTGTCTTTATTAGCCGAGGCATAGAATACAAGAGCAGAGAGGTTATGTTGGAACTGTATAAGACGCTGGTTCGGCCACAACTGGAGTACTGTGTGCAGTTCTGGTCACCACATTATAGGAAGGACGTGATTGCACTGGAGAGGGTGCAGAGATTTAACAGGATGCTGCCTGGGCTGGAGAGTTTGATCCATGAAGAAAGATTGGATAGGCTGAGGTTGTTTTCCTTGGAGCAGCAAAGGTTGAGAGAGGATCTGATAGAGGTGTATAAGATTATGAGGGGCATACATAGAGTGAATAGTAAGACACTTTTTCCATTAGCGGAGAGGTCAATAACCAGGGGGCATAGATTTAAGGCAAGATGTAGAAAGCTAAGAGGGGAGTTGAGGAGAAATTTTTTCACCCAGAGGGTAGCGGGAGTTTAGAACTCACTGCCTGAAAGGGTGGCTGAGTCAGAAACTCTCGTAACCTTTAAGAAGTATTTAGATATTCACTTGTATTGCCATAGCCTCCAGGGCTATGGGCCAAGCACTGGAAAATGGGATTAGTTTAGTCAGATCTTTACTGACTGGCGCGGACACGATGGGCCAAAAGGCCTCCTTCTGTGCTGTAAATGTCTATGAGTCTTTATGAATCGCCCAACCACCATGTTGATTGAGCAACTGGCTTTGTTCATGTTGCTTCTGTGTACATAAAGGTGACTTACTGACCTGAGATTAGGCAAAACATCATTGACCTAAGGGTCACAATGGGAGATGTGAGGAGGGGGGACACCTGTTACACTCGGATGACCTTGAAGCACTGCATCAGATAGAAGAGCCATTCACTAGCTGAGACTTACAGATTAGCAAAATATATTTACAGATGTGCAAAGTATGTACAGTGAATGAACACCAGTGTCAACTATTGTGCTTTCAGTACAGCTTAATTTTTCTAACACTACTGCTACATCCAGGTGCATCGCCAACATCCACAGCAGAAGTGGAGCAGCCTGCTTACTACTCTGCCCTGTTGTCTGTGATGACCTTGGTGGTCATCCTCTGGAGGTCCAAGGCCTGGAGGACGCCAGCCTGCTTTGGGTCTCCTGCTGTGGGGCAGGTGCACCCTCCTTGGCATAAGCAGCTGGAGTTGCTGAGGTCACCGGCAGAGGCGATTTGAACGGCTTGACAGCTTTGGAGAGTCCTGGCAGGATTGTCCCAGGGTGTCCAGCTGATGCTCTCCTCCCTATGGGTGCCTGAAGGCCCCTTCCTGAGTCAAATGTTGGCAAATGTAACTCTACTTTTCAAGAAAGGAGGGGGAAAGAAAACAGGGAACTACAGGCTAATTATCCTAACATCAGTCGTAGGGAAAATACTGAAATCCACTTTTAAGGAAGTATTTAAAGTGCATTTAGAGAAGTATAGTATGATTAGAACAAGTCAACATGGTTTTACCAAAGGGAAATCCTGTTTGACAAATCCTGTTTGCTTTGAGGATGTAACTGGTAGGATAGATAAAGGGGAACCAAACAATGTAGTATACCTGGATTTCCAAAAAGGCATTTGACAAGATGCCACACAAAAGGTTAAGAGGCAAGATAAGGACTCATGGAGTTGGGGGTAATATATTAGCATGGGTGGAGGACTGGTTAATGGACAAGAAGTAGAGAGTGGGCATAAATGTAGCATTTTCAAGTTGGCAGGCTGCGACTAGTGGAGTACTGTGAGGATAAGTACTGGGGCCTCAGCTATTTATGATCTATATTAATGACTTAGACATAGTGACCAAGAGTAATGCATCTAAGTTTGCTGACAATACAAAACTAAGTGGAAATGTAAGTTGTGAGGAGCATACAGAGGACAGAATCACCCCAGATTTGCACTAAATGCAGTAGCATGCGGGGAAACGATGTTTTACCTGTTGGCCGCAATGGCGTCTTATCATGCTGTATTGTCCCAAACCTGCCGCATTAATTATGCATTCCCGGGAAACACACCGTTTCCATGGCAGGTGGGCTTTCATTCTACCACCACGCCACCACCTTGCCGTTTCATCATGCTGGGCACCATATTTAAAGTGCAGCCGCGCATACACCTCTCAGTGCTTCCAGCCCACGACTGCTGCACGGAAGATATGGCCCCAAAAAGCAAAAAGACTGCAGCACGTAGGTTCAATGATGCATCCCTTGAGCACCCTTTGGATGCAGTGGAGGCCCACCTTGATGTACTGTACTCCGCTCTGGCTGCAGGAGGGGCAGCAACATCACAAATCTGGCTTGGGAGATGCTGGCAGCGGTGGTCAGTGCCAACGCCCTGCAAAAGAGGACAGCCACCCAGTGCTGCAAGAGGATGAATGACCTCCTCTGTTCCGTCAGGGTAGGTCACTCTTCTCATCTCTCTCAACTCACACACTTAGAAACCCCATCATACATCCAAAGGGATCTCACTCACTGCCAGTTCAAGGGGCGTCACCATTCATTCTCTCACACACACCTTCATTGTCCTCTGTTATGGTCCCCAGCTGAGGTTACCACTGGACAAGCCTGATACCAGGGTGGAACCCAACTTGATAGATCCTAATTTTTATTTGTTCCTTTAGCTATGTGGAGAGGGGCTACTGAGCAGAGTCACCAGAGTCAGCTGATGAATTTTTACAAAAACATAAAACATTTATTAAACAAGAAAAGATGAACTATATTACAATACTCCTTCACCCACAGCTATACCTTTACAGATATATACACATTTGTAAGGATAACACAAGTTACAAAAGCTATCCGATACTCTAATGTTCACAGTAAGTTCACAGTCCATGTAACTCAATTGGCAACCTGTAATCTGACACACCACACTCAGAAACCAAGTGACAGATGCCACCTCAATTAGATGCTATGGATCTCTCATCAATTCCCCCAAATGTTTGTCAAATTGTGAGCCAACCAGTCTCACTGAACTCCGTCTTTCACATGAGAGTTTCCAATCTCCACTCTCCAAGAACTCGCTTTGGAAATCTTCTCCCAAACTGATGCTTTCTCTCAGGTGCCTTCCACAAGGGTTCACCTCCAGGATTTCAAACTCCACTTCTGATGTTCCTCTCCCCTGGGCCACCACATGCATTCAAGCTGTCTTCTCTCTCATTGACTCATCCATCAACAGTACACAACTGCTTCACATGCCCATAGCAAAGAGTTACAGACTTTCAACCATCTCTCTGGACCTCCTGGCCACTTGCAAGCTGTTCTCATTTTAAATCTGCTTTCTGCAGATTTTGTCTCTTTAAATCTGAAGCTTGAAGCCTTTCTCTCTGCCCCTCACTCTTAGCTTCACTGAACAGGACTTTATCCAGGTTCCTCTCCTTCCTTTGGCTAGAAGGTCTTTTTTTGGGGCTTTCTCCTGTTCCACTCCCCTGGATTTTGTGGTCTTTTCTTTAGCTTTGGACTTGCTATCTGTCCCTTTTGCTCCAGTCTCTCTCTGGCAGCTAGTTTCAACAAATTTTAGCTTGGGACTGGCTATCTGTCCCTTCTAGGTGGCTTCTGTTTGGCAGCTGTCTTCAAACTGAACTCGAAACTGCTGTTTCTTTAGTTTTTCTGAGTGTGTCTGTGGAAGGGACCTACCTCTCTGGACCCTTGTTGCTAGGCAACAGCCCAATTTTTTTCTACTCTTGTTTGTTTACCTTAGCTGCAACTCTCAGGTAAAACTCATTAGAAATGCAAGCATCTTTTAAAGGGAAACTAAAATTCAATTTGACCTTCTCTTAACATACAGATACAGAAACACAAATCAAACTTAAACTTTAAAGCTAAAACTCATTCCTAACACCTACAAATACAAATATAACTTACTTAAATTATCTCTATTTCCTAACATCGCCATCTCGTCCATGGGACCACTCACCACCCACACATGCCAGGCATACTTATCATCTGGTCTGTCAAGCATCATGCTTACATTCTCTCCATCTCTATTCATGCAGGACAAGCTGGCGCACAACAAGAGGGAGAGGTCACAGACTGGTGGAGGAATGCCTGAAATCAAGGTGCTCACAGACTTTGAAAACAGAGCTGGCTGGCGAGGATCTGGACTGTTCCTGTGCTGATGGTGAGGTCGGCGCTGCTCTACCAAGTGAGGATCCAGCAGTGCAACATCCATCAGACAACCATGCTGTGAGTGATGTGTCCTCTTTCACAGGCCACTGCTATGCACTAATTATCTCTCCTTGCTTTCGCAGGTACATCTGCCAAACAGCCAAGACAGTCCACAACCCAGGGCCTCCAATCAAGTCCCGAGGGAAGCTCAGAAGAGAAATCTGCTGAAACCCTCCTTGAAGACCTGTAACAGCACTCACCAACACCCTCCACCAGCGCAGAGACACACACCTCGGTGGGACCTAGCTTTAGAGTAGCCTCAGGATCACAATCTGGTGAGCACAGTGCACAGTCTGATCCACAGCAGACGGCGGCAGGGACTTCCCAGGCCCCTGGCACTCGGAGGACTGCTGGAGGCCAGAAATTTGCTGAGTCTGAGTCAGATGATGAGCCTCTGGACTCGGTCATGTCACAGTTGCTGCAGCTGTAAAGGCAAGCTCGGGAACATCAGGAAGGGATGTTCGTTGCACTCCTCAGATTACAAGGCATGATGGAGGAGTCCGTCTGCCTTCAGGCTGAGGTAGTAGCGCCAGCATGCCAATGCACTGAGGTCAACACTAGTAGGATGGCAGCTGCCATGGAGACCTTGGTCCAGGATGTCACTCCTATACTGCTGCGCGGGCTGAACTCCATTGCCAACACCATACTTGGCCTCCAACAGTGTGTACGCAAGAGGTGTGCGGGGCAGCCCAATCTCACTCCAGCCGCCCCTTCTGCTTAAAGAGTCAGCCAGGGGCCCTCGAGCACCCATAGGGAGGAGGATCAGCAGGTTTACCCCCCGGGGCTATCCACCCAGGTGACGCTGGGAGTGTCCAGCCCACCCAAATTCCCTCTTCCTGTGACCTCCGCAGCTCCAGCTCCACAGTCCGAGGAGGGTGCCACTGCCACACAACAGGACCCCGAAAAAAGGCTGGGGCCCTCCAGGTCTCAGCCATCCAGAGGATGCCCGCCACGGTCATCACAGACAACAGGGCGTATCTACCAGCAGGCTGCCTCCACCTCCGCTCTCGATGTCCGGGGAGAACCAAGATGTAGCGGCAGGGTTAGGAAAGTTAAAAAGATGTAGTTGCACAGCCTGGGCATGGGTGTTAAACTCTTGTACATACTGTTCACTATTCTAAATAAACTCCAAAGAATGTCTCCCTGCCTATGGCTGCTTGTTCTGATGAACAGTGTTTGTGTCACTCAGATGTAAAACTTTTCTACACAAGGTAAAGACAGGTGTCTCAGTCCGGGGCCTCTTCCTTGGGCTTTGCGCAACCTTCAGACCAAAGCGATGGTCCGGCCTCACACTCCCTGAACACATTACTGATGCCTGTACCTCGACAGTGCTTGTCATTGCTGCCAAAATGTTGTAGGCAGGTGTCACAAAGTTCAGTTGTTCTCTCTGTGTGCTCTCAGAACCTTTAAGGTGGGTCTGGCCCCCATCTCTTCAGCATCTGTGTCCAGTGACGCTGTGCTCCTGAAGGGCTCAGGTGCTGAAGGCGGAGAAAGGATCAGGTGTTTTTAATGTTTATGGCGGCATCTCCTTGATATGAGCCTGCTCACCGAGCGCAAGTGAGCTGCTCTTGGCCAGACATCAGCCAGGAATCAGACATTCTCAGAGGCAATGTGAAGATCTATGGAGTGTTCTCACTGCATGTCGTCATCGTCCTCCTGAAATCGAGCAACTATTAGGGCCTCTGCTGCATGTCAATGACAGGAACATTATCACAGAGGGTATGTGCACTACCATCAACCCGACTGGAGTCAAATGTTCACAGATGCAATGTGAGGATCTATGGTGTCTCCTCACTGCATGTCGCCATCATCCTCCACAAATCTAGCAGGTATGAGGGCCTCCTACTTGCGCCTGCCTCGTCTGGCCAGTGCGAGGGCCTCATCGCCATCATTGTCACCTTCAAGGGCCTCCTCACCCTCATCACCGCCAATGTCTTCCTCATCGGAGGAGACCTCCAGTTCCTGCATCTCCTCCTCAGCCAGCTACTCTCCCCATTGCAGCACCAGGTTGTAAAGGGCACAGCAGCCGATGACAATTCGTGACATCCTCTGTGGACTATATTGCAGGGCTCCACCAGACCAGACCAGTCCAAGCACCAGAACCTCATTTTCAGCATCCCAATGGTTTGCTCCACCAAGTTGCAGGTTGAGACATGAGCCTCGTTATACCTTCACTCTGCTGCAGTCTGAGGCCACCGCACAGGTGTCATCAGCCGCATCCTCTGTGGGTAGCCTTTGTCCCCGAGGAGCCATCCCTGCAGCTTCTGTGAACTCCGGAAGATGTCAGGGATCTGTGACTGATTGGGAATGTAGGAGTCATGGACACTCCCTGGCAACTGTGCGTACACCTGCAGGCTGTGTTTTTAGTGATCCCACACCAACTGCACACTCCGCGAATGGAAGCCCTTGCATTTGGCATAGTTGACCCCGTGTTGCAACAGAGATCTGAGCACCACATGAGTGCAGTCGATTGCACCCTGCACCTGTGGGAAGCCCGAGATCTGGGCAAATCCAAACAATCTTGCATCCTGGCTCTCCTGGTCCCGGGCGAAATGCACAAAATTGTGTGGCCTTTCAAAGATGGCATCCATGACCTCATGGATGTATTTGTGGGTGGAGGCTTGTGATATCCCACAGAGGTCAGCTGTGGAGCCCTGAAAGGAGCCACTAACGTAAAAATTGAGCGCCGCAGTCTCTTTCACGGCCACTGAAAGCGGATGCCCTCCATGTCCATTTGGCACCACGCCAAATGCTGCAGCAGGTGGCAGATGTGACCGACCAGTTCACTAGACATGTGCAGACTTCAGTGACACTGGTTGTCAGTCATCTGCAGGAATGAAAGGTGGCGTCTACAGACCCTGAGTCTAGCTAGGCACCAACCAACGACAGCTCGCTGTACAGGGCTTCGGTGAGACTACATCTGGAATACTGCGTGCAGTCTTGGTCTCCATATTTAAGGAAGGATATGCTTGTATTGGAGATGGAACAGCGAATTTTCACTAGATTTGTCTTTGGGATAAATGGATGTTGTGTGATGAGAGGCTGAGTAAATTGGGCCTATATTCTCTGGAGTTTAGAAGAATGAGAGGCGATCTCATTGAAACATACAAGATTCTGAAAGGGCTTGACAGGATAAACACTGAGATGTTGTTTTTGTCGGTCGAGGAACCCAAATTACGGAGACACAATCTCAGGGTAAGGGGCCGATCATTTAGGACTGAGATGAGGAGAAATTATTTCACTCAAAGGCTTGTGAACATTTGGAACATTCACCTCCCAGAAGGTTGTAGTTGCTCCATCATTGAATATATTTAAGGCTGGGATAGGCAGATTTTTGTTTTCTCAGGGAACCTAGTGATATGGGAAGAGGGCAGGAAAGTGGAGTTAAAGCCCAAAGTTGATCATAATCATATTGCATGGCGGAACAGGCTGGATGGATCATGTGGCCTACTCCTGCCCCTATTTCTTGTGTTCTTGTGATAGGGCTGCCAATTTCCTGCTTATATTTGAGAAAGGAATTGAGGGGTAGATTGTTGAAGACTTCAAATAGCACCTACAAGCAATTTGTGAAGTATTTCTAGAACCAGGGACATAATTTCAATGGACCAGAAATCCATTGGCAAACATAGATTTCATTGAAGAAATTGTTGTCAAACTTCCATCAAAAGAGGTAGGCTTGTACCAGACAGGCTACTGAATCTGGAATTCGGCAAGAATAGTTTAACGAGCTTTTGCCTTCATGTACAGTCTGAATATCCTGGATCTGTTGATGCAGGTTTGAAGCACCTGCTGCCATTCCTAACAACATACGAGAGTGTCATAAAGTCATAGAGTTATACAGCACAGAAACAGGCCCTTCGGCCCATCGTGTCCGTACCGGCCATCAAGCACCTACCTATTCTAATCCCATAGCCCTGTATGCTGTGGCGTTTTTAGTAATAGCCATTTTATTGCTAATTTAGTGATTTAAAACTGTCTTCTTTCCAATGTAAAATTCCCAATTTTACTTTGGGAATTGGGGGAAAATATTCTAGTACACAGCATGTGCACAGAAAAATATATTCTGTAATAACCCACTGACATAATTCAGAATTTAATTTACTAGCATTCAACCACATTAGGATCAATTGTATGCAATGGTCTGCTTTGCAGAATGCCAATGCAACTGATTTGTTGCATGAGTTTAACTTGAAAATGAAAACCAGGACAAAAATCTGAATACCCTTTCTTGCATAGGTTCTGGGTTCACATGACAGATTTCATTTTTTACAAAGTTAAGCCTATTGTATTCAAAAAGGTCAGAACTTTTGCCAAGGTGTGAACACTATACTTAAAAATATGATGAAATCTCATACTAAAGAGAAACTAAGTCAAAGGATGAAGAATTACTCACTTCAATAATCATTTAATAATCCATTTAATTGCTGGTTTGTATTCCTTTGGCAGGGCTCAATTTAAGCCAACTTGGTTGACAGCTCTTTTCCTGCCAAGAATTACTCCTCCTCTTTCAGGTACCATGCCCTAAGAGGGCAATGGTGACCTTGGACTGGATTAGTCCATGATTATGATTGGCAAGGTATTGCAGAGGTTTGCTATTGTCTTCTGCGGTATGGCTGACCAGGAAACTCTCCCACTCTTACCGCCTGCCATCAGACATTTGGAAGGATTTACAGGCTGATAATCAACCTGTTTGGCCATGTTAAGAACGCACCTTCCTTGGTCAAGTCCTGAAGTGGGACTTGAACCCAGAGCTTCCAGCCCAAAGGCATGGACCTCCGCCAGGAATTACAGGTTAATTTAATACAGAATTCTCAGTCACCACATAAAGGCCATTCCTTCCTACTGACAAGTACATAATTAAAAATATAGTGTTATTTATGTTTAATAATGGACCAGGAATTCAGAACATACTTCATAATAATCATTAGAATAAATATGAAAACAACCCACAAGGTCCAAGGAGTTATAAAAAGTGTTATCTTAATGGAAGAAAACAGAAAAATGAAAAAAAAATCAAAATTCTAAATTAACTCCAACAGAAATAGAAATATACGCAAATAAAATATATTAATGTGTGCATCATCAGTAAAACTTAGCAACAGTAAATTTCTATTAAAGTAAAAACAGAAAATGTTGTAAATACTCAGCAGGTCAGGCAGCATCCATGGAGAGAGAAACAAGAGAACACCTCAGGCTGATGACCATCTCTTAAGTTAACTCAGTATTTGATTCTTTGGGCCTCCTAAGTGGATTTCACAAATTTATCCTCCCTATTATTATGAAGCATGCTCTATAATTTTCTATGACTTCCTAGTTCTGTGATAAGTATAAATAATAGTTTTAATTATATACTTTTCAGTGGTAAGGAGTGGCTTTTAAATAGGTACTGACAGCCCTCGATTAGTGTTCTTACAACAAATCATCAGTCTGAAACATTCACCCTGTTTTTCTCTTCACAGGTTCTGCCTGACCCGCTAAGCATTTTCTATTATTGCAGATTTCCAGCATCAGCACTATGTTGCTTTTTTATTCATAAATGTTTACTGTTGCCTTACTGTAATCAGAATGGCCTCAAAATTGGCTCTTACATCTTTCCTAGTCTTGTATCAATAGATTTAGCTTTCAAGATTCATTCTTTTATCACTCTCAAGTCACAAATTTGACTGCCAACTTCTCTATGGCTCTACACACCATCAGTAAAAGGTATTTAGTGAGAGTGGACTTTAAACACTTGTGGAGCTGAAAACAGAGAACAGGACCTAGCTGAATGATATGAGACCGAAGTTCTCAAGCTTGGAACCAAACATCACCTCACTGGTGTCTCATTAAAATGCTGTTCTATTCCTCCCATTAATTCTGATCAGTTTTTTAACAGCAGAGTGAGACCAGGTAGGGTAGCATCCAAGGGTCAAAATAATTTTTTCCCAAGGGTTCTCTTTGAGAAATAAAAAAACTGACTAGCTTAGTTTGTCGATTTTTGATTTTTGGGGGCCCCTTTTCAGACACAAAAGTGCATGTTTTCAAATCCATTCATTTGAATATATGGGCTGATACACTAATGCACGGGGGTCCAGAATAAAACTAAGCATTGTCAACAGTTCTCTAAGGCTTGTAAATCCCAATTCACTCTCAGTATACATTTGAGAACACTTACAGTTATCTCAAGTTCTTACCTTCTTACCTAACCTGTACACCATACACCAGTGCTTCCCAATCTGTCTTCCAATGTGACCCCATTTTAACAAACACACACGCGCGCACAAGCATACATGTGGACGGACACACATGCATGCACATACACATGAACAAGCATACATGCAGATGGACACACACAGACAAGCATACACGCGGACGGACACACACACGCAAACAAGCATACAATCGGATGGACACACACACATCCATTGCCCTCCTCCCTTCCTCCCCAAGTCTGGGCTATTTGTTGGTGCTCATGTTACTTTCATCTTATTGTGAGCTGCTGATGGCTCTCTCTCTTCATTTGTTGCTGTGGCCTTGTAGGTTACAGAAGATGAAAATTGACATCAGCTGTCAATCAAAGAACTTCTTCAGTGGACAGAGAGTGCTCTCTTTAACTTAAATATGTGTGTGTTTGTGTGTGGGGTTTTCCCTCACTCCTTCCAGGGTTTCCAGGAAAGTACTGATGTGTAAATATGTTTGATCACAGGTTGCTATCGGAGGTAATGAGGTTTTTTGAATTTTAAAAGAGGTAAAAGCAGCTGGGTTGCCCAGGGTTGCCAAGAAAGTACTGATCTGTAAATAAATCAAGATTTGGGGTATTCTGAACCACAAACTACGATTCTTCTGGCTGGACTTGTGCTCTCAGTTTCACTCTGCCTGCCAGTCCGCCTGCTTTTGATGTACTTTTTTTAAAATTTAGTAAACATCATTACCCCTGACAGCAATCTGCATTCAAACATATTTACATATCAGTACTTTCCTGGAAAGAGTGAGAGAAACCCCTCTTTCCACCGGCATTGTCATGGTGGGGTTGGGGGGAGTACCACTTTGATTGATTGATGTTAATTTTGTCTTCTCTAACTTACAAGCAAACCGAGAGGCAGAGAGAGAGAGAGAGCGCTATCGTGTTGTGGAATCTGCCAGGCCAGGATTCTAGCAAGAAAGAGCAGTAGGCGTTTCAGGGCATCTACTTAAAAACTAGTTTCATTACACCATTTACAATATGGACACAGTGAGTTACAAGGAAGGCACATCTCCCCTCAGAGCTGCCCGTCTGCTTCCTACAGTAGCTCGCACACGATTACCCGATGTCAGTGCCACATCATCATGTGCGGGATAGATTAGCATATCCATTCTGTTAACCCTTTATTACTACACCTCCCCCCAAGTACATTAACTTCTTTTTAACAACAATATAAAACTACCTCCTTAACTATTTACATGACCTTTGTTTTTAAACTATTTACATTACTGTCCCCTTCTCCCCACCACCACCAACCTCCCCCGCCCCACCAGAGTCCCATTGAGTCTCTGGGGAGCCTTCACCACTCTGCCCGAGCATGTTCTGCTGACTTCTCCACCGGGTCAGAGGTCTGCAAGTGGGTCCTGGGGAGTTAACAGCCCTTGGATCATCTGGAGTGTTTTGGGGGTCATCGATCCACATCTCGCGGTAATCGAAACTCTGAAGTCTGGTGGGTGTGAGTGTGATGAGGGCTCGCCTGTTTCTTCAGATAGTACCAGGTACCTGTACAGATGTACTACTGAGAGGCTTCTATAGTTGAACAATGAATTTTATTTACAGAGCTGCTGCATTAACTGCAGGCCTCTAGCAAGGCGACAGTACATTCTCTAGGCTAGGAAAGCTCTGTCCCTTATAAGCTTCCCTGTGCTCGGTGCTGATTGGCTGTTCTGACCACGTGACCCATACTCAGTAAGGCTGGCCTTAAAACAACAATCACCACCTCCCTTCCCCTTTGATTCTTTGCTTTACATTCCTTATTTACACAAATTACTTAATTCAGGTGAATAGAAAACAGTATCAAGAATCTTAGAAATAATCCCACTGGCACTTTGTCATGAATTCAGATTATATACTTATATACATAGACCCAGCAATTACAAATCGAGTCATTGAGGAGTTTTCTGTTTTAGGTACAGCGGCGTACCTCTATAGCCTGAGGCTCTCCTACAGGATTGACATTTACAGGAACTGCGATAATGGCTACCTCTCTTGGCACAGGCAGTTCATCACTATTTGATTCAATGGAGACATCAGTTACGTCTATAACAGGTCGATCAGGTACTTCGGTGCTTACGGGTTCGATAACATTCCCTGGCGGGAACACTGACTGTGGAAGTGTCTCCCTGCTCCTCAGGTGATCCACGTGTTTACAAACGATCTGGCCTTCCACATCTACTTGGTATGAAAGGGGTCTGGTCTCACAGACAACAATTCCTGGGATTCAACTTGGACCGCTACTGAGTTTTCTTGCATATACGGCTTCCTCTACCATAAAGTTCCGGGCTCTACTTTGCAAATTGTGGCTTGTTTTCTAATTACCTTGGTTCTTCTCTACCCTCCTTGGCAAATTTGGAAATACGAGGGTCAGTCTCGTTCTGAGGCAATGCTTCATATGCAGTCCTGTTGTTGCAAGTGGAGTCATGTGGTAGCTAAGAAGGAAGCGTGAGATTTTGGTTTCCAAGGTTCCTCCCGACAATTTTTTTAGTCCTGACTTGAAAGTTTGGATGGCTCTCTCAGCCAGTCTGTTTGATGCTGGGTGGTGAGACGCAGTTCGGATGTGTTTAATGCCCCTTAGATTGATGAAGTTCTGAAATTCAGCACTTGTAAATATGACTCCATTATCTGATACAATAACTTCGGGCAATCCATGAGTGGAAAAGTACTGGCATAACCTTTCGGTGGTAGCATGCAACGTAGGTGATTTCATCTCAAAAATCTCCATCCATTTCGAGTGTGCATTGATTATAAAAAAAACATTGTGCCTAGGAATGGACACACGTAGTCTATATGGATCCACACCCATGGTCAGCCAGGCCATTCCCAAGGATGTAGTTTTGTTGCAGTTGGCAATGTTAACAGTGCTTGACTAACTTCTCGATACTCGATATCTGCATCTATACCAGGCCACCACACAACTCCTTTCAGAAATGCCAGGATGAGTGCTGTGTAATTCGGTTAGGGGCAGTTCTCCCTGGTACAGGAACGGTTACTCTTGCTCCCCAGAGTATGATGCCATCCTGACAGCTCAATTTGTATTTGCGGGTAAAAAATGGTTTCATTTCCTCGGAAATTGGCTCATTCAATCATCCTGCAAGTATCTGGTCTCTCACTTTGGACAGAAGCAGATCTCGATTGGTCTAGTTCCTGATCTGCATCGCGCAGACGGGCGATGTGTCTAAAACATTCAATACAAGGGTGGTTTCTTGGAGTACAGGAGTACACGAGATGCTTTCTTGCAAAGGTAGGCAGCTAAGAGCGGAATTCGCTATATGTATCCCAGGTCGATGCTTGAAAGTGTATCGTGGGCAGACAGAATTAATGCCCATCGCTGAATTCTTGCCGAGGCTATCGGCCGGATAGCCTTGTCTTCTTTGAAAAGGCCCAAAAGTGGTTTATGATCGGAGATGATAGTAAAGTGCCTGCCATGTGAGTACTGGTGGAATTTTTTAACTCCGAAGACTATTGATAGTCTCTCCTTCTCGATCTGCGAATAGCCTTTATTGGCCACTGAGAGGGTTCTTGATACGTAACCTATGGGCCTCTCTGAGCCGTCGTCCATTACATGGGACCATACTGCACCAATGCCATATGGAGAGGCGTCACAGGTCAATATCAATTCTTGAGATGAGTCGAAATGCACTAACAAGTTTGAGGAGTCCAGCAGTTGTTTTACTCTGTTGAAGGCTGCCTCCTGTGGAACTTTTCAGGACCAACAATGGTGTTTCTTCAGCAATATGTGCAAGGAGGCCAGTACAGTCGATAAGTTAGGTAAAAATCACCCCTAGTAGTTTACCATCGCTAAAAATGATTTGAGTTTGGTGATATTTGTGGGGGAAGGTGCCTCCTTTATCGCCTTAACCTTTTCTACCTCGGGGCGTAATCCTTGTCCGCCTACATGGTGCCCCAGATAGGTAACCTCGGTGGCTTGGAAAGTGCTTTTTTCTCCTTTTTTAGGTGAACTCCCGCTTCCAGAAGTCTTTTTAATACCTCCTCTAAAGTTGCTAAATGCTCGGCCCCTGTTGATCCAGCTATGAGGACATTGTCAAGGTATACTACAACCTGTGGTAATCCCTGTAGCAAACTCTCCATTTGAAATACTCGTCCTTTGAAATACTGCACATGCCGAAGACACACAAAAAAGGGAGGTGCGTAGACTGGAATAAGCCTTTGTGTGTGTTTATTGTGACTTTCCCCCGGGATGTGCTATCTAGCTCGAGTTGCTGGTACGCGTGACTCAAATCCAACTTACTGTAGGACAGGCCTCCTGCCAGCTTTGCGTACAAGTCTTCAATTCTTGGAATTGGATATTTATCCAACTTGGCGGCTTGATTAACTGTTAGCTTATAATTGCCACAAATGTGGATAGTCTTCTCCGGTTTTAGTATAGGGACAATAGATGCCACCTATTCCAAAAATTGAACCAGCTTTATGATGCCCAGTTCCACTAACCTGTTTAACTCAGCATCCACTTTTTCTCTTAAGGCAGATGGTACCGGTCTTGCCTTAAAAAAAATTGGGGAGTTGGCTCTGGATCAACATAAATCTTGGCTTGCAAGCCTTTGATTTTTCCTAATTTGTTGCGAAAGACAATGTCGTATTTTTTTAAACAATTCTAGCAGTCTTCCTGCCCACACTTGAAAAATCTCAGATCAATTTAACTTGATTTCTTTTAGCCAATCACGACCCAGAAGGCTTGGTCCTTTCCCCAGTCACTATTATTACTGGGAGCTGGGCTGACTGCTGCCCATGGCTCACAGGTACCATGCGGTGCCTTTTACTTTTATTGCTTCTGCTGTGTAAGTCTTCAACTGGGCAGGAGTTCTCTCCAGGCTTAAGGATTCCCATCTACATGGAGTGTGACAGTAACAGGGTTTGCCTTGACTGCTTTAAGATTAAAAAGAGAGAGTGAATGTATTTCAGGCTCTTTCACATTATGTACTTCTAACATCTTTGCTGGCTGGTTACTTGGCAGTCTGGACTTGGCTCTGCACCTCTTTATCAAATGTCCTCTTTTGCAATAGTAACAGCACTCGGCCTCCTTAAATCTACATGCTTCAGGAGTGTGGTTACCCCCACATCAGTAACATTTCAACTTCAGGATCACTGTCTGATTGCCTGAGGTATATTTTTTTGATTTCTGGGTGATTGGGAATGATTCCCGCTTTGTGGCTGTTTCAGCGGTTTTGGTGCCATACCTGGCTGCAGGTTCCCGCCCTAACTGGTAAACGCTGCCATTTTGCAAGCTCTGTAGCTCCTTTTCAGGCGCTTTTTCTTTTTCCAGCACTTTCCATGGCCAGCGCTATCTCACCCTACAACTAAGTATAAGAAGGAAGTTTGTTAGGAAACATGAAGGAACATTGCTTGTTTAAAATCTATATCGACTTCTGCCAACAATCGATGCTGAATGGCATCATTACGCACACCACAAACTAACCTATCCTGTCGCATGTCGTTCAAGGTCACTCCTAAATCACAATGCTCTGACTATTGCTTCAACTTAGCAATATAAGTCGCAATTGATTCACTCGGGGCCCTCACCCTCATATTAAATTTGAATCTTTGCATAGTGACTAATGGTTTGGGCTGAAAATTGCCCTTCACTAAATCCACGAGCTCATTGAACAATTTGAAGCCTAGCGCGCTTGGGGCTGTGAGACTGTGAATAAGGTTGTGGGTTTGACTCCCACAGATGCTCGAGAGAATTGCTTTGCACTTTGCCTCCTCCCCTAATTCATGACCTGGAAATAAAACCCGAGGTGCTCGATGTATTGTCCTCTGTGGAGGAATCAAATGGCTCCATCGTCCCAAAGAGAGGCATCCTGGTGAGTATATACTTACTTCCTTCTTATACTTAGTTGTAGGGTGAGAGACAGCGCCAGGATCATTTATTCTCATCGACAGATGTAGAGATGTACTACCAAGAGGCTTCTTTAGTTGAACAATGAACTTTATTTGCAGAGCTGTTGGATTAGTTGCAGACCTCTAGCAAGGCTACAGTACACTCTCTAGACTAGGAAATCTCCACTCCTTATATGCTTCCCTGTGCTCAGTGCTGATTGGCTGTTCTGACCACGTGACCCTTAATCAGTAAGGCTGGCCTTAAAGCAACAATCACCACAATAGTGTCTGGACCAAATATGAGCGTGGGTATTCCGTGCTAGTGAGAATGAACCCTTTGGCTTTTCAGTCCCAGATCCACATTTGCTGGGCTTCCTCAAAGGTGGCAAAGCTCTCGTTCTGTGTCTGGTATTGAACCATCGGTGTTGTTTTCCCAGAGGTTCAACTCCTTCGTTCTCACTGTGTTCTGGTCAGCAGGAGTGATATGAAGCTGAAGGTATGCATGCAATAGGGGAACCTGCATTGTTAAATGACGGTCAATATGGAGTTCAACTGGAGAGAATCCATTGGCTAGGGGAGTAGCCCAATACTGCATGAGAGCTACATGCCAATCTGAATTCTTGGACATCAGATCCTTACTACTCTGGACTACCCACTCAGCTTCCCAATGAGCTTGCAGATGAAGAGTGGAGCTGGTGACATTGGAGATCCCATTATCAATGGTGAACTGCCAAAAATGGTGTTTACAAATTGAGCCCATTATCTGAAATAATTTAGTCCAGAAACTCATGGGTGGAAAAGACGATTTGTAGCACCTTGATGATGGACTCTGATGTGGTTGTATGATGTTTGATTATCTTTCACGGTACCAGGGGTTCTGTTGGTGTTAATGTGGCAGATATGGTAGGATAGGACAAAATCCTGGACCACTTGTGTGATGCCCTGCCACCACACTGATTGCAGGGCTCTCGCTCCTAGGTGCCTCCGTGGAGCCTGTGAAGAATATCTTGTTGCATGGGGAATGGAATGGCCAAATGATGGTAGTAAACTAAGAGGTGGTCAAATGACCTCGCTGCTCATCGTATTTGCGGATAAGATGATTGGTAGGGTTATATTTGGACCACCCTTGGAGACAGAACTCCATAATTTGAATGCATTCAGTATCCTCTTTTTGGGCGCGTCGAACACCCTGGAGCTTCGTGGCGGATATGGGCAGTAGGCACATGATGGTGGAGAAAAATGCCTCTACTTCTGACACTAATGTAGAATCGAGGGTGTCAGCATGGTCAACGTGGCTCTGGTGAGAAAGCTGTGGTTTGTGACTTGCCTGGGATATAGACAGCTGTATATTGGTACCACATCAACTGGAGGTGAAATCATTGAATACAGATGAGCTTTTTAACAATCTCGGTGAAACTGAGGAGTGTTATGATAGGCTTATGGTCCACTTGGAAGTGCAGCCCCATCAGGTAATCAGAAAAGTGATTGACAGCCCATGAAACTGCCAGAGCCTCTTTCTCGATAGTGACATACATTTGTTAAGTTTCCATGAGGGCTCTCAAAGGAAAATAGAACAGTTTTCTATCACCGTTCTTTTGCAGCTGGATAAGAACAGTGCTAAAGCTAATGAAGGAAGCATCTACAAGAATGACCATAGGCAACGTGAGGTCGTAGTGCGCCAGGGCAGTCTTTATTGGATTGATAGGCCTTGATTTTGTTCCATGCCTCGGAACCATTGTTGGCCCTTCCCCAGGAGGTCTTTTTCATGAACGTGGCCAAGTTAGGGGTAAACTTTCCAACCTGGTTTAAGATTCCAAGGAAACATTGAATATCGGTGATTGGTGTTGGTTGGGGAAACTCAGTAATTGCCTTTGTTTTCTGTGGATCAACCGAAATACCATGCGAGTGGATGATGTGTCTTCAGAATTTTATGTTGGTCCTGGTGAACTCACACTTGTCGTTCAGCGTGAGGCCTGCTGCCTGCAGAGCCTTGAGGACCTCTCTTACCCTATGGACGTATTCGGCTCTTGTTGAGCCATGTATGAGGATGCCGTCCATACGGCAGATAGCACTTGCTTGCCCTCAAGGATTGTTGACATGGTATGTTGGAATATCTCAGGGGCAGATGAAATGCCAAAAGGCAGATGGTTGAAGTAAAATTGACCATAGGATGGGACAAAGTTAATCAGGAGCCTAGAGCCTAGTCAAGGGATATTTGCCAAAACCTGCTGTTCACATCAAACTTAGTAAAATGGATGGAAATGCCGAGCTTGGCCACTGTCGTCTATTGACACCATCAGGTGGACTTCCCTCTGCCTGGCTTTATTAAGCTGCGTAAGATCCACACAAAGCGGAAGGTGACTATTAGGCTTGGGAATGAATGATGACCAGACTGGAACACCAGCGGGTTGGTTGTGTGATCAGGAAAATAACGCTTCTGTCCATGCAGTCAAGTTCCTCCTTAACATTTAGCAATAAGGGGTGTGGCACCTTCCCAGGGGTGAACAAACTCACCGTCATGGCATCTGGGAGCAGAGAAATATGATATTTGTCCTTCAAAAGGTTGCGGGAATTCTTGGTAGAAGGTGACCCTGGTGTATAATGGAAGAATCTCATCGACCTTCTGTATGATGGCCAACTGTACACATGTATTCCTGCTAAGTAAGGAAATGCTTTGGTTGCGAATAACAAATATGACATGATCTGTCGCCCCTTGTGGCATAATGTGGTGGTAATCTTACCCTTAACGTGTAGGTTTGCTTGTCCCGTCCCTGGACTTTCATAGTGGAAAGCTGAAGAGGAATCGTGTGGAGTTATGTGAGGTGATCAGCTGGTATAGATACCCCTGCACCTGTATCAAGTTTGAAGCATGTTGAGAACCATCTAACCCCTAAATTTATGGACCAGAAGTCCTGGGAATGCTGGTGAATTTTACCTAGGAAATGTGAGATAGGCACTAATTTCTGGTGGTGGTGTCATTTGGCCTGTTTGTTAGAGACTCTAACTGAGCAGAAACACTGGAAATGTCCCAGCCTGCCGCATCTGAAACACTTAGTGCCCCCGCTGGGCAATCCTGCTGTTTGTGCTGTCATTTCATGCCACTGATATTTCAAAATGGTGGTGGAGCAGCCTTTTGTACTAATTTGGCAGGCTTCAGAACGGCCAGAACTACTGAGGTTGGCCCCGCAAAAGAAAGGAAAGAACCCGACCTGGATTGGTTGTGGAAATTTCTCACAGTGCAGCTTCTAGCAGCAATCTCCGTGTAAGTCTTTAAAGCTTAAAAAGGAGCAGGATAGGGGCAGTGACCGTTCTTGCTGTGCCACCATCTCCACCCATCTATGGTGAGTGTATCGCCAGGATGCTTGACAAGGCATCTTGCCAAAGCAGGATTGTAGTCATCTTGGACCATGAGTGTTCATCGTGTGACACCAACAATAGGGTAAATTGGTGCCGCCACTGATGATACCATGTTGTAAAATGTGCTAGGCCAGGATTCTAGCAAGGAGGAGCCGCAGGCATATCAGGATATCCACTTAAAAACTAGCCTATTTATACTGTTTGCATTATGTACTTAGTGAATTATTGGGAAGACACATTGCCCCTCTGGGCTGCCTGTCTGCTCCCAACAATACCTCGCACACGACTGCCTAACATCTGTGCCATACATCATGTGCCCACATATGCATTCTGTCAGTCCTTTATACTCCAATCAGCAGCTCACAATGAGATGAAAATAATATGAACAAAAAAAGAGCCCAGACATGGGAAGGGAGGGAGGAGGGCAGTGCACAATAATGCAGAAACAGTGTCACAGTACAGTCACCTGGTTGCGAGAGTGCAAAGATTCCTGGAGTGCATCCAACATAGGATGTACTGGGGAAACCTTTCTTTCAATGTTTTGAATTTTTCTCCCCGTCTTTGATTTTTCACAGGCTATTTGTGAGGTTTTGAGAGCCAGTACAAGGTTTGTGGGGTCTTTCACCCTGCTTATGTGACCTGTGGACAATAAGTTTGAGAACCACTGTGGTAGACACATGGCCAGGTAGGGTGGGGATTATATGTATTGTGATGCACTAGGCATCACAACTATATGGGACAGGCTGGATGCACCAGCAGGCCCTTTCCAGTCTATCATTTTTTGTATGTTCCTAACCTGCATACCGATAAAAATTGTACATATTTCTCATGTCGGATCTGTGCCTACATCAGAGTTGCGTGGGAGCACGGTTTCAAGTCCTTTCACTTCACTACCTTGCCTGGTCGATCTTTACAAATGAATATCATCTTCTTAGAAGGAATTTTTTCTATGATCTTCTACTTTAAATTTACTTTATGTGAACTTAAATTTGTCTCTTCTTCTATTAGCTTGAAAAGTAATATTCTGGATTCACCTTATCTATGTCATTAAAACTTTATATAAAAGCCCTACTGCTTAAAATGGGCCTAGTGATGCTGACATGATTTCCCGCTTTTGGCAATGGATGGTTAACCCACAATAGGTTGTGCTGTACACCAATCAGCAGTGATTTCTTATTTTGTTTCTACAATAAATGGCTTTGTCAAAACAATGGCTGGAGTGAGTTGCCTCCACAATTTGTACTGCATTTCCAGTTTCTGCAATCCACAATACAGTGTCTTTGTACAGATGAACCCCCAGCAGCACTGCACTGTTGCTCCAAGAGAACAAATCTAGTTAGTATACTCTTGACAGCAACAGCCTTGAAATTCTTCTCAAAGTTAAAATCAAATAATATTCTAGTATGAAGAATCAAATGTCAGCAGGCTGTAAATTCACAACCCATGTTGTGTGTGCTTTTTTTCTCTACTTCTCTTCATGGTTCTGTTTTGAGATCTTTAATGAAGGGAAGCCTTGTTGGAACTTGTTTTATTCTCAGCTGGAATCCAATTACCATGATCTGATTTTACAAACAGTAGTATGGATTCCATTAGAGCTCAATTTGCATAAATTGGTAAATACAGGTGGCTAATGAGGTGCAAACGTATTCAGTTGCTTTTCTAACTGCGTCCTTTGATACTAGCAAATGGTTAGCACTATTTGCTCAAGGTGGATGGCTCCCTGTGATAAGCATAGACAGGATCAATGCACTTGAATGAAATCATTCCTAACCACAACTCTAGACTGATATTTTTTCCAATGTTTCATACTCTTTATTCTTGGCAACCATCTCCTTAAACTCTCGCCCTATCCTCTCCACCCGAAAAGTTAACATCAAGAGTTAATTTATAACTAAGATTGAAAACTTCTATTCAGGTGCCTCCACCACACCCTCCTCTCTCTGACCCACCAGGCCATGCTTCCGCGATGAATTCCTTCAGCTCTAAACCTAAACTCTCTCTCCTCTCCCCTCATTCTCTCATCAAGCTTATCTTGTCCATGAATCCCACCATCTCCTCTCTCAACCCTATTCCCAGTAAACTGCTGACTACCCAACTTACCTTCCTGGTCTTCATGTTAGTTGATATTGTTTAATGGTTCCTACTCCTCAGATAGTGTCCAACTTCTTTTCACATCTGCCATCATCACCCTCTCCTCAAAAACCCACCCTTGACCCATCTGTCCTTGCAAACTATTGGGACTTCTCTAACTTCCCTTTTCCCTCTGAAGTTCTTCAATGTAGTAACAAAAACAAAAATACCTGGAAAAACTCAGCAGGTCTGACAGCATCTGCGGAGAGGAAGACAGTTAACGTTTCGAGTCTGTATGACTCTTCACCAGAACAGTGTTGGCTTGCAAATCTGTGCACCTCATTCGCCACCTGTATATATCAATTTATGCATTTAGAGCTCTAATGGGATCCGTACCTTTTAACTACTGTGTATGTGAAATCAGATCTTGATAATTGGATTCCAGCTGAGGATAAACAAGTTCCAACCAGGCTTCCCTTCATTAACTCCATGTTTCAACCCCTCCAATCTGATTTCCTCCCTTGCCTCAGAACTGAAACAGCCCAAATCAAAGTCACAAATGCATCTCCTGTGACAGTGGTGGATTATCACTCAACACTCTTCTCAACCTGTTTGCAGCTCTTTCTGTAGGAGATGGCAGAGCTCTACAACTGCCTCCTGTGGCACAGTTTCATTACTATGTGGGAGGTATTATACAGGTGACCACACTATCCTCTGTCATTACTTCACCTCTCCACAGCTCTTCACCTCTCTTCCTTTCTCTTCTCCATTAAGATGCTCCTTAAAATTACCTCTTTGACCAACTATTTGGTCACCTCTGCTAATATCTCTTTCTTTAGCTCAGTGTCAATATTTGTCTCATCACGTTCCTGTGAAATTCCTTGGGATGTTTTATTAATTTAAAGGCACTATATTAAGACAAGTTGTTTTTGGATTCATCTTTGATGTTCCTCTTGCCAATTCATGCCTCTTGCCAATTCATGCAGGTCTCTGTTAAAGTGGTGACCAAGACTTAACACAGTTTTACAAGCTGACCAATATAAAATTTCAATTTATCCTTTATAAATATAAATACTACAAGCTACATGAGCAGGTCAGAGGCTAGGAATCATGTGATAAGTAACTCACCTTCTGATTCCCCAAAGTCTGTCCACCATCTACAAAGCACAAGTCAGAAGTGTGCTGGAATACTCCCCACTTGCCTGGATGTTTGCAGCTCCCACAACACTCAAGAAACTCAACACCATCCAGGGCAAAGCAGCCCACTTGATTGGCACCCTATCCACTACCTGAAACATTCACCCCCTCCACCATCAACACACAGTGGCAGCAGTGTGTACCATCTACAAGATGCACCACAGCAACTCACCATTGCTCCTTCGACAGCACCTTCCAAACCTGTGATCTCTACCACCTAGAAGGACAAGATCAGGAGACACAATGGGAGCACCACCACCAGCAAGTTCCCCTCCAAACCACACCCCATCCTGACTTGGAAGTATATCGCCGTTCCTTCACTGTCACTGGGTTAAAATCCTGGAACTCCTTCCCTAACAGCACTGTGGTTGTACCTACACCACATGGACTTCAAAAAGGTGACTCACCAGCCCCTTCTGAAGGGCAATTAGGGATGGGGAATAAATGCTGACTTAGCCAGTGACACCCACATCCCGTGAAAGAATTTTTAAAAATCACAATTCATTGCAGAACCACTATTTGCTTTTTGTCAATCGCATCTTCACATTGTTTTGACATTGCTGAGTTTACAGTTACTGGGTCCCTTTCAAAGTCGTCTGGTGCCATTTCCTTCATTGCACGTAGCTGGTGATCATTCCTCCAAATGCAAAACCTTACATTTATCAATATTCAATTTCATTTGCCACTGGTGTTTCCAGTTAGATAACAGATATTAGTGCACTGAGAAGTTTGCCAGAAAGCTCACTATTAATGTCAAGGACCATGGAGGTATCTGACACCAACTTGGCCACAGGGCTTTGCACAGATCTTGGACCCCATCCTTTCCACCGTGGAAGCAGTGACAAACTCCATCAGCACAGTAGTTGGCACAACCATGATGCAGCATCTAATGTCTCAGCTTTCAGTGCAAAACAAGCAACTGTCGCCGAAAGTCTGAGTGCTGCTGTGCAAGCTCAGAATGCTATCAGCATAGTTGCAGAAATCAGTGTTTAAATGGTTTACAGGGTCTCATAGCTCTCTAGGCAACAAGACACAGGCATGACAAATGCCAACAGGTTATGGAGAAGTTGGGTGCACTGTGGGTGTGCATTGCATTGAATCCTCACTGCGATTGAGAAAGTTGATTTCTCCAACAGAATACTCGGATTGCTGAGCCACGGCCACACACCATATCATCAGGGAAGTCACAAATGCGCTGTTTAAAAAAGGCTGGAGAGTTTGTGTGATTCTGAGCAGACCTGGAAATCCAGGCTGAGAGTTTTGCAGCTTCCCATGTGTGCAGAAAGTCATAGGTCTCTTTATTCTTCCATGGGATTTGGGCATTGCTGGAAAGGCTAGCATTTGTTGCCCATCCCTAATTGCCCTTGAACTAAGTGGCTTACTAAGCTTTTTCAGAGGGCAGTTAAGAGTCAACCACATTGCTGTGAGTCTGGAGTCACATGTAGGCCAGACCAAGAAAGGATGGCAGCTTTCCTTACCTAAAGGGCGTGACTGAACTAGATGGGTTTTTGCAACAAGCAATGATAGTTTCACGGCCACCATTACTGAGACTAGCTTTGTATTCCAGATATATTAATTAAAGTCAAATTCTACCAGCTGCTGTTATGGAATTTGACCCCATGTCTCCATGGCATAAGTCTGGGTTTCTGGATTACTAGCCCAGTGACATTACCACTATGCCACCATCTCCCCGATGATTGCACACACATGGCCATCAAAACTCCATCAGACCAGCCTGCAGCCATCGTCAATAGGAAGGGTTTCTATTCAATTAATGTGTAGCTGGTATGCAGCCATAAGAAGCGTGCCCTCCAAGTGTGTGTCAATTTCCCAGGAAACACTGAACTCCTTTATCCTCCAGCACTCACAGCTGTCACATCTGTTTGAGCCTCTTGCACAACTCAGTGGACGGATCCTCAGCTGTTAGGATGGTGTTGGTTACAGAATGTGCCTGTTAAAGAAGTTTTTGCAGTCTTCTGTATGTTAACAGCAAGTTTTTATTAAATACAGTAAAGGGTTCAGGTATAGAGCTATTTCCATCCTAGGTCTTATCACATCTCTGGCCAGCACCACACTGACCCTAGGTCATGTGCCTTCTTACATCACTGTGTGGACGATACTGTACTCAGTCCCACATTAACCCTGTATTTGCCAGACCTTTCTCCTACACATCCCCACAAGTCTTTATCCCATGCACACAGAGCTACATTCAAGTCTTAAATTGTTATAAATCTTATGCATTTACCTCATTCTTACAACCTTAATGCTATTCCAACGTTACTGCTATTACAGTATTGGTGGTAACAATATTCTCACTACCCCATCTCCCCCCTTCAATTCCTTGAAATTAGAGGTTTAGGCAATCTGGAGGCTTTATAACCCTTTCACATCTCGTTCACCGTTCTGTCGGGAGTGTGGTAGTTTCTGTTGGTTCTGTTTCTCGTGGTTGGCTTAAGGGTTGGGCTGGCGTTTGGACATGCTTTCATCGTTTTCTCCCATTGCTTGATGTTGAACACGCTTGGTTGGTCTAACTGTTACATCGATACATGGTTGCTGTTCCTCTTGATCATTTCTTGAGGGGTAGATGAAGATGGTATTTGTCTCATTGGCGCTGCTTTTTCTTCTTTTCCTGTGTGGGCGGTCTAGAACCCCCGAGACTGAGGAAGAGCATTCCTGTGGCTAGAAGAAGGTTTAGTGGTACGCTTACCTCTGCTTTTTGTTGTTGATGGTGATAGATTTCCACCTGAATGCAGCATCCCATGTGGTTGTGGCATGCTGGCTGGAAGTTACAGTGTGTGCACAGTGGTTGATGCGTCGACCAGCTGTACCATCATCGTAGTTAGAGGTAGAAACTTCTCAGACTGATCATTCTCTGGTACCACTTCCACTAGAGGTGTTATGGTAATCTCATGGGCAATAGATTGGTCTGACCATTGGGGATTTTCCATGTCCTGGAATGATAATGGACAAATCTGCTCCACAAAGAGAGGAGCAATCCCAGTCTGTATACTCATTAATGTCTGAGTATTCAGGACTGTGCTCTTCTGGTTGGCTAACGACTGTGGTAGTCTTTACATGCTCTGCCATCTGGAGGAAATCCAGGGCTATGCAGACGTCCCTGCTCAGGAGAGAGAAAGGCTGGACACAGATGACATACATCAGCTCAAAGATTTGTTTGCTGCTCCATGTTGTATTCACTCCTCTGACCGTTTTTTCCTTGACAGAGTATAATTCCTCTGTACTACCATTCGAGCGCACATTCTGTAATTGCACTTCTGCCAATTGTTTTTGAAAGACCTCACCCCCCTTTAGTGAGACCTTCTACCTTCACTTGCCATTCTATGTTCTTGATTTTCACCTCTTCATGTACTTCTTCAGGATTGTAATGTTTTTCCAAGATTCCTTCCAAATGTGAAACTGTTTCCTTTAGCGCTGCATTCTCTTTCTTGTACCTCTTGACTTCATCCGGGAATAGTGAACACTCCTGGGTCTTCTCTGAAAACTGGGTCATTGGTTCTTTCAGAGTGGTATTAAATTCATTTTGTCTCGTTTCATAATGTTCCCGAGGAACAAACTCAGGCCTGAGGGATCCTTGTAGCATGTATGTGAAGGTCTTTCAACGGGTTTTCCTTTTCATTGTGAAGCTCAAGTACTTTGTCTTGAGTTTTCTTGTAATTTAGCAGAGCCTCATTGAGTTTGTTCTGCTGTTCTGCCATTCTGCTGCTCAAGGTATTCTTTATTTGTCATGTTGCCGAAGGGTAATGGATTGTTTATGAATCTCATCCTGAAGGACAATTAGCTGCTCTTTCAACTGTTTATTTTCTTGTTCAGCTCGTCTTCTCGGTCTGTGTAGCAGTGTATAGCGTTGTCATTGCTGATAGCTGCAATGCAGTTTTTCCTGCAGTAGTATTCAACATCTTATCCAATTTCTTGTGTTGCTCCAAGGACACATATTAGTCTGTCAAAGACTCTTTAAAGACCATGACTTCGTTGTGCTTGACTGCATTTCAGGCTGGGTTCTCCCAATTCTGCTTCGATACAAACATTTTCTGATTGTGTTTCTGCTTTTTCCTTGCGTCGCTCACTGTCAGCTGCTGGTACAGTTCTGGAAAAGAGTCCCCGTCTTCAAAAAGGAAATCATTTGGGACTTCTGTCTTGGGCTTCCCATAAAGATATATTACTGGAAAGTTCTCTGTCTGTCTGGTGCCCTCGTGTCGATTGTTCAGGTGCTGTATTTTGCCTTTAAGTCATTTTGCTGGGGGTTTTCTATGGGCAGAATTTTTCCCTCGACGGGCGGGCCTGACTGACTCAGCGGTGGGCGGGCAGCCGATTGCCACCGCCGAAACGGGCCGTGCCGCCATTTTGCGCAGGCGGACCAATTAAGGCCCACCCAGCGGGTTAGCAACTCCCATGTAGAACGGGAAAATCGTTGCAGAGGCGGGCGTGTTCAGACTTCCAGTTCCAATGGGGAACCAGCAGTCTGTATAAAGAGTGACCAGGCAACCTCGTTGAGAGAGTGCACCATGGCCACTCACAGAGAGAGACAGGCTGCTCTCTGAGCACAGGAGCAGGAGCAGGAGCAGGAGGAGGAGGGGGGCAGGCTGCAGGAGAGGCCAGCAGGGGACCATTGTGCCCCTTGCTTCTCAGGTGCATGCCTTGCTGTCCTCCTCGAAGAGGTGTCCAGCCGTCAGGATATTTTGTATCCAGAGGATGGGAGGAGGAGGGCCCCCCATGTCACCAGCCAGGCATGGGAGGAGGTGGGTGATGCTATAAGCGCCCATGATGATGTGTGGCGCACAGGCATGCAGTTCCGCAAGAGATTCAATGATTTGCCGTGCTCTGGAAGGGTGAGTACCATGTCGGCCTTGGCCATTTGACCCAGCAGGTAGCCTTAGCCTTTGAGCCCCCCCACGTCTTACTATTGTTACTGCATTGGGCATTTGGCGTACACTGGGTGGGCAAACAGATACTGACCATGCTTACATCAGCCTTAGTGGTTGAGGAGAAGATGGGTTCTCCCCGCAGCATATGTTGGTGTTTGTCGCAATTGAGTAGTCTGGGGGCAACCTGCAGGGGAGGCAGCTGGACACATACTCAGAACTCCAACACATGTCTTATTGATGGTGATGAGATGGTGGAAGGGGAGCCTCAAGGTGTCATGGCCAAGATCCATCTGCTGGCCTCGGCGCCGCACCTAATTGCGCCTCCTTGGGGAGGGGGTTGGGACCAGCCATACTATCTTCTGGGGACTGATCACCAGTAGTGTGGACAGGAACCGCTGGAGGCCTCAGATGGGCCACTGTGGTTGGGGTGCGGCGTGTGCATGCAGAGTACATGAGCGATCAGCCCCAATAAATCCTCTTCTCTGTTCTGCAGGCAAAAACTAAACACAATCTCAGGGAGCGCCAGAGGACTGGCGGTGGGCACGGCCTGCTCCAGTGCCTCACCACCTATGAGGAGCAGGCCATGGAGCTGGGGAGGAGGCAGGCGGCCAGGTCGGCAGGTGTCAGCGAGGCTGGGGTCCAGAGGCCAGGTATTTGAGGCCCACAGTCCCATCCACTCTGTCTCCCCACCATCCAAAGCACCGATGGTTGCTGCAATCGTTAATGCAGCAACACTGCTCATTCACAGACTGAGACACTCTGACGTGTGGGTCATACACAAATGTCCCTCGGCCCCTTGAGGATGCACATCTCCAGCACCTTCCAAAGTCGCCTTATCCCATTTCTGACCACTATCCCCATGGCCTAACATGCCATGGCATCGCTGCTGCACAGCCAAAGACGTTTTGCATCTTAGGAGGGTTTGTACCTCCACCACCCTTTCAGCAAGTGCATCCCACATTACTCTGTCCAAAAGGTCCTCAGTGCCTCACCTGTCAACCTCATGGCACTCAACTTAAATAAATGCCACCACATTACTCATCCCTGCGCCAAGGGGAAATGTTGCCTTCTGTCCATCAGTTCTATGCCCCTCCTAACAGTATGAAGGTCAATAATGTGATCTGTCAATCTCTTGTGATCCATGGCAAATATCACAAGTGTTTGCAATGTTTCCTCAGCACCGCAACTCTCCAGGCCAGCATGCATCCAGGTCAGGTACCTCTGCACTCTCCCCACTACATTGCCACATAACATTCCATGTGGCATTCCTGAGGCCAGCTGACCAGCCTGTCTGTATGTGCATCTAATGTTTGGGCCTCCTCTTGACTCTTTTCCACCCCACCAATGTTCGTCTCCTTAGGGTCTTGAAGGATGAACGACTTATGAGGCTGGGGAGGAAAGGGATGAAAGGTGTTACTGACTGAACGCTAACTGATGCACTGTCCTTGTTGTTAATTTCAGCATCACCACCGCATGGCCGCCACCAACAAGACTGGAGCCCCCCCATCACACCTGAGGGCCAAGACGTGCAACTTGCAGCACATAATTTCAGCCAGCCAGGCACCAGTGCAGCCACAAACAATTCGGTGGGGAATTTACCATCGGCTAGTGTCCCGGGTCACAGTGGAGAGGGCACTTCACAATCGCTGGAGGAGATGGTAGGGACAGAGAGTGTCGTTGGCGCCAGCAGCCGGAGGACTGCAGGGGACTAGGCACATGCTGAGTCGGGCAGTGATGATGTGCCTCTGGAGATGTCAGCAATGCAGCAGCTGCAGGGCAAGCGGCAGGGTACGTGGGAGCATCTGGCAGGGTTGCATGAGGGTCTGCTTCAGTTGGTCTCTGCGGTGGAGGAGTCCAGGCAGAGTGCACGTGAAGGCATGAACCTCAGGACAGAGCTTCAGGCTTCCTCCATTGAGAGATTGGCGACTCTCATGGAGAGGGGCTTCGATCGGATTGAGACTCTTTTGATTGGGTTGCGCTCTGACCTGCAAGCCCTCACAGCGCTAATGGCCACAGGTGGTCATTCGCAATGTGGGAGATGTTCTGGGCACCAAGTGTCGGCGCTCGGTGCCCATCCATCTGCGGTGAGCAGGGAGGTCCAATGTGACCTCACATCGGCACAGCAGCTGCCTGTCGTTGCTGTGAGCTCCTCTCAGGGCACCGGATGAGGGCAGCAACTCCTCCTCCCCTCTGCCAGTCAATGTTGCTTCCGTTGAGGCTGCGACTACTGGGGAGGTGCCAGTTCTGGAACTGGCCACTCCCTCCCAGGCAGGGCCAGCAAAAGCTCCACGGGCCAGAGGACAGCCGCCAAGATCATCGAGGCCAACAGGACAGCAGAGTCAGCAGCTGTCTCACAAGCCACTCCGAGCAATGGGGTGGCACCTAGACGTAGCACCCACAAACGTAGGCATAAGGCACGTTAGGCACTCCACAGGTTTGTCACTGGTGATTTTGTGTTGGCCTTAGATTAGGGAACAAATAGTTATGTTTGTAAGAGAGACGCTTCTCTTTGATATAGGACGGAATAAAGTCCACTTTTCTGACCATGGCTGAGGGTGGTTCCTTTGTGCTGCATTTGTATGTTTCACAGACATCTCATAAGTGTTTGAGTGGACATTGATGTTTCTGTACTAAGCCCTTAGTTGCAGCTGATGAGGTGGAAGATGTAGATCTAAGTGCCACGTGTGGAAGCGCCAGGCAATGCTGGTCCTGCTGATCAATGTGTGTGGAGCTAGCTGAAGGTTCGCTGGATTAAATTGTCCTGGGTGTCCCTGCCTCCTTGGTGTAGTAGCGGGTCAGCGAGCTGCCCCTCATCATTGTCCTGTGCTTCCTCATCCTCTGAGGCATTGCTGGATTCATCATGTGCAGCCTCATCCACTGCATCAAGGTCTTCATCATCAACTGCATCCCCCCCTTTCCAGCGCAAGATTGTGCAGAGCGCAGCAGACTGCCACTATCAGAGCGACGTGATCTGGGGGGTACTGGAGTGCGCACCTTGAGCGGTCCAGGCAACGGAAGCGCATCTTGAGAAGACTGATGGCTCTCTCCACCACAGCCCTTGTGGTGCCCTGGCTCCTATCATATTGCACCCTGGACGCGGGGGAAGCCAGCAATGGCCACGAAGCCTCTGGCTCACTGTACCTGACTTGCCTGGTCGCAGCAGAAGTGGATGAAGGTCAATACCCGTCTGAACAGAGCGTCTGTAACCCGCTTGACAGAAGTGTGGACAGCTGATTGGGAGACACTGCAAAGATCACCCACCGAGCCCTGGAAGGAGCCAGATGCATAGAAGTGGAGGGCAACTGTGAACTTCAGAGCCACTGGCATGGGGTGTCCACCCACGCAGTTAGGGGAGATCCCAGGGTCAATCATCTGGCAGATATAATTGACTGTCTCCCTTGAGAGATGGAGCCTCCTTCGGCACTGCACCTCAGTCATATTGAGGTAGTTGCTTCGCCGCCTGTGTACCCTGGCAGCAGGATAGTGGTGTCTTCTGGAGCCCATTCCACCTTGGACAACCTCTTGGCCCTGAGCCCCTTGTGCCTGCGCCTGGCCTCCCAAAGGTGGCTCCCCTGGAGGCTGATTGTCCACTCCTGGCCTCCTCCTTATTCTATCCCTCCTTTCCTCCTCAGAGAAGCTGCCTCCAGTGGAGATGTCAGAACCCATACCCAGGCTAAATGGAGGCCTCCGGAAAGTTGCAGGCCCGATAAAGATTACTGTCTGCAGACTGGTGAGCTGAAGCTTCAAAGTACACAAAAAGCTCTTGGAAATCGATGTGAACTGCTAACAATCACACTGGCAAGTTTAAAACACTTTCTGCATTAAATACTTCATGAAAAACACAAACAACCCCTCTGAGTCCACATATCCCGTCTGTGCATGGGTTTTGATAAAGAAAATCACCTACCCGCCTGCCCGTTGGGCCCGTGTGCCAAGCCGAAGTTTGCACGGGCCGCTCAAAATTCTTGTCGATTGACAAGTTAAGGGCCTTAATGAGGCCTTGAATTAATGGTGGGCGCGCGTCCCACTGCATAGCGCACCTGCCGACCTAAATATCGCGATGCCGCGTGTTGACGTCGAGACGCTCGCGTGATGTCAGCGCGCGACATTTTAAGCGCTGACGTGTGGGCTCCGCCACCCGCACGTCAGCCAGAAAATTCTGCCCTATGTCTCTTTTTAAGCTTTGTATGCTCCTCCGCTTGAGGATTAAAACATTCATCAAAGGCTGTTAATATCTATCAAAGCTGTTTAGGGTCTCTTCAATGCACTGCATTAGGGTCACACCATCAGCAACTTCACCAAACAAGGATAAAAAAGTATTAATCTGGACTGCTTCAGATTTTATGCTTAGACCTGATGCACTCTGATAATTTAAAAATTTTCTTCTCCAAGACTCCCAACCTTGGGTCTGGTTTAGCCCTTGCCTTAGCCAAAATGGGTCTGGTAGTTTAAATTTCCTATCCATGGCCACTTAATATTTATTTTTTTGCAGCTACTGCACAAAATGTCATTTCCCTTTTAAGAATAGCCATACCAGGAGCTGTTTTTTTTCTCTTCAAGTTGGCTTCCCAGCTGCTGTTATTTTTAAACTACTGTTTCTGCAGGGAACCTTCAAAAGGAGAGGTTTTGGCCAACAATTGGATTTTTAAGCCTTGGAATCACCTGGAATTCTAGCTGTTTTTTTTTTCCCAATGGAGCTTGTTTCAGCTCTCCGGATTTCGAGGTGGCATTGCCAGTCTCTTCAGAGACAAAGGGGAATTCACGTGCTCAGCGGCTTTGGTGGGCTTTGCAAAATGATGGCAGTGCACTTATGACTGAAGAATTTTCAACAATGGCGGTGGGGTTGGCTGGCTGTCGACTTGATTTATTCAGTGATATAACGTTGCCATTAGCATGGCATTTAAATGAACTGCAGGCTTGCTGCTTAAGGATTCGGACAGTCGCAGAGTTCCCAAGAGTTGAGTAAATTAATTATGAATTTTTGTTTTCTTTTCCGAATTCGGGAGCCACGTGTTGAGATTCGGAGTCAGGAAATAGGGAATAGCTACAGGTTTTTCTGACGGAATTTGTAAAAGGGGCTTCTCTGGACTAGCTGAAACCTGGAAAGTAAAAGAATGTAGCTCACCCTTGCAGGCTCTGACCTCTGCTTGCTAAAGCTAGGCTTCCAAGTGAGATTCAATGGAGTCTTCTGCTGCCATGAAACCTCTGCCTTTAGCTTCGAGGCTTTTCTCTCTGGAGCTTTCTCTGGTGAATTTTCTAAGCGTCTGCAGCTTCAGTTGAGAGTTTCTTTCAGTTCAAAATATATTAAAATGTTTGTTTTCTTAATCATTGAGCATTTCTGTGAGGATGAGGGATTTAAATCCTGGAGCTGTTACCATGTTAGGATCGTGTTGGATACAGAACGTGTCTGTTAAAGAAGTCTTCATAGACTTCTGTATGTTAACAGCAAGTTTTTATTGACTACTTGTAACTATATACAACCATACAGTAAAGTGTTCAAGAATGGAGCTATCTCCATCCTAGGTCTTATGACATCTCTGGCCAACACCACATTGACCCTAGGTTGAGGTCATGTTCCTTCTTACATCACTGTGTGGGTGATACTGTGCTCAGTCCCACATTAACATTTATGTACCAGACCCTTCTACTACATCAGCTGATCTGTTCTATTGTCGCTACCCGTGTTGTGTACTGCTTGTGCACCATGAAGCAGTGTTGTTGAAGTTACAAAGAAGTCTTTATTAACGGAAATATGTACATATTTACAACAGAGAGTAAAGGTATGGAGAGGACCCCATATTAGATCCTTACATGTTGCTACCTATCTCTAGGCTGGGCTTAGCTCTATGTCATGTGCCTTCTTACAGCACCGTGTGGGTGGTACTGTACTCAGTCCCATGTCAACCCTTTAGGTACCAGATCCTTCTACTACCCCTCCCCTCAAGTCTTTATTCCCTGGCTATAGACTGACATTAGTTTACTTACAGGCTGCTTCAAGTCTTACATCACTATAAGTCTACTTAACTTATAGTTTAACTATAAACTATTTTAACTCTAAACTACTTCATGATTAACATGGTCTTGTACCCCTTGTACCCCTACCATGTCTCATTTAGTGTCCAGTCAGGAGAGTTGTATGCCCTACGGTTCTTGATCTTGGCGGTGGTTTGGAGTTGTATCTGGATGTCAGCATGGCTCTGTGTGTTTCCTCCATTGACAGACGCTGCACCACCTTGGCCGGTTTGGTTGATGTGAAGTGATTTTTTCTTGTGAGTGGTGATTGTTTCCTTCTGGATGGACAAAAGCGGTGTTTGTCAGGTTGTCAGTGGTGTTTCTTCTTCTTCTTCTGCCTCTGCAGTTGAGGGAGAGCAGTCCTGTGGAGGGAGCTAGCTCACCTTTGTGTAGTTGAATTTATGAGGGTGCTACCTGGCTCCTGCTGATGCTGTGGTTCCGGCACACTGGCGGGTAGTTGTTGGGGCTGTGCATTGTTCGGCGTCTCTACTGTCTTCACCATGGTGGAGCCAGAGGCTTCTTTAGAGGTCATTCTGGCACTGGTGTTACATCCACTGGGGTGCTATGGTAACCTCCTATGTGGTGGATTGGTCTAGCCCTTGAGTAGGTTCGGGGACCTAAAAAGAAGAAGAACAGGCCTGCCCCATGAGCAGAGCAGAGCGGTTACAAATAAAGTCAACATTTGCATTGTGTGTAGTGGTTGGGCCTTCGGGAGGACGCCTTTCAGGCTGGGTGGGGACCATGGCTGTCTTCACATCTTCTGCCAGTTGAAGGAGATCGAGAGCTATGCAGGCGTCTCTGCTGAACAGTGAAAAAGGGCTGATTCCACATGATGTACATCAGCTCCGTAATCTATTTGTTGCCGTACCACAATGGCTCCTGAATCATACCAATGACTGGGAGTTGGACTGCTCCTGCACTGTAGAGTGGGGTGTCTATCGTTCAGACCGAGTGGCCTTGGAGCCACAGTTTCTCACCCAATAGGACTGTCACTCTGGCACCAGAATCTAGCTTAGAGTTGGTTAAATGGCCGTTCGCTGAGATGTCTGCATTTCAGAAGGAAGAGCCGCATCGTCTGATGTTGCTCAGGAAGAAAGGCTCTGAAGGCTCTGTGTCTTCTAGGTCAGTGGCCTCGGCTTCATGGCTGGTTCTCGAGTTGTCTGTGTGGTGCTGAGCTCTTGACTGGCACAGCTTACTGAAGTGCCCCTGTCCGTGGCAGTGGAAGCGTTTGGCAACACTTGCAGCACATTGGTCCTTCCTGTGAGTGTGTTTCACACTGCAGTGCCGGTGCGTCATTCAGCTGGGTGGGTGGGGATTGGCTTACTCTGGCTCAGACAGTTTCGGCGCATGTGTGGTATGATGCGGTGGACCGAGGTGTGGCTCCTGCCCCATAAAGCGCCTCTGAGAATGGTCCTATGTTGGTCTCGCAGTTCATACAGCCTAGCTAACTGGACATCCTTGTCGAGAGTAAGGTCATCTTTGGCTTGGAGAAGGTCGGAGAGTGAATCGTATGTGACACCCACCACAATTCTGTCTTGGATCAGTTCAGATTTCAGATCTCCATATTCACATCCTTCTGCCATGTGGTAAAGATCATTGATAAAGGAATCGAGAGGCTCCCCAGGCTGCTGAACTCTCCTGTTAAATTTGGTGTGTTCCAAGATCTTGTTAAATCTCAGGTTGAAGAAAAGGTCAAAAGATTTTAAAACATTGTCAAATCTAGCAGTTTGCCTTGCCTGGCGATTATATTGTCTGAAATCAGCCCAATGGAATAAAATAATGTGCTAACTTGTTCTGCCTCTGACTTTTATTTAATCCTGCAGCAGCGCTATACTTCAGGAACCTTTTCCTCCAATAACACCACTTGTGAGATTGGTCAGGGCTATAGTTAAGGCACATTGGAGGTGGTAGGGAGGGATTGTGTTCCGTCATGAAAGGGATTTCAAGATGGCTTGCTGGTATTAAAAAAGACGCACTTTCACGCACTTCACAGTTTTGGTGCAAAATTCAAAATGGTGGCGGTGGTCCACTGGGGAAGAAGAAGCCTCAAAATGGCTGCATGTTGGGTTGCTGCTGAGAGTCGTTTTAGTCAAGACAGTGTGCTGTGGGTTGGTGATCCGTTTGGGGAGGGGGCAGAATTCTCACTGGCCGGGAAGCCGAAGAATCGCAAGGGGCCCGATTTGATATATTTTTAAAAAATTCTCTATGTTCGACCTCTTTTTTTGTGACGTTCCAGACTCGGGGCACCATGTAGGGAGGGCACCAAGTCAGAGTTTGGGCTAGCGAAGAAATGCAATCAGGGTTTCTGCCTGACTGGATTTTTTTTTAAAACGGTTCACACGACTGGCTTGCCTGGAACTTTAGAAGGATTTTATCTCACCCGGCAGGCTGCTGGCTGCTGGCTCTGCTTTGTTGAAGCTGATATTCCACAGGGATTCAGTGGAGACTTTTGTATGTTCTTAACTTCTGCCTTTTTCCTGCTGCCAGGCTCTCGTGTCTCTGAAGCTTCTCAGGTGAATTTTCTCAGCATCTTGTTTTTTGAGTGAAGTTGTTTCAGGGCAGAATTGTTGCTGGTGCCCTTTTCTTGAGAGCGCTTCAGTCTGCGAGAGGATATGGATTTTATCGCCTGCTGCCACCAAGATCTGTTCTGTTGTTGCTACCTGTGATGTGTCCTGCTTGGACACCACGATACAGTCTTGTTGAAGTTACAAAGAAGTCTTTATTAACAGTACTGAACTATGTACATGTAGTGATTGAAGATATAGCTTTCCCTATTGTCTATTAGGGATCACGTGATTGTTCCTGACGAATGAGCCCTAAGTGCGGGTAATCCGGGGGCTGAGCTTTCTAGTCATGGAACTGGTTCAAGCATGTAGCTTCTAAAAGAGCTCTCTAATAAACTTATCTGTTTCAAGTAGAAACCTGTCCAGTACGTCAAATCATAACATTTGGCGACGAGGGTAAAATGGCTCTGACTCTGCACCTCGCCTTGTGAATGTGAATACATTAGATCTTAAAGAAAAAAAGAAAAGAATACTCACCAGTCATGCCAGTCTTCAGCAGAATCGATCCTTATGACACGTCCATGGGAGACTGGAGCCAGTGTGCTGAGTGCCCTTGTTTTTATCTCATGGCAAACTAAATTACCGCAGAAGAGAAGCAGAAAGCAATCCTTTTGAGTGTCTGTGGTAGCAAGACATATAACTTCATTTGCAGACTGATGGCTCCGGACATGCCCAATTCTAAATCTTTTAACAAGTTGGTAGACCTCATGAAGATGCATTTTCAGCCAAAGTCATCGGCAATTATGCAGAGGTTTAAGTTTACCTCCAAGAGTAAGGGCCCGGCAGGGTCCGTCGCAGCTTATACAGCGAAGTTGAAACAGTTGGCTGAGCACTGCAACTTCAGAGACACATTCAATGACACGTTGCGGGACCAGTTAGTTTGTGGAGTTCACGACGACGCCATTCAGCGCCGTTTACTCGCAGAAGTTAACATCGATTTGTAGCGCACCATGGAATAGCACTAGCAATGGGAAGTGCTGCGAGGGACTCACAAGCTTTACAGAACGTGCAACATGGCACCATTCTTCAGGTGGGGCGGGAACCTACCACCAGGCATGACGCGAAAACCAGAGACACAGCAGTGAAACGAGAGACAGTCCCTGATGCTCGATAAATGAAAAGGCCTTTTGGAAGCATTTCAGCAGTGATTCTGAGGTTAATCTGTTACAGATGTGGGGGTAACCATGTACCAGACACCTGCAGATTCAAGGAGGCAGGATGCCATTACTGCCATAAGAAAGATCACGTAATAAAGCAATGCAGGGTGAAATTGAGACAGCCCATAAGACAGCAGACCAAAATGATTGAAGTGAATAATATAACAGAAGCTGAAGCTGCCGATACCAATATCTATTCCCTGTACAATGTCAAAGCAGTGAAAACTGAACCATTAACTGTCACAAATCAAGTGAATGGGAAGCCAATAATGGTGGTAGATACAGGAGCCTCAACCGCAGTGGTGGGGAAGCACACATTTAAACACCTAAATGAAGGTAACCAGCCACTGAATCTAGAGCAAACCATGGCTCAATTAAAGACATACACTGGAGAATCAATACAGGTAAAGGGCATCGCCACAGAACCTGTGTCCTTTAGGCAACAGACAGCCCAGCTTCCAGTGATCGTAGTGACAGGTGAAGGGCCTAGTCTTCTGGGCCAAGACTGGTTACAAAGAATTAAGCTCAACTGGTCTGAAATATTGCAAGTGGGAACAGGAGGAGTTCCTAAGCTAAGGAAATGTGACAGTATATTTCATGATGAATTGGGAAAGTTAAAAGGCTTGCAAGCAAAAATATATGTAGATTCACAGGTGCACATAGTCCCTGTGGTGAAACCTGATCAAACTTTTTGTATTTTTGGGAAATAAAAATTGACCAAGAACAAGGCAGCTAAACTAGATAAATATCCTATCCCGAGGATAGAAGATTCGTACATTAAGCTAGCTGGGGGAAAGTCCTGCACCAAACTGGACATGAGCCATGCTTACCTACAGCTAGAGATGGACAGCTCGTCTAGAGGATATATAACTATCAACATGCACAAGGGCCTGTAACAATATACACGCTTACGCTTTACATATGAACATACATATGTAAAGTGTAGGTGTGTATATTGATTTAGGCCCTTGTGCATGTTGATGGTTACACACCCTCTAGATGAGGGGAGTATCATCTGCATGTTTAATCTTCCAAAGGACCATGGAAAGTTTTTTGCAAGAATTTTCCCAAGTAGTAGTATACCTAGATGATGTACTGATCGCAGGGTCAATGGAAGCCAAACATTTGATCAACCTGGAAGTGGTGTTAAGAAGATTCTTGAAAGCTGGTGTATGATTGAAGAAAGAGAAATGTATATTCTAAGTGCCAGAAGTCACTTACCTGGGTTACTGAGTTGATGCCATGGGGTTGCATCCAATAGACAAAGAAGTTAGGGCAATCAAAGACTCTCCGTCCAGTGTAACTGAACTGAAGTTTTTTTGGGGCATGATTAGCTATTATAGCCGCTTCTTGTCAAACTTGTGAACAGTGTCAGCACCATTACACTTGTTATTGAAAAAGAATCACCGTTGGTCATGGAATTCGCAACAAGAAGAAGCCTTTTTGAAAGTTGGAAGCTATTACACTCATCATGTCTACTGGTACATCATGACCCATCAAAAGAATTAATATTAACTTGTGATGCATCTCCTTACAGTGTGGGAGCTGTGTTATCACACAGGATTGAAGATGGTCCTAAAAGACCAATCGGCTATGTCTCTAGAACACTCTTTGAGGCCGAGAAGGGTTATTCACAACTAGAAAAGGAAGCTTTATTGGTGATATTTGGAGTGAAGTAATTCCACCAGTACCTGCATGGACGACATAGTGTCGGACCATAAACCATTAATGGGTTTATTCAGTGAGGATAAAGCCATTCCACCAATAGCCTCAGCAAGGATTCAGTGTTGGGCTTTGATATTATCTGTGTATGAGTATACCTTTATGCACCACCCTGACGTGCACATCACAGATGTGGACGGACTCAGTCGTCTCCCGTTACCAGATAGTATTGTACATGCTCCAGTTCCACAAGAAGGTTGTGCTTGTGCTGAATTTCTTGGACTCTTCGCCTGTGTGTGTGAAGCAAATAAAGAATTGGACAAACAGGGACCCAATTTTGTCAAAAGTGCAAGATCTTGTATTGCAAGGGTGGTCGAATTCACCAGTGCCTGAAGAGATAAAACAGCTCCATGCCCGTAAGACAGGGTTAAGTTGTCAAGATTAATCTTATTGTGGGGATCAAGAGTTGTCGTGCCTTTGCAAGGAAGAGAACCACTCTTGAAAGAGCTTCACAATGCACATATTAAAGATGAAAATGCTTGTGCAAAGCTATGTCTGGTGGCCAGGCATAGGCAGTGACATTGAAATCATAGTCAAGCACTGCCTCCGGTGTCAGCAACAACAGAAGTTGCCCGTTTCAGCTCCACTGCATCTGTGGGAGTGGCCTGGTCGACCCTGGGTTAGACAGCATATTAATTATGTCGCTCCATTCTTAGGAACCATGTTTCTATTGATTGTAGATGCGCATTTTAAGTGGATGGATGTGTTTGAAGATAGATCACCGACATTGAGTGCAACTATTGAAAAGCTGCACCAATGTTTTAGAATACATAGCCTACTGGAAATCATCATTTCGGATAATGATACAATTTTTACCAGTACAGAATTTCAGAGATTCATGAGTTTAAATGGGATCTGACATATTAAAACAGCACCATATCATCCCTCATCAAATGGGTGAGCTAAAAGAGCTGTGCAACCTTTCAGGTCAAGAATGAAGAGGTTATCTGAAGATATTCTAGAAACTCGACTTCCCCCTTTCTTCCCAATTATCGAACAACGCCTCATTCAACTACGGGTTCAACGCCGTCTGAATTATTGATGAAATGCTACCTACGTACAAGGTTAAGCCTGGTGTTTCCAAACTTAGCGGGGAAGGTAGAGAGGAATCAGAGTAATCAAAAATTGAATCATGATATTCATAGCAAAGCTCCAAGATTTACTGGCAGAGATATAGTTTTCATGTGGAATTTTGGAAGTGGACCCAGTTGGTATAATTGTCTCAGAAACTGGTCCCTTATCCTTCCAGGTGGAAGTGGAAGACCGAATTGTTTGAAAACATGTGGATCATTTTAGTAATAGAGAGGCATTCCAACAACCAGCCATTCCACCTGTGATTAATGCCGAACCATTAATCCCTGAGGTGACAGATTGACTTAGAATAGACATACCCGACGTCTCTGTAGAGTTGCCTAACCTTAAACTGCCACTTTCTACAAGCTACCTGATGCTGCAGTTCCTGATCATGTCAATCCAGTGGGAGAACCTCAAGTGGTAGAGCTATGCTGCTCTAACCGAATAAGAAAACCACCTCAGAGACTTAATCTTTAATCACCTGACCTGTTTATATGCATCTGTTGTAGATTAAAATGTTCCTTGTAAATAGGAAATGTAAAAAAACTAAAGTGGGAGGAAATGATTGAAGGTATAGTTTTTCCTACTGCTTATTAGGGGTCACATGATTGTTCTTGACAAATAAACCCTAATCCGGAGGGCAGAGCATTCTAGTCGTGGACCCGGTTCAAACATGTAGCTCCTAAAACAGCTCTCTAATAAAGGTATCTGTTTCAACTAGAAACCTGTCCTGTATGTCAGGTCATTACAGTACATATTTACAGTACAGGGAGAGAGGACCCCATATTAGGTCCTTATGTGTTGCTACCTATCTCTAGCCTGGCTTAGCTCCAGGCCATGTGCCTTCTTACATCATCGTGTGCCTGGTACTGTACTCAGGCCCTTGTTAACCTTTTAGGTACCAGATCCTTCTATTACACTGGCGACAAGGGGTATCCTCTCAAACCATGGCTACTAACATCAGGCAGAGGCATGATACAATGCCTGGCTTGGTTCAGCCTGGGCTATGATAGAGCAGACAATTAGTCTTCTGAAAATGAGATTCCTGTGCCTAGACCATTCTGGGCATGCTCAAGGGTCTCCAGGATCATGGTAGTGTGCTGTGCTCTTCACAATCTTACACAACAAAGAGAAGGCCTTGAATCTAAAAGAAGCACAGGAGACTGTCTCCCCCTCTGATCAGAAGGGTGTGGAGGAGGAGGAAGGGGCTGAGGAAGCAGGACATTATCATCCAGCATCTGCACCTGAATTCAGAGCACTGGAGCAGCATGCAAGGGAGGTCCGTGAGGAGCTAATTCAGAGTTGATTCCTCCATCTCTGAAGTTCCTAAATGATCAGGCATTCAGCAAACACTAGAGACATCTGCCCCACATTTACAACTATTCCACCCTCCACCACACAGCCTCTCCATGCCCACTGCTTCATTAGGGGAGATGGTCAATAACAAAATCAATACCAGATACATCAACTTCGAGGGACAAGGTCTGTTATTTCAATTAGAGGCCTCATGAAAATGAATAAATGAAGCAGAATGGAAATTGCCTTCACAATTTAACTGCACACAGCAGCTATGCACTAACATCAGTGTGGTGCAACTAAAACACTTACCACTACTACAACAAGGTGCGATGCCTGCATCTTTTTTTATTCGTTCATGGGAGGTGTGCATTGCTGGCTAAGCCAGAATTTATTGCCCCATCCCTAGTTGCCCTTGATGGTGGTGGTGAGCTGCTTGAACTGCTGCAGTCCCTGTGGTGTAGATACACCTACATTGCTGTTAGGGAGGGAGTTCCAAGATTTTGACCCAGTGACAGTGAAGGAATGGAAATATATTTCCAAGTCAGAATGGTGAGTGGCTTGGAGGGGAACTTGCAGGTGGTGGCGTTCCCATGCATCTGCTGCCCTTGTCTTTCTAGGTGGCAGAGGTTGTGGGTTTGGAAGGTGCTGTTGAAGGAGCCTGGGTGAGTTGCTGCAGTGTATCTTGTAGATAGTACAGATTGCTGCTACCTGCCCTTAATGAGACTCCCAGCTCAACATGTCCCACTCATCTAGCCACTGCTGCACTGAGCTCATGGCTGGCTTGATGGTATGCAGATCTGAGCACATACTCAGCATCCACTGAGTGGTCTGCTGGATCTGGCTCTCCATGACCGTTGCCAACTTCTCCATGGAGGAAGCCATGTGCTTGCATACCCGAGACATGGCAGAACTCATGGCCTGGGCGGACTCTCTATCATCCACACATGTCTGCACAATGTCTCTGGCAGCTCCCTGTTCAATGCTGCAACTTTAGCTGATTCAGTGTGGCTGACACCAGAGGTATGTCATCAGCTTGAGGCACAGCATGGGCCTGGGCTCCAACAATGCTCTGACTGTCAGGGCTCTTGGTTGTCACAGCCTTCATCAGCTGCTCCTCCATGTCAGCCATGTGCTCACCAGATTGTGAGTCCGAGCCCTATCACAAATACCTTCCCACCGAGGTGAATGTATCTGCCCTGGTTGATGGTTGGTGTGAAGGAATGATGTGACTCTGCGTCCTCTGATAATTGGGCCCCCTCCTCCCCAGAGTGGAATTCTGGATGTCCACTGAGGCAGCTTCATGATCCCCCAGCATCCTGACACCTATATGGAGTAAGACAAACAAAATGTCCAAGAGTCTTTGCAATCAATTATCCCATTCATGTCTCATGCCTCCTTTGTGCCTACTGTGTGACACCACTTTCAAGTGCTTCTTATTCTTATCGCCCATGATACTGATCTCTCCATCCACGATGACGCAGCTGTGCTGCTCCACAGCCCTTTCCAGAGCCTCCATTTCTACTGGTGTTAAGGTATTGTGGCCTGGCATACCTCCACCCATTTTTGCCCTTTCCCTAGCGTTATGGGCCAATTTCTTCTGCAAGCAGTATGACAAAGTGGGTCTCCAGACAATATTAATTTTCCCCTCCTCACCTAACATCCCTCAGGACCATGGTGGGTCATCTTACATGTGCCTTTCACACATCCACTCCCAGCAGTCTAGGGACATCCTGACAAGAAGCAAATGTCTACGACCCACACAATGCCATTCCTCCAGGCACCACTGCTTCTGGGGCATACCTTTCTTTCTCCCTTCCATCTAATCCCTCCCCCACTTTGACACCTGTCGCATCTAGCGCACAGCTGTCACATCCATATACTATCACAAACAGACTTGCAGTTTGCAGGAGGTCGTTGACCCATTTGCGGATTTGGACCCAGTCACACTGCTGAAACCCAGGGCTGCTGATCTCCACAGAAAGCTCTGCCCAGGTTTCCTTGGTTACTCATGGTTACTCTCGCTGTCTGAGTGGAACTAAATCTCATACCATTCCTGGGCTGCCTGGAGGAGAATCTGCAGGGAGACATCACTGAACAGTGGGGTCGTTCTCTTGGAGACCTTTGCCATTGCCAAGATTTGGCAATCTTCTCTCAGATTCTTCTTGTATGGCTTAAGGCACTTACTCTCTGATTTATGTGGCTCATGCTGGAGGAACCACAACTTACCCTTCTAGACCTTATAATTTTCAGCTGCAGGCTGATGCTGTTAGCTGCATTAATGCTGATTTGATGTGGTCGCAAAATGTAAGACAGACACACCGAAATCACTGCAGGCAGGTCTGGCTGGATGTCAGACCATGTGATGCTGGCATGTGATTTCAGCAGGCAATCATTCATGAGCACATGGGCATCAATAATTGGCTGGCCACCACGGGATCACAATCAGCTGGCTGCTTCCACACCCAGTGGCATTGACACCCACTTCCAGGTCCACTGTCGGGACTCACGTTTCTCATGTTACATTCCACCTACAGAGTCAAAGCCTGGAATTTTCCCAACCCGCCTGCAGCGGATTTTGTGGCGGGCGGGAGCGGAGAATCCAGTGGCAGGCAAAAAGTCGCAAATTCTCCTGAAGGTGTGTTCATGGCAGGTCGCTTATCCTGCCGTCAAGTGACGCGAATTCCATTTGCATTCATTAGCATGTCATGGGGGAGAGTTTTCTCCCCGTCGGGTGGGCCAGTCAGGAGCGGGCGCGCAGCCAATTACCACCTGCGATCGGCTGCGTGTCACCATTTTACGTGGGCGGGCCAATTAAGGCCTGCCCAGCGTGACACGTGCCCGGTAGCGCTCATCACTACCTGTTTGGGCGGGGGAGGAGGGACAGTCGAGGCCTGCGCTCTTTCGCACATGCACGCGAAAGAACACGGAAACCTTCATGAGGCACAGAGTTGCCTCAGGGTGATTAAGTTCAGTTTTAAAGCTTAAAATAAAGAAAGTCAAAAATCATTTACACATGTCCCCTCATGTGACATTGACAGCTGGGACATGTTTATGAAATATCTTTAAAATATTTATTAATTTAATAAACCCTTCATGAAACCTCATGCCAATCTTAAGGTTGGGCGGGCAGTCCTGTCAACTTGGTTAATTAGTTCATTAATGGCCTAAATAAGCCTTTGACAGTTCAGAGGGCATGCAGCCAACTCCGGTGTGCGCACGCCGAACAAAAGATCGGAATGACGCACGGTGACATTGGGACGCACGCCCGGTGTCACCGCACGTAATTTTACTTGCCGGCGTGCTGGGCCCGCCCCCGCACGCCAAAGGAAATTCTGCCCATGAATGTTCATTAAAACAGCTGCTCGCCAGAATCTTGCCAAACCTTCCAATCTTCCATCACACCGGTGGGAAATTATGTCGGCTTCAAATCCATTTGTAAAAGGGTGGCATGCAGAATTCAGACCTCAATTCGCTGGTAACTTCAAGGTGAGTGGAACATACCTGCCATAGCGCTGCGCCGGTCTTGTTGTGATGAACACCACATTTCTGGGGTTGGACTGCTCCTTCTCTTTGTTTTCATTGTCCCCAGGAACACCGCTGTGCTGTGGTACTCATGCAGGCCTCCGCTTTCAGAGACTAGCACTTCAACTGGGGGTGGTCTGTGAGGTGAGGGTGGGGTTGATGAACACAAGGTGGGAAATGGGGAAGGAAAGCTATGGAATGGCGGTGAGGGGGAAGGGCAAACACTATGGTGGCCTTTCTGGGGTCGCCCTCTAACCTCTTGTTGCTGCAGGAGTGAACAGGAGACTGCTTAGAAAGAAAGGAGGAAGACCTTCTTGTGATAAAAGGCACTGAAAGCCAATGGCTTCATTAGCACTGTTAAAGGGCTACTCAGAACTCAGTAGCTTCACATCACAGTCACTGCATCTCGAGAGTAACACACAGGAATGTAGAATTTGGGAGTGCAGGAAATAGTGAAGGAGGCACAGCTGTACCATCTATGGCATTCCATCAATGATGGCCTATCAAATGTTCACCAGATGTGACACTCCTAATGGGCCGAAGGGCATTCACTCATTGACCATGAACAATTGATTGGTCATTAATATGCCACATCAGAGACTGGAGCACAGAGTTAGGTTGGGTCACTCATCTCACTTAAACATTAGCATCCCATGCAGGGCTTAAGATGTTTCATCTGCGATGACATCTTGGTCACCTCGATGTGTGTGCCAGTGTCTCAGGGACTAGGTGGCATCAGCCACCATGCAAGTAGGGCAAGAAATACTATGGACCCTTATGGTCTCCAAACATGTCATCTTCTGAGCTTCACTTTCTTGCCCCTTGAATCATTAATGTCTTCAATGTTTCCTTTCAGAGAGAAGGCAAAAGCACATCTGGATCCAGGGCTCAGTGCTGCCTTCGTCAGGGTCCTAACACAATGGAGGAGGCGAAAGAGGGAGAGGTGACTCCACGGGCAACTCCAGCAGGAGGGACATGGTCAAGCGGAGCCACAGCATGAACAGCAGGGTCAGGGGGGCAACTCACCAGACCTAGGGTTTATCATAGAAGAGTCTCCTATTTACAAATGAGCGAGAGGCAATGCCATGCACATCTGCGCTTGTCCCGAGCTCTGGTACATCACATATGCCACATTCTTCGTGAAGACCTGATGCCACGTAGAGTTGGAGGGTATCCCCTGCCAGCGACTTGGAAGGCGACAGCTGCACTCAATTTCTTGGCTTCTGGTTCTTTCCAAGGATCAACAGGTGACCTGTGCGGCATCTCTCAGTCTGCAACACATCGATGCATAAAGGAGGTCACAGATGCCCTTTACAGGAATGCCCATCATTATGTCAGGTTTTCTCTGGACGAAGATAGCCAGGCTATGAGTTTCACTGGCTTTGCTGCCATCTCAGGCTTCCCAAGAGTGCAGGGTGCAGTAGTTTGCACCCAGTGGCTATACGGGCTCCAGGGCAGCAGGCCCTAATGTTTATAAACCGCAAGGACTATCATTCCATCAATGTACAACTGGTGTGTGATCACCGGAAGCACATGCTGCATGTTTGTGCACAGTACCCTGGGAGTTGCAATGACTCCTACATCCTGGGTCACTCCCAAGTGCCTGAGATTTTCGAGGGACCATTACAGCTACAGGGATGACTGCTTGGGGAAACACTGAAACGCTGGCTGATGACAGTGCAGTAATTCTGAGGATAGGTACAACGCTGCTCACAGCTCCACATGCTCCTCTATAGAGCAGACCATAGGGCTTCTGAAGATGCGATTCAGATGCTTGCACTGCTCAGGTAGCTCACAACAAAACACTCCCGACAGGGTTTCCCACATCATCGCAGTGTGTTGCTCCCTTCACAATCTGGCAATGCAAAGACGTGACTCCTTGCCAAAGAATGAACTGCAGGAGCATAAGCACTCATTGGAGGAAGAAGATCCAGAGGCCCAGGAACCTCAGAAGGCTGCTGAGGGTCAGTATGAGTGCGACCACGCCATGGAGGAAGGAAGACATGGGAGACATTCCTGTGATACGTTAATTGCTGACAGGTTCCAGGAAGAGTAAAGTTAAATGAGGGAATACGGCCGCATCTCTCCGAGCCCTCAATGCCATTTACTTTCATCTCAGGGGATGTCCACCCACTTGCGCGTCTGGTCTCATGAATCACCAGGCCATGATCTTCGCTTTGGTCCATGGGGCCCTGTGAGCCAGCTCACTCTGGGAACTGAGAGTCCTCTTAGGAACAAGAGCAATGTGAGAGAAGGCTTGAAGCCTTTGCCTCCATCTAATGATGCAAACACTGTTGCGACTGAGATGTGGACATGCCTAGGGGTCTCCTCCTCCTGGGCGTGTCTTTTCTTCTGCCACTATCACTGAGGAGACACAAATGCCACTAGAATATCGATGCTGATGAGCTGCCCTCACTCAATGGTGTTCCTTGAGGCAGAAGGGTTAGAAACGCTTACATCACACACTTCCAATAAAACTTGTTCCAGTCCTACTTCGGCCCCCTTCCACAACTCTTTCTCCCGTACATCAATGACTGCTTCGGTGCTGCTTCATGCTCTCGTCTGGACCTGGAAAAATTTATTAATTTTGCTTCCAATTTCCACCCCTCCATCAGTTTCACACGGTCCATCTCTGACACTTCCCTTCCCTTCCTTGACCTCTCTGTCTCAATTTCTGGTGATAGACTGTCCACCAATATTCATTATAAGCCGACCGACTCCCACAGCTACCTCAACTACAGCTCCTCAGACCCCGCTTCCTGTAAGGAGTCCATCCCATTCTCTCAGTTTCTTCGCCTCCGTCACATCTGTTCCGATGATGCCACTTTCAAAAACAGTTCCTCTGACATGTCTTCTTTCTTCCTTAACTGAGGTTTTCCACCCACAGTCGTTGACAGGGCCCTCAACCGTGCCCGGCCCATCTCCCGCGCATCCGCCCTCACGCCTTCTCCTCCCTCCCAGAACCATGATAGGGTCCCCCTTGTCCTCACTTATCACCCCACCAGCCTCCGCATTCAAAGGATCATCCTCCGCCATTTCCGCCAACTCCAGCATGATGCCACCACCAAATACATTTTCCCTTCACCCCCCCCGGCGGCATTCCACAGGGATCATTCCCTCCGGGACACCCTGGTCCACTCCTCCATCACCCCCTACACCTCACCCCCTCCCACGGCACCTTCCCATGCAACCACAGAAGGTGCAACACCTGCCCCTTTACTTCCCCTCTCCTCACTGTCCAAGGGCCCAAACACTCCTTTCAAGTGAAGCAGCATTTCACTTGCACTTCCCTCAATTTAGTCTACTGCATTCGCTGCTCCCAATGCGGTTTCCTCTACATTGGAGAGACCAAACGCAGACTGGGTGACCACTTTGCGGGACACCTTCGGTCTGTCCGCAAGCATGACCTAGACCTCCCTGTCCCTTGCCATTTCAACACTCCACCCTGCTCTCATGCCCACATGTCTGTCCTTGGCCTGCTGCATTGTTCCAGTGAAGCTCAACGCAAACTGGAGGAACAGCACCTCATCTTCCGACTAGGCACTTTACAGCCTTCCGGACTGAATATTGAGTTCAACAATTTTAGATCATGAACTCTCTCCTCCATCCTCACCCCCTTTCCGATCCCCCTTTTTTCCAAATATTTATATAGATTTTTCTTTTCCCACCTATTTCCTTTATTTTTAAATGTATTTCCATCCATTGTTTTATCTTTGCCTTTTAGCCTATTTCAATCCCTTCCCCCCGCCCCACCCCCACTAGGGCTATCTGTACCTTGCTTGTCCTGCTTTCTACCCTTAATTAGCACATTCCTTAGATAATATCACCACCTTCAACACCTCTTTTGTCCTTTTGTCTATGACATCTTTTGGTTATCTCCACCTATCACTGGCCCTCTATCCAGCTCTACTTGTCCCAACCCCCCTTACATCAGCTTATATTTCACCTCTTTTCTATTTATCCTTAGTTCTGTTGAAGAGTCATACGGACTCGAAATGTTAACTGTGCTCCTCTGTGCAGATGCTGTCAGACCTGCTGAGTTTTTCCAGGTATTTTTGTTTTTGTTTAAGGTTTTAACACATGTCCCTGACATCACACAAGGGGTGCGGAGACTAGTTCAACTGAGGTGGACATCATGGGAATGTGAATCTCACAGTGGGACACTATCACTGAGTGGGAGGAAGCTACATCTCGAAATAAGAGGATTCCAAAGTACAAAATCACAATGCCTTCAGTTGACAGGAACATTTACATAACCATTAAATATATTCACAAAAGTGCAATTTATTTACACGTCTAGCACACCCATGACCCAAAAGTGACATCAATGGTTCTTAACTTTCCTAACTTTACCACTATGTCTGGGCGCAGCCCCGACATCCACAGCAAAGGTGGGGGCAGCCAGCTGACTGCTCCGTTCTGATGTCTGTGATGACCTTGGTGGATATGCTCTGGTGGCCCGTGGCATAGAGGGCTGCAGCCTGATAAAGGTCACCTGCTCAGGGGCAGAAGCGCCCTCAGCAGCTTGAGAAGCTGGAGTTGATGGGGCCACAGGCAGAGGGGGCAGTCAGCAGCTGCACACTCTTGGAGTGTCCTGAGAGGAGCCCCCGGGGTGTCCGACTGATGCTCATCCTCCCTGTGGGTGCCTGAGGCCCCGGCCTGACTCCTGCAGGAGATGGTGGAGGGAGGTCAAGGTGCCTCGTCCCCATGTTTCCTACATCTTGATGGTGCCCACCAGGGTGTGTGGCCATGGAGTGCAGGGCCGAGCGCAAATTCAGCAAGACCTGCTGGACCAAGGTCTCCAGGTGGTTGCCAGCCTTCCCATGGTGACCTCGAGGAGCTCACATATCGGAGCCAAGACATCAAACAGAACGTGGATGGACTCCTCCATTGTTCTATCTAGTCTGCTGATTGACTGCCGAATCTCTGCCTAATGTTTTGCCGCCTGTCGTTGCATCTCCAGCATTCAGAGGCTCATCATCTGACTCGGACCGAGCGGGTGGCTGGTCTCCAGCAGCCCTCCGAGTGCTGGAGACCTGGGCTGTCCCTGTCTCTGACTGCTGCGGGGACGTGTCAGTGAGGTGTTCTCCAGAAAGCGAGCCCAAGCCTAATCTACAGCTGTGACCCACCGACGTGTGTGTGTCTGAGCTGGTGGAGGGTGTGTGTAAGCGCCATGTCGGATCTTCCGGAGCTTCCTCTTCGGGTGAAGTCTGGGAGCTCGCACTGGTGCTGGGCTGGCTTGGGGACCTCGATTGGCTGGTTCCTAGAAAATAGAAAGTAGAGTTTCGGTTAATGAGCATGAGCTAGATAAGACTGCACGTGACTCAGTGTGAATGTCAGGATTTGATGAAGTGATGGAGCTGTGATCGTTCTGGGTTGGTGGGAGAGGCCGATCTTCCCTTCCCCACAGGAGTGGTCCCTGTCCTCCCCAGCCAGATTGGCTGCAGCCTCCTCTAACTCAATGAGGGCGATGATGTTGGCCGCCCCTTCCCTGGTCTGCGCTCTCTCACGCCTGTTGTGTGCCAACTTGGCCTGTATGGAAAAGAAAGAAAGGCATGTGATGAGAAGGGATGGGGCAGAGGTTGGGTGAGATGCATGTGCTCTCCAGGAGGGCCAGAGGATGGAGTGTGAGCAACATGATAGATGGGATGGTGGTGATGTGAAAGTCTCGGTGAGAGAATGAGCGTTGATATGTGTCCCCCGCTAATGGTTGTGTGAGATCCCTGAAGAGAGTAGATGTCTGAGTGCATGAAGCCACGATGACAGTTTGATATTGGAGGGAGTTGAAGGATGACTTACCCTGACGGAGTGATGAGATCATTCATCCTCTTCCTGCACTGGGTGGCACTTTGGGCGTGGTTGCCAGCTGTGCTGACCTGCTCCATGACAGTCTCCCAGGCCGGAGAGGTGAGGCTGCTGTACTTCCTGCAGCCATCCCTGGGATAGAGCACTTGCCTGCACCCCTCTGATCAAGGCCTGGAGGGCCTCGTGCATGAAGCAGGGTGCTGCCTTCCTGTTCAGGCTCTCGGCCTTCCTCTTCTGGCTGCCAGACATCTCTGGTGGGCTGGAGAGATTGATACTCTGAGTTGGACTGACATTTAAATATGGTGCCTGGACCTTCGAAATCACCAGCTGACAGTGGGCGGACAAATCAGCTCCTGACCTGCCAGGTCATTCAGACCGATACGCGCCTCTGTGTAATTAATGAAGCTCCAAGCGCAGAATCGGGTGTGAGTTGTCACCATCACGGACAGTGGGCTGGGCTCTAGCGAAACCGACCGCCACCGGATTCAGCTTCGTTATGGGAAAATTCCGTCCATAGAGTCTTTATAGCACAGAAGGAGGCCATTCAGCCCATTTGAGTCCATGCCAACTCTCTGTAGAGAAATCAAGTCAGTGCCAGTGCTGCGCTTTATCCCCGTAGCCCTGCAGTTTTATTTCCCTCAAGTTCCCAACCAATTTCCTTTTGGAATCATCGATCATCTCTGCTTCCACCACCCTCATGGACAATGAGTTCCACGTCATTACCACTCGCCGCGTAAAGAAATTCTTCCTCGCATCCACTGTGCATTTCTTGCCCAAAGCCTTAAATCTGTATCACCCTAGTCCTTGTACCATCAGCTAATGGGAACAGCTTTTCTTCGTCTACCTTATCTAAACCCGGACATAATCTAGTACACCTCTATCAAGTCTCCTCTCAATTTCCTTTGCTCCAAGGAGAACAATGCCAGTTTCTCCAACCTAACCTTGGAGCTAAAATCCCCCAGCCCTGGAACCATTCTGGTAAATCTCCTCTCAAAGACCTTCACATTTTTCCTAAAGTGTGGTGACCACAACTGGATGCGTTAATGAAGCTGGGGCCTAACCAGAGCTTTATAAAGGTTCAGCATAACTTCCCTGCTTTTGTACTCATGCCTCTATTTATGAAGCCCAAGATCCCATATGCATTGCTAACCACTCCTGCAATATGTCCTTCCACCTCCAATCTTTGCACATGCATCCCCAGGTCCCTCTGTTCCTGCACACTTGTTAGAACTGTGACATTAATTTTATATTGCCTCTTCCTACCCCTTCTGTCAAAATGTATCACCTCACTTCTCTGTATTAAATTCCATCTGCAACATGTTTGCCCAAGGGGGTGATGGTGGCGTAGTGTTAATATCACTGGATTATTAATCCAGAAGCCCAGGCTATTGCCCAGGGGACATGGGTTCAAATCCCTGTTACCATTCAAATTCAATTAATAAAGAACCTGGACTTGAGAGCTAGTCTCAGTAAAGTGAGCCCAAGCCTAATCTACAGCTGTGCCCCACCGACGTGTGTATGTCTGAGCTGGTGGAGGATGCGTGTGAGCGCCGTGTCGGATCTTCCGGAGCTTCCTCCTCGGATGAAGTCTGGGGGCTCACACTGGTGCTGAGAGCTAGTCTCAGTCCATGAAGCTATTCATTCAATTGTCATTTAAAAAAAAATCCATCTGGTTCACTAATGTCCTTTAGGGAAGGAAATCTGCTGTCCTTACCTGGTCTGGCCTACATGTGACTCCAGACCCACAGAAATATGGTTGACTCTTAACTGCCCTCTGAAATGGCCTAACAAGCCACTCAGTTCAAGGGCAATTAGGGATGGGCAATAAATTCTGGCCTTGCCAGCGACACCCACATCCCATGAAAGAATAAAAAAAATGCTGCTAACATATTTAAGTCCTGTTGCAGTCAGTTGGTATCATCCTCACTGTTTGCCCCACCTCCAAATAAAGGAGCTCTGAAGAAGAGTCATACGGACTTGAAACGCTAAATCTGTTTCTCTCTCCACAGATGCTGCCGGGCCTGCTGAATTTTTCCAGCACTTTCTGTTTTTATTCCAATAAAGAGCACTCATTATGGCCCAAACACTGCAGCTAGAGGGGTTTCCCCTCTGCCTGCATAACCTTTCCAAAAAAATTATTTTCACCTGTCTGATCAGATTGAGGGCACCTCTGTTTTGAGGTATCCTCACATTCTCCTATCTGTTTCTGCAGCCCCCACTTCTTTGATGGGACTGCCCACAGCCTAGAGCTGCCTGCCAATGTGACTGAGCCAGCAGCATCAGGATCCTGTCTGCCATCCTTAATTGGCTGCCTTCAGGAAAATTGCTGCACCAGTCTGGCTCCCAGCAAGTGCAGTCTTGGGACCTCCACTTGGTCCCCATGTCGGAGTCCTGAAGCCCATGGGAAAATTCTGCCCTAAATAATTTGTGGAAGGATTGGAAAGGACAATAAGCAAAAGGCAAAATGTGAAATGATATAGACCTGAATTTTCCTGTCGGCGGTTTGGGGGCGGGGCCCACTCACCGACGGGAAAATGACGCGGGATGACATCAGGAGGAACCCCCGACACCATCCCGGTCCCTTTAAATTTTTAGGAAGGCGGGCGGACAGCGAAATCAGCTGTCCGCCCACCCACCTGTCAACGGCCAATTAAAGCCATTGACAGGCTAATTAAGATAATTAAAGGCCCTGCCCGTCCAACCTTAAGGCCGGCAGGCAGGCCAGGAGCCCCAGCGGACTCCTGATAAAGCATGAAACCTCATCCACTGGTGGGACAAGGTTTCATGTCCGTTTTTAAAAAGTCTAATAAAGTTTATGTCCTTTTTATTAACATGTCCCATCTTGTGTGACATTGTCACATGAGGGGGACATGTTAATAATTTTTTAATTTTTCTATTTTTTGACTTTTCTTACCTGTCAGTAATCTCCCTGAGACAGGACTTTGCCTCAGGGAGCAGTGTGCTCTTTCGCACGCATGCACGAAACAGCGCACTTTGACAGATAGGAATTCCCTCCCCCCCGCACAGGAAGTGCATAGCGCTTCCTGTTGGGCAGGCCACTGGGCGGATTTTAATTGGCCCGCCCGCTCAAAATGGCGGCAGACCCCGTTTTGGTGGCGGGTGTCGGCTGTCCGCCCGCCGCCGAGCCAGTGGGGCCCACCCGCCATCCGAGGACAAAATTCTGCCCCTATTCTTATTATAGAAGATGACACCCTGGCACATTCCATTACTGAGGACTGTTTGTTTGAGTCTCTCTTGAGACTCACATTCACTTAGTTTAATCAATTCTCACCCTGTTACCATAAATGCAGCTCCTGTTAGAGGACTCGACTTCTGTCACATGCTTTGATATTGTGAGTGAGACCGTGGAAATGCATTTGTTGCTCTTTCACTCGTCAGCATGTAAAAAGATACATGGAGACTACACATCACTGAAAGAGAAGGAAGAAATTAATAAATTGCAACAATCAGCAGTCCACTTATGATCAGAAATGAGCCATAAAATCCATTCTCATTCAGGAAATGTGGCTATGTTCAATTCTTTGGGATAAAATTTGACTTGGGGCTAAATTTTACTCTGATCAGATGGGCGTCCACATGGCCCGATCAGGCGTGAAATTGTGTGAGGTGACATCAAGCAAGCGTCCCGACATCATCCCACATTCACGTGATATTTCAGTCAGTGGGCACGTGCTAAAGTCGGAAGCGTGCCCGCCGACAATTAAGAGGACAATTTAGCTCATTAACAGCACAATTGTCTGTCATTTTACATGGCCCGTCCAACCTTATGCTTGGCGGACAGGTGAATCGGCCAGGTGGCCTTTGCATTTTTCATCAAACCTCATCCACTGTCGGAATGAGATCTCCGTGATGAAATGAAATATAAATAAATTTCTGTGGACAGCATTTTCGTTAGCTAAATTTTCAGGTGACTATGGTGCATGGACACTTTTTCTCAGCTTTTGAAACCTTTATTTTTGCTGTTTCAGGTTTTCAGCTCCCTGAGGCAACTCTCTGCCTTCAGGGAGCTTTCTGTCAGCGCTGGCCTGCACCAACATTGATGTCACTGCCCGTCCTCTTCCCACCTCGACCCCGGCAGCACTGAGCTTTTCAGCGTGCGTTTCATGATGGCTGGCTGTTAATTGGCCAACCAGTGTGAAATCACAGTTGGGGGCCGATCCCAGTCGGTGGTCCATTTCCCGGCATATCCCAGGCCCGCCGATCTCACCCACCCACCGAGCTGGAAATTTGGGCTTTGAGATCAGCATTCTACAGGGATTTAACTAAATCCCATTACCCTACTTTCAATGTCTCAGCATACTATTGATCAAGCCGCTATTTAAAAAGATGGTAAGGTAAGTTTTTAATACTTTCAAATATCTAAATAAACAATATTTGGCATAAAAACTGAAAATGCTGGAAATACTCAGCAGGTCCAAATATGCGTGCAAAGCGGTGAGACGCTTGAAATTCTAATGACTCATAAGTAAAAGGAAAGACTTGCATTTATGTAACACCTTTCACAACCTCAGGAGATCCCAAAATTTTTTACAGCCTCGAATGAATCTTTGAAGTATTTGCAACTTTGAAGTACTGATATAATGTGGGAAGAACCACAGTGAATTGTGCACAGCACATGCCCTCTAATAGCCTTGTGATAATGACCGGATAATTATTTTAATGATGTTAATTGAGGGATGTATATCGGCCAGAACATGAGCAATAGGTCCCTTGCTATTCTTTCAAATAACGCCATGGGATATTTTATTTCTGACTGAAATAACAGACAGTTTAATGTCTCATCCAAAAGATGAAGATTGTGATATTCTCTCAACACTGCACCGTGGGAATTGAACCCACAACCAACTGACTCAGAGACTTCATTGCTGTCCATTTCTCTCCTGGTGTTTGACAAGATGTTTACTAAAACTCGCTTTAGCTAATATCACCACTGTTAACACCTCTTTGTCCTTTTGTCTATGACATCTTTTGGTTATCTCCACCTATTGCTGGCCTTCTATCCAGCTCTACTTGTCCCACCCCCCCTTAAACCAGCTTATATTTCACCTCTCTTCTATTTTTCCTTAGTTCTGTTGAACATTCATACAGACTCGAAACGTTAACTGTGTTCCTCTCCGCAGATGCTGCCAGACCTGCTGAGTTTTTCCAGGTATTTTTATTTTTGACTCAGAGACTAGCTTGTTTGAGCTGAGAAAGATATTGGTGCAATACTCTTCAATTGCCACCAGATGTCTTCCACATATTTTGACATTTATACTCTGTCTCGTGTATAAAATGAACAGTGTTGTAAATATACTGCTCCTTCAAGTTTTACATCAGTGCAGTTTGAAAGCACTGCAATCCAGTGACACCAAGGCAAGCTACCCAGCACCCAGATTCTCAAAGAGTGAAAAAGCAGACCTACAGAAATGCAGAGCTCCAGTGCTCAGCAACTGGAAAAATGAAAGAGGGGCTTGCATTGGGGGCAGAAGGGAGCGGAGAGCGAGAGCGTGAAGCAAATATACCATCAATAATGCTTTCAGTTGGCACTTACAAATAACCTCTTCACTAATGCTCAGTTTGGGCTGCACCAGAGCCATGGCTCCAGATCTCATTACAGCCTTGGGCCAAACATGGACAAAAGAACTGAATTTCAGAACTGAGGTGAGAGTGATTGCCCTTGACATCAAGGCAGCATTTGACCGAATATGGCATCAAGGAGCCCTAGCAAAACTGAAGTCAGTCAAAATTAGGGGGACAACTCTCCACTTGTTGGAGTCATACCTAACACAAAGATGGTTAAGGTTGTTGGAGGCCAACCATCTCAGTTCCAGGACATCCCTGCAGGCATTCTTTAGGGTTGTGTCCGAGGCCCAACCAACTTCAGCTGTTTCATCAATGACCTTCCCTCCATCATAAGATCAGAAGTGGGGATGTTTGTTGATAATTGCACAATGTTCAGCATCATTCGCGATTCCTCAGATACTGAAGCAGTCCATACCGGCAGGGAGAAGGACTGGACGACGTACAGGCCTGGCTGATAAGTGGCAAGTGCTTTCAATATTGCTGATTTTAGCCCACCCACCAGCTCCCAAACCTGTGAACTCCTGACATCCGTCTCCGACACTCTGGTCCAGTCCTCAGTCACCCTCAACAATCCACGTCCCTTTCCCATGGCATCTTTCTATTTAAGCGCAGGAGATGTGACACCTGTCCTTTTACCTCTTTTCTCATCATCCATAGCCCCAAACACTCTTTACGGGTGAAGCAGCGATTTATATGTATTTCTTTCAAATATTTTTTATTCTTTCACAGAATGTGGGTGTTTCTGGCTGGGCCAGCATTGAATGCCCATCCTGATTTGCCCTTTAGTGTACTGTATTCGCTGCTCACAATGCAAGTTCCTCTACATTGGGGAGAGCAAACGCAGGTTGGGTGACCAGTTTGCAAAATACCTTAGCTCAGTCCACAAGCATGACCCTGAGCTTCCAGTGGCCCGCCATTTTACTTTTTCACCTTGCTCTCAGTACATCTCTGTCCTTGGCCTGCTGCAATGTTCCATTGAAGCTCAACACAAGCTTGAGGAACAGCCCCTCATCCTTCTGTTAGGCACTTTATATACTCCTGGACTCAACTTGGGATTCAACAATTTCAGACTATATTCTCTACTCCATCTTTTCTCTTTTTTTTGCAAGTTTCAGTCTTAATCTTGTTTTTCTCAGTTTTGCTTTTGGACAGCAGATGTTCATTATTCTGCCATTTACACCTCCTCTAGACCCATCCTTTGTTTCTTTACTTGTCCCATTACCACACCATTTCGCAACTTTCACCAGCACTTTTGTTATTTAATGTCTCCCATTTCCCATCCAATGACAGGCCATCCTTCATTTTTTTCCACGCTCCCCCATTTTACCTCTAGGTTATTACATTTCCCAGCTCTGATGGGGTTGTGACCTGAAATGTTAACTCTGATTCTATCTCCACAGATGCTTCCAGACCTGCTGAGTGTTTCCAGAATTTTCTGTTTATATTTCAGATCCTTAATTTCACGACTGACGTGCGTGCCAAGTCGTCGGGAATGGAAGTGGATGTGGAATCTGTTCCCGGCCATGGTCGAATTGCAAACGTGTTTTCAAGCTGAATGGCCAATTAAGGTCCACCCAGTGTGAAACACGCCCTCTCAATGGTCAGGAAGGGACGGGTATTGGCAGCAGCCTGTTGCACGCCAGTTCCAATGGTAACCCAGCGTGCACTTTAAAACAGCAGAGGCAACTCCCTGCAGGCTGTCAGGGGAGAGTCTTCGGAGTCTATGGGTGCAGCCAGATGACATCGCTAGAGTGTTGAACAAATACTTCATATCCGTCTTCACCCAAGAGAATGAAGATGGAGGTATCGAACTCGGGGAGAGAGACTGCGGGGTTCTTAAGCAAATTGATATAGGGAGTGACAAGGTATTGGAGGTGTTGGCAGGCTTAAAAGTGGACAAATCTCCAGGTCCGGATGATTTATGTCGCAGGCTGCTGAGGGAGGCAAGGGAGGAGATCGCAGGAGCAATGACCCAAATTTTTAATTCCTCTCTGGCCACGGGGTAGGTGCCAGAGGACTGGAGAACAGCTAATCTGGTTCCGCTATTTCAGAAGGGTTGTAGAGATAAGCCAGGGAACTACAGGCCAGTGAGTCTCACATCATTGGTAGGGAAACTATTGGAGAAAATTTTGAAGGAGAGAATCTATCTCCACTTGGAGAGGCAAGGTTTGATCAGGGATAGTCAGCACGGCTTTGTCAGAGGGATGTCACGCCTAACAAATTTGATTGAATTTTTTGAGGAGGTGACCAGGTGTGTAGATGAGGGTGGTGCTGTTGATGTAGTTTATATGGATTTCAGCAAAGCCTTTGACAAGGTCCCACATGGGAGACTTATAAAGAAGGCAAATGCACATGGATACAGGGTAATTTGATAAGGTGGATTCAAAATTGGCTTAGTTGTAGGATTCAGAGGGTAATGACAGAAGGATGCTTTAGTGACTAGAAGCCAGTGTCCAGTGGCGTACCACAGGGATCTGTGCTGGGTCCCCTATTATTTGTCATTTATATAAACGACATAGATGACTATGTGGGGAGTAGGATTAGAAAGTTTGTGGATGACACAAAGATTGGCCGGGTGAATAACAGTGAGGTTGCGTGTCTTGGGCTCCAGGAAGATATAGATGGGATGGTCAAATGGGCAGATAAGTGTCAGATGGAAATTAACCCTGAAAAATGTGAGGTGATACACTTTGGAACGAGTAATTTGACAAGGAAGTATTCAATGAAAGGCATGGCACTAGGAAGTTCTGAGGAACAAAGGGACCTTGGCATGTGTGTCCATAGATCTCTGTAGGCGGAGGGGCATGTTAGTGGGGTGGTGAAAAAGGCATATGGGACACTTGCCTTTATCAATCGAGGCATAGATTACAAAAGTAGGGAGGTCATGTTGGAGTTGTATAGAACCTTGGTGAGGCCACAGCTGGAGTACTGTGTGCAGTTCTGGTCGCCACATTATAGGAAGGATGTGATTGCAGTGGACGGGATGCAGAGGAGATTCACCAGGATGTTGTCTGGGATGAAACATTTAAGTTATGAAGAGAGGTTGGATAGACTTGGGTTGTTTTCATTGGAGCAGAGAAGACTGAGGGGCGACCTGATCGAGGTGTACAAGATTATGAGGGGTATAGACAGGGTGGATAGGGAGCAGCTGTTCCCCTTAGTTGAAGGGTCAGTCACGAGGGGACCTAAGTTCAAGTTGAGGGGCAGGAGGTTTAGGGGGGATGTGAGGAAAAACTTTTTTACCCAGAGGGTGGTGACTGTCTGGAATGCGCTGCCTGGGAGGGTGGTGGAGGTGGGTTGCCTCATATCCTTTAGAAAGTACCTGGATGAGCACTTGGCACGTCATAACATTCAAGACTATGGGCCAAGTGCTGGTAAATGGGATTAGGTAGGTAGATCAGGTGTTTCTCACGTGTCAATGGGCCGAAGGGCCTCTTCTCCACTGTGATTCTGTGATTCTGTCTGTCCAGGAGACTGGAACCAGCCTTACCAGCGGCTGGAAATGTCAGGTGGGAGAGAAAGTCAAGTGGGTACTCAGCCCCCTGTTTCCTGGATGAGTGCTTCATTGTCCTTGTGGAGGAGGTTGGTGTCAGATGAGACACTCTAATCCCCAGGGATGGCAGGAGGAGACTACAGCACTTGACCAAAAAAGCCTGGGAGGAAGTGGCAGCTTAGGTCAGCAGCCACAACATTGTACATGGTCGCAAAAGGTTCAAGGATCTGCTGCGCTCAGCAAGGGTGAGCACCATGTTGACATGGATCAGTGTGGAGAAGTGTTAAGGGAAGGCCAACACCCCCAGTGGAGCTCAGGGGTGTTAGAGCCTGAGTGCCAACTGTCACTGACACTAAGCGCCAGCCAAGGAGGTGAGCCCTGGCTGCTTGGCCTGAGTGCCTTGCGGCTCAAAGGCCATGACTCAGGTGTGCCCTGCAAGGTGTTCCTCAGGTGGGGTTGGCCAGGCTGCACTGGCGCTGCAGGTAGAGAGTGGGCTAATCAATGCTCCTCTGTCATTTCAGAAGAGAAGCCATAACATCAATGAAAGAACTAAGACAGGCAGAGACCCCCAAACCTATTCATTCTGATGAGGTATGAGATTGATGACTTCACCCACCTCGCTCAGCCAGTCATGGGGAGGCAGGGGTCTCTGACGAAGGTAAGAGTGCAGTGCACAGAGGTGAGAGTGTTGAATTGTGCAAAAACACTCTTGTATAGTTTCATCATTGATGGGAGCCTCAAACCTGGAGTCACCATCGATCATTGAAAGATGATGGCGCCATGATGCAGATCTCCATTGCCTCACCATGCACAGTGACAGCGTGATGACTTAAACTATTGACATGTCATTGTTCTCCCCTAGAATCACCAGCTCGCACTCGAACGCAGGACCCCAAACACCACCCTTTACGCCAGAAGGCCACTGGGCTTTAGATGCACCTGCGTCACAACCCCTCCCTGCGCCAAGCACTAGCGCAGATACCAGCACCTCTGTGAGCATTAGATCGTCGGCTAGAATGTCTGTGCATAGACGTGAGGGCACTTCACGCACCCTCAAGGAGCAGGCGGAGGCAGAGAATGCCCAGGGCACTGGAAGTCGGAGGACTGCTGGAGCTCAGGATGACGCTGAGTTGAAGGCAGATGATGAGCCCCTGGAATCTTCCATTAGGTGGCAGATGCTGGATGTCCAGCGGGACATGCGGGAGGATCTGGCAGAGATCCATGAGGGTATGCATGCCATGGTCTCTGTTATGGAGGAGTCCAGGCAGAGCATGAGCACTGCGTTGACCCTCATGGTCGAGTGCACTGCTTCCTCCATTGAGAGTGGCGGCTCTCATGGAGAGGCAACTCCAGGAATGGAATCAGGGGTTCCTGGGGTTGCACTCGGACCTGCAAGCCCTCACACAGGCAATGACCTCAGGAATTCAGTGCCAGTGTGAGAGATGGATGAGGCACCCAGTATCCCAGCTAGGTGCCCATTCATCAATGGCGAGCAGGGAGGTCCAGAACGACCTCACGTTGATGCACAAGTTGCCTGTCAGCTCTGTGGGCTCCTCTCAGGGCGCTCTGGATGATGGCAGCAGCTCCTCTGTCCCTCTGCCAGTGACCATGGCATCTGATGAGGCTGTGATGGCTGGGAAGATGCCAGCGAGAGGGGTGGCAAGAAGACACAGCACTCGCAAACTTAAGCTTAAGGCACCATGAGCACAAGACAGACTGCTCATGGGTGGTCTTCTGTTCTGCCATGTTTTGTTAATGTGTTTGCTGATGTGACAATTAACACCACATATTGTTATGTTCATTTGATGTGAGTGCCAACATGATATAAATTTTGCTTTTGTCTTAATGGCCTGAGAATGTTTCACTTGTTTTGTAGGCGCAGGACAAGCCAGTATCTCATGCTGGATGTGTGCAGCTCTAAACTTTAGTGCACAGGCGCTGAGTGGACTTTGGGTTCAAAGGAAAGGGTAATTTCAGATATCTGGGATGGAGGCAGCAGCCCTGGCATGAGGTGGAAGCAGGTCCTTGGCAGCCTAGCTGAATGAGCATTGAATCAAGGCTCCCTGGTGTCCCTACCTCCCTGAAGGTTACAGAGGCCTACCTCCACATCCTCACCGTGCTCCTCACCGTGCTCCTCTTCTGACTCATCACTGGATTCATCCTTTGTGGCCTGTGGCGTTGCCTCAAGATCCTCTTCCTCCAGTGGGTCCCCCCTTGCCAGTGCCAGATTGTGGAGAGCACAGCATGCCACCACGATCAGTGACACCCGCTCTGGGGGGTATTGTAATGCTTCCCCTGAACAGTCCAGGCATCAGAAGCGCACCTTCAGAAGACCTATGGTCCTCTCTAACACTGTCCTTGTGGAGGAATGACTCCTATTATAATGCGGCTCTGCCTCTGTTCTTGGGTGGCAGAGAGACATCATAAGCCACCTTTTCAACGGATAGCCCTTGTCACCCAGCAGCCATCCATCCAGTCGGGCTGGAGCACTGAAGAGCCTCGGCACCTGGGAGTGTTTGAGGATGTAAGCGTCATGGGAACTGCCAGGGTACAGTGCAGAGACATGCAGGATCAGTGTCTTGTGGTCACAAACTATCTGCACGTTCATGGAGTGGAAGCCCTTCCTGTTGACAAAGGCACCCGGCTGACCTGTTGGCGCCTTGATGGCCACATGTGTGCATTGATGGCACCCTGGACGCGGGGGAACCCAGCAATCACTGCAAAGCCTCTGGCTCGCTCAGCCTGGCTGGCCTCTTCTCTACGGAAATGAATAAATGCCATTACCCACCTGAACAGAGCTTCTGTCACCAGCTTGACGCAACTGTGGACAGCTGATTGGGAGACTCCACAAAGATCCCCCACTGAGCCCTGTAAAGAACTGGAGGCATAGAAGTTGAGGGCCACTGTGACCTTCAGAGTCACTGGCATGGGGTGTCCACCCACACAGTTGGAAATGATCTCAGACCCAATTATCTGACAGATGGAGGTCACTGTCTCCATTGGCATTGAACCTCGGACATATTGAGATAGTTGCATCGCCGCCTTTAAACCCCGGCAGCAGGATAGTGGTGTCTTCTGCGGCCCCTCCCGCCTTGGGCTACCTGCTGGCCCTGCACCCCTTGTGCCTGCACCTCTCCTCCCACAGGTCCCTCCCCTGGAAGCTGCATTCAGACATCTGGCCTCCTCTTCCTTCTGCCCCTCTCTCCCTCCTCAGAGGAAGAGCCACCAGCGGGGACCACAACCCCCATTACCAGGGTTACAGAAGGCTGTCTGGTGCCTGGAAGGGCCCATCCAATCAAAATCCTCCGGGGGCCTTGGAGACACCAATGCGTCCTGAAATGAAGCCTAGAAATGCTAAGAATGAAGCTCAGAACAGAGGTGAAGCTGTCAAACTCAAATAAGCAACCAGCAGCAAACTATCTCCAAACTCTTCACTACTCACACTGGCAATGCTGCTGACCCTTTTTATCCCACCCTTGGATGAGGTTTTGTAAAAGTGTGCGGAGTCGCACAGACAACATAAAATTGAGTACAATTAGCTTTTTAATGGCCTTAAATGGCACTTAAATTGTTGGTGGGAGTGGCTCCGACACCCGCATGCGCCCACTGACCTGAAGATTGTTCGCGCGCGGGATGACATCAGGACACTCGCCCAACGTCACCTCGCGCTATTTCACGTCCGTTCAGGTTGGGTGCGTGCCCGCCCGCGAGATGTAAAATACTGGCCCAGATTTCCATCATCTGCAGTATTTTGCATTTGCAGATATAGCTGGAAATACTCAGCAGGTCTGGCAGCATCTGCAGAAAGAGTAGAGTTGTGAGAGTTGGGGAGTAGACTTGTGGGTGTGGTGGGGAGGCGATGTAGAGTTGTGAGATTGGGCTGGGTAGAGTTATGAGAGTTGGGGGGGCGGATAGTGCTGTGAGAGTAGGGCGGGTAGAGTTGTTAGTGGGAGTGTGAAGAGTTGTGTGAATGGGGGTAGAAATGTGAGAATGGTGGGGGGGTAGAGTTATGAGAGTGGGGAGGTAGAGTTGTGAGTGTGGGGTTGTAGAGTTCTGAGACTGGGGGGTAGAGTCATGAGGTTGGGGGTGTAGAGTTGTGAAAGTGGGGGTAGAGGTGTGAGGGGGCATAAAATTGTGAGAGTGGGTGGGGGTTGAGTTGTGAGAGTGAGGGTAGGTTTGTGAGAGTTGGGGGCATAGAGCTGTGAGAGTGTGAGGCGGAGTTGTGGGAAAAGGGCGGGTAGAGTTGTGAGAGTGAGGGGTAGAGTTGTGTGAGTGAGGGGGTTGAGGTGTGAGAGTTGGGGGTTAGAGTTGTCAGATTGGAGGGTAGAGTTGTGTGAGAGGGGTGTAGTGTTGTGAGAGTGGGGGTGTAAAGCTGAGCGGGGCGGATAGAGTTGTGAGAGTGGGGGGGAGATAGAGTTGTGAGAGTGGTGGGATAGAGTTGTGAGAGTGGAGGGGTAGAGTTGTGAGAATGGAGGGGTAAAGTTGTGAGAGTGGAGGGGTAGAGTTGTGAGAGTTGGGATAGAGTTGTGAGAGTGGAGGGGTAGAGTTGTGAGAATGGAGGGGTAGAGTTGAGAGAGTGGGGTGGGAGAATTGAGAGTTGGAGGCGGATTTGTGTGAGTGAGGGCAATAGAGTGTGAGATTGGGGGGGTAGAGTTGTAAGATTGGGGATGTAGGGTTATGAGAGTGGGGGGTACAGTTGTGAGAGTCGGGGGTTAAACTTATGAGGGTGGAGTTGTGAGAGGGGGTGGTGTAGAGTTGTGAGACGGGGTAGAGATATGAGAGTCGGGGGTATAGTGTTGTGAGAATGGGGGAATAGAGCTATGAGAGTGGGTGAGGTCAAGGTGCGAGAGCGCTGGTGGTAGTGTTGTGAGAGTGAAGGAGTGTAAAGTTGTGAGAATGGGGTAGATTTGTGAGAGTGGGTGTAAAGTTGTGAGAATGGGGTGGAGAGAGTCGTGAGAGTATGGGGGGAGTAGAGTGGTGAGAGTGGGGGTGATAGATTTGTGAGCATGGGGGGTTAGAGTTGTGAGAGTGATGGGGTTGAGTAGTGAGAGTAGGGAGGTAGAGTTGTGCAAGTGCAGGGGGTAGAGATGTGACAGTGGGGGGATAGAGCTGTGAGAGTTGGAGTTGGATTTGTGTGAGTGATGGGGAGAGAGTTGAGAGAGTGGGGGTTAGAGTTGTGAGAGTTGGGGGGTTGAGTTGAGAGAGTAGGGGTTAGAGTCGTGAGAGTGGATGGATAGAGTTGAGAGAGTGGGGCATAGAGTTGTGAAAGTGGGGGATGGAGTTGTGAGTGGGGGGGCTAGAGTTGTGAGATTGGGGATGTAGAGTTATGAGAGTGGATGGTAGAGTTGTGAGATTGGGGAGGTAGAGTTGTGAGAGTGGGTGGTAGAGTTGTGAGATTGGGGAGGTAGAGTTATGAGAGTGGGTGGTAGAGTTGTGAGATTGGGGAGGTAGAGTTGTGAGATTGGGGAGGTAGAGTTGTGAGAGTGGGGGGCAGAGTTGCGAGATTGGGGGTGAAGAGTTTTGAGAGTGGGGATAGAGTTGTTAGATCAGGGATCTAGAGTTTCAAGAGTGGGGGAGTCGAGTTGTGAGACGGGGAAAGAGTTGTGGGAGTTGCGGCTTAGAGTTATGAATATGTTTACAGTTGTGAGCGTGGGAGGGTAGAGTTGTGAGACTGGGGGAGCAATGTTGTGGGAGCCGGGGGATAGAGTTGTGAACGAGTGGGTGTACAGTTGTGAGAGTGGGTGGTAGAGTTGTGAGTGCTGGGGGGTACAGTTGTGAAACTAGGAGCGGAAGAGTTGTGAGAGAGGTGGGTAGGGTTGTGAGATGGGGAGGTAGAGTTGTAAGAATGGGGGAGTAGAGTTGTGAGACTAAAGGGATAGAGTTGTGTGAGTGGGTGGGTAGACTTCTGAGATTAGGGGAGTAGAGTTGTTAGATTGAGGCACAGATTTGTGAGAGTTCAGGAGTTAGAGTTTAGAGTTGGGAGAGTGTCAATTGGAGTTGTGAGTGTGGATGGGGTGCTAGAGTTGGGAGGGTGTAGTTCAATGAGTTGGGGTGCTGAGAGTAGGGGGTAAATTAGTGAATATGGGTGGATAGAGCTGTGAGGTGAGGGGTGTACAGTTTTGAGTGTGGGGGTAGTGTTGTGAGAATGGGAGGTAGAGTTGTGAGAGTGGGGGCTGGCATTGTGAGAGTGGGGGGGTAGAGTTGTGACAGTGGGGAGAGAGTTGTGAGACTGCAGGGAGAATTATGAGAGTGTGGGTGGGGTGGGGCTGAGCTGTGAGAGTGTGGGCCATAGAATTATGCGTGCGGGGGATAGAGCTGTGAGAGTGGTGGCGTAGAGCTGTTAGTGTGGGGGGAAGATCTGAGAGAGTGGCGGGGTAGACCTGTGAGATTGGGGAGTTTACAGTTGTCAGAGTGGGGCTAGAGTTGTTAGTGTGAGGGGTGTAGTGTTGTGAGAGTGGTGATGTAGTTGTGAGAGTGCGGTTGTAGAGTTGTGAGACTGGGGGTTATAGTTGTGAGGGTTGAAGGAGTTGTGAGAGTAGGGGAGAAAGAATTGTGAGAGTGGGATGAGGTAGAGTTGTGAAAGTGGGGGTGGTAGCATTGTGAATGGAGGGGTGTAGAGTTGTGGGAGTGGGGGGTAGAGTTGTGAGAATGGGTGTGGTAGTGTGAAAGCGGAATATGTAGAGTTGTGACAATGGGATAGATTTGGGAGGTAGGGGTTAGCGTTCTGAGAGTGGGGGGTAGAGTTGTGAGTGTGGTGGGTAGAGAAGTGAGGGGGTGCAGAGTTGTGAGGAGCGGAGGAGTTACGAGGGGGTAGAGTTGTAAGATTGGGGGACAGAGTTGAGAGATTGGAGAGGGTAGAGATTTGAGGGTGATGGGGTAGAGTTGGAAAGTGGGGAGGGTGGTGTTGTGAGAGTGCGGGCCACAGTGGAGGGTTTTGAGAGGGGTATGGATCTCTGAAAGTAGGTGGGGTAGAGTTGTGTGAGTGAGGGAGGTACAGTTTTGAGAGTGGGGGGCAGCACTGAAAAATCAGGAGGGGGTAGAGCTGTGAGAGTGAGGGCCAGATTTGTGAGAATTCAGGAGTTAGAGTTGTGAGAGTCTCAATTGGAGTTGTGAGAATGGAGGGGGTGGTAAAGTGGGGAGGGTATAGTTCAATGAATTGGGGAGGTGAGAGTAGGGGGTATAGTTGTGAGGTGAGTGGTATTTGTTTTGAGAGTGGAGGTAGTGTTGTGAGAGTGGGAGGTAGAGTTGTGAGAGTGGGGAGTAGAGTTGTGACAGTGGTTGGTAGAGTTGTGAGAGTGGGGGGAGTGTTTTGAGAGTGGGTGTTGAGGGGCTGAGCTGTGAGAGTGGGGGCCATAGAGTTGTGAGAGTGGTGGTGTAGAGGTGTGAGAGTGGTGTGGTAGAGTTGTTAGTGTGGGGGTAAGAGCTGAGAGAGTGGCGGGGTAGATTTGTGAGAGTGGGGAGTTTAGAGTTGTCAGAATGAGGCTAGAGTTGTTAGTGTGAGGGGTGTAGTGTTGTGAGAGTGATGATGTAGTTGTGAGAGTGGGCTGGGTAGAGTTGTGAGAGTGGGTGGGAAGAGTTGTGAGTATGAGGCTGTAGACTTGTGAGACTAGGGGTTATAGTTGTGAGAGTCGGAGGGTAGAGTTGCAAAAGTTGGGGGGGAATAGAATTGTGAGAGTGGGATGAGGTAGAGTTGGGAAAGTGGGGGAGATAGCATTGTGAGTGCAGGGGTGTAGAGTTGAGAGAGTGGGGGGTACATTTGTGAGAGTGGATGTGGTAGTGTTGTGAGAATTTGGGTGTAGATTTGCGAGAGTTAGAGGGGAAGATGTGAGAGTGGGCAGTTGAGTTGCGAGTGTGGAGGGTCGAGAAGTGAGGGGATAGAGTTGTGAGAGTGGGAGGGTAGAGTTGTGAGGAGGGAAGGAGTTATGGGAGAGTTGAGTTATGAGACTGGGGGAAGTATTGATGGATTGGAGGGGCAGAGAGGTGAGGGTGGCAGGATAGAGTTGGAGAGTAGGGGAGGGTAACTGTTATAGAGTTGATTTTCCAGGCAACTTTTCTTAGTGTTCACATTTAACTTTATTTTCAAAACAGAAGCAGCAACTACACGTGTGCATCAAACTCTATGGGCAGGATTTTCCTGTAGGCCCGGAAGCAGCTGGGAAACGGTCTGCCGCCTGTGAGAAAGGCGCGCCGAGAAGCTCAGCACGACCGGGGTGAGGGCGGGAGGAGTGCGAGCTGCACGGGGGAGCCCTCACTGAAAGCTCCCTGAAGGCAGGGAGCTGTAGAATTGTACAATTCGGAATGAAGAATTTGAAAATGTGAAAAATATGTCCCCACATAGGATTCACTTACATGAACAAAGACATAGCAAAACTTCTGTCAAAACATTTTTTTAAATTAATGTTGGAAACCTCATTCCGTCTGTGGATGAGGTTTCCTAAAACATCCAAAGGCCGCCTGGCCGATTTGCCTACCCGCCAACCATAAGGTTGGACAGGCAGTGAAAAATACTTTTAATTAATTGGTAATGGCCTTAATAGGCCTCTATAGAGCTGCCGACTTTCGCGTGCACCTGCCGATCGAAATATCACATGAGTGCGCGATGACGTCGGGATGTTTGCCCGATGTCATCGTGTGCTATTTTACACACGATTGGGTCGGGCAGGCGCCCGCCCATGGGACGTAAAGTCCTGCCCTATAACTAAAAATGAACTCTCCCCTAGAGGTTCCCTGCACTGCTAGCTCGTTGGTTTACACAGATCTTGTGAAACACAGGATTATTCTTAAAGCTACAGTCCTACATTTATCAGAACAATAATTACTACATTCCTCCCCCTTTAACTTTGATGTACATTTGTATTTACAAGGATATTTATCTCATGACATTACAATATTTGCACAGGTCATGAAATTACAAGTTCAGTCTTTCCCGTGGTTTCCTGATACATGTGGAATGTCGCAGCTCAACGACTTCAGATTCTTTTATAGGAAACACATTCACTGGAACTGCAACAACATCAGGTACCTCATTAGGCACTTGCAGTTCCACTCTGACAAAGACATCGTGTCTGTCTGTCCTTGGTTGAGCAACTTCAACAGGAACCATAGGTTCAGCCATGATTACAGGTGGAACATCGTTTTGTTAGGGTATCTCCCTTTTTCTGAAATGATCCACTTGCTTACAGGTGATCCGGCCCTCCACTTCCACATGCTACAACAATGGTCCGGTCACAGAGCTTACTTTACCAGGTAACTACTTCGGTCCTCCACCAAAATTCTTTACATACACTGCTTCTCCAACAGTAAATTGTCGCTCATGACTACGCAAAGCATGAGTTGCTTTTTGGTTCCCTTGACTTTTCTCCATCTTCCCCTCCAAATTGGGAAGTATCAGGCTTAATCTTGTTTGAAGACGGTGCCTCATCAGTAACTCTGCAGGTGTTGCTCCTGTTGTTTCTTTTGTGCTTTTAGCAGATCTTGGTTGAGTGCAACAAAGGTTTCCTGCAGCTCCTTGGCAAATTCCAGATTAAGAATTACTTCTTCATATTTGTCTACGCATCCAGAATCCTTTCTAGATATGGCCTTGGAAGTAACTTGCACCTCTTTGATTTTATCTTCAGCATCATCATCCAGCAACCCATTGTGAGGGACTGGAATACTATCAAAGTAGGCACAGTTCAATAATTTGATTATTGCCTCTTTCAAGTGTTTATAGGTGCTACCAGCCAACATTTTATCAGCTCCTTCTAACAGGTCCCACATTTGATTTGACACCAATTCTGTTTGATCTTCAAGGGGCATTCTTTCATCTTTTTCAGTGCAAACAAGTTTGCAGAAGTCCTTGAGGAGGCTGATTTTCTTATGAGAAATAGTAAATGCACCATTAATGCCATCTCTGAAGTCATTCTATGTTTGAAGTTCTCCAGTGCATATTTAATATGTAATACTATATGAAGACATCATTTCCCCATTTCTGTCCTTATAAATTGTTCGTGTCATAGTGTGGGGGATTATTCTGTAGTGAAATGGTAAACCAGCAAGTTTAGTTTCCAACGATTCATCTGTTAACTTTTTCATTCCCACCTTTTATTATTTTTTCAGAACCTTCTTCCTTTTTGTCTTCTTCTTTCTACCGCAGAGTTTAGTCTCAGCGTTCTTTTTGGCTTCACTGTTGGCCAGACTATTCTCAGATCCAATCTCAACTTGTCTTAGTTCAGTTGCTGAGCTACCCTTATCTACTCACATCTTGGAAAGTTCTATGACCTTTCCTTTCAAAGCCTCTTTAGCTTCATTCAGCTGATTCTTCAGCTCATCTCCTTCTTGTATCTGTTGGCTTCCTCCTGGAACCTTGAATATTGCTGTGTCTTCTCTGCCAAATGGTTTTTCAGTTTGTTCAGAGTGACATTAAATTCTTCCTGTTTCCCTTCATAATTTTTCAGAGGTGCAAACTTTGACCTGAGGGATCCTTGTAGTGTGTGAAGGTCTTTCAACAGGTTTTCCTTTTCTTTCCGAAGTTCACTCATTTCATCTTGAATTCTGTAATTCAGCAGAGTCTCCTTAGGTTTCTTCTGCTGTTCTTCCATGTCATTGTTTAAGACAGTCTTCATTTCTTCAGGTTGCTGAATGGCTACACACTCCTTTTTCATCTTGTTGCAGCTCTTGGACTCTCCAGGCTCTTCCTGAAGTACCTTGCCTTGTTCCTTTTTAACTCAGGAACTCTTCCAGCTTCCTTTTGAAATCTCACTGGCCAATCAAGGTTAATTTCCCTCAGCCAATTTCAACCTAGAATGCTTCATCCTTCACCTTCTACCACCACCACTGGTAGTTATGCTGATTGGTGTCTATAATAAACAGTTACTCTGGTGATACCTTTTACCTGCAGTTTTTCGCCTGTGTACGTTTTCAACTTGGCAGAGGCTTGTTCCAAATTTAATTGTTGATCACCTTTATTTAAATATCAGAAAATGTGTCCTCCTACTACAGTGGTAGAAGCATCAGGGTCTACTTCCATTTCTAAGGGTTTACCATTCACTTGCAAGGTGATAATTGGCTCTGTCTTCCCAACTTTCATGTTGAGTAAGGAATAAAAGGTTGTTTCTGGCTCTTCCACATTATATACTTCATTGGACTTCGTTTGTTGCCTGGAAGCCTGTTTTAATCTCGCTTTGCAATGTTTCAACACGTGCCCACTTTTGTGACAGAAACAACACTCCACCTTTTTAAATTGCCAATCGTTAGGAGTATGATTGTTTCCATGTCGATAAAAATTAGTTATCAAATTTGCTGCAAAGCTGTTTCCTCTAAATTTCCCGCTTCCTGGCGGAGTCCCGGCTTTTCGCGCCACTTTCAGCTGACTGTTCCCGCCCAACTAGGAAAACTGCACCATTTTGCACACCTTGAATCACTTGTGCATCCCTAACAGTGCTTTCCATCATAAGCGCTATTTCTAACACTTTCTTAAAATCAAGATCCACTTCAGCCAGCAATCTTCGCTGAACAGCATCCTCTTTCATGCCACAGACCCAACGATCCCTGAGCATGTCATTCAGGTTTTCACCAAAATCACAATATTCTATTAGTTGTTTTAATTTCGCCACATAGGTAGCAATTGTCTCTCCCAGGGCTCTATTCTGTGAATTGAACCTGAACCTCTGCATTGTGACTGAGGGCTTGGGTTGAAAATGTCCCTTAACAAGGTCTACCAATTCACTGAAGGTCTTAGAATTTGGGGCACTGGGGGCCATCAAGCTTCGAATTAAACTGTAGGTTTTGCTGCCACAAATACTCAGGAGAATCGCTCTCCTCTTTTCCTCCCCTGTGATTTTGTTAGCTTGAAAAAAGAAAGCAAGATGTTCTATATATTGAGACTAGCCATCTGTGGCTGGTTCAAAGGGATCAATTCTGCCAAATTGTAGCATTTTGGATGAGTATGTCTTACTTTCTTTTTAATTAGCTTAGGTACTCACAATTGGTGGGTGAGGGACACACCAGATCTGATTTATCCTTGCCACCAGTTTGTTATAGAGTTGATTTTCCAGGCAACTTTTCTTGATGGAAACATTGAACTTTATTTACAAAACAGCAGCAGCAACCACATGTGTACATGAAACTCTATAACTAAAGAAGAACTCTCGCCTAGAGGTTCCCCGCGCTGCTAACTCATTGGTTTACACAGATCATATGATCTTACAACACATGGTTATTTTTAAAGCTACAGTCCTATGTTTATCAGAACTATAGTTACTACAGTTACGTTGTGAGAGAGGGGGCCAGAGTTGATAGAGTGGAGGGGTAGAGTTTTGAGGGAGGTGTAGAATTCTGAGAGTAGGTGGGGTAGAGTTGTGAGTGAGGAGGTACTGTTTTGAGAATGGGGGGCAGAGTTGAGAAAATGAGAGGGGGTAGAGTTGTGCAAGTAGGAGGGTATAGAGTTGTGCAAGTGGGGGGAGTAGAGTTGTGAGAGTCGGGGTAGAGCTGTAAGAGCGGGGGATAGAGTTGTGAGAGTGGAGGGGGTTGAATTGTGAGATCATGGGGGTACAAAATGAAACTTCTTTTAACTAGTTGCATGTACTGGTTAACACACAATTGTAATCGGTAACTATAATAATCTATCTCTCCCTAAAGAATTCTCCCAGCACACACACAGACAAACAAAGGACAGACAGATAGAGTCTCTCTGCTGGGATGGACTTGAGAGGTTGGGTGTTATAAAATAAGGGATACAGTTCACAGGGTCTCAACACTGTCGACCTGGAGTTCCTGCTTGTGAAGACAGGTTGCTAGTCCTGATGGATGCTTGGAAGTTTTCATCAACTGGTCTCAACTTTGCAGGTCCAAATGCAGGCTAGTTACACTCAGATGTGGGTTCTCTGGCTACAAGTTGATAGCCACACACAATTTTAAGCAAGGTAGAGAGAGAGAGAGAGAGAGAGAGAGCCGGTTAGGGTAGCCTTCCTTCCTCAGCTTGCTCCCCAACAAGACTGCCTTCAAAACCAACAGGTTCACAGCTTAAGTTTTTTTTCTCTCTTCCATCTGATTTCCAGCAAGTTACCAGCCTTTGCCTTTTCAGTTTTTTTCCTCATCAATTAAAGTGATTGCTGTTCAAAACAATCAGATCTTCCTCAAGTACCAAAAAGGTCAGGTGATTTCTTGGAAGAAGCCTGCTTGCTGACAATTCCAAAGTGAGCTAATGATATTCTATTTTTTTTAAAAATCCCAGGTTAGCGTCCAAATGGACAGATAATGCCATGTCCTCCCATTTTGGAAAAGAAAAATTCAGTCTTGAGAGATATGATTCTAATACACCTCCACCCTTAAGAGATGAAATACCATTTTCACATGTTTCATCGCAAAGAATACAAAAAAAGATATGTACAACATATGAAACAAAATTCAAACATGCACTCACTCAGCTATTCACTTCTTATACAGAATCTGTACATTTTTCTGACTTTTTTGCTTTCCAGATTTTTTTTGCACAATTTACATTCTTGATAATGCATCAGCAATTATATTATTCTTTCCAGTAACATGAACAATTTTTAAGTTATAAAGCTGTATTAGCAAGTGCCATCAGAACAGTCTGCCATTCTGAGTCTTAAATTTTTCCAATAAAGCCAAGGGATTATGGTCAGTATATGCTAGTGTTTCTTTACAACCATGATGGATATATACCTCAAAATGTTTAAGAGCCTGTAACAATCCCAGGGTTTCCTTTTCTACTGTAGAGCATCTCTTTTGATGCCAATTTAATTTCTTATAAAAATACCCCACCGGCTTCTCTATGTCCAACTCACCTTCCTGGAATAAGACTGGCCCACCCCCAAGTCACTAGCATTGATTGCCACATTGAAGGGTTTAGCGAAAAAAAATGTTTATTCATTTATGAGATGTGGGCGTTGCTAACTAAGCCAGCATTTTTTGACCATCCCTAATTGCCCTTGAGAAGGTGGTGGTGAGCTGCCTTCTTGAACCGCTGCAGTCCATGTGGTGTAGGTGCACCCACAGTGCTGTTAGGGAATGAGTTCTAGGATTTTGACCCAATGACAGGTGATATATTTCCAAGTCAGGATGGTGGGTGGCTTGGAGAGGAACTTCCAGGTGGTGGTACTGCCATGCTTCTGCAGCCCTTGTCCTTCTAGATGGTAGCGGTTGTGGGTTTGGAAGGTGCTGTCAAAGCAGCCTTGGTGAGTTTCTGCAGGGCATCTTGTAGATGGTACACACTGCTGCCACTGTTCATCGGTGATGGAGGGAGTGAATGTTTACGGAAGGGGTACCAATCAAGCGGACTACTTTGTCCTGGACTGTGTCAAGATTCTTGAATGTTGTGGGAACTGCACTCATGCAGGCAAGAGGAGAATATTTCATCACACTCCTGACTTGTGCCCTGTAGATGGTGGACAGGCTTTGGGGAGTCAGGAGGTGAGTTACTCGCCACAGGATTCCTAGCCTCTGACCTGCTCTTGTAGCCACAGTATGCATATGGCTAGTCCAGTTAAGTTTCTGGTCAATGGTAACCCCCAGGATGTTGATTGTGGGGGATTCAGTGATGGCAATGCCATTGAATGTCAAGGGGCGATGGTTAGATTCTCTCTTGTTGGATATGGTCATTGCCTGGCACTTGCGTGGCGTGAATCTTACTTGCCACTTGTCAGCCCAAGCCTGGATATTATCCAGGTCTTGCTGCATTTGGACATGGACTGCTTCAGTATCTGAGGAGTTGCAAATGGTGCTGAACATTGTGCAATCATCAACAAACATCCCCACTTCTGACCTTATGATGGAAGGAAGGTCATTGATGAAGCAGCTGAAGATGGTTTGGCCTAGGACACTACCCTGAGGAACTCCTGCAATGATGTCCTGGAACTGAGATGATTGACCTCCAACAAAGATAACCATCTTATTTTGTGCTAGTTATGACTCCAACCAGTGGAGAGTTTCCCCCTGATTCCCATTGACCCCAGTTTTGCTAGTGCTCCTTGACGCCACACTCGGTCAAATGCTGCCTTGATGTCAAGGGCAGTCACTCTAACACCGTTTCATTAGTTAGGATCATCTACAGCGTCTCAAAAGCTGTCTGGCACTCTCTTGACCGTACGACCTTTGCCTTCTTTTGCAATAAATTCATTAGCGGAGAAGCTCTTGTGCTGAAGTTTGGCACAAATTTATGGAAGAAGCTGCACATCCCCAAAAGTCTCATGATTTCATGATTTCCCATTTAGCTTTAGGAATAGGGAATTCCACTAAAGCCCGTACTTTTGCTTTTCTTGGCAACACTTGCCCTAACCCTACAATATGCCCTAGATAAGTTACTCACGCTTTCACGAACTCACTCTTGGCAAGGTTTATTACTAGATCCACCAACTGTAATTGATTAAATAAGGTTTCCAACTGTTTTACATGGTCTTCCCACGAGTTGCTGTAAATCAATATATCACCTAAGTAAACCACACAGTCAAAAACATTAGTGGCTACTTGATTCATTAGTCTTTAGAAAGGGGCTGGAGCACTTTTTAGTCTGAATGGCATTACTCATCATTGGTATAGCCCATTTGGCATGACAAAAGCTGATATCTCTTTAGCTCGCAACATTAAAGGTACTTGCCAGTATCCTTTCCACAAATCTATCTTAGTAAAGAGCGTGGCATTGCCAACCCTGTCAATACAATCTCCTAAATAAGGGATTTGGTAGGAATCTGTTTTTGTTAATGCATTAACCTTTCTATAATCTATGCAGAATCTTGTTGGCCAGTCAGGTTTAGGCACTAACACTACTGGAGAGCACAAACTGCTTTGACTAGGCTCAAGTGGGTGATTTTCTAACGTACGTTGAATTTCTGCTGCCACTTGAACTTGTTTCTCTGGACTTAAATGATAAGGATGTTGCTTTATAGGTGAAGATTCCCCTATATCCACATCATGCATGGCTAAAATTGTTCATCCTGGTTTGTCCGTACTGATTCCTTTAAATTCTGAAAGTAACCTCTCGTTGTCCTACCTCAAAATACAGTGTCTAACTGTCCTAATATTTCAGTATCAGCTAACCAGATGCTAGAAGGTTTGATTTATGGGCTGCCTAAATTTTCTTCCACCTCACTTTCACTGCCTCTTTCGTCCTGCACTGTCCTTACTACCTGACATACCTGCTCCTTTTTATCTTCTTCCCTGCGATGGTATTGTTTTAACATATTGTCATGACACAGCCTGTGTGTGTCATCACACACATATTTTTCATGCAATCTGGGGTGTCTATCAAATAATTTACTTTACCAATCCTCTTGATTACCTTGTATGGACCACTGAAATGTGCTATCAGAAGGTCCCCCCTGTAAAGGCAATACCACTAATGCTTCATCCCCTGGTTGTAATGTTCGGTCACAGCTTGTTTATCTGCCCATTCCTCCATTGTTGTCTGAGAAGCTTTAAGATGTTCTTGAGCCACTTTGCAGGCTCCTATGAGCTGTACCTGGAACACAGACATAATCTAACATCGAAGATTCGCCCCTCTCTCCTAAAAATTTTTCCTTGTTTAATTTCAGAGGACCTCTTATCTCATGTCCTTAATTCAAAAGGCCATAAACAAGTAGATTCATTTGGTGAATCTCAGGCAGCAAATGAAAGAAAATCCAGTCCTTTGTCCCAATCATGGGGATATTCATGACAATATGCTTTAATCATTGTTTTGACGGTTTGATGATACCTCTTTAAAGCTCCTGTGTTTGTGGGTGATATGCTGTGGATTTTAACTGTTTTATATCCAAATTACTCATTATATTTTGAAAAATTTCAGACATAAAATTGGACCCTTGTTCCGACTGGATCTCCACCTGTAACTATTATCGAGTAAAAAATTGGGTTAACTTTTCCACTGCTACCTTAGCTGTAATTGTTCTTAAAGGGATGGCTTCTGGAAATTGAGTTATCATATCCATAATAGTAAGGATATACTGGTGTCCTGTTTTCATTTTTGGTAACGGTCCCACAGATTCTGCTAACACTCGACTAAACAGATCCTCAAAAACTGCTATGGGAATTAAGGGTGCCGGCTTGAGTGTATGTTCTGGTTTTCCTACCATCTGGCAAGTATGGCACGTTTTACAAAACTGCATACATCCGTGTGAAGATCTGGCCAGTAAAACTGCCAGTTTATCTGTGCGAGAGTTTTCCATATCTCTACATGTCCTGCCATAGGAATTTCATGAGCTATCCATAATATCTCTTTACAATATTTGGGCAGTACTACTACCTGATGAACAACCATCCACTCTTCATTTGCTGGTCTGTGAGAAGGTCTCCACTTCCTTGTTGTAATCCCATTTCTAATATAATATTCTGGAACTTCCTCAGCTTCAACTTCAGTTTGGGCTGATTGTGCTATCTTATTTAACTCTGGATCGGCTTGTTGAGGCCCAAACAGAGAAGATTTATTAAATATCTCTTTTGGATTATTTAAGTCTTTAATGAAAGTTTCAGCTAACCAAATATCTGTTTGTGGTAACACTTTGACCTCTGATGATGGACTTCGCTTAGACATTGCTCGAGTCATGACACGTGAAGGAAAAATTCCTGGAACCGTTTCCTGTAACTGCTCCGTCTCTTTAACCTAACACGGGCTTTCTGTAATTATAGTAGAAGCTACCTTCACTGCAGCTAAATCATTTCCCAGGAATAAATCAACTCCATCTATGAGTAACTGCTGAACAACCCCTACCATCACTGTCCCAGACAATAGGTCACATTCCAGGTGGTGCAAAGGTACAGGTATATACTCCCTGCCAATGCCACTCTCATGGAAAATTACTTTAATAACTTTAAAAACACTTTAATGTGCACTCTCATGGAAAATTATGCCTTTCCCCAGCAAAAGTGGCTGAGTGGCTCCTGTATCTCTTTTCCTGAATCGCCCTTACGTACCCCAATAAATTCCATGGATTTCCCGTGCAACTTCCAGCAATCGGTACGAACATGTTCCACTTTGTTACAATGGAAATACTTGGGCCTTTGAATCTCACTTCCACCCACAATACTTTCTGGTCTGAAGAGGAGTTTCCGGGGGAAAAGGCTTTAGATTTATGGACCAGCTCATAATCATCAGTCATTTCTGCTGCCTGTCTAACTGTTTTAACCCTCTGGTCTTCAACATGGGTTTGAATTGCTGGAAAAAGTGAATTTTAAAATTCTTCCAGAAGAATTATTTTCCTAAGAGCTTTATATGTTGTCTCTACCTTTAATGCCAGTATCCAGTGGTCAAAATTACTTTGCTTTATCGTCTTAAATTTAATATTTGCTCAGGCTGTTTCCTTATGTTCCAAAATTTCTGCCTGTATGCCTCAGGGACCAACTCATGTGCACGAAGAACAGCCTCTTTTACTGCATTATAATCCACAGGTAGCTGTTCTGACAGCGATGCACATACCTAATGAGCTCTACCCACCAACCTACTCTGTAGGAGCAATGTCCAGATTTGTTTTGGTCATTTCATTTGCTTAGCTACCTTCTCAAACAAAATAAAGAATGCCTCTACATCCCTTTCCTCAAACTTTGGGATGGCTTGTACAAATTTAAATATCTCCCCCCTGGGCTTTGGGTTGGAGGTGGTTGTTTCACCATCAGCACTTTCCTCAGCATCTGAGGCGTCTCTTTTAAATTACAGCCTTTTAAGCTGGTATTCCCTTTCTCATTCCTTCTCCCTTTTCTCCCTTGCTAACTGCTCTCTCTGCAGGTCAGTTTTTCACATTTCCAATTCTCGTTGAAATGCTTTCTTTTTCCTTTTCCTCTCATTCCCTTGCCTTTTCCTTCACCCAAAATTCTAGTTATAACTTCTTATGCTCCAACTGAAACTGTGACCATGTAAATTTCTCCTTCTGAATCTACAGCTTCCTCTGGTTCTTACACTTCCATATTCAGTTTTTTGGCCACTAGTTTTCAAAGGTCTACTGAAGAGGAGTTTCCGGGGAAAAAGGCTTTAGATTTATGGACCAGCTCATAATCATCAGTCATTTCTGCTGCCTGTCTAACTGTTTTAATCCTCTGGTCTTCAACATGGGTTTGAATTGCTGGAAAAAGTGAATTTTAAAATAGCTTTCAGTCTAACGTCAATCTGTAACTCATCAACTGAGCGACAGTTAATATCATTAAAGATTCACAATTAAACCCAGGCTGTTTCAAAAATTCACTTGCATGAAATGTAGGCATTTCAGTTGACTAATGTATAAGACACCTGGTCTCTGTCCTTTTATCCCTTACCAACTGCTGTTATTTCACCCATTTCAAGTCCTGCGAGAGCCTTCAATTTATGTTAGGACCTGGATGGGAGGAGTGTGCCCATGATCTAGCGTGATCTCCGCAGGCCGTGCCATTAATTTAAAAGTTTAATTTTCTCATCAAAATAGCCAAGCGTCTGTTTCCCCTACTGGTGCCCATAATAAGCGTCTTCAACCAGGCATCTTTCAAAAAACTCAGAACAATTGTTCATTATAAAATGAGACTTCTTTTTAACAAGCACTGGCTAATGCACCATTGTAATTGGGAAGTATAACTATCTATCTCTTCCTAAAGAATTCCCCCAGCACACACACAGGCAAACAAAGGACAGACAGATAGAGCCTCTCTGCTGGATGGGCTTTAGAGAATGGGTGTTATAAAATAAAGGACACAGTTCGCAGGGTCTCAACACTGTCGACCTGGAATTCCCATGTGTGAAGATGAGCTGCTGATCTCGGTGGACGTCTGGAGGATCTCACCAACTGGTCTCAGCTTTGCAGGTCCAAGTGCAGACCAGTTACGCTCAGATGAGGGTTCTCTGGCCACAGGTTTATAGCCACACACAATTTTAGGTAAGGTAGAAAGAGGGAACCAGTTAGGGTAGCCTTCCTTCCTCAGCTTGCTCCCCAACAAGACTGTCTTCAAAACAAGCAGGTTCACAACATAAGTTTTTTTCCCCCTCTCATGTGATTTCTAGAAAGTTACCAGCCTTTGCCTTTTCAGTTTTTTCCCCATGAATTAAAGTGATTGCTGTTCAAAACTACCAACCAGATCTTCCTCAAGCAGCAAAAAGGTCAGGTGATTTCTTGGAAGAGGCCTGCTTGTTGACAGATCCCAGGTGAACTTATGAGCTTCTTTTTTTTAAAAAAAAATCGCAGGTTAGCATCCAAATGGACAGATCATGCCAAGTCCTTCCATTTTGTAAAAGAAAAATTCAACCTTGAGAGCTATTATACTAACAGAGTTGTGAGAGTGTGTGTGTGAGGGGGTGGGGGGGGCGGTGGACTTGTGAGAGTGTGGAGAGTATATGGTTGTGAGGGTTATGGAGGTAGAGTTCTGGGATTGGGGGTTAGAGTTGTGAGAGTGAGGGTGTAGAGTTGTGAGAATTGTAGGGGGTAGAGTTCTCCAAGTGGGAGGTGTGGAGTTGTGAAAGTGAGGGGAAAGGCTATAACAGTGCAGGTGCTGGAGTTGTGAGAGTCAGAGGTAGATTTGTGAGTTGGGGGAGTAGAGTTACGAGAGTTGGGAGGATGTTTCTTTTCAACCATTGTTTTGTGGGCACTGATGGGGGCAGTTCTCTGATCTGATGATGGCAGTGCTCTGATGGGGGCAGTGCTCTGATGGAGGCAGTGCTCTGATGGAGGCAGTGCTCTGATGGGGGCAGTGCTCTGATGGGGGCAGTGCTCTGATGGTGCTCTGATGGGGGCAGTGCTCTGATGGGGGCAGTGCTCTGATGGTGCTCTGATGGGGGCAGTGCTCTGATGGTGCTCTGATGGGGGCAGTGCTCTGATAGTGTTCTGATGGGGGCAGTGCTCTGATGGGGGCAGTGCTCTGATGGTGCTCTGATGGGGGCAATACTCTGATGGTACTCTGATGGGGGCAATGCTCTGATGGTGCTCTGATGGGGGCAGTGCTCTGATGAGGGCAGTGCTCTGATGGTGCTCTGATGGGGGCAGTGCTCTGATGGGGGCAGTGCTCTGATGGTGCTCTGATGGGGGCAGTGCTCTGATGGTGCTCTGATGGGGGCAGTGCTCTGATAGTGTTCTGATGGGGGCAGTGCTCTGATGGGGGCAGTGCTCTGATGGTTCTCTGATGGGGGCAGTGCTCTGATGGTGCTCTGATGGGGGCAGTGCTCTGATGGGGGCAGTGCTCTGATGAGGGCAGTGCTCTGATGGGGGCAGTGCTCCGATGGAGGCAGTGCTCCGATGGGGGCAGCGCTCTGATGATGCTCTGAGGGGGGCAGTGTATTGATGGGGGCAGTGCTCTGATGGGGGCAGTGCTCTGATGGGGGCAGAGCTCTGATGGGGGCAGAGCTCTGATGGGGACAGTGCTTTGATGGGGACAGTGCTCTGATGGGGGCAGTGCTCTGATGGGGGCAGAGCTCTGATGGGGACAGTGCTCTGATGGGGACAGTGCTTTGATGGGGACAGTGCTCTGATGGAGGAGGTGCTCTGATGGGGGCAGTGCTCTGATGGGGGCAGTGCTCTGATGGGGGCAGAGCTCTGATGGGGACAGTGCTTTGATGGGGACAGTGCTCTGATGGGGGCAGTGCTCTGATGGGGGCAGTGCTTTGATGGGGACAGTGCTCTGATGGAGGAGGTGCTCTGATGGGGGCAGTGCTCTGATGGGGGCAGTTTTCTGATGGAGGCAGTGCTCTGATGGTGCTCTAATGGGGGCAGTGCTCTGATGGTGCTCTAATGGGGGCAGTACTCTGATGGGGGCAGTGCTCTGATGGTGCTCTAATGGGGGCAGTGCTCTGATGGGGGCAGTGCTCTGATGGTGCTCTAATGGGGGCAGTGCTCTGATGGTGTTCTAATGGGGGCAGTGCTCTGATGGGGGCAGTGCTCTGATGGGGACAGTGCTCTGATGGAGGAGGTGCTCTGATGGGGGCAGTGCTCTGATGGGGGCAGTTTTCTGATGGAGGCAGTGCTCTGATGGTGCTCTAATGGGGGCAGTGCTCTGATGGTGCTCTAATGGGGGCAGTACTCTGATGGGGGCAGTGCTCTGATGGTGCTCTAATGGGGGCAGTGCTCTGATGGGGGCAGTTTTCTGATGGAGGCAGTGCTCTGATGGTGCTCTAATGGGGGCAGTGCTCTGATGGTGCTCTAATGGGGGCAGTACTCTGATGGGGGCAGTGCTCTGATGGTGCTCTAATGGGGGCAGTGCTCTGATGGGGGCAGTGCTCTGATGGTGCTCTAATGGGGGCAGTGCTCTGATGGTGTTCTAATGGGGGCAGTGCTCTGATGGTGCTCTAATGGGGGCAGTGCTCTGATGGGGGCAGTGCTCTGATGATGCTCTAATGGGGGCAGTGCTCTGATGGGGGCAGTGCTCTGATGGGGACAGTGCTCTGATGGAGGAGGTGCTCTGATGGGGGCAGTGCTCTGATGGGGGCAGTTTTCTGATGGAGGCAGTGCTCTGATGGTGCTCTAATGGGGGCAGTGCTCTGATGGTGCTCTAATGGGGGCAGTACTCTGATGGGGGCAGTGCTCTGATGGTGCTCTAATGGGGGCAGTGCTCTGATGGGGGCAGTGCTCTGATGGTGCTCTAATGGGGGCAGTGCTCTGATGGTGTTCTAATGGGGGCAGTGCTCTGATGGTGCTCTAATGGGGGCAGTGCTCTGATGGGGGCAGTGCTCTGATGATGCTCTAATGGGGGCAGTGCTCTGATGGGGGCAGTGCTCTGATGGTGCTCTAATGGGGGCAGTGCTCTGATGGGGGCAGTGCTCTGATGGGGGCAGTGCTCTGTTAGGGGCAGTGCTCTGTTAGGGGCAGTGCTCTGATGGTGCTCTAATGGGGGCAGTGCTCTGATGGGGGCAGTGCTTTGATGGTGCTCTGATGGGGGCAGTGCTCTGATGGGGGCAGTGCTCTGATGGTGCTCTGATGGGGGCAGTGCTCTGATGGTGCTCTGATGGGGGCAGTGCTCTGATGGTGCTCTGATGGGGGCAGTGCTCTGATGGTGCTTTGATGGGGGCAGTGTTTTGATGGGGGCAGTGCTGTAATCGTGCTCTGATGGGGACTAGTGCTCTGATGGGGGCAGTGCTCTGATGGGGGCAATGCCCTGATGGTGCTCTGAGGGGGGCAGGGCTCTGATGGGGACAGTGCTCTGATAGAGACAGTGTTCTGATGGGGACAGTGCTCTGATGGTGCTCTGATGGGGACAGTGCTCTGATAGAGACAGTGCTCTGATGGGGACAGTGCTCTGATAGGGACAGTGCTCTGATGGGGGCAGTGCTCTGATGGAGGCAGTGCTCTGATGGTGCTCTGATGGGGGCAGTTCTCTGATGGGGGGAGTGCTCTGATGGGGGCAGTGCTCTGATGGGGGCAGTGCTCTGATGGTGCTCTGTTGGGGGCAGTGCTCTGATGGGGGCTGTGCTCTGATGGTGCTCTGAGGGGGACAGTGTTTTGATGGGGGCAGGGCTCTGATAGGGGCAGTGCTCTGATGGGGGCAGTGCTTTGATAGAGACAGTGCTCTGATGGGGGCAGTGCTCTGATGGAGGCAGTACTCTGATGGAGGCAGTGCTTTGATGGGGACAGTGCTTTGATGGGGACAGTGCTCTGATGGAGGAGGTGCTCTGATGGGGGCAGTGCTCTGATGGGGGCAGTGCTCTGATGGGGGCAGTGCTCCGATGGGGGCAGTGCTTTGATGGGGACAGTGCTCTGATGGGGGCAGTGCTTTGATGGGGACAGTGCTCTGATGGGGATAGTGCTCTGATGGGGACAGTGCTCTGATAGAGACAGTGCTCTGATGGGGGCAGTGCTCTGATGGAGGCAGTACTCTGATGGGGGCAGTGCTTTGATGGGGACAGTGCTTTGATGGGGACAGTGCTCTGATGGAGGAGGTGCTCTGATGGGGGCAGTGTTCTGATGGGGACAGTGCTCTGATGGGGGCAGTGCTCTGATGGGGGCAGTGTTCTGATGGGGGCAGTGCTCCGATGGGGGCAGTGCTCCGATGGGGGCAGTGCTTTGATGGGGACAGTGCTCTGATGGGGGCAGTGCTTTGATGGGGACAGTGCTCTGATGGGGACAGTGCTCTGATGGGGGCAGTGCTCTGATGGGGGCAGTGCTCTGATGGGGACAGTGCTCTGATGGGGACAGTGCTCTGATGGGGACAGTGCTCTGATGGGGACAGTGCTCTGATGGGGGCAGAGCTCTGATGGGGACAGTGTTCTGATGGGGCAGTGCTCTGATGGTGCTCTAATGGGGGCAGTGCTCTGATGGGGGCAGTGCTCTGACGGGGGCAGTGCTCTGATGGGGGCAGTGCTCTGATGGGGGCAGTGCTGTTTTGGTGCTCTGTTGGGGGCAGTGCTCTGATGGGGGCAGTGCTGTTTTGGTGCTCTGTTGGGGGCAGTTCTCTGATGGGGGCAGTGCTCTGATGGGGCAGTGCTCTGATGGGGGCAGTGCTCTGATGGGGGCAGTGCTCTGATGGTGCTCTAATGGGGGCAGTGCTCTGATGCGGGCAGTGCTCTGATGGGGGCAGTGCTCTGATGGTGCTCTAATGGGGACAGTGCTCTGATGGGGGCAGAGCTCTGATGGGGACAGTGCTCTGATGGTGGCAGTGCTCTGATGGGGACAGTGCTCTGATGGGGGCAGTGCTCTGATGGGGGCAGTGCTCTGATGGGGGCAGTGCTGTTTTGGTGCTCTGTTGGGGGCAGTTCTCTGATGGGGGCAGTGCTCTGATGGGGGCAGTGCTCTGATGGTGCTCTAATGGGGGCAGTGCTCTGATGGGGGCAGTGCTTTGATGGTGCTCTGATGGGGGCAGTGCTCTGATGGTGCTCTGATGGGGGCAGTGCTCTGATGGTGCTCAGATGGGGGCAGTGTTTTGATGGGGGCAGTGCTGTGATCGTGCTCTGATGGGGACTAGTGCTCTGATGGGGGCAGTGCTCTGATGGGGGCAATGCCCTGATGGTGCTCTGAGGGGGGCAGGGCTCTGATGGGGGCAGTGCACTGATAGAGACAGCGCTCTGATGGGGACAGTGCTCTGATGGTGCTCTGATGGGGACAGTGCTCTGATAGAGACGGTGCTCTGATGGGGACAGTGCTCTGATGGTGCTCTGATGGGGACAGTGCTCTGATGGTGCTCTGATGGGGTCAGTGCTCTGATAGAGACAGTGCTCCGATGGGGCAGTGCTCTAATGGGACAGTGCTCTGATGGGACAGTGCTCTGATGGAGGCAGTGCTCTCCTGGGGGCAGTGCTACGATAGGGGCAGTGCTAAGATGGGGGCAGTGCTAAGATGTGGGCAGTGTTACGATGGGGGCAGTGCTAAGATGTGGGCAGTGCTAAGATGTGGGCAGTGCTAAGATGGGGGCAGTGCTACGATGGGGGCAGTGCTACGATGGGGCAGTGCTCTCTTCCTAACAGCACTGTGGGTGTATCTGCACCACATGGACTGCAGCAGTTCAAGAAGGCAGCTCACCACCACCTTCTCAAGGACAATTATGGATATGCAATAAACGTTGGCCTAGCCAATCATGCTGACATCCCATAAATGAATTTGAAAAGTTCTAAGATTGGAACAGAAAACGTTGGAAATACTCAGCAGGTCTGGCAACATCTGTGGAGAGAGAAACAGGGTTAACGTTTCGAGTCCGTATGACTCTTCTTCAGACAAAAATTCTACCCTCTGTGAGCTCATCCAAAACTCTGTTGCCTGTTTCTTAACTCACACCAAGTCCTGCTCCCCTATCACTCCTGTGCTCATTGAACTACATTGGCTCCGGGTCAAGCAACATCATGACTTTAAAATTCTCATCCTGTGTACAAATCCTTCCATAGCCCCACCCCAACTCTAACAATGACCACTCCTTTTGGCTTTGCACAATGAAGCCTTTAGTCATTTAATCTCTTCCGTCTTCCACCCTATAACAGACCTTCCCTTTTGGTCTTCTTTCCACTTTCACTTATATTTTTAACTTTTATCAGTTCTGAAGAAAGGTCACAAACCTGAAACGTTAACTCTGTTTCTCTCTCCCCAGATGCTGCCATGCCTGCTGAGTTTTTCCAGCATTTTCTGTTCTCATTGCCTCCATCTCTGAAGTTTTATATCTGTTCACAGCCAGGAAGGAGACCCATATCCAGACAAGCCCTGCCAAATACCTGGGATGAGAGATTGCCAACACAGTGGGTGTAATCCATATATTCTGAGATAAACTAATGAATTACTTAACATTTACATTCTTTAAGAAAGGACCATCAAAGCTTAGCTGATTAGCATTTTAACTGTCTGCTATCTTGCTTTCAGCTATTAAAAAAATTGTGTGAATACACTTTGCTTTCAAACTCTACCCTTAAATGTAACATTCCTTTCTTGTGATATTTTCTTTGGAAAATTGCACAGTCCCTCGTGAGTTCTGTGGCTCATTCTTCAGTGCTTATCTCGAGATGGGCCACTAAAACTGCCAATCAGCCCAAACACCAGAAGCCCACAAGCTGCATAAAAATCTGTATAAGGGACTTGCAACTCCTGTGCCTGCTGCCTCTGCGCCTATTTTTATGCCATGTATTGTATTTGCCCATACTACCTAGCGTGTCCTGAATTACCTGAGCAAGCCTTGCTGCCAGACCACTATGCACCTCAGCCATTGTCTTAGGAGGGTTGTTAAGTCTTGCTCTTAGGTTTCTACTTTAGTTCTACCTCTGCTTATCCATCTGCCACCTTTATGGGATAGCTACACCCAATGAACGACATTGCCAGGAATTTAGGATAAGTTAAAATCATCAAGTAAAAATGTTAAGGAGGACATGAAAAGATACAAAAGACAACTGAATGGATACATCTATTCGTGTTATAAAAGATGTAGTTATTAGATTTTCTACTTCTGTTTGAAACTATTTTTTGGACATTAGAAATTTCAGGTATTGAGAAAATATGGTATGTGATTTTTTTTTCAGAAAGCATTTTGAGTGATTTGTGGGATCAGAGCTCATATGGCAACATCCACTGGTGTGACATAATCATTATTGGCATGTGTTAAAATGTTAATTTGAATTTATAAAATGCCACGTAAGCACTTCTAAAACAATGTAAATTTGTGATAGGAGAAGTGCACTCCATGTGCAAGATTTTAAATATAAAATCAGCTTTTCAATGGGAATAAAAATGATGCAGTTGAGTAACAGTGTATAGCAAAGTGACTTATTGTTGTTTCCTAGCATTCAACCTGAAACTTAATCTACAGTTTGGTATGATAAAACAATGTGATACCCTGGTCAGATCTGGCATGAGCAGCAATAATTTCCAAGATTTCTCAATAAAATTACATATCTTTTATTTAATATTGTAAGAGTTGAAAACATTGAGTGTATTAGAATATTGCAAGTTATATTCAAGATGGAAAAATGTCAAGCATGTATAACAGAGCAACAAAATAGCCTGGCTTTACCAAACAACTGCAAATCAGAGTAACTGTGATATTATCTTTAGCAAACCTCTCTGCTAGCCTGATTACCTTGGGGTTTATGTAGCCTGGATTAGATTTTTTTCAGTATTTAATCACATGAATATTAGACACAATGTTATCAAGCCCTTTTTGGAGAACTCTAAAAATACCCTCAAGAAGACTGGAAATATTTTATTTCTGGACAATCAAAACAGGATTATGCTTAATTAATTATAACATTTTGCAATTGAAACAAATAGCTAGCCTTCATTAGGACAATTATTAATATTTCCTGAACTTTAAGTAAACATTCTGTGTCGTAGAGCTCACGGCACTGTATGAATTCATTACACTACATAAACACCAAATCACATGGGCTTGGCCTAGAAAAATGATCTTGCATAGGAAAAATATGTATCAGACAGAATGTCACAGCTGGGCATGAGAGTAATGCGTGGTTCAGTAACACCATGTGTCTAGATTACATGACTATTCTAATGGTCTTAGAATTTGTAAGTCTGTCCTAGCTTTTAACTGAAACTTGAGGTTGAAATTCAACTTTGGTGTGTGTTCATGATGGGTGGTAGCCCCAAAGCCACCCATTATGCAACCTGTCTGATTTTCCTTTTCATTGATTGGACAGTGTGTGCCATTACTGTCCACTGTGTGCCCCCTATTGAAGTTGAATTTGATCTCAACATAAAAGCAAAATATTGCAGATGCTGGAAATACTCAGCAAGTCAGGAGTACCTATGGAGCTTTGCTTCTCTTGATCTGCTGAGTATTTTCAGCATTTTATTTTTATTTTTGAATTTCATCTCCTCTGTCTCCAATTTTAGTTATCATGAGTATTAAACGTTTTTTATCTAATAGTCTTTGAAAACCATGCGCATGTTACAGATTATATTTTATGCATTTTTGTTATTAATAAAAGGGTTGCAAACAACACGATATTGAATACCAAAAGTCATGATAGATACGAGACTCTGTTAGCACACTGTTCTTCCACCTCTACTACTTGTGTCTGAATATAGCCTTTTTTGAGACGAAAAACTCCTTTCTTTGCAAGTTGTAGCGTTCCCATGTGAAATTACAACATAAGAAACAGGGGCAGCAATGAGGCAGACAGCCCCTGAACCTCCTCCTTCATATAATAAGATCATGCTTGATTTTTTTTTATTATTTCACAGGATGTGGTGTCGTTGGCTAGGCCAGCATTTATTGCCCATCCTTAATTGCCCTTGAGAATCACAGAATCACACAGTGCAGAAGAGGCCCTTCGGCCCATCGAGTCTGCACCAACAATTGAGAAACACCTAATCCCATTTACCAGCTCTTGGTCCATAGCCTTGAATGTTATGACGTGCCAAGTGCTCATCCAGGTACTTTTTAAAGGATGTGAGGCAACCCGTCTCCACCACCCTCTCAAGAAGTGTATTCCAGACCGTCACCACCCTCTGGGTAAAAAAGTTTTTCCTCACATCCCCCCTAAACCTCCTGCCCCTCACCTTGAACTTAGGTCCCCTCGTGACTGACCCTTCAACTAAGGGGAACAGCTGCTCCCTATCTACCCTGTCCATGCCCCTCATAATCTTGTACACCTCGATCATGTCACCCCTCAGTCTTCTCTGCTCCAATGAAAACAAACCAAGTCTATCCAACCTCTCTTCATAACTTAAATGTTTCATCCCAGGCGACATCCTGGTGAATCTCCTCTGCACTCCCTCCAGTGCAATCACATCCTTCCTATAATGTGGTGACCAAAACTGCACACAGTACTCCAGCTGTGGCCTCACCAAGGTTCTATACAACTCCAACATGACCTCCCTACTTTTGTAATCTATGCCTCGATTGATAAAGGCAAGTGTCCCAAATGCCTTTTTCACCACCCCACTAACATGCCCCTCTGCCATCAGAGATCTATGGACACACACACCAAGATCCCTTTGTTCCTCAGAACTTCCTAGTGCCATGCCATTCATTGAATACTTCCTTGTCAAATTACTCTTTCCAAAGTGTATCGCCTCACACTTTTCAGGGTTAAATTCCATCTGCCACTTAAATGCCCATTTGACCATCCCATCTATATCTTCCTGTAGCCCAAGACATTCAACCTCACTGTTAACCACCTGGCCAATCTTTGTGTCATTCACAAATTTACTAATCCTACCCCCCACATAGTCATTTATGTCGTTTATATAAATGACAAATAATAGGGGACCCAGCACAGATCCCTGTGGTATGCCACTGGACACTGGCTTCCAAACACTAAAGCATCCTACTGTCATCACCCTCTGTCTCCTACAACTAAGCCAATTTTGAATCCACCTTATAAAATTACCCTGTATCCAATGTGCATTTGCCTTCTTTATAAGTCTCCCATGTGGGGCCTTGTCAAAGGCTTTGCTGAAATCCATATAAACTACATCAACTACACTACCCTCATCTATACACCTGGTCACCTCCTCAAAAAATTCAATCAAATTTGTTAGACATGGCCTCCCTCTGACAAAGCCATGCTGACTATCCCTGAACAAACCTCGTCTCTTCAAGTGGAGATAGGATCTCTCCTTCAGAATTTTCTCCAATAGTTTCCCTACCACTGACTTGAGACTCACTGGCCTGTAGTTCCCTGGCTTATCTCTATAACCCTTCTTAAATAGCGGAACCACATTAGCTGTTCTCCAGTCCTCTGGCACCTCCCCCGTGGCCAGAGAGGAATTAAAAATTTGAGTCAAAGCCCCTGCGATCTCCTCCCTTGCCTCCCTCAGCAGTCTGGGACACAAATCATCCAGACCTGGAGATTTGTCCACTTTTAAGCCTGCCAACACCTCCAATGCCTTGTCACTCCCTATATCAATTTGCTTAAGAACCTCGCAGTCTCTCTCCCCAAGTTCAATACTTTCATCCCCATTCTCTTCGGTGAAGACAGATGTGCAGTATTCGTTCAACACTCTAGCGATGTCATCTGGCTCCACCCATAGATTTCCCTGGTTATCCTCTTCCCATTGATATACTTATAGAATATATTGGGATTTTCCCTACTTTTACCAGCCAGAGCTTTCTCATATCCCCTCTTTGCTCTCCTAATTGCTTTCTTAAGCTCCAGCCTGCACTTTCTGTACTCCACTAATGCCTCTGCTGATTTGCTTCCCTTGTACCTGCTAAAAGCCTTTCTTTTCCTTTTCATTGTAACCTGAATATCTCTGGTCATCCATGGTTCTCTGGGCTTGTTACTCCTTCCTATCACCCTAGAGGGAACATGTTGAGCCTGTACCCTCCCCATTACCTTTTTGAATGCCCCCCACTGCTCCTCTGTAGATTTCCCCACAAGTAGCTGTTCCCATTCTACCTTGGCCAGATCCTGCCTTATTTTACTAAAATCTGCTCTCCCCAAGTCCAAAACATTTTTTTGCAACTTGTCTATTTCTTTGTCCATAACAAACTTAAACTGTACCATGTTGTGGTCGCTATCACTAAAATGCTCCCCCAGCACCACCTCAGCCACCTGTCTGGCCTCATTCCCCAGAATTAGGTCCAGCACTGCGCCGTCCCTTGTTTCACCCTCTACAAATTGACCTAAAAAGTTCTCCTGTACACATTGCAAGAAATCCACTCCATCCAAGCCCTTAACACTATGTCTATCCCAATTAATGTTGGGAAAGTTGAAATCACCTAATATAATTACCCAATTGTTATTGTTTTTACACACCTCTGCAAATTGTGCACATATTTGCTCCTCAATTTCCCGCTGACTATCTGGGGGTCTATAATAAACACCTAACAATGTGGCTGCCCCTTTTTTATTCCTAAACTCTACCCACAAAGCTTCATTCGATGCCCCCTCCAAGATATCATCTCTCCTTACTGCAGTAACTGATTCCTTAACTAATAATGCAACGCCTCCTCCTCTTTTACCCACTCCCCTGTCTCACCTGAAGATTCTATATCCTGGAATTTTGAGCTGCCAATCCTGCCCCTCCCTCAACCACGTCTTAGTGATGGCTACTATATCACAATTCCACGTGTCAATCCTCACCCTTAACACATCCGTTTTACCTGTAATACTCCTGGAATTAAAGTATTGGCCATCCAGCCTTGCCTTACTCCCTTGAAACTTAATGCAGCTGTACTCCCTCTGACTTGATTGTTTTATTGTATTATGATGTGTCCCTATTCTGCTAACATTCTGTGTCCCCTCCCCCTGCCGAATTTGTTTAAACTCCTCCCAACAGCACTAGCAAACCCACCTGCAAGGATGTTCGTCCCCCTCTGGTTCAGATGTAGACCGTCCCGCTTGTACGGGTCCCACCTTCCCCAGAAACGGTCCCAGTGATCCAGGAATTTAAAACCCTCCCTCCTGCACCAACTCTTAAGCCACGTATTCATCTGCGCTATTCTCCTATCTCTGAGTTTGCTAGCATGTGGCACTGGGAGTAATCCAGAAATTACTACAGAGATAACCCGAGAAGTCTTGCTTTTTAGTCTACTGCCTAACTCCCTGAATTCTTGATGCAAGACCTCATCCCTCTTTCTACCTATGTCATTGGTACCAACATGTACCATGACTTCTGCCTTGCCACCTTTCCCCTTCAGGATGCCCTGCAGCCATTCAGTGACATCCCGGACCCTGGCACCAGAGAGGCAACATACCATCCTGAAGTCACGTTGACGGCCACAGTAGCGCCTATGTGTTCCCCTGGCTATAGAAACCCCTATTACTATTGCTCTTCCTTTATTCCTCCCCTCCTGTACAGATAGGTTGCTTGTGGTGCCAGAAGCTTGGCTCTGTCTGCACTCCCTGGAGGAACCAGCGCCCTCATCAACCTCCAAAATGGAATACCGATTTGTGAGCGGGACCCCAGGGGACTCCTGAACTACCTGCCTGTTTCTCTTGGACTGCTTGGTGGTCACCCATTCCCTTCCTCCCTCAAGTCCCTTCAGCTGCAGTGTGACTACCTCTCTAAATGTGCTATCCACGATGCTCTCAGACTCACAGATGCTCCACAGTGTCCCCAGCCGCCGTTCCAGCTCTGAAACCCAAGCTTCCAGGAGCTGCATCTGGACACACTTCCTGCACACATGCTGGTCCCGGACACTGGAAATATCCCCGGCTTCCCACATGGAGCACGAGGAGGACACCACAACTTTGAGCTCTCCTGCCAGGACTTATCCCTTTAAATTAAACCTTTTAAATCAATTACTCTAGGGCCCTTCTTTCCTGATATTCGTTACTATAGAATATACAAGAAGGTGGTGTTGAGCCGCCTTCTTGAACCGCTGCAGTCCATGTGATGTAGGTACACACTCAGTGCTGTTTGGAAGGGAGTTCCAGGATTTTGACCCAGCGACAATGAAGGAACGGTGATGTAGTTTCAAGTCAGGATCGTGTGTGGTTTGGAGGGGAAACTGCAGGTGGTAGTGTTCCCAGGCATCTGTTGTCCTTGTCCTTCTAGATGGTAAAGGTTGCAGGTTTGGAAGGTTCTATTGAAGGAGCTTTGATACGTTTCTACAATGCATCTTGCATATAGTACACACTGCTGCTACTGTGCACCAGTGTTGGATTGAGTGGATGTTTAGGCTGGTGGATAGGGTGCCAATCAAGTGGGCTGCTTTGTCGTGGATGGTGTCGAACTTCTTGAAAGCTATTGGAGACATACTCATCAAGGCAAGTGGAGAATATTCCATCACACTCCTGACTTGTGCCTTGTAAATGGTGAACCGGCTTCGAGGAGTCTGGTGGTGTGTCATTCACCTCAGAATTCCCAGCATCAGACTTGCTCTTATAGCCACTGTATTTATATGGCTGGTCCAGTTTAGTTTATAGTCAATGGTAACTCCCAGGATGTTGCTAGCGGGGTAATCCAGCAATGGTAATGCCATTGAATGCCATGGGGAGATGGTTAGATTCTCTCTTCTTGGAGATGGTCATCATCTAGCACTGGTGTGGCACAAATGTCACTTCTATTAAACTCTACTTTCCTGTTCTATTCTCATATCCCTTAATGGCCAAAAAATCTATCAATTTTAGCCAACTGAGCATCCACAGCCATCCGCCGTACAGAATTCCAAATTCATTTGTACAGTTTCAACCAATAGTCAAATTCAACATAACTTAGCAGTCCTATTCAGAGATGTCAATGTAGCTGGTGTCAAAAAAGGCAGGGGCAACTTTATTTGCTATCTGTTTTTTGCCATTTCAAACCTTGACGCAGGCACTGGGTACTTAATAAAATTGGAAAAATAGTCTTGGCCCCAGTACTAACATCCCTCGCCTCACTGAGCCCATAAATTCAACATCTGCCTCCCAGAAAGGCTAGAAACAGAAATAGTAATCAACCATAACAGAAGAACCCTCATGCTGAGGAGGAAAGTATGAGCTAATTTAAGTCCAAGCACACATTGTTCAATCTATTTGAAATCCCACATAAAACTGAATAGAGATGGCCATTAGTTTCAGATGGAGGTGATCAGATTTGGTTGATCTCACTGCCTGAGCAGAAATTAATATTGGCCCAAATCTTCTGATCAGTTTCTGAACTGCTGCATTCAACACTGATCAGTCAGAAAACCGTGCATTCACCTGGTTATGTTTAAAAGGGTCCAGCTTCCAACACAGCATCCTGAAGAAGTCACTCAACACAGGAATCCACGCAGAAGACACACACCTTTCTCAGGACACTAGCTGTCATATGGTAAGTTTAAAGCTCCAGTTTGAATGTCAGTGAATGGGTGAACACATGAATAGGTGAGTACTTGAGTGAGGTAGGTCAGTGGGTGAGTAGGATGGGAGGTGGGTAAGTGGGTGGATAGGGTGGCTGAGTGGGTAAGGGTATATGGGTAGTCAGGTCAGGGGATGGTCAGATGGTTGGGAGTAGTGGGGTGGGGAAGGGGCAGTGGTCAGGTCAAGTGTAATCAGGTCAGTAGATTAGACAGAGGGGGTGGGAGGTCAGTAGATTAGACAGAGGGGGAGAGGGTGGGGGAGGGGGGATTGTGATTGGGGAATTGGTTTTGTAGCCACCCAGATGTTGGACTAGATTTTAATCCGTCTATCATTTTCTGGGTAACTATTCAGGTAAGTACCACGGAATTCTCCCAAGTTTCTAATTGTAGCTCAGAGTCGGAGACATTAACAGAAAGTCCTGGAGGGCAGGGGGATTGCCCATCAGAAGTTTAAACTTCCTGAGCAATTCTAACACAGGTCAACACATCAGGACTTCCATAGGGTCCCGACAAGCTTCTGTCATACGTCCGCACTCCAATGATTGGGAGAGTGGAAGAGTTGGCTCCACAAACATGGAAAAGGCATTCAATAAGTTTCTAAAAGAGATTAACAAGAATGACAGCATATAGAATTGGGGTTGTTTTTTGGCTTGGATTGGAAATTGCTTGGGGGCTGGGAGACAGAGTTGGTTTAAAGGATAGGTACACTGATTGGCAAGCTGGGACAAGTACTATTCACCTGTTCTGGGCCCTGACTTATCACCATATTTATTAATGATTTGAATGAAGGAACACAAAGTTGTTATATATGACATTGATCAGTGACAGTAGATACTTCAAATGGGAGCAGAAAGTTGCCAGGACACAAGCAGATGTGATTGAACTCCATTTGCCATTGTTTTATCCAATGTGGGTTAGGTCATCCACTTTGGAGCCAAGAAAATCAAGAGTATGCTAATGGTGAGAAACAGGGACTGTAGAGGAGCAAAAGGATTTGGGAGTTAAAGTACATGAGCAATTGGGCTGAGTTTTACAGCGAGAAGGTAGGGTACATCCTTTGGAGAGTGCCCTGTGCGCATCGAGATCCCCCCCCCCCGCAACCCCAACCCCAACCAAATTCCTCTTCTCCCAAAAAAGGCCTGACTTATTAGTCTCCAGCATCCATAACATTTCTTCACGGGATCTCCATGCTGTCCTACTCTCAGCATTGCTGTGACTGCAGATTGGCAGACAGCTCTTGATGGCAGGACTTCTTTCCATTGAGGGGCACAAGTACCACTTAGTGCTTGTTAACGTCACCCGCAGCTTAGTATCGCTGCAGGGCAGCCTTTCTTTAAAGTTGGTTGGTTTGTGACCAATTTTGCTAATGGCAGGACGAGCAAGCAGTAGATCCCCACCCCCAAAAAATTCAGCCCATTAAGTTAGTAGATAGGTACTAAATGCAATCAAATAGATTGATAGCATTCATCTCAAACAGGCTGGAATAAAAAAGGGCAGAAGTTATGATTCAGTTGTATAAAGCCCTGCCCGAAGTACTCCTTTGGTTTTGGGCATCCTTAAAAGGATATATTGGCCTTGGAATGGATGCAATGCAGATTCACCAGAGTGATTCCCAGTCCAAATTACAAGGGCAGGTTGCATAGGTTTGGTTTGTCTTCCCTTAAGTACATTAACTTGAGAATGAACTGATTGAAGTGTTTAAAAGATTTGATAAGGTAAATACAGAGGAACTATTCCCCCTCGTATGGGAATCAACGATAAGGGGGCATAATCTTATTATACCTAGACCATTGAAAAGTGGAATTGGGAATCACTTTTCCCCTAATACCCTGTTTGTGAAAAAGTGTTACAAATTTCTAAGGGGTTGAGGATGCTAGCTCCAAATGTTTCTTGACTGAGATAGGTTTTTGTTAAGTAAGGGTATTAAGGTAAGAGTATCGAAGGATGTGGAGCAAAGGTGGGAAATGTAGTTTAGATTGCAATTGAAATGAACCTCATTGAGTAGTGGAGAAGACCCAAGATCTGCTCCTAAGTTCCTTTGGATGACCTTTCATTTTGAAATGTTTATGTTTCATGTTAAGGCACTATATAAATGCAAGCTGTTATCTTCAACCTTGCAGTCTTATTTCAGGAATTAAGGCGGCACAGCAGTAGGTCAAAGACAAATAACTGAACAAGCTGTTTACACCTTCATTCCCTAGGTGATAGAAATTAATATCCTGTTTGCCTGATTTTTGGCAAGAATCCATTTGATAACAGACAAAGGAAATTAGGACACATCCTGTATTATCCAAGCACTATTAAAATGAAATAATGTGACAAGTTGCTTCTGTGAATCTCAAAAGGTAGCAGTGATCACAAAAGTGCAATCCTGTTTTAAACCTACCCAACCCCACATTAGCAATCAATAACTTCTATTTCCTATAACATGGATCATTATGCAGATGTTACCTTCTCAATCTGGTGAATTCCCCCTTTATCAAATCCAAGCCCATGCTATCACATTCTTTAATCCCACATGTACAATCTGTGAGCAGCATGCAAAGTTTATTTACCAGTGTCACCCAGCATGCTGGGTAGCTGCAAGTGCCCCAATTCAAATAAATGCTCCACCTCTAATGTGATCCTTCTCACTCCCTGATGCTTATAGGAAGTGTTAATGAAAAATGTTCACATCCAAGAGTAGAATAGACAATCTATCATTAAGGAATAAAATAGTTGCGTCAGCTCCCAGGGGTATATATGGCTGAAAAGTAACTCATTTCTAACAGCTGCTTCCTATCTATGGTATGCATCCAGAATATGTACTACAGGTCTGACTAGAGAACATCATTAAAGACAGGAAATGCATTTTTTCGTGTACGTGCACCAGTTGAGTTAATCATGCTTATTCCCAAATAGCAGGCTTTTCCCAAAGGTGAGTACCTGTACTCAACTCATGTATAGCTCTGTAAGAAATTACATACCATGCAACAGATGTGTCACAAATTTTAAATACTATGTCTATGACTTTCCTAGGTTTAATTTAACAGAATTCTACATCTTTGCTATTTAGTACACTCAAGCTACAGCATTCTATGCTCCACAGAAATCAAAGAACAAAAGTCAACACATTTGAGAACCTGCTATATGCAACTCAGCTAAAAAATTCAGTGACTTCTAGTTCTTTAATCAAACAATTTGTGTAAAATGTCAGCCAAGCTATGACTTGCATTGAAACTAATCCATAATCTTACCAAAATGGGTATGTATTTAGAGCTGGCTAAAAACCAAGAGTTTCATTTCCAAAAGTAATCAATTTATCTGAGGGGTTTAAGAGCAGCTCTATGCAATATTTCTAGATTCCATTGGTCTGAGATTTGGTATTCTTGTCTTGGACTAGCCATATAAATACTGTGAATATAAGAGCAGGTCAGAGGCTAGGAATTGTGCAACGAGTAACTCATCTGACTCCCCAGAGCCTGTCCACCATCTACAAGCCACAAGTCAGGCGTGTGATAGAATATTTCCCAATTGCCTGGATGAGTGCAGCTGCCACAACACTCAAGAAGCTTGACACCTTCCAGGGCAAATAAGCCCACTTGATGGGCACCACATCCACAACATTGACTCCCTCCCCCACCAACACACAGTAGCAGCAGTGTGTACCATCTACAAAATGCACTGTAGGAATTCACCAAGGCTCCTTCGACAGCACCTTCCAAACCCACAACCACTACCATCTAGAAGGATAAGGGCAGCAGGTAAATGGGAACACCACCACATCAAAGTTCCCCTCCAAGTCACTAACCACCCTGACTTGGAAATATATCACTGTTCCTTCGCTCTCGCTGGGTCAAAATCCTGGAACTCCCTTCCTAACAGCATTGTGGGTGTACCTACACCACATGGACTGCAGCGGTTCAAAAAAGGCAGCTCACCACCACCTTCTCAAGAGCAATTAGGATGGGTAATAAATGCTGGCCCAGCCAGCGAAGCCCACATCCCATGAATGAATTTTTAAAAAGTTGCTAGCTGTCAAGTTCATGCAACATTAGAGGAACTAGGAGCTGAAGGTCACAGTAGGAATCAGCTTCAACGTCCCTTAGTAGCTTTTAGGTAGCAGGATGCAGCACCAACACAAAAGTATGTTTCTATATGCCCAATGCCTCAGAAGATCCTTCTATGCTGCAAGTAATCTGGTGGAAGTGGCACAGTGTAAGAATTGAAAAGAAATGTTTGATCACAATTTTAACCACCTGTTGCATATAGCCTACTCAGTTCTTGGTGTATGTGGAGCCATCTCACTGCTGCAAAAAGTTCAAATAGTGACTTACTGGTCATATTGGGTTAGTCAATTATTCACACCACTATTAAATGGCTTCTTTTATGAAAATGTCAAAATAATACAACTGACTGCTTTATGCTTACATTACACAGAAAACAGGTATTTCCTGCCTTTATTAAAAAGTTTACCATAAGTATATCAAAAGAAAGATTTGTAAAGGTGAATAAGGCAAGGGCTCTGTGGAACGTTATTACTATTTCCAGTCAGATTGGAGATGGTTAGGTAATGCCTGTCAATTGCACCTGAGAGCCAGTACTGCTATAAGTGACTAGGATTGATGTTATGCAATTTTTATAACTATCTAAATGTGCATTTTGCAGTTGGGGGGTGGTTATCAAGGGGAGGAAGGTTTCAAATCAAGTGCCCTCACTCAGGTGAAGTTACTGCGGTTTTGGTCATAAGTTCCGTTTGCTGCAGATTGTAAACTCTTTTTTTGGTTTGCTTTATTATCATCTGCATAAACAAACTTGTATCGGCTGTAAAATACACCAACTGTAAGTTCTGCCACGGAGGCTGGACAGCCTCCAACTCATTGGATAATAGTGGTGTCAATAGCCACTGAGTAGGTGCTGGTACATACACAGGGGCTGGATAAACTACAGACCAAAAGACTGTCAAATTGAGATTCATTGAAAGTTGATAGAAAGACAGACTTGCAATAATATGGAGCTGATAAGGAAACTGCTGTGTGTTAATTTAAGGATTTAATGAGAATGAGAACGCGCACGAGAGAGATTATTTCCTCTGTAGGAATCCCGAGCAACAGGGCATAGTCTTAAAATTAGAACCAAGATGTTTAGGGATGGTATCAGAGCACTTCTTCACACAAAGGGTAACACAATTCAGGAACACTTGCTCCCCACAACCAAAAAACTAGAGGATAGCTTTGAAATTTTTAATTGAATTAAGATTGATAGATTGTTGTTAGTCAAAGGTATGAAGAATTACAGAATCAAAGCAGGTAAACAGAGTTAAGCTGCAGATCAGCCATGATTTAATTAAATGGTAAAAGAGGCTGAAAGGGCTGCAAGGCCTACTGCTGTATCTTTGTTCTCATTACACCTTCAAAAAAAAAGCAGCTATCCTCAAAAACTGCCCTTTAAGTTTTACAAGTAGCATTTTACTTATCAATATCTAACTGAAATATCTGGAATAAACTGTTTTGAAATAAGCAGTTGTTCAAGTAATAAGAAATGACTGAAGTTTAAGTAGCATGTGAGCTAGTTGGGGTAACCTGGTGCTCAAACTTCCATATTGCCCTGTTATCAAAATGGACTGAGCTAAAATAATCAAGAAAATTACCTGCACAGGCCATCACATTAACCACATGCAGATTAATTTATACACAACTATTTAAATGACTTAAATTTGTTCCCCAGAACAATCCCAGTGCCTTCAGTCATTATTACAGAAAAGATTTCAAACATGCCAGATACAAAACTTCAAATGTTTTACACTAATCTATTCAAAATTTAGCTTCCTAATTTATAAGTATTGCTTGAAGCAATATTTTGAAGCAAAAACCTGTAATTTAACATACTGTAGGGAGTTTATTTCTGTCTACCATGCAAAGTTACAGAGAATATAGTGTGATTGAACATTAGGCAGTCAATATTCTCAACTTAATTTTTTCTATTCTTCTAGAAAAGCATTCTATGTACATGCAATATTTGACAGCTATGTTTGGTTGCCTGGCAGGGCTTCCCTTTTATCCAGCTCTGGAACTATGTCCAGTTTTGCCATTTGTGGACAAGGATGACAAGACACAAAAGCATGCGTTTCCCATAAATAGCTCTGACTAGCACAGGATTACTCACAGCATGCAGATCAAATTCTCTAGTAGGAGAGCAACTGTTGGCTTTGAGCCAAATGCAGCAACTAATAGCTGACATCCAAGTGTAACCAGAACAGTCTCCAAAATTCACATGTAAAAGGGTTTTTGTATATTCCAGATTTATATACACATGCTCCCAAAAAAAATTAAGTGCCTGTTTTCACAATTCCTTTTAGGATTCCTGAGTGTTTGTAGAAAGTATCCATCCTCCATTATACATCTATTTTAAAAAATGTTCGGTATTTGAGTTCAAACATCTAAACATTTCATTAATACTTAAAAATTGTAAATCTGAAGCTTTGTATAATGATGCCAGAACAGAATCTACAACCTTGGATATACTCAGTTTTAGTGTGTTAAGACATAACAACTTGATGTAAATTTAACTAGATATTGGCATTACTAAAATATGCCCAGCTTTACTAGTTCACTTCAATGTAGCAGGGTAAGTTCTTAGGAATAGCTGACTTTTTACAGCTCAGTCAAACACAATGTCTTATTTAATTTAAATCTGCTACATTTGTATTTTGAAAATGTCAATTTAAAAACACAAAATGGTTCCACTGGATTGAAAATTATGAAATCAGTAAAACACCATTGCAACAAACATTACAGTTTGGCCATTTACAAAGGAGAACCAGAGGGTGTGAGTGCAGGTTACAATTTCCAGTTAGTCTGTTTCAGTGAAAAATAAAAACAAAGCAGCAATCGGCCATAAGCCACAATTTTTATTGTAAGCGTGGCCAATTTTCTGATCTCAAAAACAATGTTCCATTTAAGGCTCTAGTATACAGTAACTGCCATCATGACTGATTTTGCATGTCTGTTTCAATGTTTGAAAAAACTAACATGGTAAACATTGACTCCCATTCTTCTTCAGTAGTGTACATTCCACTGGAAACAAAAGGCAACATAAACAACTCCTTCCTTAAGGTCTGCACAACAGGAATGAAAACGCAAGAGCTACAATTCACTGATGATGCAATTACAACTACAGAAACTTGGTTGGCATTCCTTAAATTTTTTTTTAAAAAACAAAAATGTTACAAAAAGTGCTTTGATGCATAGTGTAGAACATATGCTGCCATGACACAAAACTAGGCTATCAAGGCAGGAGTGGGTTATGAATGCACAAGAGCCTCATGGAACTATGATCAAGTGCAACTTCAATTACAATACTGAATTAATGGCTACCACTGACCAGTGGACAATACTCTCAAGGTTTTCAAAAGCTTATACTTAGTGTTTCTAAACTACTCACAAACGTTCACATTCATTGTACAAGAAACAAGGAATGCATGCAACGACAACTGTTTTGGCTAGAATGAATGACGTGAAAGCATTCCTTGAGATTCTACATAAAAACTACTGGGATCAAACAGTCTAAGGGCAACCGCAGGTTGGCTGCTTAAGTTAATGAGATCTCCTTTACGTGGAAAAAAAACTAAACTATTCCAATTTTTGATCAAATGATAGAGCTGCAGAAATGGAAGCTCCATGGGTCAAGATGGCACTCAATTGTCATTATGCAAGGATATTCCTTCAAGTGAAACCACCACATTGCCTCCCAGTTTCTCTGCAAGTGCTATACGGTCCTGAATTTCATCTAATCCGTTAACTTGCCATTCATGTTTAATACCTGAAAAACAGAAAATATAGTCAAACTGTTGTTACACCACACCAACTAAATTAAGAATTGCAAACATTTGTAAAATTATAACCTGTAAATTTCTTTTTAATAGCATCCTTTGAGCTAGCATATATCATCTTGCTTTTAAGGGATGCCCTTTCTGGAGCCCTACAAGAAAGGAATAAAAACGATGAAAGATAATAGCCATTGTTATAATGGTGTTTCAGCATTATAACCATTCAAAGCACATCTCCAGTTAACACGTGAGCCTTAACAGAAAGCCAAACAAGTTTTCTTTTTACCACACACCAGAATATAAATACCAAATCTTCTTTCTTGGATTCTTTTGTTTCGTATGTGGCATCATACAAAGCATAACGACAGTCGGTCTGAGGTAGCAACTGAACGAAAGATGTGTAGGGATCCTGCACAGTTTCTCCAATTTCACCCACCAAAATCTCTTTGGTTGCCTCCACAATTATCTGTTTTTTATCATCACTAAGGCAGAACAATATTGCTTTCTTTCTTTTTTTGACTTCTTCTGGTGATGATGATTTTCTTACTTTCATGTCATTGAAGACTTTAATAACTTCATCGTGTACTGTCACTCCAGAGGCCTATTTGAAAATGAAAATAAAAATAAAAATGAGCACTTCTCAAATATCTTGCAGTATCCTAACATGGCACAGAAATTAGCAATCCAATCTTAGAATAATTGAGTTTTTTTCCTGCAATTAAAAAACATCCATCTCTTTTTCTCTATACATATATATTAAAGAAAACACAATGTTTACATGAAAAATGGAGAGCAGCCACCTATGCATTTACGCTGTGTAAGTTAAGGCTCCAGTGCCAGGAAGAAGCATCACTTCCAATGATGCAGTGGATTCTGACAAATTACAGCAAATTGTGGTATGCGACAGACGGGGGGAGCCTCTGAGCTCAATGTTGTAACAAAAGAATCCGACTACAGACTCATCTGCTCTTTCAACATCCAAGACATGTATTGAAAATTTGAGAGAGAAAATCTTCCATTTATGAAAAACATGAATCACATCAAAACTGACAGACAAGCTTAAATACAAACATTTTCCAATTATCTGTTTTTTTTAAAAAATGACGAAGTAACATTTTCTTTGACTCTGGTTATTGTGCATTATCCCAACTCTCCCTCCCAAGTTTTACCGAATCTAATGCTGACGCATTTACATAAAAAGACAAATAAATCAGTGAACATTTCAACATTGAACAAAACCGTTATTGTCGCTCTGGACCGAGAGATTCGGATTAATCTCTTCGTTCGGGCTGCACCACTTCAGCTGCAACCACTCCAAGCTCCGCTTCTCGCCCCTGTCAGAAAGGCGCTTAAAAAAAAAACCAGTTAAATGTCCATGGGTAGAAATAATGGAAGGAATCCGCTTCTGGAGACTTCGACACCATCTCCCCGTTAAAGCGTGTCGAGGTCTCTGCTCCGTCATGGCTGCCGTCTCCCCGACACCAACCACGGCCGCATCCATCCAGAGTACAATTAATAAAAATGGAATAGATTTATTTCAGAATAAAGTGCCTTAAATGTGAGAGGGTAAAGGAAACGCGCGTTGAGGCGGCGCAGGCTGGGTACCAAATCTCGCCTCACTAGCCTGCCGCAAACCCATCACCAGTGCTAAGTTTACCACCAGCAGCACCAGTAAGAGCAGCGGCGGGCGCTGCCCAGCATGCGGAGAAATGCGAAGCCGGTGCTGTCTGTCTGTCTGTCCGGCCCGCCGGCCGGCCGGCCACCGCCACTCACTGCAGCAGCTAAAATTAGGTTAAAATGGCCGCTGCGAGCTAGGTGCCGGCACCCCCAAGACCTCCACTCCAAACCAGGGGTGCGGAGAGAGAGCAAATTAAACCATTCGCGGTGGAAAAATACAGGTTCGCCCCGCGGGGGTTTGCGTCGAAGTGTCTAACAGCCGCTGAGTGTCCCTTACCATGGCGAGCGAGCGGCTGCACTGATGATGAGAAACGCACACGGCAACGGCGTCGGTGAATACTCGACCGTTACTTCAGCTGCAGGGAGAGTGGGGGGGAGGGGAGGAGGCTGGGCTCGACCATTCACAGGGCTCCGGGAGGGGATGGAGGGGACTGCGGGAGGAAACGGCCACGGCGAGACCGCACTCACCTCCACCACCGAACCCACATGGTCTGCTCCGCCCCTGACCACACAAACCAAACAGGCCACCTGCTCATCATAGGCCAGCTCAGTCCTCCCTCACCATCATCATCATAGACAGTAACGAACGGCCTCGTGGCAAACATGCACAGAACTTATAACACAGGCAAACTAACCTGCTCATAAAATAGCGAGAAAAAAACTACAGACTAACAGATTCAGGTCATACATGCGCAACCTCTATAACAAATATTTATAACTAACCTGCTCTTAATACAGTCAGCAAAAAACTTCCAAATCAACGGATTCAGGTCATGCGTGTGCAATCTCTAAACATTTGCAAATTATCTTGCTCATGAAGGTATAATCACAGCATTTTAACAACCATACACATCAACCTACACATACGATAGATAACACACTATAAATGATCATACAAGGCAACTTCACACATCAAGTTAGTTCGCAATTAACGCACAAATTAACCTTGTAATCATAAATAAATATTGTCCTATTCACAAACCGGCCAGTCTATTATATATATGTAAACATTTTAAAGTGATCATCCAAATCAGCCTGCACCTGGTCACCGCGGATATGTGCAACCTCAAAATCAATATATAATTAGTATTTTAATGCTGCACGATAAAGATACACAAACCTCAAATTAAATGTAATGAACCTGTTAATGATGCACATTTATACATATCTCATTAAGTATGCTTTACTAAAGCGCACACAACCTGCCAATAATATCCATAACATACGTACCTCATTATAGTTGCACATACAGTATATAATATATTTGCAGGTGTGATTTATAATAATGCATTATAATTTAGATATATATACTGCATTGATTAAGTTTCTCAGGTGATCAAAATCACTTTGAAACATTTACAGACAATAATATATTTGTTGAGACATTAACAACCTGCAGCAACTAGAATAATGCAACAATTCTGTTTTTTTTTAATTGCCTTCTTTATTGTATTTAAACAATATCCTGATGCAGTACAAGTTGCAGTGGGTAAAGGTATAGCCAATGCCAAATATTTCATAATGCCAAATACCAATAACTTAAAATATTTGGAGGTCTGTTCTAGAACTTAGCAGGTAATGCATTTTATATATCAGCAATATAGTATCACAAGGATGAGATTCAATGAATAATTTTGCTTGAACTAAATTTGTTTAATTTAAACTAAAACATATTTTTAAAAATCAACAAAATGTCCTGTGCAAATGAGGAATTATCAGTTATTTAAAATACACAGAATCTATTTACCTCTGGTAAAGAATATGGATTCCAAAATTATTGCAAGTAAACTTTTATCCAACAATATTCTCTTGATACAATATATTTGATCCTTTATTTAATGAAATGTTTGTTCACTAATTTTATAGGAAGTATTTAATAAGTTTTCCACCTGGGAATACTTTTTAGATAATACACAATGTTCTTCCATATGTCTTGCTATATTATTCAATCAACTAGCCCACTGGAATCAGCGCTAATTCTCTGTGCAGTTTAGCAAATGTCCCTTCCACTCTCACCTTGTCAATAACAAGTGCAAGGAACTTGTGTATTTCTTTGCCATTAAAATGGAGACCATCCAATCAACTGCCTCTGCTGCTTCTTGCTAGCTCTGTCCACAAGTCAAGTCTTCCACTCAACCTGTTGCCCTCCCCACCCCATCCCCACCCCATCCCCCCGCAAACTTGCAACCCCATCTCTATCATCTCCCCATGTTCATCACAACATGGCTACACCTGCTCTTACAACCCCATTCCCAATAAACTGCTGGCCCTCACCCAAACAACATTGTGAATGGTTCCTCTCCTCAGGCACCATCCACCACACTTTCAGAATTGCAACCATCACCTTTCTCTTCAAAAAAATTATCTCTCGACCCCAATGTCTTGAAAACTGCTCCAAACTCACTTTCCTCTTCAAATTCCAAGAACTTCTCAGTTTCCTGATTTGTGCTCAACATTCTTATCACTCCTTATTTAAATCCCTCCTACCAGTTTTTCCTGTCTTCCACAACAAAGAAAATAGCCCTAACCAAAATCATGAGCAACATTAATTGTGACCATGACTATTGTGCATTTCCCTGCTCACCTTCGCTACAGTCTTTGACACGGATGACCACAACATTCTCCTCCAATGCCTATTCACCATTGTATAGCTCAATGGGAAAATCTTTGCTTGGTTGGTGCCAGCTGTAGCTCAGTGTTACCACTCTCACCACCTCAGAAGGTTCTGGGTTCAAGCACCACTCCAGAAACCTGAGCAGATTTTTTTTTCATGAAATGTGGGTGTCACAGGCAAGACCAGCATTTGTTGCCCATCCCTAATTGCCCTTGAACTGAGTGGCTTGCTAGGCTGTTTCAGAGTGCAGTTAAGAGACAACCACATTGCTGTGGACCTGGAGTCACATGTAGGCCAGACCAGGTAAGGATGGCAGATTCCCTTCCCTAAAGGACATTAGTGAACCAGATGGGTTTTTACAACAATCGATAATAGTTTCATGGTCACCATTACTGAGACTAGCTTTATATTCCAAATTTGTTAATTGAATTTTAAATTCTACCATCTGCCACATTTGGATTTGAACCCATATGCCCAGAATGTTAACCTGGATCTCTGGAATACTAGTCATTGCTGCCACACCACCATCTCCACTGCATAAGCCAGGCTGGCACTTTAATGTAGAACTAAGGGAATGTTGCACTATTGGAAGAGCCATTTTTGGCTCCTATCTTCCCTTGCCGGTAGATCTAAAAAAAACACAACACTATTCAAGGAACAGCAAAGGAGTTTTCTTGGTGTCCTGGCCAACATTTATCCCACAACCAACATGAAGCAGATGACCTTAACATGGTCCATCTCTAATTCTTCTATTCTCTTCATTGAACACACGAACATAAGACCACAAGATATAGGAGCAGGATTAGACTATATGGCCCATCGAGCCTGCTCTCCCATTCAATACAATCATGGCTGATCTTGCGCTTCAACACCACTTTCCAGCCTGCTCCCCATATCCCTTAATTTCCTGAGAGACCAAAAATCTGTCTATCGCAGCCTAAAAATATTCAACAATGAAGCATCCACAACCCTCTTGAGTAGAGAATTCCAAAGATTCACAACTCTTTAAGTAAAGTAATTTCTCCTCATCTCAGTCCTAAATGATTGAATCCTTATCCTGAGACTGTGCCCTCATGTTTTAGATTCCTTGACCAGCGGAAGCAATCTCAGTGTCCACCCTATCAAGCCCCTTCAGAATTTTGTATATTTCAATGAGATTACACCTCATTCTTCTAAACTCCAGAGAGTACAGGCTCAGTTAACTTAGCCTCTCATCATAGGACAGCCCCCTCATTTCAGGGTCCAATTTAGTGAACCTTTGCTGTACCACATCCAAAACAATTATATCCTTCCTTAAATATGGAGACCAAAATTGCATATAGTATTCCAGTTGTGGTCTCACCAAATGCCTGTACAATCATAGCAAGACTTCTTTATTCCTATACTCCAATCACCTTGCAATAATGGCCATCATGCCACTTGCCTTCCCAATGCTTTCTGTACCTGCATGCTAACTTTCTGCTGTATCAATTTCTGGGGAAAGGCTTTCTTTCAACATTCACTACAAGTCCACTGACTCTCATGGGTATCTTGACTACACTTCTTTCCACTCTGCTTAATATATGGCTTTTATTCCATCCTTCCAGATTCTCCATTTTGGTCGCATCTGTTTGGATGATGTCACCTTCCGTACCAGTGCTTCCAATATATCTTCCTTTTCCCTCAGCTGAGGGCACTCATATACTGTGTTTAACAGGGCCCTAATCCATGTTCCATTTTCTACATTCTATTCTCAGACCTCCCCCTCCCTTGCAGTGCTATGATAGGATATCTGATGTTCAACATCTATCCCACCAACCTCCAGATCATCCTCCAGCATTTCTGCCACCTGCAGCCTGCTGCCACCAACATCATCTCCTCCATTGACCTTTCAACATTCTGAGGGGACTGTTCCCTCCATGACACCCTGGTCCACTCCTTATTGATCCCGAACATCACATCCCCTTCCCATGCAGTGCAGGCGATGCATCACCTGTCTTTCTACCTCCTCCCTTCCCATTGCTGAGGACCCCAAACACTCCTTCCAGGTGAAATAACCATTTACTTGTATATCTTTCACTTAAGTTTAGCTGCTCATGGTGCAGTGTGCTCTACATGAGGAAGACCAAACAAAGATTGCTTGACTGCTTTAAACCTATCTTTAGTTACTATACTTGTCCCAGTACTATCTCATTTTGTCTTGCACCATCTTCCCCTTTTTCTATCACAGACCTTCATTTTTATTCTTTCTCCCCTTCCCCTTTCCCTGCCTCTATACTTGCTTAAAACCTGTTACATCTCAGCTCTGACAAAAGGCCATCAACATGGAATGTTAACTCTGTTTCTCTCCTGTTGAGTATTTTCAGCATTTTCTGTTTTTAAAACAGATGATTTGACCATTTAGTCAGTGATGCCCACATCCCATGAATGAATTAAAAAAACAGCACAAATTGGCTGCTGCATTTCCCACATTACAACTGTGTCTACATTTCAAAGGTACTGCAGCAGCTATAAAGAATTTTGGAATATCCGCAAGTTATGAAAGGTGTTTTATCAATTCACATCTTTTTTTTCTTTCTTTCCACTCCTACCAATCTGAGCAACAACAGTATCTCCAGCAAAGGCTTCTCTTCCCATACCTGCATATCTCCATCCTTGGCCCACTCCTATTCCTCATCTACATGCCATTCTTTGGCTACATCACAGGAGGCACAAGATCGGTTTCCATCTGTATGCTGATGACACCCCGTCTGTCCTTCCATCACCTCCCTTGAAATGTAAACCATTTGATTATGTCAGATTGCCTGATGTCCCATCTCTGATGAGTGCAATTTCCTCCAGCTAAATGCTGGCAAGACCAAAACCATTACCTTTGCCTCCCACCACAAACCTCATAAGCTTGTTACCATTTCCATTGCCCTCTCCAGTTATAGTTTCAGGCTGAACAAGACTCTTCATAACCTTAAAGTCCTATTCAACCCAGCTCTGATCTTCAGGCCCCACATTTGCTCCATCAAAAAGACTGTCTAATTTCACCACTGTAAAATTGTCCACCTCAGTCTCAGCAAATCTTCTACTAGAACACTCATCCATTTCTTTCTTGTCTCCAGCTTCAACTATTCAAATGTTCTGCTGGCCAGCCTCACATCCAACATATCCTGTAAGCTTCAGATCACTCAGAACTCAGTTGACCATATCCTATTGTGATTAAATTGGTAGTTTGCAGCTAGTTGTCTGCATTGACTACGGTTTCAAAGCCTGTGTATTTTGAGAGAGTCCCTAACTGAAACAGAAACCCAAATCTCCAGGTTTCTGAGGGGAGAAGTTGTTAATTGGAATTCCTGGCTATGACACCAATGCCCGAGAAGTCAGCCTGTGGCTTAGGTTACTAGGGAAATGGAAGGTGATTGGGCAAAAACAAACACCAGACTGAAAGGTCAAATTTCAGTGGTCAGTAAAGGCAGGGCTCTTCAGCAGTTCAGTTTTCCTGCAGGAGAAAAGTTCAGTATTGATGGAGAAGCTGGAAGTGTAAGATAAGGAGGCCAAAAGGGCTGATTCAAGGAAAGGTCTTTTGGTGGATATTGAATCTGTGGAACTAAGCGGTGGTAAAACTGCTGTTGGATGGGACTTCAGGCCTAACTGCTGTGTGAATAAAGGAATTGGATCTCTACTTGGGAAGAACAAAGTTTTGTGGGGACCCCGTGTCTGAGATTGATGTCATATATGCTGAAGGGACTACCTGAGAAATCTGTGAGACCGATCTCTGTTATTTCAGCTATTTAGTGTGTAATGCATGGTTTTTATTGAATACAATTTGCCTGTTAATTTATTTTAAATTTGTGTTAATTTTGGTTTGATTGTTTGAAAAGTTTTAAAAAGTGAAATCTTGTTTTTCGGTATCTTCTGTTGGGGTCTTTTGGGAAGTTCAATTCTTTTACATTATTGATCTCCATGGGAATTGTAACACTATCCAGCACCAAGGCCTGCTCTCACTTCAATCATCCTCAATGACTTTTTTTGCCTCCCAGTCCACCCCAGATTATATATCAGAATTTTTCTATTTAAAACTATCTTTGGCGTGACTCTTCCCTAGCTCTTTAGCTTCATCCAGTGTTACAGCCTTCCTTCCCCACAAGCATTCCATTCCTCATATTCTTGTGTAATTCTTCCCCCCTTTACCCCACAATCGGTAACCGTGGCCCCAGCCACTTCAGCCTCATGCTTTGGAGTTCCCTCCATCTCTTTTTCCTCATTTAGGACCCTGCTTAACCCCCATGTCTTTAACCAAACATTTTTCATCTCCTAAAGTCTCCATCTTTGTTTCAGCATTTATTTTTTTCTTACCCTCCACCCACCCCACCCCACTGAGAAACACTTGAAAATGTGTTTATGTTGAAGGCGAAATTGTAAATGTAAGCTGATTTACTGGAACAACAGAATATAGTTATGTTGTAGCAATTTTAAATGTCTGTATACTGTGAATTTGGAGTTTCTGGGACACTTCATAGTATTTTTGCAGTTTAGAGGTAATTGTATTGTGGGTATTATACGAAATACACCAAATGCAGTCCTGCTTACCAGAGAGAAAACATGCTGACAGAAAAATGAACAGGAACCAGCATGGTTACAGCCTGCACAGCCCACTCTGGAGTGCAGCAGCTTGACAAACAAAACGGCTCATAAGGTTATTCCATATGCACGTCAGCATGGCTTCCTCACTTTTGCTCTTCCCAAATTTGAAATTTATGATCCCAAGAATGGCATGTCTAAACTACACATCATTTTAGAAAAAGCTGACAAAAACCCCGAGAAGTTTGCAACTTAGGAATGCCTCCAATTATATTAAGTCTCTGATACACGATAGTTATGCACGCATTGTAATTTAAGCTGTAGCTACCAACATTCCCCTATCTACAGTAGAAAGGGGAAGAAAATGCATGAATACAATATGAAGAGGAAAATATGAATGCTCAAGATACAAAATTGCTGGTGCATTGCTAGGGTAGTCCAGGAGGGTAGTCCCTTAGGAAAATTTAAATCTCCATGTTAAAAATTAAGGTATCATTAATTTTAAGCACTTTTAAATTACACTGTTGATATATTTCTGATGCAAGAATGAAAAAAAAAATCAGTGATATTGAAGTTTTCAATGAAAGAACCAGAATATCACTCTTCAAAAAGTTCCCTCAACAAAAACCCTCCACACCCAATATTCCAAGTCAATTTCAGAGATAAGGCCAAATCCTAAACCTTTGATCCTTTTCTTCCCCCAGTCTCCTAATTTCATGATGACATTCTTCTTCTCCCCATTCAATTCATCCTGACAATCCTGCTCCCTGCCAACCTAGTTCAAACTGGCATGATTCTCTGCCCATTGCCCCAAGCCAGTTAAGTTTGGAATTCTTCAGTCACACTCCAACTCAGTTAATGGTGGCACACACAGTTAGTGGATCACCAACTTCTGCCCCTCCCCTGCATTGTCAACCATTTCCTCCCTCCCCTCTCACTGCCACTCTTACTGGATTACTGCTGCTAATGAACTACACCATGCCTCTCTCCTCTCAGTACCACTTCCCCAAATGCTGCTAGTATTGGAAGGGATCTCTACCTATCTGCACACTGTAAGTGGGAATTCCTGTTTACAGAATTCTATCCTATAGAATATAGGCAGGAATCCTTCCATGTGCAAGAGAAATCGGGAGTAATGTTTGAGGAGTGGAGGTGGACTGGCCAATATTTATCCCTGAATCATCAACATCACAAATAAATAGATTATCTGGTCATTATTGCATTGACAACTGTGGGAGTTTGCTGAGCGCAAATTGGCGGCCGCGTTTCCTACGTTACAACAGTGACTAGACTTCAAAAGTACATAGTTCTCTTGGGTGGTTATGAAAAGCGTTATATAAATGCAAGTCTTTCTTTCTTTTTAATGATTGCTGACGAGAATAGCTGACTGAAGAAGTTGATGTGTAGAGTCTTCCATTCTGGAGTTTAAGTCTGTTGGTGGGCAAGAGAGTCGGCTTGATTCCCTGTGGGCAGTGGGACGATGAACACGCGCAATCTTCCATTGTTCAGCTCATTAATTATGCATCCATGAGAAACACAGCAAATCTAGTGGAGGGGCAGGCAGGATGCCCTCTGCCTCGCCATTACCTTATGCCATATTTAAATGGCACTGGGCAGCCATTCACTCAATGCAGTCCACGAGCTCCGCATTTCTCCTCCAGAGTCCTTGCGGCCGCAGCTTGTAATGGAGAAGCTGTCTGATGTGAGCAACCACATCCTGGGTGGTTCCTCCAAAATTGCCTTTTGCTCATTTCTAGATAAGAACAGCGCCGACGATACACTCACGGTCAGCCAAAGCTCACCGTTGCAGTGGTCCATGTTTGCCAGCATCTTGACCTTATAGAGGCCCTGCTGCATCTTGCTGCTCATGCCCTTGCTCCTCTTGGCCCTGTGCCAATCTGCGATGCGCCCTCCTTCTCACCTGTATGAGAGCCATTACCAAGGCAGGGTTGCCTGCAGCCTACATCATCAACAGTGGATCTGTGAATGAATTGAAGTCATAAATTCAGTGAGTATGTACAAGTTTCTCCATCTCCATCTCAAGTTCCCTCCATCTCAAAGCCAGCAGGCCGGTTCTAAGCCCTTCGCCTGGCTTCCATCACGACATGGCATCTCCACCCCAACCCTTCCTGGAGGACCAGAGATGGGTGTGCCTCCCATTCATACCTGACTTCACATGGAGACATGGCTTTCATCACCTGGTCAAAGAGCAACATGCGAGAAGTCTCTCTCTGACACTATTCCACTTGCCTCTCCTACCCTCGAGACTCTATGGAGAGACCATTGCCTTGGCAGCATAAAAAGACTAACACATGAGTCCTTGTCATCCATGACCATTCACCCGAGAGGATGGAGGTTTGGAGTTACGAGTTGGCTGCCGTCACCAGCCGTGCCTCTTGGAGGCATCCACCTCCCTCCCTTCATCCCTGCCTCTGACTGCAGCTGATGGCAAATGGAATGAATGGCAGCTCCACACCTCGCTGGGATCTCGATATTATGAAACCCATGAGCCGGGAACAAACCTGCTGTCATGTGGGCTTCACCATAGAGAGGAGAACACAAATGAGCATCTATGACATCCAGTTGCTTCATAATTATTAGGGTGTCCATTTAGTCGGCTACTTGTGCTGACCTTGAGCTCCACTCACCCGAGAAAACCCTCCTCCCACTTCATGGGATCTCAGTTACTAACTGTATGGTCAGGCTCAGTTTGGAAAAATGGTGCATGTCATCTTCCAGACTTGGTCCATCACCTTCTACCACCCCCATTGTCACCCAGCAACTTCCGCCCATCATCCTTGACCTATCCAATATCCACCATTCCTTCCCTCCCTTACCTGGACAGTCTCCCCCACTTCCCTGGACACTCTCCCACTGTCCCCCCAAACCCTTTCCCCAGACACTTTTCCCCCCTCCTTTCCTTGCTTAGCCTGTCTCCTGTGTGTAGCCTTGGTACAGCTTTCGCTGCCGGCACTCAATATGAGTGAAGTTATGCCCGACCCCAAGATGGCGAAAGCAGTATCTACGGACCTCAAAGTCATGGAAGAGGTGAAGCTCACCAGGTGTATGCCACTTATATACAGTCATAGAAGTGAACATTATAAATTCTTGCTGGTGGGGAACTTAATTTGGAGGGCAAACTTAATTCCGGTGAAATTGCCTTTTAATGGGCATGTATGAGATGCTAATGCATGCAAATGGGGTTCTGACATTGTTCCTCAGGAAACTCGACCAGCCTTTAACCCGTCTTGAAAGTCGGGAGAACAAAATTCAAACAGTTTAACCCACCTTCAGGAAACAGATTTTTGCCTCCTGCCTATTTAAGTGCCGCCACCCACCATGATCCCCATTGCTGGCAGGACCAGAAGATTCCACTCTATATTCCCATTGTCAGTGCTCCAAATTGAACTTGTGTCACCTGAAGTTAAATGTAGGGTACAATTCCATTTGCCAATAAACATTTTGGCTTAGCTAAATTTAGTAGTCATGCATTCATTTAAAAAAATTCAGAGGAGATATTGTTTTGATGGCCACATTTACCTTCCTATTAACCGAAAGCTTGATTCACCAAAATGTATGCTTAACAAAGGTGTATATGGAATGAATAACATGCACATACCCCAAGCATCTGTTCTACATCATTTGCATTATATTTTTAAAATAAAAGTTAATACTGTTATGATAAACATGCTACCATATTTCGTTTCCAGAGAAAATGCCAAAGATAACATTTGGTCAACTTGCATGTTTTCAAAGAAAAGAAATAACAGTTCTTCAAAACAGCATTTTGTACTTAAAATATTAGAACAATTATTCCCCCCCACCCCACTTCCCACTAGGAGAGTGGAGAAAGTCACCTCAAACAAACAGATAATTCTGAGTCAACTGATTGTTTTAAAAATAACCGGAATCAATACTTCTCCAGAAAAGGGATTAAAAGTTATTATAAAAAAGTTAATAAATTGGATTGGTGCACATAGGGATTTTCAAAAGACCTTGCATTTTGGGTGGGAAGGTCATGGCTGATGTCGCTACACATGGACAGTGGAAGAAGGCCTTTCTGATTTCAAATTTGTTTTTGAAAATGATGCCCCTCCAGAGTAATTGTATTACTATCTCCCCAATATACTTATTCATTTTAGCAGGCAGACATTCATACTGTCCCACAAAATTAAAATTGGTGTTTTCTCTTCAGAGCAAAGCAATGCAGTAAATGTGAAGACACAAAATTCAATAGCCTATTAGTAACAAAACTACAGGCGGAAAATAAAGATATAAACTTATAAAGAGGTAAAAAGAGTGGGAATTTGGGGCAGTTTAAAAAGACTCCAGCAGTTAAATAAACCCAAGAAAAAAATTGCAAAATGATGCCATGTTCAGCACACAGAAAGAAACAATAGATCCTGAGGAAATTTAACTAAGTATTTAATTTACTATACAAACTCAATTTTCACTTATAAATGATAAATATTAAATAAATAAATATTCATAATAATTAATAACTAATTTAAAATTATGCTAAAATTCATCTACTCAATGTAATCTAGACATTATGTGTTTCTATTAGTTCAAAATCCTGCGAGTTACCATTGACCAGAAACTGAACCAGACCTGCCAAATAAATACTGTGGCTACAAGAGCAGTGCAGAGGCTGGGAATTCTGTGGCAAGTAACTCAACTCCTGACTCTTCAAAACCTGTTCACCATCTACAAGGCACAACTCAGGAGCGTGACGGAATACTCTCCACTTTTCTGGGTGTGTGTAGTTCCAACAACACTCAAGAAGCTGGACACCATCCAGGGCAAAGCAGGCCACTTGGTCAGCACCCCAATAAACATTCACTCGTAGAGATGTACTACTGAGAGGCTTCTTTAGTTGAACAACAAACTTTACTTACAGAGCTGTTGGATTAGCTGCCTGCTTCTAGCAAGGCTACATACACTCTCCCCAGGCTAGGAAAACTCCACTCTCTTATGAGATTCCCTGCCACTCGGTGTTGATTGTGTTAGGAAATAGAGATAGTTTAAGTAAGTTATATTGGTATTTGTGGGTGTTAGGAATGAGTTTTAGCTTTAATGTTTAAGTTTGATTTGTATTTCTGTATCTGTGTGTTAAGAAGATATCAAGTTGAGTTTTAGTTTGACTTTAAAAGCTGCCTGCATTTCTAATGAGAGTTTTAAGACTGTTGCAGCTAAGTTAAATAAACAAGAGTAGAGAAACTGGGCTATTGCCTAGCAGCAGGGGTTCAGAGAGGCAGATCCCTCCCACAAACACACACAGAAAAAACTAGAAACAGGAGTTTGATTTGGAAGCTGTTTGAGTTCAGTTGGTTTTGAAGACAGCTGCCAGGCAGAAGCAGATAGCCAGTCCCAAGCTAAATTTGGTTGAAAGTAGCTGCCAGAGAGACACTGGAGCAAAAGGTTCAGATAGCAAGTCCCAAACTAAAGAAGAAAGATCCCAAGAATCCAGGGGAGTGGAACAAGAGAAAATCCCAAGCAGACCTAGTCAAAGGAAGGACAGGAATCTGGAAAAGGTCCAGTCCTGTGGAAGTAAAAGTAAGGAGCAGAGAGAAAGGCACAAAGTTTCAAGCTTAAAGAGATAAAGGCTTGGGAAAAGTCAGAAGGTCCAAAGAGACAATTGAAGGTCTGTAACTCTTTGTTATGCACATGTGAAGCAGTGGTGTACTGTTGACAGCTGAGTCAGTGAGAGAGAGTGCATGGAAGAAAGCTTGAATGCATTTGGTGACCCAGTGGAGAGGAACATCGGAAGGAGAGTTCGAAACCCTGGAGGTGAACCCTTGTGGAAGGCATCTGAGAGAAAGTATCAGTTTGGGAGAAGATTCCAAAGTGGGTTCTTGGAGATTGGAGATTGGAACTCCTCATGTGAAAGACAGAGTTCAGTGAAACTGATTGGCTCACGATGTGACAAGCATCTGGAGGGAGTTGAGGGGAGATCCATAGCATCTGGTTGAGGTGGCATCTGTCACTTGGTTTCAGAGTGTGGTGTGCCTGACTACAGGTTGCCAATTGGTTTACATGGACTGTCTACTTACTGTGAACATTAAAGTATAAGCTAGCTTTTGTAACTTGTGTTATCAGTACAAATCTGTATATATCTGTAAAGGTATAGTTGTGGCTGAAGGAGTATTATAATTTAATTCATCTTTTCTTGTTTAATAAATGTTTTATGCTTTTGTTAGAAGTTCATGAGCTGACTCTGGTGACTCTGTTCAATAGCCCCTCCCCACATATCTAGACAAACAAATAAAAGTTAGGATCTATCAAGCTGGGTTCCACCCTGGAATTAGGCTTGTCCAGTGGTAACCTCAGCTGGGGATCATAACAATTGTCTGTTCTGATCATGTGACCCTTACTCAGTGAGGCTGGCCTTAAAGCAACAATCACCATATTCCTCCCCCTTTAATTCCTTGTTTTATATTCCTTATTTACACAAATTACTTTATACAGGTGAATAGAAAACAATATCAAAAATCTTAGAAATAATCACATTGGCACTTTGTCATGAATTCAGGTTATCTAGTCATTCAGGAGTTTTCTGTTTTAGGTACAGCGGCGCACCTCTATAGCCTGAGGCTCTCCTACAGGATTGACATTTACAGGAACTGCGATAACAGCTACCTCTCTTGGCACAGGCAGTTCATCACTATTTGATTCAATGGAGACATCAGTTACGTCTATAACAGGTCGATCAGGTACTTCGGTGCTTACGGGTTCGATAACATTCCCTGGTGGCAACACTGACTGTGGAAGCATCTCCCTGCTCCTCAGGTGATCCACATGTTTATGAACGATCCGGCCTTCCACATCTACTTGGCATGAAAGGGGTCTGGTCCCATAGACAACAATCCCTGGAATCCAGCTTCACAGAATCACAGAATTTTAACAGCACAGAAGGCCCATCATGTCTGCACCGGCTCTCTAAATGAGCATTATGATTTAGTGCCATTGCCCTGCCTTTTCCCCGTACCCCTGCACATTGTTTCTATTCAAATAATCATCTAATGCCCTCTTGACTGCCTTGATTGAACCTGCCTCCGCCACAATTCCAGACAGTGCATTCCAGACCTGAACCTCTTATTGTGTGAAAAGTTTTATTTCACATCACATTTGGTTCTTTTGCAAATCACTTTAAATCTGTGCCCTCTTGTTCTTGATCCTTTTACAAGCGGGAGCAGCTTCTCCCTATCTATTCTGTCCAGCCCCCTCATGATTTTGAACGTCTTTATCAAATCTCCTCTTAGCCTTCTTCTCTCCAAGGAGAACAGTCCCAACCTCTCCAATCTATCTTCGTAACTGAAGTTTCTCATCCCTGGAACCATTCTTGTAAACCTCTTCTGCACTCTCACTAATGCCTTCACATCCTTCCTATAGTGTGGCACCCAGAACTGCACACAATACTCCAGCTGAAGTCTAACGAGTGTCTTATATAAATTCAGCATAACCTCCCTGCTCTTGTACTCTATGCCGCTATTAATAAAGCCCAGGATACTATATGCTTTATTAACTGCTCTCTCCACCTGTCCTGCCACCTTCAATGATCTATGCACATATACACCCAGGTCTTTCTGCTCCTGCACCTCTTTCAAAATTTCACCCTTTATTTTATATTGTCTGTTCATGTTCTTCCTACCAAAATGCATCATCTTACACTTCTCCACATTGAACTTCATCTGCCACCTATCTGTCCACTCCACCAACTTTTCTATGTCCTTTTGAAGTTCTACACTGTCCTCCTCGCAGTTTATACATTCTCAAGCTTCATATCATCTGCAAACTTTGAAATTGTCCCCTGCACAACAAGATCTAGATCATTAATATATATCAGGAGAAGCAAGGGTCCCAATACTGACCCCTGGGGAAATCCATTACAAACCTTCCTCCAGCCTGAAAAATATCCACTGGGCATTACTCCATGCTTCCTATTTTTCAGCCCATTTTATATCCACATTGCTACTGTCCCTTTGATTCCATGAGCAATAATTTTTCTCACAAGTCTGTTGTATGGCACTGTATCAAATGTCTTTTGAAAGTCCATGTACACCACATCAACAGCATTACCCTCATTGACCTTTTCTGTTACCTCTTCAAAAAACTCCAGCAAGTTAGTTAAACACGATTTCCCCTTGAGAAATCCATGCTGGCTCTTCCTTATCAACCCATATTTTTCCATGTGACTACTAATTCTATCCCGAATAATTGTTTTTTGCCCACTACTGAAGTTAAACAGACTGGTCTGTAATTGCTGGGTTTATCCTTACAACCTTTTTTGAACAAGGGCGTAATGTTTGCAATTCTCCAGTCTTCTGGCACCTCCCCTGAGTTTAGGGAAGACTGAAAAATTATGGCCAGTGCTCTTGCAATTTCTACTCTCACTTCCTTCAGTATCCTTGGATGCATCTCGTCCAATCCCAGTGCCTTGTCAGCTTCCAGTATTGACAGTCCAATCAACACTTCATCCTTATCAATTTTGAACCCTTCTAGTTACAGAGTTTCCTCATCTGTCACCATGGCCTGGGTAATATCTATCTCCTTGGTAAAGGCGGGTGCAAAGTATTCACTTAATACCTCAGCCATGGCCCCTTTGTCCATGTGTAAATTCCCTTTTAGGTCCCTAATTGGCCCTACTCCTCCTTTTACTATTTATATGCCTACAGAATACTTTATGTTGGCTACCAGTCTTTTCTCATAATCTCTCTTTGCTTCTCTAATATGCTTTTTCACCTCCTCTCTGAACCTTATGTATTCCTCTTGGTTCTCAATTGTATTTTCTACTTGACACCTGTCATAAGCACACTCTTTCTTCTTTATCTTAGTTTCAGTCTCCTTTTTCATCCAGGGAGCTCTGGATTTGTTTGCCCTACCTTTCCATTTCAATGGAATATACCTGAACTGTGCCCGAACCAATTCTTTTTTGAAGGTAGCCCATTGTTCGGCTACAGTTTTTCCCACCAATCTTTTGTTCCAGTCTATCTGGCCCAGCCCCGTTCTTGCCCCATCGAAGTAGGCTCTCGTCCAGTTAATTATTCCTACTCTGGATTGCACATCGTCCTTTTCTATCATATCCTAAAATGTACTATATAATGATCATTGTCTCTTAAATGTTCCCCCACGTACACTTGATCGACTTAGCCCACCTCATTTCCAAGAACCAAGAACAACAGTGTGTCTTTTCTTGTTGGGTTGGACACATACTGCCATAGAAAAATTTCCTGAACACAATCTAGGAATTTTTTCCCCTCTCCACCCTTTACACTACCACTGTCCCAGTCTACTTTCAGGTAATTAAAGTCACCCATTATAACTATTCTATAATTCTTGCATCTCTCTGCAATTTCCCTTCAGATTTGGTCTTCTACATCCTTCTCGCTAGTTGGCGGTCTATAGACACCGAGCAATGTAATTGCACCCTTTTCGTTCCTTAGCTCTAGCCAAATTGATTCTGTCCTTGAACCCGCTGGGACATCCTCTTTCTCCAGCACTGCAATGCTCCCCTTAACCAATGTCACCACCCCTCCTCCTTTCCTTCTTTTCCTATTCTTTCTGAACACCTTGTACCCGGGAATATTTGACACACAGTCCTGCCCTTCCTTGAGCCAGGTCTCTGTTATCACTACAACATCATATGTCCACATAGCAATCTGCGCCTGTAACTCCCCAATCTTATTTACTATACTCCGTGCATTCACACACATGCACAGTAACCCTGATTTAGATTTTCTTACTTTCTCCCTTACCCCGACTTTACCTATTAACTTACTATTCTCTCCACTAGTGCCATCAGTCCTTCCCAGTATTTTGTGCACCCTGGTATTCCTCTCTAATATTTTCTCTAGGTTCCCACACCCCTGCCGAGTTAGTTTAAAGCCCTCCCAACAGCACTAGCAAAATGCCCCACAAGGAACTCACCCTAGCTCCTTTCAGGTGCAACCCGTCCGGCTTGTACAGGTGTCATCTCCCCCAGAGCCAGTCCCAGTGTCCCAGGAATCTAAAGCCCTCCCTCCTGCACCATCTTTCCAGCCACGCGTTCATTTGCCTTATCCTTCTTTTTCTGTACTCACTGGTACGTGGCACTGGGAGTAATCTGGAGATTACTACATTAGAGGTCCTGCTTGCTAATTTTCTACCTAGTTCCCTAAATTCTGATTGCAGGACCACATCCCCCTTCCCACCTCAGTCATTGGTACCAATGATCTCTGGCTGATCACCCTCCCTCAGAAGAATGTCCAGCAGCCGCTCTGTGACATCCTTGACCCTGGCACCAAGGAGGCAACACACCAACCTGGAGTCACGTCTACGGCCACAGAAATGCCTGTCTGTTCCCCTAACCAATGAATCCCCAATCACTATGGCTCTTCCTTTCTTCTTCCACCCCTCCTGTACAGCTGAGCCGCTCATGGTGCCACAAACTTGGCTCTGACTGCACTCCTCTGAAGAACAACCACCCTCACCAAGTTCCAAAGCGGAAAACTGATTTGTGAGCAGAACCCCAGTGGACTCCTGCACTACCACATCCCCAGTACCTTCAGGCCGCCAGCCCTAACAGTGAAGGGGACAAAGGATCAGTCAGCCCAGTTCCCAAAGAACATGGCCTCGCTCTTCCCACGATTTACCTTGGCTTCCGAGGCCAGTTCGAACTGGTTGCAGATGTGGATCAGTCTACGCACCGACAGCGGATCCGAGCAGAAGACGGCGACATTGTCCATGTACAGGGAGGCTTTGATCTGAGTGCCTCCACTGCCCGGGATCGTCACTCCTCTTATGCCCGGATCCTTCCTGATGGACTCAGCAAAGGGTTCTATGCAACACACGAAAAGATCAGGCGAGAGAGGACGGCCCTGCCTGACTCCAGATTTAATCGGAAAGCTATCTGATTCCCACCCATTGATTGAGACTGCGCTACTGATGTTAGTGTAGAGCAGTTGGATCCAATTGCGAATTCCCTCCCCAAACCCCATTTTGGAGAGCACATCCACCATGTAGGTGTGCGATATTCTGTGAAAGGCCTTCTCCTGATCCAGGCTGATGAGGCAGGTGTCCACACCCCTGTCCTGTACATAGGCAATCGTATCCCTGAGCAGCGCGAGGCTGTCAGAGATCTTCCTGCCCGGCACAGTGCAGGTCTGGTCAGGGTGGATCACCAATTCCAGAGCGGATTTGACCCGATTGGTGATGACCTTGGACAGAATCTTATAGTCCACATTTTAGGTGCTGCTGACTTTTTTTTTTGCAAAAATATACTTTATTCATAAAATATCTTCAACCACATTTCAATCCATTTTAAAAACACCATTACAAAGGTACAGTCAGGTTCAACTTTTACAACATGTATCACCAGGTGCATCAGTACAAACAATATTACAATCATTTGCAGACATTCATTTTGAGCTGTACAGCCCGAGGGGATTTAAACAGTTCCCAGCCCCTCGGTGCGCTGTGGCTGAAAGGTCTCAGACAGCGACCTTTCCCCATTGCGCCTTTGCGGCGGCTGCCCCAAGCTTTAGTGCGTCCCTCAGTACGTAGTCCTGGACTTTGGAATGTGCCAGTCTGCAACACTCGGTCAGGGACAACTCTTTGCGCTGGAAGACCAACAAGTTTCGGGCAGACCAAAGAGCGTCTTTCACCAAGTTGATGATCCTCCAGCTGCAGTTGATGTTTGTCTCGGTGCGTGTCCCTGGGAACAGCCCGTAGAGCACAGAGTCCTGTGTCACGGAACTGCTCGGGATGATCCTCAACAGAAACCACTGCATCTCTCTCAAGACCTTCTTTGCAAAGGCACAATCCACAAGGAGGTGAACAACGGTCTCTTCCCCACCACAGCCACCTCGAGGGCAACATGCAGAGGGAGTGAGACTCCTGGCGTGTAGGAAGGATCTGACGGGGAGGGCCTTTCTCACCACCAGCCAAGCTACGTCTTGGTGCTTGTTGGAAAGTTCTGGCAATGAGGCATTCTGCCAAATGACTTTGACAGTCTGCTCGGGGAACCATCCCACAGGATCCACCCTCTCCTTTTCCCTCAGGGCCTCTAAGACATTACATGCCAACCACCGCCTGATGGACTTGTGGTCAAAGGTGTTTCTCTGCATAAATTTTTCCACCAGGGACAGGTGGTATGGCACGGTCCAACTACTTGGAGCGTTCCGTGGCAGAGTGGCCAGACCCATCCTTCGCAACACCGTGGACAGGTAGAACCTCAGCACGTAGTGACACTTGGTGTTTGCGTACTGAGGGTCTACGCACCGCTTGATGCAGCCACACACAAAGGTGGCCATCAGTATGAGGGCGATGTTGAGCACGTTTTCTCCCCCTTTATCTAGAGGCTTGCACATCGCGTCCCTGCGGACACAATCCATTTTTGACCTCCAGATAAAGCGGAAGATGGCTCGAGTGATCGCCACCACGCAGGAGTGTGGAATGGGCCAGACCTGCGCCACGTATAGCAACAGTGAGAGTGCCTCACACCTGATGACCAGGTTCTTACCCGCAATGGAGAGGGAGCGTCGCTCCCACATGCCCAGTTTCCTTTTCACCATAGACACTCGCTCCTTCCAGTTTCTAACACATGCCCTGGTCCCTCCGAACCATATCCCCAGTACCTTCAGGCCGTCAGCCCTGACAGTGAAGGGGACAAAGGATCGGTCAGCACAGTTTCCAAAGAACATGGCCTCGCTCTTCCCACAATTTACCTTGGCTCCCGAGGCCAGTTCGAACTGGTTGCAGATGTGGATCAGTCTGCGCACCGACAGCGGATCCGAGCAGAAGACAGCGACATCATCCATGTACAGGGAGGCTTTGACCTGAGTGCCTCCACTGCCTGGGATCGTCACTCCTCTTATGCCCGGATCCTTCCTGATGGACTCAGCAAACTGTTCTATGCAACACACGAAAAGAACAGGCGAGAGAGGTCAGCCCTGCCTGACTCCAGATTTAATAGGAAAGCTATCTGTTTCCCACCCATTGATTGAGACTGCGCTACTGATGTTAGTGTAGAGCAGTTGGATCCAATTGCGAATTCCCTCCCCAAACCCCATTTTGGAGAGCACATCCACCATGTAGGTGTGCGATATTCTGTGAAAGGCCTTCTCCTGATCCAGGCTGATGAGGCAGGTGTCCACACCCCTGTCCTGTACATAGGCAATCGTATCCCTGAGCAGCACGAGGCTGTCAGAGATCTTCCTGCCCGGCACAGTGCAGGTCTGGTCAGGGTGGATCACCAATTCCAGAGCGGATTTGACCCAATTGGTGATGACCTTTGACAGAATCTTATAGTCCACATTTTAGGTGCTGCTGACTTTTTTTTTTGCAAAAATATACTTTATTCATGAAATATCTTCAACCACATTTCAAACCATTTTAAAAACACCATTACAAAGGTACAGTCAGGTTCAACTTTTACAACATGTATCACCAGGTGCATCAGTACAAACAATATTACAATCATTTGCAGACATTCATTTTGAGCTGTACAGCCCGAGGGGATTTAAACAGTTCCCAGCCCCTCGGTGCGCTGTGGCTGAAAGGTCTCAGACAGCGACCTTTCCCCATTGCGCCTTTGCGGCGGCTGCCCCAAGCTTTAGTGCGTCCCTCAGTACGTAGTCCTGGACTTTGGAATGTGCCAGTCTGCAACACTCGGTCAGGGACAACTCTTTGCGCTGGAAGACCAACAAGTTTCGGGCAGACCAAAGAGCGTCTTTCACCAAGTTGATGATCCTCCAGCTGCAGTTGATGTTTGTCTCGGTGCGTGTTCCTGGGAACAGCCCGTAGAGCACAGAGTCCTGTGTCACGGAACTGCTCAGGATGATCCTCAACAGAAACCACTGCATCTCTCTCAAGACCTTCTTTGCAAAGGCACAATCCACAAGGAGGTGAACAACGGTCTCTTCCCTACCACAGCCACCTCGAGGGCAACATGCAGAGGGAGTGAGACTCCTGGCGTGTAGGAAGGATCTGACGGGGAGGGCCTTTCTCACCACCAGCCAAGCTACGTCTTGGTGCTTGTTGGAAAGTTCTGGCGATGAGGCATTCTGCCAAATGACTTTGACAGTCTGCTCGGGGAACCATCCCACAGGATCCACCCTCTCCTTTTCCCTCAGGGCCTCTAAGACATTACATGCCAACCACCGCCTGATGGACTTGTGGTCAAAGGTGTTTCTCTGCATAAATTTTTCCACCAGGGACAGGTGGTACGGCACGGTCCAACTACTTGGAGCATTCCGCGGCAGCGTGGCCAGACCCATCCTTCGCAACACCGGGGACAGGTAGAACCTCAGCACGTAGTGACACTTGGTGTTTGCGTACTGAGGGTCTACGCACCGCTTGATGCAGCCACACACAAAGGTGGCCATCAGTATGAGGGCGATGTTGAGCACGTTTTCTCCCCCTTTATCTAGAGGCTTGCACATCGCGTCCCTGCGGACACAATCCATTTTTGACCTCCAGATAAAGCGGAAGATGGCTCGAGTGATCGCCACCACGCAGGAGTGTGGAATGGGCCAGACCTGCGCCACGTATAGCAACAGTGAGAGTGCCTCACACCTGATGACCAGGTTCTTACCCGCAATGGAGAGGGAGCGTCGCTCCCACATGCCCAGTTTCCTTTTCACCATAGACACTCGCTCCTTCCAGTTTCTAACACATGCCCTGGTCCCTCCGAACCATATCCCCAGTACCTTCAGGCCGTCAGCCCTGACAGTGAAGGGGACAAAGGATCGGTCAGCACAGTTTCCAAAGAACATGGCCTCGCTCTTCCCACAATTTACCTTGGCTCCCGAGGCCAGTTCGAACTGGTTGCAGATGTGGATCAGTCTGCGCACCGACAGCGGATCCGAGCAGAAGACAGCGACATCATCCATGTACAGGGAGGCTTTGACCTGAGTGCCTCCACTGCCTGGGATCGTCACTCCTCTTATGCCCGGATCCTTCCTGATGGACTCAGCAAACTGTTCTATGCAACACACGAAAAGAACAGGCGAGAGAGGTCAGCCCTGCCTGACTCCAGATTTAATAGGAAAGCTATCTGTTTCCCACCCATTGATTGAGACTGCGCTACTGATGTTAGTGTAGAGCAGTTGGATCCAATTGCGAATTCCCTCCCCAAACCCCATTTTGGAGAGTACATCCACCATGTAGGTGTGCGATATTCTGTGAAAGGCCTTCTCCTGATCCAGGCTGATGAGGCAGGTGTCCACACCCCTGTCCTGTACATAGGCAATCGTATCCCTGAGCAGCACGAGGCTGTCAGAGATCTTCCTGCCCGGCACAGTGCAGGTCTGGTCAGGGTGGATCACCAATTTCAGAGCGGATTTGACCCGATTGGCGATAACCTTGGACAGAATCTTATAGTCCACATTCAACAGTGAAATGGGTCGCCAATTCCTAATTTCCTCCCTTCCCCCCTTGTGCTTGTAGATGAAGGTGATGATGCCTTTCCTCATGGATTCTGACATACTGCCGGCCAGGAGCATACTCTCGTACACTTCTAGCAGGTCTGGGCCGATCCAGTCCCACAGAGCCGAATACAACTCCGCCGGCAAGCCGTCGCTTCCGGGAGTTTTACTCTTCTCAAAGGACTCAAGGGCCTTAGTCAGTTCGTCAGGAGTTAGCGGTTTTTCCAGGCTCTCCCGTGTACTGTCGTCTAAGACCTCCGTGATATAGGACAGGAAGGACTGCTGTCTGTGGGCTTCACGTCATACAATCCGGCATAAAAGGATTTGCTGATCCTCAAAATGTCGGACTGCGATGACTTTACTGAGCCGTCTTCTTCCTTCAGGCTGCTAATCACAGAGCTCTCTCTGTGTACCTTTTGGAAGAAGAAACGTGAGCACTTCTCATCCTGCTCCACAGAGCAGACTCTGAAACGGAAAATGATCTTGGAGGCCTCCGATGCAAAGCGCGAGGCTTGCTGGCTCTTCACTTCTTGGAGTTCCTCCTTGACATCGACCCCCATCGACTGCAGCCGGAGCAGATTCTGCATGTTTTTCTGGAGTCGAGACAATTCCCTCTGTTCCTTTCTAGCTTTCTGGGTGCCTTTGAGGATGAAAAACCTCTTGATGTTTCCCTTGATCGCTTCCCACCAGTGTGTCAGGGACTCAAAGAGGGGTTTCACAGTTCTCCAACCTTTGTAATCCCTCTTGAGCTCCTCAATGTTCTCTAGGGTCAGCAGTTGCACGTTTAGCTTCCATGGCCCCCTGCCCACCCTCTGGTCCTTCTCTAAGTGGCAGTCAGCCAGTAGGAGGCAGTGGTCAGAGAAAAACACTGGCTTGACGTCGGTGGATCTGACTGCGAATGCACGGGACACAAACAGGAAGTCTATCCTGGAACGTATGGACCCGTCTGGCCACGACCAGGTGTATCTACGCTGCGCTCCGTCTGCAGGGTTGCTGAAGACGTCGTGCAGCTTGGCATCCTTAACTGGACGTAGCATCCAATCTGCTGTCGGCCCTGCTGGATCGTCCAGCCGCATCGATGATGCAGTTGAAGTCACCGCCCAGAATGAGCGGCCTGGAGGGCGCCAGCAGCAGTGGGAGCTGCTGAAAAACCTCCAGCTGCTCGGCCCCTTGTGACGGGCCGTACATGTTAATTAACCGGAGTGGAGCATTCTTCTACATTACGTCTGCTACGAGGAGGCGCCCGCCCACCACCTCCTTAACCTCGGAGACGGTGAAGTTGCCTCCCCGCAGCAGAATAACCAGGCCGGAGGAACGAGAGTCGTTTCCACCCGACCAGATCGATGGCCCATGGGACCACCATCGTGACCATTGCCTGTAGGAGCTGAGGTGCGGAATCGCACACTCCTGCAGAAACAACAGGTCAGCTTTGACCTTGGCAAGATAGTCCAAGGTCGCAACACATCGCGTAGTAGATTTAATGCTATGCACATTTATGGATACAATCTTTAAACCCATTTTAAAGCATTTATTCTCCTACCAAACCTGTTGTCTCTGAGAGTCCCAGACCCTTAGTCTGCTCCTTCATACCCGTAGTGAGCTCAAATTCCTTCACTTTGGATGGGCTGAGGAAGTCCTCATTGGCAGTGTTCTGCTCGGGTGGCATCTGGGGGTTCGCGCAGAGAGCGGGGTTTGAGATGACCTTTGCTAGAGAAGCTGCTCCAAACCTCACCCCCTCTGGGGCGTTGCTGTTATTCTAGGTGCTGCTGACTGCCTGAGTCAAGGTCCACCTCTCACACTCTCCTCTAGGCTGCTGGCTGCCTGGCCCGGGGTCCACTCTCCTTTAGGTGCTGCTGACTGCCTGGCTCAGGGTCCTCCTCTCACACTCTCCTCCAGGTGCTGCTGACTGCCTGGCTCAGGGTCCTCCTCTCACACTCTCCTCCAGGTGCTGCTGACTGCCTGTCCCAGCGTCCTCCTCTCGCACTCTCATTGGACTGCTTGGACTGCTACCGAACTTTCTTACATATATGGCTTCATCTACCATAAATTTTCAGGCTGTGCTTTGCAAATTGTGGCTTGTTTTCTGATTACATTGATTCTTCTCTGTCCTCCCTGGCAAATTTGGATATACGAAGCTCAGTCTCATTCCGAGATGACACTTCATATGCAGTTCTGCTGGTGGAACTCCTGTTGTTGCAAGTGGAGTGGTGCAATAGCTAAGAAGGAAGCGTGAGATTTTGGTTTCCAAGGTTCCTCCCGATAATTTTTTTAGTGCTGACTTGAAAGTTTGTACGGCTCTCTCAGCCAGTCTGTTTGATGCTGGGTGGTAAGGCGCAGTTCGGATGGGTTTAATGCCGTTTAGATTGGTGAAGTTTTAAAATTCAGCATTTGTAAATATGACTCCATTGTCTGATACAATAACTTCGGGCAATCCATGAGTTGAAAAGTACTGGCATAACCTTTCTGTTGCATGCAACGTAGGTGATTTCACCTCAAAAATCTCCATCCATTTCGAGTGTGCGTCGATGAAGAGCAAAAACATTGTGCCGAGGAATGGACACACGTAGTCTATTTGGATCCACACCCATGCTCAGCCAGGGCATTCCCAAGGGTGTAGTTTTGTTGCAGTTGGCAATGTTAACAGTACTTGACTAGCTTCTCAATATCTGCATCTATACCAGGCCACCACACAACTCCTGGTGAGCATTTTCATTTTAGAAATGCCAGGATGAGTGGTATGTAATTTGGTTAGGGGCAGTTCTCCCTGGTACAGGAACGGTTACTCTTGCTCCCGAGAGTGTGATGCCATCCTGACAGCTCAATTCGTATTTGTGGGTAAAAAATGGTTTCATTTCCTCAGAAATTAGCTCATTCAATCATCCTGCAAGTATCTGGTCTCTCACTTTGGACAGAAACAGATCTCGATTGGTCCAGTTCCTGATCTGCATCACGCAGACGGGCGATGTGTCTAAAACATTCAATACAAGGGTGATTTCTTGGAGTACAGGAGTACACGAGATGCTTTCTTGCAAAGGTAGACAGCTAAGAGTGGAATTCGCTATATGTATCCCAGGTCGATGCTTGAAAGTGTATCGTGGGCAGACAGAATTAATGCCCATTGCTGAATTCTTGCCGAGGCTATCGGCCGGATAGCCTTGTCTTCTTTGAAAAGGCCCAAAAGCGGTTTATGATTGGAGATGATAGTAAAGTGCCTGCCATGTGAGTACTGGTGGAATTTTTTAACTCCGAAGACAACTGACAGTCCCTCCTTCTCGATCTGCGAATAACCTTTATCCTCCACTGAGAGGGTTCTTGATACGTAACCTATTGGTCTCTCTGAGCCATCGTCCATTTCATGTTCCAACACCATATGGAGAGGCGTCACAGGTCAATATCAATTCTTTAGATGGGTTGAAATGCACTAACAAGGTTGAGGAGTGCAGCAGTTGTTTTACTTTGTTAAAGGCCACCTCTTATGGAGCCCTCCAGGACCAACAATGGTGTTTCTTCAGCAATATGTGCAAGGAGGCCAGTACAGTCGATAAGTTAGGTAAAAATCATCCCAAGTAGTTAACCATCGCTAAAAATGATTTGAGTTTGGTGATATTTATGGGGGAAGATGCCTCCTTTATCACCTTAACCTTTTCTACCTCGGGGTGTAATCCTTGTCCGTCTACATGGTGCCCCAGATAGGTAACCTCGGTGGCTTGGAAAGTGCTTTTTTCTCCTTTTTTAGGTGAACTCCCGCTTCCAGAAGTCTTTTTAATACCTCCTCTAAAGTTGCTAAATGCTCAGCCTCTGTTGATCCAGTTTTGAGGACATTATCAAGGTTGTAATCTGTGGTAATCTCTGTAGCAAACTCTCTATCATCCTTTGAAATACTGCACATGCTGAAGACACACAAAAAAATAGGTGCGTATACTGGAATAGGCCTTTGTGTGTGCTTATTGTGACTTTCCCCTAGGATGTGTTATCTAGCTTGAATTGTTAGTACACATGGCTCATACCCACCTTAGTGTAGGATTGAAAGCACTAAGATAAAAGCAAAATACTGCGGATGCTGGAAATCTGAAACAAAAAGAAAAATTGCTGGAAAAACTCAGCAGGCCTGACAGCATCTGTGGAGAGGAAGACAGAGTTACCGTTTCGATTCCATATGACTCTTCATCAGAACTAAAGAGAAATAGAAATGTGATGAAATATAAGCTGCTTAAGGAGGGGTGGGACAAGTGGAGCTGGATAGAAGGCCAGTTATAGGTGGAGGCAAAAGAGAGATTGCCAAAGATGTCATAAACAAAAGGTCAAAGGGGTGTTGATGGTGGTGATATTAGCTACAGGATGTGCTAATGGTGACATTAAGGGTAGAAAGCAGGTTGAGCAAGTGACAGGTGGCCCTCGTGGGGGTGGGGTGGGAGTAAGGGATCAAAATAGGCTTAAAGGTGGAGATAAAATAATGGATGGAAATAAATTTTAAAAATAGTAGAAATAGGTGGGAAAAGAAAAAAATATATAATAATTATTAGAAAAAAGGGGATCAAAAAGGGGGTGAGGATAGAGGAGAGAGTTCATGATCTGAAGGTGTTCCGCAAAGTGGTTACCCAGTCTGCAAAGGAACACCTTTGGTCTGTCCGCAAGCATGACCCAGACCTTCCTGTTGCTTGCCATTTCAACACACCACCCTGCTCTCATGCCCACATGTCCGTCCTTGGCCTGCTGCAATGTTCCAGTGAAGCTCAAAGCAAACTGGAGGAACAGCACCTCATCTTCCGATTAGGCACTTTACAGCCTTCTGGACTTAACATTGAGTTCAACAACTTCGGATCATGAACTCTCTCCTCCATCCTCACCCCCTTTTTTGTCCCCTTTTTTCTAATAATTATTATATTTTTTTATATACATATTTTTCTTTTCCCACCTATTTCTATTATTATTTTTAAAATTTATTTCCATCCATTGTTTTATCTCCATCTTTTAGCCCATTTCAATCCCTTCCCCCCCACCCCACCCCCACTAGGGCTATCTGTCACTTTCTCATTCTGCTTTCTACCCTTAATGTCACCATTAGCACATCCTTTAGCTAATATCACCACCGTCAACACCCCTTTGACCTTTTGTTTATGGCACCTTTGGCAATCTCTCCTTTGCCTCCACCTATCACTGGCCCTCTACCTGTCCCACCCCCCTTAAACAGCTTATATTTCACCACATTTCTATTTCTCTTTAGTTCTGATGAAGTGTCATACGGACTCAAAATGCTAACTCTGTCTTCCTCTCCATAGACGCTGTCAGACTTGCTGAGTTTTTCCAGCTATTTTTGTTAGTGTAGGACAGGCCTCTTGCCAGCTTTGCGTACAAGTCTTCAATTCTTAGAATTGGATATTTATCCAACTTGGCGGCTTGATTAACTGTTAGCTTATAATCGCCACAAATGCGGATGGTCTTATCTGTTTTTGTTACAGGGATGATAGGTGCCGCCCATTCCGAAATTTGAACCAGCTTTATGATGCCCAGTTCCACCAACCTGTTTAACTCAGCATCCACTTTTTCTCTTAAGGCAGGTGGTACCGCTCTTGCCTTAAAAAATCAGGGAGTTGCCTCTGGATCAACATAAATCTTGGCTTGCAAGCCGTTGATTTTTCCTAATTCGTTGTCAAAGACGCTGTCCTATTTTCTCAACAATTCTAGCAGTCTTCCTGCCCACACTTGAAAAATCTCAGACCAATTTAACTTGATTTCTTTTAGCCAATCACGATCCAGAAGGCTTGGTCCTTTCCCCAGTCACTATTATTACTGGGAGCTGGGCTGGCTGCTGCCCATGGCTCACAGGTACCATGCGGTGCCTTTTACTTTTATTGCTTCTGCTGTGTAAGTCTTCAACTGGGCAGGAGTTCTCTCCAGGCTTAAGGATTCCCGTCTACATGGAGTGTGACAGTAACAGGGTTTGCCTTGACTGCTTTAAGATTAAAAAAAGCGTGAATGTCAGAATCAGTTATTTCAGGCTCTTTCACATTATGTACTTCTAACATCTTTGCTGGCTGGTTACTTGGCAGTCTGGACTTGGCTCTGCACTGCTTTATCAAACGTCCTCTTTTGCAATAGTAACAGCACTCGGCCTCCTTAAATCTACATGCTTCAGGAGTGTGGTTACCCCCACATCAGTAACATTTCAACTTCAGGATCGCTGTCTGATTGCCTGAGGTATATTTTTTTGATTTCTGGGTGATTGGGAATGATTCCCGCTTTGTGACTGCTTCAGCGGTTTTGGTGCCATACCTGGCTGCAGGTTCCCGCCCTAACTGGTAAACGCTGCTATTTTGCAAGCTCTGTAGCTCCTTTTCAGGCTCTTTTTCTTTTTCCTTTTTCAGCGCTTTCCATGGCCAGCGCTATCTCCATTGCTCGTTTAAAATCTATATCGACTTCTGCCAACAATCGATGCTGAATGGCGTCATTACGCACACCACAAACTAACCAATCCTGTCGCATGTCGTTCAAGGTCACTCCTAAATCACAATGCTCTGACTATTGCTTCAACTTAGCAATATAAGTCGCGATTGATTCGCCTGGGGCCCTCACCCTCATATTAAATTTGAACCTTTGCATAATGACTGATGGTTTGGGCTGAAAATTGCCCTTCACTAAATCCACGAGCTAACTGAACAATTTGAAGCCTTGGGGCTGTGAGACTGTGAATAAGATTGTGGGTTTGACTCCCACAGATGCTCGAGAGAATTGCTTTGCACTTTGCCTCCCCCCTATTTCATTGGCCTAGAAATAAAACCCGAGGTGCTCAATGTATTGGGTCCAGTCGTCCATGAAGGAGTCATATGGGTCGATCCTCCCAAACAGAGGCATTCTTTCTTTCCTTCTTTAAAATGAGATATTCAGTGCCAGGATCATTTATCCTTGTCACCAGATGTAGAGATGTACTACCAAGAGGCTTCTTTATTTGAACAATAAACTTTATTTACAGGGTTGTTGGATTAGTTGGCTGCAAGGTAACAGTACACTCCCACTAGGCTAGGAAAACTCCACCCCCTTATGAGATTCCCTGCGCTCGGTGTTAATTGGCTGCTCTGACCACATGACCTTTACTCAGTAAGGCTGGCCTTAAAGCAACAATCACCACACACTCCCTCCACCATCGGAGGACAGTGTCAGCAGTGTGTACCATCTACAAGATGCACTGCAGTAGCTTGCCAAGCCTCCTTCGATAGCACCTATCAAACCTGCAACAACACCAACTGTAAGTTCACTTCTGAGCTACACACCATTCCAATTTGCAAGTATTAAATGTCTACTAAAAAATAAACTAATAAATAAAACTAGAGATGATGTGGTTATGTGTCACGATTGTGATATGTGGGAGCTTGTGGACTGCGAGGCTGACATGGATGACCAGATCTGCAGGAAATGTCTCTGGCCTGAGTCATTCTTGCTCAGAGTTCTTGAGCTGGAGTGCAAGTTAGAAGCACTCTGACACATAATGGAGAGGTGAATTTCTGGATAGTTTATCCATGAGTACAGTCACACCTCAGAAGAAAGCACAGCTGCATGAAGGAGAGCATCTGACTGTCAGCCAGCAGGTTAAGAAGGAAGTCCCATAGACACAGGTCTTATCCAATAGACACAATGTACGTGCTGCCTGTGAGGGTAATGATAAGAACTGCAGAGAAGGTGACCAGGATGCTAACCATGGCAGCATGGAGTCCAAGGGATAAAGGAGAGTAGAAAATCAAAACAAAAATAAAATTAAAAATACCTGGAAAAACTCAGCAGGTCTGACAGCATCTGCGGAGAGGAATACAGTTAACGTTTCAAGTCCATGTGACCCTTCAACAGAGTCATACGGACTCGAAACGTTAACTGTGTTCCTCTCTGCAGATGCTGTCAGACCTGCTGAGTTTTTCCAGGTATTTTTAGTTTTGTTTTTATTTTGGATTTCCAGCATCCGCAGTTTTTTGCTTTTATCTTAAGGAGAATAGAAAGATTGTTTTCACATATGGGAACAATAATTGGGGGATCAAAAGACACATTAGTGACTGGGAGTTGAGGAGGATGTGTTACGTTCCTGATGCAAAGGTAAAGGATATCTCAGAGCAACTGGGAAGACCTTGGAAAGGGGAGATGAAGATCGGTTGTCATGATCCATGTTGGGACCAATGACATAGAGAAGAAAAGGGAGGAGCTCCTCCTGCATATCTGAAGTTAGGATCCAAAGTGAAAAACAGAACCTGACAGGTGGTAATCTCAGTATTTCTGCCCAAACTCTGTGCTCATTGAGGTAAAAACAGACAGACCAGAAAGATGAATGCATGGCTGATAGCCTGATGTGGGATGGGCGGCTTAGGCTTCCATTTCATGACACACCAGTGCCAATACTGGGACAGGAAGGATCTGTGTTTCTGGGATGGGCTTCAGCTGTCAGACTGATGTCCTGGAGGAAAGGATGAATAAACTGTGGATCGGACTTTAAATGAGTAATGCGGGAGGGTGGGTCGGCGAGGAGGGGGTGGGTGGGTGAAATGATGTAAATAATATCAGTCTGAAGATTTAAAAAAAGGAGAGAAGATAAAGGTCACAACCAGCTAAGGAATAAGGATAACATAAACAGCCAAGGGAAAAAAATCAGCTTATGAAATATAAGTGTAAAGTGACTGCTAAAAATAAAATGAGGGGAACAATTATTAAAAACAAATTAAAGTGTCTGTACAGCAATGTGGGCAACATCCAAAATGAAAGGGGGAACTGGAGGCAATAATTTGTAGCATGGAGCCAGTAATTGTAGGAATAACTGAAGTGTGACTATATAAAGAACAAGACTAGCAGTCTTGTATTTAAGATAGGGAAAAAAAGAGGTGGGTAGGGAGTTTTAGCTTTACTATTAGGGATAATGTAATAGTAATAGAAAAAAAGATTTAACTAATATTAAGATGGAAACAGAATCCACATGGATTGAGACAATAGATAAGAAGGGATTGATCATGTTATTAGGGGTATTCTGTTGACTATGTAATAGTGGAATGGAGATTGAGGAAGGAATATGTGGGAAAATCTATAAAATAAGTAACAAAAATATCAAATAATGACCATTGGAAATTTCAATTACTCCAAAATAAACTGGCATGATGTAGGAAAAGGGAAAAGAGATGGCATTTTTACACCGTGCTTAGAACTCTTTTCTTACCTAGTATCTAAGAAGTACACCAAAAGAGGCATCATGCCAGATGTAGTCATGAAAAATGAAGCACAGCGGATGAAAGAAGTGCATGTAGGGGAACATCTAGACAATAGCGATCATGACATAATAAGTTTAAAATAATGATTGAGAAATGCATATGTAAGACAAAGACAAAAGTAATAGATTGGAAAGAAAAGCTAATTTTGAAGAGTTGAGATGGTTGCAACGGGATCAGTTTAATTCATAATTTCTCAGATAATAAAGTAATTTGTGCCCACATGTAGGAAGACCTACACTACATCCATGTTTGGACTGATAATTGTGCAATCATCTGTGAATATCCCCGCTTCTGACCTTATGATGGAGGGAAGGTCATTGATGAACTACCATGAGTAACTCCTGCAGCAATGTCCTGGAGTTAGCGTCCAACAACCATAACCATCTTCCTTTAATTGTGCTTGGTATACCTCGAAGCAGGCAGCAAAGCGTATTGATCCTCATGATTCTGATTGACTTCAATTTTTCCAGGACTCTTTGGTGCCACACTGGGTCAAATGCTGTGTTGGTGTCAAGAATAGACACTCTCACTTCACCTTTGGAACAAATCTCCTTTGTCCATGTTTGGACAAAGGCTGTAATGAGATCTGGAGCAGAGGGATCAGGTTGTTCATGATTAAGTATTACTTGACAGCATTCTTGACAACACCTTCCATCATTTTGCTGATGATTGAGAGTAGACTGGTGTGGTGGTAATTGGTTGGGTTGAATTTTTGCTACTTTTTGTGGACAGGCTATACCTCGACAATTTTCCACTTTGTTGGGTTGGTGCCAGTGTTATAGTTGTACTGGAACAGCTTAGCTAAAGATAAGGTCAGTTTAAGAGCACTACAGTCAGCATTTTGGTGGGGCCTATAACCTTTGCTCTATCCAGTGCATTCAGCTGTTTCTCTATATGAGGGAGGAAGGGGTAAACTGAGTAATTACAGGCTAATCAGCCTAACATCAGTGGTGGGAAAATTACTGGAAAAAAATTTGAGGGAAAGGATAAGTCTTTGTATAGAAAGCCCCAGGTTAATCAGAGTGTCCTTGTTGACTGTCTTTCGGTTTGAGGATGATGTCTAATCAGAGTTGTGAGCTTCTGCCATGGGTCTTCATGTGACTGAATAGCCAATTCTTTGGGCTTTGGGCACATGGGGCAGGATGTCCCATGAGGTAGTGGGATCAGAGTGCAGGATTTTCTTCCTTCTCTGCCACCACTCTACCTCATCATTGAGGTGTAGGGCCTAAAGGGTGAGGTGGTTTGATAGACAAGTTGTTGGCATTCGGAGCAATTAGGGACAAACTCCTCCCAGTCATTAATGCCAGTGATGCTGCACTTCAAGGAGAGATTCAGAGTGTCTTTGAAGCGTTTTCTCTGTCCTCCCCTGAAACGTTGGCCATTTGAGAGTTTAGGGAACAGGACCTGGCAGAGGAGACCGTTTTCAGAAAACTGCACAGTGGCCAGTCCATCAACATTGATTTTGCAGGAGTTGTGCCAGAACTCTTGAGGACCTGACATCAAGAAGAACACTAGCATTTTTTTGACGGTCCTCATATTAAATCCGGAGGATGCGGCAGAATCATAGCTGATGGAATTTCTCTTGTGCTCATATGTGTCACTGCAGTACAGGAATGTGATGACAACAACTGCTCTGTATACTATGACCTTTGCTAATTTGTGGAGGCTTTTGTTGTCAAACACTCACTGCCATAGATTGTAGAAGGCTGCGTTGGTACAGCTGATCCAGCATTGGATCTCCTCATGGTGGCCTTTTGAGAGAGGTGGCTCCCAAGGTATGGGAAGTGCACAACAAATTCCAGAGTCTCTCCTTCAACATATATGGAAGGTGGAATATTTGGCTGACCAGGTGTGGGTCTGATATATGAATCTTGGTTTGGTGACATTCAAGGACAGGCCGGGTTTCTTGTATGCAGAGTTGAAGAGATCAAGAGTGGCTTGCAAATCCGTTGCAGAGTGGGTAACGACACTACAGTCATCCATAGGCTGTAGATCATGTATGTCTATAGTGGTCAGTTTAGTTTTGGCACGGAGACAACTGAGGTTAAAGAGGTTTCCATTTAGCTATTATTTAATACTGACACCAGAGGGCAGTTGATTTTTGATGAGCTAAATAGCCACTGTCAGGTAGACTGTAAATAGTATTGGGGCTATCACACAATCTTGCTTGACCCCAGTCCTGATTTAGAAGGCATTTGTTTCAGATCTCCCACTCAAGGCTGTTGCAGTCATATCATCAAGAAGCAATTGCAGGATTGTGATGTTCGTTGGAGCACAACCCACAGAGCCTCACGAGTTACTAAGTCAGATGCTTTCGTCAGGTTGACAAATGAAATGAAGAGTTCCTGGTATTCTTCTGAACAATTTTTGGGGGATTTTGCTTGGCAACAAAGACCATGTCAGATGTTCCTCTGGAAGGTCTAAAGCCACATTGTGTCTTCCTTCAGGCTCCAGCTACATTTGATCTGACATCATTTGACATCACTGATGATGCAATTAGTATTATAGCTATTCACCCATTACACAGACTAGTCACAAAAGTAAAAGCCAAAGGCAAAGTGGCAGTAAATGGTAGGATACTGAGAAATATTGAGGCACAGGGAGAACATAGAGTCCATGTCCATAGATCCCTGAAGATGGCTGGACAGGTAGATAAGGTGGTCAAGAAGGCACACAGGATACTTGCCTTTTTTAGCCAAAGCATAGGATATAAGAACAGGGAGGTTATTGCTGGAACTGTATAAAATACTAGTTAGGCCACAGCTGGAGTACTGCGTACAGTTCTGGTCACCGCACAATAGGAAAGATATGATTGCAATAGAGAGGGTCCTGTGGAAATTTATAAGGATGTTGCCTGTACTGGAGAATTTTAGTTATGAGGAAAAATTGGTTAGGCTGGGGCTGTTTTCTTTGGAACAGAGAAAGCTGAGGAGAGGCCTAATTGAAGTGTCTAAAATTATGAGGTGTCTAGATAGAGTGGAGAGGACGGCCCTATTCCCATTGGTTGAGGGGACCATAACCAGAGGGCATAGACTTAGAGTAAGATGTAAGGGATTTAGAGGGGATTCAATGGGAAATATTTTCACTCAGAGAATGGTGGCAATCTGGAACTCACTGCCAGAAAGGGTAATAGAAGCAGAAACCCTCATAACATTTAAAACATACTTCGATATGCACTTGCAGTGCCATAACCTGCAAAGATATGGAACAAGACTGGAAAGTGGAATTAGGCTGGATGAATACTTGTTGGCCAGCATGGACACAATGGGCTAAATGGCCTCCTTTTGTGCTGTAAATTTCTATGATTCAATTATCGCGTGGAGTGAATTGAATTGGGTGAACAGCGGCATCTATCATGGGGGGAACCTCAGAAGGAGGCCAAGATGGTGCATCCATTCAGTACTTTTACCTGGAGATGCTTGCAATGCTTCAGCCTTGTCTCTTGTGCTCACGCACTAGGTTCCATCACTGGGGATGGGTATGTTCACGGAGTCATTTCCTCCCCCATTAGTTGTTTAAATGTACATATCATTCATGAGTGGTTGTGACAGAATTGCACAGCTATGATCCTATCCATTGATTGTAGGATTGCTTGGCTCTGTGTAGCTCTCTATAGCATGCTGCTTCTGCTGCTTTGCATATATCCAGTTCTGTGTTGTAGCTTCACCAGGTTAGATCCTAATTTTTAGGTATGCTTTATGCTGCTCCTGGCATGCTTTCCTGCACTCCTCATTGAACCTGGCTAGATAGTAATGATAGAGTGAAGGATATGCCAGGTCATGAGAGTACAGTGGTGGAATACAATTCTGATGCTGCTGATTTCCCACAGCACCTCATCAATACCCAGTTTGGAGCTGTGAGATCTATTCTGAATCTATCTTGGTTAGCATGTTGATAGAGTCATATAATAGATAGAGAGTGTCTTAAGTGTAAAAAATGGATTTTTTCTCCGCAAGAACTATGCAATGGTCACTCCTATCTGTCGCATGGAAAGATGCATCTGTAACAGGTAGATTGGTGAGAATGATGTGAAGAAGGTTTTTTCCTCATGTTGGTTCCCTCACCACCATCCTTCAGAACTTGGCCAGCTCAGTCAGTAGTGTTGCTATTGAGCCACTCTTGATATTGGACATTGAAACCCCCAAACCAAAGTACACTCTGTCCTCTTGCTACCTCAGTGCTTCTTCTAAGTGATGTTCTTCCAACAATAGACCTGATACCTATGGTGTCTCCAGTGAGACAGGACATACCCAGGAATGGTGATGATTCTGTAAGTATAACTATGTCAGGCTTCTGTAGAGGATAGCCATAATCTCCAAAACGATATAGATGGGTTGGTGGAGTGGGTGGTAAAGTGGCAGATGGATTTTAACATAGAGAAGTGTGAGGTCATACATTTAGGTAGGTCAAACAGTTACAAGGATTACAAAGTAAATGGGAATATACTAAGAGGGGTAGATGAAGTGAGAGATCTTGGCGTACAAGTACACAGGTCCCTGAAGGCAGCAGTTCAAGTAGACAAGGTTGTAAAGAAGGCATATGGAATGCTCTCCTTCATTGGCAGAGGTATAGAATATAAAAGTAAGGATATAATGTTGGAATTGTATAAAACACTGGTGAGGCCACAACTGGAGTACTGTGTGCAGTTCTGGTCACCACATTACAGGAAGGATGTAATAGATCTGGAGAGAGTGCAGAGGAGGTTTACAAGAATGTTGCCAGGGTTAGAAAAGTGTAGCTACGAGGAGAGATTGGATAGGTTGGGGTTATTTTCCTTAGAACAAAGAAGGCTGAGAGGTGACTTGATTGAGGTGTACAAAATTATGAGGGGAATAGATAGAGTGAACAGGATAAAATTGTTTCCCTTGATGGAGAATTCAAGAACCAGGGGACATAGATTCAAGATAATTGGCAGAAGGTGTAGGGGGGACATGAGGAAGAACTTTTTTACACAGAGGGCAGTGGGTGTCTGGAATTCGCTGCCCAAGTTGGTGGTAGAGGCAGAAACTTTAAACTCTTTTAAAAAGTACCTGGATCTGCACCTAAAGTGCTGTAAGCTGCAGAGCTATGGGCAGAGTGCAGGAAGGTGGGATTAGAAAGGGCACCTGGGCGTCCTCGGGCTGGCATGGACAAGGTGGGCCGAATGGCCTCCTTCTGTGCTGTAACTTTTCTATGGTTCTATGGTTCTAACTCCCAATATTGGTGCACATGCGCAGATGTTACTGAGGAGGACTTTGCAGGGTTGAATGTGATGGGTGTACCTTTGACATGCCCAAATCTGATGCCTAGGTTGATGCCAGATGGTCCATTCGGTTTTATTCTTATTCATAGATATTTGATACAACTAAGTGGTTAAACCTTTTCAGGGGACAGTTTAGAAGGCATACATTCAGACAGCACCAGCGACAGCAAGTTCCCTTCCCTAGAAGACACGAGTGAATTAGATGGGTTTTTTAATGGAAATTCCAGCAGTTTCATAGTTACTGATAACTAACTTGAGTTTAAATTTCCCAGTTGACATGGTGGGATTTGAACTCGTGGCCAGGGTTTTGCCCTCGTTGGGCGGGCTCGGCAGGAGCAAGTGGGGGCGGTCATGAAACTGACAGCTGCACTACCTGTGTGGGGGTGAGGAGGGCAAGCGGGGAACTTTGCACTTGCGCACAAGTGCACACAGGAAAATCTCCCTGAGGAACATAGCTGCCTCAGGGAGATGAAGATATAAAAAATTAAAAATAAAGCATTTAAAGATGTTAAAAAACCTGTCCGCTCATGTGACTCTGTCATGTGACTCTGTCACATGAGCAGGGACATGTTAGAAATTAGTATGAAATATTTTTTTCATGATGGATTGAAACCTCATTCCGCCTGTGGATGAGGTTTCACAAAAAATGCAAAGGCCGCTTCGCCTTTTCGCCTGCCCGCCAACCATAAGGTTGGATGGTCAGCAAAAAATTTAATGCAATTAGATTGTTAATGGCCTAAATAGGCCTTTTAATTGTCGGCGAGCGTGTTGCCAACTACCACACACATCCGCCAATTGAAATATCATGGAGTGTGCAATGATGTCAGGATGCTCACCCGACATCATCGCACGTCACTTTACACTTGTTCGGGTTGGGCACACACCCACCTGATGAGCAGATAATTCTGCCCCAAGTCTCTGGATCGTTAATGCGAGGCCTGAATTTTATGCATGTCATGTACACGCAATTGGTGGGCCCAGAAGCAGATGTGTTAACCGCTCCCACCCATGATTGCAATCTGGATTTCACGCTGGCTGGCCTATTAGGGGCCAATCAGCATGAAATGCACTCGGACATTGGCTCAGAACTGCCAGCAGGCCTGGAGCGTGGCAGGCACCGGATGCAATGGTTGCCCAGAGAAGGCTTTTGAAAGAGCACAGGCAGCTTCCTGCAGGCTGTCCCTGAGGTGGTGAGGAGCCTCAGGGAGCTGTCAATGAGAGAGTATAAGATTTTCTACTTGGCAGGAGTGATGGTCTCAGTACCCACTGGGCACGCCAGGTGGGAGGGCAAAGCCGGTGGGAACTCTGCCCCCCAGTTCTCTGACGAATGTCTGTGCACTCTAGTGAAGGAAGTGAGTGCCCGGCGTAACATACTCATGCTGATGGATGGCAAGAGGAGGCCACCCTACCAGATGAAGAAAGCCTGATGGAGGTGGCTACCCAGCTGAGCATGCATGATGTTGTGCAGCACACATGGATCCAGTGCCGGAGAAGGTTCAATGATCTTGTGCACTCCACAAGGGTGAGTACTGAGTTGGCATGGAACTGTGTGTAGATGTCTTGGATGGTGGCTGTTCTTTGTGGCGCTCGGGGGGTGAGATGCAGAGTGCCAAATGGTACATAGCTTTGTGCCAGCTAAGGCTGGGAGATGTGCCCATTTGCCTTAGGTATATAGAAGGGTGAAGTGTGTTAATCTGATGGGCGTCTCAACCTATGTCTCCTTGAGGTGGGGGGTGTGCGGCTGGGATCATATGGCAGGTAGAGGGTGCACTAATGAATTCACTTTTGTCCGTGCAGGCAAAGAGAAGCTATGATGCGCTGAAGCACACACACATGGGTGGTGGGGTCCCCAACATACTGATACTTTCCAAGTTTGAGATGGAAGCCCTGGACATGGAATGCGAGTGCGGAGCAAGGTGCACAAGTTGTGGAGAGGCAGGGGTCTTGGGGGGAAGGTAAGAGTCCAGTGGATAGGTAAGAGACTGGGGAAGTATGTAAGATCTGTAGGATCGTGACATTTGCAATGAGAAGTTATAATCAATATTCCCCATTGCTTGTCCAATCACAGTTCCTCAGTGAGGTCCATTCTGTCAGGCAACCATAGTGCATGCACAGTCACTTTGTTACAATGCAATCAACTGACATATTCTATTCCTCCCTCAGATGTGCCATCCTCACGATGCCTGAGAAACCCCGAGGACCCTCCCTTGACACCCGAGGAGACGTGGACAGATGCAACCGTGTCACATCGCCTCTCCATTCCAAACACCAGCACAGATAAGGCACATCAGTGGTCAATAGCGCATTGGATCAGATGGTAATGCACAGTGGTGAGGGCATATCACACTCGCATGAGGAGCCAACGGAGGCAGAGAGTGCCCAGGGTGCAGGAGTCAGAGGACTGTTGGAAACCAGGACCATGCTGATTCCGAGGCAGAAGATGAGCCTCTGGAGTCATCCATCAGGCAACTGGATGTCCAGCCGGATGCGTGTGAAGATCTGGTGGGGATCCCTGAGGGTCTGCGTGCTATGGTCTCTCTCTTGAAGGAGTCCATGTGGAGTATGAGCACTGTATTGACCCGGAGCTCCTCCATTGAGAGAGTGGTGGGTGACTCTCATGGAGAGGCAGCTCCATAATCAGGAGTTTCAGGGTCTGCGCTCGGACCTGCAAGCCTACACACTGGCAGTGACCTCAGCAGGTCACTGCCAGTGTGAGAGGCGGATGAGGCACGTCGTTACTCTGCTAGTTACCCGTCCATCAATGGTGAGCAGGGAGATTCAAACCAGCCTCACGTTGGTGGACCAGCTGCATGTCACACCTGCGGGCTCCTCTCAGGGCACTCCAGATGAAGGCAGCAGCTCTGCCAGTGCCAGTGCCAGTGCTAGTGGCATCTGATGAGGCCGTGACAACTGTGGAGTGCCCAGCCATGGCCAGGTGGTTACTGCAGAGGCACCGCTGGCCAGAGGACATCCATTAAGGTCATCAGGGCTGCCTCTGATGCTGCTGCCAATGGTGGGTTGGGGGAGGCACTCACAAATTAAAGTTTAAGGCACCACAAACACAGGAGGAGTTGTTATGGGTGATACAGCTTCAGTTGAAGTGTGTCCTATGTTCAAGTTTTGTGAATATGATCACCATTTAAAGATGTTATTATGTGCCATGGTCTGAATGTGCTTTATGTTTCTCATAGGTGTTGGGCATGGGACAGGTTTGTGACAGACGGGAAGGGCTGCAAGCTTTATTTCAGAGCTAGTTAGTTGACATAAAGGTCACAGGATGGCCTCATCAGGAATGTTCAATAAGGAGAAATCACCCGCCCTCACTTTCCAGCCATTCCTTGGATGCTGAGCTGAATGAACGGAGAATCAAGGCCTCCCTGGTCTCCCTGCCTCCCACAAGGTTCATCACTCCTGCAGCCATGTCCTCACCCTGGATCTCCTCCGGCTCCTCATCAGACCCATCAGTTAAGTGGTCTTTTTTGGCTGGGGGAGCTACCTCACTCCAATAGGACCTCCTTGACAGAGCCAAATTGTGCAGAGCGCAGCACACAATGACAATAAGCAAGACTTGCCCTGGAGGATATTGAAGTGCTCCCCCTGATCAGTCCAGACAGCAGAACCTCATCTTGAGTAGGCCAATGGTCCTCTCAAGTTACCGCCTTGGTGGAGGCATGACTTCGATTGTAACTCTCCCCCACTTCTTTCCTTGGGTGTTGGAGTGGCATCATAAGCCACCTTTTCAAGGGATAGCCTTTGTCACCCAGGAGCCAACCGTCCAACTGAGCTGGAGCGATGAAGAGCCTTGAAACCTGGGAGTGTCGCAGGATGTACGCATCATGGGAGCTGCCTGGGTACCTGGCGCAGACCTGACAAACCTGTGTCCAGTAGTTGCAAACAACCTGGATGTTGATAGAATGGAAGCCCTTTCTGTTGACGGAGGCACCCAACTCATCTGCTGGTGCCTTTATGGCCACATGAGTGCAATCTACAGCACCCTGGATGTGGGGGAACCCAACATTTGCAGAGAAGCCTCTGGCTTGCTCACCCTGGCTGGCTTTGTCAGTCCGGAAATGAATGAAGTTCATGACCCTTTTGAACAGAGCGTCAGTGACCAGCTTGACACAGCTGTGGGCAGCAAGTTGGGAAACACCACATAGATCTGCCGCTGACCCTTGGAAAGAACTGGAGGCAAAAACATTCAGAGCCACTGTTACCTTAAGAGCACCTGCACAGTTAGAGGCAATCTCTGGGCCAATCATCTGGAATATGGAGGCCACAGTCTCCCTAGAGAGGTGGTGCCTCCTTTGGCACTGGACCTCAGAGATGTCCATGTAACTGGAACGCTGCCTGTAGACTCTGGATGCAAGAGAATGACGTCTTTTGCGACCCTTACTTCCCCTCTGGCTGTGCCTCTCTTCCCACAGGTCGCTCTCTGGAACACTGCCTGTGGACACCTGGCCTCATTTCCTTTCTGGCCCTTTCCTTCTCTTCAGAGGAGGTGCCTCCAGCAGAGTAGATAATCTCCATTTGCTGGAATACAGATGGCACAGGATAGTGCGCTGAAGAGTGCACTCGACAGAAAGCCTCTAAGAAAGCTTGTAAGCCAAAGACTCCTCCAGAAAACACAGGAAGTACAATGAACTGTCAGAAAACCATCTACAACCAACTCTCACCTAAACTCCTACCTACTTACATTGCCACGGCTCTGGTCAACTTTTAAGCTTTCCTGGATAGAGTTTCAATTAAAAACAGGATGGCCACCTAGCCGTGTGGCCTATGCGCCGACTGCTAAACCACACGGGCCACATAGAATGTCATACAATTGCCTTTTTAGAGGGCTTAATTGCCCGCTTAATTTCGGTGTGTGCACTTCCGACTCCCACGCACGCCCACTGACTGTAATATGGCATCGCGGCACAATGATGTTGGGACGCATGCCCGATGTTTACTCATGTAACTTCATGCATGTTCAGGTCGGCCACGCGCCCTCTCCTAGAGCATAAAATTCTGGCTCTTCTCTGTAATACTAGTCTAATAACATAATCGCTATACTACCATACTAGTAATAAATATAATTCCTTAGAAAAGGGAATAGTACCAGAAGTGGACTACTGTTGTTATTCCATATATGAAAAAGGGAACTAGAACAAGTCCAGGGAAGTAAAGTATAGACCAGTTAGCTTAATATCAGTGGCAGAATCTTTACTCAAAGAGACAATAATAAAGAATCTAGAAATGGAGAATATAATATTCAGCATAGATTTCAAATGGAAAAGCAATGCAAAACAAAGTGAATTATTCTAAGTAACAGAAAGAGTACAGAAGGGTAATGAAGTAGATGTAATATATTTGGATTTTCGAAAGTTAATACAACATGGACACATGACTGGGGTCAGAGTATGTGGAGTCAGGACACAGCAGGACAGCAAACTGGCCATAAATCAGAGAACAGTGGGTACAGGTTGGGGCAACTACTCAAGACTAACAAAAGATAGGAAGTGGTGTTCCTTAGGGATTGGTTCTGCAGTCACTGATGTTCACAATTTACATGAATCATTTGGTGCATTTGGTAGGAAGCCACATACCGCTTGGATAACAAGATCCTGATCTAGAACAAGGTAGGGTTTCAGAGTTTAGGGGTGGGCAGAGGAGGAGTTTTGTTCAAGAAACCTGGAAGTTCCAACTTCTCACAAACTGTCAAATTTTGACTCCACAGCATTTGTCTTTTTTTTCTAAGCAGCTTCATTTCTAGAGAGATAGAATTGAAAAGCAGGGAAATCAAGTCAAAGTGATATAGAACCTTAGTTAGACCACACTTGAGGAGTACTGTGTTCAGTTCTGGTCTCTGTACTATAAAAAAATGCAGAGATACTGGTGAAGGAGCATAACAGATGCACAAGGATGATACCATAATCAAAAGGTTTAACTTTTAGGAAACTAACTAAGGCTCTTTAGAGGGATTTGATAAAATGAGCTGAAATGTCTGTACACTGTACACAGTATCCATAATAAAGCAAGTCAGCTGGAGGCAATCATGCTCTGGGAGGAACCAGACATAGTAGGGATTGCTGAGACGTGGCTATAGAAAAATCAGGACTATGAATTAACCATTGCAGGGTATAACACAGTGATTCCTAAACTGTGGGTCACAATCCCAATTGGGGTCACAGAAACAACAAACAGGGCCATGAGCTCCCCGTCGTCTGAGGCTGCACCTTGTACCAGCAGAGAGGTCCAGCACTGCCCTTGCCCTACTCACCTCTCAGTCTCTGCAAGTCAGTGAGGAGGGTGCCTCCCGGTGCTAACACAATGGACAAGTTCAATTCATGAGTCATTGACCTTTTCCTCCTCCCTTCATCCTTCTCCCATTGAATCTTTCTACTGGATCTCGGCACTGACAACCTGGTCCCTGGGATTTTTTTTCTTCTCAAGAGCATTTAAAAATGTCACCTACAGGGCTACAGTCCCACACCACCTCGTGTTGGTCTGGGGCTCCCCACTGGCCACCACCAGCTAGCTGACCTATGTGTATAGGGGGAAAAAAGGGGCTGATTGCAGCATGTGTGTTTGGGCAGGGGGAAGGGGACTGATTAGTGGGTGTGGGGAGAACGAGGGGGTGATTACAGTTTGTGTGGTGGGGGGAGGAGAGGGGCTTCACTGAGAAGCACTCCACATTCCTCAGAGCCCAACCTCGGGTTGGGAGGAGCATGGCTCCACATTCAGATAAATTGCTTACCTTGTGAAATAAATCCATTGTATTTTAAAGCTGCATTGCATGTATCAGAATCCACAGTGAAACTGCAGCCTCTAGGACTATGTTGTTTTTTGTGTCATTTAAAATCCTCAGTAGAAAATTAAAAGTTTATTTAACTCAACTCAAATTAAAACCAATGATGTCAAGATGTGCTTTAGGGAAGCTTGGCATGATATTTCAACTACCCTGATATTAATTGAGCAGAAGAGGTAGGTAAAGGGGATAAGGGAATGGAGTTCCTACAATATGTACAGGACACCTTTCTAAACCAAAACGTGAAAATTTCGACATGGGATGATTCATTATTAGATCTAGTAATAGGGAATGAAGCAGAGAGAAGTAAAAGTAGGGTAACATCTAGGCAATATTGACCATAATACAATATGCTTTAAGATGATGATAGAGGAGGACATAATTATGATGAAAACCAAGATAATAGATTTGAGAAAACCTGACTTGAGGGGCTGAGAATAGAACTTGAGGAAATAAAATTGACAAAAGATATTGGCAAACAATAATGTAGAACAATAATGGGAAACATTTAAAAGTGTGCAGGGTGCAGGAAAAATATATTCTGCTGATGTGTCCTAAGATATGAAAGGGATCATAAACTGTGTAAATCAAACTTTATTTAAAAATGGACATTGCTGAACCAAAAATGTGTCTGCTACAGGTCACATGATGGCCACCGTTTCTGGAAAGAGTTCCAACCTCATCCTTGTGAAATATCACACCTCATTCTAAGAACACATAGTAATCCATGAAACCATAGGACCAGCAGACAACTTGTCTCCCCAGACTGGACTGTAACAGAGAACCATCGAAACTCATTATACCTGCAGAGGCGCTAAACACCACCAACTATCTCTTAAGGTAAACAATGGAATTTGGCCAGAAGCACAGAAACTGCTTGCTTAGATGCAATTAACTCATTAGAGGGCAACATCACATAGCCCAAGCTTCTAGCCTTTGGACAGTTTTTAATATTACATTTCTAGCCTCACAAGGTAGTCTGCTGATTTAACTCTAATTTGCAAACATCAAAAAAAGGACTACAGGCTGACAAAGCAGCCCGCTACATGTCTGAGCTTCTTTGAAGCTTGTTTGCCTGGAAGCCACCGGTCACCACTTGCCAAGCTGACCAAGTCTCTGAATAGTAATCTCATCTCACTGCATTTCCCTCATCTTTAAAGGAATTCTGCACTTCTGCATTCAGCCAGGGACCGGCCTGAATTGGAACTTCTCCGTGAGGGAATCCCCTCCGGATTTGGAATTTTGTGGCTCTGGAAATCATGTGAACTGATATCCATTTCTGTGGTTATTTTTACTGTTGTTATTCATAGTTGTAAAGCCCCTCTTTCCTATCCCCTTACAGTATACGTGTGTGTGTGTGTGTGTGTGTGTGTGTAGATGTGTGTGAAGTTGTGAGTATCCCCCAGGTCTGAATGTGTGAATAAACTAAACTTCAGATTTAATCCTAAAAGAGTTTGCTGTGAGTTACTTTAAAAACTAACTGCACAAACAAAGGTTTTTTTGGGATAATCGTCATAGCCTATTATTAAAACAAAAACTACCCCTGCTTAAGCACAGATGGTGAGAGGATAAAGGAGTTCAGTTTTTCCTCTCTCTCCTGTTCATAACACCACTGAAAGAAACTAAATACTAGTAGAACCCCATGGGTGAATAATGACATAGGGAACAATCGAGGAGTTGGAAAGAAATACATAGGAGTGCATAACTCCCAAAATACACATGAAATATGAAGAGATTAGGGGAGAAGTTAAAAAAAAGTAATTAGGAAGGCAAAGAAAAACTATAAAATAAATTATCAAGAAACATAAAACAAAGTGGGAAAGTACTTTATAGGCACATCAATGAAAATGGCTCTGATGGGAATAGAATCATTAAGGGATAGACAGGGTAATAACACAGGTAACAATAGAGAGATGGCAGAAATATTAAACAATTAATTTGCTTTGGTATTTAACAGGGAGTTAGAAGTGTTATGACCAGGTGAGAAGTAGTGAACTGGCTCCTCTCTTTTCAACCTCTTCGGTTGGTCACAACAAAAGTTCAAGTTTCTTTTTCACAAAGATATGCCTTTTCTGAATCCAAATGTATTTAACTATTTAAATACATTTAAGCTATGAGCAATAAGGAGACAATTAAACAAGGTTTTCATGAGTCAAAGAAAAAGCAAATTTATTAACCACTAAAACTGAGGGAAAGAATAATAAAAATGCAACATCACACACACACAGACAGACAGAGGTATCAGAAATGAGGGAACTTAGAGTCCAATAAAAAAAAAGCTTACAAGAATATGCAGTTAAGTGTCCTTTAATTGTCCTGGAGGCATAGATTTTTAAATGCTTTGGCCGATTTGGATTAGCTGGTTTCACGGATGTGGTCAGATGTAGATGTTGCAATTATTACGAGATCTTGGTTTCAACATCCAGCACTTTGCATTTAAATGCATCTTCCTTAGTGACAAGTCTCGATGGGTCTCTGAATTATAGGAAATGTTGCTCTCTTTGCACTCCCCTGATGGTGATTCATTTACCACCTTCCTCTTGGAAGGTAGCCTTGCATTTTTAGGTAGTTTGTTCCATCGCATTTTAAGTTGCAAAATTTCCTGTTAGTTGAAAGTTGAAAAATCATATCATCAAAAATAAGGGGCATAGCCTCATGACAACAGGTAGACGTGACATTGATTGATGAGGTGAGCAATTAGATAAGTGCATTTAAAATAAAAAAGAATGTATTGAACAAAATAAAGAAACTCAAAGGATTAAAACCCCTGGTTAGGATGGACTGCACCTATGTATTTTAAAATAATCTGGGGAAGGGATAACAGGAATTACTACTCATATTTAATAATTTGTTAGAAAAAGGTGTAGAGCCAGAGGACTGGTGGATAACTCAATTTAAAAACAGGGACAGAACATGTCCAGGGAATTATAGATGATGCAGCTTGTCAGTTGTCGCAAAAATAATAGAATCCTTACTAGAGAGAATAGGGGAGCATTTAGAAATGAGAAATATAATAATTAATAATCAGCATGGTTTCAAAAGGGAAAATCTTGCTTGCCCAACCTTAGACTTTTTGATGAGGTACCAGAAAGTGTAGACAATGGTACTGCAGTAGATACAATTCATTTGGATTTTAAAGGGCCTTTGATAAGGTACCCCATAATAAACTAATGAATGAGGTCAGAGAATGTGGAGTCAGTGGGCAAGTGGAAGAGTGGATTGTTAGCTGGCTTCAAGATAGGAAGCAGAGAGTTGGAATAAAGAAATCAGGGTCTCAGAACGTGGGAAGTAGTGTTCCACAAGGATCAATGTTGGGACCATTACTGTTCACAATTTACGTTAACGATTTAGACTTTGCAAATTTAGAAATTGTGTTCTTGATTCCTAATTTAACCATGTTTGGTCAGGGTGGGGGGGGAGGGGGTGGGCGGTGCGGTAGTGGAGACGGTCAATACCGAGGGCTGCAACAAATTACAGGAAAACATGAATAAACTGGAAAAATAACTGGCAAATGAAATTCAACACAGATAAATGTGTAGTAGTACATTTTGGTAGGAAGAATAAGGAGGTCACTTATTTATTGGAAGATGCAGGCCTCGATGGGTTTGAGGAACAAATGGATCTGAGAGTACAAATACATCAGTCACAAAGTTTAATCATGGGTTAACAAGGCCATAAAAAAGCAAACCAAGCACTAGGTTTTATGTCTAGAGGAATAGAATTGAAAAATAGGTAAGTTATGGTAAACTTGTATCAAATCTTGGTTAGACTTATGAATCCTGCATGCAGTTCTGGTCACCACATTATAAAAAGGATATAGAAGCACTGGAGAGGATGCAAAGAAGATTTACAAGGATGATATCAGAAATGCCTGGCTGTACATTGTCAGGAAAGGATTGACAGAGTGGGTCTCTTTTCTTTTGAAAAGCAAAGGCTGGGCATTGACCTAATAGATGGGCCAAACGGCCTGATTCAGTGCTGCATATCTTATGTAATTCTATGATAGAGATCCTTCTGACAATGACATGGTTTGATAGGGTACACATGGACAAGACATTTCCACTTGTTGGCAAGACCAAAACTAGAGGGAGTAAGTATAAGATCATCACTAATGAATACAATCGGGAATTCAGGAGAAACTTGCTTACCCAATGAGTGGGCAGAATGCGGACCGTGCCACTGCAGAGAGGTGAGGCAAATAGCATTAAGGAGCAGCTGGATAAATGAGGGAAAAAGGAATAAAAGGGTATGCTAATGGGGTTAGATGAAGAGGGGAGAGAGGCATTTTGTGGTGCATAAATGGCATCATAGACCGGTTGGCCCAAATGGCCTGTTTCTGTGCTGTAGATTTGATGTAACCCAATATAAGGTACAGTACAAAATCCAGGTGCTAAGTTAGCAACATTGGACAAAAAGAAAAGTTGACATTTTTAAGCAATGTATAAACATAAAAACTACTTCGTTTCCTCCAAAAAGCCAAATAATTTGGATGGTTTCACCATTTTACATATGGGTATGATTTATATCTAGAATCTATGAATCGTACAGCACATGGGGGTATTTGGCCTGTGCCAGCTCTTTGGTGGATCTATCTGATTTGTCCAACTTCCCTGCTTTTGGGAAAGCCCAGTAAGCATTTAACTCGAACACAATGGTTTAAAATTCATTTTGCAGCTGGAATCAAGCGAGGGGGCACAAAGGCAGCAGGCAATTGTGTACCCAAGACAAGGCCTTATAGAACAGCTTGTGGAATTCTACATGACCACATCTCATGTAATGGAAGATTATTTAGCCTTATGTTGGGATAGTCCTCAGGAATTGGTTGAAACATAGGAAACAGTAGGGATAAAGGTGCAGTCCGATGGTCAGGGATAAGAACTGGGGTCTCAGCTGTTTATCACACATATCAGTGACTTGTATATACAATTCTATTCCTTCATCCAAGCCTGCAGATTAGACTAACCTAGGAGAAAATAATTTGTTCGGATGGGAGTAGGTTACAAAGTGACAAACAACTAGGCAAAATTATCACACATGTAAGTTCAATGTGGTAAAGTAATAGGTCACTCAATTTCAATGAGAAAGACAAAACTAAATACTTTTTCCATCATGAGACTGCTGGGGGGTGGGGGGATTTTATGGAGCCCTTGAGTGGGAAACATGACTTAATTAGGCGGGATGCAAAATTTCAATTTCCCGATGTTGGGTTCAGGTGCAGAGAGCATTACACTGGCTTGTGGCAGGTTCCTGCTTGCAATACATTAGCATGCCATGAACACTCATTTGCTTAACTTTAAATTGTGTCCTACCTTCAAGATAAAGTCAGCAATAGAATCTAGTGGTACCTGGTTCACAATCCTCTAAAGGTGCTGCGCACCCGTCGGCTTTGTGCAGTTGTGTTAGGTCAGCAGTTTTCCTTAACTCATGGCGCAAGGGAGTGGAGCAGGAGAACAACACCTTGCATGGAAATTCGGGACCAACAAGGGTGAGGGGTGTTGTGGAGTGGAATGGAAAAGGGATCCAGGGGATGACAGAGGGTGGGGTCAAAAGTGGGAAAGGACTGGTGTCCTGGATGTGGTGGGGACAGTCAGTCCAGGTAAGAAAATGAGGCAGCTAAAGGGCAGAGTCAATACTATCCAAATCTATGTCCAACTCAGGGTGTGGCTGGCAGAGTCTTTACAGGGCTTTGAGTTCACCTACATCACTTCAATTAACCCCCGAGATTGCTCTTGGACAACATCCTTCACAATGCACAGAAGGGAGGGTCAGCTGAGCCTGCAAGTTCAGCCATGTCCCACAGAGTGGCGAGTACAACACTGGACACTAACGTGAACATTCAATAAAGAGTGAATGCAAAATCACAACAATGCTTCTTGGACAATAATGGAAATGTACTTAACTTCCCCCTCCTTTAACCATTAATGCATGCCCACCATGAGGCATGCCAGAACTTTTAGCTCTAAGCTAGTCTCAACAAATAACGACGCACACATGAATAAAGTGAAACTGTTGTGAAATATTTACAAATGAAATTTGTACCTTGCACCTCCGCACCTTTGTGCTCTCAAGTCTTATGTCAGTGGCAATGTAGTTGGGAAGAAAGTTGGGGCCACGATACCGAGCCTCCCTGTTTGTCCTGGAAGCTCATTAATAGGCTGCTTGTAGGTGCAGCATCATCAGTGCACAGTGGGTTTCATTAATGAAGTTTCCTCTGCTACTAAATCATACATGTTTTGCATACATACATGCAGCCACTTAGAATTTTAATTATAATTGCATGGAAAATGGCAAAGAGGGAGAGAAAGTGGAAATTGCGCAGAGTTCTAGTTACAACATTGGCAAACTGTTTAAAAAATCCCAGCCTAGATATGGAGCAGTATAGAGATTTAGGTATCTAAGTACACAAATTAAAAGCTAGTACAGAGGTTCAAGGGTCAAATGATGAATGGAGTGTTGCATTCTCCAACCCCCCCCCCCCACCCCCAACCAAGGGGGTTTGCAACTCAAGAGTGATGCTTTCGCTGTGGTGACTTGGTCAGAGCCCACAGACGCACTGTATTCAGTTTTCAGCACTGAACCTCAAGCAAGGTATAATGACCTTGAAAGGAGTACGGCACAATTTCACCAGAATATTTAGACTCAGTAAATGAGGACAGACTGCATAAACCTGCCTTGTGTTCCTTAAAGTTTAGAGGGCAATCTAAATGTGGTATCTAAATGATACAGGAATTCGTTAAGAGTTAGCTACTGAAACTATTTCCTCTGCAGGGGGAATCCAGAACAAGAGGGCATAAGTTGAGCTAGGCCATCTGGAGCAACATCAGGAAACATTTGTTCAAACGAGCGTAAGAATTTGAAACACTACCTCAAAAGGCTCTGGATGGAGCATGAATTGAAATGTTCAAGATAGATCAATAGACATTTGTTGGCTAAGGTTATCAAGCAATGTGGAACAAAGGCAGGCAAAGAGAGGGATAGATTTTCCACGATTTGGTTCAACGGCAGGACAGGGCCAAGGGGTTGAATGGCCTATCCTGTTCCTATTTTATGAGTTGGTTTCTGCCAGGGTGGTGGGGAAGAGGGTCAAAGTAGATTTCTCATCAGTTGGTAAAATTTGCCTGGAGGATGGTAAGTGATGAGGAAAGTCTACCTTAAAAAGCTGCCTGGGCTCCAAGCCAGCTTTGTTCTGGGGGTGTATAAGGTACACTAAAAGGAAAACCATTATAGGAAAGTATGGCATATTTTATTTTCTGTTACAAGGACAGAAATGAAGTTAAGCAGAGATGACATTTTCTATAAATCATTATTCAGCATTCAATGTGTGACTAAAATAAAGCAACTTAATGATTTATATCTGGTCTCTTCTCACTATCATGTTAATCAGTCACCTTTTCGAAGTCTAGACAAAGTCAGTGCATATGCAAAATTTGGGTTTTCTGTTCATTACACATATACCATTGCATAACTAGACATTCTGGATTAAGAGGGCTGAGTTTGTTTCTGGCAGCATGAGACTGAACCCATAATATCTAGGATAGGCCTGAATTTGTAACAAGAATATACAAACTGTAACATGAAGTTAAGAGTGGCACAGTTTCAGAGAGCAAGAATTTCCAAAATTCAGATATTGCACTACAAGTTGAAGGATAAACCCCTCTTTATTCTTTCAAAAATGTGCTTTAACTCCAACCTCAAGAGCATACCTATTTTCACAGCAGTATTTGGTCCAAGTGTGTTAATTCACCTCACAAAAAGGCATTTGATTTTGGCAAACTGGGATACCTTCAAACCCAAGATCTACAAATCTTAATCTATGTTTAACCACACATGAATAATTTATTTTCTAGTCTCTCAAGGATTCATTGCAGAGTTTAGTTTTAACCTTTGACTTAAGTGCAGTAAACCAATTCAATTGATTTCATAGGGAGGTCTAATGAAACTCTTGTCTAATGTTTATAGTAATAACTGAGCAAGATTAAGTATAAATGATTCCAAAATTGCCTTGTGGGTAAAGCAAGAAAAATAATAAGATCCCAGCCACTCCAAGTTATCGGATCTCAGCCAGAGTGAATTTGGGGGTGGGGAGTTGGAGGAGGAGGCAGAGCAGGTATAGGTTTCCTGCTCTCAACATATGCTGAATGTACAATTTTGTAGTTATGGAGTAGGAAGAGGGCGAGGTGTAGCTGCAATGTCCTACATGTTTAAACGGGCTTCCAGCAGCTCCATTTAGCAAGTTAGTGCCTTCTGAATAGGAGGAAATAGGAAAGAAAAAACTTAATTGAAGTTGGTTCAATATAATTCAACAATTTACAGCATTGTTTTGGGTGTTCAGTACATGTATTCAGTCAAATATGTAATGCGATTAAGATGCAGTTCATTTAATGTATTAAATATCTGATCTTTAATCAGCATTGTGGCAGAATTGCATTATGTATCCAAATCCACTGACAGTTGAAGGGCAGTATAATTTATTAAAACATCTGTTTGCTGCTAGGAGCTGTGTCAAAATGTCCCACACAGCCATGCATCAATACTGCAGCAAAGGCAGCTCAGTGGAGGTGTTCAAAAAAGCACAGTTGATGAAACTATTTCAATTATATTGGTAAGCATCTCCATTTTAGTCCTCCACAAATAGTTTCTAGTGTCACACATTCAGGTATCAAACTATGTCAACTTAAACTTTTATTTGTACAAAGAAACAAAAATTATTTTTACAAAGTAAACCACATTATCAAATTCGATACTACTGATGCCAGAAATATTACATAACAATCCAGTTCGTGGATTCCACATTTTATTGGGCATTTGAAAGGACACGTTAAAAAAAAGAGAAAATGTTGCAGCGTGAGAAAACCTCAATCCTCCCCCAAGTTTCAATTACAAATTTCATAAATAAGAGAAATTCAACATCCCACAAATTGTTTTCAACACTGAATAAATATCTACTCTATTTCATGGCAGATCAATCATTCTCACCAGTATGAAACATGTACAGTACTGAAATGATATACAATTGTCACTCATGTGTAGTGTAACATTCTTCGTTGGTTTAAAAAAAACCTCATTTTTAATTAAAATAAAAGGTGTAACTTGAGACTTGGTGACTGATTTTTCCTTAAACAAATTAACAATCTATTTCTTCACAAAATGAGAACACAGGAGAGCTCTACAATTATATTTATAAAAGTATAACATTTACCCTGTGTTTGGTGGAAGACACTACTATGCATGAATGTTACTTCAAAAAAGTACAAAAGTCATTCAGTAAAACAGTACTGTATCCAATATACACAATTATGAAATCTCTACAAATTTATTGTAGCAAAATGCAGCTTCATACTACATTTTCCTGAGTGCTTAACAATAGAAGAATTTTAGTCCAGTGCAGGTCGCATTTCAAGGTTGTAAAATAAAAGTTATTGCAGTTCAGAGAAGGGCAAGGCAGTCTGTGGCATGATTCTAGTTTTCATTTCAAAAAATGGAACACCATATATATTTTACAATGTTCCTATCTAAAGCAACACCACTGAACAACCCTATATTCTTGACCTTTTGGTAACTGGTGGTTGTGGTGGATGGTCCACATTGGCAGGTTTCATTGGCAATCCCAGCTTTTCTACTTGATTGTGAAAGAAGGCTTGAAGTTTTATCCCAGCTTTTGCTTCACTTGTGTTTCGAGGATTGTATTCAAAACAGTTTGTAAACATCAATTCTACATCATCAATAAAATCCGCTGCAACAGAAAATAAAAATTTTTGTAAGATGCAATTTTAAAACCACTTTTTGACACACTAGCAGATTTCCATGGCCTCACTCAATGAATGGGAGGATATAATTGTATAACAAGATTTATACCATTCAGTAGTTATTTGGTAAAGATGCCCCCTTTCAGAGATGATATTACACAACTCGAATGGTGCAGGTTTAAGATCCCATGCCACTTCCCAGGGGAAAAGTTTAATTCTACCAGTAGCCTTGTCAATGTGCGTCCTACAACCAATACCTTCCGAAAAAGTAACTGGTCATTCATTGCACTACTGTTTGCAGAATGCAGGGTGGATATCACATCTACCAACATAATAGGTACTGAACTTAAAGTAGCCTGTGTGAACCTGTGTACCATCTACAAGATGCACTGCAGGAACCCACCAAGGCTCCTTAGGGAGCACCTTCCAAACCCATGACTGCTACCATCTGGAAGGACAAGGGCAGCAGGCACATGAGAACAACACCATCTGGAAGTTCCCCTCCAAACCACTCACCATCCTGACTTGGAACGATATCATAGTTCCTTCATTGTCACTGGACCAAAATCCTGGAACTCCCTCACCAACACCACTATAGGTATATCTACACCACAGGGACTGAAGCAGTTCAAGGCAGCAGCTCACCTTCTCAAGGGCAAGTAGGGATGGGCAATAAATGCTGGCATGGCCAGCTACGCCCACATCCCATGAATGAATAAAAAAGCATTTTGATGAATTTCAACACAAGGTACTATAGAAATACAATAAGTGCTTCATGCAATTACTTTTGGAGCTCACTGCCTGTTCTACTGACAAACATAATAGCCAAGTTGGATCAACAACTTTCCACAACTGGCCACAATGCACACAGGTCTAGGTCCAATCTTTGTTAGAATAGAAAATGTAGCATAATGGCAGCCAAACCGTAGGAAGATGTTGGTGGGGCAGGTGTACAGGGCAAGAAAGAAATTAGAATGTTGAGACAGGCCAGGCCACAACTGAAGGAGGAGAGAAACTTTGGGCAGAGGGGGCTGGGATGTGTGTTTCGACTATTCTACTTTAAAGTGCCATTTAAAGTGAGGGGAAAAGTAACCAAAAAAAAAAAAGCAAAATGAAAGCAAAATACTGCGAATACTGGAAATCCGAAACAAAAACAGAAAATGCTTGAAAAACCTAGCAGGTCTGACAGCATCTATGGAGAGAGAAAAATAAGCTAAAGCTTCGAGCCCATATGACCCTTCTTCAGAGATGAAGAGAAGCGGAAATATGATGAAATTTATAGTGTTTAAGGGGGGGGTGGGTCAGGTGGAGCTGGATAGAAGGCCAGTAATAGGTGGGGACAAAGGAGGGATTGACAAAAGATGTCATAAACTAAAGGACAAAGGGATTGTTAATGGTAGCAGTTAGTGCTAAAAAAAAGTGCTAATAGTGGCGTCAAGGTAAGAAAGCAGAATGTGATAACAGAACAAGGGTAGCATTGTGTGAAAGAACAACATGGGATAAGTGACAGATGGCCCTGTAGGGGATGGTGGAGGGCGGGGGAGGGAAAAAGAAAAAATGGGAGACCAAATGCAGGCTGGGTGACTGCTTTGTGGAACACCTCTGTCCACAAACATGACCCAGACCTTCCTGTCGCTTGCCATTTCAACACACCACCCTGCTCTCATGCCCACATGTCCGTCCATGGCCTGCTGCAATGTTCCAGTGAAGCCCAATGCAAGGAACAGCACCTCATCTTCCGATTAGCCTTCTAGACTTAAAATTGAATTCAGCAACTTCAGACCATGAACTCTCTTCTCCATCCTCACCCCCTTTTTTTATCCCCTTTCTTCTACATTTCATTTTTATTTTTTATCCACTTGTTTTTATTTTTATTCATTTATCCAGAGTTTTATCTCCTTTTTTATCCTATTTTCTATCCTTTTCCCCCACCACTGCCCCTCCCCCAACCCCATCCCCTACAGGGCCGTCTATCACTTGTTCCATGTTGTTCTTTCACACAATGCTACCCTTGTTCTGTTATAATCACATTCTGCTTTCTTACCTTTACGCCACTATTAGCACCTTTTTTTTTTAAGCACTAACCACGACCATTAACAATCCTTTTGCCCTTTAGTTCATGACATCTTTGTCAATGCCTCCTTTGTCCCCACCTATCGCTGGCCTTCTATCCAGCTCCACCCCCGCCTTAAACAGTATAAATTTCATTTATGAAATTATGACTGCGAAGAGTCATACGGATTCGAAATGTTAACTCTTTCTCTTTCCACAGGTGCTGTTAGACCTGCTGAGTTTTCTCAGCATTTTGTTGTTTCAGATTTCCAGCATCCGCAGTACTTTGCTTTTAAATTTCATCACATTTCCACTTCTCTTCAGTTCTGGATGCAAAACGTTAGCTTGTTTTTCTCTCTCCACAGATGCTGTCAGACTTGCTGAGTTTTTCCAGCATCTTCTGTTTTTGTACCAAAAATGGCAGCTTGTGCAGCTCAAGTATTTCTTTTTTGCAGCAGAGATATAAGAATAGAGTTGGGGTACATTGGTTGGCAGCCTTTTCCTTTCAATCTAATGAAAGGAACTGTTTTTTAAAATTATATCAAACATCCAATTGACTAAATGCAAATAAAATCATAGCTAATTTAAAATAAAGGATGACTGGAGATGGATAGAACCAAGAAGGTATTTAAACTTACATGCAAAGTTATATTCACATCGGTTTAGTTTTTCTCTTATAATATTTAAGGCAACTGGCTTTTTAATAATGTCGTAGTAATCAGTAACCTGTAAAGGAAACAGAAAAAAGTGCCATGTTAATGGGATTTTATTCCTTGTCTGTGTAATATAAAACATCTTGATTAAGACATTCAATTACAGTGTAATGAACATTTTTTTAAAAATAAGAGCTGAAAAAAGACAAAAACACTTGTGCAACTGACCAAATGCTAAGTGAACCATTAGATCAATATCGATATTTCCAAGTAAATGTATTACTTTAAGAAAAGGGGACATGGAATAGACTGAAAACTTTTTGAGGTGCAGCGATCCCATTTGGTGCTCTACCCATGACATGCAGATAATGACTATTCTACTACATAATCAGAAATGCATTTACTTAACCAAACCCAACAATATTTATAACATACTATGAGGCAAAAAGATATAAGTGGCTAACTGATGTATTATCCAAAATCCAAGCTTCACTACAAAGCTAATAGCGGGAGTAACTAAAATGCAACAGTATTAATATCCTATTACTTGTTTACATGAATTAGAATTTGATGATCAAGACAGAGGATCATGTACATTGGTTTAAAATACAAATAACCAACCAGTCACATGTACCAAATCTACTGCACTACATGATAATTAGAATGTAATTGAATATACCTGGGCTTTGTTTACCAGTTTCAGGAATGGCCAACTGTCTTCATGCCGAACTAAGTCAACAATAAGCTGTTCACAAACAGAAAGCTCGTGTATACCAGAGTGTCGACTTGAACTCCTCCGACTCCCAGTTATTTTTGACACTTGCATTGCTATGTCTTGTTAAAAAAAAAAGCATGACTGAATTAAATCACAATCACAGGCTGAATGTTTAGTTTCTTGCTCTGGCTCAGTAAACATTGGACAATAAAGGTCATTAAGTTATATTATAGACTTGCAAAATTTTAAATACTCTGAATATCTAATACTTTAAAATATTCAAAGAGTAATCAGGTTTCTTTAAATCAACTGAAGTTCCAAATAATTTGATACTGGATACTACTCGCTTAATCCTCATCTCACTGTCAAACCAAGAGAACTTCATCTCATTACACTGTACAGAAATAATGAAGAAGAAAAATTGAGTGTGAGAGTAGATGCTCAGAATGAAAGAATGAACTTTCGACTATAGACAAAGTATTTTGCAAATCTTCTCAAGGCACTTCAGACACAACCACAAAATCTCTCTTTACTGCCAAATGCATGCAGGCAAAACTAGAGGAAGTGACTTCTATGCATAGTGTGTCTTCAACGTAGAAAAAAGTCCAGTGCTTCAGGAGACAATAATCAATAAATAGGTGATGAATCAAAGGTGGAGACACAAAAAGTTTGGCCCAAGAGGTGGAATTTAAGGAGAAGGGCAAGGGAAAGAGGATTTGGGAGGGAATGCCACTGACGGCACAACTGTGCATAGTATGGTGGAAGGGTGTGTGCATGAAAGAAAAGAGAATCAGAATACTGGGGGCCGGGGCAAAATCATGAATTTCCAGATTTCTAGCATCCGCAGAATTTAAACACGAGAACCAGAACTTCAAATTTGAGGTGCTATGGAACTGTGTGCCAGCACATGTAAGCAAGGGCAGGGCTGGCAGGTGAGCAGTACGCTTTGCTATCCTTCCCAGCCACATCTCCATCACTCCCCGAAAAAATTGCAAAAGTAGTGGAGGACCAAAGGTTTGGTGCAAGTAGGAACTTTTAGACATTAATAAACAAATGCTGGAGAACTTAACGGAACTTATTGACAAATGTCTTGGACTTGATGACCTGTATCCTAGCATCCATCAAAAGAGATGGCTAGAGAGAATGGATGCTTTAATTTTGATCTTCCAGAATTCTCCAGATTTTTAGAATTGTTTTCATGGATTGGAGGGGGTGGGCAGGGGTGATGTGAAAAGAGAAAACAGGGAACTGTGGGTCAGCCTGACATAAATCATCGGAAAATTGCTAGAATTGATTAATAAGAATATGGTAACAGAGCACCTGGTCATAACATGATTAGGCAGAGTCAACACAGATTAATGAAAGGGAAATTGAGCTGTGTTTGACAAATCAGTTAGTTTTATTGAGGTTGTCATTAGCAGGGTAAATAGAGAGGAAAAAAAATGATGACTTGGGGTATTTGGATTTTCAAAGAACATTTAATAAAGTAGCACACAAGAGGTTATTACAAAATATTAAGACTCATGGGATTAAAGGAAATATATTAGTACGGATTGAAGATTGGTTAACTGACAGAAAACAGTAGCATTAAACAGGTCATCTTCAGGTTTGCTGTTGCAATTAGCAGGGTACTGCAACGGTCAGCAATTTACAATCTATCGCATATCAATGACTTAGGTGATGGGGCTGAGAATAATTATCAAAGTTTGATGACAATACAAAGTTAGGTGGGAAAGAAAACCATGAAATAGAGGCTGCAAAGGGATATGGACAGGTTGAGTGGGCAAGAACATGGCAGATGGAATAAATTTGGGGGAGTGTGAAGTCATTCACTTTGGAAGCAAAAGTAGAAATGCTCTTTAAATTGAGAGACACTAGAAAATATCGATATTCAAAGGGAGCTGGGTGCCCTTGTGTGTAAATATCAGAAAGTTTAACATGAAGGTTCATCAAGAAATGAGGAAAGCTCATGACCTGTTTACCTGTATTACAAAGGGATTAAAGTTTGAGTGAAGAGGGCTGACTGTAATTGCATAGTTCTTTGTGAGACCACACTTGGAGTACTGCGTACAGTTTTCATCTCCTTACCCAGGAAAGGATATACTCACCCTGAAGGGAGTGCAACAAAGGTTCACTGGACCGATTCCTGAGACGAGGAGAATGCAATATGAGAGACCGAGTAGAATGGAACAATATTCCCTGGAGTTTAGATGATCACATTGTAATCAGTGATTGCATTCTAAGTTCTTAAAGGGTTTAATAGGGTAGATGCTAGAAGGATGTTTCTCTGGGCTGGGGAGTCTAGAACTAGGGGTTCACATACTCAGAATAAGGGGTCAGCCCTTAGAACAGAGACAAGAGATTTCTTCATAGAAAATGTACAACATGGGAGGAGACCATACGGTCCACTGTGTTCATGCCAAAGACGAAGAGCCAGTTCTGTGGCCCTGCAGGTCACAGCTCTTCAAGTAGGTAACCAAGTACTTTTCAAAAATGGCGAGAATTTCTGCCTCGGCGACTACTTCAGGCAGTGAGTTCCAGATTTCTACAACTCTCTGGGTGAAAAAAATGTTTCCTTGTCTCCCCTTTAATCCTTTTACCAATTACTTTAAATCTATGCCCCTAGTTTTTGACCCCTCCACTAAAGTAAATAGATCACTCCATTTACTCCATCCAGGGCCCTTAATTTTTTCACCTAAATTAAGTCACTCCTCAAACCTCCTCTGTTCCAAGGAAAATAACCCGTCTTTCCTCATAGCTAACTTTCCAGTCCTGGCAACACTCCCATAAACCTGCAATGTCTCAAGTGCAACCGCATCTTTCCTGTAATGTGGCCAACAGAACTGTACGCAGTACAAACCCTGTGGTCCAATATTGGACAGAGTTCTAGCAAAATCTCCCTCTCTTATATTCTATGCCTCCAATGATAAAGGAAAGCATGTTACATGCTGCCTTAACTATCTTATTGATCAATCCTGCTACCTTTAAGGATCTGTGGACATACACTCCAAGGTCCCGCTTCAAATGAGGGATTCACCGAGCGACATTGCCCTGCCTTCTCCCCATAACTCTGCATATTACTACTTTTCAGATAACTACCTAATTCCCTTCTGAATTGCCTCAATAGAATCTGCCTCCACCACACACTGGCAGTGCATTCCAGATCCCAACTACTTGCTGTGTGAAAAAGTTTTTCCTCATGTCGCCATTGCTTCTTTTGTCAATTACCTTAAATCTGTGCCCTCGTACTCTTTCATGAGTGGGAACAATTTTCCCCCATCTACTGCGTCGTCTTAATCATTTCTTCTACTTCCAAGTCTGTCATTAATGTAAACTACAGAAAGGAAGGGACGGAGTACTGAACCGTGTGGAACCCAACTGCTAACAGCCTTCCAGTCGCAAAAAACCCCATAAATCATTACTCTTTGCTGCTGCCACTAAGCCAATTTTGGATCCAATTTGCCACTCTCCCTTGGATCTCAAGGATGTTGACTTTTTTTAAACCAGTCTGGCATATGGGACCTTGTCAAAAGCCTTGCTAAAATCTATATACACATCATCCACTGCACTGCCCTCATCAATCCTACTTATCACCATCTCAAAAAATTCAATGTTAGTCAGACATGACCTTTCCTTAACAAGTTCATGCCTTGATAAATCTGTGGCTTTTTAAATGAAGATTTATACTGTCCTTTGGAATTGATTCCAATAATTTGGGCACAAAGTTATGATATCTGGCCCATAATTACTCAGATTATCTCTTCCTCCCTTTGAAAACAATAGTGCAACTTTGGTAGCCTCTAAACTTCTGGCACTATTCCTGCAGCCAGAAAGGATTTGTATATGATGACCAAGAGCTTCAACAATTTCCTCTCTGGCTTTTTAACAACCTGGTATACATTGCATCAACACGCCTGGTGATGTATCTACTTTCAAAGATGTCACACCCTTAACACTTCCTCTCATACCTTGCTTATCCCATCCAACATTTTACACCCTTCCTCCTTAATTATGACTTCATCTTTTGTGAAGACAGCCACAAAGTATTCATCAAGAACCTTACCCACATCATCCTCCTCTATTTTGTGGTCCCTAATAGGTCTTACTCTTGCCTTTCCAATCCACTTGATCTTTATATGCTAAAGAATCTTTGGATTTTCCTTGATTTCACTTGCCAGTACTTTTCCATGCCTTCTGTTTGCTTTACTGATTTCCCTTTTAATGTCACCCCTTCATTTGCTGTACTCTTCCAGCCTTTCTGCAGTATTAAGTTCTGTCTGACAAACTTCTCTTTTTTGCCTGATCTTCCCCGATGTGCCTTGTCAGCAAGGGCTCTAGATTTGGGTGTCCCACTCTTGTTTTTTTTATGGGGACATAATTACCCTGAACCCTTTCAATCCCCCTGAATACCTCCCATTGCTCGAGCAAAGACTTACCCTCAAGTAGCTGTTTCCAGTCCACTTTTTCTAAATCGCTTTTCAGCCTTGTAAAATTAGAGCTTTTACTCCTATTTTATCCTTATCCATAACTATGTTAAATCTAACAATTATGATCACCGCCACAGAAGTACTCTCTTACTAAATCTCCTTCAATTTGCCTAGCTTTATTCCCTAATACTAAATCCAGAATTCCCCCCCACCTAGCTGGGTTTTCCATATACTGGCTAAAAATGTTCTCCTGAATGCAATTTAGGAATTCTGGGTCCTCTGTACCTTTTACACTTACAGTACCCCCTTTAATATTAGATTAATAGTAATCCCCCACTGTTCATAACATATCATTTTTGCATGTGTCAGAAATTTCTCCACAAATTTCTTATGCTTCAGTTATACTGCATCCCAAATTCTGTGTGCAGAATTCCTGCTTTCTGGTCCCCTTATTTAGGGAAGGATATAAATGTGTTGGAGGCAGTTCAGAGGTGGTTTACTAGATTGATACCTGGAATGAGTGGGTTGTCTTGAGGAAAGGTTTGACAGGCCGGGCTTGTTTGCACTGGAGTTTTGAAGAGGGAGGGGTGATTTGATTGAAATATGAGATCCTGAATGGTCTTGACAAGGTGGACGTGGAAAGGATGTTTCCTCTTGTGGGTGAGTCCAGAACTAAGGGACACTTAAAATTAGGAGTCGCTCTTCTAGGGCAGAGAGGAGGAGACATTTTTTCTGAGGGTTGTGCGACTTTGGAACACTTTGCCTCAGAAGGCAGTGGAAGCAGGGTCACTGAATACTTTTAAGGCAGAGGTAGATTGATGCCCTTGCCTAACAAGAATTTAAGGTTATTGGGGGTAGATGGGAATGTGGAACTCAAAACAAACAGATCAGCCATGATCTTACCGGATGGTGGACTGGGTTCAAGGGACCGAATGGCCTACTTCTGCTCCTATTTCGTATATTAGTATGTTAAATTTGTTCTTTTGCCTTCGGGTCCTAATCACACTCCAGCATTGTGATTGTCCCTGAATTCAATCCACATAGCCTCATTTGATGACCCCTCTAACATATCATCCCCTCTCATGGCTGTTTCTTTAGTCATATTGACACCCCACCTCCTCAGCTGAAAACTCTGTAGCCAGAAGTGTTAAGATGTCATTCCTGCCCCACTCCAAGTCATGTTTCAGTAATAGCTTTAAAAAATTCATACTTCCACGTGTCAATCTTTGCCTGCAGCTCATCTGTCTTATTTATTATGCTCCTTCCATTTAGGTATATACCATTAAAGAACAACCGGCCTCCTTTTGCAGTTATTTTGTAACCTTTGTTTGCTCTAAACTCTCTTGCTAATTTTCTGCCTTCCATTTCCACATCTGCTTTTCCCGGTTCTGAAACAATGCTCAGCTTCCACACTTGTGCCTAGTTGGGTTAAACCCTCCCCAATAGCACCAGCAAACTTGCCTACAAGGATATTGATCCTGGCTCTGAGTAACCAACCAGCCTGTGCAGATCCCACCTTACCCAGAACCAAAGATGTCCAAAGAATCTAAAACCCTTCTTCATGCACCATCCCTCCAGCCACACATTCATCTTTCTATCCACATATTTCTGTACTCAATGATTTCTATGATTTAGGAACAAGGCAGGAAGAAATTTCTTCACTAAAGGTGCTGTGAATCTTTGGGATTTTCTATCCCCAGAAGGCTGTGGATGCTCTGTCGCTGAACATATCCAAGACAGAGACTGTAGATTTTTAGATAACAAGGGAATCAGGAATACGGGAATATTGTTGGAAAGTAGAATTGAGGTACACAAAACAGCCACAATTGTGCCGTATGCTGGGGCAAACTTGAAGGGCCTACTCACGCTCCCGTTTCTTGTGTGTTCTTTTGAGTCTCATTGCCTGCTACAACCCCAAGCTAGTGTCTGGATGAGCCCAATTGAGCCCCTAGTACTCAGAATCCAAATATCTCATTCGCCTTCCTTGTTGATTGTCTCACCTAGTTAGTCTCCCTAGGCGCAATCTCTCTAATCTCTTCCATGGTCCCATGTCACCGTTTCTCACTGTCCTGTAGCCCTGTCTCTACATCAGACGCCAGTGCATAATAAGCCACTGGCCTATTCTATACCTTCCACCAGAATGTTCAATTTCTTGAACATTCTATCCATGACCATATCTTGGATGAACCTATTGATATGGTGAACCCAACTGAAAACTCCCTAAACAAGGAATCCTTCATGCTCACAGAAGTCATCTGGCTACGTGACTCATGATGCCACTCCGACTATACAAATCACCAGGGCTTATAGCTAGAATCCATCTTGGCTTCTACAAACTCTGGCACTTGACTCCCCTCCTACCTCTTAGGCCCTGTTGCACATTTGTTTCCAGATGCCCAATGAATTCCAAAAGTCACCACCACCCACCCAACTTGCATTATTGTAGCACCTTTGATGTAAGATGACATCCCAAGTTGCCTCACAGGGGCATTATAAAGCTGAGCCCCGTAAGGAAGGGGGGCATTTTCTAGACATTTACCCAGAATACAATAACACCCCAGAGAAACCACAGGTTCAGGGTGTGACTGAGAGCGAACCATGGAGCAGGAATTCGAGAAGATGATCCTGTAGACACTGGTCCTGTCCAACGGATACGATGTACTTGATACTTGTGACGATGAGGAGAAAGATTGCAGAGGACAGCCAGAATTTAAATCAAGGCATCATGGCTCAGAAGGCTCTTGCGGGGGGGGGTTTGATGGGGAAAGAGGAGGAGAGATAGAGCGAGAGAGAGAGAGAGAGAGAGAGAGAGAGAGAGAGAGCGTAAGAGAGCGAATAGAATAGAAAAGAAATTTGGGCCTAATAGGAGACTCTATAATTAGAGGGTTAAATATACTCCTCTGCAGGCAAGTTCTTTAATGCTGGAGGATGTGCTGCCGACTTGGTGGCAGGGTAAGGGATATCTCATGGCAGCTGGAAAAAGGAAGGGATAAAACTAGTTAGCCTGATCTTTGCTGGAACAAATGACATAGGTACGTTGTCCTGCTGAAAGGAAATCAGGATTTAGGCTCTAAAAGCAGGTCCTAGAATAGCAGTTCACGAGCCCCAATGGGGTTGCAAATGTCACATTTGAGGTTGCAAACTTCCCCTGCTCCAAGCAGCTATGGTGACCATGGAGAGGAGATGAACCAGTCCAGAGCAACTGACAGGACAGCCCTGGACCTCCTGAATCAATTCCACCAAACAGTGCAGATGGTGAGCCCAAAGTGCTCTAACCAGAAAACACTGAGCAGCGATTGCAGAGCAGGCCCAGGATATTTGTGCGCTGCCTTGGCACAGGCTCAGAATGGCAGAGACTGACTATGTCGGGAGCGCAGAAAAACCAGGAAATCACATGGCTGAGCTGTGAAGGTGAGTGACGGCTTCAAACTTTGCTATATGTTTTGACTCCTGTCTGCCTGTTGTATAGGCTCCTTACCCCAGGCTAGTGACTGCTTCACAGGCACTGGTAACTAGACCCAAAGCAGGGGAAAGAGGGGAGAGGTGTTAGTGAGTGTCCATGTGTGGAATGGATGGGGATTGAAAGGAGGGGCTGTTGAGTGAGAAAGGTGAGCAAGACAGAGTTGGCTGAATGCCCCACACTTGCTTACTAAAGTGAATCTTCAGTGGTAAGCTCGAGTCTGGGTGCGCTTTCATGGCAGTCAAAAGAAATGCTACAATGACATTTTGAAGGCTTCATTTAGGAACTCTGATATCGACTTTGAGTCCTGGGAAAAGCTCACCCAAGATTGCTGCACTTGGTTCAACCAAATAAAAAATGGTACAGCCCCCTTTGAAAGCAAGTGCATATCAGAGGCGGAGAGAATTTGCAAAGAGAGGAAGCCAGCAACTCAGTGAAAACTCAACCATCTGCGGTATCATGTCCTAGTTGTAGCAAAACTTCCCTGGCGCAGATCAGCCTCTGCAGTCAGCTATGTACGCACCAGAGCCCGATCAAACACCGCAGATGTTGAATGTGGTCATCTTCACCTCAAAGGACAAACAAGATGAGTGAGTGGGGAGTTGGTAAGAAGCGTGTGTCTGTGTACAACTCTATCTGTTCTCTTGCCATCAATGTCCTTCTTACTTGATTCTTTATGTTCTCCTGCCCTATTTTGTTTACATTCAGGCTGCTGTTTCTTGTAGATCCCTCTCTCTCTCTCCCTCCCCTTACTAGTTTAAAGCCTTTAGCACCTCCCTGTTTACCCTTTGCACTAGAACATTGGTTCCATTCTGGTTTAGGTGGAACCTATCCCGTTGGTACAGCTCCTTCCTATCCCAGAACTGGTGCCAGTGCCCATGAAAAGGAACTCTTATCCCATACCAGTCCTTTATCACCTGATCGGTCTACTCCTGTGCTAATTTGCCTGTGGCTCTGAGGATAATCCAGAGAGCATTAACCTCAAGGGTACTGCTTCCTAAACTATTTTCCAGTAGCTTTCCACTCAGCTTCCCCAATACAAATTGGCTCTCTTCTGATGCTTCACAACATTGCTGCGGCTATTGATTTATTCAATAGTTCTCTTAACTCTGCCTTTAATGCCCTTATTCCATTTAAGTTACTCTCATCTCCCACTTCATTGTTCTCAGCTCCTCATGAATAAGGAGTGCTGACTCCAAAACAACAGCCACTTGACCATATAGTCATCCACTTCCAAATTTGCCAAAACCAAAAGCGATAGGGTCACCCTTTCTCTGGCCAAACATCAATATTGCAGAAAAAGGTTCTGCATGGTCAGTATGAGGAGACAGGTACCAAATTTAAGAAACAGAACATCAAAGGTAATAACCTGTGGGTTATCACCTGAGTGAGCCACGTGCAAATTGGCTTAGGACAAATACGATTAGAGAAATGAATGCATGGCTCAAAGACTGGTGTGGAAGAAGTGGGTTCCGGTTCCTGGGCCATTGGCACCGGCACTGGGGAAAGTGGGGTCTGTACCGCTGGGACTGTCTACACCTGAACTGTGCCAGGACTGGTGTTCTAGTCAGCTGCATAGCTAGGGAAGTAGACAGGGTTTTAAATTAAATCGTGGGGGCAAGGGATCATATTTGGGAAGATGTGGTAAATCCAAAGGCAGAGATGAGGTAAGGGAGAAAGGTAATAATATGGGAAATGATAAACAGGCTGTGACAGAAGTGTACAAATCTAAGAGTAAATCAACAGATAAGGCCAGAGGTTACAAAAATAATAAAAGGACAAAACTAAAGGCTCAGTATCCGAATGCATGTAGCATTCATATAACAGATGACCTGAGAGCACAAATAGGAATAAGTATGTACAGTCTGATAGCCTTTACAGAGACATGGCTACAGGATGACATAGATTGGGACCTGAATACTGAAGTGTACACGGCATTTAGGAAAGGCAGGAAGTTAGGAAAAGGGTGGGGGGGGGTCTGTTAATTAATGACAGTATTAGCACAATAGAGAGGGCTGACCCAAGTTCAGGAACGAGGATGTAGAAGCTAGGTGCTGAGATGGGTAATGATAAAGGCAAGGAGTCACTTAGGGGACCTCTACACCACTCCCACATGAGCACCCACATGGTAGGATGGGGTACAAAGGAAGAAATAATGGGAGCTTGTCAGAAAGATACGGTGATAATCATGGAGGATTTTAATCTACACAGACTGAAAAAAAATCAGATGGGCAAGGGTAGCCTCGATGCGAGAATGTTTTCAGGATACCTTCTTAGAACAACACGTCCTGCAGCCACAGAGGAGGCTATATTAGGCCTGGTATTGAACAAGACAGGATTAATCAATGACCTCATAGTGAAGGCGGCCCTAGGTAGCAACGATCATAACATGATTGAATTTTACATTCAGTTTGAGGAAGAGAAGAGTGGGTTCAAGACTAGTATTTTAAACTTAAATAGAGCAATTATGAGGGCATGTAAGCAGAGCTAGCTAAAGTGGACTGGAAAATGAGGTTAAGAAATAGGTCAATACAGTGGCAGACATTTAAAGGGATATTTCAGAATACAATGAATAGATACATTCCAATGAGAAAGAAAAATTCCAAGGGGAGGACCCACCACCCATGGTTAACTAAAAGCTAAAGGCAGTATCAAACTTAAAGAAAAAATATATAACTGCACAAGGATGGGTGACAGGTCAGAAGTTTGGAAACAATATAAAAAAAAAGTAAAGAATGACAAAGATTAATAAGGAGGGAGAAATTAGAGTACGAGAGAAAGCTAGCTAGAAATATAAAAACAGATAGTTACTACAGATTTTTTAAAAAGAGAAGTGAACAAAGTGAATGTTGGTCCAAAGAAAGTGAGTCTGGGGAATTAATAATTGAAAATAAGGAGATGACAGATGAATTAAACAGATATTTGCACTGGTCTTCATTATAGAGGAAACAAGTAACATCCCAGAAATAGCTATAAATCAGGAAATCGAAAGGAAGGAGGAACAAGAAAATTAGAATCACCAGAGAAGTGGTACTGAGAAAATTGTTGGAGTTGTGGGCTGACACCTCCCTAGGTCTTAATGGACTTCATCCCAGGGTCTTAAAAGGAGTGATGAGTGAGATAGTTGATGTGTTGGTTCTAATTTTTCAAAATTTGCTAGATTCGTGGAAGGTTCTATTAGACTGGAAAATGGCAAATGTTACTCCTTTATTCAAAAAGGCAGGGGGAGACAAAGCAGGAAACTACAGGCCAGTTAGCTTAACATACGTCATAAGGAAAATGTTAGAAGCTATTATCAAAGACATTATAACAGGGCACTTGGAAAAATTCAAGGTAATCAGGCAGAGTTAACATGGCTTTTTGAAAGGGAAATCATGTTTAACCAATTTATTGGAGTTCTTTGAAGGAGGCTATGGATAGTGGGGAACCGGTGGATGTTCTATACATAGATTTCCAGAAGGCGTTTGATAAGTGCCACATCAAAGGTTATCGCGGAAAATAAAAGCTCATGGAGTAGGGGGTAACATATTGAAATGGATATAGCGGACATATTGACTGGCTAACTAACAGGAAACAGTAGGCAAAAATGGGTCTTTTTCCGGTTGGCAAGATGTAACGAGTGTTGTGCCACAGGGGTCACTGTTGGGGCCTCAGCTTTTTACAATTTATATAAATGACTTGCTGATGATACAAAGCAAGTTGTGTAAAGGACATAAGGAGGCTACAAAAGGGATATAGATAGGTTAAGTGAGTGGAAAAAGATCTGGCAAATGGAGTATAGTGTGGAAAAATGTGAAATTGTCCATTTTGGCAGGAAGAATAAAAAAGCTCACTATCTAAGTGGTGAGAGATTGCACAGCTCTGAGATGCAGAGGGATCTGAGTGTCCTAGTGCATGAATCACAAAAGCCTAGTAGGTGCTGCAAGTAATTAGGAAAGCTAATTTATGAGGAAAGGTTGAACGGGCTAGGCTTGTATCTGCTAGAGTTTTAGGCTAAGAGGAGACTTGATTGAAACATAAGATCCTGAGGGGTCTTGACAGGGTGGATGTGGAAACTTCTTTCCTCTTGTGAATCTAGAAGTCACTGTTTAAAAATAAGAGGTTGGTCATTTAAGACAGTGATGAGGAGAATTTATTTAGCTCAGGGGATCGAATGTCTTTGGAACTTTCTTCCTCAAAAGGCCGTGGAAGCAGAGCCTTTGAATATTTGAGACAAAGCTAGATAGATTCTTGATAACCAAGGGGGTGAAAGGTCATCAGGGGTAGGTGGGAATGTGGAGCTGAGGTTACAATCAGATCAGCCATGATCTTATTGAATGGAAGAGCAGGCTCAAGTGGCCTACTCCTGCTCCTAATTCGTATGTTTGTATGCAAATATCAGGGCGATAGGGTTGCAGGTAGACATGTCCAATAGGCAATGAGACATTTTAATCTCCAAGACTGACAATCTGCATTGCTGTACAAACCACTGCCTCCTTTCTCCCTGGACTCCCACTTCCCCAATCACTTTGTGGCTTCTTCCTGGCACTGGACAATTTCCTGGGATCTACCACTTGCTCCTTTAATCCCCACCCTATCCAATTCCTTTCCTCAATGCTCAGATATGAATAGTTTCATTTGTAATAGCATCAATCCCTTTTCTTTCAAAATTAGCATCACACCATTAATTCTTAAACCCTCTCCAACTATTGTTATATCGCAAGATGCTTGAACACTTCAGAGAAATAGAAATTTACAGTAGAGAAGGTGGCTATTTTTCTTGCCGACATTGAGAGTTTAACTATTTTTCTTTGTCAGATTTTCTTCCTGCCTACAGCACCCCGACTACTCTGATCAAAGGCACCAACAATCACATCCTTTGCAGTAACAATTCTGGTGTGCTATCCCTGCCAAGCCCCATACGCAGCATTCCCCAAAGTCAACTACTCCAGCCTCCCTTACTTCCAAGAATCCATTCTAGACAATCTATTTTGATCTCTAAAGTGCCCCTTGTCATCATGGTCCATGTACAGCCCATTTCTAATTCATGAATTAAGCAAACATGTCCATACGGTTGGTAACAAAAATTAAAATGTTGCAAATTGATTTATGCAGGTTAAATGAAAGGACCTTTATGACCGATGTCATTTAATGTGGACAAGCACAATGTGAAGCATTTGAGGTTAGATAACACCTGACACGTTTACATCATGTAGGGGTGCCCTTTAATGGAAATGAATCAGGGTTGGGGAACAACAACTGACTGCTCATTAAAAGCACATAAGCAATGCTAACGTTGCTATAGAGATGTCAATATGGTGCAAGGTACAAAGCTACGACCACAGAGTACAAATTAAGTTCACTATATAAAGCTCTGATAAGTCCACACAGTATTTTGGTAAAGTATATTGGGGCTCTGATGAGTGTACAGAGAGCAACTTGCAGAATAAAACTGAAATGTAGTGTATATGGGATTGCTATATTAAAAGGAACTTCAACAGCAAAGAATACAAGTAATTTGCCAGTCGAGACTCTGGCAAATTACATTACAATTACATGAACAATTGTTTGAAAATACCCCAGAGTTTCACCTGAAATGTCTGCAAGATTTCCCTTCCTTCCCACTGCCACCCCAAGGTTTATCTGTCTATTGCAGAAGGAAACACTGCTAGGAGCATGGTAGACAGTGTGCAAGTTGCACTGCCAGGTGAATCAGGCTCAATTGATCTAGTGTTCTTTTCTTTCCCTTTTTGTTTAAGTCAGAAATTTCTCCAATTAAACATTGGGAATATCAGACATTGCATACTGAAGGCATGTTTGGTTCCTAACAAAAAAAAATCTACAACTAAACCAATTCCATTCCCTTACTAATCATTCAGAACCAGGCTATGCAAAATCCTGGCATTTCATTACATCCTCAAACCCCAGAGTTGTAACTTAGATCGCATAGTTCCATAGCTGTAATATGATCTGCCTCTGCTCTTACATCATTTCTGCTGTTGGAGACTGTCCACATTTTTGTCATTTCAATGCTACTTCAACACCCTCCTCTCCCAATATACAGAAAACTACACTGCTTATATCTTGTCTTGCACTAAACCCTATAGCCCAACAACCCACAGATCTCCATGAGCTACCTGCCCTCCAGTACATCAAATTCAAAACATCCTCATTCACAAAACCCTCCAGGACTTCCTTTAGCCCTATTCTCCTGCAGTTGCTGGAGATGTATTGATTTTTGCCACCTGTGTATCCCCACCATCATCCTCTAGCCTACTATTCATGCAGGAACTTCAAATGGCATGGTCCTACTTTTTGGAACTCCCTCTAGTTCCGTTCCCCTGCTCTTACGACTTTGCTCCCCACCTTTAAAAGCCTCAAAACTATTCTTTTCAATTAAGTTTTTGGCTATTTTTTGCTCTGAAGACTTGGAATTTTTATTTTACATTATAATCTACATAAATATAAGCTGACCATATAGGATGGGAGAGTATGTTACACAATGCACCATTTCAATGTACTTGTGATCGATGAGATCAGTCATATTTTCAATAAGCACCAGGTACTTAAAGTACGTAGTACATAATGAGTTACATTTTTTGCAAGGCAGCACGACAGATAACTGCATGTTGAAGCTCAATTTTGGTAACATTAAATAGCCATTTTCAAAAATCTGATGCAATTTCTTTGAAAACTTGTAAAACTTGCTTGTAAGTTATAGTAAAGTTAATATAGTGGTGACAGTCATCCTGAATTATCTAATTTGAGTTGACATCCAGGTTATTAATTTTGTGAATTATTCAGCAATATATTTAAAACAATAGGCTATATCATCAGAACTAAATGAGGGAGTGCTTACTCCCACAATTGTTTAAAAAATCATTTGCCATAAAAAAACGCAATTGTTTGACGAATTAGAGGATATGGAGAACAGGTGTCCCTTATGCTATAGGGAGTTTAATACACTTAATCAAAATGTTGGAACATTTTTTGCCTATGAGATCATGCACCAAATGCAACTAAGAATCCATGACCAAGCCCCCACTAATACCATTGGTTAGCAGATTTAGTCTTGATAATTACAATCCTCTGTATTTACTGCCAGCCTCTTGGGAAAATCGGAACTCAATAATGTTGATAGATTCTGGAAAGGAACTAAGCTATGTTTTGTGATGCTACATGTTGGTGCTCCAACATTGTGCATACAAACATTTCACCAAAAAAAAAACTACATATGCTATGAATATTGACAAAGCAAAAATATTCAGAAATTTCTTATCAGCTTTAATAATTCAGTTTAATGAAATGCATTGCACAGCATCTCTCAATTACTTTTTCAAGGAGTTACTGCATTACATTCTAACAACACTTTAACCTACCTGCAGATTTCCGTTTTCTGCCTCTTTTGCCTGCTTTGATCACCTGAGTTGGATTCTGTTGTACACGACGTGTATACTTCCTCTTTTTTCTTACGGGTTCATCCTGCAAGAGGCCTAAATCAGAAACGTTAACATTGCGAGAGATTGAAGTGCTGCATTCAGGAGTACTGGTAGCAATCTTCCGATATTTCCGTCGCTGACGGGGGGTGCCCAATTCACTGAAGGATTCAATTGCTTGACAGGATTTAGCACGACGATATGGTCTGGGCAGTGGTTTTATTTCCGAGTTTGATGCAGATTTTGGTTTCCTCCCCAATCTTCTGCCACGTTTTCTACCAGTTAATTTGGGGATATTTGACCGATTGCGACGGGTGTATTTTCTTCTACCTGTGCGCTGGGTACCCATTGCTTTTGGAATGCTGGATTTGCCTCTTTTGCCCTTGATTTGTAGTTTCAACCGTGGCCTTCCTCTTCGTGGTTGACTAGTTAAGGAAACAGAACACACACCTTCCTCAAAACATTTATACAAGAGGATTCCTTTACTGCACATTTAAAGCAACTTGGGCATCCAAATTTAATTGTTTAGAATATCTATATTCTGGTCGAGATGAAATTCAGTGACAATTAACAGCAATATTAGTTATACAGTCCTAAGATTAGCTTTTAAAATAAAATTCCTCACCATTATAAACCTGGACCAAAACATGAAAAATCAAATCTGATGCCATCACTGAACAGTCTATAATACTGTATAAAATCTACAGAAAGTTATTAATTATATGCTATATATCCAAACTGCTGGCAGACAAAATGCTTTCAGAGATTTGGCCTCTGCTGCCATTTCATCCCAGCAATATCTTCAATAATCCTAAGACACTTAGGCAACTGACTTTGCAAAGAGACAAACTGTTTTTTGAAAGGCCTATTAGTCTAATGTCAGAGTCCAGAAGTTCCCCACAACTGTTATTAGAGATCAAGTGGCTGAGCATTTGGACAAATGACCTGGTCAGAGAGCCAGCATGAATTTGTGAACAATAAATCACATGTAGAGAACCTAGTTGAATTTTTGAGGCAACAAACATGGCTGTTATTTGTACGCATTTCCAGTAGACATTTGTCAAGGACCCCACATGAAAACTTAATGAAAATGAAGACCTAATGAAAATGAGTGTGAATGGAATTGGTAATGGCTAAGAAAACCTACTGGTTTGGATAAGAAATTGGTTAAGTTGTACAAGACAGTATGAAATATGAGCATGCACAAAAACTGGCGGGACGCAACTCATGGGCTGGAATTTTACAACCCCGTCGTGACGGGGACGGGCCGTAAAACGTGGCAAGCCATTCTGAACTCCATTAACTTCAGCGGGACCGTAAAATCCTGCTGGCATAAAATTCTCACCATGGTGTTCCCAGGGATTTGTACTGGAGTGTTACATTTTCACCATTATTTACAATAGACTTGGATGAAGGAATAGAGAGCTGTACATCCAGCTGATGACACTAAGTTAGGTAGCACAGTAAATAGTTTAGACGGGAGCAATTGCAAAAGAACTGATGGAGAGTAGGCAAAACTGGCAGATGGAGATGGAAGAGCGTGAGGTAATCTATTTTGGGCCCAAGATAGATAGATCAAAGTACTGTCCAAATGGTGAGATGCAATGTATGAACAGAGAAATTTAGGGGTTCAAATACAGAATCACTAAAGGACACGTTATTTAAAAAAAACTGAATAGATTGTTGTGCTTTATCTCAAGTGGAGTGTATGTTATGTTACAGCTGCAGAGCTTGATATGGATTCCATCTGATGTACTGAATTATTTTCTGGGCATCACATTTTAGGGAAGATCTATTGGCCTAGATTCACAAGAATTACATCAGGGTTAAAGGATTAAATTCAGAGGACAGGCTGTATAGACTAGGCTTTCTTTTTCTTAGTATAGAAGATCAGGGGGTGATCAGAGTTATTTAAGGTGATTAAAGAATATGATAGGGTAAAAAGACAAACTATTTCCTTCTGGTGAAAGTCTAGAACAAGGAGGCATAACCTTAAAATTAGAGCTAGGCTGTTCAAGGTCAATGTCAGAAAGCATTTCTTCATACAAAGTGTAGTGGGAATCTGGAATAATGCATTTGCAGTATTTTGCTTTTATTTTAGTGGAAATCTGGAACACTAAAAAAGCTGTTGAAGCTAGGTTAATTGAAAATGCCAAATTTGAGATTTGGTAGGTTTTAGGTATTATGGTTATAGAACAAAGTGGGCAAATGGAGTTAAGATACAGACTAGCCAGGATCTAACTGAATGACAGAATAGGTTCGAGCCTGAATGGTCAACTCCTGTTCCCATGTTCTCAATTACCTTTTGGTGTAGTTAGGAATTAACTGAGTAATCCAGTTATTGAATGAACAGAGTTATCAACAGTACAATTAAATTTAATGGAATAGATTTCAACGTGCAGACTGGAGAGCTAAGGATCAGTGCAAACTGATCCAATTTTGGAGCAAGAGCAACTAATTACTTGACAGACATTCACTTGCTAATACAATAGGAAACAAACTGGCGTTTTTCTAAAATGTAAATGCTAATTCTGTTGAAACATTAAACGTTAAATTACAGCATCCCTTAATACGAACAGCCCTGTCAACAAGACAGAGCTTAACTATCTTAGCAACGGTTTTATTGAAAATATTCAGTGCCATTCAGAATTCGAAACTTGTTTGAGGTTTTCAGACCCCACATTTGCACATACCTTTTTACTCAGGAAGGGACTGATAAAATCAAATTTAATTTGAAGAATTAGTGTTGCAAGTAATATTCCAAATACTTGATGAGTACTCGAATATAGCACTTGGCATATATTGGATAAAATGTGCCATCTAAGAACGCATGCAATATTTCTCGAGTAAAAGTTTAGAGGGATGTGGATTTGAATGAAGATGAGCTTTGATTTTGATGCACAGGAGAGGCAGCCGAGCAAGGAACCAAGTGGTTTTATCATTTTTGTACAACAGGTGTGATAGCATCAAGTGACAACATTTGTTTGAAGAATACGGAATCCTATTTTGGAAAAGCTACACAGCATTGAAAGCAAATTAAGTATTTACAATGAACACTGCCTATACCACTGCAACCCGAGCATACAGCAGACTTAAGACAAAACATAAATCTAGTGTATCATGAAACAAAAATTGTCTACTGCATTCCAGAAACAATCACAGACCTCCCTCTTTTCCCATCCCACCACTGTCACCGTCCCTCACCACCTCCCCCTTCCAATTTGGTCTCCATGCATGTCCATCAACTTTAGATCAGCTTGTTATAGATAGCCCTACACAGGGGAACCTACCCTCCCATTAGCTACACTCAGTTTTTCTATAACAGCTAACCTATCAGTTCATTGCTTTTTCAATGAAGCACTTTTCAACAGGCATGCAGATTTTTAAGTTGGAAATGAGCACAGACTGCTTATTGTACTTGCCTCCAAAGGTGGACCACAGTTGTCATTTGGGAAATTATGTTTGATGCTTAGCGTATTCTCTTATCTGGCTATATTGATGACTTATACCAAAACCCAAAAAAAAAAACAAAAAAGAAAATCGCTGAAGCCACGGCAAAATGCCTCAAAACAATTTTACATTTAATACCTTTTTTCCATTTCATTTTCTTCGGTTTCATTTTTTTCCATTGCCTCCTTCTCTTCTTCATTCTCCGCTTCCATTATCTCCTCTTCTAACTCCTCCACTTCAGCTACATCTTCTTCCTCACTGTCCAATGATGGCCTCTGTCTGGCCGTTGGACGGCGAAACCGCTGCTTTGGTCTACATTCAGGGCAGAACCAATCATCATCTGGAATGATCTAAGGGAAATTGGTTACATTAAATAACTTGATTTTGAGTGACCAGAATACAATTTTATATTGTATATAAATCTTTAGTTTTAAAAGTATATATACAAACCTTAACCTTTGGTCTCAAGCAGTACGTGTGGTGACCTCTATCACAACCATCGCATAAGAGCATGTTTTCTGCATCACCCTTCTTGTGGCAGATCTTACAGCGAGCATTCAGCAAAGACTTGGCCCATACGATGCTGCGATCCAGTGTAGAGAGATGAATGAAAACCTGAGCCAAGCTAGTAGAAGCGACAAGTGACTCTCTCCAGCGATCTAATAGCGTCTTCTGTATTTTACCACCATCACTAGCATCTAAAATACAATTAAAAGCAATTATTTAGGCAATTTGTCAGATTTTAAAAACAAGTTTCATTCACAAACTTTACTTTCCACAATTCACCAGCCTTTTAACCCAACCATTTTTGATATCTTGCAATTGGACTTATCCGATCTCGTCAGTTTTTAACAATACTTGGTAATAGCATATCAATACCAAAGACAGCAATAATAACTATGAGGCAAAAATAGAATCTACTGAACAAAAATGACTCAAGAGCCCATTTTAAAATCTAGTCAAACAGTTTTCCAAAGGAAAAGAACACAATTATCAGATACATATATTCAACACAACTTTCCCCTGCATCAAACATTCCCTCTAAGTTGCTCAGCAATGTGGCAATCTGAAAGTCTATGTACAGGCTTCGGCCACTATCAATACAGTGCTGCACTGACATGCAACAAAAAATTAAAGAACTGACAACATAACCAAATTGCCCTCGTACTTCAAAAAGAATAATGAGAGAGAATATTACCCTACACTCACTCTATTCGGCTTGGTTTTCAATTGTATCCTGTACCTGATGTTTCAAACCATTTTCTTTTAACCACTACTTCCATTACATTCCAGGGATCTCTGGCTTTGGATGCCTCATCTTTTCTCCTTGTGGAAATATATCTGGTTTGAACCCAAATATCTCTGCTTTGAAAGTCTGCCTTTGCATATTTACTGCTTTCTAGCCAACCTTTGATTTGAGAAGGGATCTTGCTCCAAGTAGACTTGAAACACTGAAATTGGACTTGGGTATTTTCACCATTGATTATTCTTTTTGGTCCTCTCCATAATCATTTTAAAACTAATTATATTATGGTCGCTTCTCCAGATAGTCTTCCACTAAAATACATTGCTCTTGGTTTGTCCCCCTTACCTCCCATCAAATCCATCAATGTAACTGAATTAAACTGAAATTGAACAGGTTGAGCCTACACCTATTGGAGTTACGAAGAGGTGATCTTATTGAAACATAAAAGATACTGAGAGAGCTTGATAGGGTAGATACAGGGAGGATGTCTCCTCATGCAGGGGAGACCAAAGCTAAGGGACAGAGTTTAAGAATAAGGGGTCTCCCCTTTAAGACGAGAACTTTTTTTTCTCAAAGGGTAGTTAGTCTGTGGAATTCTCTTCCGCAGAAAGCAGTGGTGACCGGGTAATTGAATTTATTCAAGGCAGAGTTAGATAGATTTTTGATAGACAAATGAGTCAAGGTTATGGGGGACAGGCAGGCAAGTGCAGTCGAGACCACAGTCAGATCAGCCATGATCTTACTGAACAGTAGAGCAGGCTCAAAAGGTCAAATGGTCTACTCCTGCTCCTAAGTCCTATGTTCCTATGAAGTTCCTATTACTGATGCATTATTTACATTTATCTGAAAATTTTGTAGACTTGTTCCTCAACTCCTCAATGCAGTCTAAGTAAAAAGCCACCAATATCACACCTTTTCTTTTCCTTAAGTTTAATCAAATAGATTCCACCGTAAGCCTTCAAATACTCTCTCTAAAACTGTATTATACTTCATCAATATGGCCATCCTGCGCTTTCGTTTTCTTTTTGCCCGAATACATTAACTCAGGAATGTTTGGCTCCAATTTCTGCTGATTTTTAAAGGTAGGTCTCTGTTTTAGCCACTGCATCATAATCTCCATGTAGCTCATGAACGGTATTTTAATAATCCATGCATTAGCACATTTCCAATACAATGTTAGTAGGCTTTGTTTTGTTTTTCTTTAATACCTGCTCTTTGAACACTATTCTTTGTCCTGCTGCTGTTTGTCTTAGTTTTCAATCCTTATAACTCTTCGCTGCTGCTCTCCCCCTACCAAATTAGTTTAACTCTCCTCTATGGTACCCGTTAACCTTCTTGTGAGGGCAATGGCCCGAACTCTGTTCACATATAATCCATTCAACTTGCACAGTTCCTGCCTACCCCAGGAATCTGAAATTCTCCCTCACAACACTTCTCCACCTATCTGTACTACCTTCCTGTTTCTGTACTCACTAATATGGGGCACCCCCTGGGAGCAAGCCAGAATTGAGGTCTGGTTCCTTATTCATTTTCCTAACCTGTCTGCTTGTAGGATCTCAGTCCCTTTCCCACACAAGTCATTGGTTCCAACATAGTTCATGGCATCAGGCAGTTCCTCTTCCCCTCACAGAATGTCCTGCGCCCATTTTCTGATAGCCCTTACGCGATGACACTGCTATAATCATGGGTGACTTTAATCTTCACATCAATTAGACAATGAGTTCATATATTGTATTCAGGACAGTTTCTTAGAACACCAAGTTCTGGAGCTTAACAGGGACCAGACTATTTTGGGCCTGGTATTGTGCAATAAGAAAGGGTTAATTAAAGACCCGATTGTAAAGGCAACAGTGATCATAATATGGTAGAATTGCACAGTTTGAGAGTGAGAAATGTAGGTCTGAAACTAGAGTCTTAAATGTAAATAAAGGCAATTACAAGGGTGTGAAGACAGTTGGCTAATGTTGACTGGGTAAATGCAGCGCCAGGCACTTAAGGAGATATTTCATAATCGTTAATCATATAATACATAGAGGAAGAAAGACTCAAGATGGATGCATTATCCATGGCTAACTAAGGAAGTTAAAGGTGGTATCAAATTGAAAAAGATGTATAATGCTGCAAAGATTAGTGGCAGGCCAAAAGATTGGGAACATTTTAGAAAGCAGCAATGAAAAATAAAGAGCGAGAAATTGGAGTATGAGAAAATTTCAGCTAGAAATATGATATAAAGACAGTATAATCTTCTATGAGTATATAAAAAGGAAATGCATAGTTAAAGTGAGCACTGGTCCTTCATTGAAGACGACTGGGGGTGGGGGGGGAGGATCTAGAACTTGGGGGCAGTTTCAAAATAAGGGGTCTCCCATTTAAAATGGATATGAGAAGGCATTTCTTCTCTGATGGTCGCTAGTGTTTGGGACTCTCTTCCCAGTGAGCAGTGGAGGCATGGTCATGGAATATATCCAAGGCTGAGTTGGACAGATTTTTGATTGTCAAGGGCTGTGGGGAACAGGCAGGAAAGCAGAGTTAAGGCCACAATCAGATCAGCCATAGTCTTATCGAATGGCAGAACAGGTTTGAGGGACTGAATGGCCTATTCCTGCTCCTATTTTTGGACCAGGGAGACAAACCACTCAGGGCTTTAGTCTGCAGCTGCAGAAACACCTGTTCATCCCCCTGCATATAAAATCCCTTATAACTGCATTCCTACATTTTCTTAAACCCCCACTGCACAGCCACGTCTCCCATACCGTATGGATTCGCTTCTGACTGCCCCAAGGTGTCCTCGATCTCACTGGTAATAATTTAATACCAGTTTGAGAGAGACATGCAACTGGCCTTATCTTCCTAGTGGTCGCTGACTCCATCTCCTCCTGAACTCTGCAGGTAAGAGGTGACCACCTCCTGAAATGTGATATCCAGAAAACTCTCAGCTTCTCACGTGCATTGCAGTGACCCCTGCTACCTCCTAGCTCGGCAACTGAGCCTGAGCATTTGGTAGCATTTCCTGCATATATACTTTCCAGGACACGTTAAGTGTTTGGGAGATCCCACATAGCAAAGAATGTGCGTGCAATGAGCCTCAGCTACCCTGCCACGTTAGGTGTAGTTACTTCAAATTATTTGTTTAGTTTTAAGGTGACTGAATTGTTCAACTAACACGAAAGCACTAATCAATTAACTAAATACTTACCTGTAACTTACACTCATTTCTCTTCTCTCTGTTGTGATATTTAGAAAGGTGTTTTAACTGAGTAGCATTTTTTTTCTTGCACTGACCTTTTACTTTTGACCTTGAACTAACAAGTCCAGGCATACGGTATATATACTGGGCATGACACATCTTAATATATTACAGGTCTGGTGACAAAATGCTTATATTTTTGTTCAGCTTTGAAAAGAGTGTTGCATAACAATAAAGTTAACGAAACAAAATGGAACCCCACACAATGCACAAGCTCACAATTAAAATAGAAGACAGCCATCCCATGTCAGAACTTGGTAGGTTCTTAATGTTCAAAAAGCTAGGACCTCCACGTACTACCAACCACAAAAAAAATGCCAACAAAACAATGCTAACTAACAGCTGTCACTGCAAATTACAAAGGGACTTTTTAGTAATGCATTAACTAGAGGATTATTGCACTTGTTACTAAAAGATTGTTATAAGCAGGGTCCAATGCATTATATTTAACATGAAAAAGATGTAAACTGCACTCCATCTAGAGTAAATGACTGCCAAAGATTTGGTAATTACCGTACATCACTGTCTAAGGATGATCTGCAAAATGCTATTCACTTTCATGAATCAGTACATCTGAAAACCCAAGACTGTTACATTACCACTCCAGCTGCACACCCAAAAAGTGACACTCTCTCATATTTTGCCTCCCTCATTGAGCATGCATCATTTGGTGCCATTAACAGAGGGTAGCCTAATACAGGCTAAAGGAGTCTATTTCATTTTGATTTGCAAGCAGGCAAATATTTTGAAGTCTTTTACTAAACAGTTCTTAATATAGTTCTAACTCTCCACCAACAAGCTCAAACCAAACATTTATACTTGATCATATTTGGCATTCTTGGCAAGTGACTCAAGACACTTAATAAATATCCACCATCTTTTTCACTGAATTGATCGTCATCTTTCCTTTTCTTATCATCTTTCTTCTTTTTGTCTTTTTGTTCCTTTTTTACATCATCCGAGTCTCCTGTTTGAAGTGAAAGGATTTCTAATTAATAATTTTCAAATGTTAAAGTTTTAAATACATTAAGACACTGAAATGCTGAGCTGAACAAACTGCAGCAATAGAGCCTGATGACTGAATGCTTTAGTAAGCTGAGCGTAGTGTAGTGTAGATGTAGTGTAGTGTAGATCTTCACTTGCCAAAATGCAGCTGAGCATTTCAGACAAAATACGCACCATTTGTCAATAAATAATCGTAAATCTTGATTTTCCATTATTAAGGGGAAGTAGAAGATGGTCAGTTTTAAATAATCTTAAGAATGCATTAAAGTCATTGGCTTTGCACCTGGGTCATTGCATCAAAACTTTGCAGGTATGTTTGGGCTTGGGGCAGAGGAAGCTAAATATTAAGAGTAGTTTCTGCTAATTGAATGTGATTTTTTTTTGCATAATGCCACACGTTTCATTGAGTCCCAGTTTTCTGAAAACAAACTTTTTTCTGGTGAGCAATTAGAGGTGCTACCTTGCCCAATTGTTTACATTGCACATATGAGAGTGAGTTCGAAGGTTATTTAATCAGTGGAGGCATTGCAGCCAAATTTGATGCCAATTACACCAAGGCTTTCAAGCATCTCGAACTCGAAAGGTCCATGAGCAATGCCATGAAACTACAGCTAGTAGGGCATTGATGCACTTATTAGGGCAACTGTCAAGACAATGTATGCCACTTTATTTGTTACAGACCTTGGTAAGGCCTCAGTTACAATACTGTGCCCAGTTTTGGTTTCCTCATATGGTGGATGATAGGGGTCTTATAAAGGATGCAGAAGGCGGCCACGAAATTAATTTTCAACTTAAAGCATCCCGATCAAGGTAATCTAAAAGAGCTGGGACTGTACAATCTAGAGAAGCATGGACTTTGAGATGGTCTGATTAAACTTCTCAGAAATAGATAAAGTAACAAATTGCATTCGAGTTAACAGTTTCTTGCAATTAAATCAGTGGGAATGCACAATTTTAAGCTGTGCAAAGCCAGATCTAGGCTAGTCATCAGGTGGTTTCTGTCTTAGAGAATAGTGGATCTCTAGAACAAGTTGCCAACTCTGTTGGCCTTCTCTCGCTTCCATAACAGTTAGGCAACACTCATGTTCAGAATGCCTACAGGACAAAAATCATAGGAACACATAAATATGAACCATCATATTCAGGAGGAAAGGAAGGGGTAAAAACACAATTTTAAATGTTTAAAACAGAGTAGGGATAAAGACTTCAGTTCTAAAATCAGGAGGAAAGACGTGGTGGAAGACTGCATAGCAATATTAAACTTTTATATCTTTCTGATGCAAAAAAATTCTTGAGGTTGGGCAAGTTTCCAAAATTTCATTGGACTTTTCAATGCAACAACTCGTACGCTCAAAGTTCCAACATGTTAATTTGGACTAAAAAAAGAATGCTACAGTTCTGCATAGTACCACTTGGGCACTACAACTTAAGCATCCTTTATAGTGATGGTTTTAGATCACCACCCACTGGAAAATGATCAGCTGCAATTAATACTTCAGGCAAAGCAAGCATAAAAAGTTTTAAAAAGAGTTTTAAAAAAAGGTCAGAGGAAAAAAACAAAAATGCTTGAACTGGTAACACTGCCCCTTCAAAAAGTTCACTTTTTCAGCAATTATCTAAACTAGTAGCAGTGAATATGCATAGTATTAGTTACCTACAACATTAGTTTCACACCAAAGTTGATTTTTATCCCTTTGGGAGAACCAGTTGAAACATTAACCATACATGAGTTTATTTATTAATTTTCTAAATATAAACTTTAAGCCACTAGCTTCCAAACTGGTGTGCCTGTTCCTGCATATATTTCTTGTGAACTCCTGCAAATGCCAAAAAACTTTGGGGTTCCCAACCTATCTTTCAAAAGACAGTATGTAAAGGAATACAGTGTTAACCTTCAGAGAACATGTTTTATTAATATACAGCGATATAAAAAATTAAGTACAAAAATCACTCAGATGAGGCCTTGGGAATCCCATGAAATTCTCCTGTTAACTCATTATAATATGGGATTCCATTTTTAAAATCAGTGACTTAAGCAAATTGGAGATTGAGTTACAAATTACTCATTGAATTTTTAAAACAAAAATACCAACCCAAAGGAGGCTTCAGAAATTTGCGCTCAATTCCCTGTTCCAACTGAAGCAAAGCAATAGCCAGATAACGCACCACAGAGTTTACATGTTGTGGAGTACTAGTACTGGTAGATACAGAACTTTTTGTTTCGGTCTTGAGTTCCAAAGGTCTGAATCATAAACCAAAGACAATATTTGTCAGTGTCACACTGCCACAAGCGATCTCATGAGTATCATGTCAGTTTAGTAATATATCTCAATGTTATAGCTTGACATTTTTGCAGTAATTATCAAATCCTTGGTATGCATCCACAATTTATGTAAACTTGATTGGCACATGAATAACTTTTTGTAATAAAGTTTAGTCAGTTTAAGATGAATGCATTAGAAACTGAAACAAAAGATCCTCAGTTAAGAATTTTCCTATATTCACAACACAGCTCAATGTATATGTTTTGAGAACATGAAGCAACAGATCTGTCGAAACCAGAATAACTGTATTATGATACATGTCTACTGAGGAAACATCTCTAAAAGCAACAAGCATTAATGAGTATTGTGAACTTCTTTGCTGAGGAGGCTTGAAATGGAAATATTTCACATATCCTGTAAGTAATGACAGGACCAATAGATGAATGACAAAATAAAACACACTTTGGCGCTCCTGTTAATCTATAGCTCCAGGTTTCAGGAAAGTCAGACAGTATATTTTATACAATGGAAGCCCCCCGCAAATCCTCCAAAATTTCAATGTAAATAACTATGGAAAAGTCTATGTATTCTGTTAACAATGTGGTCCTCAAGATTTTTTTAAAGTCTCTTGTAAAGTTATCATTGGATCAGTCAAGAGAATTGTACATCCATTGAAGTTTTTAAGTGCTGGCAAATTTGCAGCATTAGAACATCTGCCCAAGAACAACAAATATCAATTCAGTGCAGAAAAGCAACGGACTACCATATCCCTTTTCATTCCTTTTTTTTTGCATCACACCACATCCTACGGAAATCAGAAGTCAAACTCAAACCTTTGGCCTTATGCTAAACGTTAAAATTTTACCCGTGCTAATAGCCAATGCCATAAACTCCAGGTGCCTTCCAGGCATAGATAAAGCGGTAAAGGCCTGCTTCCTGATATATTGTGTTGCTGCAGATAATGTTGGACTGGATGTGCAGGGATTACTAATGGTCATGAGATTTGCTTGGGCCACTAACACTAAATTGGTTTCTGCAAATCTATGTTTGAAACATAGAGAACGCAGATTGTCCCTACCTGACAAAAAAATACAAAGCAATTCTCCAATGTTTGGTTTCATCTAGCTATAAGCACATAAATATTTAGACAGAATTTCAATGGCCATATTTTGACTTAAATCATAGAAAATAAAACATATTAGTAATACCTGTCTTTAGAGTTATATCTATTGTTCATGCCTTCAAGTACTTTTGCTTCTTCTCCCTCAATTTTAATAGTTCCATTTTCCTTAAAATCATTCTCCAATAATCGAATACCATTTTGTGTAGGAGTTGCTTCACTCAACCATTCATACTGTCGAGTTTCCAGCGCTTCTCTCCAAGCATACCGCTCCATCACCTGCTCATAGAAAAGTTTGTTAGGCATTCTGTTTAAAACTAATGAACTAATTTGTTGCACTGTAAAGGTTACAACTTAGTCCTTTGATAGACAATTCCATACTTGAAAATTAAATCACACACCAAGAACAAGATTGAGGAAGCATGTATGTAATTGTAAAATTTGTACCTTTGCATATACTTCTTATCACAATTGCTATCAATTTTATCACACCGACTTATGCCTAATAAAAAGAAAGCTGAACTATCCATACATACATTCACCTCTCCAGCCCATGAATGATCAAATGGCATTGCCAGCTGCTTTCACTGCAAGCCCCACCTTTTGAAAAGTACAAAGGAAAACCAGTTTGTGCTACTTATGGTAAAGTTTACTTTTTTTTAAAAAAAGGCACTTTTTGCTGGATTGAAATTCCCATGCAAACATCTGGCAGTGCTTTGTTTTAATTGCAAGCTCTTTGTCACATATTCTGGCTAGCTTTGCAAACACCCTCTCATTTGCAGCTCCACATATTATTTAAACCCCCAATGCAGCTGCTTTCCCTGCACTGACTAGCAAGTTGCTATTTTTGGAAAACTTGACAGCCATCTTTTTATTCCTGATCTCACTCAAATTTAAACTCCATCTTTTCTCTTAAAGTGTGTTGTCCATTACTTCATCCAGACCTCTTCCCCAGGCACCTCACACAAAAGTTCTTCACAATTTTTGTCCATCCCATTTGAAAATTTTCTCCACAATTACAGCTCTCTCGTGTTTAGGACTCCTAATGTATTCCTAAAATACAGCTTGCAAAATGAAAATCACTTTCCCATAAGAAACCATGTAATAAGGATGGGTTACATTCCTGAACTAATTTTTACATTAAAAACCTACTGACTGCCTTGAAACTAACTCGCCCCAAAATCCACTTTATTAACTCTTAACTACTTATGAACTGTTAACTACTTGATTCCTATTTGCTGGTTCTTGCTCCCCCCACTTGCCAACTCTCCCGCTCACTGCTTCCCTCCCCCAACCCTGAGAGGCAGAAAGCGGGAGAATTTGAAAACAAACCATTGCTTCACTGCTTTCCGCTCCCAATCCCTGGCTTTTATCATGAACTTCAAAAAAGACGAGTATGCTCAGTAACCGGGCTAAAATTAAAATGGAAGCAGTGCTATTCAGGGAACGTCCTTAATTTACCAACTATGTTAAAAAAAGAAAATGCAATATTAGAACGGGCTTCAAATGGGGATGCCTGTACTCCAAAACAATCTTGTCTTTATTACATACCCAAATTATCCTATCCTCTCAACATCAGTAGTTTCCTGAATATTCAACTGAGAACTCAACCAGGTAAGATGCACCCACAAATCATACTATCCTGTAAATGGTTTTATTCAACTTCCATTAACATAAAATAATGGTAAGTGAGGAAAGGAAATAGTGTGTTAAGGATTCAAAGTAATAGTAGCCTGCACATACAAGCATAAAAGAAAATTTGATGGGAAACCTGACAAAAGTGTTAAAGAAGTTACACATACTGAAAGTGTGCATTATAAAAATCAAAAATACAGACTTCCAAATCCTGCAATATATTTCTATTTTCATATAGCAATACATACTTTTATTCCCCCTAGAGTTCCTTGCCAGGTTCGATCTTCAATGTCCAGCAACAGATCCTTCAATCGCAGTTCAAGTTGCTTCTCAGCAGATAATACCGAAGTGTCATGTGCGCTGTGAGCACCTTTTAAAGTACTTCGAACATTCTTGCTCTCCACTGGAGGTTTATCTGGAAATCAGTATCGTATGGGCTTCATTTGTATTCTCCCTCAGCACTTCACAAGCCATTCCATTCCTTCTTGCACCACTGATACTTCCTGACACTTCATTTTCACCCAATCTCAGCTAATATTGCTTCTTGAACAAAAATGAGATTCCCCCCCCGTCATTCCGAAATCAACCATTGTATGGTACCAGGATACAAATTCTCTGACTTATTTTCACATTCTGAACAATGCAAATGTAGTTTTACATCTGCATAAAGTCCAGGTCCAGGATCAAACGTAAAGTATAAAATAATAAACTAGCCATTAAGCCAGCTAACACAAACTTGGTAGAGCACATTTATTTCAATTACTCGGATATGACTGTACATAAGTCAGCCAAAATCACTCAAACTAGTCACCAGCACTCAGCGCCAATGGTACTATTGATCAGGAGGATAATCCAATTTCATGTTAAATTGTTTGAGTTAGGGCACATTACTATGTAAAACATCAAATGGAACTTTTAGCTGTTATTCTGATGAGTTAGCAAAAGTAAAAATGGTTAATTACAAAAATAAATATGGCACTTTTTTTTTCCAATATCAGAGGAGAGCTATTGAAATCTGAACATTCTAAGCAGAAAGTTGACCATTTCATAAATTCATGTTTCACTATTATATGAATAGCCCATTAAACGTAGCGAGAGAACAAAACCATAATAAACTAAATCAAATTGTGACTGTCCGTAACATGAAAACTTCATTAGCCTGTGGGCAACTGAAATGCTGCAGCCACAACAGAATTTATTCCTTTAATCAAAACAAAACTTTACCCAAAAATGATATTACAGAATGACAGATAATATCTAATTATGGATTACCTTTTTCCCACTTGTTCTACCTTTTATTTCAATGCTGCTAAAGTTATTAATAGTATTCTGATGTTCATGTGAAAATGTTGAGGATAAGTAACTGCTAAGATTGTTAAGACCTTACCTGGAATGTTGAATCTTTCCACAGGAAAGTTAGTAAGGAACTCATTTAGTCGGCTTTTCTCCTGGAGAAGAGTTTCTTTCAAAGAGTTCTCTCTATTTCCCCTTGAGTTAAGTGCTTCAATCAGTTGATTTAATTGTTCTGGTGATGAGTAAAAGCACCATCGATTTGGCTTGTTGACTGGCCTGTGCAACTCCGCTGTATAACTTGTGTCAAGAATTTGGTCCTGTTTTGAGGTAGATGGCTGTGATGATTGTAAAGGAGAAACTGAAAAGTTTCGGGCCTGAGAAACATTTTTGCTATGTGGCTCGTGCTGCTTTAGGTCCATCTTCCCTGAAGCTCCATTCCCTGAGGATTCATTACCTTGTGCTTTATCAGAAACTTTATTTCCCTGAGACGCCAAGTTCTCAACTAGAGTTTTTATAGGACAAGGCTGCAACATGTCCTCCATCAAACCTTCATAGTCTTCCTCCACAAACAAGCCAGGTACAGAATTTAACACCCAATACCTACGGTACATACGGTCTCGCCCCAAAGGAAGAATATTGGTGCAGGATATAGCATTTTGAATTTTCCCTCCAAGCTCTTTTTCCTTTTTTTGCTGCTCATGTTTCAAAGCTTCCTCTTCCTCTGGAGTTAAGATTACTTTTCTGTCTACCGCAACTGCTTCAGTTTCCTCACGATTCCGGGCACTTTTAAACCCAACTTGATTATTCTTTCCTATATACATATATGCACATGTAAAAAAAACAAATTCTAATACTCAAAGTACAGTATCACAGAATATTGATTGAAACATTACAGCACAGGAGATGGCCATTTGGTACAATTCCCATCTTTAGTATTCTCTCCTTAATTACAGTTCCATTCATATGAATACCTTTTCCTTGTATTAGTTTCCTTTCAAGTACTTATTCAGTTTCATCAAAAAGTACAAACAGATTTACCAATTAGAATATACAATGATGCAGTAAACCAACTTTTATTTTAAAAATTTTGGAATTTAAATGTATGCATCTTTTCCTGGTCATATCATGGCGGTGACATAGTGGTATTGCCACTTGACGAGTATTCCAGAGACCCAGGGGAACGTTCTGGGGACCTGGGTTCGAATCCTATCACGGCTGATGGTGAAATTGGAATTCGATAAAAATCTGAAATTAAAGGTCTGACAATGACCATGAAAAAATATGCCAATTGTCATAATAACCCATTTGGTTCACTAATTGTCCTTTAGGGAAGGAAATCTGCCATCCTTCTTTGGTCTGGCCGACATGTGACTCCAGGCCCACAGAAATGTGATTGCCCTCTTAAATGCCCTCTGAACAAGGGCAATTAGAGATGGGCGATAAATGCTGGCCGAGCCAGCAACGTCCACATTTCATGAACGAACAACAAAAAATAGCAACTTGATGTTCTACCTTTTTGACTCCTTATACTTGATCCCAATTCTTCCTCGTCTTCTGTGGCTGTTTCATGCCCTCTATCCTTGTGTGCAGACTCTTGGCTCTCTGTGCTGGTATCGAACTCTTCCTGAGTTATGTCCTCTTCACTTCAAAAGAAAAAATTATATTTATAAATAAAACAAAAATTCCTTCATCGTCCCACCATAAATATTTTACTATTCCTGGTGTATTGTTCCAGACATATACCACTGCCTCAACCCAAAAAAGCATCCTTTGTGTTATAAAAACCTAAGAAGTAGGAGGAGTAGGCCACAGGATCAGTCGAGCCTACACTGCCATTAAATAGGGCCCTGGTTGATTGGAGCTTGGCCTCAAATCCTCAGTCTTGCTTGTTCCTCCTAACCCTCAACTCACATATCGCTCAAAAATCTGTTTTTCAGCCTTGAATATAATCAAAGATTCAGCCTTATCTTCCTCCCTTCCCACTGTCCAGAACCCCAAACATTCCAAGTAGAATAGCGATTTACTTGTACTTTTCAATTTCATTTATAGTTCAGGGGAGGCGGTGGCGTAGTGGGATCATCACTGGACTAGGAATCCAGAGACCCAGGGTAATGTTCTGGGGACCCGGGTTTGAATGGTGAAATTTTAAATTCAATGAAAATCTGGAATTAAATGTCTGATGATGACCACCATTGCCAATTGTCGTAAAAACCCATCTGGTTCACTAATGTCCTTTAGGGAAGGAAATCTGCTATCTTTACCTGGTCTGGCCCACATGTGACTCCAGATCCACAGCAATGTGGTTGACTCTTAAGTGCCCTCTGAAATGGCCTAGCAAGCCACTGAATTGTATCAAACCACTATAAAGTCACAAAAAAGGAATGGAACCAGACAGACCACCTAGCATCGACCTAGGCATTGGAAACAACAACGACAAACAGCCTAGTCGACCCTGCAAAGTCCTCCTTACTAACATTTGGGGGCTAGAAATTTGGAGAGCTGTGTCACAGGCTCAAGCAATGGCCTGACACAGGAATCACACCTTCCAATGCCCCAGATATCATCATCACCGGGTATGTCCTGTCCCACCAGCAGGGCCTCATCCTCACCAACCTGCCTGCCGCGCATGCATCTGTCCTTGACAGTATCGGTAGTAGTGACTACCACACGGTCCTCATGGGGATGAAGTCCCATCTTCACATTGAGGATACTGTCCAGTGTGTTGTGTGGCACTACTACCATGCTAAATGGGATAGGTTTCAAACAGACCTAGCAATTCAAGACTTGGCTACCATGAGGCACTGTGAGCCAGCAGCAGCAGCAGAATTGTACTCAACCACAATCTGTAACCTCATGGCCTGACATATCCCCAACTCTACATTACCGCCAAGCTAGAGGTCACCCTGGCTCAAGGAACAGCACAGGGGGGTATACCAGGAGCAGCACCAGGCATACCTAAAAATGGGGTGTCAACCTGGTGAAGCTACATCACAGGCTCTGAAGAGCCGCCATACGGACTCGAAACATTAACTTTTTTTTCTCTCTACAGATACTGTTAGACCTGCTGAGTTTTTCCAGTATTTTCTGTTTTGTTTCAGATTTCCAGTATCTGCAGTATTTTGCTTTTATCACAGGACTACTTGCGTGCTAAACACCATAAGCAGCAAGTGATAGACAGAGCTTAGTGAGCCCACAACCAACGGATCAGATCTGCAGTCCTGCCACATCCAGTCGTAAATGGCAGTGGACTATAAAACAACTCAATGGTGGAGAAGGCTCCACAAATATCCCCATCCTCAATGATGGGGGAGCCCTGCATATTAGTGCAAAAGATAAGGCTGAAGCATTTGCAAGAATCTTAAGACAGAAGTGCCGAGTGGACGATCCATCGCGGCCTCCTCCGGAGGGTCACCAGCACCACAGATGCCAATCTTGAGCCAATGCGATTCACTCCATGTGATATTAGGAAACAGCTAAAGGCACTGTATACTGCAAGGATTATGGGCCCTGACAATATTCCAGCAATAGTACTGAAGACTTGAGCTCCAGAACTTGCCACACCCCGAGCCAAGCTTTGTGTACCTTGTACACAAAGGGTACGCAGGACAAATCCAACCCAGCCAGTTACTGCCCCATCAGTCTACTCTCGATCATCAGTAATGGAAGGGGTCACCAACAGTGCTGTTACGTGGCACTTACCTAGCAATAACCTGCTCACCGATGCTCAGTTTGGGTTCTTCCAGGGGCACTCAGCTCCTGTCCTCATTACAGCCTTGATTCAAACATGGACAAAAAAACGAGTTGAACTCCCAAGGTGAGGTGAGAATGACTGCCCTTGACATCAAGGCAGCATCTGACCGACGTGACATCAAGGAGCTCCAGCAAAACTGGAGTCAATGGGAATCAGGAGAATAACTCTGTACTTGCTGGACTCATAACTATCACAAAGGAAGATGGATACGGTTGTTGGAGGTCAATCATCTCAGTTCCAAGACATCAGTACAGGAGTTCCTTAGGGTAGTGTCCTAGGCCCAACCATTTTCAGTTGCTTCATCTTCCTTCCATCAAGGTCAGAAGTGGCGATGTTCACTGATGATTGATTGCACAATGTTCAGCACCATTCACGATTCCTCAGATACTGAAGCAGTCCATGACCAAATGCAGCAAGACCTGGACAATATCCAGGTTTGGGCTGACAAGTGGCAAGTAACATTTGCGCCACACAAGTGCCGGGCAACGGCCATCTCCAACAAGAGGGAATCTAACCATCACCTCTTGACATTCAATGGCATTACCATCGCTGAATCCCCCACTATCAACATCCTGAGGGTTACCATTGACCAGAAACTGAACTGGGCTAGTCATACAAAGACTGTGGCTACAAGAGGAGGTCAGAGGCTAGGAATCCTGTTGCGAGTAACTGACCTCCTGACTTCCCAAAGCCTGTCCACCAACCACAACTCAAATCAGGGATCTGATGGAATACTTTCCACTTGCCTGGATGACTGCAGCAACAACAACACTCAAGCAGCTTGACACCATCCAGGACAAAGCAGCCCACCTGATTGGCACCGCATCCACAAACATTCACTCCCTCCACCGCCGATGCACAGTGGCAGCAGTGTGTACCATCTACAAGATGCACTGCAGGAACTCACAAAGCCTCCTTAGGCAGTACCTTCCAAACCCAAAACCACCGCCCTCTAAAAGGACAAGGGCAGCAGGCAGATGGGAACACCACCACCACCTGGAAGTTCCCCACCAAGCCACTCACCATCCTGACTTGGAAATATATCGCCGTTCCTTCAATGTTGCTGGGTCAAAATCCTGGAACTCATTCCCTGACAGGTCTATGGACGTGCCTACACCAGAGACTGCAGCAGTTCAAGGCTGCAGCTCGCCACCACATTCTCAAGGGCAATATTAGAGGTGGGCATTAAATGCTGGCCTAGCCAGTGACACCCACATCCTACGACTGAATAAAAGAAAATTAGTATACAGTATTCGCTGCTCACGATGCACCCTCCTCTACAGCATCACAGTTCAGTCTTCAAGAGTGACCCTAAGCTTCCAGTTGCCTGTCATTTCAATTCTCCATGTTGCTTCTACTCTGACCTTTTTGTCCTGCTTCAGTATTCCTGTATTCGTAAAAGGGGCTACTTACATTTAAGAAAGAAACACAAGTATTAGGGAAATAAAGTTAAGTCAAGGCCAGGTAAAATAAAGTTGCATAAGTAAACCAAAGTGAAATAAAGGGAATGCAAGGGAGGTAAATTAAAGCCATGGCAAGACAGCTCGGTCGTGGGGAATGCATGTCTTGCAGTATGTGGGAAGTTATGGACATGACCAGTGTCCTTGACGATCATGTGTGCAGGAAGTGTCACCAGCTGAAGAACCTTATGTCTGGGTTTCAGAGCTCCAGAGTAGCTGGAGTCACGACGGCACATCCGTGAGGCTGAGCTCTTTGGGGATAGCATGTTCAGAGAGGTAGTCACACTGCAACTTAGGAGCCTGGAGGCAGAAAGGGGATGGGTGACCGCGAGGCAGTCCAAGAAAATTAGGCAGGTAGTGCAGGAGTACCCAGGGTCCCGCTCACCACTTTTCGTTTTTTTTTGATACCAGTGAAGGCGTTGGTTCCTTGGAAGAGTGCAGTCAGTGCCAAGTTTGTAGCACCACAGGCAACTCTGCTGTACAGGAGGAGAGAAAGAAGAGGGGAAGAATAGTAGTAATAGGGGATTCGTTAGTTAGGGGAACAGACAGGTGTTTCTGTGGCCATAGATGTGACTCCAGGATGGTATGTTGCCTCCCTGGTGCCTGGGTCAAGGATGTCACGGAGCAGCTGCAGGACATTCTTCTGGGGGAGGGTGATCAGCCAGAGGTCGTGGTCCACATCGGTACCAATGACTTAAGCAGGAAAGGGGATGAGGTCCTGAAAGGCAACTTTAGGGAACTAGCAAAGAGATTGAAATGCAGGACCTTTAAAGCAGTAATCTCCGGATACTCCCAGTCCCACGTGCAAGGGAAATAGGAGAATTGAGAGTGAATAAACATGTGGCTGGAAAGCTGGTGTAGGAGGGAGGGCATCAGATTTCTGAGGCAATGGAACTGCTTCTGGGGAAGGTGGGACCTGTACAAGCTGGACAGTCTACACCTGAACAGGACTGGGACAAATATCCTTGCAGGGAAATTTGCTAGTGCCGTTGAGGGTTTATGCTAGAGATTGGCAGGCGGATGGAACCAGAGGGCAAATTCAGAGCAGGGAAGGGGAGATGGAAAAGTAGTGAGTGACTCTGAAAGACAGAAGCAACACAGGTTAAAAAGTGTATAGCACAGGAATTTGGCAGTGTTAAAAGGTGCATATGTAAATGCAAGGAGCATAGTAAAATAAAGTTGATGAGCTGAGGGCACAGATAGACACATGGCAGCGTGCTATCATCGCTATAATGGAAACTTGGCTTAAGGAGGGACAAAAGTGGCAGCTCCGCATCCCATGCTATAGAGTTTTCAGGCAGGATAAGGAGAGGAATAAAAAAGGTGGGGGTGTGGCATTATTGGTTAAAGAAACAATTACAGCTATGAGGAAGGATGATATACAAAATGAAGCATCAAATGAGGCCACATAGATCGAACTCAAATAAAAAAAGTGGTAGACACATTGCTAGGAGTGTACTATAGACCCCCAAATAGCGGGAGTCTGAAGACCAAATATGTGGACAGATTTCTGAGTACAAAAACAATAGGGGAGTAATCTTTAGAGATTTCATCATATTTAGGGACTACACTAATATCAATTGATAAAAGTAGGGAAAATCCCAAGATATTCTATAAGTATATCAATGGGAAGAGAATAACCAGGGAAAGAGTAGGGCCCATTAGGGACCAAGGGGGCAATCTATGGGTGGAGCCAGAGGACATCGCTAGAGTGTTGAACGATATACTTCACATCCGTCTTCACCCAAGAGAATGAGGATGGAGGTATCAAACTCGGCGAGAGAGACTGCGGGGTTCTTAAGCAAATTGATATATGGAGTGACAAGGTATTGGAGGTGTTGGCAGGCTTAAAAGTGGACAATTCTCCAGGTCCGGATGATTTATGTCGCAGGCTGCTGAAGGAGGCAAGGGAGGAGCTCACAGGGGCTCTGACCCAAATTTTTAATTCCTCTCTGGCCACGGGGGAGGTGCAAGAGGACTGGAAAACAGCTAATGTGGTTTGGCTATTTAAGAAAGCCAGGGAACTACAGGCCAGTGAGTCTCACGTCAGTGATAGGGAAACTATTGGAGAAAATTCTTAAGGAGAGAATCTTTCTCCACTTGGAGAGGCAAGGTTTGATCAGGGATAGTCAGCATGGCTTTGTCAGAGGGAGGTCATGCCTAACAAATTTGATTGAATTTTTTGAGGAGGTGTCCAGCTGGGTAGATGAGGGTAGTGCGTGCAGTTGATGTAGTTTATATGGATTTCAGCAAAGCCTTTGACAATGTCCCACATCAGAGACTTATAAAGAAGGCAAAGGCACATGGGATACAGGGTAATTTGATAAGGTGGATTCAAAATTGGCTTAGTTGTAGGAGATAGAGGGTGATGACAGAAGGATGCTTTAGTGACTGGAAGCCAGTGTCCAGTGGCGTACCACAGGGATCTGTGCTGGGTCCCCTATTATTTGTCACTTATATAAACGACATAGATGACTATGTAGAGGGTAGGATTAGTAAGTTTGCGGATGACACAAAGATTGGCCGGGTGGTTAACAGTGAGGTTGAGTGTCTTGGGCTACAGGAAGATATAGACGGGATGGTCAAATGGGCAGATAAGCGGCAGATGGAATTTAACCCTGAAAAGTGTGAGGTGATACAATTTGGAAGGAGTAATTTGACAAGGAAGTATTCAATGAACGGCAGGACACTAGGAAGTTCTGAGGAACAAAGGGACCTTGGCGTGTGTGCCCATAGATCTCTGAAGGTGGAGGGGCATGTTAGTGGAGTGGTGAAAAAGGCATATGGGACACTTGCCTTTATCAATCGAGGCATAGATTACAAAAGTAGGGATGTCATGTTGGAGCTGTATAGAACCTTGGTGAGGCCACAGCTGGAGTACTGTATGCAGTTCTGGTCGCCACATTATAGGAAGGATGTGATTGCACTGGAGGGGTGCAGAGGAGATGCTCCAGGATGTTGCCTGGGATGAAACATTTAAGTTATGAAGAGAGGTTGGATAGACTTGGTTTGTTTTCGTTGGAGCAGAGAAGACTGAGGGGCGACCTGATCGAGGTGTACAAGATTATGAGGGGCATGAACAGGGTGGATAGGGAGCAGCTGTTCCCCTTAGCTGAAGGGTCAGTCACTAGGGGACATAAGTTTAAGGTGAGGGGCAGGGGGTTTCGGGGGGATGGGAGGAAAAACCTTTTCATCCAGAGGGTGGTGATGGTCTGGAATGCGCTGCCTGGGAGGGTGGTGGAGACGGGTTGCCTCACATCCTTTAAAAAGTACCTGGATGAGCACTTGGCATGTCATAACATTCAAGGCTATGGGCCAAGTGCTGATAAATGGAATTAGGTAGGTAGGTCAGGTGTTTCTCACATGTCGGCGCAGACTCGATGGGCCGAAGGGCCTCTTCTGCACTCTGATTCTGGGATAGAGGCAGTGTGAAGAGCACAGAGGGCGCAAAGTTCTTGAACTGTATTCAAGAGACATTTTTAGCCAGCATGTAACAAGTCCAACGAGGGGGAGTGAATTAGAAAATTAAGCTGGGTAAGTGGAAGTAGCAGCAGTGGGGGACCATTTTGGAGAGTGACCATAATATAGTTAGATTTAGCATCATTGTGGAAAAGGACAAAAATAGAACGGGAGTAAAAGTTCTAAATTGAGGAAGACAGATTTTACAAAGCTGAGAGGTGAGTTGGCGAGAGTGGACTGGATACAGCTATCAGAAGGAAAAACGATTTCAAATCAGTGGGAGGCATTCAAAAGTGAGATTCTACGGGCACAGTGTAGACATGTCCCCACAAAGAAAAAGGGTGGTACTGCCAAATCTAGAGCCCCCTGGTTATCCAGAAGCATACAGGCCAAGATAAAGCAGAAAAAGAAAGCTTGAGAGAGTCATAAAATACTTCATACTGTAGAAAGCCGAGAGGAGTATAGAAAGTACAGAGGAAGTAAAAATGGGAATTAGGAAAGCAAAGAGGGTACGAAAAAATACTGGCAGGTAAAATCAAAGAAAATTCTAATATGTTTTTATCAATACATTAAGAATTTAGAGCAAGAGAATAACTAAGGAAAAGGTAGGACCTATCAGAGATGTACCTGGTAACTTGTGGGTTGATGCAGATGATGTGGGCAGGGTTCTCAATGAGTACTTTGTCTCTGTCTTCACTAAGGAGAGGGGTGATGCAGGCATTCCAGTTAAAGAGGATGAGTGTGAAATATTAGATGCAATAAGCATAGTGGGGGAAGAGTTCTGGAGGGATTGGCATCCGTGAAGGTGGATAAATTCACCAGGGACAGATGGATTATATCCTAAGCTATTGAACGAAGCCAGCGAGGAAATAGCAGGTGCTCTGAGGGTCATTTTCCAATCCTCACTAGATAGAGGTAAGATCCCAGAGGACTGGAGGTCTGCAAACATTGTACGATTATTTAAAAAGGGTGCGAGGGACAGGGCAGAAAATTATAGTACGGTCAGTCTGATTTCGGTGATGGGCAAATTATTGGAAACAACTTTGAGACATAGGATAAACTGTTACTTAAAAAGGCATGGATTGATCAGGGATAGACAGCATGTTTTTGATAGGGGGAGATCGTGTCTTACTAACATTAAAGAATTTTTTTGAAGTAACAAGGAGGATTGATGAGGGTAGTGCAGTGGATGTTGTCTACTTGGATTTTAGTGAGACATTTGACAAGGTCCGACATGGCAGACTGGTAAGGAAAGTGAGATCTCATGGGTTACAGGGGAAAGTGGCAGATTGGATCCAAAATCTCAGTGACAGGGAATAAAGGGTAATGATCGATGGATGTTTTTGCAAATGAAAAACGGTTTTCAGTGGTGTTCCACAGGGCTCAGTGTTGGGACCCTTGCTGTTTGTTGTTTATGTTAATGATTTAGACTTCGATGTGGGAGGTATGATTGGGAAATTTGCAGATGACAAAAATTGGCCGTATGGTTGATTGTGAAGAGGATATCTGTCGACTCCAGAATGATATTGATTGTTTGGTTTAGTGGGCAGAAAAGTAGCAAATAGAATTCAATCCAGAACAGTATGAGATAACGCATTTGGGGAGGGAAAACAAGGCAAGGGAATACTCGATAAACGGGAAGATACAGAGAGGGGTTGAGGAAATGAGAGACCTTGGAGTGCAGGTCCACAGGTCTTTGAAGGTGGCAGGACAGGTGGACAACACGGTCAAGAAAGCATATGGAATGCTGTTCTTTATTGGGTTAGGTATTGAATACAAAAGCAGGGATGTAATGATGGAACTGTAAAAAATACACTGGTTAGGCCAGCTGGAATTTTGTGTACAGTTCTGGTCACATTACAGGAAGGGCATAATTGCTCTGGAGAGATTACAGAGAAAATTTACAAGAATGCTGCCAGGGCTTGAAAATTGCAGCTATCAGGAGAGATTGAATAGGCTAGGGTTGTTTTCGTTAGAACAGAGGAGGCTAAGGGATGACCTAATTGAGGTGTACAAAATTATGAGGAGCCTAGAATAGAGAGGAAAGACTTGTTTCGCCTAGCTGAGGGGTCAATTACCGGGGGCATAGATTTAAGGTGATTGGTAGAAGGATTAGAGGGGCCATGAGGAAAAGAATTTTTCACCCAAAGGGTGGTCAGCGCCTGGAATTCACTGCCGAAATTGGTGGTCGAGTCCGAAGTGCTCAACTCAACCTGGTGATGCACCTGAAGTGCTGTAACCTGCAAGGGTATGGACCAGGTGCTGGAAAGTGGGATTAAAATGAGCGCCTAGTGTCCTTTTTCTCTTTTTGGTTGGTGCAGACACGATAGGCTGAATGGCCTCTTTCTGCACCACAACTTTCCTGTAGTTCTCTGGACCATTTCCCCCATTTTGTTGTGTTTTTTGTTGCTTATTTTAACCACCTCATTTCTCTTTCATCTCCTTTACTTTGAACTACAGTCCCACCATTCACATCTCTCAACGCATCTTCTGTTACTGTGCAACTCCCTTTGGCCTTACACTATGAAGCCTTCGGACATTCATTTTTTCCCTGTCTTCCACCCTATCAAAGATCTTCCCTTTTGTATTTCTTTCCACCCTCACTCCCCTTCACTTGTTCAAGGCCTATTACATTTCTAATTTTTTCAAGTTTTATTTTTTTTAATAAATCTGGAATTGAAAGCTAGTCCCAGTAATCATGACCCACCTGTTTCACTGATGTTCGCAAGGGAAAGGAATCTGCCATCTTTCCCCAATCTGGCCTACATTTGACTCCAGAGCAACTGCCCTCTGCAAGCCATTCAGTGCAAAGGCAACAAATGCTGGCCTTGCCAGTGATGCCCACATCCCATAAAAGAATCAAGAAAAAAAAACTGAAACATGCTCAGTCTCGCTCTCCACAGATGCTGTCAGACCTGCTGAGTACTTCTAGCATTCTTTCTATTTATATCATTTCTAATTATATCATTTCTAATTACTTAACTGATGCCATCATTCATAACAGAGCTATCCTACATTATTGTCCTTTCTGCCGAACCTATCAAAATATCAAGTACCCCTGAATATTCAATTCCTAGGCCTGGTCATCACCTTGCAACCATATCTTATTAATGCTATCATAACAATTCACTTCTGTTTGTCAAGCATTACAATTATGGCAAGTCATTCCACCTCAGGAAAGGGTGGAAGGTACATAGTGGAGTCCAATCTTGATCTCATTCAGTGTTCCCCTAAGTGTACTTACAACAATCAGAAGATCGTAATCAAGAGCTCAAGTGATTTCTTCTCCCTAACCATTATCCAAGCTGAGATCAGTGGCTAGAGATTGAGCCAGACATCTTAATCAAGACCTTCATGCAAAAATCCTGTTCTATGCTAGTTTTTGGCATGGTGGTGGATAAAAGGAGCAAGCTGCCTAACATTGCGGATAATTAGCTTTTTTAAAAAACAGAACATGCTGACACATTCACTGCAACAATAGTTCAGTGCTTGAATGTTATAGTTCAAGGCAAATTATTCGTCACTCAAAAATAAGACTGAAGAAAAATAACAATTATGTGCCTTAAATCTAATGGGAACATGAGCAGAGAGACTAGCTGCAAACAAACAGAATGAATATTTCAAACTAGAGATTGAGAGTAATTAGACCAAGGAGGGTAGTCAAACGATGTAAATGAGATAACTAGTGGTTTTTGGTACTTGAGGGGCGAGTAAATATTAAGCAAAAAATATGTTCAGATAAATAAAAGAGACAAGGTTAAAATAAATGCATAGACCTTTATGCATATGAGTTAATGATAAAAGCCAGCATGGATTTGTTAAATTCAAATTGTGTTTGACTATCTTAGCTGAATTTTTTCATGAAGTAGCAGAGGGGATTGATTGGGGCGTTCTAAGAACAAAAAGAGTAGACCACATCTGCTGCCCCAACTCCACTGAGCCCTGTTCCCCATCACAGATTCACAGTGCAGAAGAGGCCCTTCGAGTCTGCACCGACACGTGAGAAACACCTGACCTACCTACCTAATCCCATTTACCAGCACTTGACCCATAGCCTTGAATGTTATGACGTGCCAAGTGCTCATCCAGGTACTTTTTAAAAGGATGTGAGGCAACCCGTCTCCACCACCCTCCCAGGCAGCGCATTCCAGACAGTCACCACCCTCTGGGTAAAAAAGGTTTTCCTCACATCCCCCCTAAACCTCCTGCCCCTCACCTTAAACTTATGTCCCCTTGTGACTGGCCCTTCAACTAAGGGGAACAGCTGCTCCCTATCCACCCCATCCATGCCCCTCATAATCTTGTACACCTCGATCAGGTCGTCCCTCAGTCTTCTCTGCTCCAACGAAAACAAACCAAGTCTATCCAACCTCTCTTCATAACTTAAATGTTTCATCCCAGGCAAGACCCTGGTGAATCTCCTCTGCATCCCCTCCAGTGCAATCACATTCTTCCTATATAAAAGCAAAAAACTGCTGATGCTGGAAATCCAAAACAAAAATAAAAATACAAAAATAAAAAACTCAGGTCTGACAGCATCTGCGGAGAGGAACACAGATAACGTTTCGAGTCCGTATGACTCTTCAACAGAACTAAGGAAAAATAGAAGGAAAGGAGAAATATAAGCTGGCTTAAGGTGGTGGGGTGGGGGGGAGACGACAAGTAGAGCTGGATAGAGGGCCAGTGATAGGTGGAGATAGCCAAAAGATGTCATAGACAGAAGGACAAAGGTGTTGAAGGTGGTGATACTATCTAATAGGTGACATTAAGGGTAGAAAGCAGGACGAGCAAGGTACAGATAGCCCTAGTGGGGTTGGGGTGGTGGTGGGGGGAAGGGATCGAAATAGGCTAAGAGGTAGAGATAAAACAATGCATGGAAATACATTTAAAAATAATGGAAATAGGTGGGAAAAGAAAAATCTATATAAACTTTGGAAAAAAGGGGGATCAAAAAGGGGGTGGGGATGGAGGAGAGAGTTCATGAACTACACACACTACTCCAGCTGTGGCCTCACCAAGGTTCTATACAACTCCAACATGACCTCCCTACTTTTGTAATCTATGCCTCGATTGATAAACAAGTGTCCCATATGCCTTTTTCACCACCCCACTAACATGCCCCTCCACCTTCTGAGATCTTTGGACACACATGCCAAGGTCCCTTTGTTCCTCAGAACTTCCTAATGCCATGCCATTCATTGAATACTTCCTTGTCAAATTACTACTTCCAAATTGTATCACCTCACACTTTTCAGGGTTAAATTCCATCTGCCACTTATCTGCCCATTTGACCATCCCGTCTATATCTTCCTGTAGCCCAAGACACTCAACCTCACTGTTAACCACCCGGCCAATCTTTGTGTCATCCGCAAACTTACTAATCCTACCCCCCACATAGTCATCTATGTTATTTATATAAGTGACAAATAATAGGGGACCCAGCAGATCCCTGTGGTGTGCCACTGGACACTGGTTTCCAGTCACTAAAGCATCCTTCTGTCATCACCCTCTGTCTCCTACAACTAAGCCAATTTTGAATCCACCTTATCAAATTACTCTGTATCCCATGTGCCTTTGCCTTCTTTATAAGTCTCTGATGTGGGACTTTGTCAAAGGCTTTGTTGAAATCTATATAAACTACATCAACTGCACTACCTTCATCTAAACACTTGGTCACCTCCTCAAAAAATTCAATCAAATTTGTTAGGTATTCAATCAAATTTGTTAGGCATATCCCATATCCCTTGATTTCCTGACACACCAAAAGCCTGTCTATCTCAGCTTTAAATATATTCAATGATGAAGCATTCACAACCTACTGGGCTAGAGAATTTAAAAAAATCATAAGCCTCTGAGTGAAGAAGTTTTTCTCATCTCAGTCCTAGATGATCATCCCCTTATACTGGGACTGTGCCCCCGAGTTCTAGATAACATCTTGGTGCCTACCTGCCAAGCAGCTTCCGAATCTTGTATGTTTCAATGAGATCACCACTCATTCTTTTAAACTCCAGAGAACAGACACCCAATTTACTCAGCCTCTCATCATAAGACGACATCCTCAACCCAGGAATCTCATGACCCTTGGCTGTTCCACCTCCAGTGCAAGTACATCCTACCTTAAATATAGAGTGCACACAGCACTCCAGGTGTGGTCTCACCAAAGCCTGGTACAAGTACAGCTGTAGCAAGATGGTTTTATTCTTGTGCTCCAATCTCCTTGCAACGAAGGTCAACATGTCACTTGCCTCCCTAATTGCTTGTTGTACCTGCATGCTTACTTTGTGTTCCTTGTACAAGTACATCCAAATCTCTCTGAACAATATTTAAGGTTTCATTCTACGAGAAACCGGGTGGTTCACTTGACAGTGAAGAAGAAATTTGATGGGAGTCAATAAGAAGGTTCCAGTGGCAGAGGATGGAGATTTAAAACAATTGGCAAAAGAACCAGACATTTTATACTGCAAATTATGATGATGCAGAATGAAAGTGGTGGAAGCACATTCAATGACAAATTTCAAATAGAATTGGATAAAATATGAAGTGGAAAAAATTGCAGGACCAGGTGGAAAGAGTGAGGGAATGGAATCAGCATAGACATAATGGGCATCTTCTTTACTGTGTCATTCTATGATCTGAATGCTAGAAGCATTCACTGAATTTTTACAACACAACAGGCCATTTGGTCCAATGTACCTGCACTAACAGCTATCCACTTGGTTCCATTTCCCTGCTGTACATTGGAGACGCTGTTCCGCAGATTAAATAAAGGCCACATCTGCCCACGCGGACAAGCAAAAATCTTACCTGGCCAACATTCGTTCCTCAAGTTCCAAAAACCACTAGTTATCTCAATTACCATTTACAAGACCCTCCTGGGTGCAAGTTGGATGCCATGTTTGCCTATACATGTTTACAAGTGGTTACACTTCAAAAAAATAACTCAATGATTGAAACACGATGAGATCTAAGGATGTGAAATTGGGATCTGAATATTCAAGTGTCCATGACATTTCAGAAGGACAAGAGCTAGGAAAAGGTGGAGGGGTACCTCTGTTAATTAAAGATGACTTGAGTACAATATAGATAGGAATGACCTTAATTTGTAAGGTCTCTACCCAAACTGTACATCTTGATAAGAATTAGTAAAGGTAGGAATTCACTTGATTGAGCTGTTTATAGGGCCCCTAACAGTAACCACAGAGTAATACAGAGTATCCAGGAAGAAATAATAGGGGCTTGTGACAAAGGTGCAGTGATAATCATGGGCAATTTTATTTGAGTTCTTGAACTTGTTTGTCCCTTCTGACAGGACTTTTAACAGGAGTGATGTATGGATGAGGATGTGCACTCAGGGCAGGGCTCACCAACTGATTATTTTAATGCATTGGTCTAGTTTTTAAATTCATATTTAATTAAAGTTAGATCTGTGATAGAGTAATTTTCTGTTATTATTCATTTGTTTCTTTTAAAACAGACAAGTAATGTACCCAAAACTAATTTCCATCTGGATAATAATAAAGTGCATTGAATTAATCATAGTGAATTGATTTGAGTTACATGCACTATTTTTCCAATCTGATGGGACCTTTTCAGAATCTTCAGCAACCATTTCTTTTAAGACCCTAGGATGAAGTCTATCAAGGTCTTGGGACTGTCAGCTTTTAGTTCTACTATCAGTACCCTTTCCCCAGTGATTGTAATTGTTTTAAGTTCCTTCCTCCCTTTCACTTGTTGGTGCATAATTATTTCTCGGATAATATTTGCATCCTCTACAGTGAAAACAGATGTAGAATATCTGTTCAATTCATCCACCTTTTCCTTTTACTTTATTTTACATATTGATTGGACAAATTAGATTGGCAAAGGTAGCATGGAAGATGAGTTCATGATGTGTTTCAGGACAGTTTCCGAGAGCAACATCTTCTAGGGCCAGAGAGCAGACTACTCTAGATCTGGTAAAGTTCACTAAGGCAGGATTAATTAATGACCTCATGGTAAAGGAGCCCCTAAGCAGTGATCATAATATAATTGAACATCACATTCAGTTTAAGGGAGACAAGAGCGGGTCTAAGACAATAAGTGTTTTAAACTTAAATAAGGGCAATTATGAGGGTATGAAGATAAAGCTGGCTAAAGTGAACTGGGAAATTAGATTAAGGGATAAGTCAGTAAAGATGCAGTGGCAGACATACAAGGAGGTATTTCATAACACTGAGCAAAAATACAATCCACTGAGAAAGGAAGACTGCAGGGGAAGAGCAAACTAAAGAAGTTAAAGACAGTATCAAAATGAAAGAAAAGCATACAATTCCACAAAGATTAATGGCAAGTCATAGCATAAAAAAAACCAGCAAAGAATGACTGAAAGAGAAATAAGGAGGGAGAAGTTAGAGTACAAGGGAAAGCTGGGTAGAAATATAAAAACTGATGGCGAGTTTCTACAGGTATTTAAAAAGAAAAAGACTAACTAAAGGGAGTGTGGGCCCTCGAAAGAGTGAGTCTGGCGAATTAATAGTGGGAAATAAGGAAATGGTGGATAAATCAACCAGGTATTTGCATCTGTCTTCACTGTAGAGGATACAAATAACATCCCAGAAATAATTGCAAATCAAGAGCTGAAAGGGCGGAGGAAATTAAAAGAATTGCAATCATCAGGGAAAGGGTACTGAGAACATTATTAGAACTAAAAGCTGACAAGTCCCCAGGACCTGATGGACTTCATCCAAGGGGCTTAAAAGAAGTGGCTGCTGAGATAGTCAATGTATTGGTTACGATTTTACAAAGTTCTTTAGATTCTGGAAAGGTCGCATCAGATTGGAAAATCGTGCATGTAACTCAAATCAATTCACTGTTATTAATTCAATGCACTTTATTATTATCCAGATAGAAATTAGTTAGTTTTGGGTACATTGCTTGTTTGTTAAAAAAAAAATGAATAAAAGAAAATTACCTGATCACAAAGATCTAACTTTAATGAAATATGCATTAAAAACTACTCCAGTGCATTACAATAACTAATCGCCGAGTCCTGCTGAGTACCTTCTTTAAAAATTATTTTATGGGATGCGGGCATCGCTGGCTAGGCCAGCATTTATTGCCCATCCTTAATTACCCTCAGTGGTGAGCTGCCTTCTTGAACCACTGCAGTTCATGTGATGCAGGTATACCCACAGTGCTGTTTGGGAACGAGTTCCAGGATTTTGATCTCGTGACAATGAATTAACAATAATATATTTCCAAGTCAGGATGGTGAGTGGCTTAGGGGGGAACTTCCAGCTGGTGGCGTTTCCATGTGTCTGCTGCCCTTGTCCTTCTAGGTGGTAGCAGTCGTGAGTTTGGAAGGTACTGTCGAAGGAGCCTTGGTAAATTCCTGCAGTGCATCTTGTAGATGTTGCACACAGCTGCCACTGTGCAACAGTGGAGGGGGGAATGGATGTTGGAGGTGGTGGATGGGGTGCCAATCAAGTGGGCTGCTTTGTCCTGGATGGTGTCAAGCTTCGAGTGTTGCTGGAGCTTCATTCATCCAGACAAGTGGACAGCATTCCATCACACTGCTGTCTTGTGCCTTGTAGATGGAGGGGAGACTTAGGGAGCCAAGAGGAGAGTTACTCGCAGGATTCCCAGCCTCTGAGCTGCTCCTGTAGCCACGATAATTATATGGCTGGTTCAGTCCGGTTTCTGGTCAATGGTAACAACCCAGGATGTTGACGGTGGAGATTCAAAAATGGTAATGCCATTGAATGTCACAGGGAAATGGTTGGATTCTCTCTTGTTGGAGATTTTCATTGCCTGGCACTTGTGTGGTGCGAATATTATTTGTCACTTGTCAGCCCAAGCCTGAATGTTGTCCAGGTCATGCTGCAGGAGGGCATGCACTGCTTCAGTATCTGAGGAGTTGTAAATGGTGCTGAATATTATGCAATCATCAGCAAACATCCCTACTTCTAACCTTATACTGGAGGGAAGGTAATTGATGAAACAGCTGAAGCTGATTAGGCCCAGGACATGACCCTGAGGAACTCTTGCAGTGATGCCCTGGGACTGAGGCAATGGACCTCCAACAATCATAGCCCCCTTTCCTTTGTACTAGGTATGACTCCAATCAGTGGGGAGTTTTCCCCCTGATTCCCAGTGATTTATTTTGCTGATGTAAGGGCAGTCACTCACCTCAACATTTTTGCTCATGTTTGGACCAAGATTGTAATTTGGCCAGGAACTGAGTGGCCCTGGAGGAGCCAAAATGAAGTGTCAATGAGCAGATTATTGCTAAGTGCCACCTGATAGCACTATCGACGACCCCTTCTATTACTTTGCTGATGATCAAGACAAGACTGCTGGGGCAGTAATTGGCTGGGTTGGGTTTGTCTGTTTTTTGTGGACAGGACATACCAAGGCCACTTTCCACAATGCCGCGTAGATGCCAGTGTTGTAGCTGTACTGGAACAGATTGGCTAAGGGCGCAGCAAGCTCCGGAGCACAAGTCTTCACTAGTATTGCTGGAATATTGTCAGGGCCCATATTGCAGTATTCAGTGCCTTGAGGCATTTCTTGATATTACAGAGTAAATCTAATTGGCTGAAGACTGGCATCTGTGATGCTGGGGACCTCAGGAAGCCAAGATAGATCATCCACTTGACATTTCTGGCTGAAGATTTCGTAAATGATTTAGCCTTGTCCTTTGTACTGATGTGCTCGGCTCCCTCATCATTGAGGATGGGGATATTTGTGGAGCCCCCTCCTCCTCCAGTTAATTGTTTAACTGTCCACCATCATTCACGACCGAATATCAGAACTGCAAAGTTTAGATCTGATCTGTTGTTTGTAGGATCACTTAGCTATATCACATGCTGTTTTTGCTGTTTGGCATGCGAGTAGTCCCATGTTGTAGTTTCACCAGGTTGACACCTCATTTTTAGGTATGTCTGGTGCTGCTCCTGACATGCCCTCCTGCACTCTTCATTGAACCAGGTTGATCCCCTGGCTTGATGGTAATGGTAGAGTGGGGGATATACCGGGCTACGAGTTTAGATTGTAGTTGTAAACAATTCTGCTGCTGCTGATGGCCCACAGCGCCTCATGGATGTCCAGTCTTGAGTTCCTAGATCTGTTCGAAGTCTATCCCATTTGGCATGGTGGTCATGCCACACAACATGATGGAGGGTATCCTAAATGTGAAGACAAGACTTAATCTCCACAAGGACTGCATGGTGTTCACTTCTACCAATACTGTCATGGACAGATGTATCTGCAACAGGTAGAATGGTAGGGTGAGGTCAAGTAGGTTTTTCCCCTCTTGTTGGTTCCCTCACCACTTGCCGCAGATTCAGTCTAGCAGCTACGCCCTTTAGGACTCTGCCAGCTCCGTCATAGTGGTACTACTGGGCCACTCTTGGTGATGGACATTGAAGTTCCCCAACCAGAGTACATATTGCATCCTTGCCACCCTCAGTGCTTCTTACAAGTGTATTCAACATGGAGGAGTACTGATTCATCAGCTGATGGATGGGATGGGCAGGTGGTTGGTAATCAGCAGGAGGTTTCCTTGCTCATGTTTGATCTAATACCCTGAGACTTCATGGGGTCCAGAATCTATGCTGAGAACTCTCAGGGCAACTTCCTCCTGACTGTATACCACTGTGCCAAGAGGTGGGATGATGATGATGGCGATGGGCTTCTAGGTTACTAGTCCACTGACATGACCACTACACCACCACCTCTCCCTGTATTTCTGAAAAGCTGAAGGCTTGAAAAAAAGTTGATTATCTAAAATGAACATATGCATAAGAAACATGCACATTAAATAGGCAATCCCAGAGATAGGCGGACAATTGGAAAGATCGGCAAGTTGCCAAGGCACTTTGAAAAAGGTGCCAGAAAGGCTCAGTCAATGCAAATAACTAAATAGACACATTCTTCCAGGTTCATAATGGGAAATGAATAGCAAGACGGAAAACTAGAATTCTAAAAGGAAAATAATGGTAGCAAAACACACATTGTGGGGCTAATACCAAAGCAAAATACCACTGATGCTGGAAATATGAAATAGAAATGAAAAATGCTGGAACTACTCAGCAGGTCAAGCAGCATCTGTGGAGGAAACAGAGTTCATGTTTCAGGTTGATGGCCTTACATCTTTTCAATGGGAACTAATGGCATTCTGATGAAAGATCAATCTGAAACATTAACTCTGTTTCTCTCCACAAATGCTGCCTGACCTAAGCATTGCCAGCACTTTTGTTTTTGCTACACATTGTGGGACCTTGCAACTAGCCATGTACAAAATGTTAAACAAGCAAATGCAGCAATTAAATGCACTTCAAAATAATTAGTTCTTCTTACATTGATTGCATGGGGATATTTGAGATGTGATGAGGCGAGATACAAGACAGACAATTCCACTTTCTTTTTTGAAAGGAGGTAGTTGGGAGGGTTGAAGGAGAGGGGCTTTCATTTCATTGAAATATACAAAATATTAAATAGATTAAATAGATAAATTTAAAAGGAAGAATTAAAATGCACGAGGGCAAAATATTTTAAACATTCGGCAACATTCTGTTACCCAAGGAAAAATGAACGACTACTTGTCTGGCTGATCCTAAAACTTAAAAGTGCTCAAGGTCAAAATATCCATCCTCACTTCCCCAACCTTCGTGTTTGCCTCTAGTCTTCGTCTTATTGTCCAAGATGCCTCTGCTCCTTTAAAGATGAACTGCTTGCCCCCTGCTCCCTCAATGATGGGAATTCATTTAGCCACTATCCTTCTTTGCACAAATCTCCATCTACTCTTTACTGTACCATCCCTCTCCATTTTAAAAAGGGCACCTCCCTAATGCTGTTTTCCATCTTGCTAATCTTTTTTCCCCCTCCCAAAAATGAAGCACATTGAGATGGCTTCCTGCAGCAAAAAGGACTCCATATGTACACTCCACATGGTTAGTATGATAATGGACAAATCGCCCAACTAGAGTAGTCTATCTACAGGCTTTTGAAATTGCAATTCTAGTTTAAAACAGAACATTCATGTTGCTTCATCAAAAATTAAGAATGGAGCACAACATAGCTCTGTACCTGGATTGTAATTCTTTAGAAATTTTGCCTGGAATGGAGGTTTCCAATATGCACCTTCTCCTACTCACACCAGATGCGCGTAATATTTCTTCAATGTGCCAGTATTAATTAAAAACTTACATTGCATTTCTTTTTGAGTTTCTCTGTTCCTCTTCTTTTATCTGGTCATGTCTATCCCTGATTTTCTGTTCTTGCTCTTTCAGTCGCTCTTCTCTTTTCTTACGATATCTGTAATGTAAAGTATAATATCACCAAGGCTACATGCAAGAACACAGTATAAGTAGGAAATTTAGAAATCTCTTGGCAAAGTGGATGCAGATAAGCTATCTTTTCTACAATGAAGAGAAAAGAGACATTTTTTCCTGTTTTTCAATGGGGAGAGAACACAGGTTTCAAGCTGGATTTAAACAAAAAAATATATACACGTGGCAAGGGCACCAACAAGGCAGCAAGGAGGAAATCCTGACAGCAGTGGTCTGAACCACTGTGAAACCAGTCTCCACTGTGTGGATTTTCAAAAATGAATGCAAAATTTGATACTGGAAGCCAATTATAGAAATGCCTGACTTGTTCAATTTTAGTCAAACTTTATCAAATCAATTTATAACCAACCATTTATGAATTTCTGAATCTTTGGTAGAAGTGTCATTAATAGCTTATTTAAAAAATACATTATACGTACAAGGCAGGGTCCATGTGAGGGGAGGCAGTTAAGAAAACAAGATCACTGGAGATAATTTGGTGGAATGAAACAATTTTCTATGAAGATGCTATTTAGAATTATGTCTGCGTCAGTGGACAAACATCTACACAGGTTCAAAATTGCAACTGTGCAGTGGATGCAGCAAATGACAGCATTGACTTATACATCGTGCCTCAGAGAAAAGGGTGTCGGGGGGGGGGGGTGCTCCAGTCCAGTTGCAGACATCCAATTTAAGCCAGAGTGCTGCTCTGGAGATGCAGTCTGCTTGTTCGGGTGCCATTGTTTAAAAGAAGTGATTTCTTTGCATTCTGGCTAACATTGCTCCTGCAACCAACACTGAGAACATTTCATTCGTTGGGACTTTGCCATTTGCACAAAGACCGTCATCTTGCCAACATAAGAGGGACAATGGAACAAAGGTCATTATTTTGCTCCAAGCTGATTTGGGAACAGCCTGAGGCCATGGAAGTCACTATGTATACATCATGCACAATAGATGCACATAATAACTTATTCACCGATTGCAACAACATATCCAGTCTGTAACAATTTGCACTAGGTGTTATTGCATTTAGCCCATACCTCGCCGCAGCCTCTTCTCTCCCTCTACGGTGTTGTTCAGCTTTCAGTTCCCTAAATTCCTGCCTTGCCTGCTTTAGAATCTCCACATTATCTTCAATGAAATCCCTTGTGGAAACCAGAGTCAGTAGTTGTCCACACAAAGCGTGCAGTATCTTCAGCTTCTCCGCTGACAAGAGAACAGGAAAGTAATTATAACATGCCACTTCAATATGCAAGTTCATTCTGAAGTTTTGTGCTTACTGATCGAGTCAACTAACAGAATTTAATCCTCACTTCCTGATGACATAACCAATCACGTGTACTAACATGGAAAAGAAACTCCAGGTCCCTAGTCTTACACACTCCAGTTTCTTTGAAAACTTTACACAGGCAGCAACTTTTGATCTAGTATGAATAAGACATGGTTTTACTTTAAAAATTCTCAATTATGCAATAATTGAACAATCTATCCACTGAGGAACAGAATCAGAAATTAAAATCAAATTTTTGCAAGAGCAACAAATATGGGATTTCAATAAAGAAAAACAATTGAGCTTTAAACTTGATCTTAGTCCAATGTCTTCATTACCTGATGTCAAGTCGTACACTGGAGTATTTGTTAATTTTTTCAACAGTCCTGGGTTGCTCAGCCTGAATTCGACACAAGCATTATCTGTGGCATCAAATCCACCTTGTTGCTGGTATCGATACTTGGCATTTGCTGGTGTCACATCTGCCCCTGCTGCTAGGATGTGAAGCCGGAGGATTTCAGACAGCGTACAGCTATCAAGATCCAAATCGTGCAATGTGCAGCCTTCAATCAAGCGGGAAAACATTTTGGTTATCAATAGCCTGTTAAACTACAAGTTTTCCCATTACAAATGCAAACTGGAATGAAAAATAAAAATCACCTTGGTAGAGCTGGGGCCATGCAGCTGCGAAAGCTGCAACTGCAGAGACTGCACTTTTAGTAGAATCTAGATCTTCATCCAAAGCATCTGTTAAATCTGTAAACAAGATTCTCGTGTTTAAATGTGCCAGAGACTCATTGATTATTGTTTCCGTGCATAATCGAAGGCAGGTTCAAGAACAACTTCTGAGCAATGTTAGGAACGAGAGATAGCTTAAGTTATATTTGTATTTGTGGGTGTTCAGAATGAGTTTTAGCTTAAGTTTAAATTCAATTGTGCTTCTTTATGTATGTGTTAAGAAGGGGGAGGAAACTTGAGTTTTTAGTTTCACTTAAAATTTTCCTGCATTTTAACGAGGTTGTACAACTCTGGAAGGGGAAGTGAAAACAAAAGGTAGAAAACTGGGTTGTTGCCTGGCAACAGGAGGCCCAGAGAAAGAGAGACAGGAAGAAACAGAAGTTTTTTTTATTTCAGTTGAAGCCATGAGAAGCTGGACACAGCAGAGGGAACTGCAGTGAGAGCAGATTTCCCAAAAGAACAGAAAGATCCCAAAGCCAAGGAGCGAAACCGGAAGGAGGGGTCCCAAGAAGACCTAGTCAAATGAAGAAACAGAAGTCTGGAAAAGGTCCTGTTCAGCGAAAGTGAAAGTAAGGAGCAGAAAAGGCGGCTCCAGGCTTAAAGGGAGAAAGCTGCAGGACATATACTTAAAGCAAAATAGGTTTGTAAGAAGGAGATCCAAGGAGACAGCCGAAGGTCCATAACTCTTTACTATGAGCATATGAAGCAGTGGTGTTCTGTTGGCATGGCTGAGTATCTGCGAGAGAGTGTGTGGAAGGCAAAGCTTGAATGCACGTGGCGATCCAGGAGAGAGGCATGTTGGAAAGAGAGATCAAGAGCCTGGAGGTGGACCCTTGTGGAAAACGTCCGAGAGAAAGCACCGTTTGGGAGAAGATCCCAAAATGGGTTCTTCGAGAGTGAAGATTAGAAACCCTTGTATGAAAGACTGAGTTCAGTGAAACCATTTGTCTCATGGGATGGCATCTGTCACTTGGTTTCAGAGTGTGGTGTGCCTAACCACAGGTCACCTATTGGTTTACATGGACTGTATACTTACTGTGAACATGAGTATAAGATAACTTTTGTAATTTATGTTATCCTTAAAAATCTGTATATATCTGTAAAGGTATAGTCGTGGGTGAAGGACTAATGTAATATAGTTTATTTAGTCTTGTTTAATAAGTGTTTTAGGCTTATGTTAAAAAGTTCAGCAGCTGACTCCTGTGACTCTGCTCAGTAGCTGCCCTCCATGTTTCTAAACAAAAAATAAAAGTTACAATCTATCAAGCCAAGTTCCACCCTGGGACATGGCTTGTCCAGTACTAACATCAGCTGGGGATCATAACAGCAATGACAAAAAATACCGCATTTTCAAACCTTAGGCCAACATAGACTTCGTGAGCAAGCTGATTGCATCTATACAAAGTATCAGTTTGCATTTTAACTCTGTGCGGTCTCTTCTCCATCTTGCCCCACCACTATTAAACTTCAAACTAAACTTCTAGCTTTACGCACCTTTGTAACTTCTGCCAAGTGGCAGGATTGTGATTATCAAAACTTTAAAAGTTGGAGGTAGGAAGATGACAAAAAAATTTTTTTAAAACCAATTAAGAGACTTGATACAAGTTTTTAGAAAGCAGTACAAGTTTAAAGTTCCAACTTCCTTTGGCTGTTTTTGTAACATCCACAATTAAGTGTTATAAACTCCATCAGCAATTAAATCAAAACACCATTGAGAACCACATTTTGAAACTAGTCATAAAGCTGCCTGAATATATAATACTTGGCATAACCATAGAAAAGTTACAGCACAGGAAGCCATTCAGCCCATCTTGTCCATGCCAGCCCGAGGACACCCAGGTGCCCTTTCTAATCCCACCTTCCTGCACCCGGCCCATAGCCCTGCAGCTTACAGCACTAAAGGTGCAGATCCAGGTACTTTTTAAAAGAGTTTAGAGTTTCTGCCTCTACCACTAACTTGGGCAGCGAATTCCAGGCACCCACTACCCTCTGCGTAAAAAAGTTCTTCCTTATGTCCCCCCTACACCTTCTGACACTTATCTTGAATCTATGTCCCCATGTTCTAGAATTCTCCACCAAGGGAAACAATTTTATCCTGTCCACTCTATCTATTCCCCTCATAAGATCTAGATCACCTAATACAAATACACTGGAATTTCCTGTAAACTTGCACATGAGAATTACGCAATAAAAGGGAAATTCAGGCACAATTGATTTATGGCTCATTTTATACCAGCCTGAGCTTCCTTGATCTCATGTCAATTCCATAAAAACTGTCAAAACCCTGAAACGCTCTTTTAACAAAACTCTGCCGCATGCAAAAGTACCGTTCTCACAGTTTTCAAGGGGCTGTCGACTTACACCTATAATTTTAAGTGCATCCCAACCCAAAGTTACTGGTGATTTGTTACAATTTTTTGATGCAAATTAAAAATATATACATTTTTGCTCAGACACCAACAACATATTTTCTGCATCTTTAAGACATCAGAGTTGCATTTAAAAAATTGAAAACTCCCATAACTTAATTTTCTTACAAATAACATGTCTGATGTGCATAAAAAATGGTGTCAGTTGCTACTCAGTTTTTACTAAGTACCCTTGCCAATGAGTCAGAAGTTCACAGGTTCAAATCACACTCGAGGCTAGAGCACAAAAATTGAAGCCAACACTAGATCTGCACTGGATGAGATATTATTCCAAAGCCCCCTCAGCTGAATGTATAAGATCCCATGGGACTGTTTTGAAGAGGCAGGGGAGTTATCCATATGAACAGAAGATCATACAGCCCCTTCAGCCTACTCTGCCACGCAATACAATCATGGCTGATCTTCACCCTTACCTCCATTTTTCCAGCTACTCCCCATAATCCCAGGGATATCAAAAATTTATCTTAATCTTAAACATACTCAACGATGAAGCCTCCACAAACCTCTGGGATGGAAAATTCCAAACATTCACAATCCTCCGAAGAAGAAATCTCTTCTCATACCAGTCTTAAATGATCTTATCTCAAGACTGTGACCTGTGTTCTGGATTCCCCATCCAGGGAAACCATCACTTAGCTGTCAAGAATCTTGTATTTCAAAAGGTATCACGTCTCATTCTTCAAAACTCCAGAAAGTATAGGCCCAGTTTACTCAGACTTTCAAAGGACAAGCCTCTCAGCCCAGGAACCAATATAGTGACCAATGGAAGTATATCCTTCCTTAAATATGACCAAAACTGCACACAGTTCTCCAACATCCTGGACAACTGCAGCAAGACCACCCCTCCTCCCCGCACCCCACCCCCCCTCCTATTCTTGTACACTAATCCTCTTGTAAATAAAAGGCCAACATACAATTTGCCTTCCTAATTGCTTGCTCTACGTGCATGCTGTGTTCCTTGTATGAATATATCAAAGTCCCTCTGAGCATGCGAAGTAGAATTTGGCCCCTTGAGCCTGCTCCGCCATTCAAGATCATGGCTGATATAATTGTAACCTCAACTCCACATTCCACCCACCCCTGATAACCCCTCTGACTCCCTTATTAGTCAAGAATCTACCACTGCCTTAAAAATATGAATTGACCCTGCCTCCACCACTCTCAGGATTCACAACCCTCAGAAAAAATTTCTTCTCATCCCCATCTTAAATGGGAGACCCCTTATTTTTAAACTGTCCCCTTCAGTTCTAGTCTCACCCACAAAGGGAAACATCCTTTCAGCATCCACCCATTTAAGTCCTCTCAGGATCTTGTATGTTTCACTAAGACCATCTCTCTATCTTCTAAATTCTAATGGATACAGGCCCAGCCTGTTTGTTACTTCCTCAAAAAACTCCGATAAATTATGATTTACCTTTCAAAAAACCATGTTGACCCTGTTTTATTGCATTGAGATTTTCAAAGTGCCCTGCATCAGCCTCCTTAATAATAGATTGTAGCAACTTCCCTATGACAGAGGTTAAGCTAACTGGCCTATAATTTCCTGCTCTCTGTCTCCTTCCTTTCTTGAATAGAGGAGTCACATTCACTATTTTCCAATCTGATGGGACCTTTCCAGAATCTAGGGGATTGTGGAAAATTAAAACCAATGTATCTACTATCTCAGCAGCCACTCCTTTTAAGATCCTAGGATGAAGTCCATGAGGATCTGGGGACACCAACATTCATAAGTTTCATGTCTTTTAAAAAATATTCTGCTTTTCTATACTTATTACCAAAGTGAATAACCTAATTTCCTCACATTATACGCCATCCGTCACCTGCTGAGAGTTGCATATTGTGGGATACCCAATAACTTGTGCGATTTTCACATGCAGCGCAAATGTCTGGTGGGGATGTGTGGCCTCAATGCCAACCCATACATATTTGCAAGCCGGAGAAAGGCATTGGAATAGTCATCTTCAACAAGCATGACAAATTGACAAAATGCACAACATTCTTAATGACAGATCCAAATTTGTTTTGATTGGACCCGCTGCCAAACATGACCACTCAGCCTTGCTCGAACGCAAGTTAGAAAAACATTTGTTGACTTGTGTAAGAGTAACGAGCTGTCTTGTGATGTATATGATAGGATTTGTCCTCATGGCTCACTGTATTTACGTATGTATGGGCTATCCAAGACACACAAAATTGATGCCCTATTACAATCTCTATGACTGGCTCTGCACATGAATTGGCCAAATGGTTGGGCCAGCTGTTACAACCAGTTCTGACCATTCCACATACATGGTGAAAGATTCCTTCACCTTCCTGAAGACTATATAACCTGCCTATCGACAGCAATGCTGTGTCAATGTGCTCATTCAACATTGTGAGCCTATACACTGATGTACTGCTCAAGGAAGCCATAGACATTTGAGTGCATAACTATATCATGGCAATCTAGATGTGCCACCATGTTCTGAATCTGTATTCATTGAACTTATGAAGTCAGCAGCATGTGCAGTTCAGTTCAGCTTTAATCACACTTTGTATGCCCTAACAGATGGCATTGCCACGGGATCTTGTCTAGGCCCAGCTCTCATTAAGATTTTCATCCTAACCTTTGCATATTTCCAACACACAGGTGACACGCTTGCTATATTTGAATCTGCAGCTGCACTTCAGAATTTCCTTACACACCTGAATGCACTCCATCACACACTTAAATTCACCTTTGAAATGGGGCAGTCTAACGAGCTCCCTTTACTCGACTTGCTAGTTAAGTAATCTGCTAATGGTTTCTTCACAACCGCAAGTTTTCTTTCACTACCAATATAAACATTAAGATCCCTACAGCTCTATACACTATTAAAATGGGCCTTAGCTGTAATCTTTTAAGTAGGATCTGAGCCATTTGCCCACCGTGCAAGCTTGACGCCCAAATAGTGCGGAAAGCTACCCCGTGGGATAATGGCTACCCCAATCAGATCATTGCGCGCTGTAAATTGCACGCACTCATGCATGGGCCCAACCCTTTTCGAGCCCCCACTGGACCCCACCCACCCCCCTGACTCATGTCCCAGCCCTCAACTAGCCCACCCCAACAAAACCACCCGACTACCCCTCCAAACCACCCCACCCCATCACCCACTTAACTTACACACCTTCTCTCCCAGCTTGTCAAAGTGGCTGGGACATTTAACCCTATTGGAATAGGCAGCTAGTGTCATAAAAGGGGGCTTGGCCTCACCTTCCCCGATGATCCTACACTGCACCAACAGCCTCCAGGAGCAGCTACTCTGCACATTTCTCAGCAGACCCTAGTCAGAAGTCAGGGTGAGAAATGTGCAGCTCCAGTCTAAATTAAGTGAAAAAGAATACTGTAGCAATCTGACAGCGAATGCCATCCCACAGAAGATTCGGCCCATGTCTAAGGTTAGATGCAATTCCGCAATTGGACAGCATTTGCTGAACGATCCAAACTGTGCTAAGACTTGCATGAACAACCACTTTAAGATCATCAGTCAGGCTCAGAATGGAGCTAATTTATGCCTTCCAGAAGCTACATATATTCGTACGCAGGGACCGGTTTTCTGCAGGCAAAAGGATTATGTCCAGACATTGTACCTTTTTTTGAATAAACAAAAGCAAGGGAGACAATAGTTCCCTGGTGCATTCAGCACTGCAACATCTCAGCCAAAGCTGACTTGCCAACCAATCAGCACCCATTTTCTCATGCAGTATAAATTGGTGTTCTCTTTGAGATTTGGCATTCTTGCATGTGCCCTGATGAATGCAAGATAAAAAGCTTCAACAGCATGCCTCTTTTTCCAGCAATACTCAGATTCTGTACAATCAAGCAACTAAATAAACATTCCAGGGTACACAATATTTCAGCAAGACAGACAGAATGGCAAAAGAGGGGGGGTAGCCCTGATAGTGAAGAATAAAATAAGGACATTAGTGAGAAAGGATCTGACCTCAGAAAATCATGAAGTAGAATCCAGTATGGGTGGAAATTATGAACAGCAAGAGTCAGAAAACACTGGTGGTAGGAATTTTTAGGCCCCCTAACAGTAGTTATGCCATTAGGCAGAGCAATAAACAAGAAATTATTGCAGCCTGTAACAAAGGTGATGTAATATGTGGGAGATTTTAATCTTCACAGACTGGGACAAGCAAATTGGCAAGAGTGGTCTAGAAGATGAGTTTGTAGAATGTTTTTGTGACAGTTTCCGGAGCAATACTTGTGAAACCGACCTAATATTGTGTGATCAGGCAGAGTTAATTACTAAAGTCATAGTAAAAGATCCACGGGGAAAGAGTCATCATTATACCATTGAATTCCATATTAAGTTTGAAAGTGACGTACTCCAATCACAAACAAAAGGCCACCAAAAATTGATTAACAGGGCAAAAATAGAATGAGATTAAACTGCCAAGAATAAAATAAAAGGTTGTAAGAGTTTTTATAAGTGTATAAAAAGGAAGAGAGTTGGTCCCTTAGAAGCAGAGACAGGAGAAATTATCATGGGGAATGAGGAAATGACAGAGACATTGAACAAATATGGGTTCTTCCAGCATGATGACAGACAAGTTGCATGCCAGAAATAGAGGGTAACCTAGGGCCTAAAAGAGTGAGGAAATTAAGGTAATTCATATCAGCAGAGGAATAGTATTGGAGAAACTTAAGGGACTGAAATTTGACAAATGCCCAGGGCCTGATGCCCTACACCCTAGGAATCCAAGAGAGGTAGCCAGAGATAGCAGTTAAGATTTTTCAAAATTCCTTAGATTCGGGAGCGATACCATCAGATTGGAAGTTGGCAAATGTTACAATGGTCTTCAACAAAGGAGGGAGGAGAGAAAACATAGCCTAACATCAGTTATTGGGAAAATGCTGGAATCTATTATTAAGGAAATCTTAACAATGCACTTAGAAAAGCCTAGTACTTTCGCGGAAACTGTCACAAAAGCATTCTACTAACTCATCTTCTAGACCACTCTTGCCAATTTTCTTGTCCCAGTTTATATGAAGATTAAAATCCCCCACATATTATATCACCTTTGTTACAGGCTGCAATAATTTCTTGTTTATTGCTCTGCCTAATGGTATAACTACTGTTAGGGGGCCTAAAAAAACTCCTACCACCAGTGTTTTCTGACTTGTTATTCTTAATTTCTATCCAGACTGGATTCTACTTCATGATTTTCTGAGGCCAGGTCCTTTTTCACTAATGTCCTTATTTCATTCAACATGGTTTTATGAAAAGGAAATCCAGATTTATTAGAGTTTTTTGAGCATGTAAATATTGGGATAAAGGGGAATCCAATGGAAGTAGTACACTTGGATTTCCAAAAGGCATTTGATAAGGTGCCACACAAAAGGTTAATAGGCAAGAAAGGGGCTCATCAAGTTGGGCGTAATATATTAGCATGGATAGAGGATTGGTTAATGGACAGGAGGCAAAGAGTGGACAGAAACAGGGCATTTTCAAATTGAGAAGCTGTGACTTAGTGCTGCAAGGATCAGTGCTGGGGCCTCAACTATTTACAATCTATATTAATGATTTACATGAAGAGACAGTAATGTATCTAAGTTTGCTGTTGATACAAAGCTGGGTGGAAAAGTAAGCTGTGGGGAGGATACAAAAATAGACAGGTTAAATGAGTGGGCAACAAAGTGACTGATGAAATATAATATGGGGAAGTGAGGTTATTCACTTCGGTTCTAAAAATAGTCAAGCAGAATTCTTTTTAAAAATAGGTGTGAAAATGATAAACGTTAATGTTCAGAGAGCTCAGGTGTGCTCGTACAAGGAATATGTACATACGAATTAGGAGTAGGTCACTGGGCCCCTCGAGCCTCCTCTGCCGTTTAATGTCATGGCTGATCTGATTGTAACCTCAGCCCCACATTCCTGCCAACCCCCAAAAACTTGTCTTTTTTTCTATGTTTCACCCCTTGTTCGTCAAGAATTTATCTAGCTTTGCCTCAAAAATATTCGAAGACTCTGCTTCCACCGCCTCTTGAGGAAGAGTGTCCCAAAGGCCTTAGAGAAAACATATCTCATGTGTCTTAATTAAGCCATCCCTTATTTTTAAACAGTGAAACCAGAGTTCTGAATTCTCCCACAAGAGGAAACATCCTCTCCACAGTCACCCTGTCAAGGCCCCTCAGGATCTTAAAGGTTTTGATTAAGCCGCTTCTTACTTTTCTAAAGTCCAGTGGATACAAGCCCAACCTGTCCAACCTTTCATCACAGGACAACCCACCCATTCCTGGTAAACCTTCTCTGAACTGCTTCTAACGCATTTACATTTTGCTTGAATAAAGAGAGCAATATTGCAGAGTACTCCAGATGTGGTCTTGCCAGTACCCTGAAGCATAACCTCCCTACTTTTGTAATCAGTTCTTCTCACAATGAAAGATAACATTCTATTAGCTTTCCTAATTACTTGCTGCACCTGCATACTAACCTTTTGTGATTCATACTCTAGGACACCCAGATTCCTCTGCAATCTCTCATCATTTAGATAAGCTTCTCTTTTATTCTTCCTGCCAAAGTGGACAATTTCACATTTTCCCACATTATACTCCATTTGCCAGGTCTTTGCCCACTCACTTAACCTACGACCCTTTATAGCCTCCTTATATCCTCTTCACAATTTTCTTTCCTACCTATCATTGCATCGTCAGCAAATTTAGCAACCATGCCTTTGGTCTCTTCAAGTCATTTAGAAAGTAAAAAAAAATTGAAGCCCCAGCACTGATCCCGTGGCACACCTCTTGTCACATCCTGCCACCCCAAAAAAGGTCCATTTATACTAACTGCTTCTGGTTAGCTAGCCAATCTTCTATCCATGCCAATGTTACCCCTTATACCATGAACATTTATTTTACACAATAACCTTTTAATGCAGACAGTTAGCAGGCAGGTACAGCAAGCAATTAGGAAGGCAAATGGCCTATTGGCCTTCATTGCAAGATTGGAATGTAGGAATAAAGTAGTCTTGCTCCAATTATACAGGGATACAGCAAGACCACATCTGGAATACTGTATGCAATTTTGTTCTCCATATTTAAAGGAACAATATTCTTGCATTGGAGACAGTACAGCAACAGTTTACTAAACTGTTCCCTGGGATGAGGGGGTTGCTCAATGATGAGAAGCTGAGTAAATTGGGTCTATATTCTCTGCAGTTTGGAAGAATGAGAGGTGATATCATTGAAACATACAAGATTTTGAAGGTGCTTGATAAGGTAGACAGGGGTAGACTCCCCATTGGTTGGGGAATCTGAAACACAGGGGTACAATCTCAGGATAACGGGCTGAGCATTTAGGACTGAGCCAAGGAGAAATTACTTCACTCAAAGGGATGTGAATCTTCAGAATTCTCTACCCAAGAGGATTGTGGATGCTCCATCATTAAATACATTTAAGGCTGGGACGGACAGATCCGTGGAGTCTCAGCATAAATTAATCGGGTGGGAAAGTGGAGTTGAAGCCCAAGATCAGCCACAATTGTATTGAATGGTGGAGCAGGCTTAACGGGCCATATGGTCTAATCCCGCTCCTATTTCTTGTGCTCTTGTGGCATTCCACTAGTTACAGACTGCCAACTTGAAAATGCCTCATTGATTCCTACTCTCTTCTTTTTGTCCATTAACCAATCATCCATCCATGCTGACATATTACCCCCAACTCCATGAGCCTTTATTTTGCATTTTAACCTTTTGGTTAAAATGCCTTTTGGAAATCCAAGTGTAATACATCAACTGGTTCAGCATTTATCTACCCCTACTAGTTACAGCCTTGAAAAACTAATATTTGTCAAACCCGATTTCCCTTTGATAAAACCATTTTGACTTTGTCTGACCATACTAGAATTTATAATGACAAGACACAAAATAATGTATTTGCCATTTCCTCATTCCCATAATTCCTTCTGTTTTTGCCTCTAAGGGATCAACATTTACTTTAGCCACTCTCCTTGGTGAGAACACGTGAACCCCAGTGTTCTGGCCAGCATTTCTCTCCCAACAATGCCACCCCCCTTTTTTTTTTAAAAGAAGTGCACAACCACTCGTTAAAGTGTGGAGGCCATCTAATTATTTTGTGCAGCTGTGCGCACTTGGTAACTCAGAAATACTGATTTGTGCATGCACTGGACAGGAGCATTCAGGTTGCTGTGCAGCTGCGCAGTTTAGAAGGAACACTGCCCCTCAATCAACATTACAAAACCAATTACCTGGTCACTATCACAGTGCTGTTTGTGGGACCTTGTTGTGCACAAACTGGCTGCCCCGTTTCCTATATTATGAAGTGTAGACACGGAGATCGGCCGTGGAGACTTTACGGGCAGAATTAAGAAAAAGAAAAAGATTTAAGACGACAGCAGCTGTGAAGTAGTAAACTGTCTAAATGCAGATTAGAAAAGCACGTAGCAAAGGCAGGGTGGTTTTTAAAGGAGGATTATAACTTTCACACTAGCACGTCAGAAAGGTAGTGAATAGGTTCAGAGTATCCTGGGCTGTTCTTTTGCAACAATGTGCCCCGGAGCCAACCAGGGAGCAGGCCATATTAGATTTCATGATGAGTAATGAGCCAGATTTATTTAACAGCCTACCGGTATTTATCTAACAGCAATCACAGTATCATCAGATTCAACGTAGTGTTTGAAAAGTAGAAATGTGAAAACGCTAAGATTCTAGATTTAAGGCAGGCTGACTTTGCACAGTAAACTGAGAAAATCCTTTTAACGGGTAAAATGACAGGTGAACAGTGGGAAGTGCTCAAAAATAATTTAACGTGATTCAAAACCAGTTAGTTAATAGCTCAAAGGGGCAAGAACTCTACTATCTAAAAAAGACAGCCATAGACAACTAAAGAGGTAAGTGACAGCATCAAGCTAAAAGGAAAAGCATCCAAAAACCCCAAAAGCAACAGATTCTGGCAGAGGATAAAACAGCATAGGGTGACTAAACAGACAGTAAGAGCTACAAAAAAAAGTGTATAGAATAAACGTGCATGGAACGTCAAAATTGATAACTTTAATAATTACGTTCAGAAAGGAGTGGGCCTCAAAAACTTCCTTTGAAGATAAGAAAATGGCAGACGAAGAATGACTTTGCATCAGTATTTACAGTGGAGGAAGAGATCAGCATGCCAGACATTCTAAAGAATTTAGTATTCAATCAGGGACAGGGACTCAACAAAATTAACATAAGTTAAAAGCAAAGGAGAAATTAAGAGGACTAAAAAGCAACAGATCCCCAGGACCTGATGGTTTCCATGCCAGGGTTTTAATGGAAGTAGGTAAGAAGTTGTAGATCTTCCAATGTTCCCTCTATTCAGGAACTGTTTCTTTAGATTGAAAAATTACATAGGTCAAAATTTTCAGCTAATTGGAGAGCCAGTTTGGATTTGTAAAAGGTAACTTATGCCTGCTGAACACCAGTTGATTTTATGAAAGGGAAATGTTTATGGATGTTATTTATATCAAATGCCTTTTGGCAGTCCATAAAGTCCCTCACAAGAGATCATTATCTAAAGCTGAAGTGCATGGAACCGAAGGAAAATTACTGACCTGGTTAGGAAACTGGTGAAGCAGGAGACAGAGATTAAGGATAATAGACAGGACATGGCTAATGGTGTCCCACAACAATCTGTACTGGGGCCTCAACTATTCATCATATTTATTCTTGGCTTAAAATGATGGGATAGAAACATATTCAAATTTGCCAACATTACAAGTATTGACAGCATTGTAAACAGAGTAGATAGAAGTGTGACATTACAGAGACATATTGATAAACTAAATGAATGGGCAAAACTGTGGCAACTGAATTTTCATGTAGGCAAATGTGAGGTCATCCACTGTGGACCTAAAAAAGGATAGAACAAGGTACTTTCTAAATGGTGAAGAGCTTGAAATAGTGAAGATCCAAAGAGACTTGAAGTTCATGTACATAGATCATTAAATTGCCATGAACAGGCACAGAAAATATTCCAAAAGGCTAATGGCATGCTGACAGAACTAGGTACAATACAAGCAGGTAGAAATCATGCTTCAGCTATACAAAGCCCTGGTTAGATCACAGGGGTACTAAGGGGAGTTCTGGGCACCATACATAAGGATATGTTGGCCGTCGAGGGAGTGCAGCGTAGATATACAAAAATGATACCTAGGCCCCCAAGAGTGAAATTAAGAGGAGAGGTGACACAAGCTAGGGTCCCTGGAATTTAGATGGTTTTGCAGTGATAGGTTTTCAAGATATTAAGGGCAACAGATAGGATAGATAGAAACTACACTGGGATCCCATCAAATCTATTGGGTCCACAGCAATGAGACCACGTTATAGGTGAGGGCTTGTTATTTCATACGCTAGCACTCAGGCTTGATCCCATCAGTACCAGGGTCAATACCGAGTGCATATCCCTACAGTTTCCAGTCAGCATGCTCCAAAGTAAATGGATAAAGCACACACTGTGTAAAATCAAACAAATGATTAAAAGGGTGCTTTTAATATCTTTTGTTTTGAATAGTGGATGGCTGTGTTCGTAATGAGGGAGAGGCATGCGCATATCTCCATTCACACAATGAAAATTTTGAGGTCCAAGACATGCCTGTGTTATGCCAAGTTCTGTGCTATAGCGGATCGCATTTTGGTGGGTTCCCAGCATATTCTGCTTGTTGGGGGGCCGAGGACGAAGAGCATAGTCTATAAATTAGACCTGAATCTTTCAGGAATGAAATTAGCAAACACTTTTACACACAAATTGTGTGGAGAAAGTTTGGAACCTTCTTCCAAAAACTGCTATTATGCTAGATCATTTGTTAATTTTAAAACCAAGACTAATAGATTTTTGTTAACCAAGAACACCGGGCAAAGACCATATGTGGAGTTAGGTCACAGATCAGCCACGATCTCACTGAATGGTGGAACAGGCTCGAGTGGCTAAATGGTCTCCATGTGTGGCTATGTCCCATTCATAAAAAAGGGACTTGAAGGCATATGATGCAACTTGACATTACCAAAGGTTTATTCTGATTTCCACCTGTTTTATGCTGGTCTTCATGTATGCTAATGAGATTCTCAAGGGATTTTGACATAACCCCTGACTGGAAGACTGATGTAAATGTCAGCATAATTTCCTGGTTACACTGTTTTAGTAAATAACTTTGCACCAGACATGGAACAATCTCAAACCTTTTGGATCAGCCTCTTTTAACTGTTCTTTGGCTACTTCCTCTTCCTCAGCATGTGCCTGAAAAATTGCAGTTAGGAAAAAAAACAGCAATTCACAGAGTGGTCCTTCAGTGTCATTTCCAACAAGTGCTTCCTCGAGGCTCTCTGTGAATTAATCAGCAAAAAAAAATCATCAGATCTTAAATGAAATCTTTCAGCAATATATCTTGCAACCATAAGCATTCTATAAACAAGACATATATAGGTTACAAGACTTTTTGCACTAAAATCAAAGTTAGACAAGCAGCACTAAATTGACTTAACATAAATGACTACCACTCAGGGACAACAGATAATGAGCACCTCAGAAGGTTTCATTAATGAAACTTGCAGCTATGTTTTTGATGTATTATAAAGAGTTTCTTTTGCATGAGGAATTTCTCCCTAAAAGTAAGCTATTTTAGTTCTAACCTATGCATCCAAGGCACGTTATGGAACATTGCAGCTTTATGAGAGAAAATTTCCTACCACCGTCCAACATGACTATTGAGAAACAACAAAACATGACAAAAGGTTTCAAAGAAAAACAATTTCAAATTAATACAGAAACTTAAATGGATCAGTCATCAACATCACTTTGGCTACAAGAGCTGGACACAAATGAGCAGCTCATCTCCTGACCTCTCAAAAGTTTTTACATCATCTAGAAGGCTCAAATCAGGAGTGTGATAATAATGGATGCAGCCCCAACACTCAAGAAGCTCAACGTCATCTGTAAAGTTTGCTTTATCATTGTACCTGCTACTGGACTCTAGATTATGTCATCTGCCACCAGCACACTGTGGCTGCAGAAAGCACAATCCCTACCACCGAGAGCAACAGTGTTATGAGAACAGTTTTCAAGTAACAAACTGCCCTGAGTGGGACTTGTATCACGATTTTCATTGATGCTGGATTGATATTCAATCCATCATCATAAGAAATGCAATAATTCAACCTCCAAAACAACTCGGGATAGTCAACAAATATAACTTTGCTACCGTGTCTTAGAGCCCCAAAGACAAATACAGATTTTTGCCTATTGTTGGATAAACCTGGGGTAGAAATGTAGGCTATCAAAAATATTCCCCATTACTGTACATTTTTCGTACTACATATTTCATACAGAAGCATTACCTAGAGTCATGCCATCTGGAAACTCATCCTGGAGGTCAAACAGGTCTCCAAATGCATGTAAAAACTCCAGAACCATTAATGCATCACCAAAAAGCTCTGACGGTAACCTGGTCTTTACAGGTGTTGGAATTGGAAGTTCCTATTGAGTGGAAAAAAACTCATGCAATGAATATTTTACAGTATTTATTCAAATGCAACCAGGAAACTGTTCAGTGTTATCATTACAAATTTGCTTGCCAATAAGAAGTCTTATGACAAAAGAGCCATAAGATTTTAAAAAAAACAGGATGTTCACCAACCAGTTGATGTCCCATGCCAAACACTCCCTGAATGCCTGGGGTCAAGAACTGCCAGAACAGAATGGATGCAACATGCTCAATCACAAAGAATAGCCAACAAAGGATATTTTGGGCAAGTCTAAACAAGAACTGTGACTTATAATTACCTTCATCTCTGTTCCTTTAAGCTTTTATGAATACACGCAGCTTTAAAACGTAAACTTTAAAATGTAGCTTTTTTCCAAATTATGTGGTTTAATAATCTTGAAATTGAAAATTGATTCAAGAAATTAAATACTGCTGAGCAGTCAGTAGCTCTAAAGACAAGAGTGACAAATTATTTAGTTTTCATCAAGGTAAAAAGGAAACAACACAAAACGCAAGCAGAAGATAAAGTGTAAAGTTTTGAACCACAGCCAAAATATTTGAAATGCAAAAGATCAACTACATTTTTATAGAAGCAAACTTGATAGAACACTGATTTTGAAACTAGGACAAAACTGCATTTATTCTTCAGCACCTTCAATTAGCTTCCTTTCATAAAGGTCAGAAGTGGGGATGTTCACTGATGATTGCTACCAAACACCAAGCATTCCTGAACTCTCTGATACTGAAGCAGTCCGTGCCTGCATGCAGCACGGCCTGAACAACATTCAGGCCTGGGCTGATAAGTGGCAAGTAACATTCGCATCACACAAGTGCCAAGCAATGACCATCTTTAACAGGAGAGAATCTAACAATCTCCCTTCACATTCAGCAACATTAACATTGCTGAATCCCCCACTATCGACATCCCTGGAAGTTACCATGGGCCAACTCTAGCTACTACAGCAGGTCAGAGGCTGGGAATTCTTTAGGGAGAAACTCACCTGCCAACTCTCCAAAGCCTGACCATCATCTACAAGGCACAAAGTCAGGAGTGCGCTGGAATACTGTCCAATTGTCTGGTCAGGTTCAGCTCTGACAAAACACGACACCATCAACATCATTACCTGCAAGTTTACCTCCAACCCCACCTACATCACACGAACTGCAGCGATTCAACAAGGTGGCTCACTACCACCTTCTCAACAGGGATAGGCAACAAATCAACAAATGCTGGCCTTGTTAGTGACACACACATCACAGCAAAAATCTTCCAGACAAGTTAACATTCTCACCAGTTCCTTGCTGCTGCACACCCACCTTGCCACCCCAACCATAATATTTTCTTGTTCACAATTCCACTGCCTGGATACCTGTCTCCCTTGCATCCCTCATCCACCAACAGCCCTGGCACCCCACCCCTAACCCACATTTCATTGTCTTCCTCCACATTTACCTCTCCAGTTTCTATTGTCTCCCCTCCTCCACATCATTGCCCTCAGGACCCATTTAATGCCAGCAAGCATGTTTAAACATTTAATCCTCACTGCTTATAAAGGGCATATTTGTATGAACATGATTTGCTCGCTATAAACAATGGCCAGAATAACAGGAACATAAATTTTGAGTTATGGTGATACTATAAGGAAATGTGGCAATTTTATTAGGGAAACAAAATTTACAAAAAAGGGGAAAATAGAGATACAGTGATTCAGACAGTAACAGTAAACGGCAATCCTCATCCCTACCCAAGACTTGCAAATTTAATTCCCAACACTGGTTCACAAGCTCTAAACATCAGCACTTAAGAGTTGTTGGACTGAACCCACAATTCCACATGAAAACCAGATTTCAAATGCTGGCTTGGACAACAAAATGGAGGGGAACAATTATTTGAATGGAAGAGGAAAAGGGACAGATATCAGAACGCAAGTATCAAATATAATGGAGGTAAATAAAATGGAAGAATTACTAACATGAAAGGTAGTGGTTAAAGAAACAACCAGAAGCCAAATGCAGTTATCAAAGCTATCTGAGCTTAAGGGAAGCGGTCTACCTTGATTATTAAATTCAATGTACTTTAATGAGGTGTGAATATAAGTAAATACAGCCGTATCTACCCGAAACAAGAGCACATCAGGTGACATAATTCACAGCTTTGAAACTAATGTTATTGCAAATGAATAACTGTTACCTGCTTTTTGGCTTATACAAGTGACTGTTCATTTTAAACCTGGACATTTTAAGTGATGGGGACTCCACTTCCTTGCTAAGTTTCATTTTCACAAACTTATCAAAAGTTTAAATTTGAAGAGTACTAGGTTGCACTGAAAGGAGCAGCAGGGCAGGACAGAACAGAACTAGGTTAGCAGAGCACTAAACAGTACAGCAGCAGAAAGTATAAAATGGACAAGGCAAATATTAGACACATCATCATTATTTGTCTGAATGTGAAGTAAGGTGAAGGATGGAGAGAAAAGGAGGTGTAGGGGAAAAACAGGAGGAAATCTGACAATAGATGACCAAATTAATTTATCTGACTTGTGTGGTGGAAAGACTAAATGGCAAGGAAGATAAAATGGTCATCTTACTCCATGTTATCAGGCATTAACTACTTAAGTACTTGTTAACACCACAAAAGCAAGAGAAAAATAATGGTACAGGAAAAAGTGGTACAGGGAAAACACACAATTGCAAGAAATTTAATATTTTCCCATGACGTGGCTCATGATGAGCCAGAATCAATGATCTGCATTAAAGCTGTGCTTGTTGTAAGAGGTTGAAGCAAGCAATGGTGCTTGTAATGTTTTGAAAGAGATAAGAGCACCATCTTCTGGAGGGACTAAGAACATTTTTTAAAAAAAAACTCATTTACGGGAAGTGGGCATTGCTGGCTAGGCCAGCACTGATCGACCATCCTCAACTGCCCTTGAGAACATGGTGGTAAGCTGCCTACTTGAACCGCTGCAGTCTGTGGTGTAGATACATCCATATTGCCGTTAGGGAGGGTGGGTCTGCTGCCCTTGTCCTTCTAGATGGTAGCGGACATGGGTATGGAAGGTGCTGCCTCAGGGGCCTTGGTGAGTTCCTGCAGTGCATCTTGTAGATGGTACACACTGTTGCCACTTTGTCAGTGGTGAATGATTGGATGAGCTAGTTATTGCCAACTCAAGGATTTTCAAAATTATCGAGGGATATACAAAACTACTAGAAAGTTTAAAATTACAAGGGTACCTTCAAGTCCTCACATTCCATATCTTCACGGGGCTTATTCCATTCTTTAAGATATTCTGCATATTTCCTCTTTTCTTCTCGTAGTTTTTCCCTTTCCTAGATTGTTCCAATGAAAATACATTATTCTTTACATCAATGATTCATAACATATGTAGAAAAACCTTCTATAATCTGTCTTCCATAATAACTCTACATATAAATGGAGCATAGTTTCCATTTTTAAATACGATTATTTCTGGCACACACCATTTTGAATTAAATTATTTCTGGCAAACGAGAAAATATAACCTTCACCTAATTTCCCCTCAGAGTTTGACAAAAAAAATCATACCAGTCTCTCACTGCACATAAATTCAGATGAAGAAATTAACAATGCAAATATATTATGCCTATGAAATGGAAAAATGGCAAAGGTGTACAGCACTGCCTAAGTGCAACCCACGTATTGCCAACTCCCAAAAACATTTTAAACTGAGAAGAAAGTTTTGGAACTGGGCTGCATCTTGCACAGTTTCTGCAGGTTTTATAAACTGCAGGTTTTATCCATTACCTTCTCTTTCTCCAACTTTAGACGTTCCTTTTCTTCTTTCCTTTTCATTTTCTCTTCTTCCAATATTTTCTTTAGTTCTTCTTTTTTCTTTTCTTTGTCTTCTTTTTCTTTCTTTTTAGCTTCCAATGCCACCTTTCTTTTCTTTAACTCATTTGCTAGATCCTCTTCTTTCCTCCTTTTTGCTTTCAGTAAAATATAAGAACAGCTAACACTGTAGGAAACTTCATTTTAAAAATACTAAAATGAAATAGCACAATTTTGAGATATTCTTGGCTGATTTTAGAAATGTATGCATTTCCCTCTTCAAAACTGTGGTCATCAAGTCCTTATTACACCCTCCCCCAATTCCTTCCATCTCCAATCTATCCTTTGCCTGGCAATCAACTACATCTAACGCCTCTCTTTGAACCATGTCTGGACTCTACTGCCCACAAACCCTTGTGTCTTAGGAAATGGATATCCTACTTATGACCTCAGTGCATCATCTGCCTTCAATCTCTTTAAACACTGACATGTTAAGCAGCTCATTTTCCTGTCTTAAGTGGTCAACATCATTGGCACTGTCTGCTCACTATTCCACTGCTCTCAGGTCCAACATAGCAGCATAAGCCTTGCAATAGCTTCTTTCTTTACGACATTGTTACTGCTAGAGTAACTATAGGCTCCACCTATGACTCTATCTGATCTGAAAGTTGATGCCCTGTTAATGTATGCTTACAGATAAATTTAAGGAGAAATTATGTAGTTATGGCAGCTTTCAGCTGTAGCCTTACAACATCATGCCTGTAGGGAAGTTAAAACATTTGTCAACTTAATACTGGCAAAACTGAAGTCAATTGATTCAACTCCTGCCCTTTCCCCAATCTCAGGTGCTTAATAAAGATACATTCTTAGTGCCTCGTTTAACCTTCAAATCTCACATTTAGCCCATCATGCAAAACAACCTATTTGCACTATTTCCCCAAGTGGGAAGGCAGGGTAAATAGAATCCAAAGCTGAACTCCCAGCATTCATGCTCTCTCATGGGAAATTACCATGTGGCAGTGATAGTAATTCTGGAAATATGCCACTGTCTGCTATCAGGTGCAAAGTGAAGCAGAGCATACCTATTGATTTCATTTCTTCCTTTTGCCTGCGCATCTTTTCAATTTCTCTTGCGGATTTGTTTCTATATTTTGACATGTCTTCCCCATCAGTAGCACTATCCGACTGATACTAAAAAAAAAAAGAACTAGTTTAGCTGATATATCAATTTGATTTAACTTTTAAAAGTTAGAAAAAAATTCTGCGCTGCCAATAATTTTTTTTTAAAAAACATAGCAAGTGCGAGTCTGGAGCCAGAATTTTTCCATGGGCTGATAAGAGGGAAAATAGGGCATGCCCATTCTGTCCCCAAATTCAACTTTTGTGCATCTATCAACCAGTTCATATTCATTCCCAAACTGAAAAGCTTTTGAACAGCAGCAACCAAGTTTTTTTATATATATATATATATATATATATATATATATATGTCTTTCACGGGATGTGGGTGTTGCTGGCTAGTTCAGTATTCATTGCCCATCCCGAAAGTATTTCCAAATTACAAAAAGGAAACTGAAATAATGTGAGAGATAAAGGAGGAGGAGGAGAGTAAAGAAGTCCATGAGGAAACACCAATTAGAGCACACTTGAAACATTTAAGTCTGTTTTGGCCACGTCACTGCATTCTCAACTAACTATCCAGTTAAGCCAAACTGCAGTCAGAAACTGCCGTACCCAGACTTTTCTCGTTTGCGGAACAAAAACAAATACAGGTTTTCTGGGTGAATAGACAAAATTATTTTTGCCATATTGATATTATGGAGGAATTTCACAAATTGAGAGAAATAGACATATAGTTACCCAACACCCTGCATACTTACTGTACAGCCCAAGTGAACAGACTAAGACTTAAATTAGATTATTTCTAACTCATGCATGTTAACTTAGGTGAACTTACACATGATTCAGACATGCTTTGTACCATAAAAGTTACTAAGGTTGTTGTAAATAGTCACTTGGTAGTACAGAACTTCAGTATTGCTACAGAAAAAATGCTGAAGCCTTTTGACTTGCAATCATCAGGGCTGAATCACAAGAACACCAAATTTCAAAAGGAAAAGCAATTTATACTGCATGAGAAAAAAGTGCGATTGGTTGACAAGTAAACTCCAACTGGTTGAGGCATTGCCAAGGGTAGTGCACCAGGGAGCAGTTGTCCCCCAAACTTCTTTAAGTTGAAAGAAGCAATGTCTGGACATATTCTGTTTTCAAAGAACAGGGCCCTGAATATGAATATACGTAGCTTCTAGTACACAAGTGAGCCACATTCCAAGCCTAACTATTAATCTTAAATTGGTCGTTAACAAATAATCCCGATTTGTGCTAAAAATTACACTAAGTGTTGTCCAATCACAGCGTCCAACATTAGATGTGATTCAATGTTCTGATATTTGCAAGCACAGGCAGGTTGAGCGCAGTCAGTACTCTGCCTGTTGCAAATAGCTGAAGTGACGTGCTGTTTAATACGATCCACCAAGTCATTGAGACATACAGCCGATGAACCTGGCATCACACTGGCACTGAAATTCCGAACCACATTACTCACTTGTGTGGTTGTTTTTGGCTCGATAGCAGCATCGTGTTAATGGCAAACACCACTTGCGTCGCTGCTGCACAGTAGCAGTGTGAAATTGCTAGCTTCACCTGTTGCTCAAATGTGAGACACTTCACCCTTACAGGGTAATGAAGTCGACTGGTCACTTTTCAGGATTGAAAATGGCGTTCTTAGGTCCCTTTGTGAGTTTGTGCAATATACAGCGAGCAATGATCTGATCGAGGTAACCATTATACCGCAGGATAGCTCTGATTTCACCATCAAGCTTGAATGGTGAGCAAATGGCTCGGGCCCTATTTACAAGGTTGCCGATAAGGCCAATGTTAGTGTGTGGAGCTGCAGGAATCCCAGCGCGTGTATCGACCAGTGAAGGTAGGCTTGCGGTAGACAGTAGTTGAGAACCATTAGCAGATTTCTCAATTAGCATGTCAAGGAAAGGGAACTCGTTCATTGATCCATTTCGAAGGTGAATTTGAGCCTGGGATGGAGCCCATTAAAAGGTATCTAAGGAAATTCTTACATGCAGCGGCAAATTCAAATGTAGCAAACGTATCATCCACGTATTGGAAATATGCAAGGGATAGGGGTCATTCCATCGAAAATACGTTTCTTGTGGAAACTGACAAAAGATAGTGTGTTCTGGGCCCACAGAGGATCCCATGGCAACACCGTCTATGTGGGCATCTCAACTGCATGACTTGCCAAGTCCATAAGTTCAACAACCACAGATTGGGACAATTGCAGTGCACCTAGATTGCCATGATATAGTTATGCAGTGCAAATGTCTATTGCTTCCTTGCGTGGCACATTAATGAAGAGGCTAGCAATGTCAAACAAGCATGTGGACATAGCGTTGCCATCGACATGCAAGTCTTGTATAGTCTTCTGAAGGTGAAGGAATCTTTTACTGTATGTGGAAAAACTTGCTCAAAACTGGTTGCAGCAACTGGCTCAACCATTTGGCCAATTCATGTTGTGTAGAATCGGTCATAGATAAAATAGGGCATAAAGGGACATGCGTTTTGTGCGCCTTGGGCAGCCCATACATATATGGGCTCAGTGAGCCATGAGGACGAATCCAATCACATACACCACAAGACAGTTAACTGTTACACAAGTCCAACAAACATTTCCGCAACTTGCTCTCAAGCAGGGTTGTGCAGTCAAGGGTAGCAGTGGGTCCAATGGATACAAATTTGTGCGCATTTTGTCAATAAGTCGTGCTTGCTAAGATGACTACTTCAGTCCCTTTGTACGCCCAAATAAACGGTGTTGCCTTGGGGTCCCCTCCCGGCCCAGGTCTCGCTAACATTTTCGTCTTTCCATGAGAAACTAGTCTTCGATTCAATAACCCCGAACCTCTTACCCCTTGCATATTCCCAATATGTAGACGATATGTTTTCTATATTTGAATGTGCAGCTGCATGCAAGAATTCTCTTGGGTACCTTAGTGGGCTCCATCCCACACTCAAATTCACCTTTGAAATGGAGCAGTCAATGAGTTCCCTTTCCTCAACATGCTGGTTGAGAAATTTGCTAATGGTTTCTCTACTACTGTCTACCGCAAGCCTACCTTCACTGGTTAATATATGCATTGGGATTCCTGCAGCTCTACTCGCTATAAGTTTGGCCTTATCGGCAACCTTGTAAATAGGAACCGAGCTGTTTGTTCACTGTGCAAGCTCGGTGCTGAAATAGGACATATCAAAGCTATTCTGAGGGACAATGGTTACCCCGATCAGATGAGTCTAAGGCCACCGCTTTCAATCCTGAAAGTGCAGCGTCTACCTCAGATTACCCTAGAAGGGCAGGGTGTCTCAAAAATGTAATCATCAGATGAAGCTAGCTATACCATGTTGCTACTGTGCAGTAACACAAGTGTTATTCTTCAGGATTCTAACAGGATGTCAAGCCAAAAAGGCGCTGCGTACCACACAAATTAGCAATGTGGTGCATGTTTTTCAGTGCCCGTGTGACGTGAGATACGTAGACCTTATGCCCAAATGCTGGTGAATCGAATCAAACAGCACGTCCCTTCAGATGCTTGCAACAGAGTTCTGACAATACTCAACCAGCCCGTGCTGGCAAAACTTACAGCATTAGATGTGATTCCACGATTGGATAACACTTACTAAATGAAATCGATTGTGCCAAGAATTACACTAACAACCAATTAAGATTAATTGCCTGGCTTGGAATGTGGCTCACTTACACATACGAGAAGCTACAAATATTCATATGCAGGGCTGTCCTTCGCAAACAGAAAGAATATGCCCAGGCACTGCGGCGTTTTCAACTAAAAAAAGCTTAGGGGACAAGTGTTCCCTAGTTCATTCCCCTTGACAACACCTCGACCAATCCGTCGACTTGCCTGGTTTGAATTTAAACAAAAGCTTCGTGGATAACTGTTCCCTGGTGCATTGTCCATAGCACGCCTCGACCATAGCCCACTTGTTAACCAATCAGCACCCTTTTCTCATGCAATGTACATTGCTATTCCATTTGAAATTTAGTATTCGTGCGATTGCCCTGATGAATGCAAGACAAAAAGCTGTGACAACATGCCTCTTTTTTTCGAGCAATACTCAATGTTATTGTATTACAGCTGACCCAAAACAACAATTGCTTAGAGTTTTATGGAAACTAATTGCTAAAAAAATCTTACCTAATCCAATTAAATTTGAACTGAATGCATTGAAAAATTAGATATTCCACAAGTATTTTGTACATTTTGGTGTATGATTTACAAATTAAACAGCAGAAATCCAGGCTTATCCCAAATGACTCCTGTTTAAGCAAAAGCAATACTGTATTCTCAGGGTTCTAACAACGAACACTTGCATTTATATAGCACCTTTGTCTCAAAACCCTTTACAGTTAATGAAACACTAAGCGTAGTAACTATTGTAATGTAGAAATGCAACAGCTAATTTGAGCACAGCAAATTCCCACAAACAGCAATGTAATAATGACCAGATAATCTGTATTTGCGATAATGCTTGAGGGATAAATGTAGCTTTGGGGGTGGGTGGTGCCACAACTTCTGTGGAGTGGCAATCACAGTCAGATTGCCACTCCACTCCGAGTTACTTACATAAATGCAACTGCACTTTTCTCGCCCAACCTGCAACACTCACACCCTTCCCATTCCCCCACTTCACCCACCCACCCAGGTACAACACACCAGAGGTCAGAAGCTATGGGCCCAGGTATAACTTCCCTGCTCTTCTTTGAAATAGCAACAAAATCTTTAACATCCACTTGAGCAGACAGACAGCGTTAGTTTTTAAAGCCTCATCCAAAGTCTGAGCCACCTCTGATAGTGCAGTGTTCCCTCAGTACTGCTCTGAAGTGTCAACCTTGACTTTTTTGCTCAAGGATCAAGCCCTGGAGTGGAACATGAACCTAGAACCCTGTGACTCGTGAGAATGTTACCAACTGAGCCACAGGTTCAAATATGTAGAAATCATAATATTACAGAAGTTGAGCTTGATAATTATCTGGCATGCAAAAATAGATTACATTCTACTTACGTTTGCTAATGAAGAACGACTCTTGTGAGTCCTTCCCCGACCTCTGTTAGTAGGACTGAAAATAAATGTCGATGGATCATCCGGGAACAAATGGGAGAAGTTCTGCTCTGAAAGCTTGTACTTATCAACTGTTGAAGACTGAAAATAAAACAAAATAATCCAAGTACAATATTGGCATATTTATATTATTATTCAGTATCAACATTAACAAATCTCAAACATCCACAATGGTTTTAAAGATGGAGAACAGCTGTTTGCAAAAAATAATTTGAACTCATCCGAAAGCAAACATTTCAGGCAATGTAATTGGTCCTCAAACATTGCAATTAATAAATCAGTCTCCTTCCAATGGGCATATCAAGGACAGTCAATGTGGATTTATGAAGATCCAACTTTGATAGACAAAAAATGACAAAATTCTTCGGAGCTGGGGAGGGGGAGGAGAAAGAAGGGAAGAATCACTAAACAGTTCAGGCAAAATAATGCACAGATGGAATGTATTTGGACTTGCAAAGACATTAAGTGTCACAAAATAAACTCAGAAGGCCCTTGGTATCAAGGGTACGGCAATAATCACTTGCATTTTATACAGAAACTTTAAAGCAGCAAAATGTCCTAAAACTCTGCACAGGAGCTAACAAAATTGGATACTGATACACATCATCATGAGACACTGGGGCAGATGACCAAAGTTTGGTCACAAGTAGATCTTAAGGAGTGACTTGAAGGAGGAAAGAAAGGCCCAAGTGGAAAATTGTAGCGAGGGCATTCCAGAGCTAAGAGCTTGGCAACTGATGGCACAATTAATAAAATCAGGGATACAGAAGGGAGCAGAACTAAGGGAGCACAGATACCTTGCAGGGTTGTATGACTGTATAGTGGTTAGATCACTAGGCTAGTAAACCAGGGGCCTGGACTGATGATCCTTTTTTTAATTCATTCGCAGGATGTGGGCTTCAATGTCTGGGCCAGCATTTATTGCCCATCCCTAGTTGCCCTTCAGAAGGTGGTGGTGAGCTGCCTTCTTGAACCACTGCAGTCCATGTATTAGGTACACCCACGGTGCAGTTAGGGAGGGAGTTCCAGGATTTTGACCCAGCAACAGTGAAGAAACGGCGATATATTTCCAAGTCAAGATGGTGAGTGGTTTGGAGGGGAACTTCCAGGTGGCGGTGTTCCCATCTATCTGCTGCCCTTGTCCTTCTAGATGGTAGTGGGTTTGCAAGGTGCTGCCAAAGCAGCCTTGGTGAATTCCTGCAGTGCATCTTTTATAGTACACACTGCTGCTACTGTGCATCGGTGCTGGAAGGAGTGAATGTTTTTGAATGTGGTGCCAATTAAGCGGGCCACTTTACCCTGGAAGGTGTCAAGCTTCTTGAGTGTTGTGGGAGCTGCACTCATCCAGGCAAGTGGGAAGTATTCCATCGCATTCCTGACTTCTGCCTTGTAGATGGTGGACAGGCTTTGGGGAGTCAGGTGAGTTACTCATCGCAGGATTCCTAGCCCCTGACCTGCTCTTGTAGCCACAGTATTTATATGGCTAGTCCAGTTCAGTTTCTGGTCAATGCTAACTCCCAGGATGTTGATAGTGGGGGATCCAGTGATGGTAATGCCATTGAACATCAAGGGGCGATGGTAAGATTCTCTCTTGTTGGGAGATGGTCATTGCCTGGCACTCGTGTGGCATGAATCTTACTTGCTACTTGTCAACCCATGCATGGACATTGTCCAGGTCTTGTTGCATTTGGACATGGACTGCTTCAGTATCTGAGGAGTCGCAAATGGTGTTGAACATTGTGCAATCATCAGCAAGCATCCCCATTTCTGACCTTATGGAAGGAAGGTCATCGATGAAACAGCTGAAAATGGTTGGGCTTAGGACACTACCCTGAGGAACTCCAGCATTGATCTCCTGGAGCTGAGATGACTGAGCACAACCATCCTCCTATGTGCTAGGTAGGACTCCAACCGGTAGACGGTTTTCCCCCCTGATTCCCATTGACTCTAATTTTGCTAGGGCTCCCTTTGATGCCACACAGTCAAATACTGCCTTGATGTTAAGGGCAGTCACTCTCACCTCACTTCAGGAGTTCAGCTCTTTTGTCCATGTTTGAACCAAGGCTGCAATGAGATCAGGAGCTGAGTGGCTCTGGCAGAACCCAAACTGGGTGTCAGTGAGCAGGTTATTGCTGAGCAAGTGCCACTTGATAGCACTGATGACCCATTCCATCATTTTACTGATGGCAGATTAGACTGATGGGGCAGTAATTGGCCAGGTTGGATTTATCCTGCTTTTTGTGTACAGGACATATCTGGGCAATTTTCCACATAGCTGGTTAGATGCCAGTGTTGTAGCTGTACCGGAACAGGTTGGCTAGAGGCATGGCAAGTTCTGGAGCACAAGTCTTCAGTACTATTGCTGGAATATTGTCATGGCCCATAGCTTTTCCATTATCCAGTGTCTTCAGCTGTTTCGTGATATCACATGGAGTGAATTGAATTGGCTGAAGACTGGCATCTGTGATGCTGGGGACCTCCAGAGGAGGCAGAGATGGATCATCCACTCAGCACTTCTGGCTGTAGAATGTAGCAAATGCTTTAGCCTTATCTTTTGCACAGATGTGCTGGGCTTCCCCATCATTGAGGATGGGGATATTTATGGAGCCTCCTCCTCCAGTGAGTTGTTTAATTGTCCACCACCATTCACGACTGGATGTGGCAGGACTGCAGAACTTGGATCTGATCTGTTGGTTGTGGGATCACTTAAATCTGTCTATCATTTGCTGCTTATGCTGTTTGGCACGCAAGTAGCCATGTTATAGCTTCACCAGGTTGACACCTCATTGTTACATATGCCTGGTGCTGTTCCTGGCATGCCCTCCTGCACTCTATATTGAACCAAGGTTGATCCTCTGGCTTGATGGTAATGGTAGAGTGGGGGATATACCAGGCCACGTGGTTACAGATTGTGTTCAAGCACAATTCTGCTGCTGATGGCGGCCCACAGCACCCCATGGATACCCAGTCTTGTGTTGTTAGATCTGTTCGAAATCTATCCCATTTAGCATGGTGGTAATGTCACACTAGGGTATCCTAAATGTGAAGGCGGGACTTCGTCTCCACAACAATTGTGTGGTGGTCACTTCTACCAATACGGCCAGGGACAGATGCATCTGTGGCAGGCAGATTGGTGAGGATGAGATCAAGTATGTTTTTCCCTCTTGTTGGTTACTTCACCACCTGCCACAGACCCAGTCTAGCAGCTATGTCCTTTAGGACCCAGCCAGCTTAGTAAATAGTGGTGCTGCGAGCCACTCTTGGGGATGGACATTGAAGTCCCCCACCCAGACTACATTCTGCACCCTTGCCACCCTCTGTGCTTCCTCCAAGTGGTGTTCAATATAGAGGAGCACTGATTTGTCAGCTGAGGGAGGGCGGTATGTGGTAATCAGCAGGTGGTGTCCATGCCCATGTTTGACCTGATGCCATGAGACTTCATGGGGTCCGGAGTCCAGATCCCACCATGGTAGTTGGAGAATTTAAATTGTCAATTAAATAAATCTGGAATAAAGAAGTTAAGCGTCAGTAATGGTCACCACAAACCTATAGATTATAAAAACTCATCTAGCACTAACATCCAAGCGAAGGAAATTTGCCAACCTTACTTGGTCCAAATGTGACTCCAGACCTCCAGCACTGTGGTTTACTTTTGAATGTTGTCTGAAATGGCCTATCAAGCCATTAATAATCAAACTAGACTGACCATCAGGCACTGACCCAGGATCAGGCACACCCACCAAAATAAACGGGAGATTTGGAACAGATCGAGTAACTCGAAACTGAGAGCCAGTGAGACATGTGGCCCATCAGCAAAATTTTATTCCACCACAATATAATCTTATGGTCCAGCATTTCCCACACACTACCATTACCATCAAACCAGGGCATAATCTTTGATTTAATGAGTATAGGACAGCATGGCAAGAGCACACCAGGTAGACCTAAAATTGCAGTGCCAATTTGGTAAAGTTACAACACACGATTACATGCATGCTAAACAGCATGCTCTAAGACAGAGCTCAATTCCCCTACAACCAACAGATTAGATACAAGCTCTGCAATTTTGCCTATTGTGAATAATGATGGACAATTAAGCAACTAGCAGAAGGTGGTGACTCCATAAACATATCCACCCTCATTGTTCTAGAACTACAACACTGAAAGTTGGAGACAAAAACAAGAATACCTGGAAAAACTCAGCAGGTCTGACAGCATCTGCGGAGAGGACCTCACATTGAATTTGACGATCTGCAGCAAGGAACAGTCAATTCATCTCCCCTTAACTTTCAATGGGATTAGAATCACAGTATCCCCAGTCAACACTGGGGGGGTTGGGTTACCATTGGCCAGGAACATAACTGGGGCACCACCCATATAAATACTGTGGCCACAAGAGCAAGTCAGAGACTGGAAATTCTGTGTTGAATAACTCATTGTTTTTGTTTTGGATTTCCAGCATCCGCAGTTTTTTGCTTTTAACTGAAAGTTGGAGTGCGCCCAGGTATATGTTCACCAGAAAAAAAAACAGAAAATTATCTAATCCAGACAATCACCATCCGATCACTCTACTCTGTGACAGAAGGTGTCAGACAGTGCTATCAAGTTGCAAATAATCTGCTCACCAATGCTCAGCGTAGGTTTGGCCAAGACTATTCAGCTCCAGGCCTCATTACAGCCTTAGTCCAAACATGGATGAAGAAAACCGAATTGCAGCGGAATTGTAGTGAGTAGAGAGTTACTGCCATTGACAATAGACATCATTTCAGACTGTGGTATCAAAGAGTCCTAACAAAACTGAAGTCAATGGAATGGAAGGGGGGAGGGGGACTTTCCACTAGCAAGAGTTGTGCCTAGCACAAAGATGACTTGATTATCGGAGGCCAACCACCACAGGACATGGCTGCACAAGTTCCTCAGAGCAGGTTCTTAGGTCCAACCATCTTCAGCTGCTTCTTCAATGATCTTCCCTCCATCATAAGGTCAAAAGTAAGGAAGTTTGCTGATAATTGCACGGTGTTTAGTGGCAAGAGCAGTGATGAGTGGAAAGTAATATTCATGCCACACAAATGCAGGACAATGACGATCTGCAGCAAGGAACAGTCAATTCACCTCCCCTTAACTTTCAACGGGATTAGAATCACAGTATCCCCAATCAACATCGGGGGGGCAGGGGGGTTACCATTTGCCAGGAACATAACTGGGGCACCAGCCATATAAATACTGTGGCCACAAGAGCAAGTCAGAGACTGGAAATTCTGTGGTGAATAACTCACCTGACTTCCCAAAGCCTACTATCTACAAGTCAGGAGCTTGAGGGCATGCTATCCACTTGCCTGGATGAGTGCAGCTCCAACACTAAAGAAGCTCCACATCATGCAGAACAAAGCAGCCCATTTCATGGCACCCCATCCACCACCTTAAGCATTATTTTCCTTCACCACCAGCAACCATTGGCAACATGTGCCTTCTACAAGATGCTGTGCAGCAACTCGCTAAGACTTCTTTGATAACACTTCCAAAACACACAACTTGTACCACCTAGAATGACAGGGGCAGCAGGAGCACAAGAACATCACCTCCAAGTTCCCCTCAAAGTCATGCACCATGACAACATGGAAATCGATTTCCATTTCTTCATAATAACTGGGTCACCATCCTGGAATGACTGAACAGCACTGTGGGTGTCCCAACACTACGTGGATGGCACCAGTTGAAGGTGGTTAACCACCACTTTCAAGGACAATCAGGAACGGGCAATAAATCAGGGATGTGACTGGGTCAGAGTAAAAAAACCTGAAAATGGTGAGCCCTGTGAGGGACTGTAGCGGCCAAGCAGGGGGGACAGTGTGGAGACTTTTAAAAATATTTTCTTTCAAATGGGGCTCTCTGATGCATTATTTCAGCAGCATTTGAAGAAATAACCTCTTCCCAAACCCCTTCCCTACCTCCCTCACTCACAAATGCCCTCCCTTCCCACTCAGCCTTCCACACATGCCATTCCTCCTCACGCAACACTCGCTCAACCTTTCCCTCCCTCCCTGCCCAGACCCATTCACTCATCCCCCACCTCATTCTCCACCGTCTCACCCGAGTTTCCCCACATTGCCCAAATTCAGCTCGTCACTGCCATTGGGTGGCTCAGCTCCTCCTTGGCTAGTGCCACTTGGATCCGCACTGCCAGGGAAAGGAGTGAGCCACCTCTGGGGGCAGGGGGGTCAGTCCCACATTGGCTAAGCCACTACTGCGTCCAGCCTGATGTGGGAGGACAGCCAGGTTTGGTATTTTGGGAGTAGGTACCGAGGAGAGTTGGGAACAAACACCCTCTGCTCCTGCCTCCTTATAGGTGGAAACTCCCTCCTCTCCCATTTTCAGATTCTTCTCCTTGGTCTCCAAGTTGAAGGATTGGTGACGGTGCAGACAAAAGTCTCCTGCATGGCAGCCGCGGGACTGGCCAGAACAACGGCACCAGCTCCTCCAATCACAGATCTCCTCCCTCCTATCCTATTGCTCCTCAAATCACAGATTGTATTTCTGGAGAAGCAAGAGCGCAAGGGAGGGAATGAGTGACTGGAGGAGCTGGAGCATCCAGCCTCGGAGACACAGAATCTGAAACTGAAGGAGCAGTTCCTTCTCTCCCATACTGACTACTCCTTCAATCACAGCTTGGCAGTCAGTTCCCGCTCTTGCTGACTGACAGCAGAGTTGGAATTTTTTTTTAAACCCCGTACCAACCCCGAAGGTCAGAACCTATATTCAGATGGGAGCTTTCCAAAACGCCAATGTCAGAGATCCACCAAACACTAGGAATTTCTCACCCCGGTCTGTTAATTAAAGTTTGCAGTTGGTGGGGGGGGGGGAGAAAGCCGAAAGTCATTTATTAAAAAAAAAGGGGGTGGCAAAAGCAAAAAATGTGAAATCCAGTAAAAAACAAAAAGCACATCCCTGATCAATGTTGGTCTTGTCAGTGATGCTCCCATCCATCCCATCAACAAACAAAAGGGGTGCAGAGATAGGGAGACAAGTGCGAGGCCATTGGGGGAGGAGTGGTGAATTAGGAAATAAGGAGCAGTGAGTATTTGTTTTTAAAAAAATAAGACTTTGCTGGTCCAATAACCAATGCATGCCAGCTAGCCCAGGATGAACTGGATGTTGTACAAATTAGGTATGGAGTAGAGGTTTGGATCAGTTCAAATTTATGGAGGGTGGAAGGTGAGACACCAGCCAGGAGATCACTGTCCTGTCAAGTCTAGACGATAAAGGCATTAGTGAGGCTTTCTGCAGATAAGTTGAAGTGGAGACAGGCAATGCTACAGAGGTGGAAGCAGACTATCTTGATAATTGAACAGATATGCTGGCAGTCGCAGGTGTAAATGATATGCTGCCCATTAACAAAATTGAGTTAGTGTACGTCCTGTGAGGTTTAAGCTGGGACCTTGTACTCTCCATACATTCATGAATTAGGTATGAGCATAGAAGGTAAATTATTACCTATACTGGTCACCAGAATGGTAATAAGAGAGCATAGAGCTTAAAATGATTTTTTTTTTCCATGTAAGTGCTTACTAGAAAATGAAGTGTATTACTTCATGACCTTTGAAATGCAATCATTCACAAAAAAGACTAAGGTGAATACTTAAAAGTCAGGTACAGGGAGAAAGCTGCAAAACAGGACTAGAGTGGTTGGATCTTGCGCAGAGCTTGCAGTGTTCAAGTCACAATGAGTCAAAAGAACTCTGATTTAAATTTCTAATGATTCAATGGAGCATCCATTTTGTAATCCAAATTAGACTTAACTATCATTTGTGAACAGTAAAGCTCCTACTCCCTCTAGTGGTTGCCTAACAGAAAATACGATAAGAGTTCAGAACATCTCCATGCAAAAAACTAAATTAGATCAAAATGAAAGTTAATATTTTACTGAAGGGTTGATCAAAGCTCAACATCTTTGCCAAATCATCCCTTAGGTGATAAGTGATATAAATCAAGCCAGGCTCTTACAGCAAATTATGGTAGCCTGAAATAAAGTTTGAAATTGCCATTTTTAATTCTGCATTCATTAAATATTGATATTTATACCAGATTGAAGGCTACTCAGTCATAGATTAACTGAAATAGAATGACTAATCACATAGCAATAGTATAAAATGGATTTGATTAGTTTCTACATGACACAATGGGGTCATCTTGGTATGATATGAAGGAATCTACTGTGCAAAATAAAAGCTGGGAATACAGTTTACAAAGAAGGCGTCACCTACAGGACATTTCACTAATTAAGGCTGGTCAAAAAGAGAACTTTATACTCTTCCTCCAACACAACTAATGCAGAAGCAAAATACTTCAAATGTTGGAATTTGAAATAGGAACAGAATATGCTGGAAATACTCAGTAGGGCAGACAGCATCTGTGCAGAGAGAAACCAAGTTAACAGCAGGTTGACGATCTTTTGTCAGAACTGGAAAAAAGTAGAGATGCAACAGGTTTTAAGCATGTATGAGGCAGGAAAGGGTCAGGGAGAAAAAAAGGAAAGGGTGGAAGCCAGGGGAGATTAAATGACAGAAGGAAATAGTAATGGGACAAGTGAAGAAACAAAGATGGCTCTGATGGAGATGTATTGAGAATAGCAGAATCAAAAGCTGCTTTCAAAATAGTAGAGGCAGAGGTTACGATGTGAAGTTGTTGAATTCAATGTTCAATCTAGAAAGCTGTAAAGTGCCTCATCAAAAGATGAGGTTCTGCTCCTCAAGCTTTCATTGAACTAAACAGGAACAGTGTGGGTGGCCAAGATGAGAGGTCAGAATGGGAGTGGGGCAAAGAATTAAAATGAAAGGCAACCGGAAGTTTGGTCAGGCCTGCAGACTGAATGCAGGTGTTCTGCAAAATGACTACCCAATCTGAATTTGGTCTCCTCAATCGAGATGGTGCTACATTATGAGCAGCCAATGCAGTATAATACATTGAAAGTAGTAAATTGCTGTTTCATCTGAAGTGTTTTGATTCCTGGATGATGGAAAGGGAGGAGCTAAGTGGGGAGGTAGTACATTTCCCAGAGTTGGACGGGAAGGTGCCATGGGAAGGAAAAGGTATTTTGTGGACCGGGGTGTCTTTCTCCGAGGGAACTGCCTCTTTGGAATGCTGAAGGGCTGGGGGGCTTGTTGGGAAAATATGTTTGATGGTGGCAGAAAACGATATGTTGGCTGTGGTAGGGTGGAAGGCAAGGACAATGGAAGTCTACCACAGTTCTGGGAGGATGGGGTGTGGGTGAGAGTGAGAGTGCAGGAAATGTAATGGACGGATTCATAGTTCCCATCGACCATGGTATGGGGAAACCCTTGGTTGAAGAAAACTGAAAATAAAGCAGGAGCACAACATAAAATCATCGGAACAGATGTGAAGGAGGCAGAGAAATTTGGAGAATTGGAGCAAAGTCCTTTCAGGAAAGTGGGGTGGGGGGTAAAGAGTCAGCTTGTAGTGGATATTGGTCGATAACTTATCCCCAAAAATGGATACACAGAGGTCAAAACAAGGAAAGGGAAGAGTGAAATGAAGGATGAATTTTGCAAGCGAAGTGAATGAAATTTTCCAGTTTGCAACAAAAGCAGGAAACATCAATACAGTGGACTGGAAAGAGGGCTGAGGGAGGGGACCAGAGTAAGAAAAATAGGTCTACTCGGACTCTATTTCAGATCATAATCTCTGCTCCCATTTCCTCGGATGGCAACTGGTGATGCTTCTCGTACTCCCATTTACGCCTCCTTGACCCATTTTTGTGTTCCTTTACTTGTCCCATGTCCACCTTCTTTTGCCTGCACCATCACCCATTTAATCTCTCCTGCCTTCCACCCTTTCACAGACCCTCCCTTCTGTTCTCCCCCTCTCTTCCCTGCCTCTATACACGCTTATACGTTGTTTCATCTCTAACATGTCCGGATTATTGATCTTTGATCAAAACTGGAGCATGCATTTCCTCTCTACACAAATGCTGTCCAACTTTAGTGAATGTTTCCAGCATTTTATGGTTTTATCTTTAACAAAACTAAAATTCTTCTTGACAAGCAATTAATGATTCTGATAACCTGTCAAAAGACAATTATTACCTTGACTTTAAGCATGCCATGTCGTAACTCACAATGCTGTTTGAGAAAGAGCTTCAACTTGTCTTGAGAAAACTGATTTTTCTTGCGACTATTAAACAAAAAGAAACCTAAAATGAAACTACACATATACATACACACATCTTAAACAGAAACTATGCCCTAAGCAAATGAACACAGGTTGAAACATTTGCTAGAAGACATATTCAAATGGATTTTAACCTTCCTCGTCCCCATACCCACCGTGGTAGCTTATGGAGGCCTGCCTCCTTGCCTTGTCCCACGCTTGTTGTAGAGTGGCACCCCTCAAGCTATATAACCAATTGTCTCTCTCTAATGGAGAGAGATGCCTCTGTTCCTTTGTGGAACAGTTAGTAACCATTACCTTCCTGGTAAACAAGCTTTCACTGATAACACTTACTTCATCTGGGCAGCCTTAATGATGGTTTCATTCCCTTCAGTTTTAAGAGGTTTCACCTTGTACTGAAATAAAGCAACATCAACCTTGCTTTTCTTTTTCCTGTTAAAAAAAAATGTAGAATGTTACACTACCAAGTTAAGCAATATTTGATATTTCTGATTCAATAAAAGATGTTCATCTACGTTAGCATTCAAGATCACTTCATGGAGTGCAAAGTGACAGTTGCAGTTAAGTGAAACCTAAATTTCCATGTTCACAGAATATAGCAGATTTATCTTATTCACGCAATAAGAGAAATGGCTAATGGACGAATAAAACATTAAATACTGCTTTGCTGTTGCACATGCAAAGGCACACAGTATTTAGGTTTGTGACGTGATCAGTAAAATGATCAGTAAAGGAAAGTTCTTAAAGCAGGCCATCATTTTGCTTGCATTTCAAAGTAGTTTCTCTGGTTTGGATAGTTTCAATCCAATTACTAGTGTGCTAGGGCCTGCAGCCCCCAATTGGCAAATGTAGAAGCCATGTTACAACAGCTGCGAGAATCATACTAGTGCAGTTCAGGATGTTTGAAATTCTGGAAAGGCAGGAAATTTTACCATGCATTTAATTGTGTTACATCTGACATGGGTTTATTGTCACCAAGTGCATGAAATGAGGAAGTTCTATTTTTAGCAACAACGTCCCTCATTACCACAAATAAATTTGGGGATTTAAAAAATCCCCGTTAAAATTGTAATCTCTCCACCCGTATCAAAATTAGCCAAATATGCATTTGTGCAGGCAACTATTAAAAGCTTTTGAATGGAGATTAAACATAGGCTGCAGAAATTGAAGGTCTACAATCCATCTTTTTGTTAAAAATATTATTCATTCATGGGATGTGGGCGTTGCTGGCTAGGCCAGCATTTATTGCCTATCCCTAGTTGCCCTTACTCAGAGGGCATTTAAGAGTCAACCACGTTGCTGTGGGTCTGTAGTCACATGGAGGCCAGACCAGGTAAGGACAGCAGATTGCCTTCTCTCAAGGACATTAGTGAACCAGATGGGTTTTTACAATTGACAATGGTTTTATGGTTATCATTAGACTTTTAATTCCAGATTTTTTTTAATATTGAATTCAATAAACACCCAAAAGCCATTCCAATCATCTTCTAACCATCTGCTCCCTGTAGTATATTTTGTTGAAAATTTTCAAGTCTTAGATACGTGAAAAACTGTGTTTCAAAATCCAGTTCAATGACAAAGCTTGAAAAGAGATGTAAACTAAAAAAGGTACATGCACACAGATGTGTATCCATGGAAACAGCCAATGTAGTTAGTCTCAGCCTATAGACACATTAAAAAAAAAATCTAAAGTTAGAAACAGTTTGATAAAAGAGCAACAGATGCAAGGTAGCTAGGTGAAAAGCACAGCAGACAGGCCGAGTGGCAGCTATTTTACCAAATAAGCTAATGGAGCAAGAATCTGTGCACTTATGCACTTATGCATGAGTAGACTGGCACCTGTGCAATCTTGTGTGAGAAAGGAGGCAATAGTTTACCAACGTACTAAAATGACAAGACAGAAATAGACCAGCTGATCCTTTGATACTATCCCATATGTCAAGAGTGCAATTTAAACTCTACTATCCCAATTCACAATCTCCCGGGAGAAGCAAGAGACAAAAAGATAAAAACCTAGGTCAATTCAAGTAAAAGAAGATCTGGAATTTCACTCCAATTCCCAATAGCAATCAAACAAGCTACCAGAGGCAACAGCGACCAGGAGACATATCATTCAATACCTCAACTACCTTTTGTGCACTGATGCCAGTCACATTTAGCAATTCGCCCGGCTCCCACGCAATGAATCCATACTCATCGAAAGGCCAATGGCCTTTATGAAAGGAAAATTTCCGGACATCTAACTTGTACTTGCGATACATGTCTCCTTTACCTCCCTAACCAACGGTAGGATCTACAAGCAGTTTTTTAGTGGTTGCAAGTGGGTAGCAGTGTCCACATAGTCCAGTTCTAAGACAATTTCTCAATGTCTATATCAATGATTTGAATACAGGTCTGGAGGGAGTCAGGCTCAAATTTGCAAATATCAAAATAGAAACAATGACACAATATAGGTTATTCAGTTCACCATGCCTTTGAAAGAACTAATTAGTCTCCCCCTGCCCTTTACCCAAATCCCTGCAAATTTACATGCCCCTCTGCACCCAAACATTTATCCAATTTCCTTTTAAAAATATTGAATCTGTTTCCACCACCATTTCAAGTAGTGCATTCCAAATCATAATGTGCTGCCGAAAAACATTTTTCCTCATCACACCTCTGGCTCTTTTGCCAATTACTTTGAAATAAGAGGTTTGGTTAATTTAAGGCCAATGATACAAAAGAATAGTGATAAGGTAAATAGTCTATAAAGCAATAGCCAGAAATCAAATATTAGGTGGTGAAGTGATGCATTTTAAGGAAAAGGTGACAGCACTATAATATCAATGCAAAGCAGACTTAATGCCGTGGAAGATCAGGGGCATTTGGGGGATGCAGATTGAAAGGACATTAAAAGGCGGAACCTCAGATTCGTAAGATTCTAGCATAAAAAAAAGAATGGAATTCTAGGTTTCATCACAGCAGGTATTGAATAAGAGTCAAGTGTTAATGATGAGCTTTCAGGAAACCTTCAGCCCTCTGATAAGGCACATTATTCGGCTCCACACTACAGGAAGGATGCTGAGGCTTTAGGAGAGAATTTACTACAATGATGCCTGTTATGAAGAAATACAAAAAAACCATGAAAAATTGACAGTTCTTTCCTAAGAATGCAGAATTAGGCACTGTATGATAGAAATGTTTAAAGTTATGAAAATATGAGACAGGATAGGTTGAAGCAGATGATTGTCAGCAGTTGAGCAACCAAGAATCACCAATAAATATGTCGTTAAAAATCAAGAAATTTATAACCAAGAGGGCAGGAGAGAATTTTGAAAAAGTTGAGGGGCTAGGGAATTCGATGACCAAGGCAAACAGTCTTAAGGTTAGATAGGATAAACCGAAGGAGGAAAAGGATGTGCGAACAGTGCGGCTACATATCATAGCTATTTGCCTGCATGGAAGGTAAACACAGACAAGGACTGGATGAGCTGAATAGCCTGTTTCACAATGCAAGTGCTTTCATTGATGCTAGCCTACCCATGTGGACCAATCTAACCTAAAGGAAAAGTGGAAACTGAAAAAAAACAGAAAAGTAGAAAAATAAATCAGACTCAAAACAAGTCCTTCTTAGTAAATTTAAAAGCTCTTAGGTAAAATGAAAATACATTTTATTTTTTAAAAAGCTCAATTACTAAAAATAAGAAATTGTGCGCTCCTGGTTACCTACATAATTTTCATTACCTTGTCCCACTACAAAACCAATTTGAAAAAAACAATGTGTACAAGAATCTGTAGCAGTTCTTACAACAGCCAAGATTTTCACTCCAAGCAATAGCAAATTTTTCTTGAAATACAAATCATTTGCCCAAGTGGCTCCCCTGATAACAACTGCTAATATTTAAACAACTCAAACAGAAGTATATCGTTAGAGCCTAGTATTTAATTTAAAAGTCAAGCTAGTTTGTGGTCCAATCAAACATCCTATTTCACATCTGTCAAAGAGTTAGACCCATTATACCCATCCAATCAACAGCTATATGGTTTCCTCAACCATCGTACTCATGACTTTACAATGCCTATATTAGAAGTTGCACAGCTTTAACAAATTATTAAGCCATTAGGCCCAGTTTAATGTTATTATTTACCCAATTGATGCAGATGGCGCAGAGCTTTTGGATCGTTCCTCATTGTCACTTTCATCACTAATGACAATCACCACATCTTCAGCTCTGTTGCTTACATGTCCATTGGCAGTCCCGTTTTGTACTGGTGGGGTCAGAACTTCCAAAACCTTACACGTTTGCCTAAAAAAAAAGTTTAAATTCAGGCAGAATATTTTATATTCCCCATCATGCATTGATTACAACTGATAAAAGGTTGTACTAAGCTACAAGCTCATACATATTTGCTTAGTTTGCTTTCAACTCCTAAAGACTTGCAATTATAGCGTACCTTTCATGTACAGAACATTTCAGTGCTTTATCACCAATGAACTATTTTGAAAGTTTTTCCACTTGTAATGTAGGAAATGAGGCAGCCAATTTGCACAAAGCAAGTTCCCACAAACAGCAATGTGATAATAACCTGATAATGTTTTTTTTGGTGATGCTGATTGAGGGATAAATAACTCACCTGCTCCTCATTAAAAACTCGTGCCACGGGATATTTTTTTACATTGACCTCAGGGGGCAGACAGAGCTACGTTTTAACGGTAACATTCCTGCATGTTCGACATAAAACTCATGGAATCTCACAACATATTTGTTTTTGAATGTAGAAAATTAAAATTGGTTTGAGATACTTTTGATTTTTAAATTACAATGTTCTTTCTTCTGTTTCCATGAAAAACAATTTTATGTTTTGCATTTAAAAACAGAATGTTACATATTTAAAAATGGGCTGTTAACAGATTTCGTATTTAATAAGTGCTCATGTCCTCTACACAATTAACATTCAGGCGTTCCCCACTTTCCCCATCCTTCTACCATATACTATGTGACATCTAGAATACAAATGGAATTTTTATATAGAAAATGGTAGAACACAGTAACTGGTCTCCCAGGCTTTTTGCTTCCATTGCCAAGCGTTTGAAACAAACAGCTCCAGCTACACAAGTCCCCAAAATTATTGTTTTCAGTTACTGCTCAGAAAATGTTGGCATTAATTTCAATTGCTATGTTTATGGCATCTGGTTTCAGAGCAGCATGTACACATTTTTGATCTTCCATTTCAACTAGCTTGCATACTATGTACTAATGGCAACCTGAAGATCAATGCATCCATGTCCCCTCCTTCTAAGAACTTAGGCTTGTTTTGAAAAGGAAGCCAACATCTAAGACATGAAAGCAAGCAACAATAACTTCAAAAGCATAAAGCCTTCCATTCTGGGATGCGCTGTAAAAAGGTGCTGTCATCCTTAAGAAGTTCCAAACTATTTACAGCCAATGAACTCCTTCTGAAGTGTAGTCACTGTAAAGCAGCTAATTTGCAAAACGAAAGGTCCCACAAACAACGAAGTAAGCTCCAGATCATCTAATTTGGTTGTGTTGCTTGCTTTCAAACTTTCGATATCTGGAATGATTTTATCCTGAGTAACCGTGGCCATAACTCAAGTGAGTTGTGCAAGGCTTTCTTACAAATATAAACTGGTAGGTTCTCTAGTGAAGATATCTTATCAATGTCTGTTCATATCCTTTACCTGGCCTTCATTCTTGCACTTTCAGCAAGAAATACTGACAGCAGGAGACTATCTGTTTTGATTTCAGTGTTGTTATGGGATCTCAATGTTATTATGGGAGCAGAGTTTAGCACTTCATCCGAAACACGGCAGCCCTGAATAATCCAGCACTCCTTTGCGTATTGCACTGGAGGATCGGCCTAGATTATGTACTTGGCTTGGAGTGGTGACTGGAGTGAACTCATGACTGTCTGACTCAAGAGGAAAAGTAGAGTATTTTGTTTCCCTGATGGCTAAGAAAACACCATCTGAGATGCAACACCCCTAGAAAATCCAGTATTCATATCTTGATCTGTACTGAGTTAGTAGACTACAGTTGTGAAAAAAGTGAGGAACTACAATTGGCTGCAGTCTTGCAAGTAAGCAAAGTTTTTAAAAAATCTACCCTGGGTTTCCACCATCATTCTTGCAATTTCAGCAAAATTAAATGTCCGGTGAAGGATATGAACAGACATCGATGATATTTTCACTTGAGAACCTACCAATTTATATTTCTAAGACAACTTGCACAACTCACTTGAGTTATTGCCACTGTTACTCAGGATAAAATCATTCCAGATAGAGAAATATTAAAAGCGAAGGTATAGTATTGGGAATACATGTGAAAAGCAAAACATCCAGGGATCTACAACAGCAATACAAGAAGTGTGGTCAAAGAGAAAATCAGTTCTCTTAAAACACAAGAACTGTGATCTTGAAATTGTACGTAATCTTAAATCAAACTTACTTGACGCCACTAATACTGGTTACTTCTACTATCTCTCCAGCAAAGTATCGATCCTTAGTGTACGTGTAGAGATCATCACACAATTCATGGAGTCGTGAACAGCAAGCAAGGGTTGTCAAGTAGAGGATGGGCACCACCAGTGGCTCAGGGAAATTTTGGAGGTTCTGTCTGGCCTTGTTTTCTGACTCAAGCGCTTCCTGGTAAGTCAGCCCTGGTTTGCCTGTAATAGCACAGCTCCAAACTAGACTGTTGCAAAGTATGGTTCTTTCAAAAAAGTCACTGAAAACAAGAACAATTAAATATTATAATTTTGAATATAGAAGGGAAAACAAACAATGAAAGAGCTTTCAAACACAAGTCATGGAAAATAGATTCAATCTATAAGTGCAATTTGATTTTTCATGACTTATAATTTAGACCTGTCATTTAAGATTTCAAACTTACAGCAGGAGCAAGATCAGTTGACAACTGAACGGGTGGAGTCTGACATTCATGATCTGGATACCAAATAGAGGGAATCAGGCTAATTTTTAAGTAAGCTCCTTCTCAAGTCAAAAATAGACAAAAGTCAAGCAGTTTTAATAGCTGCAACAGGTCTCAAGTTTGCCTCAGACTGCAAAAAAGACTTGATGGCAAAAATATAAAAAAACAAAGCATTTTAGAATTAAACTAAAATAACATCCCATATTTTCTATTTCACACAAAAACCAACAAGATTTTTGTTGGTACAGTGCAGTGACAATCAGGCAAGACGTTCCTAATTTATGAATATTAGCAGCATCTTCATTTCACATGTACAAAAATACTTTCCCAGAGCTAGCAAAGCTGCAAATTCCTTCAATGTGGAAACATTTATTGCATTTATCTTTAGAATCCATTTAATACAGCATCCACAAAAAATACATTTACACTGTTCAAGTGCCAAGGACTAATCACAGTGCCTTAAAATTAGACGACTTCAGCAAGGGTGAGAGAAATTTACTCAAAAGCCTGAAAACATTTTTAAACTTGATCAATGGTGGCTCCAGGAACATCAGCTGCCTAAAATCAACACTCGTGCATCTTGCACAGAATTTAGAGGCCAATCCCTAAAGTTTCATTTACTTCCCATGTCTCCACAGTATACTCGACCAAGGTGGTGAAATGATTTACTTCGAGACATGTAATCAAAAGTGTCAAGTCCCATTGTTGTGGTGACCTCCACTGAGTATTCACCCACAATAACTTGCCAAGACTGGCTACTCACATGGAGAATCATAGGTATAAACCCACTTTTCATTGCACTGTGGAGCAACCCATCAGAGAACGCATAACATGCGTAACAGGTTTCCCTTGATATGCATTGCCCATTGTATTAACTAGGGTGACAATTGGCTTCCATGAAGACAGAGGTATATTAACTGCTACGGTATAATGTTTAAACGGCATATTTGATACCATGCTCAATTCTTTCTTCCGGAAAAATGATTTTAACCATGTTATACCAAAAGAAACAGAAAATCTGAAAATAACTCAAATTAATTTTACTTCCACGTCTGCCTTGAAGTGTTGCCACAAAAACCTTACTGGGCCAGCCATATAAACACTGTAGCTACAAGAGCAGGTTAGAGGCTGTGAAATCTGTGGCAGGGAACTCACCTCCTAACTCCCCAAGATAAAAACAAAAAACTGCAGATGCTGGAAATCCAAAACAAAAACAGAAACAGAAATACCTGGAAAAACTCAGCAAGTCTGGCAGCGTCGGTGGAGAAGAGCACAGTAGTTCTGTTGAAGGGTCAACTGTGCTCTTCTCCGCCGATGCTGCCAGACCTGCTGAGTTTTTCCAGGTATTTCTGTTCCTGTTTTTGTCCTAACTCCCCAAAGCCAGTTCACCACGTACAAGGCACAAGTCAGGAGTGTGATCATATACTCTCCACTTGCCTGGATGATTGCAGCTCCAACAACACAAGAAGCTCAACACCATTCAGGACAAAGCAGCCAACTTGATCACTCCCTCCATCATCTGCATACAGTGGCAGCAGCATGTGCCATATACAAGATGCACCGCCGCAACTCATCATGGTTCCTTACAACCTGTACCACCTAGAAGAACAAGAGATGACCTGTGGGAACTTCACCACCTGTAAGCCTCCCTCGAAACCACACATCATCCTGACTTGGAATTATATTGCTGTTCCTTCACTGTCACTAGATCAAAACCTAGAACTCCCTGCCTAACAGCATTATGGAAGTACTGACACCAATGGACTGCAGTGGCTCAATGCCTCAAGGGCAATTTAGGGATGGGAAATAAATGCTGGTCATGCCATCAATGTTCACACCTCATGAATGAGCTACAACTTGGACAAATAGTTTGTGATTACATTACTATCATTAACACTTCAACTGATCATGCATGAAGCCAGCAGTGGTGCTCACCAGATAACAAAAAACCCAGTAAAATTCAATGCATGGAAATATACTGTGGAGATTTTCATTGATCTACTCTCAGTATTCAGAAATTTAGTTATTTCCACAGTTTTGATGCATCAACATTTCCATTAAATTACTGACTGGTGATGGCTTCACAGTTACCCTTATTCCCACTGGGTGCTTTAGCCGAAGTGACTGGAGTTCAATTTACTACTGTGGCAGCCACAATCCATCTGCTGTTATATTTAAAAATGTTAAAACAAGAAGATAAATGCACCAACCAAATTTTCATCACCCTAAAATAAAAGAAAACGAACTTAAAATTCGGTACATCTAGGATGTTTACAGTTGAATAGGCTCAGGTTCTCCGAACCAGGCCCATTACTGACTCCGTGTACAAAAGAAGACAATGTTCGGATAATCACCAAAACAACCCACGCTCCCCCACATGTCGCGCACAAAACTCAAGATGAATCTTCGCAGAGAAGATGCTTATTAAAAAGAACAACAAAAGAAAGTGTCACAATCCTGGCAGCATCCCCCGAATTCCCCAGAACAATTTTTTTTAAAAAGGGGGGGCGGCTTTGGTTTGGCGCAAATCCGTTTGAAAACGGCTCGGATCGAGTGTGTAAAAAAAAAAATCAGCCATCAGGGTGTACGAATAAATTTACATTATCCGCCAGCTCAAGGCCTACTCGCAATCGGCACGAGTTTATTAATACTTTGACAGCCCGCCACACGGGTTTGGAAGATCGAGCAGGATGGGGCAGTCTGTACAGGAGACCGGGGAGGTAACCAAAGCCCCTTCCCCAAGGCCGGCAGCCAAACCCAGAGCCGTTAACGCTGCTTTCGAATTATAATTTGTTGATTTGAACGAAAATTGAGGAGTGCGCCCGTGTGCCGGGCAGTCCCAGTGCCAACTCCGAGCCCGCCGCCTTCAATCACCTAGACAGACAAGTTCCTCAAACCCCCCCCCCCCCCCCCCCGCGGCCGCCCGCTACACACACAACTCACTCATAATTCCTGAAGATCTCGATGGTCATCCGACAGTAGAAAACTTCTTCGTCCGGCTTCAGGTCGGCCGGGGGTTTTTGTCTGACGAACGGTTTGCGGTGGAGAAGCGGCATCCCCTCCTCGGACAGGCAGCGCTGGCAAGGGAAGGGAGGGAAGGGAGACAAAAACGCCCGAGTCAAAGAGAAAGAGAAACATACACACGTTAAAAAAAAATAAATGAAATAAAATCAAACCGAGCCCCGAAACCGGTGCCCGGAACAGCCAAATCCCAACACCCGGCAAAACAACAACTTCACCATCAAACTTCATCCCCGCCGCCATCCCATCCCAATCGACAGCGGAAACCCACAACAAACCGTTACCGCACAGCCCGGCGGCACGAGTGAAACGAGGCCAACAATGTGCTCGGCAGCACCCCCCCCCCCCCGCCCGCCAGCCAGCCAGCCAGCCAGCCACCTCCTCCTCCCCGGTGCCTTTGCCCGTCACCGCGGTTTGTCGGCTCCCTCTCCCCGCCCGCCCGCCTGCCGCCGGGGTCCCAAACGCGGAACCAGCCGCCAAAGTCGAGAGGAGCTCGGTCCACTTTACCTGGTGTGTGTTAGGGGGCAGGGGGAGCGATAGGTGGATGTTTCCCGGCTGCTTTATTCTCCTCTCCCTGAGTTACAAGTCTGTGTTCCGGTGGGTCCGATCAGCCGCTGTTACCGGCTCCGTCTGCTGCTGCTTCCTCTTCCTCTCAGCAGCTGCTGCTCCTCTCTTTCCCCCCACCCCACCTCACCTCACCTCCTTCTGCGCCTGCGTCCTTCTCCAAGCCGCCTGTATCAACGTCACAAGAGGTAGAACTCCGTCCCCAACCGCTCCTCCCATTGGCCCACCACCGTCCCCAACCGCTCCTCCCATTGGCTCACCCTCCACACAAACCTCTCCACCCATTGGTCTCTGTCCTAACACTTTGTCTTCCATTGGTTTATTCTCAAACCCCGGCCCAAAACCTCACCTCTCATTGGCTCAAACCGAATGATTTTTAACCAAACACAAGGAAGAGAGGCGCGCGGCGGTTGGTCACGCGGTTTTGTCGCTCAGTCTCCTGTGGTAATAGCAGGGAATTGCTCATCTTTACTGCTCAAGTTCCCCCTCATATTTAGTCATCGTATTATGGAATTTGAGCTCTTTTCGCTTGTTGAGTACTTTTTCTGCTGTGACAAATCTCATTGTAGTCTTTTTTCCAAGTTAGGTTGTACTTCTTCCCCCCACCTCCCGTCATTCAAGCTGCTGTCAGTCAGGAGAGTATGAGGGATGTTTTGTGACTTCCTGCCCACCTCGATGCAGTTGTGACGAGCACATGCAACCGGTAGACAGGATTTGGAACGTAATTATTTGATAGTCAGTAACTTATGGTGTTGCCAAGTGACGACACTATTACATTAATTATGTTATTCTGGTCATAATCTTCTTCTTAGGCAGTCCTTCAGAATCGATGACTTGCTTCCAAGCTCTGTTCATTGGGTTCTGAGATGATTGATAAGTCCAATGCATGATTTGCAGTCTTTACAGTGTGCGGGGCTGTAAAGGGTCAGGTTGTTGGAAGGTTTGTGCACTTGCTCCAAATGCCTTGACTTGGTCTCTGGGCATTCTCAATGAAGTCTATTTATGTGTTCAGTGCCTTCCCGAATGAACCTTCGCCATTTTCGTTGGCCACAAGCCAAGAACTTCCATGAGTTGGCGGGGATGTTTGACCTCTTCAGGGATGCTTTGAGGATGTTTCCGCTATCTTCCTGGGAGTTTCCTGCCGTGATCAAGTTCCAAGTTGAGCAAAAAAAAAAGCAAAATACTGCGGATGCTGGAAATCTGAAATAAAAACAAAATGCTGGAAAAACTCAGCAGGTCTAGCAGCATCTGTGGAGAGAGAAGCAGTTAACATTTTGAGTCCGTATGACTTCTTCATAAAGGCTCGAAATGTTAACTCTGTTTCTCGCTCAAAGGATGATGCCAGACCTGTTGAGTTTTTCCAGCATTTTCTGTTTTTATTTCCGAATAGAGCCAGTTGCTTCAGGAGTCTGGTATCTGGCATACAAACGATATGTCCTGCCCAGTGGAGTTGGTTTTGAATGATAAGCATCTCGATGTTAGGCACGTTAGCTTGGGAGAGAACGCTGCTGTTGGACTGTCTTTCTTGTCACCGATTTGGAGGATCTTCGTACAGTGCTTTGAGGTTTGAGGTGCTGTAGGTTGTCCAAGTCTCCAAAGCATATAGGAGCGGTGGGGTCACTGCCACCATGACCCCACTTGGATTTGAGATCCTAGCCCTCAAAAACTCTTTTCCTCAATCGCCTTAAGGCTGAGCTGGCACAGTGGAGGTGATGATTAATTTTGTCATCTATGCCTTTGTTGCAAAGAGGCTCCCAAGATATGGGAAATCATAGAAACATAGAATGGTTACAGAACAGAAGGAGGCCATTCGGCCTGCCATGTCTGTAATGGCTCTCTGATGGAGCAATTCATCTTGTGCCATACCTCTGCCTTTTCCCCATAGCCCTTGTTACAGACAAGGAGAGATGATGGGATGGTTCCCCTCCCTTTTTTCCACCTCTTGACTAACAGCAACAAGATGTGTTTTTAAGAAGTGTTTTAACCCCTTGAGTGCTGTGACTCTCCAGAACAGATACAAGATGAATTTTCTCGTTAGTTTAAAAAAAAGGAATGAATTTATTTTTCAACACCCGATGTGTAGTTTCAACAGCACCCAAGAACACAAGACACACGGATAAGAAAAGGTGATTACATGCACTTGGGCCTTTCATTTCGGGTTTTAAAAAACTACTCTAGAGTCTTTCAAGATGTAGCTGGAAATGTTGCAGGCCTTATGTTTCTCTTTTGGTTCACTGAAGGAATGGAGGTTGGAGGTTTCTGGTGATTAATTCATAGTGGCTTACTACTTGCAGCAGCAGGTTTCTGTCTTTGTTCCAGTTGAGGTGCAGTTGAGCCCTTGTAGTCAAGATCTAACTAAGTTCTTCAAATTGGCCTCACCAGCCCCACTTCTCTGCCTGTTAGTGAATAGTCGGGTCCTTTCTTTGTTGGGTTGGATCTCGTCCTTCTGAGTGCTTTTCTCCCAGACTGACTGACGTGAGGCTTCTCTAAAGATTGTGTGTTAATAAATGTTCCTTATCACAAGCTGATTTGTATCAGGTGACCATGGTATCAGCATTCCCATTGTCCACACAAATAGTCCCTGACGATGTTAGCATTGACAAATAATCAGGTTTGACTCTGGGCCATTTGCACCACCTTGTGATAGAATGGTTTTTTCCTCACCTCCATTCTGTGGAATTTCATTCTACACCACTAAGTATGTGTGGTCATTGTGCATCAGTTTCTGTAGGCACTTGGAAATAGTAGCTGTTACATCCACAGAAGAGATTTGTTGTATTTTTATTGTCTTCTCAAAGGAATGTTCCAAAAGTTTGTTTACATTTTAATGTTCTGACCAGCCAGACAGGCTGCTCCCAGTCTTGGGTAGTTTCATCTAAGGAGGTCACCTAACCTCCTTACTCCATCTTGTTTCAAGGTAAATTGTCCATTTTTCCATTCTGCTTTTAAAGGTAAATTGTTCATGTTTTCCCAAAGCTACAGGTATACCTGCATGGGCATGACATCCTGAATTTTTTTTTTGTTTTTCAGATAACGATTCAATTCCATTGACCCTGCCTCCACTACACTCTCAGGCAGTACCTTCCAGATCTTAACTACTCACTGCATGAAAAATTTTTCCTTGTCGCCATTACTTCTTTTGCCAATTACCTTAAATCTGTGCCTCTGGTTCTTGATCCTTCCACCAATAGGAACAGTTTCTCAAACAAAATTGGAAAATGCTGTAAAAACTCAGCAGGTCTAACAGCATCTGTGGAGAGAAAAACAAAGTTAACGTTTCGAGTCCGTATGGTTCTTCAGCTGTTAGACCTGCTGAGTTTTTCCAGCATTTTCTGTTTTTGTTTCAGATTTCCAGCGTCCGCAGTATTTTGCTTTTATCTCAAGAACAGTTTCTCCCTAGCTACTCTTTCCAGACCCCTCATAATTTTGAATACCTCTATCAAATCTTCTTTCTATGTCCTCTTCAAGGAGAAAGTCCCAGCTTCCCCAGATCATTCTACGTAACTGAAGTTCCTCATTCATTGAACCATTCTCGTGAATCTTTTCTGCACCATCTTGAATGCTATCACCTTCCTAAATTGTGGCACCCAGAAATGGACACAATATTCCAGTTGAGGCTGAACCAGTGCTTTATACAGGTTTGACATAACTGCCTTGCTTTTGTAGTCTATGTCCCTATTAATAGATCCCAGGATGCCATATGCTTCATTAACTGCTCTCAACCTGTTCTGCCATCTTCAATGATTTATGCATATATACACCCAGGTCCTTCTGCTCCTGCACTCTCTTTAGAATTGTCCCCATTATTTTATATTGTTTCTCTGCCTGCTTCTTACCAAAATGATCACGTCACACCCACTGCATTAAATTTCATCTGCCCTTGTCTGCCCATTCCAGCAACATGCCCATGTCATAGAATCGTGGAAAGTTAACAGCACAGAAAGAGACCCATTGGCTCATTGTGTTTGTGCCGGCTGAAAACCAAGCCACCCAGCCAAATCCCACTTTCCAGCATTTGGTCCATAGCCTTGCAGGTCGCAGCACTTCAGGTACAAATCCAGATACCTTTTAATTTAAAAAGTTAAAGACAGTATCAAACTTAAAGAAAAAGCACATAATTGCACAATGACAGGTGGTACGTCAGAAGATTGGACAGAATATAAAAAAACAGCAAAGAATGACAAAAAGATTAATAAGAAGGGAAAAATTAGAGTCCGAGAGGAAGCTAGCTAGAAATATAAAGACAGATAGTAAGAGTTTCTATAGGTATTTAAAAAAAGAAGAGTTAAAATGAGCATTGGTCCTATAGAGCGTGAGTCTAGGGGATTAATATTGGAAAGTAAGGAGATGGCAGAAGAATCGAACAGGTATTTCGCATTGGTATTCAGTATAGAGGATACAAGTATCATCCCAGAAATAGCTGTACATCAGGAAGTGGAAGGGAGGGAGGAACTCAGGAAAATCACAGTCACCAGAGAAGTGGTATTCAGCAAATTGTTGGGGCTGCGGGCTGATGGACTTCATCCTAGGGTCTTGAAAGAAGTGGCTAATGTGATAGTTGATGCGTTGGTTTTAATTTTCCAAAACCACTGGATTCAGGGACGTTCCATTAGATTGGAAAATAGCAAATGTAACTCCTTTATTCAAAAAGGTGGGGGGAGGGGAGACAGAAAACAGGAAACTACTGTTAGCTTAACATCTGTCACAGGCGAAATGTTAGAAGCTATTACCAAACATGTTATAGCAGGGCACTGAGAAAAATTTAAGGTAATTAGGCAGAGTCAACATGGTTTTGTGAAAGGGAAATCATGTTTAACCAATTTATTGGAGTTCTTTGAAGAAGTCACGTGCTGTGGATAAAGGGGAACCGGTGGATGTACCTGTACTTAGATTTCCAGGAGGCATTTGATAAGGTGTCACATCAAAGGTTACTGCGGAAAATAAAAGCTCATGGTGTAGGGGGTAACATATTGGCATGGATAGAAGATTGGCTGGCTAACAGGGAACAGAGGATAGCCATAAATGGCTCTTTTTATAGTTGGTGGGATGTAATGAGTGGTGTGCCAGAGATCAGTGCTGGCGCCTCAACTTTTTACAATTTATATCAATGACCTAGATGAGGGGAGCGATGGCATGACTTGGATAAAGTGAACCGAGGGTATGGTTATTAAATATGCTGATAACACAAAGGTAGGAAAGCAAATTGTGAAGAGGATGGAAGGAGGCTACAAAGTGACATGGATAGGTTAGGTGAGTGTGCAAAGATCTGGCAAACAGAGTATAATGTGGGCAAACATGAAATTGTCCATTTTGGCAAGAAAAATAAAAAAGAAGCATATTACCTAAATGGTGAGAGATTGCAGAGCTCTGAGATTTAGAGGGTTCTGAGTGTCCTAGTGCCTGAATCACAAAAGGCTAGTATGCAGATACAGCAGGTAATTAGGAAAGCTTGGGTCAATGCAGCAAATCAAGGGCTAGATTCAGGCAGGACACCATAATAGCAATATTGGAAATGAGGGTCATAGAATTGCAGGAAGGGACAGAGAGATAAAACTGAACAATACACCAATAGTCAAGAATAGATGTCACAAAGATAACAGAAAGACAAAACTAAAGGCTCTGCATCTGAATACGTGTAGTATTCATGACAAAGGATCAAGGATTGGATTTGTGTAATAGTTAGAGATGACCTTGGTTCAGGAGATCAGGGTGTAGAATCGGTTTGGGTGGAGATGAGGAATAGTAGGGACCCCCTAACATTAACCACAATGTAGGACAAAGTATACAAGAAGAAATGTTGGTTGCTTGTGATAAACAGACAGCAATAATCATGGGTGATTTTCATCTACACATAAACTGGAAAAATCAGATTAGCAGTAGTAGCCTGGATGAGGAGTTCATAGAATGCTTTCGAAATAGTTTTTTTAGAGCAGCATGTTTTGGAACCAAGCAGAGAGCAGGTTATTTTAGATGTGGTATTGTGTAATGTGACAGGATTAATTAATGACCTCAGGGCAAAGGCACCCCTAGGTAGCAATGACCACAATATGATTGAATTTTACATCCAGTTTGAAATGGAGAAAAGTGGGTCTAAGACTAGTATTTTAAACATAAATAAGGGCAACAATGTGAGCATGAAAACTGAGCTAGCTGAAGTGAACTGGGATATTAGGCTGGGGGTGAGATCAATAGAGAAGCAGTGACAAACATTTAAGGGGATATTTCAAAATACTCAGAATAGGTATATTCCTACCAGAAAAAAAATTCTGAGGAAGTTAGGGAAAGCATCAAACTTAAGGAAAATGCATATAACTGCACAAAGATGATTGGTAGGTCAGATGATTTGTCAGAATATAAAAAATGGCAAAGAATAACTAACAGGTTAATCAGGAGAAAGAAATTAGAGTATGAAAGGAAGCCAGCTAGAAATGTAAAAATGGATAGCTAAAGTTTCTACAGGTATTTTATAAAAAAAAGAGTAAGTAAAGTGAGCGTTGGGTCCTCTAGAGAGTGACAGTGGGGAGTTAATAGTAGATAATAGGGAAATAGCGGATGAAATGAACAAATATTTTGCTTCAGTCTTCACTATAAAAGATACAAAGAATATTTTAGTAATAGCTGTAAATCAGGACAGGAGAGGGGAACTTGGTGAAATTACAATCACTTGGGAAGTGGTACTGAGCAATCTGATGGAGTTGCAGGCTGACAAGTCTCCGGGTCCTGATGGACTTCACCTTAGGATCTTAAAAGAGGTGGCTATTGAGGTAGTAGATGCATGGGTGTTATTTTTCCAAAATTCGCTAGATTCGGGAAAGTTTCCATCAAACTGTAAAGTAGCAAGTATAACCCCTCTATTCAAGAAGGGAGGGAGACAGAAAACAGGAAACTATAGGCCAGTTAGCTTGCCGTCTGTCGTGGGGAAGGTGTTCAAATCGATCATTAAGGAGGTTATAGCTGAGCACTTGAAAAACTCATGGTAATCGGGAAGAGTCAGCATGGTTTTGTGAGAGGGAAATCATGTTTAACCAATTCATTGTAGTTCTTAGGAGTAACGTGCGCTGTGGATAAAGGGATACCTGTAGACGTGATGTACTAGGATTTCCAGATGGCATTTGATAAGGTGCCATATCAAAGGTTACTGCGGAAAATAAAAGCTTGTGGTATGGGGGTAACATATTAGTATGGATAGAAGATTGGCTGGCTGACAGAAAACAGACAGCATGCATAAATGGGTCTTTTTCTAATTGGCAGGATGTGAAAAGTAGAGCCCCACAGGGGTCTGTGCTGGGGCCTCAACTTTTTACAATTTATACCAATGACTTAGATGAGGGGAGCGATGGCATGGTAGTTAAATCCTTGACACAAAGACAGGTAGGAAAGTACGTTGTGAAGAAGACATAAGGAGGTTGCAGACGGGTATAGATAGGTTAAGTGAGTGGGCAAAAATCTGGCAGATGGAGTTTAATGTAGGAAGATGTCAAGTTGTTCACCTTGGTGGGAAGAATAAAAAAGCAGAGTATTATTTAAACGGAGAATGGCTGCAGAACTCTGATGTGCAGAGGGATCTAGATGTTCTTGTGCATGAGTCATAAAAAATTAGTGTGCAGATACAGTAAATAATGAAGAAAGCTAATGGAATGCTATGCTTTATTACGAGAGGAATTGAACACAAAAGTAAGGTTGTTATGCTTCAGTTATACAGGGCATTTCTTATTTAAGGAAGGATGTAAATGCAATGGAGGTTTACCAGATTGATACCTGGAATGAGCAGGTTGTCTTTTGAGGAAAGGTTAGACAGACTGGGCTTGTTCCTACTGGAGTTTAGAAGAGAGAGGGGTGACTTGATTGAAGTATATAAGATCCTGAACGGTATTGACAAGATGTAGATGGAAAGGATATTTCCTTTTGTGGGTGAGTCCAGAACTAGGGGTATTGTTTTAAAATTAGGGGTTGCCCTTTTAGGACAGAGATGAGGAGAAACTTTTCTCTCAGAAGGTTGTGCAACTTTGGAACTCTCTGCCTCCAAAGGCGGTGGAGATGGGGTCATTGAATATTTTTAAGGTAGAGGTATAGAGATTCTTGTTAGGCAATGGAATCAAAGATTATCGGAGGTAGATGGGAATGTGGAGTTTGAAACACAAACATATCAGCCACGATTTTACTGAATGGCGGAGCATGCTCGAGGGGCGGAATGGCCTACTTCTGCCCCTATTTTGTATGTTCATATGAAAGCTAATAGAATGTTATTATTTATTGTGAGGGCAATTGATTACAAAAGTAGAGCAGTTATGCTTCAGTTTTACAGAGCACGGGTGGGACCACATCTTGAGTACTGTGTACAGTATTAGACTCTTTATTTATCGAAAGATGTAAATGCATCAGTATCAGTTCAGAGAAGGTTTACTAGAGTAATAGGAATGGGCAGGTTGGCTTATGAGGAAAGATTAGACAGGCTAGGCGTGTATCTGCAGGAGATTGGTAGATTAAGAGGCGACTTGATTGAAACCTTTAAGATCCTGAGGGGTCTGGACAGAGTGGAGAGGGTGTTTCCTCTTGTGGGAGAATCTAGAACCAGGGGTAACAGTTTAAAAGTAAGGGGTTACTCAATTAAGACAGATGCCGGAATTTTCTGGTCTTGTTGGGCATCACGGCGGGCGGTGACAGACAATTTGGTGAGGCGGCCAAAAATCAGGTTCCCGCTGGTGTGAAAACGCAGCATGATCATCTGATGGTGAGGCCCAACTAGAATTATCCCCCCATGCCAGAATTACCGCTACGCTGGTGGGAAAATATGCTGGCCCAGAACACATCTGGACAAGTGTGACGTGCAGAAGTCGGGACTTACCATTAGGGCCTTGCTAAGATCGCGGGCATCCAAGGAGCAGAAGATGCTGGAGCCCTACAGCTACCGGAAGAACACGTGCATCGCATGCTGGGTGGATTCTCATGGACATGGCTCCAAGCAACTCTCGGAAGGTGGGAGGTCTCTGTTGATGTCTTAGGTCTGCTTAGGAACATCACGGTCTTGGGCATGGGTTGCTATGGGTGATCGGTGAGGCAGTGGGAGAGGAAGTTCCATCTGTGAGTGGGAGAGGTAGAGGAAGGTGTACCGGGAGGGGTGGGAGATGAAGGTCTAGGTTTGACTAGGAAAGGAAGGTGTACCGGGGTGAGGGGGGCGGTTGGGTTGGGGGGGAGGGGGGCAGGGGAACAAAGGTTTCAGATGTGGGGTGAGATTGGGTGGGGGGAACGAAGCTGTCGGGGGGTGAGGCTGGGAGAGGGGGAGTGAGTACGGGGGAGGAGTGTAACGGGGGAGAATATGGCAAATGGGGAGGGAGGTGTAACGGAAAGAGTTCAGGGGGAAAGGATTTTGGGGGAGGAAGGAGTTCGTGGGGGGCATGGGTGACTGTGGAAGGGGAAAGGACGGGGGAGCTGAGCAGAAAACTACCATTTTTCTCAAATCGAAAGTGAGCGGAGCCTCGTGTTGGATGGCCATTGGTGCTGATTGGGAGTGCGATCAGTGGGTGGGCGGAGACGCAGGTCAGCTCAGATGTAGAACTGAAAGAGAACCCCAGCAGGCAGCATTGAAAATGCTCGGGACATTGAGGTGAGTGTGATGGTGGAAGGCTTTACCTGTGTGGAAAGATGCTTGCATGGTGCTCTGAAAAGGCCCTGTCACACACACACACACCACATACAGACTTCCTCCAGAATCACTCATGGTCCGGCTGCATGCAGCTGAACTGCTGGTGGGTGCGGGGGGAAGGGATGCAGGGGGCGGGCTCGCAAAGCCTTTCAATGAAGCTGAAAGACACCATTGCACATTATTTCGTGAAAGTGGATATATTTTCAGATTATAAAGTGACAAAATGTATTCACCCGTGCAACTACTTTTAATCAGAAGTTCTTAACTTTTCTAGGCCTACCACTTCTTCTAGGTGCTGCGCTGGCATCCGCAAGAGGGATGGAGACAGCATGTGCAATGGTTGGCTCTAATGCCACTGATGACTTCAGTGTGCATCCTCTGGAAAGCCGAGGTCTTCAGGGCCCTGGCTTGCTTTGGCTGTCTACCTATGGGCCAGCTGCTCCCTCTGTGGTGAGAGGATGAGGTTGAGGGGGTCACAGGCACAGGGGACTCAGAGGGAGAGGACAGCCTCTGAGATTCCTGACTGGATGACGCAGGGATGTCCAGCTGCCACTCCTCCTCCTTTTGGGTGCCCTAGGGCCCCGGCCTGACTTCTTGAAGGGAAGGAGCACCAGGAGGGACGTCGAGGTGCCCCGTTTCCTTCTCATGTTGCCACTGCAGGAACTCACCCATGGCTACTGAGGTGGAGTGCAGGTCTGCACACATCTCCGCATTCTGCTGGACCAGGGTCTCCATGATGTCCGCTTTCTTGCCTATGGAGACCTCCATGTGCGCACATATGGGCATCGCTCCATCAAAGAACAGACGGACGCAGTCCTCCGGCTCGCATGCTACTCTGTTGAGGGCTTCCAACAGCTCTGCATGATGTTCCCCCGCCTTCTGCTGACTCTATACAATGAATTGGAAGGCCGAATCCAGCGGCTTGTTACCTGACTCGGACCTCACAGATGCCTCTTCCCCAGCAGTCTTCTGAGTGCCAAGGAGCTCAGCTGAAACTGTCTCCTCCTGCTGTGAACAAGTGTCTGTGTCACGATCACCAGATTGTGAACCTGAGCCTGCTAGATCAAGGTCCCACCGAGGAGTGTGACTCTGTGCTTGTGGAGAGTGTGGGTAAGCGCTGTGACAGGTCTTCCAGGCTGCTCTTCGATGAAGGAGGTGTCCTCTTGGCTAGAAATGCGAACCGGGGTTGAGCTGAGGGACTGGCTGGCCGAGGATGTCGATCTCATGGCAGAGCTTCCTGTGAACCAAAGTAGAGATAATTAGTGCATGGCAGCAGTGTCAAAAGCAGGAGAGGGAGTTGCATTGAGAGAAGGATGACGTGGTGCAGGATCCTCACGTGGGTGTTAGCTGCCAACTTCACTGTCGCCGCAGGCACGGTCCACATCCTCACCAGTCAGCGCGATGGAACACTCCTCAAAGTGAGTGAGGGCCACTCCACCCCCTGGTTGGGATCTCCACACGTCCTTTTTCCCGCCTGCTACTACACTTTGTGCAAATTTGGGATGATTCCGTCCAGCGATGAGGAGAAATTTTTTCTCTCAGAGGGTCGTGATTCTCTTCCTCAAAAGGTGGTGGAAGCAGAGTCTCTGAGGCAGAGCTAGATAGGTTCTTGATAACCAAGGGGGTGAAAGGTTATTAGGGATTGGTGGGAATGTGGAGCTGAGATTACAATCAGATCAGCCATGATCTTATTAAATGGCAGAGTAAGCTTGAGTGGCCTTCTGCTCCTAATTCGTATTTTAAATGAATTGAGGGTTTCTGCCTCTACTACCCTTTCAGGCAAGGAATTCTAGACCCCAACCCTCTGGGTAAAAAAAATGTTTCCTCATCTCACCTCGAATCCTTCGACCAATCACTTTCAATCCATGGCCCCTAGTCACTGACCTCTCTGCTAAGGTAAGTTGGCCCTTCCCATTCACTCTCTCCATACTCCTTACAATTTTGTACATCTCAATCAAATATCCCCTCAGCCTCCTCTATTCCAAGATGAACAACCCCCAGCCTATCCAATCTTTCCTCATAGCTGCAATTTTCCAGTCCTGGCAACATCCTTACAAATGTCTTTTTGAAGTTCAACATTATCCTACTCATGATTCACAATACTTCCAAGTTTCGTATCACCTGCAAAGTTTGAAATTGTGCCCTGTACACCAAGGTCTGGATCATTAATATATATGAGGAATAGCAGGGGTTCTAACACCGATCCCTGGTGAACTCCACCATAAACCTTCATCCAGTCTGAAAAACAACTGTTCACTACTACTCTTTGTTTCATGTCTTTCAGCCAATTTCATATCCATGTTCCTTTCGTTCCAAGTACACTAATGTTGCTCACAAGTCTGCATTGCTGCACCTTATCAAATGCCTTTTGGATGTCCATATGCACCACATCAATAATATTACCCTCATCAACCTTCTCTGTAACTCATCAAAAAACTCAAGCAAGTTAGTTAAACATGATAGGCCCTTAACAAATCCATTAACAATCTGGTTCAGCCGTCTGGCTGAACTTGTTCTCTCACTGAACAATTTCTCCTTAAACTCGTCTCACTTCCTTCAAATAAAAGGTGTGGCTATGGGTACCCACATGGGCCCCAATTATGCCTGTCTCTTTATGGGATATGTGAAACATTCCTTGTTCCAGTGCTACTCAGGCCCCCTCCCACAACTCTTTCTCCAGTACATCGATAACTGCTTCGGTGCCGCTTCATGCTCTCGTCTGGACCTGGAAAAATTGATTAATTTTGCTTCCAATTTCCACCCCTCCATCATTTTCACATGGTCCATCTCTGACACTTCCTTCCCTTCCTTGACCTCTCTGTCTCAATTTCTGGTGATAGACTGTCCACCAATATCCATTACAAGCCTACCGACTCCCACAGCTACCTCGACTACAGCTCGTCACACCCCGCTTCCTGTAAGGACTTCATCCCACTCTCTCAGTTCCTTTGCCTCCGTCGCATCTGTTCTGATGATGCCACTTTCCAAAACAGTTCCTCTGACATGTCTTCCTTCTTCCTTAACCGAGGTTTTCCACCCATGGTGGTTGACAGGGCCCTCAACTGTGTCCGGCCCATCTCCCGCGCATCCACCTTCACACCTTCCTCTCCCTCCCAGAGCTATGATAGGGGCCCCCTTGTCCTCACTTATCACCCCACCAGCCTCTGTGGTCAAAGGATCATCCTCCGCCATTTCCGCCAACTCCAGCATGATGCCACGACAAAACACATCTTCCCTTCACCCCCCCCACAGCGGCATTCCACAGGGATCATTCCCTCCGGGACACCCTGGTCCACTCCTCCATTACCCCCTACACCTCAACTCCCTCCCACGGCACCTTCCCATGCAACCGTAGAAGGTGCAACACCTGCCCCTTTACTTCCCCCCTCCTCACCGTCCAAGGGCCCAAACACTCCTTTCAAGTGAAGCAGCATTTCACTTGCACTTCCCTCAATTTAGTCTACTGCATTCGCTGCTCCCAATGCGGTCTCCTCTACATTGAGGAGACCAAACGCAGACTGGGTGACCACTTTGCGGAACACCTTCGGTCTGTCCGCAAGCATGACCCAGACCTCCCAGTTGCTTGCCATTTCAAAACACAACCCTGCTCTCATGCCCACATGTCCGTCCTTGGCCTGCTGCATTGTTCCAGTGAAGCTCAACGCAAACTGGAGGAACAGCACTTCATCTTCCGACTAGGCACTTTACAGCCTTCCGGACTTAATATTGAGTTCAACAACTTCAGATCATGAACACTCTCCTCCATCCCCACCCACTTTCCGATCCCCCTTTTTCCAGTAGTTTATAATTTAAAAAAAAAATTTTCTTTTCCCACCTATTTTTAAATTTATTTCGATCTATTGTTTTATCTCCACCTTTTAGCCCATTTCGATCTCTTCCCCCCCATCCCACCCCCACTAGGGCCATCACTTGCTTGTCCTGCTTGCTACCCTAATGTCCCCATTAGCACATTCCTTAGATAATATCCCCACCATCAACACCCCTTTGTCCTTTTGTCTATGACATCTTTGGCAATCTCTTCTTTGCCTCCACCTATCACTGGCCCTCTATCCAGCTCTACCTGTCTCTCTCTCTCTCTCTCTCTCTCTCTCTCCCCCCCCCCCCCACTCACCCCCTCTACCAGCTTATATTTCACCTCATTTCTCTATTTCCTTAGTTCTGATGAAGAATCATACGGACTCGAAATGTCAACTGTGTTCCTCTCCACAGATGCTGTCATACCTATTTACTACGCAACCAGGTCATTAACCAACACTGAACAGCGCTATGCTGTTATCGAAAAGGAAGCCCTGTGAGAAATTCTCTGATTCTGTACTGGGCCTCCACTTTAAGATTAAGACTGATCACAAGCCATTAGTAACATTAAACACAAAGGAAATTGCAAAGATGTCACCCAAAAGTCAGCAATTCTGGCTTAGACTCGTGCTATGGCACTACAACAGAATATGTACAGGGTAGATATCAGACTATGGCTGATACACTGTCTGGGATACCTGCCACTTAACCAGTACATGAAGACAAAACCTTCATAGCAGAAGTGGCAGCCTTTACTGCCTTGACTACCATATACATGCTAGCAACAAACCAGAAATTGTGCGAATTTCATTCAGCCCAAACACAAAATGATGAGTATCCCTAGATTCACATGTACTGCCTGAATGAATGGCCATGAAAGTACACCCCAAGAAACCTGTCCTGAGACAATATTTTGAATAGCTTCAGCGTCGTAGATGAGGGAAGATTTGATAGAAGTGCTCAAGATCATGACAGGTTTGGATAAGGTAAACAAGAAAAAATTGTTCCCATTAGCTTATATAAGGACTAGGGGACAGATTTAAAGTTTTAGGTAAGGAATGCAGGGGGAATGTGAGCAAGAACTATTTTGTGCAGTGAGTGGGAATGATCTGGAACTTGCTGTCCACGAAAGTGGTGGAAGCTGAAACAATCAATTTCAAAAGGGAATTGGATGGGAAAATGAAGGAAATCTGCAAGGCTACAGGGATCGAGCGGAGCAATGGGACTGACTGGAGTGCTCCACGGAGAGTCAGCATGCACTTGATGGGCTGAATGGCCTCCTCCTGTGACTCTCTAAATTTCATTGCTCTCTCTCCAATGTTCTAATTACCATTCAACTTACTTGGATTATTCTCTCTGAAATGCCACAACTCATTTACTCTGCCTCAACTTTAATTTTTAAAAATTCACCGTGTTTTCCTCTCAGTGCTTGCCATGTCACCATTGCGCCTACTCATTTCCATTTCATCATTAATAATTTATTATACTTCTCAAAAACCACATTCTTATTCCTGTTGACTCCATTTCTTCTGATCTGCCTCCCACAGAATTACATAGAATTTACCACATGAAAACAGAGCATTTGACCAGCCAGTCCATAACAATGTATCTCCTCCACATGAACAGTCATCCCAATTCAATGTGCACTCCCTGTTGCATAAACTATTATTTTATTTTCATTTAACCATCTATCTACATATTCTTAAATGTTAGCATGATCTCTGCTTCCTCACTAATCCTGGCAGTGTATTCCACATGCTCATGACTCTAAAAATGATTTTCCTGCCCTCTGAAAGTTTACGTTTAATCTTCCATCTATGTTCCGACGTTCTAGCTCCTTCAATCTGGAAGTAGTCCACTTCTATCAATTTCTTCTAAGCATCGTAATTTTAAAGACCTTTATCAAACCATCCATTATATCTTCTGTCCTAATGAAAAGAGTCTCAGTTTTTGAAATCTTTCCTCATATTTTTATTTCCTCATACCAGACAGCATCCGAGCAAATCTGTGCTTTACCCTCCATTGCCTCAACATCCTCCTATAACTTGGAATCCAAAACTGCACTTTGTACTACAAATGTGGTCTTGTTTGGATGTACCATTACATCTTCACTTTTATATTTTATACCTCCCACCATAAAACCTGCACCCAGTCTTTCCTTTGTTTCTCTGCTCTGCTCCTGCAGATTTTCAATGTTCTGTTGCCCACTACTTCTTACTCTTCCCCATTTGAAAAATAAAGATCTTCCTTTCATTAGGTATTACACAGCTATTATAGTCACCTCTCACAATTAATCATTTCTTTGAATGACCGAAAACCAGCTCTCACTTTAGGTCGGCAGCTCCTGCTGTCTCACCGACCCAACCTTGATTCCATTGGCCCTTTTTTATGCCTCTCTGAGGAGACATTGTGGCTGTGGGGATGACATGTGTCTAATCCTGATGCTCCAGGCATCATGGGGGTGGGGAAGGCTTGATAGACCAGCCGGTTTCTTCCTGCCCAACAAATAATGTTCATATTACATTTCTTGATCCCCACCTCCCCAGGACCATCTTGGTGCTAGCCTAATCCATTTGATGATCTGCCCAGAGTTGTTATCCTCTCCCACAGGAAGCCAGTGATTTAAGATTGTTAAAACTGATAATTTGCTCTGTGCATTTCTGCTCTCACATGTCCTACTTCACTTCCTCTGCCCTGTGGATAGTCACCATTTCTTCCTCTATCACAGATAGCTCCATACCTCTCAATGGATGGTTACCCTATGAAATTCTTGCTCCAAAACCCTCTCTTCTTCCCGGTGTGTCAGATTGTGTCCAACTCTGCCCGAGTCTTGAGATCTTTTGATCAAGTAATTTTAGCAGGCACTTACTGCAGATATGCTTATAAAAGTTAACCTCTATTCCTTGAAACTCCCACATCCTGCAAGAACTCCTGACCCTTTCTGCGCTGTCATTCTCACTATAAATGTCAGTTAAATTATAACTAAGTTATACCTACCTCTCAGTTGGATGCAGACCACACAAGACAAAAACTGCAACACCTGTCCGACTGTGTTATTCCTGGGTTTATTTGGAAACCTGAAACCTGCTCTCAAAATGGATTCCTCTATCTTCTTTGTATCTAAGTCGAAATCCTAATCAGTTATCTTTGATCCCAAACTCCCTTTCATCTTAGAAGTATAGGAATAGTTTACAGCACAACTGTTTGCAACTTAATAGCTAACACATCTTTCTGGAAATTTGGGAGAATTAGACCAGGATTTTACATTTGCAAATTGGGACTGCACATGTGTAAAATCCAGTTTGATTATGTTGGGTTGTGAACCCAATGTCAACACGCCGGTTTCCCATAATATGGTAGGCAGGCAGGTGCTGGAATCAGCAGGCAGCCTGCCATTAATGGGCAATTGAGCTTGTTAACAAGGCAATGGACCCAAATTTTACACTGCGCATGCCATAATCTGGTTGGTGTGGACAGGCAGGTGAGAGTGGGGAGTCTATTTTTCACTGCCTGAGCACCCCCGCAAAATGAAAGCCCCCTTTGTGCCTCCCTGCCTAGCCTCCAAAACCTTGTCCTTGTATTTCTAAATCCAGTGTGTAAAATGAAATCCAAAAGTGAAAGTAAAATGAAATTCCCACCTTACAAGTTAATTATGCACACAGCTGTGAAGATTTATTTGCACAATGCAGCCCATTACATCTGGCAGTCCAGAATGTTTTTATTTGGCAATTAAAAATAGTTGTCATGCAATTGATAAGAGTTGGTTCAAGTCAAGTGGAATGCCTGAGGTGGCGGCTGCAGCTCAGGGCGGTGCGTCCTGCAAGGCGTTGAAGCAGTCGCTGACTAAAGTCACCAAGAAGCTGCCCAAGAAGCGGAGGAAATCTTGCGAGCAGAGCTATTCCACTTACGTGGACAGATGCTGACCCAGATCCACCCTTCCACCAGGATCTCGTCCAAGGCCATGAGTGTTATGAATTCCTTCACTGTCGCTATTTTTGAGCTCATCGTCTCCAAGGCCTCACACCTCATTCACTGCAACAAGCGCCACACCATCTCGGCCAGGGAGATACAGAGCGCTGTCCACCTCATGCTGCTAGGGGAACTGGCCAAACACACCGTCTCCGAAGGCACCAAAACGGTCACCAAATACACCAACTCCATTTAGGTCGATCATTCTAAAGATTATAAAAAAAACAAAAATATCTAGTTGGTAGCTGCCAAATTGCAATTTGTATTAATTCCGATATAAAGACTTTCTATCTTCTTCTTTAGTTTTCCGATATAATCCACTGGTTCTGGTGGAAGGGAGGGGCAGGTAATCTGTTCTGCAGCCTTTGCTGATTCTGCTCAAACAACACCAAGATATGCACAAGAGCAGCCTGGACCTCCTTATTTTCCTTTTTTTTTTTCTCCTCTCTGATGTACAAATCCCATTAAAAATTGGAGGATTGAAACCCCAATAAGTATTTACACATCATAATAGCCACCTACTTAATCAATGAGTAAGTAACTTTGCTTTCCAGATTGACATCAAGCAGCTTATGCTTTGTTGGCTAGTATCTTGTCCTTGTCTTTCTAGGAAAGTGCAGTATGAGGAAACACAGTTGTACAATGTCACCCTCCCTACTGTTCAATCCTAAAAGGTAGAATTATTTTGGTTCCCTCCGCTACCTGATCTTGAAGGAACAGCAAAGATGATCAAGCTCAACTCAACTCAACTCAAACTCTACAAAATGGTTGTATTTTTAAAACCAAAGGCTCTTTAACTGAAACACACTCTTGCTGCTTCTGAAGCCATAACTGGGAAGGAAGTCATGCGGGTGTGTCAGTTTGTGCCAGAACCCCCCAAACAGGCAATATCATGATGTAAAATAGCTGTAACTGATTTGGCACACGATTTAAAACTTGGATCACGCAGACCCATTCAACATCTTCGCTTGTCACTCATCCAGGAACATGCATGCAGCTGCAATAGGAACCCAACATTAGTGCTATTTCAGGGTGCTGGCATCCAACTTGCTAATGAAGTGATTTTACACAAACTTCTGCTATTGCAAATTCTCTGGAATTACGGTGGAGTGTTTTTGAACGTGTTGTGATGAGTTTCTTGATTTCGCAAGGAGTGCTGCTGTATTCCCACAGGAAGGGTGGAGAATATGGTGACCTGTCCACACATAAGATGCAACAGGTATGGATCTGCATTAGCAGAGCCTCCAGGTCTGCAACATGACAGGGAAATGGAACAGAGGCTGCAGATGGGGCAAGCTCTGCACCCTGTGCTCTGCCAGGTTGCAGCTCGACTCCTCCATGTTCTTAGCACCCAGAACCTAGGAATGCATCCTCATCACTGTCCTCCTGTATGCCCCCCATCAAAGCTCTCATCTGAATTCCCTATGCCAGAACTCATCATTAACCTTAATATAAAAACAAAAAGCTAAAAGCTACTGCGGATGCTGGAAATCCAAAACAAAAACAGAATTACCTGGAAAAACTCAGCAGGTCTGGCAGCATCGGCGGAGAAGAAATCAGTTAACGTTTCGAGCCTTCATGGCCCTTCGGCAGAACTGGAGCATAGTTAGAAGAAGGGAGAAATATAAATTGGTTTAAGGTGGGTGGTGGGTGGTGGGTGGGGGGGGAGAGACACATTGAGGGTGTGGTGATTGTGGAGATGAGCAGATAATCAAAAGATGTCACAGACAAAAGGGTCAAAGAGGTGTCGAAGGTGGTGACATTTGTCTGAGAAAACTGCTAATTAAGAATGGAAGACAGGATATTCAAAGTACAGCTCTAGTGGGGGTGGGGTGGAAAGACTAACAAGGTTTTAGTTTAGATTTAAAAATAATGGAAATAGGTGGGGAAAGAAGAATCTATATAAATTATTGAAAAAAAAAGGGGGGGGGGAAGAAACGGGGTGGGGATGGGGGGAGGGGGAGTTTAAGATCTAAAGTTGTTGAATTCAATATTCAGCCCAGAAGGCTGTAAAGTGCCTAGTCGGAAGATGAGGTGCTGTTCCTCCAGTTTGCGTTGGGCTTCACTGGAACAATGCAGCAAGCCAAGGACAGACATGTGGGCAAGAGAACAGGGTGGAGTGTTAAAATGGCAAGCGACAGGGAGGTTTGGGTCTTTCTTGCGGACAGACCGCAGGTGTTCCGCAAAACGGTCGCCCAGTTTGCGTTTGGTCTCTCCAATGTAGAGGAGACCGCATTGGGAGCAACGAATGCAGTAGACTAAGTTAGGGGAAATGCAAGTGAAATGCTGCTTCACTTGAAAGGAGTGTTTGGGCCCTTGGACGGTGAGGAGAGAGGAAGTGAAGGGGCAGGTGTTGCATCTTCTGCGTGGGCATGGGGAGGTGCCATAAGTGGGGGTTGAGGAGTAGGGGGTGATGGAGGAGTGGACCAGGGTGTCCCGGAGGGAACGATCCCTACGGAATGCCGTCGGGGGGGTGAAGGGAAGATGTGTTTGGTGGTGGCATCATGCTGGAGTTGGCGGAAATGGCGGAGGATGATCCTTTGAATGCGGAGGCTGGTGGGGTGATAAGTGAGGACAAGGGGGACCCTATCATGTTTCTGGGAAGGAGGAGAAGGCGTGAGGGAGGATGCGCGGGATATGGGCCGGACACGGTTGAGGGCCCTGTCAACGACCGTGGATGGAAAACCTCGGTTAAGGAAGAAGGAGGACATGTCAGAGGAGCTGTTTTTGAAGGTAGCGTCATCAGAACACATGCGACGGAGGCGAAGGAATTGAGAGAATGGGATGGAGTCTTTACAAGAAGCGGGATCTGAGGAGCTGTAGTCGAGGTAGCTGTGGGAGTCGGTAGGCTTGTCCTCCCTTCACCCCCCCTGACGGCATTCCGTAGGGATCGTTCCCTCCGGGACACCCTGGTCCACTCCTCCATCACCCCCTACTCCTCAACCCCCACTTATGGCACCTCCCCATGCCCACGCAGAAGATGCAACACCTGCCCCTTCACTTCCTCTCTCCTCACCGTCCAAGGGCCCAAACACTCCTTTCAAGTGAAGCAGCATTTCACTTGCATTTCCCCTAACTTAGTCTACTGCATTCGTTGCTCCCAATGCGGTCTCCTCTACATTGGAGAGACCAAACGCAAACTGGGCGACCGTTTTGCGGAACACCTGCGGTCTGTCCGCAAGAAAGACCCAAACCTCCCTGTCGCTTGCCATTTTAACACTCCACCCTGTTCTCTTGCCCACATGTCTGTCCTTGGCTTGCTGCATTGTTCCAGTGAAGCCCAACGCAAACTGGAGGAACAGCACCTCATCTTCCGACTAGGCACTTTACAGCCTTCTGGGCTGAATATTGAATTCAACAACTTTAGATCTTAAACTCCCCCTCCCCCCATCCCCACCCCGTTTCTTCCCCCCCCCCCTTTTTTTTTCAATAATTTATATAGATTCTTCTTTCCCCACTTATTTCCATTATTTTTAAATCTAAACTAAAACCTTGTTAGTCTTTCCACCCCACCCCCACTAGAGCTGTACTTTGAATATCCTGTCTTCCATTCTTAATTAGCACTTTTCTCAGACAAATGTCACCACCTTCGACACCTCTTTGACCCTTTTGTCTGTGACATCTTTTGATTATCTGCTCATCTCCACAATCACCACACCCTCAATGTGTCTCTTCCCCCCCCCCCCCCCACCCACCTTAAACCAATTTATATTTCTCCCTTCTTCTAACTATGCTTCAGTTCTGCCGAAGGGCCATGAAGGCTCGAAACGTTAACTGATTTCTTCTCCACCGATGCTGCCAGACCTGCTGAGTTTTTCCAGGTAATTCTGTTTTTGTTTTTTCATCTTTAACCTTGCCCTCTTCGGAGCTCAAACATGAACTATCCTGTTTTACAATTCTACTTAAGTGCCTCTGAAATTAACTTTTCAATAGATGGGATCTCTTTTCTCTTTTGGACACCCATCATCTGATTGCATTTCACTCTGAAACTTTTCCAGTGCATAGCTGTCATCCTACATCAGAATAACACATTTCTGAATGTGTTATGATTAACATTTGTGCTGAACTTTGTCACTTTATAGAGTTGAACACAGACTACTTGGGTTGTCACTTCAAAGAAGTAGGGAAATTGATTTGTTGGGATTTTCCTCTTATGAATCCATGTTAATTACTGCTTATTCAATTATTATAGAATAATAGAATGGTTACAGCACAGAAGGAGGCCATTCATCCCATCATGTCCAAGCTGGCTCTCTGCAAGAGCAACTAAGCTGGTCCCACTCCCCCACCTTTTCCCCATAGCCCTGCAAATATTTTCTTTTTCAATAATTATCCAATTCCCTCTTGAATGCCACAATTGCGATGCCCTCCCCCACACTCCTGGGCATTGCATTCCAGATCCTAACCACTCTTTGTGCACAAGGGCTTTTCCTCATTTCACCACTGGTTTCTTTTGCCAATCACTTTAAATCAGTGTCCCCTGGTTCTTGATGTTTCCGTCAATGGGAACAATTTCTCCCTATTTACTTTGTACAGATACCTCCTGATTTTCAACCTTTCTATCAAATCTCCTCTCAACCTGTTCCAGCTTTGCCAATCTACCAATGTAATTGAAGTCTCTCATCCCTGGAACAATTCTTGTAAATCTTTTCTGCACCTGAATTCTTATACAGGGAATTGCCAAGTTTATTCTTGATAATCGATTCCATTACTTCATTACAGGCATGAAGCTACTCATGCCTGCTTTGTCACCTTTGTTTAATACAAACACCACCTTATCCAGTATGTAATCTACTGGCAGCTTCTCCACCCTCTATCCAGTCACTCCCTCATAAATACCAATACCTAACAAGCCTCCCTGAGCACCCCAGGATAAATAGATTCTACTTTTGGAAACTTATTTGTTTTCTTCCTTTTTTAAGCTTCTCTGGGACTTCCAACTCATTTATATGAAAACTGTTGACATTATTTAGGTTATCCCTGTTTGGGGAGAGCATGTTTTTTACTTCTATTTAGGATCACACTGATTCAACAAAAGTTGCTGAACCTCAGAATGTAATTATCCTACATGCTCAGCATTTTTTTTTATTGATGTTCATTTTGTACTGCTAGGACTGTTGAACATCTTGCAATCTATTTGCTGTAGCTGTTCACCTCATTTATTTGAAATTATATATACCTGAATCCCAGATCATGTGAAATCCCATCATTCCTGGCTGGTGTCCTCAAAAGATGTTATGATAAGACAACGAGGCTAAATTAATAAAAAAGAAAAAAATATTGTTTTTGATGTACACAATGCAGTTAATATTTATCACCTATCCATTTGTATTCATGAATAATGTTTTCACAAAAACAATACTGACCTAAAGTGGAGAGAGAGATTCCAAAAGGCTTGGAACTGTCTCAAGTAAGGGGTCCTTATTTTCAGAGTGAAACAAATAAATTGCCACAACCCTAAAATAAACTTAAAAATATATTGAACACTTAACCAATTTGCCAGATAATGTAATATTTTAAATACAAGCTTTTTCAAACTACCATCAATCTCTAATTCTTTTCAGTAACAAGTATTTATTTTATTTATTTGATTGATCAGTATCAACTTTGTTACATACAATTTGTTCTGCTCCATATAGGTGTGGAATATGACGGATCACCCAAAGAGAAGCTAACTTGCAGGACTGAAGAATGTATTGATATAAGCAGAACAAATGTAACAACTCATGATAGTGAAGGAACTACTACAATCAAAGGTAGCATATTATATTCAAATGGTTGCAGCCTGCTTGTCAGTCTCAAAACAATCACAATGATTATTTAGAATTTGTAATTGTGCTTATAACAGATACCTTTCTTGTTTCTAATATGGTACTGGCACAGGCAGCTACAAAGACAACTGAAAGTGGGTGAATTACTGCTCACATTTGTAAAATAGTGCATAATTTTTAAAATAACATCTGACACAAAACACGCACTGATTTTTTTAAAAAAAGTGCACAATGGTATGGTTTGCCTCATATTTCATCTTCGAAATCCCATCCTACAGGGAGAAACAAGATTGCAGAGTAAGCTCGAACTATTTAAAAAAAAAACTCATTTAAAAAAATTACCGGATCATGTATTTGAAATTCATTAAAAGCTTTCTCTGATATCACATTGCAGTCAAAGAAACATAGAAAGATTTATGGCAGAGAAGGAAGCCATTTGGCTTATTGTGTCCATGCCAGCCATAAAAGAGTTATCCAGTCTAATCAAATCTTCTCACTCTTGGTCCATAGCCCTGTAGGTTACAGCACCTCAACTGCATATCCAAGTGCTTTTGAAATGTGATGAGAGCTTCTGCATCTATCACCATTTCAGCAGTGAGTTCCAGACAGCCATCACATTTTAAAAAATTCTTTCATGGGATGTGAGTGTCGCTGGCTAGGTCAGCATTTGTCGCCCATCCCTAATTGCAGATGAGAAGGTAATGACGAGCTGCCTTCTTGAACTGCTGAAGTCCATCTGGTGTAGGTACACCCAGAGTGCTATAAGGAAGGGAGTTCCAAGTTTTTGACCCAGCAACAACGAAGGAACGACACTATGTTTCAAAGTCAGGATGGTGTGTGGCTGAGAGGGGAACTTGGAGGCGGTAAGTTCTCATGCACCTGCTACCCTTGTCCTTCTAGGTGGTAGAGGTCGCAGGCTTAGAAGTTGCTGTCAAAGGAGCCTTGGCGAGTTGCTGCAGTGCATAGTACATACTGCTGCTACTGCGTGCTGGTGGTGGAGAGAGTGAATGTTGAAGGTAGTGGATGGGGTGTCATTCAAGTGGGCTGCTTTGTCCCAGATGGTGTCATAGGAGCTGCACTCATTCAAGCAAGTGGACAGTATACCATCACACTCCTGACTGATGCCATGTAGATAATGGACAAGTTTTGAGGCATCAGGAGGTGAGTTACCTGCTGCAGAATTCCCAGCCCCTGACCTGCTCTTGTAGCCACAGTATTTATATGGCTGGTCCAGTTCAGTATCTGGTCAATGGTAACCCCCAGGATGTTAATGCTGGGTGATTTAGCAATGCTAATGCCTTTGAACGCCAAGGGGAGATAGTCTTGCCTGGCACTTGTGTGGGGTGAATGTCATTTGCCACTTATCAGCCCAAGCCTGTCCAGGTCTTGTTGCAAATGGACATGGACTGCTTCAGTATTTGAGAAGTCGTAAATAATACTGAACATTGTACAATCAACAATGAACATCCCTACTCCTGACCTTATGGATGGAGGGAAAGGTTATTGATGAAGCAGCTGAAGATAGTTGGATCCAGGACACTAGCCTGAGGAACTCCTGTAGTGATGTACTGGGGCTGAGATGGGATGTTATGGGTGAAAAAACCTCTCCTTAACTCTCCTTTAATTGTGCAATAATTGCTTTAAATCCCCTGGTTATTGGCCTCTCTGCAAATGCAAATAGGTCCTTCCTGTCTACTCTATCTAGGCCCCTTATAATTTTAAATGACTCAGTTCAATTTCTCAGCCTGTACTGTTTCAAAGAAAACAAATCCAGTCTTTCCAATCTGTCCTTTTAGGTAAAATTCTCCATTCCTGGCAGCATCCTTGTAAATCTCTTTTGTATAGCCTCTTTAATGTGATCTTATGGAGTGACCAGAATTACATGCAATCCTCTAGCTGCAGTCTAACTAGAGTTTTACACAGGTCTAGCATAACCTCCCTGCTCTTATACTCTAGGCCTCAGCCAATAAAGGAAAGTATCCTATACAACTTTTTGAACAGTTTATCTACTTGTTCTGCCTACTTCAGGAGTCTGTAGACATACACTTGTTGGTCCCTCTGCTTATCTACATTTTTCAGAATTCTATCATCTATTGTGTATTGTTTTGCCTGGTTTGTTCTCCCCAAATGCATTACCTCACATTTCTCTAGATTGAATTTAATTTATCACTTTTCTGCCCACCTGACCAGCCCATTGGCATTTTTCTGCAGTCTATAGCTTTCTTCCTCATAAGCTAAATGTCCAGAATGCAAACTGTCAATGATAGAAATCACCTTTCAGTGTGTATATAAAAATGAATCCTGTGCATCACATCAATTTCCATGTAAATAGTGTGAAAAGGGAAGGAGTCAGGAAACAAAGTGCAGACTATGTCAGTGAAGCAGCTAGAAGGCAGAGGCAATAATGACAGTTCAGGAGTTCTCTAACAGTGAGGAAGCATAAGTGTTCTGAATTGTATTTATTTCTAGTTATGCATAATATTGTGAAAACCAAACCCATTTGTTGTATGCAAATGGTATCATCACAGTTGCATTAGATTCAAATCCGGAGATTTTAAAATACTTGTTTTAGACAGGGAATTGTTAACAGACATTAAATAAGAACTAACTACAAAATCAGACAAATTTTGGAAGCTGTCAAAAAAATTCAGTATTCGAAGAGCTAAAATTGATAGTCATGTTCAACAGGATGAAAAAATACGACTTTCACAATCACAAAACAATATGCAAGCAGTGGTTGTGATCTGAAATTGTAGACTCAATGTTGAGACGGTAAGGCTGTGAAGTGTCTAATTGAAAGAGGTGCTGTCCCTTGAGCTTACATTGAGCTTCATTAGAACAGCATTGAAGTCTGAGGACAAAGAGGTCAGAGTGGGAGCAGAGCAGAGAATTCAAGTGACAGGCAACTGGAAGCTTGAAATCGTTCTTACAAACTTAATGGGGGTATTCCGCAAAGCGGTCACTGAATCTGTGTTTAGTCTCCCAAATGTAGAGGAGACTGCATTGTGAGCAGCAAATACAGTATACTAAATTGAAAGTGCAAACAAATTGCAGTTTCATCTGGAAGGAAGGGAGGTGAGAGAAGAAATAAAAGGGTAGGTGTTGCAACTCATGTGCTTGCATGAGAAGGTATCGTGGGAAAGGGTGGAGGCGTTGGGAGTGACTGAGGAGTTAACCAGGGTTTCGCATAGGGAATGGTTCCTTTGGAATGTTGAAAGGGGAAGACGTGTTTGGTGGTAGCGTCACCATGGAGCTGGATGAAATAGCAGAGGATGATGCATTAAATGTGGAGGCTAGAGGAGTGGAAGGTGAGTACAGGGGAGCCTATCATAGTTGAGGGAAAGGAGTGAGAACAGAAGTGCAGGAAATCAAATAGACATGGTCAAAGGTCAACCACAGTGGGGTATCCTCAGAACAGATGTAACAGAGATGCAGAAACTGGGAGAATGGAATAGAATCCTTACAGGTAGCAGTCTGTGAGGAAGTGTGGTCAAGTTAGTTGTAGGAGTCAGTAGGTTTATAGTGGATATTGGTTGACAGCCTAATGGCAGAAACCGAGGTAGACAGGTCGAGAAAAAGACTGGGAGAGTTGGAAATGGACTATGTGAAAGTGAGGGAAGGGTTGAAAGTAAAGTTGACAAAACTTCCCAGTTTAGGGTAAGAGCAGGAAATTGCACTGATACAGTCATTAATCTATTGGAAAAAGAGGTGAGGAGGGGACCTGAACATACTGGAACAAAGGATTTTCCACATATCTCACACAGAGGCAGGAATAGCTAGGACCCATATATTTCACAGATGCTGACAGTTCTGCAGAGTATTTCCAGCATTTTCTGTTGTTATTTCAGATTTCCAGCACCCACAGTATTTTGCTTTTGATAAGTACTTTTGAGTAATGCTTTTAATAAAGTTAAATGTTGTCTCCTGTACTTCTGTACATAATTATCTTAAAATCTCAAACCCACTCTGTGCCTTTCTCAGTTTCCATAGAACTTTTGTTTTCTGTGCTCATTTACTTCTAAATTGGAGGAGTGAAAGATGTGTAACAGGAAAAGCAACATATGGAGGAGATTGAGAGGGACAAGGCCCTGGGAGGATGTTAAGGTGAGTATATGAAATTCTTATTTCTGCTTTTTGGAATACAGCCAGTTGAACTTAACAAGGGTAGGTTGCTCAGTGCAGCTAAGAGTGTGGTTTATGGAAAATGAAAGTGTGTGGCCCAAAAAGGAAAGCATTTGAGAAAATCAGCATTGAGGTAATAAAGGAAAGGTTTAGGGTTTTGGTGGAAAAGTACAAACAGAAAGATGGGGGCTTCAGATGTTCCAGAGATTTTTAAAAAATGAACATGAAGGAAACTGAGCTTGGGATCAAAATTCCACACCTATGGGCTTAGCCTGAAATGGCAGATGGGGTGACCCATGGGAGTGTATAATTACAGTACAGATTTTGCAAGATTAAATTTACCTGTCTGCATTGAACAAATCACTGTAAATGGAAACTCATGGGTGTATGCAGGAGTGTAAGATTTCATCCAGTGGGTCACAGATTACCCAAAAAAGGGTTTGAGGTCACGGGTGGTACAGATATGATACATAAGCTACATCGACAGAAAAGACATACATCCTATAACAAGTGGGAATAGCTTACAGGTCCTGGATCGAACAAACGGACGGGGGAAGCAGAAGGTTGCTGATGTCCATAGCTGGCAGTGGCAGTTTCCTCAGAATAGTTTACCAGTCCTGGATCAGATGAGCGGATGGATGAAGCAGAGTAATACTGATCTCTGTAGCTGGCAGTGGCAGTCTCTTCTGCTCTCAGTTTTCTTGAATTAACCAGGGTTTTAGGCCAGTGCCAGCAAGGATCCACCTCGGGAAAACTCTCTTCCATTTGCCATGTTTTTTACCCATTCCAAAATCCCATTTATATACCTTATATCCAGGGACTTGTGAATGTTTCATGTCAATCACTCATTCAATTTTCCAATTACTAAGGAATAGATAGGTAGATGCCTCCTTTTACTATCTGTCAGCCCGTTAAGTTATCTTGTTAACTTTACCCAGATAGTTGATTTAGATGGGTGTGAGATCCTACCTTATCAGATTTAGCACTGTCCTGCACTCAGGCCTTTGCAGAGATAACAGGCCTATGCCGTACTGTGTTTGTGTCAGCCTGGCACGTTGCAATAGAATCTTTCTTAAAAAAGGAGAAAGAGAGCTATCTCTATAACATTCAATCAATTTCTTAAGATTTTATCAGGTCATTTCTTACAGGAGACAAAGAAGGTGGCTTTGGTTTTGCTGACATTTACGTGGAAAACAAGCTGCTGGGGGGAATAGTAGCAACCTGGGATTGATGGAGGAGATAAAGATGCAGAGTTGTGTGTTTCAGGCCTCTCCATATACCAGAGTGCAGATGGGCGCAAGAAAGAGCTAAAAGGATCCTGAGGCAATTGGGCTGAATTATCCTTCTTTTCATCTAATAAAGTTGGTTTGAATACGTACCTCTTGTTTGAGATATTCAAATTAACTTGTTAATTCTTGTAAGGCATACACATTTACTAGCATAGCCAGGCTAGTTAATTAGCACCCTGATACCAGCTTGAGTTAGGGGCTGGTCAAAACTGAAAAACGACAACAGACTGATGTCACAGTTTCTGAACAGATAACCATTAATGAAGACATTAAGAACAGCTGTTAACAAAATGTTGTCTCAAAGGGATTTAGACACTGGAAGGCAAAAATTGAAATGATAATTAAAAGACTTAATTAAAATCTGGAAAGTATAGTTCTGACACATCTGTTTAGTTGAATGACACTGTTGAAATCTTTGTAGATGAGTGGATTATCTTGACTGGTCCTATTAAAGAGGAATTTCTTTGTGATGCTTTGAAAGAATTTAAGATCAGATATTGTTCAATTATATCAGATGATAATGTAGGGCTTTTGAAAGAGGTTCAAAAATTCCTACTGATCTTCAGAAGATGAGACAGTTCTGAAAGTATAACACCAAGTTTAAGAAAAGTTATGTGTTTAGATTAAAAACAAAATCAAATACTTCTATAAAGTGCACCATAAGAGTTAGTTCAAAAGCTTAAATTCTAGTCATGGAGAGAAAGTATGGCAATATCAACAGAAAATTACAATACATTCAAGGTTGAAAGAGAGGAAAATGGATAATGGACACTAACATGCTGCCAACTTCACCAGAAATTGCAAGAGGGATGTAAAGATCCCAGATGTCAAAGGAACTGAATAGCGCAGTGCAAAAAAGGTTGCATGATTTTATGCTCACACTACAAAGAAACAGCTTTAACAATTGAACTCAACTCCTGGTATGTTGAATAAAAACTGTAAAATTAAACCTGTTAAATCTCCGCTGTGATCATGGACATCAAGTATAATTTTAACATACTATTTTTCAAAATCATGAAGGGTTTTGATCGCGTAGATAGGGAGAAGCAGATTCCACTGGCCAGAGGCCACCGATTTAAGGTAATTGGCAAAAAGAACTAAGGGGATTGAGGGGACTTTTTAAACAATGATTGTTATGAAGATGAGTGCATTGGCTAAAAGCAGATTAAATAGTAACTTTCAAAAAGATTACTTTAGACTACTAGCTAAATTAGGAATGGGCAATAAATGCTGGCCTAGCCAGTGATGCCCACATCCCATGAATGAATAAAAATAAAGCAACTCTGGAATGGCTGATCGGCAGACAGAGTAATAATAGGAATTGCACACTGTTACATGTATGTTCCAAAGTTAGTGGTGGTATAGTGGTATTGTCACTGACTCGTTTTCCAGAGTCCCAGGGTAATCCTCTGGGGACCTGGGTTCAAATCCCACCATGGCAGATAGTGAAATTTGAATTCAATAAAGTTTTGGAATTAAAAACTCTGATAACAATCATGAAACTATTGTTGATTGTCGGAAAAACCCATCTGGTTCACTAATGCCCTTTAGGGAAGGAAATCTGCCGTCCTTACCAGGTCTGGCCTACATGTGACTCCAAACCCACAGCAATGTAGCTGGCTCTTAAATGCCCTCTGAACAAGGACAATTAGGGATGGGCAATAAATGCTGGTCTAGCCAGCGACACCCACATCCCATGAATGAGTTAAAAAAAGAAAAACCCCAATTCAGATGAAAGGTCACAGACATTAATTCCGTTTCTCCCTTCACAGATGCTGCCAAACCTGTTGCGTATTTGCAGAATTTTCTGTTTTTAAAGCACATTTAAAGACCTTGGAGAGCAAAGGGAGATAGTTTGCAAGGAGGAAGGGGTCAAAGGTTGTTTTCTTGGAAAGGTGACTGCAGATCTGAAAGGGAGGGGGACAGTATCCGAGGAGAGAGTACCGTTAACAATATCAGTTGACTGAATGCCAGAAAGGAAAACCAGGTGGTCAATATTTTAATGAAAATAGGGCTGAAGGAGCAGGAGTTGGGTCTCATTGTCAATGTGATTTTGCTATAAGAGGAGAAAGGAGAGAAACTAGAGAAAGATAAGTGTTTATGGCTAGGTCAGAGGGGAACCTGAGAGGAAGATTAGCCTGGTGGGCTAGGGGAAGGGAGGAAATTGGCAGAGTTGGCTGGAAGAAGGGACTCAATCTTTGTGACAAAGAAGTTCATGAGGTTGGAGGTGAGGGTGGAGGATGCAGAAAAAGGAGCTTTAAGAAGATGGTTTCAGTAATGAAAATAAGCTGGAGGGTATTTTTGAATTCCAGGATGATCCTGAAATAGTGAGCAGTTTTGGCAAAGGAGATTAGGGTCTGATTGCACATTTTGTGGTCTAGCCACATCTGGCAATGAATGGATGGTGATGGCAGAACTGGTGGCGGATGAACCAATGAATATGGAGGCTGGTGGGGTGGAAGGTGAGGACCAGAAAAACTTACCACTATCCTCGGAGGGAGGTGAAAGGGTGAGATCAGAAGTGTGGGAAATGGGACAGACATGGTTGACAGTTCTGTCAACCAAGGTGGGGAAGAATCCTCGATTGAGGGTAAAAGGAAGACATATCAGAAGCACTGGTATGCATTATCAGAACAGATGTGGTGGACACAGAGCAACTGAGAGAATGAAATGGATTGCTTATGAATATTTCTGAATATTCAGTGAATCGCCTCCGCCATTTCTGAAACTTCCAGTGTGGCACCACCACCGAATAAATCTTCCCCTCCCCTCCCTTGCAGCAGTCATAGGAACATAGGACTTAGGAGCAGGAATAGGACACTCCGCCCTTTGAGCCAGCTCCACCAGTCAATAAGATCATGGCTGATCTGGCTGTGGTCTCAACTCCACTTTCCTGTCTGCCTCCCCACATAACCCTTGATTCCCTTGTCCATCAAAAATTTATCTAACTCACCCTTGAATATATTCAATGACCCAGCTGCCACTGCTTTTCTCAGTATCCTGCTATAATCTCCTTAATAATGGATTCTAGCAATTTCCCTATCACAGATGTTAGTTAACTGCCCCATAGTTTCCTGCTTTCTGCCTCCCTCCTTTCTTGAATAAAGATGTTACATTAGCTATTTTCCAATCCACTGGGGCCTTTCCAGAATATCGTGAATTTTGGAAAATTATAACCAATGCATCTACTATCTCTGCAGCCACTTATTTTGAGACCCTAGAATGCAGGCCATCTGGTCCTTGGGACTTGTCAGCCTTTAGATCTAAAGGTTCTTCCCTCCTGTTCACCTCTTGAGTTTCAGGTGTATTTGGGAAGTTTTCTAAGTCTTCTGCAGTTAAAACAGACACAAGATATCTGTTCACCATCTCTGCCATTTCCTTGTTTTCCATTATCAGTTCTCCAGACTCGCTCTCTACAGGATCAACACTAGCTTTAGTTACTCTTTTCCTATTTAAAAACTTGTAGAAACTCTTACTATCTCTTTTTATATTACTAGCTAGATTTCTCTCATACTCTACTTTCGCCCTCATTTTTTTAGTCACTCTTTGCTGGCTCTTAAAATCTGACCTATCTTCTGACCTACCACTAATCTTTGCAGATTTGTACAGTGTTCCTTTCAATTTGATATTATCCTTAACTTCCTTATTTAGCCACAGATGATGCATCCTTCTTAAAGACTCTTTCTCACTGGGATAAATCTTTGCTGAGAGTTATTAAATATGTCCTTCAAAGTCTGCCACTGTATTTATACTGTCCTACATTTTAACCTAGTTTCCCAGTTCACTTTAGTTAGCTCTGTTGTCATACCCTTATAATTACCTTCAGTCAGGTTTAAAATACTCGCCTTAGACCCACACTTCTCACCTTCAAACTGAACTTAAAATTCTATCATGTTATGATTGCTGTCACCTTGAAGCTCCTTTACCATGAGATTATTGATTAATCCTGTTTCATTGCTCATTAATGGGTCTAGAATAGCCTGCTCCCAGGTTAGATGTAGAATATGCTGCTCTAAGAAATTGGCTTAAATACACTCTGAGTATATTCTCATTTTCCAGGCTACCTGTGCCAAACTGATTTGCCCAATCTACAAATAGATTAAACTCACCCATGATTATTGTGGTACCTTTCTTATACACCCCATTTATTGCTTCCTGTACACTCTGTCCTGCAGTGTAACTATTATCAGGGGACCTATAAACTACTCCCACAAGTGACCTCTTGCCTTCCCTATTTCGACCCAAATTGATTCTAAATCTTGTTCTGTGAGCTAAGGTCATCCCTCACCACTGTATTAATTACATCCTTAATTTGCAGCTACCTCACCACCTTTTCCTAGCTTCCTATCTTTTCAAAATGTCAAATACCCTTCAATCTTCTATTTATTTCTATCTGTGCTAATAATTCATCCATTTTCTTACGAATGCTGTTTAACTCTGAGCAGGATTTTTGGATCATCAGGCGGGCACGTGTGATTGGCAGGCCCGAGAACGGTCGGGAAACGGCCTGCCACCCACGATCGGCCCCTGACTGCAATTTCATGCTGGCTGACCAATTAGCGGCCAGCCTGCATGAAAGACGTGCTGCAATGCTCACCGCTGCCAGGGTGGGGATGGGAGGAGAGCGAGTGCTGATGTCAGCATGGGCACAGGGGAGCATGCAGTGAAAGCTTCCTGAAAGCAGAGAGCTGCCTCAGGGAGCTTAAGAATTTTAAATCCAAAAATAAAGATTCTGAAATTCTGAAATAAGATTCACCCGCCCGAACATTTTTATTTTTAAATTAATATCGGAGACGTCATCCCGCCCTTGGTTGAGGTTTCCTCAAAAATGCAAAGGCCGTCTGGCCGAGTTGCCCGCCCGCCAACCATAATGTTGGATGGGCAGCGAATAATCCACGTTAATTGAAATTTTAACAGCATTAATAGGCCTCTTAGTTGTCAGCAGGCGCACTGCCAACTCTCACACTGTCCCACTGACCGAAATATCATGCGCTTTTTTATGCCCGATCAGGTCAGGCGTGTGCCTTCCCGCAGGGCTTTAAATTCTGCCCTCTGTCTTTTTACCATTTTGCAATTTCTGGCTTTATCTGCGGGTGCAGTCTTAATTTTGTACTCTCTGTCCCTTCCTGCCACACTCTGGTTATCATTTTCCAAATCGCTACCCTGCTCTCTTACCTCATCATTTCCCTTTGATTTACCACGTCTCCTCTCCCATAATCCCTTCTCCCCACTATTTAGTTTAAAGCCACCTCAATCGCCCTAGTTATACGTCTCGCCAGAACACTGGTCCCAGCATGATTCAGGTGTAGATCTTCCCAATGGTACAACTCCCACTTTCCTCAGTACTGTTGTCAGTGCCCCATTAATCGAAACCCACTTGGCCATAGAGTCATAGAGTTATACAGCACAGAAACAGGCCCTTCGGCCCATCGTGTCTGTGTCTGCCATCAAACACCTATCCTAATCCCATTTTCCAACACTTGGCCCGTAGCCCTGTATGCTATGACGTTTCAAGTGGTCATCTAAATACTTCTTAAATGTTGTGAGGGTTCCTGCCTCTACCATCCCCTCAAGCAGTGTGTTCCAGATTCCAACCACCCACTGGGTGAAAAATATTTTCCTCAAATCCCCTCTTAACCTCCTGCCCCTTACCTTAAATTTTTGCCCCCTGGTTATTGACACCTTCACTAAGGGGCAAAGTTTCTTCCTATCTACCCTGTCTATGCCCCTCATAATTTTGTATACCTCTATTAGGTTCCCCCTTAGCCTTCTCTGCTCTAAGAAAAACAACCCCAGCCTATCCACTCTCTCTTCATAGCTGAAATGCTCCAGCCCAGGCAACCATCCTGGTGAATCTCCTCTGCACCCTCTCCAGTGCAATCACATCCTTCCTATAGTGTGGCGACCAGAACTGCACTCAGTACTCCAGCTGTGGCCTAACTCGTGTTTTATACATCTCCAACATAACCTCCCTACTCTTATACTCTATGCCTCAGCTAATAAAGGCAAGTATCCCATATGCCTTCTTAACCACCTTATCGACATGTGCTGCTGCCTTCAGGGATCTATGGACATGTACACCAAGGTCCCTCTGATCCTCTGTACTCCCCAGGGTCCTACCATTCATTGTGTATTCCCTTGCCATGTTAGTCCTCCCAAAATGCATCACCTCACACTTCTCAGGATTAAATTCCATTTGCCACTACTCTGCCCATTTTACCAGCCCATCTATATCAAAATCTAAGGCATTCCTCCTCACTATTTATGACACCACCAATTTTCATCTGCGAACTTACTGACCATATTTCCTATATTCACGTCTAAATCATCAATGTACACTACAAACAACAAGGGTCCCAGCACCAATCCCTGTGGTACACCACTTGTCACAGACTTCCAATTGCAAAAACAACCTTCAACTATCACCCTTTGCCTCCTGCCACTAAGCCAATTTTGGATCCAATTTGCCAAATTGCCCTGGATCCCATGGGCTCATAACTTCTTGACCATTCTCCTATGCAGGCCCATGTCAAAAGCCTTATTGAGGTCCATGAAGACTACATCAACTGCACTACCCTCATCTACACAACTAGTCACCTCCTCGAAAAATTCAATTAAATTTGTAAGACATGATCTCTCCTTAACAAAGCCATACTGACTATCCCTGATTAATCCCTGCCTCTCCAAGTGGAGATTAATCCTGTCCCTCAGAATTTTTTCCAATAGTTTCCCTACCACTGATGTTAGACTCATTGGCCTGTAATTACCTGGTTTATCCCTACACCCTTCTTGAATAATGGTACCACATTCGCTGTGATCCAGTCCTCTGGCACCTCTCCTGTGGCCAGAGAGGATTTGAAAATTAGTGGCAGAGCCCCTGCAATCTCCTCCCTTGCCTCAAATAGCAGCCTGGGATACATCTCATCTGGGCCTGGGGATTTATCCACTTTTAAGCCCGCCAAACCACTAATACCTCCTCCCTTTCAATTCCAATTTGTTCAAGTATATCACAGTCCCTCTCCCTGATTTCTACACATATATCGTCCTTCTCCATAGTGAACACAGATGAAAAGTAATCATTTAAAACCTCACCTACGACCTCCGGCTCCACGCACAGATTGCCGCTTTGGTCCCTAATGGGCCCTACTCGTTCCCTGGTTATCCTCTTGCCCTTAATATATTTATAAAATGCCTTGGGATTTTCCTTTATCTTGCTCACCAGTGTTTTTTCATGCCCCCTCTTCGCCTTCCTAATTACTTTTTTAAGTGCCCCCCTACACTTTCTCTAGTCAGCGAGGGCTTCCGTTGTTTTTAGCCAGCTGTATCTGCCATAAGCCTCCTTTTTTTGCCTTATCCAATCCTCTATATCCCTTGACATCCAGGGTCCCCTGGACTTGTTGGTCCTACCCTTCACCTTTATGGGAATATGTTGGCCCTGAACTCTCACTATTTCCTTTTTGAATGACCCCCACTGGTCTGATGTAGATTTTCCTACAAGTAGCTGCTCCCAGTCCACTTTGGCCATATCCTGTCTTACCATATTGAAATTGGCCTTCCCCCAATTCAGGACCTTTATTTCCAGCTCATCTTTGCCCTTTTCCATAACTACCTTAAATCAAACAGATTTTTGGTCACTATCCCCGAAATGCTCCCCCACCGACACTTCTACCACTTGCCCAGCTTCATTCCCTAAGATTAAGCCCAGTACCGCCCCTTCTCTTGAAGGACTTTCTACGTGCTGGCTCAAAAAGCTCTCCTGGATGCACTTTAAGAATTCCGCCCCCTCTAAGCCTTTCAGACTAAGACAATCCCAGTCAATATTGGAGAAGTTGAAATCCCCTACTATTATTACCCTATTATTTTTACACTGCTCTGAGATTTGCCTACATATCTGCTCCTTGATCTCCCCCTGACTGTTTGGAGGCCCATATTACACTCCCAGCAAAGTGATTGCCCCCTTTTTGTTTTTAAGTTCTACCCATATGGCCTCATTTGAGGAACGTTATAAGATACCATCCCTCCTTACCGCAGTAATTGACTCCTTGTTCAATAGTGCAATGCCACCTCCTCTTTTACACCCCCCTGTCACACCTGAAGATTCTATACCCTGGAATATTGAGCTGCAAGTCCTGCCCTTCCCTCAATCATGTCTCTGTGATAGCAATGATATATTCCCATGTGTTAATCAACGCCCTCAATTCATCTGCCTTACTTGTAAGACCCCTTGCGTTAAAATAGATGCAATCCAGCCTTGCATTATTCCCTTGTGCTTTAACAGGTCTATATTTGCTCTGCCTTCCAGACTGACTTAGATTCTCTTATATATTTTGCTGTGCATCACCCTCTACTGTACCTCCACTCTGTATCCCATTCCCCTGCCAAATTAGTTTAAACCCCCCACAACAGCACCAGCAAACCTCCCCACAAGGATGTTGGTCCCGTTCCGATTCAGGTGCAACCTGTCTGACTTGTACAGGCCCCACCTTCGCCAGAAAGAGACCCAGTGATCCAAGAAACTAAAGCCCTCCCTCCTTCCTGCACCATCTCTTCAGCCATGCATTCATCCTCTCTATCCTCCTATTTCTATTCCTACGTGGCACAGGGAGTAATCCAGAGATTACAACCTTTGTGGTCCTGCTTTTTAATCTGCTACCTAGCTCCCTAAATTCTTGTTGCAGGACCTCATCTCTCTTTCTACCTATGTCATTGGTACCAATGTGAACCACGAGCTCTGACTGTTCGCCCTCCCCCTTCAGAATGCCCTGCATCCTTGACCCTAGCACCAGGGAGGCAACACACCATCCTGGAGTCACGCCTATGGCCGCAGAAGCGCCTGTTTGCACCACTCACTATTGAGTCTCCTACCACTATTGCTCTTGCACTCTTACTTGTCCCCCTTTGCGCAGCTGAGCCACCCACAGTGCCGTGAACTTGGCTATGGCTGCGCTCTCCAGAGGAAACTTCACCCTCACTGTTTTCCAACACAAATAAACGGTTCTTGAGTGACTTGCACTCTGGGGCTTTCCTGACTATCTGCCTGCCTCCCTTCTTCTGACTGGTGGTCTTCCATTTCCTCTCTGACTGCACTTCCTTAAGCTGTGGAATGACCACATCTAAAAATGTGCTATTCACATAACCCTCAGCCTTGCAGATGCACCCCTGTGTCTCCAGCTGATGCTCAAGCTCCGAAACCCATTGCTCAAGCTGGTCAAGCCGTTGGCACTTCCTGCACATGTGGTCATCCAGGCTGCCAGAAGTGTCTAAGAATTCCACATGCTGCAGGCCGTACAACACACAGGACTGAGCTCTCATGCTGGTGTGTTGACTCCCTGGTGCCAAATAGTCATACTTTTTGTCTGTTTTTAGTTGGAAGACAATTTTTTTAAATTTAAGCCAAGTAGAAGACTGTTTAGTTTCTGTTTAAAAAAAACAAATGCTGAGACTCTTGCCTTGTGTAATGTTACTTTAAAGTGAAAAAAAAACTTACCCACTACCTACCAATCAGCTCTCTCCCTTGTCCTGATGTCACTCCTTTCGAATTCTAGCGCCGCCGAGTGCCTGGGTGAGAACTGGCTCCCTCGCAGGTAAACTCTGCTCTTTACACAGTGGCTCTGCTCCCTCACAGGTAAACTCCGCTCTTTATACAGCCGCTCCGCTCTCGCTCTTTTTTGTTGTTTCACCTTTATTATTTATTTAATTTCCCTCTATCCTTAAGTTACTAATTTAATAATAATCAACAAGTTATATTTACTCAACTGCTGATTTAAATCTAAAAGAAAGCTAAAAGCTGAAATACTCACCAGCCAATCACCTGCCTGCTCTGTGATGTTACTCTTTGTTTTTTCAGTGTTGGTTTGAACCGCTGCCTGGGGCCTTTGCCTCTCTCCCCTGCTCTTTATTCACTCTCTCTCCACACTGTTTTGACCCCCAGGGCCGCTCTCATTCCTGCCACTGATATTCCTGCTAACTTCTCCCACGCCAGTATTTGAGCCATGCATTCATCTCTTTTATCTTATTTATCCTATGCCAATTTGCTTGTGGCTCGGGTTATAATCCAGAGATTATTGTCTTTGAGGTTCTGCTTTGTAATTTAGCCCACAGCTATTCATAATCCCTAAGAAGAACTCCTTTCTTCATCCTATCTATGTCATTGGTACCCACATGGACCAAGACAATTGGATACCCCCTCTCCCACTGCGAGTTCCTCTCCAGCCCAGAGCAGATGTCCGGTACCCTGGCATTGGGCAGGCACCACAGCCTTCTGGACTCCCGCTTTCAGCTCCAGAGAACTGTGCCTATCCCCCTGACTATACTGTTCCCTGCTACCACAACATTCCTATTTATTCCCCCCACGTGAATGATTTCCTGTATGATGGTGCCATGGTCAGTTTGCTTATGTAAACATACAAATTAGGAGCAGGAGCAGACCACTTGGTCCTTCAAACCTGCATGGCCATTCAATAAGATCATGGCTGATCTTACTGTAACCTCAACTCCATATTCCTGCCTACCCCCAATAACCTTTCACCCCCTTGCTTATCAAGAATCTATCTATTTCTGCCTTAAAAATATTCAAAGACTCTGCTTCCACCTCCTTTTGAGGAAGAGAGTTCCAAAAACTCACAATCCTTTGAGAGACAGAATTTCTCATCTCTGTCATAAATGGGCGACCCCTTATTTTTAAACAATACGAACATACGAGCATATGAAATAGGAGCAGAAGTAGGCCATTTGGCCCCTTGAGCCTGCTCTGCTATTCAATAAGATCATGGTTGATCTGTTTGTGTTTTGAGTTCCACATTCCCATCTACCCCCAATAACCTTTGATTCCCTTGTCTATTGACAATGCCCCTAGTTCTAAATTCTCCCACAAGAGAAAACATCCTCTCCACATTCAACCTGTCAAGACCTATTCCTATTTCGTTTAAAAGCTTCTTTACTTCCCTAGTTATGCAGCTCGCTAGAACACTGGTCGCACCATAGTTCAGGTGTAGACCATTCCAACAGTACAGCCCCCACTTTCCCCAGTCTCCCACACCAGTCTTTGAGCCACACATTCATTGCTCTAATTTTATGTATCTTATGCCAATTTGCATGTGGCTCAGGTAATAATCCAGAGATTATTACCTTTGAGGTTCTGCTCTTTAATTTAGTGCCTAACTCCTTATACTCTCTATCTTCATTCCTCTTTCCTAGTTCTACCTATATCATTGGTACTTAGATGGACCATGACGACTGGATCCTCCCCCTCCCACTCAATGTTCCTCTCTAGCCCTGACCAGATAACCAAAGCTCTGGCACTGGGTAGGCAACACTGCCATCTGGAATCTTGTTCTTTGCTGCAGAGAACAGTGTCAACCCCCCTTACTATACTATCCCATCCCATCGTTCCATTGAATTCCTTTTTGCTCTCCCCACTTGAATGGCTTCCTTTACCATGGTGCCAAAGTCAGTGAGCTCATCCGCTCTGCAGCCCCACTCTCATCCAAACAAGCTGAGAGAACCCAAATCTATTGGACAATTGCAAATGCTGAGACTCGTCTACTCCCACCTTCTCGGTCCCCATACCTGGCTCACTCACAGTCACATCCTCCTGTCCCTGAGCATGGACCAAATCAGGTGACCCTATCCTAAGGCGTGTGACTGCCTTCTGGAACAAAGTGTCCAAATAACTTTCCCCTTCCCTATATGTTGCAGTGTCTGCAGCTTGGCTTCCAGCTTGTTGACTTTGAGATGAAGCTCCTCAAGCCGCAGAAATTTACTGCGGGTATGTTTGCCTTGGATCATATTGGCATCAATCAGCATCCACGTTCTGCATCTGCAACACATCACCTGCTCAGCCATTTTTATTATGTGTCAATTAATTTATTTTGTCTTAATTTATTTTAATTAATAAACAATACTACTCCTAATAAGCTTTACAGTTGCTAGTAAACCTTATTACTACTAGTAAAGCCTTACAATTACTATTAAAACACCTGCGCTTTTAAAGATAAATGAGATAAATAATCACCAAGCAATCAATTACCTGTTTCCTTGTGATGTGTCATGAAGCTATTAATGTATATAATTATTGGAAAATATTTTTCTTTTAAAATAGAGGTTTAGTCAGTGAGTGCGTCTTAATTGGATTAAAGCCAGCTAGTCTGGGTGCTTTCATGTGTACTAGTTTTGAGATGTAAACAAAGAAGTAGAGGTGCATTTGCATTTTGTTGAATAGAGCATTCAAGAAGTGAGCTGAAATCTGACACCTAGCTAGCAGAGATCAAGCAATGTTTATATTACTAATAAAATTGGTACGATGAAAAGCGTTTTATTGTTCGAAGTGGTGGAGTTCAAAGAAGCTAGTGATACAATGAGAATTTACATTCAATGAACTGTGCTGGATATAACAGATAGCAATTTTCGTGTGTGCGGGGCAGAGGCAATGTAAGATCAAAGCAGCTGTAAGCCTCCAACTGTCTCCAATGGAACCAAAGTGAAAAGAACCTCATTTTGAATTCGTAAGGTGAAAATGCTTTGCCTGGTGTCTGGTTAAGCCTCTGGGTGCTGTTGCCTTAATGGAGATTAGTTTGGGAATTTGTTAAAAGTTATGATAGTAGTAATTTGTAGCCATGTGTATATGTTTAGCTTGTGTAAATTAATAAAATGTTTCATTTAGTTTAATATAAAAGCTTTCAAGAATTGGTGGTCTGATTCCTGAATTTAGAGTTGCGCCTCAAACATAGCATTTAAAAATATAGGTTATGACAGTTGTTTAAAGTTTCCCTCTGGGATTTTTAAATAACTCAGCTTTACCGAAAGGCTGTCTTGTAACATGGTGACATAACCTCTTGATGTGTTATCCAGCTCTCGCTGTTGGTGTGCATGTGTCATTTCGAGTTTAGTGTAGGATCTTCCTCTGCAAGTTTAGTGTACAGATCTTCAATCCTTGGAATTGGGCATTTGTCTAATTTAGCAGACTTGTTCACAGTTAATTTGTAATCTCTGCAGATATGAATGGTTTGATCTGGTTTCGTCACAGGACTCTGGGTGCTACCCATTCTAAAAATTGGACTGGCTGGATTGTTCTTAACTTCTCCAAATGGCACAATTCTGCACCCACCTTCACCTTTAGAGCGTAATGCACAGGCCTTACCTTAAAAAACCAGGGTGTTGCTTCAGAATCCATGTATATATTAGCTTGTAGACTTTTATTTTGCCCAACTCATCTCGGAATACTCTGTCATACTTTTTTAACAACTCAGGAATTCCTCCTGTTCTGACTTGAGAAATTCCTGACCAGTTGAGTTTAATTTCTTTCAACCAGTAACGGCCCAGAAGACTAGGTCCTTCACCTGTTACAGCAATTACTGGCAGCTGAGCTATCTGTTGCCTGTAGGATACAGGTACAGAGGCAATGCCTTTCACCTGTAATGCCTCTCCAGTGTACGTTTTAGCTGGGCTGTGGTTTGCTCCAAACTCAGTGACTGGGTACCTTCTCTAAGGTATTTAAAGACGTATTCTCCCACTACTGCGGTCGATTATCCTGTGTCAACCTCTATGACCAGAGGCTTTCCATTTACTTGAAGGGTAACAATGATTGGTTCAGTTTTCCTGGCCTTCAGGTTGTGTAGGGAATAGATATCAATATCAGCAGCTTCTGGTTTATCAATATTGTGCATTTCATTCAACTTGATCTGCTGTCTGAATGGCTGCCTTGATCTTGCCCTGCATTGTTTTACATCATGCCCTTTTTTGTGGTGGTAGTTGCATTCTGCATCTTTAAATCTGCTGGTTTCAGGTACATGATTACCCCCACATCAGTAACACTTTAATTTCTGAATTACTGGTGAGATGCTTCCAGTATTTCTTTTCGGTTTTCTAGCAGCAGGGACTGTGTCCCACTTTGCGATTGCCTTCCTGGTCTTCACGCCTCGCCTGGCGGCAGGTTCCCACCCTAACTGCAGAATGGCGCTATGTTGCACACTCTGCAAAGCCCGCAAGTCCCTCTCAGCACTCTCCATTGCTAGCGCTATCTCCATGGCGCACCTCAGGTCTATATCAACTTCTGCAAATAAAAGGCGCTGAATGACATCGTTGTGTATGCCACAAACCAAATGATCTTGCAACATGTCGTTTAGAGTATCACCGAAGTCACAGTGCTCCGTTAACTGTTTTAACTTCACGATGTACATTGCGATCGACTCACCAGGGGCCCTTACTCTAAGAGTTGAACTTGAATCTTTGCATGATCACTGATGGTTTAGATTGAAAATATGCCTTCACGAGGTGTACTAGCTCAGTGAAAGATCTGGAATTTGGCGCACTCGGAGCCGTCAGACTACAGATTTGGCTAAACAATTTGATCCTGCAGACACTTAGTTGAATTGCCTTCTGTTTCTCATTCACCGTTATTTCGTTCACCACCAAGTAGAAACCTAGGTGCTCTATGTACTGACTTCACTCCTCGATGGATAAGTTGTATGGGTCAGTTCTGCCAAAGAGAGGCATTACTTTCTTCTTCGTTTAAAAATTGAAATATTCACATTCAAGAGGTGAGCAAGAGGTGGAGCTATTTATCTTTGTCGTTAATTGTAATAAACTTGGAGTGCAGGGAAGGTTTCTTGTAAGAAACAGTAAAATTTATTTAAAGAGCTTCTGATGAAGCTACATATTTGTACCGAGACCAAGGTTAGAAAACTCAGTACCTAAGATTACCTGCGCTTAGGGCTGATTTGTCTGTACGGTGACATGATTCCCATAACAATATGAAAGGTTTTACTTACATTTACTACAGCAATTTTCCACATTGCCAGGTAGATGCCTATGTCGTAGCTGTACTGGAACAACTTGGCTAGGGGCGTGGCAAGTTCAGGAGCGCAAGTCTTCACTACTATTGCTGGAATGTTGTCAGGGCCCATAGCCTTTGCAGTATCCAGTGCCTTCAGCCATTTCTTGACATGGAGTGAATTGAATTGGCTAAAGGCTCGGGACCTCTGGAGGAAGCCGAGATGGATCATCCACTTGGCACTTCTGGCTGAGGATTGTTGTGAATGCTTCAGCCTTATCTTTTGCAGTGATGTGCTGGGCTCCTCAATCATTGAGGGTGGGGATATTTGTGGAGCCTACACTTCCAGTGAGTTGTTGGAGGACTGCAGAGCTAAGATTTGATCCATTGGTTGTGGAATCGCTTAGCTCTGTCACTTGCTGCTTATGCTGTTTGGCATGCAAGTAGTCCTGTGTTGTAGCTTCATCAGGTTGACACCTCATTTTTAGGTATGCCTGGTGCTGCTCCTGGCATGCCCTCCTGCATCCTTCATTGAACCAGGGTTGATCCCCTGGCTAGGTGGCAATGGTAGAGTGGGGGATATGCCAGGCCATGAGGTTACAGTTTGTGGTTGAGTACAATTCTGCTGCTGCTGGCCCACAGCGCCTTATGGTTGCCTAGTCTTGTGTTGCTAGATCTGTTCAAAATCTATCCCATTTACCACAGTGGTAGTACCACACAACACGATGGAGGGTATCCTCAATGTGAAGAGGCGACTTTGTCTCCACAAGGACTGTATGGTGGTGACTGCCATCACTACTGTCATGGACAGATGCACCTGTGGCAGGCAGGTTGGTGAGGATGAGGTCAAGTATGTTTTCCCCTCTTGTTGGTTCCCTCACCACCTGCCGCAGACCGAGTTATGTCCTTTAGCGCTCGGCCAGCTGGGTCTGTGGTGCTGCTACCGAGCCACTCTTGGTGATGGACATTGAAGTCCCCCCACCAAGAGTACATTCTGCACCCTCAGTGCTTCCGCAAAGCGGTGTTCAACATAGAGAATGGCTGATTTTTCAGCTAAGGGGTGGGGTTGGGGAGCATTATGTGGTAATATGCAGGGGGTTTCCTTGCCCATGTTTGACCTGATGCCATGAGACTTCATGGTGGCCAGAGTCGATGTTGAGGACTCCCAAGGCAACACCCTTCTGACTGTATACCACTGTGCCGCCATCTCTGCTGGGTCTGTCCTTTTGGTGGGACAGGACATACCCAGGGATGGTGATGGTGGTGTCTGGGACATTATCTGTAAGGTATGATTCCGTGAATATGACTATGTCAGGCTGTAGCTTGACTAGTCTGCGAGACAGCTCTCCAAATTTTGGCACAAGCCTCCAGATTTGAGGAAGGTGAACTTGTCAGGATCAACAGGGCTGGGTTTGCCGTTGTCGTTTCTGGTGCCTAGATCGGTGCTAGGTGGTCTGTCGGGTTTCATTCCTTTTTATTGGTTTTGTAACAGTCTGGTACAAATGAGTGGCTTGCTAGGCCATTTCAGAGGGCCTTTAAGAGTCAACCACATTACTGAGGATCTGGAGCCACATGTAGGCCAGACCAGATAGGAATGGCAGATTTCCTTCCATAAAGCACATTAGTAAACCAGATGGGTTTTTACAACAATCAACAATGGTTTTATGGTCATCATTAGACTTTTAATTCCAGGTTTTTATTGAATTCAAATGCCACCATGTGCCATGGTGGGATTCAAACCCAGGTCCTATCCAGCTCTACCTGTCCCACCCCCCACCCCCCTTAAACCAGGTTATATTTCACCTCTTTTCTATTTTCCTTCGTTCTGATGAAGAGTCATACGGATTTGAAACGTTAGCTGTATCCCTCTCCGCAGATGCTGTCAGACCTGCTGAGTTTTTCCAGGTATTTTTGTTTTTGTTCTAGATTTCCAGCATCCGCAGTATTTTGCTTTTATCCCCAGAGCATTACCCTGGTTCTCTGAATTACCACTACGCCCCAGCCTGAACGTATTGTAATATGTAAATTATTCTGACTGCTTTGTTGGGATTTCTGCAAAGTTCTTAACCCTTTTATAGTTGCTTCCACAGCCCAGGAGTTGGATAGTTTAGATTCTGGTCCACTGATGATTCATATTTCTAGAGTAATGGTGTGGGGTGAATTGTTTGTAGACAGCTGTGAGGTGTCTAGGTCCTCCCCCTGCATCTTACCATTACTGGCCTTGGAAATTGAACTGTTGGCTTCAGTGAATTTAAGTTTTGAACCTGACCCTGTGTCCTGGTGATTTTGTGGAGAATTCTGTATAAGCTGCACTTGTTGTGACTTCCACTAGTGTTGTTTGTATTAGAGGTATTACTTCTCCTTTTCTATTACTTTCGGGATGGATTTGTCCCCAGTCTTCCCCAAGTCCTTTACTGCCCACAGGTGGCTGGCCAGCTTGTGCTGCATGGCCCTGTGGCTCTTTGACTGGCACCTGCCTCACTATCTGTCTGCTGGTTTGGGAATTTTCTCTGTCCCTATTTAAATCCTGAAAGAATGTCTGTTAACTGGACCTCTGGTTCAGCCTCTTCATTCTTTTTAAATTCCACAGGCCCTTCTATGGCCTCTTTGAACTCTACCATACTCATTTTGGCCTCTTTACTTTCTAGGGTTCCATCCTGGACCTTTTACCTCAGTAAGCCCCCTGCTGGCCTCTGGAAAGTCCTCTAGATTTCCTTCAATTTCCCTAATCCTTATTGGCTCTATCGCCCCCTGTGGAATGTTAAATTCTTTTTCAGCTCCCTGCAACTGAACAGTATTTTTCTGGTGCCCTTTTGTTTCCCCAGTCCCCATGGGCTGCATGTGACCCTCTGGGCACCATTCCTGGTACCCCACCAAGTCATTTCCCAACAATAGATCCACTTCCCGTATAGGTAAGCTCAGCGTAACCCCGAATGTTACTTCACCAGTGACCTACTTACTCTGTAGATGAATTTTTACTCAGGGATCCTTTAAACATGTGCCAGTAAGCCCTTTTACTAGCTCCGTGGTGTTTTTCCTGCTTTTGGGCGGCACGTCAACAACCCTTTCGTCAAACAGGATTTGAAAATTCCCTGTTTCACTGAAAATAGTTACTTATTTTCCAGGAGCCTGTGATGCAAATGGAGTCATTATCCTTTTATATAAGAAGCCTTGGCAGGTACCTTGTCCTAGCGTCATCTGATTTGATTCTGGGCTTGGTACCATCAAGGCTATGGATACACTTCTGATCCCAGCTCCTTCTGTTGGTTTCTTGGAGAACCAACAGTTTTATGTGACCTGGCTCACCACACTGGAAGCAAGCAGGGTATAGTCTTGCTGGTTTATTTTCTAGGTTCTTTCTTTTTAAAGTTGGGGATTGATTTGAAATGTCTTCTCTACTTCCCTTTCCCCTGGAGGCTATATCTATTCCACCCATTTAAAAAAAAATCTCTCCCATGCTGTAAGAATTACTAGATCCAAATTTGTTTTGATTGAGAGGTTTATGAGTTGAGTTGTAGTCATCATCCATCATAGCTCTGTCTCTGACTTTGGAAATCCTTTGTTCCTCTGTGTGAGTTTTAAGGCTGCATGGAAGACAGTTTTTAAATTCCCCTAGCAGTACTATTTCTTTTAGTCCTTCGTGGATGTGGTCAATTTTTAGAGCTCAGACCCACTGTCAAATGGTAACTGTTTAATTCTCTTGAATTCCAGGAAGGTCTGGGTGGGTTTTTTACATGAGTTCTAGAATCGTTGGTGGTATCCTCCAGTACAAGTTTAAAGGCACTGATAATATCAGTTTTTGTTTGACTGTAACTGGCAGAAACCTTGGCAGGCAGCATGGAAGAAACCTCATGGGCCTTTCCTACTAACTGACCTTGTATCAGGGGGGTCCAAAACTCTGTTGGCCATTGTAATTGAGCTGCCAGTTTCTTGAAGGCTGTAAAGAAAGTTTTCATGTCCTCCTCTTCAAACTTCGGGACAAATTGGGAATACTTTAGGAAATCAAAATTCGTCTCTCAGCTAAGAGTATTTAAATGACCACTAGGTAAAGTCAGGCTCTCCCTGGCTTGCTGCAATCTGTCTCAGTTCCAGATCTTTCTGTAACCCTCTCTCAAGACTATCCAGCTGGAAAGCACACTTGCTCTCTATCTCTCTCTCTGTTGAAATTCCCTTGTCTCCTTTTTCTCCTGGGTTTCCTTTTACTTCTTGGCTTCTCTTTCCTCCCTTTCCTTCTGGGCTTCTCTCTCTTTCTCTTTCACCTGAAACTCGAACTCTAGCCTCCATTGTTCTAGGTGAATGTTGGCTAAGTAACCTGGTCTGTTTCAGGTTTGGAATCTTCTACCTGTTCCGAATTTGAAGTGAGGCCGAAATGCTTGGCCAGCATCTTTAGTACTCCAGGTCTCCGTGCGTATATTATGTGCTCCCTGCTTAGCTATGGCTCTTAGCTGTTCTATGTTTAGGGATGCTAATTTTTGCCAAGTTAAGTCTTCCTCTTGCAGAAATGCTTTCACATCAAAAGTAGCCATCTTACTTATTGTTAGCATTCACAAAGCTTACTGCTATAATCCATTTGTCTCTTGTTTCCGTAACTTTGCCTTGATGTTGCTTTTCCCTTCTACTTCCAATTCCCCGAAAGTCAGATTTGGCTCGATTGCAATGGATACAATCCTGGACTGCAGCACACAATTTGTCATGGATAAATTTTTCTTATTGTTCATGATCAATTTTTTTTTATGTCAGTTGTGATTATTTTCTTACCATCAGAGTGGTTGTCCCAATTTACATAATCCCAGCAGCAATACTTTTTGTTAGTTTCAAAATAAAGAAAGCTATTTATCATCCCATACTTGCCCTATCTTGCTCAGTTGCTTCACACACACTATCACTCATATAAATCCCATCTACAAGAACCTTTTCTGTACAAATCCACCTATCTGACAAAGCTGTTACCTCAGAATAAACTCCAAATTCTCTCAAACTATCTAATTCCTTTTGTTTTGCCTCTCTTAATAGTTTATCTTCAAGTTTATTATCAGTCACCAAAACTTCACGATAATGAGAAGGTCTACTTCTAGTTCTGTTCCGAGACTGCTAGTGGCCTTGGTTTTATTGTTTTATCCATTCAAGTTTTGGCTTCTACAAGAACTTTTACATCCATGGGGACAACTACTGCAAAATCTCCTTCTTGTACTAGCAGAGGCGCTTTCTCCAGCATGTGATCGTTTTCTGATGCAAGAGTCATTTCTGGGCCAGTATCAATAGTTGCAACATGATCTTTTTACTTTCTACTCTGTCGCCCATTTTTGTCCACCCAGCTTTGATCTCCCACAGTGTCAGTGGCCCTTTTTAACCATTTCCAGACTGGCCAAGGCCCTGTATAGCCATCCAACAACAGTGGGTCACCAAGACCATACAAACTGCCTGTGGTGCAGTCCAAACAATGACTCACATTGTCAAGGAGTATCCGCTGACTAAACTTGAAAGCAGGATTAAAGAACTCCATCTAGCCACTGACAAGGCTTTGCTTGGCTCTGAGACGATGCACATGCCAAATAAATAATAACCCATTCTACCAGTCTATGGACCTTACTTCCTTACCACCATCCTGTACATTCAACCACTATTTAAATTTGCCAATAATCTTCCCTGCACAATCCACTATTGTTGCATCCTCATTTACTAGACCCCTCTGGAATATATGTCACTGAAGTACCCACTCTGGATTTGATAGTTCTGTCATGTGTGTCATGACCTCACACATAACCACCATCCAGCTCTTTAATATTCTGTTCCTCAGGGCCTTCATCACAAAACACATGAGCATTTGAAATACAAGGTATTTTCTCTACAGATGCACAGAGTCTGAAATTTTGTAGTCAATTCCCAATAATCCTAAGAAATCAACTTAACAGTTTGATTGACAAGTTTGCTAAGTACTGCCTTACCATCATAACCTATTATCTTACCAAGGATTTTTCATTCCCTATGACCCTCTCCTTTATAATACACTAAATTTCTGGAATTAAATTCTGTCCTAGGCGGTCTTACACGATGCCGCAGTGCTCTCTGAATTTTCTCTGACAGCTTACCCTTGATGAAAGCATGTCTCTCTGTATGTAAAGCATCCAAAAGCGCAGAAGAAAATGGAACTCATTGTCGAAACTTCTGGTGCAGCAGCACTATCACATAGCACAGAACTATTTGGGATTTCATCCATAGACTAATTGATAAGGACCAAATCCTACATCTGGAGTGAATTTTTGTATGAACTACTCATGCCAATGCAGTTGTCAACTAGCAGTCAGGTTGATCAGCTAAAATTGTATGCAGCAGCTCAACAATCACCATGATACCTTTCACAGATTCCATTGCTGGAAAGACTTTCAGCGGTGGTATTCATGACCATGTTCTTCATGTTTTCTCACATATTTCTGAACTTGTCATTGGCAAAATCTCCTCCATTCGCAGTCAGAAAGTTTGGCATGTTCAGTCCCTAGTTCCATGCCTAGTCCCTATCCATTTCTCCATAATTTTATCTAGTCACCCTTTTGTCCTTACTAAGTATTATTGTAGAAACACTAACTCTGGTTGCTAGGTCCACAGAATGTATCTTTGTCCCATATATTCAGATCCATGACAACTATCTCGCTAAATTCATGTGCCAGTGGAAAGCTTACCACAGGACATGGTGACGACTTCCGATATTATTCCAAGCACCATCCAGTACTGCACAGTTAAGAGAGTCCATGAATAACATATTAATCACAGAATTAAAATTCCTTGTGTCCAATAATATTTTGTTCAGATTCGTCATTGTCTTCACCTTTCTCTGAATTCCCTTTGTCAATGGTCTACCCTACCTCTCTACTTGGGCAGTTCCCTGTGTAATAATGCTTCAGGTCACACCTAAAACACTTATTCACTATTCTGTGGGGTTCCTGGTATTAATTTGTCCATTATTGTTCTAATTTGATCCTCGGCTGTGACAACCAGATATACTAAAGGTCTTTTTATCTTCATTCTGCCAATCTTTAATCCTGTTATATTGAAGCCAGTGTCCAATATCTTAAAAATCAAAATCTGTCAATCAAGTCCTCTATTCTTTGTGTTGCTGTGGAATGCCCAATTTGTTCCAAGATGACTGAAGGAAGTGACGGTTTCCCCAGCAATTCTTTTTAAGGCAGCAAGCAACTCATCTCACAGGGTCTCTTACTCCAAGAAATAAACATCAGTTTGAACCAGTAGCCTGTCCATATGAAACACCTTAGCACAGTCCAGAAACTTAAATGCTAGCACTGATCCCAAAATTGATTTTCATTAATTTTTCCACAATCTGTTAAAGTCCATGATATATTCTTGCATGGCATGCCCATCTGTTTTCCAAAATCTATCACTGCTTAACCATGCCTGATAAATCATCTTTCTTGTAGATTTCATCCAAGAACTTTAATAGAAGGTCCAAATCTTCATTTTTATCCAACTGACAGGCACCACTTGTTATGGGACAGTGGATGGTAAATGCCAAACTGCTCAAATCCCAGAGGGAAACTTGAAACAGCTGCCACAGCTGTTTTGCAACTTGTATTTTATTTTGAGATGTGTGCCCTGAATTCAGTAGTAATGAGTTCACCGAGATTTAGAGATTTTTTACACAACTATATTAAATATTTATTAATAAAAGAAAAGATTTTAAGCACATATGTAGGCCTACAAATTACTACTATGATAACTCCTAGCTCTCCTAATTAATCTGACCCAGTTTCATCTCTGTTAAGGCAACAATAAAAACAAAATAGATTTCAACAGACACAGGCAAAGCACAGAATACCTTGGACAATGATGTTCACAGTGTGTTTTCTTAGCTTCAGTTCCTGTAGACAGCAACTTGATACTTAGAGATTAGAGGCTTTTCACACTTGTTAGAATTTAGAATGCCTTCCCCCTTACACATAACTTCATTTCCTTTATACATGTTTCTCCCTTTTAATGTAAATTCCATTGTTCCAATATGTCTTTGCAATTTAACTTTTCTCATATTATAAATCTTTCATAGTACTCATATTATCAGTGACTTTTGGGAAAAATAAACACACTGTTTGGCTTAGCCTCTTATGGCTAGATGTAACATCTCATTATCTCTTTGAAACTCTGGTTTATCTAAAAATGCAAATGTTCTTCACACCTCACATTCTAAAACTTCAACCACGTTTACACACACACACGCACACACAGAAAAACTAATCCAAACCCCACCATTAACCTACCTTTACAATAAATCACAATAATATGAAAATTATTATATTTTCATGACATCATCTCACGAAATACTTTACTTCAAATTTCATTTCTTGGAGGAAGTGACAAGGCCAAATCTCATTTTCTCTTTGGTAAGGACATAATCCATGTTCCCAAATCCACTTCATTCTTCCACTGCTCATATGGCTCAGACATTTGAACATTTGAGGGTAATCATAACCCAACACTCACATTTGCTTTCTGCCATTTTCTATAATGGTCATTAGGGTTTTACTTTTCTGTCTGAAAGATATCTTTGTTTTCAACCTTCATCTTTAGGCAAACATCATCTGCTACCATACTAATACTTCAGGAAGCCAGTTGGTGAAAGATAGATTGTCATCGATCTTTACACAATTATACAAGCATATATTTACAGAATTACACATCTTCCTTTGACAGTACCTTCCAAACCCTGAACTTCTAATGCCTGGAAGAAAAGGGAGCAGATGCATAGAAATACCACCATGTGCAGGTTCACCTCCAAGTCACACACCATCCTGACTTAGAACTATATCACTGCTCCTTCATTGTTGCTAGATCAAAGTCGTCCCCCATCCCCCCCCTCACTGTGTGTGTTCCTACACCACATGGGCTGCAACGGTTCAATAAGGCAGCTCACTACTACCTCCTCAAGGGATGGGCAACAAATGCTGGTCTTGTCTGTGAGACTCCATCGCTGCTGGCCTCTGATTAGCTGGCAGCTCTTGGGAGTGGGATTTCCATCCTACTGGGGCCTTAATTCAGTGGGAGGCCAAGCACTGGCCAGTTAAGTGCCATGATTTCACATAAATAGTATCGGACCACTGAGAGAGAAACAACCTGTGGCAGCAACCTGTGGAACCTAAATTCCACCCATTCACCTTGGCCCACACACAAACTTTTCTCCCTCACCACTGATTCTGATCCTCTTCACGGACACTGTCCCAGAATGAACCAGACTGTTTGTAACTTCAATGTTATTTTCCCCTGAGCTGCTGACAAATATATGCTCTCTCATGAAGCCCATCTGTTTCCACTTCTATGACATTACCTGTCTCTGCCCCTGCCTCAGTCTATCTGCTGCAGAAACCTTTATCCATGCTGTTTCTTCTATACGCAACAATCCCAATGCTCCCCTGGCCAATGTCCCATTTCCCATAAGTTTTCTTCCACAGGAAACTGCATGTTTTCATTTCAGAATAACTGTAATCAAAATGCAATAAGAAAGAATTGTGCTTTTAAGGTTTGGTTGCAAAATTATTCCTTTCTAGCTTCATTTGTAGTTTTGTTATTGAGCTCAAAACTTTACACTTGTGTTTGAATGTGGTACTGAGCTGCCTATTGAACCATTGCTGTGTTGAAGGTATTCTCCCAGTGTGGGTAGACAGTGAGTTCTGGATTTTGACCCAGCAACTATGAAAGAATGGCAATGCATGTCCAAGTCAAAATGATGTGCGTCGGAGAGAAACCTGGAGGTGATGGTGTTCCCATGCATCTGCTGGCCTTATCCTCCCAGGTCGTGGAGGTTATGGGTTTGGGAGGGTTGAAGAAGCCCTGACAAGTTGATGCAGTGCACCTACACACTGCAAGCACAGTGCATCGATGGTGGAGGGAGTGAATGTTTAAGGCGGTGGATGAACTGTCGATCAAGTGAATTGCTTTGTTCTAGATGATGTTGAGTTTCTTGAGTGTTGTTACAGCTACACCATCCAGGAAAGTGGAGAATATTCCATCATGCTATTTTCTAAACTTTGCAGGAGCCAGTAAAATTGTTTTCCAGAAGGAGAGGTTTGTATTAATAGCTCTGTTACATTTAATGCCAAGAGAACAATCCATTGTGGAGATTAAGAGAATGTAAGACATACAACATAAATTTCTATTTTACACATTTCAGGATGCAGTTAAAATGTATTTTTTCTGATTCGATTAAAGGATATGCCAAAAGAAATCTTCTAACAGCAGCATTATAATGTAGCACATTAGTACCTCAAAATTACAGACTCAGAATGAAGGCAGTGAGCAGGGACGAGGCACTTGGCATGTGACACTATTAGATTTGTATTTTAGAACTCCTGAGAGTTGGATCAAGAGTGATGTTACCATGGTGCAAGAAAATTCTCTTACTGAGGTAGAAGGAGAAGAGAAATCTTTGCAGAGATACAAGAACAGGCCGAGCAGGATAATTGAGTAAATTAAATCAGGTCAAGGAAAAAACTGAACTTTGATGGAAAGCAATTTCTACTGAAAATGTTATTCAATTTAGCTATGTAGGTATGAATTTTGCCAGGAATCAAAATGGATTTAGCATAAAGAATATTATGCCCATATCTACACTGATATTTTGAGCCGTAATGTTCAATTTCAATTTCAAATCATATTTGTCTGCATCTCTCTCTCTCTCAGATGCTGGAAGTCCAGCAGGGTGTGTGGGTAGATTGGTGGAGACACATAGGGGAATATGTGCTATGGTGTCCATTTGGGATGAGTCCCTGCGGGACATGACTGCTGCGTTGACCCTCATGGCTGATCACAACGCCTCAGCGACTCTCATGGAGAGGCTACTCTAGGGACACAATCAGAGGTCCCTGGGGAAGCACTTGGACCTGCAAGCCCACACACCGGCAATGACCTCAGCTGGTCAGTATCCCAGCTAGGTGCCCATCCATCAATGGTGAGAAGGGAGGTCCAAGTGACCTCACATTGGCGCACGAGCTGCCTGTCGTCTCTGTGGGATTCTCCCAGAGCATTCCGGATGACGCCAGCCGCTCCTCCGCCCCTCTGCCAGTGACCGTGACATCTGATGAGGCTGTGGCAACTGGGGAAATGCCAGCCATTGCACTGGCTGCTCCCTCCCAGGCTCCTTGGGCCAGACGACGACCGCCAAGGTCATCAAGGCCAACAAGACAGCAGGCTGTCTCCAATGCCGGTGCCAGCGAGGAGGGAGCACCTAGACGTCCACCCTCAAATATAAATGTAAAGCATCTTAAGCACAAGACGGCCTTATCACAGGTAATATTTTGTTCCCCCATTTTGCTTTAACTTTTTTAATGGTGTGATACTGGTTAATGTCCATTTCAGCTATGCTTCACATGCACAATTAAATGAGATTTTATTTTGTGCTATTGCTCTTGTTATCTTCATTTGTTCTGTAGGTGCAGGGTAAGCCATTATGTAATGATGGACGTGTGTCTCCTGAAACTTTATTGCACAGGCACAGAGTATATGTTGCTGGCCAAGGAAACGATCCTATCTGGGATCGTATGGAGCCTGCAGCCCTGGCATATGGTGGTGGTTCTTATTTGGTAGGCTAGCTGAAGGAGCGTTGGATCAAAGTGTCCCGGCTGTCCCTGCCTCCCTGGAGGTTACCCAGGTCAGTGTCCATGCCCTCAATGTTCTCCTCACCGTGCTCATCCTTGGTCTAACTACAGGACTCATCATCTGTTGCCTGTACAGCTGCGTCAACATCCTCTTCCTCCACTGGGTCCCCCCTTGCCAGTGCCAGATTGTGGAGAGCGCAGCATGCAACCACTATCAGTGACATGTGCTCTGGGGGGTATTGCAGTGCACCCCCTGAACAGTCCAGGCATCAGAAGCATATCTTGAGAAGACCTATGGTTCTCTCTACCACCGCGCTTGTGGAGGCATGGCTCATGTTGTACGGCCTCTGTTCTTGGGTGGCGGAGAGGCATCACGAGCCACCTTTTGAGGGGATAGCCCTTGTGACCCCGCAGCTATCCATCCAGCTGGGCTGGAGCACTGAAGAGCCTCGGCACCTGGGAGTGTCTCAGGATGTAAGCGTCACGGGAGCTGCCAGAGTACCTTGCACAGGCTTGCTGAATCTGCATTTTGTGATTACACACTATCTGCATGTTCATGGAGTGAAATCCCTTCCTGTTGACAAAAGCACCTGGCTCACCTGCTGGCGCCTTGATGGCCACGTGTGCAGTTGATGACGCCCTGGACGCAGGGAAAGCCAGCCATCGCTGCAAAGTCTCTGGCACGCTCGGCTTAGCTGGCCTTGTCTGCACTGTAATGAATGAAAGTCAATTCATGCCTGAACAGAGCTTCTGTCACCAGTTTGGCACAACTGTGTACAGCTGATTGGGAGATTCCACAAAGGTCCCCCACTGAACCCTGGAAAGAGCCTGAAGCATAGATGTTGAGGGCCACTGTGACCTTCAGAGCCACTGGCATGAGATGTCCACCCACACAATCGGAGCTGATCTCAGGGCCAATCCTCTGACAGATGGAGATCACTGTCTCCCTTGAGAGACGGAGTCTCCTGCGGTATTGCACCTCGGACATATTGAGATAGCTGCATCGCCGCCTGTAAACCCTGGAAGCAGGATAGTGACATCTTCTGTGGACCCTTCTGCCTTGGACTACTTCCTGGCCCTGCGCCCCTTGTGCCTGTGCCTCTCCTCCCACAGGTTACTCCCCTGGAAGCTGCATTGGGACACCTGGCCTCCTATCCCTTCTGCCCCTCTCTTCCTCCTCAGAGGAAGTGCCACCAGCAGAGACCACAATCCCCATTACCAGGATTATGGAAGGCTGTTTGATACCTGGAAGGGCCCACACGGTCTGAATCCTCCAGGGGCCTGGAAGACAACAATGAGTCCTGAAATGAAGCCTAGAAATGCTCAGAATGCAGCTCTGAAGCGAGATGAAGCTGCCCAGTTCACAAACACAACCAGCAGCACACAACCTCCAAAACTCCTCACTACTCATACTGACAATGCTGCTGACCCTTCTTATCCCATCCGTGGATGAGCTTTTGCAAATTGCGGCCTGCCCGTTTTGCCTGTGTGACATCCGAAAATTCGCACGGGCTACCTAAACTCTGAGACAATTGGTGTGTCAAGGGCCTTAACTGGCCTCTTAATTAATGGTGGGTGCGCCTCCATCTCCCTTGCGTGCCCGAAATATTGCGAGAGTGCGCATTGATGTTGGCACACTTGGCCGACGTCAACACGCATCATTTCATTCTTGAGTGGGTTGGGCGCAAGCCCGTCCGCCGAGTGGAAAATTCTGCCCCATGTCTTTGTGACTGTGGGCAGAATCTTGTGGAGATGGCTGAAGAGCTGGCGAAAGCCCTACATCACCTCTATTCAGGAAGGCCCGCCTACATTTTCTCCTTCTGGGATCATGAACCCGAGGAGTGGAAGTTCTGTCCACTGAGAGCTGCAGCCCAATCAGAGGCCACTGGAGAAATGGCAGCTGCTGCCGCCAATATGATGCCCACCTGAGGCCTAGGATCATTGCTGGATCTCAGACCAGAGGTGAGTGATGCAGGAGAGAGGTTGCTGAATGGGGCACACAGGTGAGGGGGTTAGGCAGCAAGGGCAGGGGTAGCTCTTAGTAGGCCCCTGGCCTCCTTCTCAATGCCAGGTCCCTCGATCAGGCACTGAGTGCCTCAGAATGAGGGACACCCTCATTGGTTTGCTTGTCCTGCTTCCTATATGGCGATCCATCGCCCGCCACTGGATTAACGCCAAGAGTGACAGGATGAGGCCCTTAAGTGGCAATTAATTGTCCACTTAAGGGTCTTAATTGGTGGCAGGGTAGGAAGGACAGTCACAGACCTTCCTGCCATGGATTTAATTGGGGTGGAGGCAGGCAGGTGTGGGGAATACCCACCTGTCAACTTCCAGCCTGATTAAATGCCCCTGCCAGTAAACTCACCATAGGGGAGGGCACACGATTCTGCCCTAAGCTTTCCCACTTTTGTGTCAAGATGTGAAACCTACCACATGATTTTCAATAGGTTTTAACCTGGGCCTCTTTCCTCATGAAAACCAGATCATTTTGGCTTGTCTCTGGGCAGAATTTAGTATGATTTCACCATCCCCCTATTCAGCACATTCTATTTCACTTTAAATTAGAATTCAAAACATGACCTTATAAAGTCTCTCATTTGTAACACCTCCCCAATAAAAATTGCAAAAAGTATTATCGTCGTAATGGTTTTTTCATAACACTATCAAAATGCAACGAACTACAACATTATAACCATTTTAACAAATAATTTACAATAGATAGTACTGGTAGCAATTTCCCCAGTTTTGTCACATTTCACTATTAAATATTCTGTGTTGGCAACGCTATAAGGCTTAATCTGGAATAACCGACTACATGTACCAGTTAAGATTTAAAGTCCAGTTTGTGAGAGTTCTTGGAGTCCCAACTCTCTTGTAAGCAAGGGTTTATTTTACTACTTGTGGATTCACTTTCTTTCAAACTATGCAAAAAATCTCCTTTTACATCTTCTGTAATCTGCACAGCATTTTCATGTCCTAATTAAAAGAATGTATTATGGTTTTGCACCCCTCATGTCGCTTTTTGAAATCTGTATTGGATTGTACAAAATCTGGAAAATTTAGACTCTGGAAAATTTCAATGTTGCCCATTTTATAACCTCTGGATTTGGAACCCAAAGATATATCTTGAAAGTTCATTTGTATTTTAATATCTTGTCTATACATGAAGATTAGTTCAAAAATCTTGTGTAGTTTCATGTATATTGACAGGAATAGAAAGATCACCTGACCTCTAAACTAGGTAATGTGTTCATTTCGTTTTGTTACAGTCCCTGTAGAGATCAATACTTTTAAAATTAGATATGAATTTCCCAGCAACCGGCGGAAAGAACCATAGAACAAGATTTTGCATTTTAAAGACTTTTACTGAAACAAACAAGCTAAAATCAATGTAAAGTAAACATCACTTAATAGGCAACTAATACACCAAACTAAAGCAAAGGTATGTGCCCATTAGCTAACTAACACAACCAAAATACCTGATATCCTGGGTGTGCTTTACGTCATACTGCCAGAAGATATGTAGCCTTGAAGATTAATTTCCAAACTCCTCCTAGCTTTTCAGCAGGTTTCCTTCCCTCTGCCACTCCAGGGCAAGCCTTCTGATGTCCTTTGAAAATCTTTACACTGAGTCTTCTGAGTTTTTTTTTGTAAAAATATACTTTATTCATAAAAAATCTTCAATCACATTCAAAACCATTTCAAAAACAACATTACAAGGGTACAATCCAGGTTAAACTTTTACAAAATGTATCACCAGGTGCATCAGTACAAACAATATTACAATCATTTACAGCCTTTCATTTTGATCTGTACAGCCCGAGGGGCTCTAAACAGTTCCCAGTCTCTCGGTGCGCTGTGGTAGAAAGGTCTTAGACAGCGACCCTTCCCCATTGCGCCTTTGCGGCAGCTGCCCCAAGCTTTAGTGCGTCCCTCAGCACGTAGTCCTGGACTTTGGATTGTGCCAGTCCGCAACAATCGGTCGGGGACAACTCTTTGTGCTGGAAGACCAACAAGTTTCGGGCAGACCAAAGCGCGTCTTTCACCGAGTTGATGATCCTCCAGCTGCAGTCGATGTTTGTCTCGGTGTGTGTCCCTGGGAACAGCCCGTAGAGCACAGAGTCCTGTGTCACAGAACTGCTCGGGATGAACCTCGACAGCAACCACTGCATCTCTCTCCAGACTTTCTTTGCAAAGGCACAATCCACAAGGAGGTGAACAACGGTCTCTTCCCCACCACAGCCACCTCGAGGGCATCGTGCAGAGGGGGTGAGACTCCTGGCGTGTAGGAAGGATCTGACGGGGAGGGCCTTTCTCACCACCAGCCAAGCTACGTCTTGGTGCTTGTTGGAAAGTTCTGGCGATGAGGCATTCTGCCAAATGACTTTGACAGTCTGCTCGGGGAACCATCCCACAGGGTCCACCCTCTCCTTATCCCTCAGGGCCTCTAGGACGTTACGTGCTGACCACTGCCTGATGGACTTGTGGTCAAAGGTGTTTTTCTGCATAAATTTTTCCACCAGGGACAGGTGGTACGGCACGGTCCAACTACTTGGAGCGTTCCGCGGCAGCGTGGCCAGACCCATCCTTCGCAACACCGGGGACAGGTAGAACCTCAGCACGTAGTGACACTTGGTGTTTGCGTACTGAGGGTCTACGCACCGCTTGATGCAGCCACACACAAAGGTGGCCATCAGTATGAGGGCGATGTTGGGCACGTTTTTTCCCCCTTTATCTAGAGGCTTGTACATCGCGTCCCTGCAGACACGATCCATTTTCGACCTCCAGATAAAGCGGAAGATGGCTCGAGTGATCGCCATCGCGCAGGAGTGTGGAATGGGCCAGACCTGCGCCACGTACAGCAACAGCGAGAGTACCTCACACCTGATGACCAGGTTCTTACCCGCAATGGAGAGGGAGCGTCGCTCCCACATGCCCAGTTTCCTTTTCACCATAGCCACTCGCTCCTTCCAGTTTCTAACGCATGCCCCGGTCCCTCCGAACCATATCCCCAGCACCTTCAGGCCGTCAGCCCTGACAGTGAAGGGGACAAAGGATCGGTCAGCCCAGTTCCCAAAGAACATGGCCTCGCTCTTCCCACGATTTACCTTGGCTCCCGAGGCCAGTTCGAACTGGTCGCAGACGTGCATCAGTCTGCGCACCGACAGCGGATCCGAGCAGAAGACGGCGACGTCGTCCATGTACAGGGAGGCTTTTACCTGAGTGCCTCCACTGCCTGGGATCGTCACTCCTCTTATGCCCGGATCCTTCCTGATGGACTCGGCAAAGGGTTCTATGCAGCACACGAAAAGGACAGGCGAGAGAGGACAGCCCTGCCTGACTCCAGATTTAATCGGAAAGCTATCTGTTTCCCACCCATTGATTGAGACTGCGCTACTGATGTTAGTGTAGAGCAGTTGGATCCAATTTCGAATTCCCTCCCCAAAGCCCATTTTGGAGAGCACATCCCCCATGTAGGTGTGCGATATTCTGTCAAAGGCCTTCTCCTGATCCAAGCTGATGAGGCAGGTATCCACACCCCTGTCCTGTACATAGGCAATCGTATCCCTGAGCAGCGCCAGGCTGTCAGAGATCTTCCTGCCTGGCACAGAGCAGGTCTGGTCAGGGTGAATCACCAATTCCAGAGCGGATTTGACCCGGTTGGCGATGACCTTGGACAGAATCTTATAGTCCACATTCAACAGTGAAATGGGTCGCCAATTTCTAATTTCCTCCCTTTCCCCCTTGTGCTTGTAGATGAGGGTGATGATGCCTTTCCTCATGGATTCTGACATGCTGCCGGCCAGGAGCATACTCTCGTACACTTCTAGCAGGTCTGGGCCGATCAAGTCCCACAGAGCCGAATACAACTCCGCCGGCAGGCCGTCGCTTCCGGGGGTTTTACTCTTCTCGAAGGACTCGAGGGCCTTAGTCAGTTCGTCAGGAGTTAGCGGTTTGTCTAGGCTCTCCCGCGTACTGTGGTCTAAGACCTCCGTGATAGAGGACAGGAAGGACTGGGAGGCCGTGCTGTCCGTGGGCTTCACGTCATACAGACCGGCATAAAAGGATTTGCTGATCCTCAGAATGTCGGACCGTGATGACTTTACTGAGCCGTCTTCTTCCTTCAGGCTGCTGATCACAGAGCGCTCTCTGTGTACCTTTTGGAAGAAGAAACGTGAGCACGTCTCATCCTGCTCCACGGAGCGGACTCTGGAACGGAAGATGATCTTGGAGGCCTCCGAGGCAAAGTGCGAGGCTTGCTGACCCTTCACCTCTTGGAGCTCCTCCTTGACATCGACCCCCATCGACTGCAGCCGGAGCAGATTCTGCATCTTTTCCTGGAGTCGGGACATTTCCCTCTGTTCCTTTCTAGCTTTCTGGGTGCCTTTGCGGATGAAAAACCTCTTGATGCTTCCCTTGATCACTTCCCACCAGTGTGTCAGGGACTCAAAGAGGGGTTTCACGGTTCTCCAACCTTTGTAATCCCTCTTGAGCTCCTCAATGTTCTCTGGGGTCAGCAGTTGCACATTTAGCTTCCATGCCCCCCTGCCCACCCTCAGGTCTTCCTCCAAGTGGCAGTCCGCCAGTAGGAGGCAGTGGTCAGAGAAGAACACCGGCTTGACGTCGGTGGATCTGACTGTGAATGCACGGGACACAAACAGGAAGTCTATCCTGGAACGAATGGACCCGTCTGGCCGCGACCAGGTGTATCTACGCTGCGCTCCGTCTGCAGGGTTGCTGAAGACGTCGTGCAGCTTGGCATCCTTAACTGTTTCCACCAGGGATCTGGACGTAGCGTCCAATCTGCTTCCGGCCCTGCCGGATCGTCCAGCCGCATCGATGATGCAGTTGAAGTCCCCGCCCAGAATGACCGGCCTGGAGGTCGCCAGCAGCAGTGGGAGCTGCTGAAAAACCTCCAGCCGCTCAGCCCCTTGTGCCGGGCCATACACGTTAATTAACCAGAGTGGAGCGTTCTTGTACATTACGTCTGCTACCAGGAGTCGCCCGCCCACCACCTCCTTGACCTCGGAGACGGTGAAGTTGCCTCCCCGCAGCAGAATACCCAGGCCGGAGGAACGAGAGTCGTTTCCGCCCGACCAGATCGATGGCCCGTGGGACCACCATCGTGACCATTGCCTGTAGGAGCTGAGGTGCGGTATCGCACACTCCTGCAGAAACAACAGGTCAGCTTTGACCTTGGCTAGGTAGTCCAAGGTCGCAACACATCGCGTAGTAGATTTAATGCTACGCACATTTATGGATACAATCTTTAAACCCATATTAAAGCATTTATTCTCCTACCAAACCCACTGTCTTTGAGAGTCCCAGACCTTTAGTCTGCTCCTTCATACCCGTAGTGAGCTCAAATTCCTTCACTTTGGATGGGCTGAGGTAGATCTCCTTGGCCGTGTTCTGCTCCAGTGGCATCTGGAGGTTCACGTAGTGAGCGGGTTTTGAGATGACCTTTGCTGGAGAAGCTTCTCCAAAACTCACCCCCTCTGGGGGGTTGCTGTTCCCGGCTTCCTGGAGCTGGGGTGCGATGATTGCCTCACTGCTCCCAGATTCCAGGGGCTGTGGTGCACTGGCCTCCTCAGGTTGCAGGCAAAGTTGGGGTGCGCTGGGCTCCTTGTTGTCTCCAATTTTCTGGAGCTCGGGTGTCTCGTCCTCCAACGCCCTGGAGCTTTGCCGCCTCTTCTGTCGGTGCCGCTCTGGCACTTCATCATCCGAAGAGCTGCTGCCCTTGTCATCCGTGTCGGATGGGAGACGCCTCTTGCCGCTTCTCTGGGAAACGCCTTTGCTTCTTCTTCGCTCCCTCTTACTTTTCTTGTTCTTCACCGTCCGCCACTCCCCCTGCTGCTTTTCCACTGCTGCCTCCTCCTCCATTGATTCGCTGTCCTGAGGGCTGGAAGGTTCAGGGGGTAGTGCTGTTGATTGGCTCTCTGTTGCCTCAATCTCTTTCTCCACCTTGTCTCTCTCTGTGTCCTCCTTTGTCCCGTTGAGCTCCCTGGGGGCCTTGGTGGTTGGAGTGACACGGAACCTTTCTTCTGCTTCCCCCTGGTCGGCTTTGGCTGCCTGTGCGTAAGTACGGCAGCGTTTGGGGCAGGTCCTGTAGAGGTGACTTGCCTCGCCACACAGGTTGCAGCACTTGGCCTGTTTGCAGTCTTTTGTCTGGTGCCCTTCCTGTTTGCAGATCTTGCAGAGGGAGGCGCTGCAGTTGGCCGCCACATGGCCAGCCTTGCCGCATGAGCGACAATGCTTGGGTTGCCCAGCGTAGACCAGGTAGCCACGGTTTCCCCCGATTGCGAAACTGGAAGGAGGGTGGAAAATGGCTCCCTTACCATCGGTCTTTAGCGTGACCTTAAACAGGCGTTTGCCTGTCCAGATCCCCAAGTCGTCTCGAATCTCGGTGCCGCTCCCCACCTTATCGAAGTACCTGGTGAGGAAGGTGACCACGTCGGCGACAGGGACGAAGGGGTTGTACACATGCACCATCACCTCACGTTCCCGTTGCAACGGCAGAGAAAAGTGCGGCTCCGCCGTCAGGATCTTCATCTCCGGCAGGTCTCTCTTCTCCTCGAACACCCTCAGGAGCCGGACGCAGTCTGCCACTCGCTTGAAAGTCACATCGAAATAACCACCTTTGCGGGAGTCGTGCAGGGTGAAGATCTCCGTAGCTTGGAAGCCGCACGCCTTCAACAGGATCCTCCTGGTGAAGAAGCCCCGATCCATAGGTGATCCTCCTTCGCTGTGGTTCACCGTGACTCGGACGGTGATAGGTAACCCACGGTATAGATTTGGATTGCAATTGGTTATCGCCCTTCCATCCCGACCTTGCCATGGCAGGACCATGGTGTCGCCCCTGCAACACTTGATCTTAGCCAAAAGGCCGAGAAGTCTTCTGAGTTACCCCTGAGCCTTCCAACAAGGCCCCCTCTGGCAACTTGTCACTCATGAATTTATGGTGTATAAATTCGAAATGAACACATTACCTAGTTTAGAGGTCAGGTGATCTTTCTATTCCTGTCAATATACATGAAACTACACAAGGTTTTTGAACTAATCTTCATGTATAGACAAGATATTAAAATGCAAATGAACTTTCAAGATAGATCTTTGAGAAGTCATTAAAATGCAACAGACCTTTTCCGTGGTTAATGACTGCCCTTATCCAATAACTAAAGAAACTGGTTCACAATACTGTTTGTAGACCTTTCACCTTCAGAGTGGAATTCCAAAGAATAGGTGTGGACAAAACCCTATTCTATCATAATAATATGTGAATGGGTGAAACTCGGACCCCATTGTTTCACAATAGCCTTGTCGTCAGAAACCATTTGTGAGGATAAAATTCTGGTAACATGACAGAAACCAGGGGTGGAATTTTATGGCCCCTCCTGCCAGCTGGATCTTCTGGTCTTGCCAAAGTCAATAGAGTTTTGAGTGGCTCGCCGCATTTTCGTGACAGGCCTGTAAAATTCTGCCCTAAGTTTCTGATTAAGAACATTTAATCAGGCACATTTTGTGGAGTGGCAAGAGAGAAAGACCCAAGAAAGGAACTTGCCTAAGAACCATCAACAGGCAGAGAATTTGGGTTGGCCTTTACTTCTCTATTTGAGGAGCTGAGCCAGGTTTTCGTTATAGGGGATTGACTGCACCTTGACTGGAGGGGAGCAAGAGAAACCTGCTACTGCAAGCAATTAATCATCGAGAATTCATTTTTCTTAACCTCCAAACTCTACAGTGCTCTACAAAAGGAACTACAGGCTGCAACATTTCAAAACCTCATCTTGGAAAAAGCACGTGCGACAGAGAACTGTAAACTTTTAAGACCTAATTGCATGCTTTAGTAATCACAATCTTTTCTTGAATGTGTGTGTGTCCGCGTGTCTATGAGTGTGTGTGTGCGTAGTTATTTTCGGGTGTTGAGTAATAAACATTCATCCTTTTTATAGACTTAGGAGAAAAGCTGACATTTGTCTATTCTTGATAGATACACCACTCGGAGGTTAAAACACTTTTTCTTTTAAAACATATTTGTCTTCGGTCAATTGTGAGGTGGAAAAAGGTGGAACAATCCTACCATCTCTCCCCATCTGTTATAGATTGGGGACTTGGGTGTGGGCTCTAAAAGTATGGTAGCAGGCAGGTAAAACAACGCTGTATTGGCCCAAACCCACCACATTAATTATACATTCCCAGGAAACACGCTGTTTCCATGGTGGGTGGAATCTCATTTGCCTCGCTCCTTCATCATGCCGGGTGTCACATTTAAACTGCAGCTGCTTGCACACCTCTCAGTGCTTCCAGCCCAGGACAGCCGCACAGAAGACAGGATGGCTCCAAGAGGCAAAAAGACTGCATCCCCCCGCTTCAGTGTCGTGTCCCTCGAGTGCCTTTGGAATGCCATGGTGGTCGGCCATGAAGTCCTCCACCCTGGCTCTGGTTGTAGGATAGGCAGCGGTATCACCAATCCAGCATGGGATGTAGTAGCAGTGGTGGTCAGCCCCGATGCCCTGCAAAAGAGGATAGACACCCAGTGCCGCTACAGGATGAATAGTCTCATCCATTTCCAACTCACTCTTCTCATCACTCTCTACTTATACACTCACAAATCCATCACACATCCACAGGGATCTCACACCTCAAGGGACAACATCACAAACTCACACACACCCTCACATCTCCATCAGGCTCATACCTTCCCGAGCTCGCATCCTCATCCTGTCCATGGCTCCGCTTACCACACAAACATTCCACGCAGTGCCATGCGTCCTGCTTACACTCTCTCCATCTGTTATCATGCAGGAGAAGCTGCTCATATCAGCAGGAAGAGCTCCCAGACTGGGGGTGGAGTGGCCCACATTAGGCCCCTCACTCACTTTGAGGAGTGTGCCATCGTGCTGACTGGTGAGGATGTGGACCATGCCTGCAGTGAGGGTGAGGTCAGTGGCGAACACCCTCGTGAGGATCCTGCACCACATCATGCCTTTCTCAATGCAAATATGAGTGCTCTCTCTCCTGCTTTTAACTCTGCTGCCATGCACTAATTATCTCTACTTTGATTCACAGGGAGCTCTGTCAAGTGACCGACACCCTCAGCCAGCCAGTCCTTCAGCTCCATCCCAGGTACTCATCTCCAGCCAAGAGGACACCTCCTCCATTGAAGAACTGGAAATAAGCGGCCTGGAAGACCCGTCACAGCGCTTACCCACACCCTCCTCCAACGCAGAGACAAACACCTCAGGGAGACCTAGATCTAGAGCAGGCTTGGGTTCACAATCTGGTGGTCACCGCACGGACACATGTCCACAGCAGGAGGTAGCAGGTTCGGCTGAACTCCCCGACACTTAGAGGACTGATGGGGAAGAGGCATCTGTGAGGTCCGAGTCAGATGATAAGCCTCTGGACTCGGCCTTCCAACTCATCCTGGAGAGTCAGCAGAAGGTGTGGGAACATCATGTAGAGCTGTTGGAAGCCCTCAATAGGGTAGTACGTGAGTCAGAGGAGTGCGTCTACCTGCTCTCTGATGAAGTGGTGCCCACATGTGCATGTATGGAGGCGTCCATGGGGAGGATGGTGCATGCCATGGAGATCCTGGTCCAGCAGATCGCAGAGATGTGTACAGACCTGCACTCTGTTGCGGGAGTCATAGGTGAGTTCCTGCAGTGGTAACGCAAGAGAGAAACGGGGCACCTCGACATCCCTGCAGGTGCTCCTTCTCCTCAAGGAGTCAGGCCGGGGCCCCTGGGTACCCGACGGGAGGAGGAGCAGCAGCTGAACACCCTGGGTCATCCACTCAGGAGTCTCTGAGGCTGTTCTCTCCTTCTGAGTCCCCTTTGCCTGTGAGCCCCTCAACATTGTCCTCTGTCACTGCAGAGGGAGCAGCTGGCCAATGAGTGACTCTGGAGGAAGGAAGTGTGTGTGTGTGTGTGTGTGTGGTAGGGCCTTTCGGAGCCTTGTGCAAGCACTTTCCCATGTATGCGGCTCCTTCACGTATCATACTCACCTCAATGTCCTGAGCATTTTCAATGCTGCCTGCTGGGATTCGCTTTCAGTTGTCCATCTGAGCTGACCTGCATCTCCACCCACCCGCTGATCACACTCCCATGCAGCACCTGATCTCGCCCACCACAACTGTTGTTTCACTTTCGATTTGGACAGCATGGTCTGGATTTGATTTATCGTAAATTGCTCGTCTTTTCCCCTCCCCCAGTCACCCATTTACTTTCCCCCATCACTGTTCAACCCCCAGGCATCACCTTCCACCTCCCCTCCGTGACCTACCAGCACAACCTTTCTCCTTTGGGGATGTCCAGGTGAAAGTTCACATTCCCTTCCTTTCCAAAAATCCCACCCCCATCCACTTTCACCTCCCCAACCTCCTGCTTCCCACCCCAGGGTCCGTGTCTGCCTTCGAGTCCCCACCAACCACCCTCGCTGTCACTTCTACCGATACCACTGAACCCTCACCCTCCCGCCCTACAGCCTCACTCTGCTGTCGGTCATTCTCACCATTCCCTCCTTCCACGCCCACCTCAGTTCACACCCCAGGAGGCAGTCATGGACTCATCAGAGCCCTCCCTTGCATGTTCACCTGGACATCCCCCCCTCCGGACCCCTTCCCCCCTTGGAACCTCTTCCTCTCTTGGAATCCCTTCCTCCCCCACTGGATTCCCCCACCTCTTGGTCCTCCCCTCCCCCTCCGGACTCCACCCCCGCTTAGTCCTTCCCCCTTCCTGACTCCTTCAGACACCCTTACTTCTTTCACCACCCTTCGTCCTTCCCCCTTCCAACTCTTTCCTCCAGCCTTACTTCTTCCTCCAGCCTTACTTCCTTCCCTCTCCGCACTCCTTCCTACCCCCGGACTCCGTCCCTCTCCGCACTCCTTCCTCTCCCCGAGTTTCTTTCCTCACACCTTCCACCTCACTTACACCTACCTCCTCAATTGCCATCTTCTCCCCTGTTGCCCCTCCCAACTTTCTGCCCAACGCCTTCATTCCCCCCCTCCCAACCTCACCCCATCCTGACACCTCTTCCTCTCCCAGCCAATCCTAGACCTTCCTCTCCCACCCCCTGGTACTTCTTCCTCTCCCAAGCAGCAGGTGGACTTTCCTCTCCACCTCCTCAACCATCATCTGTTGTAAGCAGACCCTCAACGGTAACTTTCCAACTTCCATGGGCTGCTTCGCAGCAAAGCCAGGTCTATAAGAATCCACTCAGCATGCCAGGATGTTCCTCCAGTGTGCCATTGCTGTCAGGCTCCAGCATCTTCTGATCCTCGTATGTCTGCAATGTGAGCAAGGCCCTGGTGGTAAGTCCCGAATTCTGCACATCACAGTTGTCAAGACGTATTCTGCTCTGGCATGTAATCATGCCGATGTGGACAGAGATCCAGTGTGGGGGGTTGGGGGGGATTGATTCCAGCAGGCTGGCCTTATAACGATATGCAGATGTATTACAATCAGGTTCCTGACGTCCGATGACGGGGAACGCGGCCCGCCATCGATGGGCTGAATGGATGATCGCACACTGGTTTCACGACATTGTGAAACCGATTTTTGGCCTTCTCGCCATGTTGTCTGCTCATGCCGCCGAACACGCCTGATGCCAGTGGGCGTGGGCGATTTCGCCCAATGAGTGGATTGGAAACAGGAGGTAAATTGGCTGCTGAAAATTGGTAAACAATCAATCAGCAGGTTTTCTCATATTTTACTGTGTTAAATACTTAAGACGTGGCCATGTTTGGTGCCAAAGCATTTGCAGAACAGGATGAGATAACATGGGGTGCATCAAGACCATTAACTGTTGAGGCAATAAAACTTGTTGCTAACCAGGTAGGCGTAACTTTAAGGCTGAAATCAGGGAAGCCTGAGATCCTTAAAATTCTAGCTAGCCATTTTGATTTGACTCAGAAACAAAGGAAACAAGCATGGAACTGGGGCCGGACAGAATTATTGAGAATTCAAACAGAGAAATTGCCATGCAAAAAATGGAATTGGAGTTTCAAATGCAAAGGGTAAAAGAGGCCACGCAGTTTGAGCTAGAAAGGGAAAGACTGAAATCGGACCATGTGAGTGCCATTAGCAATTCAAATACTGATCCTGATTTCGAGCAAAGCTGTGATTTCCTGAAACATCCACGACTAGTGCCAAAATATAATGAGCACGAGGTTGAATCCAACTTTATCTCTTTTCAGAAAATTGCTCATGGGTTAAAGTGGCCAGAAGAGGTTCAGACCCTCATTTTACAAGACAAATTAGTGGGAAGAGTCCGTGACGTCCACTCCATGTTATCAGGGCAGAGCTCTTTAGATTATGAACGGACTAAAATTGCTATTTTAAATGTATTTGAGTTAATACCTGAGGCATGCCACCAAAAATTCAGGTTTATTCAAAAAAGACCTGCCCAAACTTACATTGAATTTGAGGGAATTAAACACAGGGCTTTTGATTGCTGGATGAGATCTTTGAAGCTAGAACCCTCTTATGAGAATTTACGAAGAGTAATTCAATTGGAGTTTCCCATCAATATTCGGTCCCATATTGAGGCAGACAATTATGAACTCATGCACAAAGTCTTTAATCAAGGAAAACCCTTCCCTAATAAACTCCAGAGGTCCAGGAAGGAGAAAAACTGGGAGGGTGATAAGCAGTGGGGTAGTGGAGAAAGGGAGAAGAAAAATGAGAACACCAGGTGCCCTCCACAGGTCAAGAAGGAAGCCGCAGAGGGTAGGACTGATTCCCAAAAACCCGTCTGTTTTCACTTTTACAAAGCAAGGCACGTGTTATCTGACTGCTTGAAGTTGAAGGGAAAAATGGTGGATTTTGTTAGGGTTCACAATGGCAGCCCAGGAAAGGGTGCCGTAACAGGTGGCATGGCAACCAAGTCTGTGGCCCTAACCATGGCAATTGGTTGATCTGGGAATACCGCACTGAGTGCAGTAGAAAGAGACAAATCCCTGAGGGTTACCAGGGTTTTGTCTTTAAGGGAAAGGTATCCCTCTGTCCCACTAATGAAGCGAGTAAACCCATTGTCCTGCTCAGGAATACAGAGGCCACCCAATCACCCATGCTAGATAAAGGCATGACCTACCTACCAGAGAGTTCGATGAATGTTAAGGTGTTGGTAAAGGGTATTGAAGGCGGGCATATGTCTTACCCCTAAATTGGGTCCACCTAATTGTGACCTGGTTTCTGGAATGGTTATGGTAGGAATTACCCTTAGTCTGCCTTTGGGGTAGATTTGCTATTGAGTAATCATTTGGCTGGGAAGTAGAGAGGTAGCCTCCCTGGTAGTCTTAGACAAGGCAAATGAGGTCAGGGAGATGGAAGAGTTGCAGGATGAAGTCCCTGGAATATTCCATGACTCTGTCGTAACCATTTCCATGACAAAGCAAGCTCCAGCAGAGAGATTTGAGCCAGTATTTTGGATGGATGACCTAGAGGTCTGGCTGTCTGAAACTTTATTTGGAAATTTAAATGAGGGGATGGAGGTGCTCAGCAGATGCTCCTTGATTGAGGCTCGACAGGCAGACCCTGACTTAAAAATAATAGTACAGGCCGCCTTTTCCGAGACAGGAGCAGAAGGGGCCCTCAAATGTGATTACTTGAAAAATAGGGCGGTGATAAGGAGGTGGAGACCTCTTCGGTGATCTGCAGAGGAGGAGTGGACAGTTGTTCACCAATTTGTAGTTTCTCCTGGGTATCATAGGGAAATCTTGAGGATTGCCCATGAAATCACAATAGCTGGACACGTGAGTATCCGAAACACCCAGGCCTGAATAGGCCAGCATTTTTACTGGCCTCACCTCCACAAAGATGTGGTTGAATTTTGTAGCATCTACAATACCTGTCAGGTTGTTGAGAAACCACTACTGCAATCAAGCCTGCCCTACCAATACCTCTATCTGATTTTGGATTTTGACATACCCTTTAGCAGAGTTCTGGTCGATTGTGTGTGACCCTTACCAAACAGAAGGATCAAATAGGGCGTATCAGTACCTTCTAGTGTCCAGAGTATTGATAGGGCTTTCACTGACCCCACTGTCCAGAATATTGATAGGCCTTTCATGAATCCCAGTGTCAAGAGTATTGAGGGACCTTTTAAAATGCTGACTATCCAGGGGATTGAGCAGTGATTCACTGACCCCAGTGAACAGGGAATTGAGGGGCCTTTCACTGAGCCCCAGTATCCAGGGGATTGAGGCATCTTTCACTGGCCCAGTGTCCCAGGGGATTGAAAGGGCCTTTCACTCACTCCGATGTCCAGGGGATTGAGGAGCCTTTCGCTGACCCCAGTGTCTAGGGGATTAAGGGGCCTTTCACTGAGTCAAGTGTCCAGGGTATTGAGGGGTCTTTCACTGACCCCAGTGTCCAGGGGATTGAGGGTCCTTTCACTGACCCCATGTCCAGGGAATTGAGGGGTCTTTCACTGACTCCTATGTCCAGGGAATTGAGGGCCTTTCACTGACCCCATGTCCAGGGGATTGAGGGGCCTTTCACTGACCCCATGTCCAGGGGATTGAGGGGCCTTTCACTGACTCCTATGTCCAGGGAATTGAGGGGTCTTTCACTGACCCCATGTCCAGGAGATTAAGGGGCCTTTCACTGACCCCATGTCCAGGGGATTTTGGGGCCTTTCACTGACCCCATGTCCAGGGGATTGAGGGGCCTTTCACTGACCCCATGTCCAGGGGAATGAGGGGGCCTTTCACTGACCCCAGTGTCCATTTATTGAGTGGCCTTTCAGTGGCCTCAGTGTCAAGGGTATGGATAGGTCTTTCACTAAGCCAATGTCGAGGGGATAGAGGGTCCTGTCACTGGGCACAGTGTCCAGGGTATTGAGGCGTATTTCATTGACCTCAGTATCCAGGGGTATGAGGAGTCTTTCACTGAACTCAGTGTCCAGGGGTTTGGGGAGCCTTTCACTGACCCCAGTGTCCAGGGGCTTAAATGGGCTTTCACTATCGCCGGTATCCAGGGGATTGTGGGGCTTTTCACTGAGCACCAGTCTCTAGGGGATTGAGGGGCCTTACGCTGACCGCAGTATGCAGAAGATTGATTGGCTATTCACTGACCCGTGTATACTGAACAGTGAGGGGCCTTTCACTTTCCATAGTTTCTCTGGGATTGCGGGACCTTTCACAGACCCCTGTGTCCAGGGAATTGAGGGACCTTTCACTCAACCTGGTGTCCAGGGAATTGAGGGGCCTTTCACTGAGCACAGTGCCAGAGGATTGTGGGGCCTTTCACTATCCCCAGTCTCCAGGGTACTGAGGGGCCTTCCAATGGGCACTGTGCCCAGGGGATTGAGGCATCTTTCACTGAGCTCAGTGACCAGGGGACTGAGGGGTCTTAAACTGACTGCAGTGTCCACTGGATTGAAGGGTCTTTCACTAATCCCAGTGTCCAATGGATTGAGGGGTGTTTCACTAAGCCCAGTGGCCAGGGTTTGGAGAGGCCATTCACTGACTCCAGTGTCCAAGGGTTTGAGGGGACTGAATCCAGTTCTAGGAGATTGAGTGTCCTTTTGCTAAGCCCAGTGTCCAGAGGATCATTCGGCCTTTCACTGACCCCAGTGTCCAGGATATTTGAGGTCTTTCACTGACTCCTGTGTCCAGGGATTCAGGGCCTTTTACTAACTCCTGTATCCAGGATATTGAGGGACCTTTCACTGGGCCCAGGGTCCAGAATATTGACGGGCCTTACACTGGGCCCTGTGTCCAATGTATTGAGGGGGCTTTCACTGACCCAGTGCCCAGGGGATTGAAGGGTCTTTCACTGATGCAGTGTCCAGGAGCTAGAGGGGTGTTTCACTGAGCTCAGTGGCCAGGGTATGTAGGATCCTTTCAATGGCTCCAGTATCCAGGTGATTGGGGCCATTTCACTGCACCCTGTTCCAGGGGATTGAGGGTCCTTTCGCTAACCCCAGTGTCCAGAGGATCAATCAGCCTTTCAGTGACCCCAGTGTTCAGGGTACTGAGGGTCCTTTCAGTGTCTCCAGTGTACAGGGGTCTTTCACTGACTGCAGTGTCCAGGATATTCAAGGGCCTTTCACAGAGCCAGAGTCCAGGGTATTGTGCGGCCTTTCACTGAACCCAGTGCCAGGGGATTGAGTGTCCTTTCGCTAACCCCAGTGTCCAGAGGATTAATCATCCTTTCATGAACCCATGTCCAGGGAATTCAGGGGTCTTTCAATGGGCACCAGTGACCAGAGGATCAATCACCCTTTCACTGAACCCAGTGTTCATGATGTCGATGGCCTTTCACCTACCCGTTTCCCAGGGATTCAGGAGTCTTTCATTGACCTCAGTCTCCAAGGGATTGAGGAGCCCTCACTGACCCCTGTGCCCCGGAGAGTCAGGTGCCTTTCATACTCCAGTGTCCAAAGGATTGGGATGTCTTTCACTGACCCCAGTGTCCAGGAATTGAGGGGTCTTTCACTGGGCCCAGTGGCCTTTCACTGATTCCAGTGTCCAGGGAATTGAAGGGTCTTTCACTGAACCCAGTTCCAGGGGTTTGAGGGCCTTTTGCCAATCCCAATATCCAGAGGATTAATTGGCTTCTCACTGACCCGAGTGTTCATGAGGTTGATGGGCCTTTCACCTACCCCAGTTTCCCAGGGATTCAGGATTCTTTCACTGAGCTCAGTGTCTAGGGTATTAGGCCTTTCACTAACCCCAGGGTTCAGTGAATTGAGGGGCCTTTCAGTGGGCCATGTCAGGGGATTCAAGGGCCTTTCACTGACCCCAGGGTCCAGGAGAGTGAGGGGCCTTTCAGATTCCAGTTTCCTGAGGATTGAGGGGCTTTTCACTGACCCCAGTGTCCAAAGGGTTGAGGGGCCTGTTACAACACCAGTATCCAGGGACGTATTTGACCTTTTAATGACCCCAGTGTCCATCCAGGGTATTGTGGGGCCTTTCATTGAGCCGGGTGTCCAGGGGATTGAGGGGTCATTCTCTGACCCTAGTGTGCAGAGTATTGATAGCCTTTCCACTGACCCTTGTGTCCTGTGGATTGATAGGCCTTTCACTAACTGCAGTGCCCAGAGGATTAATGGGCCTTTCACCAACCCCAGTGTCGAGGGGATTGAGGGGCCTTTCACTGACCCCAGTGTTTATGATTTTGGTGGGCCTTTCACCTACCACAGTATCCCAGGGATTCAGAGGTCTTTTACTGAGCTCAGTGTCCAGGGGATTGAGGGGCCTTTCACTGATGCCAGTGTCCAGAATATTGATAGGCTGTTCACTTACTCTAGTGTCCAGGGGATTGAGGGGCCCTTCACTAACCCCAGGGTCCGGGGTATTGATGATTGGCTTTTCATTAACCCAGGGTGCAGGCGATTGAAGGGTCTTTCACTGACCCCAGCATCCAGGGGATTCAATGGGCCCAGTGTACAGGTGATCGAAGGATCTTTCACAGTCCCCACTGTTCTGAGTGTTGAGGGGCTTCCCAGAACATAACAACAGTTTGGACCAGTAGTCTTATTTCCAAGGTTTGAATAATTTTTCATTCTGGGCACTCTCTCCAGCACCAAAGGGATTGAGGGTCCTTTCCCTGTACCCCAGTGTCCAGGGCCTTCAGAGATCTTTCACTGACCACAGTACCCAGGGGAGTGAGGGGCCAGTGAGACTCCAGCCTCCAGTGTATTGATAGGCCTTTCACTAACCCCAGTGCCCACAGGATAGAGGGGCCTTTCACTTGGCCATGTCCAGGAGACTGATTGGCCTTTCACTAACCTCTGTGACCTGGAAATTGAGGGTCTTTCACTGACCTCAGTGTTCATAATGTTGATGGGCCTTTCACCTACCCCAGTGTCCCAGGGCTTCTGAAGTCTTTCACTTACCCAGTGTCCAGGGTATTGAGGGGCCTTTCATTGACCTAAGTGCCCAGGGGAGTCAGGGGCTTTTCATATTCCAGTGTCCAAGGGATTGAGGAGCCTTTCACTAACCCAGTTCCAGAGGATTGTGGGGCCTTACGCTAACCCCAGTATCCAGAGGATTAATCGGCATTTCACTGACTCCAGGGTTCAGGATATTGAGGGGCCTTTCACCTACCCCAGTTTCCCAGGGATTCAAGAGTCTTTCACTGAGCTCACACAAAAGGAAAAAACAGTAAAACTGGGAAATAAGAATACTGGTCCAAATTGGTCTTGTATACCTTAAAATGGGACACGAATAAAACTGGGAAATAAAAGTATCGGTCCAAACAGTTTTTTCCTTCTGGGCAGTGTTATGACACAGCAGTTGGTAAAGGCTGAATTGTTTAAATCCCAGAGGGAAACTTGAAGAATTGCCATAACCTATGTTTTCAATTGGTATGTTTGAGATGCAGCTCTGAATTCAGACAACAGAGCCTCATGAGGTTTTTTTTTATAAAGCTAAATTAAATATTTATTAATTTAACAACAAATTAAACACATACACATGTCTACAAATTACTACCATCATAACTTGTAACAAATCACCAAGTTAATCACTCCCAGATAAATCTTCACCAAGGCAACAATAACCCATCGACTTTAAACAGACACCAGGTAAAGCACATTTGACCTTATGAATTCAAAATGAGGTTCCTTGCAATTTGGTTCCTTTGCAGACACAATTGTAGGCTGGTTAGATCTTAAATGCCTCTGACTTATATGCACAAACTCCTCTCTGTTTATACCTAGCTTTTACTTTCAATGTAAATTTTCTACGGTATCCTAGGCTTTTAATGTCACATCTTCTAACAATAACATTTTCATCCCACTAATTTTATTAGCAACATAAACATATTGCTTGGCGTCTCCCAACCAGATGCAAGATTTCACCCATTCTTTTGAATGGTTTATTTAAAAATGCAAATTCCCCTCTTGACTCCCATGTTTCTAAACTTTTCCATGTTTATCTAATTACCATTTCAAACCTACTTCTTTCTATACATCAAAGCACCCAGACTAGCTATCTTTAATCCAATTAAGACACACACCCCACTACAATTTTATTTAAAAAATAATTTCCAATAACTTTATAGGCATTAATATCTCTTCAAGATGGCAATGTCCAGGCGATTGAGGGGTCTTTCCCTGACTCCAGTGTGCAGGGTATTGATAGGCCTTTCACTAACCCCAGGGTCCAGGAGATTGACGGGCCTTTCCTCGGGTCGTGTCAGGGCATTCAAGAGCCTTTCACTGATCCCGCTGCCCAGGGGAGTGAGAGGCCTTTCAAATTCCACTGTCCAGGGAATGAGGAGCCTTTCACTGGGCCCTGCTTCTTGAGGATTGAGGGACCTTTCATTGAGTTTTGTGTCTAGGGGATAGATTTACTTTTCCCTGAGACCCCGAGTCCAGGGGATTGAGGGGCCTTTCACTAAGCCTAGTGTCAAAATGATTGAGGGGCTTGTCACTAACACCATTGTCCAGGCAAATGTTCGCCCTTTCACTGACCCCAGTGACCAGGATATTGTGTGGCCTTTCATTCAGCCCAGTGTCCAGGGTATTGTGGGTTCTTTCATTGAGCCCAGTGTCCAGGGGATTGAGGGGTCATTCACGGACCCCACTGTGCAGGGTATTGATAGCCTTTCACTGACTCCTGTGGATTGATAGGCCTTTCACAAACACCAGTGCCCAGGGGATTAAGGGGCCTTTCACTGACCCGAGTGTTCATGAGGTTGATGGGCCTTTCACCTACCCCAGTTTCCCAGGGATTCAGGATTCTTTCACTGAGCTCAGTGTCTAGGGTATTAGGCCTTTCACTAACCCCAGGGTTCAGTGAATTGAGGGGCCTTTCAGTGGGCCATGTCAGGGGATTCAAGGGCCTTTCACTGACCCCAGGGTCCAGGAGAGTGAGGGGCCTTTCAGATTCCAGTTTCCTGAGGATTGAGGGTCTTTTCACTGACCCCAGTGTCCAAAGGGTTGAGGGGCCTGTCACAACACCAGTATCCAGGGACGTATTTGACCTTTTAATGACCCCAGTGTCCATCCAGGGTATTGTGGGGCCTTTCATTGAGCCGGGGATTGAGGGGTCGTTCTCTGACCCTAGTGTGCAGAGTATTGATAGCCTTTCCACTGACCCTTGTGTCCTGTGGATTGATAGGCCTTTCACTAACTGCAGTGCCCAGAGGATTAATGGGCCTTTCACCAACCCCAGTGTCTAGGGGATTGAGGGGCCTTTCACTGACCCCAGTGTTCATGATTTTGATGGGCCTTTCACCTACCACAGTATCCCAGGATTGACGAGCCTGTCACTAACACCATTGTCTAGGGAAGTGTTCATTGATCCCAGTGTCCAGGTGTTTGAGAGGTCGTTCACTGACCTCAGTATCCAGGGTATTGAAAACCTTTCACTGATCCCTATGTCCAGTAGATTGAGGGGTCTTTCGCTAACCCCAGTGTCCAGAGGAGTGTTGGGCCTTTCATTAACTCAGGTGTCCAGGGTATTGACGGGCCTTTCACGAAACTCAGTGTCCAGAGGGTTGACGGGCCTTTCACATACCCAGTGTCTAGGGTATTGAGGGATCTTTACCCAACTCCCATGTCCAGGAGATGCAGGGGCTTTTCAATGAGCCCCCATCCCAGATATGAAACAAACTGAATGGTGAAGAATCCTGATCCCACACGCGGCTAATTGAGAGCGTAGAGACCAGAACTTTATTCCAGCCGGTTGTGATTTAAATGTCATTGCGATTGTTTACCAGGTGCTCAGCTCCGTCCCAGTGTAACCTGAGCGCGAGGGATGTGGGCGGAGCTCCGTGACCCCGGAAGTGGAAGGGGGCTAGCGAAGAGGTCACGGTTAATGGTGACGTTTGTTAGTCGGTGCAATAACAGGCCCGGACTGTTCGGGGTAAGGAGCGTGGCTTCGTTCCTCTACTGTGTATTGTACTTTTGGGCGGAATGGCTGTTATTTATGTCTGTGTTTCAGGCCGAGCTTGTGTGTGGACTGCGGGCTGTTGAGGGGTTTCCTGTGCTTGAGCTCTCGGTGGTGGTAGATGCTTCTGGTTTGATGGAGTAAAGCCGGCTAGTTGTATCCGAGTGGCCCAGTTCACCCTCGAGCCCAGATCGTCGAAAGCCGCAGTCTTCTCTCCCCGGCCCGTTTTTCTCTGGTAAGGCGGCTGGGGGAACTGGACTCGCCTTGATGTTTATTTTAATGTAACGGTATGGCGTCAAATCGATTGTTTCCAGATCATCTCGTATCTTGTTTCTTCCGACAGAATAATTAAACGTGAAAAGCGGTGAAAATGGTGTTAGCGGATTTGGGGAGAAAAATTACCTCGGCCCTGAGGTCCTTGAGTAATGCCACCATCATCAATGAGGAGGTACTTTAACCTCGTAATACGTGAAAAATTGTGTTTTTGGCTTGTATGGTACCTGCTGCATCGCGTTGTATTAACCCAACTAAACTAATTCTTCTCCCATTCACCTGTAGATAAGACCAAGTGTTTTGCATTTAAAGACTTCGAAATAAAAGCCTGGGATTCAAAAGTTATTGCCGATCTGAAATAACTTATTACACTCCTGCAATATATTTAGATGTGGTACCTTTTTATAATGAGCGTCATAATTAAAATGACTTTCTATCTGTAAATTAAATCCTTAAATTGCGATTTCTCAATACTGAATAATTGGCGATGATGATACAATTTGACCTGCGTGCCTATTTCTATTATGTTATTGTGTGGGGTAAATTTGGTGGATTTTCATGTTAGTTACTGCGTCTGAAATGACATTATCTGTAGAGAGGTGCCTTACTTTCAGAGCAACAACATTGAATAAATGTTTTAATCACCTTTAGTGAAGCATTCTCAGCTATTCATTTAACCTTCTAGATAAGTAATTCTAAACGTTGCCTGAAAGAGAATTGTGGCATGAACATTAATTTGGCATAGGAGATTAGAAAAAAAAAACACTTATTTGCTTCATTCTCTGACTCCTTTGCTTTTTTCTCATGCATTTATATAATTGAAATAAAAATCAAAGTTGCATATTATTGGTAGTTGAAAATAAGCATTCTGTCCATCTTTGAAATATTTTTATTGATGTAGTAATGAATTCCATAATTTAACTTAATGTCATCACTTTACTCAATTATGTAATGCGCTCATTCTAGAATGTTAGAAGAAAAAGTAGAAAACTGGATATATTATGTTAAGTTTGGCATCTTGCTCATTTCCAAGCATATTTGCACTGTTTCTATCTGTTCTCCCCTATTTGTAAGTTTTTCCCTTTTCCTCTCCTATATGTTTTGCATTTCCTGCCTGCGCCTATCCTTTTCCTGTCACCTCCTAAGGAGACTAACAAAATAGATCTTGCTTCTGTTGAATTTGTAATTTGCATTGTTGAAATGTATGGATAGAAAAGTCATCAGTTCAATGCAGACAGGTTAACCACAAGGACTCCACAAGTTGTGTGATTCTGCAGCCAGTACAACAGGTTGAAGTGTTAGCTTTGCATGTAATAGCTCTGTCTTATTCAGTCACACTCTCATTTGCTATTGTCAAAGGTTGGCTTTTCATTAATTAATATGATAAGTCATATTAATGAATAGCTGATAAGATTTAATTGATGTAGCCATCAACAACTTTTATTCTTTATAACTGCTGGGTGGTCCCACCATTCACAAATTCAGTCAAACCTGGAGTTATTGTTCGAGATATTTGGCTCGCTAATTAATTAACCATTGACTTCCCTGACGGGCAGTATGGTACCCATAAGTTTCCAGTTGTTTATAATATTGGCCTATATGTGTAGCAGCAATCAGTCTATATTCAATCTTGAGCCTGCCATAAAGAAGGACATGCTTTGAAGTTTTACGCTGTCCAGTCTAAAGGGCTACTCAAAGTTGAACAAGTAAACTTCTGTTTTAAAGCCTGTGTACAGAGTGGAAGTTCATGGCATCATAAGAGGAAGGTTTCTGAAAAAAAAATTCCATGCTCTAATAATTGCTGCTCAGGGTGCAAGTGCAGTCTGGGAATTTAGAAATGCCTGGCTGCACAGTGAGAGACAGGCTTGGAATGTGGGGATGACTGCTTAGGAAGCACATGACTGATTACTGTCCAGGATTTGCAATTGCTTGCTGCACTCCAAGTACATCTCCCCCGACAGGCTAACAAACTGCACTGATGCTAAACTACATGATTTCAGAGAACGGTGGGGAGATTAAGAAAAACTAACCTGAAGTACTGCATGTTCTTAAATTAGTAATTAAAGATTAATATTTTTCTTAGGTTTTGAATGCTATGCTAAAGGAAGTATGTACTGCTTTACTCGAAGCAGATGTCAATATAAAACTGGTGAAACAGCTTAGAGAAAATGTCAAGTAAGTAAATTTAATTTTACATGGCATTTCTCATTTATGGTCAAGTAAATTATTTCACCTGATTTGGTAAGCTAACAAATGCAGACTTTTTTATGGATTTATCATTGTACAATTCAATTACAGTGAAAGGATGTATACGATCTGTAAAGCTAGGAGAAGTATTTGAGAAAGGGAAATGTAGAACCTCAGCTTTGTAGATAGGGTGGTTTGCAGTTTTGTAGTAAATTAACAATTCACCAAAAAAATTACTGATTCCCTAAAATATATGCATATTAGTTATTAGATTACAATGTTAATGCAGTCTCATGTTAATGTTGTAGGTGCACAGTACATATAAGTTGTAAGCTGCAATGTTCATAAAGATGGAAAAGAGAAAGTTTGATATTGTTTCAGTTATGTGCAAACAAAAATCATACTGTACGTGTAATATCACAGATATGGTTAAAACAATCTAATGAATCATGGTACAAAGTGTTAAGTTTAACGTCTCTCACTTTTCTTTGGTATGTTGAGGACATGGCTCCTGTTTTCATTTTAGGAACAAAATCGGCTATTCGTCCTCCAAAATACTGAGGTTTGCTTGGTAGTGACCAACTTTCAGCTGTAGTTTATTGTAACTTAAATTTGAGATTTGTTCAAAATTTTCATTTATAAACTTGTGTTTACCTTGCTTACAATACTGTTCTTAATTTTATACATATATAATTAATTGAATAGTTATCCGTCAATTATTTTATTTCTTTTACTTTATTTTAGAGCAGCTATTGACTTGGAAGAGATGGCCTCTGGCCTCAACAAAAGACGAATGATCCAACATGCTGTATTTAAGGAACTTGTCAAGGTATCTGAGCCAACAAGAAAACTGCAGTTTTATATATTCTTGTTGTATGAATTCAATCTATTGCCATTTATCTATGATTTAGCTTGTAGATCCAGGAGTTAAAGCATGGACGCCCACAAAAGGAAAACAAAATGTCATCATGTTTGTTGGCCTTCAAGGTAGTGGTAAAACTACAACGTGTACAAAGGTATTTGATTTTATTCAATGTTGGAGTGGAGTATCTCTTTGAAGCCTTATTTCTTTTGTTTAGGTTTAAATTTAATTTCCATTGTTGGCCTATCAATAAAAGTAAAAGATTGTGCATTGTCCTTTTTTACACTGCTTGTCTACCAAGCAGATTGGTTCAAACCACTGATGGCTGAAGTTTTGAAATAGAGGTGGTGTGAAGATGTTAACATTTAAGGATGCTGGAATAGATATTTGTGACTAGATTAGAGCCAGGGATTGAACAAAAGTAAAATGATTCTTTTACTAAATGTGCTGGATAGTTGCATGTTAAATACTTCAAAGACAGAAGAAAAAGATCCTCTAAATTCATACAACTTTTTTCTAAGTAAAAGGCCCTCAGTTAAGTTAATGGCGAGTAAATAAGTTTTAAACCCATGCTTTTGATTGTGAAAAATTTCAGATTTTATACCGATGATTCCAAAATAGTCTTTCCATTCATTTTTGTGTGAAATAACTTCCAAAATTGCAGCTTTGCAATACGCCTTTGCTTAAAAGTTGTAAAAATTTAAACTGAGTAACTTGCATCATGTTTATTTCAATAAAAGTTTGAATGGAAAATGACCTTTTAGAATTCAAAACAGTTTTTAAAAAAACATAGCGTGCCTTTACTAGTGATGAATCCAAGGTGTCTTTACTTTTTATTTCAATTTCTGTCTCAAGACCAATTCATAATTCTTTTCTTATAGCTAGCATACTACTTCCAGAGGAAAGGCTGGAAGACGTGTTTAATATGTGCAGACACATTTAGAGCAGGTGGGTAAATTTATTGTGCATCACAAGTGCTTGATGCTTAATATGAATCAGGCTTAAAATTTTAATTTATTGTTTAAAATTAAGATAATATATATTTTGTCTTTTATCTTGAATATCTTCAAATAGGATTTTCTTAGTTTAAAAAAAATTACTAAATTCCTTGTGTGACTTATGAGCCAGATAAAACCAACATTATGGCACAAGCAATGACTGTCAAAACTGCCGATTTTCACAAAATAATTTTATCATAATACTCACTGGAGTGTTTTTCACCATGATGAAGATGTCCATTTTGCAGCATTCTTGAAGTATAATGTGGGAAAATGTGAAATTGTCCATTCTGGCAGGGAAAAAAAAGCATATCTCAATGGTGAGAGATTGCAGAACTCTGAGATGCAGAAGGATCTGGGTGCCCTACTGCATGAATCGCAAAAGCCTAGTATGCAGGTGCAGAAGCAATTGGGAAAGCAAATACTCCTTATTCATATGTTCATATATAACTTCTTGGCTTTCAAATGGGTGTTGATTATTAGATCATAAGAAATAGGAGCATGAATAGGTTATTTTGCCCATCAAGTCTGCTCCACCATTCAATAAGATCATAGTTGACCTGATTGTGGCCTTGTGGTGTAGTGGTATTGTCACTGGACTAGTAATCCAGAGACCCAGGGTAATGCTCTAGGGACCTGAGTTCGAGTTGAACCACGACAGATGGTGGAATTTGAATCCAATAAAAAAAATATGGAATTAAACAAGATGACCATGAAACTGTTGCCGATTGTCGTACAAATCCACCTGGTTCACTGATGCTCTTTAGGGAGGGAAATCTGCTATCCTCACCTGGCCTGGTCTACATGTGATTCCAAATCCATAGCCATGTGGCCGACTCTTGAATGCCCTCTGAATTGGCCTTGCTTACCACTCCATTGTATCCAATTAGTAAAAAGTCAATAAAAAGGAATGAAACTGGGCGGACCACCTGGCATCCTTAGACAGATGTTAAGCTAACTGGCCTGTCGTTTTCTGCTTTCTGTCTCCCTCCTTTCTTGAATAGTGGTGTTACGTTTGTGACTTTCCAATTCGCTGAGACCTTTCCCGAATCTAGGGAATTTTGAAAGATCACAGCTAATGCATCTACTATTTCTGTGGCCACTTCTTTTAAGACCCTAAGATGCATCAGGTCCAGGGGATTTGTCATAGTTCTAATAGTTTTCCCAGTACCTTTTCCCTATTGATTGTGTTTTAAGTTCCTCCCACCGTTTAGCTCTGGATTTTGAAGTATTCCCAGGATTTTTGTGTCTTCTACAGTGGAGACAGACACATATCTGTTCAACATTTCTGCTGTTTCCCTGTTCCCCATTATTAATTCCCTGGTCTCGCCCTCTAAGGGACCTATGCTCACTTTAGCTACTCTTTTTTAAATACTTATAGAAACTATCTTTTTATATTTCTAGCCAGCTTTCTTTCATAGTCTAATTTCTGCCTTTTTTGTCATCCTTTGCTGGTTTCTGAAATCAGTCCAACTTTCTAACCTCCTAATCTTCGAAGTATTGTATGCTTTTTCTTTGAATTTGATACGATCCTTAACTTCCTTTGTTAACCCAGATGATGCATCCCTCTCAGTATTTCTTTCTTAAGGCAATATATCTTTGAGAGTTATGAAATATCTCTTTTAAGTATCTGCTTTTTTACTCTCCTACCTTTTAAACTATTTTCCTGGTTCACTTTAGCCCCAACTCTTGTCTTTAAGTTTGAGACACTAGTCTTAGACCCACACTTCCCATCTTCAAACTTAATGTGAAATTCTATTGTTGTGATTACTGTTGCCTTGAGGCTCCTTTACTGTGAGGTCCTGAACTAATTCTGTTTCATTGCACATTGCCCTGTCTTAAAAAGTCTGCTCCCTGGTTGGCACTAAAACCTGCTGCTCTAAGAAATTATACCGAATACACTATGAACTCGTCTTCAAGGCTATCTTTGCCAATCTGTTTCATCCAATTTATATTGATTAAAATCACCCATGATTATCACAGTGCCTTTCTTACAAGCCCCCATTATTTCTTCTTGTATATTCTGCCCTACAGTGTAGCTACTGTGAAGACAGATATAAAATACTTGCTCTAAGTCTTTGTCATTCCCTTGTTTCCCACTATTGATTCACCAGTCTCGCCTTCTAAGGGACCAACGCTTACTTTAACTAACTATTCTTTTCCTTTTTATATACATGTAGAACCTTTTACTCTTTATGTTTTTTGCTAGTTTTCTCCTCATACTCCAATTTGTCCCCTTTTTTTAGTCATCCTTTGGTTTCAAAAACTTGCCCAGTCTTCTTGGCTCACCGCTGATCTTGGCAGCGTTGTATGCCTTTTCTTTTAATTTGATAGCATCCTAAACTTTTAGTTACGGATGGTTCATCTGTGGGATGCCTTGGCTCCACATGTCATTGTTCTTGGGGAAATAATGTGTGTTCAGTCTGTCTGTTTTCGAGGACTTGCTGTAATGAAATGCTTGCTCATTAATTCCTGTAATGTATATGTAATGGGAAAATTAATGTTCGTTTACTTAACACTCAGCACTAAGTTTTATGCACAGAGTTCCATATTGCTAACTTTGTGCTTGCAGCTGACCTTGACATCAAAATATTTTTACATGTTCATACATGTTTTACACGTTCTTATATTCATACAGCTATTCACAATATATATTTATGATTTAGATAAGGGAACTAAATGTAATATCTCCAGATTTGCAGATGACACAAAGCTGGGTGGGAGGGTGAACTGTGAGGAGGATGCAGAGATGCTTCAGTGTGTTTTGGACAAGCTTCATGAGTGGGCAAATGCATGGCACATGCAGTATAATGTGGATAAATGTGAGGTTATCCACTTTGGTAGGAAAAACAGGAAGGCAGATTATTATCTGAACGGCTATAAATTGAGAGAAGGGAATGTGCAACGAGACCTGGGTGTCCTCGTACACCAGTCGCTGAAGGTAAGCATGCAGGTGCAGCAGGCGACAAATGTTATGTTGGCCTTTATTGCGAGAGGATTCGAGTACAGGAGCAGAGATGTCTTGCTGCAATTATACAGGGCCTTGGTGAGACCACACCTGGAATATTGTGTGCAGTTTTGGTCTCCTCATCTGAGGGAGGATGCTCTTGCTATGGAGGGAGTGCAGCGAAGGTTTACCAGACTGATTCCTGGGATGGCGGGACTGACATATGAGGAGAGATTGAGTCGGTTAGGATTATATTTGCTGGAGTTAAGAAGACTGAGGAGGGACCTCATAGAAACCTATAAAATTCTAACAGGACTTGACAAGGTAGATGCAGGAAGGATGTTCCCGATGGTGGGGGAGTTCAGAACCAGGGGTCATAGTCTGAGGATACGGGGTAGACCAATTAGGACTTAGATGGGAGAAATTTCAACACCCAGAGATTGATGAGCCTGTGGAATTCGCTACCACAGAAAGTAGTTGAGGCCAAAACATTGTATGTTTTCAAGAAAGAGTTAGATATAGCTCTTGGGGCGAAAGAGATCAAAGGATATGGGGAGGAAGTGGGAGCAGGCTATTGAGTTGGATGATCAGCCATGATCATCATGAATGGCGGAGCAGGCTCGAAGGGCCAAATGGCCTACTCCTATTTTCTATGTTTCTGTGTGATGAAGGGTGTCTCGTCATTACTGATGAAGGGTAGATATACTGGTTAATACATTGTGTAGTCATACTGATGGGACTTAATCATACAGCTATGAGTGTCATCTTGTACCTTTACAAAACTCCAGTAAAATTGATGCCCATTGTCAAATTGTTTCATGGTATGAGAATTAATTTAAAGTAGACTTGGTTTTAAAAAGCCAGCAGTCTAAATTTCGGAAGAGCAGTCTCATCCAGTTTAAGAGGGGCTCTTCCTTTAATTGTGGAGAAATCTATGTAGGGAAAACGATCTTGCAGTGATCTGTTGAATTCTTGTTTGGTCATAGAAGCTGTTGGTACTTTTAAAGGTTGGGTATTTGCAGCAACTTTGAAGGTTATTTTTGGTTACATTTGAAAATAAAACGTTTATATTCTTTAAGACACAGTTCTGACAGTTTAAACACCATGTCCTCAACTGAACAGGTCTGGAATCTGAGTCCTGCTTTGTAACATTTCAATTAACATATTATGAAACAAGGGAAATAGTAGATTTGAGTTTAAGTGATGATGAAGCTTGGATCAAGGCATATTTTTGTTTCCGGTCTCCAGGTGCATTTGACCAACTGAAGCAGAATGCAACCAAAGCAAGAATTCCGTTCTATGGAAGGTAGAATTTCTAACCAAAGATATTTAACATGTAGTGTTAATTGAATAGTAAGTAAACTAAATTTATGTATGACTGCTATTAATTGTAACCAATGGCATTTGTAAATAGCTTTTATTTGGTCGAAGTTATTTTTTTGAAGCTGCTGGTAGATATGCTGGAAAAATACAGGTGTGAAGAGCTCTGAAGTTTTGGGATATGAGGAAAACAATCAAACTTTAAGATCATATAGTGCAAGAATCTCTTGATCTGTTCTCTCAGAGACTTAGTGTTTCAGCTTCTAGTCACTTCAGTAAAAGCCACAAAACAGAAATATGCTATAGATGGGCAAATAGTATGTTCCCCTGATTTTAGTATTTGATAGATATATCATAGAACTAGAAAAACGAATCCCAACAATTTGAAATAAAAACAAAATGCTGACAGAACTGAGCATATATGGCAGCATCAGTGCAGAGAGCAACAGAGTAACTTTTCAGGTTGTAGCCTTTTATCAGAACTCAAATCTATAATGTGAGCTTGGCGATGTACATGTAAATCTCAGTTACTCTTCTTAGGGTGGTGATTGTTATGAAACATAATACCTAGGTCATGTTAGCTTCAACAGTTTAGTGTTAAATCATTGCTTCATCCAAATAATCTATATGCCTAATTTAAATTATTTTAACATTTAGCAGTTCTATTTTCTTTGAACTTGAAGTAAAATTTGAAAACATGATATAACCAAATTCAAATGTTTGTTCTTAGCAATTAAGCAACAACATCTAAGTTTTTCGACATCTTCTGTGATACTGTATCAGGTTGATTTGGAGGGATCTGGGGTAAAGTTGCAAATGGGGTTGTGCTCGCACCTTGGAGTGAAAGATCTAGGCTTATTGCTGAGCATGTGTTAATTGGAGAAAAGAGGATTGACGGAAATATACCTGGAAAGGGGGAGAGAATAATACGAAGCACAAATCAGAATTAAATCCTGTTTGTTTTATATTTTAATTAGCTATACAGAAATGGATCCAGTGATCATAGCTGCAGAAGGTGTGGAGAAGTTTAAAAAAGAAAGCTTTGAAATAATAATTGTTGATACCAGTGGTCGACACAAACAAGAAGACTCTTTATTTGAAGAAATGTTGCAAGTTTCAAATGCCATAGTAAGTTTTGAATGTGATCATAAAAACATAATTAGTGACTTATGAGGTTGTTGTTGTGGAAAATAGGTAGCTAACTGTTTTGAAATCCCTTTTAGCAACCAGACAACATTGTTTACGTAATGGATGCATCAATTGGTCAAGCTTGTGAAGCACAAGCAAAAGCTTTCAAAGATAAAGTGGATGTTGCATCAGTAATTGTAACTAAGCTCGATGGTCATGCAAAAGGAGGAGGTGCTCTCAGTGCGTAAGTGATTCAGTTTCCTTTCCATTAAAAAACTTCTGATTTTTGTGCATGGCAATTTCATAAATGGTTAGGTCGTGAAGGGTACAGCAGCCCTCTTCAAATTTGCTACTATAAAATCCAAATTAGTGGATGAAATGTTTTAAATACAGTGAGCATTCAGTGGATTTTTTTTTTGCTCAAAACAAAGTATCACATTTTAAAGATGAGGCTAGGTTTGATAAAGGAAGACTTTTTGAAGTGAATGAATGCATTTTCTTGTAGCATGACTTGTGCGTATTTCTGTCATATTTCAGGTCTTGTACCTTTCATGCTTTTGATTTTTAAAAAATGGCTTATTTTGAACCTAATTTTATCCCAATCTATTAGTTGCACTTACCTGTAGCTGACTTTTGCTTCTGGCATGGTCATCTAGGCTGTTCCACTCTGGTCTGTTCGACATAAGCCTTTGCACTGCATAATAACATTCCATACTTGAATTTTTAATAGTAGCTTTGTCGTCTTTGGTTCGTTTCTTGAAACAGGCAACAAAGTTCCAGGTGGTAAAGCAGAGATTATTTACTTTTGCTGCCATTTTTTGACAAAAATTCAACCTGGCCAAAACACAATTCCATTTGTCACCAGCAACTTTGCTTTTTGTTTATTATTTCAAGTGTCCCGACTCACTGGGGATAGTGCGCTGCAATATCAAGCCCCACTGCTCCCTGAGCCGGGACAAATGTGAAAAGTTTGATCAAACCACCTAACTGCTTAATTTAGGTTAACAGAATACAAGCACCAGGTTTGTAAACTTAATAAGTAAATAACTGTTTATTGAACAAATTGTCTTTAACCAGTGGCAAAAGAAAGAAATATGAACTGCTAATTTCTAACTCCATAACCTAAACTTTACCCCTTAAATCCCTATACACATAGATACAAGACAGATAAGACACACAAAAACATGGATTTTAAGGAAGGGATAAAACAGTTCAATAGCACCAATTCCAGAATACAGGATTCAATAGGTTGATTTCGATCAGTGTCTTCCAAATTACTTTCAGTTCCTTGTTGGTGACACGAGGTAGTCTTCCTAGCACTTGTTCAGTCTTTAATTCACTGGTTGAGCACTTGCTTTTCAATGTCTCTAATGGTGATTTTCCCCTTTTGTTCTTAATGGGTTTTTCAGAGAGAGCAGGTTATAGAGATATGAAGGGAAAAAAACAGTTACTGGAATCTTACACAGGAGAAAGAGGTTTTAGGTCTTTTCTCTTTTCGGGCGAGGAGCTTTTTCTGTTGCACTGCTCTGACACAAACCTGGTCACCTGGTCAGGAGCCAGTTAAAATGCTGTTGCCAGACAGTTCCCCGTTCGACCAGCCTCCTCCTCAGCACCATCCTGTCTTTCGTGGCACACTCTGTTCCAGGACAGCAACATTGTATATATCCCTCACACTGTATATACCCCTCACACTGTTCCAGTAGACATGACTTTCAAACTGCAGCCTTAGCAATTTTAATCCAAAGTCCAACAGAAATGAAAAGATATATTCTTTACACAACGAAATATGTAACATTATAGGCGTAGGAGTTGGCCATACGGTTCATCAAGCCTGCTCTGCTATTCAATAAAATCATGGCTGATCTGATCTTGGCCTCAGTTCCACTTGCCCACCTGTTCTTGGTAAACTTTGACATCACTAGAGTTCAAAAATCTGCCTATCACAGCCTTGAATACATTCAGTGACTTGGTCTTCACAGTGCTCTGTATTCCAAAGATTCATGACCCTCAGAAGAAAATGCTGCTTGTCTCCATCTTAAATGGGTGACCCTTTATTCTGAAACTTTGACCCCAAGTGCTCAATTCCCTGACAATAGGAAACATCCTCTCAGCATCTACCCTGTGGTGCCCACTCAGAATCGTATGTTTCAAAAAGATTACTTTTCATTCTTCTAAATGCCAGTGAGAATAGGCTAAGCCTGCTTAACCTTTCTTCAAAAGTAATGAGCCTAGTAAACCTTCTCTGAACTTCTTTCAATGTAAGTACATCTCTCTTTAAATAAGGAGACAAACTACAGAGCACTTGTAGTGCGATCTCACCAATGCCCTGTACAGGTGTAGTAACTCTTTCGAGTTATCAACAGATCGCATGTAACTCTTTCGAGTACATTCACGGTTCTTGGTTTCCGGGAGTGGGACATGAACCCACAACCTTCTGATTCAAAGGCGAGGGTGCTATGAACTGAGCCACAGCTGACACCTCCGTACAGGTGTAACTCTTTCGAGTTATCAACAGTCACAGATTGTAACTCTTTCGAGTACATTCACAGTTCTTGGTTTCCGGGAGTGGGACATGAACCCACAACCTTCTGATTCAAAGGCGAGGGTGCTATGAACTGAGCCACAGCTGACACCTCCGTACAGGTGTAGTAAGACGTATCTATTTTTATATGTTAATGGTGTGTGAATTAGATTATTAGGATACACAGGTGAAGGGAATTGTTTAATTAAGTACTTAGAGCACATGTAAATAGGGGACAGCTGGGACACTGGGTGTGTGTGTGTGGGGCTGGGTGGGGAGCTATGCGATCTATGAGATTGAACAAAATGAATAAACTGTCTAGGTAGAGAAAAGCTGTGTTTCAGGATTCTCTAGAAACCTCCAATTGGTTTGGATCTTGTTAACATCATAGCTGGGATCATCCACCTTGCAATAAAAGCTAACATTCCATTTGCCTTCCTAATTATTGCTTTACCTGCATGCTACTTTGTATTTCATATACAACAAATTTTGCTTTTCTATTCTTCCTACCAAAATGGGCAAACTCATTATTCTCACATTATACTTTATCTACCAGGTTTCTGCAAGCACTCATAACCTGCCTATGTCCCCTCGCGGACTCTTTGTATCCTCCTCACAAGTTTCCTAGCTATCTGCGTGTCAGCAAGTTTGGCAACAATACACTGTGCCTTCATCCAAGTCATTAAGATAGATTTTAAATAGTTGAGGCTCCAACATTGATCCCGATGGCACCACACTAGTTACAATTTGCCCACCTGAAAATGATCCATTTATCCAAACACTGTTTCCTATTCATTAGCCAATGCTCTATCTATTCTTGTATATTACCTCCAACACCATGAGCTCTTTTGCAATATCTTTTGTGTGGCACCTCATTAAATTCCTTTTGGAAACCCAAATGCACTAGATCTATTGGTTTCCCTTTATCCAGCCTGCTCGCTACATTCTTTCATAAGCCATGTTGATTTTGCTGGATTATATTATGATTTTCTAAGTACCCTGCTATAACCTTCTCAATAATGGATTCTAGCCTTTTCTTAATACCAGAAGTTTGGCTAGTTGGACTGTAGTTTCTTGTTTTCTGTCCCCCTACTTTTTTGAATAGAGATGCTACATTTTTGGTTTCTTAATCCGTTGGGACCGTTCGAGAATCTGGGGAGGTTTTAAGATAGCAACCAATGCATTCACTATCAGAGGCATGGGCAAAAGACTTGAACTCCAAAAAATGAAGTGAGAGTGACTGCAGTTGACATCAAGGCAGCATTTAACCAAGTGTGGCATCAAGGAGCCCTAGCAAAATTCAAGTCAGTAGAAATCAGAGGGCAAACTCTCCACTGGTTGGAGTCATACCTAGCACAAAGGAAGATGGTTGTGGTTGTTGGAGGCCTGTCATCTCAGCTCCAGGATACAGCTGCAGGAGTTCCTCAGGGTAGTGTCTTGGGGGCCCAACCATATTCAGCTGCTTCTTCAAAGACCTTCCCTCCATCATATGGTCAGAAGTGGGGATGTCTGCTGATGATTCAACAATGTTCCGTATCAGTCATGACTCTTCAGATACTGAAGCTGTCCACATGTAGCAAGACCTGGACAACAATTAGGCTTGGGCTGACAAGTGGCATGCAACAGCTGCGCTATGCAAGTGAGAGATAACGACCATTACAATAAGAGAGAATCAGACCATCTCCCTTCAGCATTGAATGATATTACTATTGCTGAATTCCCCCGTTATCAACATCATCCTGAGGGTTACCATTGACCAGAAACTAAATTGGACTAGACATATAAAGATTGGCTACAAGAGTGGATCAGATGCTGGAAACTCTGCAGCGAGTAACTCACCTGATTTTCCAAAGCTTGTCTACAATCTACAAGGCACAAATCAGGATTGTGATGGAATACTCTTCGCCTGCCTGGATGATTGCAGCTCCAACAATACTTGTGATGCTCGACATTGTCCAGGACAAAACAGCTTTATCACTCCCTCGATCACTGACACTGTGATAGCAGTATATACCATACAAAAGATACATTGTAGCAATTCACCAAGGCTGAATGTTGTCCAACATCTTCCAACTGTGCGGCATCCACCACCTAGAAGGACAAGTGCAGCAGATACAGGGGAATACCACCACCTGCAAGTTCCCTTCCAAGCCACACACCATCCTGACTTGGAACTATACTGCCATACCTTCACTGTCTCTGGGTTAAAAAACTGGAAATTGCTTCCTGCATCATAGGTGCACCTGTACTGCATGGACTTCAGTGGTTCAGGAAGGCATCTCACAATAATCTTGGAGGTAATTAGGGATGAGTGACAAATGCTGGCCTTGCCAGTGACACTTGCATGTTGTGAAAGAATAAAATAAAAAGGCTATCAAGTCCACAGGACTTGTCAGCCTTGACTCCTGTTAGTTTTCTGAGTACTTAATCTGTAGTGATAATTGTTTTAAGCTCCTCCCTGTGCCCTTGATTGTTTTAATATTATTAGGATATGTTTTGAGTCTCTTACTATGAAGACAGATACAAAATGCTTATTCAAAGCCCGTGATATTTCTCTCATCAATTCCCCAGCCTCATTCTCTAAGGGATCAATGTTTACTTTAGCTACTCTCTTCCATTTTACATGCTTGTGGAAGCTCTTATTGTCTCTTTTTTAAATATTCCTGCAGGTTTACTCTCAAACTTTTTTTTCCCCTTTTTTTAGTCATCCTTTGCTGGTTTTTAATATTTTCCCAATCCCCTAGCCTAACATAATCATCACAGCATGATTATGCCTTGTCTTTTAATTTGATACCACTCTGAGCCATGGTTGGGGCATCCTTCTCGTAGAGTCTTTCTTCTCAATGGAATATATCTTTGAGCGAGTTATGAAATATCTCCTTAAATGTCTTGATGCTTATCTACTGTCTTGCCCACTAAGAAATTTTTTTTTGCCCATTTTGGCCAACTCTGTCTGCGCACCTTTGTAATTGCCTTTCACAGAATCACAGTGCAGAAGAGGCCCTTCGGCCCATTGAGTCTGCACCAACACGTGAGAAACACCTGACCTACCTACCTACCTAATTCCATTTACCAGCACTTGGCCCATAGCCTTGAATGTTATGACGTGCCAAGTGCTCATCCAGGTACTTTTTAAAGGATGTGAGGCAGTCCGCCTCCACCACCCTCCCAGGCAGTGCATTCCAGACCGTCACCACCCTCTGGGTAAAAAAGTTTTTCCTCACATCCCGCCCCTAAACCTCCTGCCCCTCACCTTGAACTTATGTCCCCTTGTGACTGACCCTTCAACTAAGGGGAACAGCTGCTCCCTATCCACCCTGTTCATGCCCCATATAATCTTGTACACCTCGATCATGTCGCACCTCAGTCTTCTCTGCTCCAACGAAAACAACCCAAGACTATCCAACCTCTCTTCATAACTTAAATGTTTCATCCCAGGCAACATCCTGGTGAATCTCCTCTGCACCCCCTCCAGTGCAATCATATCCTTCCTATAATGTGGCGACCAGAACTGCACACAGTACTCCAGCTGTGGCCTCACCAAGGTTCTATACAACTCCAACATGACCTCCCTACTTTTGTAATCTATGCCTCGATTGATAAAGGCAAGTGTCCCATGACACTCAACCTCACTGTTAACCACCCGGCCAATCTTTGTGTCATCCGCAAACTTACTAATCCTACCTATCATCTATGTCGTTTATATGAGTGACAAATAATAGGGGACCAAGCACAGATCCCTGTGGTATGCCACTGGACACTGGCTTCCAGTCACTAAAGCATCCTTCTGTCATCACCCTCTGCCTCCTACAACTAAGCCAATTTTGAATCCACCTTATCAAATTACCCTGTATCCCATGTGCATTTGCCTTTTTCATATTTCTCCCATGTGGGACCTTGTCAAAGGCTTTGCTGAAATCCGTATAAACTACATCAACTGCACTACCCTCATCTACACACCTGGTCACCTCAAAAAATTCAATCAAATTTGTTAGGCATGATCTCCCTCTGACAAAGCCATGCTGACTATCCCTGATCAAACCTTGTCTCTCCAAGTGGAGATAGATTCTGTCCTTCAGAATTTTCTCCAATAGAGACGTGAGACTCACTGGCCTGTAGCTCCCTGGCTTATCCCTACAACCCTTCTTAAATAGCGGAACCACATTAGCTGTTCTCCAGTCCTCTGGCACCTCCCCCGTGGCCAGAGAGGAATTAAAAATTTGGGTCAGAGCCCCTGCGACCTCCTCCCTCAACAGTCTGGGACACAAATCGTCCGGACCTGGAGATTTGTCCACTTTTAAGCCTGCCAACACCTCCAATACCTTGTCACTCCCTATGTCAATTTGCTTAAGAACCTCGCAGTCTCTCTCCCTGAGTTTGATACCTTCATCCTCATTCTTTTGGGTGAAGACGGACGTGAAGTATTCATTCAACACTCTAGCGATGTCCTCTGGCTCCACCCATAGATTGCCCCCTTGATCCCTTATGGGCCCTACTCTTTCCCTGGTTATCCTCTTCCCATTGATATACTTATAGAATATCTTGGGATTTTCCCTACTTTTACCAGTCAGAGTTTTCTCATATCCCCTTTTTGCTCTCCTAATTGCTTTCTTAAGCTCCACCCTGCACTGTCTGTACTCCACTAATGCCTCTGCTGATTTGCTTCCCTTGTACCTGCTAAAAGCCTCTCTTTTCCTTCTCATCGTAACCTGGATATCTCTGGTCATCCATGGTTCTTTGGGCTTGTTACTCCTTTCTATCACCCTAGAGGGAACATGTTGAGCCTGTACCCTCCCCATTTCCTTTTTGAACCCCCCCACACTGTTCCTCTGTAGATTTCCCCACAAGTAACTGATCCCAGTCTACATTGGCCAGATCCTGCCTTATTTTACTAAAATCCACTCTCCCCCAATCCAAACCATTTTTTTGCAACTTGTCGCTTTATTTATTTAAGTTTTTTACAGACCCATGTTCTCATCCTCAAACTGACTGTGAAATTCATCATATTATGATCATGATTCCCCAGAGCATGTACTATGAGATTGTGAGTTTACTTTGAACATTTAAACAGAAATCATGAGTGCTGGAGTTGTGGATATGAAATGGAGCTGCATTACAGTCGCCTCTGGCCATTTCCTAATGCGTATTTCAGATGGAGAAAAACAGCTCCATCAAAAGTGCAACTTTATCATTAAGAAAAATATAAAATGTAATGGATTTTACATAGCTATAGTTAAAGAAGCTGTTATCATGTTGGTGATGTTGTGATACACAAACCCAGCATTGGGATTGAAATACAACAGGAAATCTGATCGAACCAAGATGATGGATAGGAATAATTATTGATTTTAATTACTTTGCATTCTTTACACTTGTCAACTCTGTCATCTCTTTCATGTAGTTGGTGTAATATAACTTGATTTCCGAAAAGGTCTTAAGGTATCACCTAATCGATTTTTGAATAGGGTCAGACCATGTAGAGTCAGGATGAATAACAGAATGGATAACTAGCTGGTTGCAAGAGAAAGGAGAGTGTGATTATAGGGTTGTTATTGAGAGGGACAAAAGTTGGCAAGTGGGGTCCCAAAAGTATCAATGTTGGGGCCACTATTCTAAATTTGTGTTAATGACTTGCACTAAAAATCACTATTTCTAAGGTTGGGTTCCTATGACATGAAAAAAAAATCCAACACTGTTCAAAATTTTATTCTTACTGCTATTTTTTAAAATGGATTTTCTGCTGAGTCAAAAAAGATGGCTGCTACAGGTCACATGACCACAACATTGGCCCTTTGTTCTGTGAGCTACCACCAGGAGTTGTAAGAACAAAATAATTTTTAACTCAACATGTGGAACCTCTCACCTCATTGTGCAGACCCTTTCTATCAACAAAAGTGGAGGAAATGCAGACGATCCGGCTCCCGCAACTGGAACTAACTCAAAAGGGAGAGTTTGAAACTCATTATACCAGAAGAGATGTGAATTACCACCTGTCTCTCTCTTAAAGAGGAACAATGGAGTTCTGTCCAGAAGCGCAGAAATTGATGAACTGCAATTAACCATTAAGGCGACATTTCACTTGATCCAAGCCTCTGGCCTTTTTGGGCAGTTATAACATTGCATCTTTAGCCTCATAGTCTGCTGTTTCACATTCAACTGGTGAACCACCAAGAAGTAGCTCTCTGGGAAAACAACAGCCTGCTTCTTAGGCCTGCCTCTGGAAGATTTCCTATCATTGCCTGCAGAACTGACCAAGTCTTTGGGTACCGACTTCATCTTGCGGTATCGGCACCAACTGTTAAGTGATTCCTACAACTCTGGCCTTCAGCCAACTGAACTCGAACTCCTACATGAAAGAATTCCTCAATGGACTCTGACTCTGGACTCTCAATCACTTGAATTAATATTGATTTCTGTGGTCATTGTACTGTTAATATCTATAGTTATAAAAAAAGGAATTTTGCATTCCCCTTGACTGTGTGCGTACGTCTCTGTGTAGTTGAGTGGCAAGTTAAGGACACTTCTCCCCTGAGTTTTGAATGTGAAAGAAAATAACCTGACTTAATCTTGATGTGAGTTTGCTGTGGATTATTAGTAAATTGGATAACACAAACCATAGGTTTAGGAAAACATGCCACTGCATACTTGTAAAAATATCAAAATACCTTCTGCTTATGGACAGATGGTGCAATTAAGTAAATACTGTTTGCAAATCTCCTGTCTGTAACAGTAAACTTGTGGATGACACCTAATTGACTGGGATAGTCAATACTGAGGAGGGCAGCAACAAAATTAGAAGATGACATCTTCATCAGAATGAAATTTCAACGTCGTGCAAGGTATTCTACTTTAAGAAATTTAGAAAATGAGAATGGAGTAGAAGAGCAGAGGAATATGGGAGTACAAGTTCACAAACCACTAAGTAATGATGCTGGTCAATAAGGCCATTGTAGAAGGAAAACAAATGCTGCTTTATTTCCAGAAGAACAGAAATGGGTAGTAGAGAGGTTATGCTAAATTTGGAGTGTACCTTGGTAAGGTGATGTCTTCGGAGTACTTTTCTGGCTGCCATACAGTAAACTCTTGAGTCAAAATCCAAGGGAACTGCCTTGAAATTCGGTTTTAGCGGAGCTTCATGACGGCTGTCGAGGCCCAATGTGCCACACGAATGCGTTTTTGTAACCACCTGTGCCTACACACAAAAGATGTTTTGCGATAAGCAAACAAGCGGAAAACAGTCGTTTATAAATTATCTATTCAATATTTACACAGTGAAATAAAGGGGTGCAGGGAAGAGACCAGAGACACAAATAAGGATTTATTGTTTCATGTGCGTTTCCTTGGAATTTGATTTCTGCAGTAACTGGGCATTAACGCCTCTTTAGAGGTAAAGAGAATCTTGCTGTCTTCTGAAGACTAGAAATTCTTTTTGGGTGAACGATAGCTGGCCAGGCTTCAGTCAGTGTAAAGCCTTTGTCCATTTAAAAAAAAAAGTAGCCAGGATGAGAGAGACTTATATACACGCGCGCGCACACACACGTGTGTGTGTGTGTGTGTGTGTGTGTGTGTGTGTGTGTGTGTGTGTGTGTGTGTGTGTGTGTGTGTGTGTGTGTGTGTGTGTGTGTGTGTGTGTGTGTGTGTGTGGACACACCCTTGCTTACTCTATCAAAGCTTTAAAATTAATCAACTAACTAACCATCTCCTCTTGACATTCAGTGGCATTACCATTGCTGGAGCAGGTCAGAGGCTGGGTTTTGGTGGCAAGAAGCTCGCCTCCTAACTCCGCAAAGTCTATCAACAAGGCACAAGTCGGGAGTGTGATATCATATTCTCCGCTTGCCTGCATTCGTGCAGCTCCAACAACACTCTGGACGCCATCCAGGACAAAGCATCCCATACGCCACCTTAAACGTATGCTCCCTCGTCTACTGGCACACCATGGCTGCCGTGTGTACAAGATTCAACAACTTGTCAACACACAATCGACAGCACCTCTCAAACCAGTGATCTCTACCACCTAATAGGGCAAGGGCAGTAGGTGCATAGGAACACCACTTCAAGTTTTTCTGCAGTCTCACATTTTACTGACTTGAAAATAATTGCCGTTCTTTCACTGCCAGTGGGTCAAAATTCTGCAACTCCCTAACAGCACCGTGGATGTAACTACACCAGTGTTACAAATACAAAATTTATAAGATTATGTTTTGGCCTGCCTCTTTTTAATTTAGCAGACAATGGACTTAAGGGATTCATGCGACCTATTCTGGATTCTACCCGAGATCAATCTTGGGTGGTTTGGTTGTTAAAGGGAGGCCTAGGTTCTTTTACTGAGAAGGTGCAAGATGTTCATACCTGTAGACAATGGTAAGATCATTTGTGTTGGCTGTGGGAAGACTGAGTGTCCAGGCCTCCACAGGAAGGTTAGAAACGTTGGGTTTTATAAATGGATATACTTGAAACTGTCTTTAATTCAAAGAAAGGAGTTTGGGACCAAGACATTTCCACCTGGGTACGAGGCCCATGTCATTCACATTGCCACGGGGATGAGCTTTAGGATGGAAAAGTGAATAGTCATTGTGATGTTGAATTATCGGTCCCTTAAAGTTGTCTGAGAGGTTCAGGGCTGAATGCAAGAATCTGGAATAGAGTAGAGAGACAGGCAGCCAGCCTTGCACCTGAAGCAGAGAACATACTGTCTTTATTATTAACCATGCAGAAGGCAAGTTGGAGCTTGCGCTTAGACTGAGTTTGAGAGAATTAAACAAGGCTGGAAGCTTCGGCTAGAGGGAGCAATCTCCAGAGTGACCCTCACACTGAGTCATTTCGGGCATTAGAAATGTCCAGGCTGAGAAAGGAAAAAGCAGACCATTGGGAATGGAGAATAGCTTTGGACTGGTTCCGGAAGATTAAAGTATTTACTTAAGGGACGGAGTAAAGTATTATCGTGGTGTACGATTGTTGATCGTTTAAATGTGGGAACCATTTCTATAGTTCAGAGTATAAGTTGCCTGCAAAAATAGTCTTTAGTTTTTTTAGTTTTACTGTAACAGTCTTAAAACTTGAAACCCTGCTGTGTAATCTGTTCAGTTGGTCACTGGAAATTCAAGTATCTTTTTCCCAATTCTTGGCCTCTGCAGGGATTGCACCAGCAGGGAATTCGGCAGTTTGGCAAGGTGTCCCACAACCACCTTCCGAGGACAGATTAGGAATGGGAATAAATGCTGGCCTTGTCAGTGACATCCATGTACCATGAATAAATATTTTTTTTAAAATCAGTATAGAAGAGGAAAACTACAACATCAAGGTCACCAGATTGTAGTAGACCAGATTTTATAAAGAATAAGGAATGGATTTATTGAGGTGAAGAAGGAATTAGCACACGGGACTAGAGATCAACAATAAGATTTTTTTTAAAAAAGTTAGAGTGCTCTCTGTTGTCCAAAAAAAGCTAGACATGAACTTTAGGCCTGCTGTTGCTGCCCACCCCTAATTGCCCTTGAGAAGGTGGTGGTGAGCTGCTACTTTGAACCACTGCAATCCATGTGTTGTAGGAACACCCACAGTGCTGTGCAGAAGAGAATTCCAAGATTTGACTTGGTCACCGTGAAGGAATGCTGATATAGTTCCAAGTCAGGATGGTGTGTGGCTTCGAGGAGAGCTTGCAGGTGGTGTTTGATGTTCACATGCATTTGCTGCCCTTCTCATTTTAGGTGGTAGAGGTCACAGGTTTGGAAGGTGCTGTTGCAGGACCCTTGGTGAGTTGTTGTGTGCATCTTGTACATGTTACACATGCTGCCACAGGGCACAGGAGGTGGAGGTCAGTGAGCAAGTTATTACTGAGTAAGTGCCACTTGATAGCACTATCGACAACACCTTGCACCACTTTACTGATGATCCAGAGTAGACTGATGGGGCAGTAATTGATTGGGTGGGTTTTGTCCTGTTTTTTGTGGACAGACATACCTGGGCAATTTTCCACATTGCTGGGTTGCCAGTGCTGTAACTGTATTGGAATAGCCTGACTTGGAGCATGACTACTCTAGAGCACAAGTTTTCAGTACTATTTCCGGAATATTGGCAGGAATATCATGTAGAGTGAATCTAATTGGCTGAAGACTGGCATCTGTGATGCTAGGGTCATCAGGAGGAGGCCAAGAGGGGTCTTCCACCTGGCACTTCTGGCTGAGGATGTTTGCAAATGCTTCAGCCTTGTCTGTTGCACTGATGTACTGGACTCCCCTATCATTGAGGATGGAGATATTTGTTTAATTGTCCACCACCATTCATTACTGGATGTGGCAGAACTGCAGAGCTTTAGTCTGATACATTGATTGTGAGATTGCTTAGCTCTCTACCAAATGCTGCTTATGCTGTTTGGCATGTAAGTAGTCCTGTGTTATAGCTTCACCAGGTTAACACCTCATTTTTAGGTATGCCTGGTGCTGGCCCTGGCATGCCTTTCTGCATTCTTCATTGAAACAGGGTTGATCCCCTGGCTTGATGGAAATGGTAGAGTGGTGGATATGGCGGGCCATGAGGTTATAGATTGTGGCTGAGTACAATTCTGCTTCTGCTAATGGCCCATAGTGCCTCATGGATGCCCACTTGAGTTGCAAAATCTGTTCAAAATCTATCCCATCTAGCACAGTGATAGTGCCATACAACATCATGGAGGGTATCCTGAGCGTGAAGGCAGGACTTATCTCCGCGAGGACTGTGCAGTAGTCACTGCTACCAGTTCCGTCATGCTCCAATACACCTGTGACAGGTAGATTGATGAAGACGAGTTCAAGTAGTTTTTTTTCCCCCTCTTGTTGGCTTCCTCACCACCTGCAGAAGACCCAGTCGAGCAGCTATGTCCGTTAGGACTCGGCAGTTTGATCAGTAGTGGTGCTACCGAGATACTCTTGGTGATGGACATTGAAGCACTCCAACCTGAGTACATTATGCGTCCTTGCCATCCTCGGTGTTTCAGCTGATGAATCAGTGCTCCTTCATGTTGAACACCACTTGGATGGGCAGGCTGGTGGTGATCAGAAGGTTTCCTTGCCCATGTTTGACCTGATGCCATGATACTTCATGCAGTCTGGAGTCGATGTTTAGGGGCCCCAGGATAATTCTGTTATCTGTATGCGCCGCCACCTCTGGTGGGTCTGTCCACTTGTTGGGATAGTGGGACAGGGCGTACTCGGGGATAGTGGTGCCGGTGTCTGGGACATTGTAAGGTATGATTCCGTGAGTGACTGTCAGGCTGTTGCTTGACTAGTCTATGGGGCAGCTCTCCCAATTTTGGCGCACGCCCCCAGATGTAAGTAAAGAGGACTTTGCAGGATCGACGGGGCTGGGTTTGCTGTTGTCGTTTCTGGTGTGCAAGTCGATGCAAGGTTGTCTGTCAGGGTTGTTTCCTTTTTGACTTTTCTGTAGCAGTTTGATGCAACTGAATAGATTGCTAGGCCATTTGAGAGGGCATTTAAGATTCAATCACATTGCTCTGGGTCAGGAGTCATGTGCAGGCCACACAAGGTAAGGACGGCAGATTTCCTTCCCTAAAGAACATTAGTAAACCAGATGGGTTTTTTTATGATTATTGGCAGTACTTTCATGGTCACCATTACTGAGACTAGGTTTTAAATCCAGATTTATTAATTGAATTTCAATTCCACCAGCTGCCGTGGTTGGATTTGAACCCATGTCCCCAGAGCATTACCTTGGTGCTCTGCATTACTCGTCCAGTGACTTTACTGTTACACCACCACCTCCCCCTAAAAATTAAATTGACATATGGGGCAATGGGTTTGATTTTAAAACTTCACCCATTAGGGATGAATGAGAGAAACGAGGAAGTATAAGGACAGAATCTGAAAGGAAAAAAAATAAGTAGAACACAGTAAAAATATCTTGAATTGTCAGTAAAAAGAGAATTCTGAAGTGTGAGGAGGTCCCCTGAGTGGTCAGGATGAAGAGTGAGTAGAATACATGAAAATTGGTGGTGATATTTAACAGTAATTTGTATTAAAGAAGAAGTATACTGAGAATGAGGTACTTCATGAACTGATTTTCAAGTAGTGAGAGAATGGGAAAAGAAAAATTAAGGAATCTAGCTGAAGGACATCCAAGTTCCAAGGACAACAAAAGCTGCCTGAACACATACCATCAGGGAAATGGTGGCAAGGGGAGGAGAAAAATGCTGGAGGCAGAAGATATATTTTATGATTCTATTGAGAGTGGATCTGTCTTGTGGAATTAGAGAGTGCTTAATGTACTGGCCATTTTCAAAAAAAAGTGGGTGGGTAATCTGTTTAGTTTCATGACAGTTCATTGTGGAAGAAATTTTTTTACATTTTTAATAAAATTACTAGATATTGAGATGAGGAGAAAATAGCTAAAAACATTAGATACAGATTTCAGTAAAGAAGTTTATGCTTGACAAACCTGGTTAGAGTTTTTTCAGGAGATGGAAAATGTTTTTGAAGGGGAAGTGGAGTAAATGTGGAACACTAAACATTCAGAAAGCCTTAGACAAGGTACTATACAAAAATATTGAGTATGGAATTAGGGTAAACTTAAGAGTTGGGTTAAAAGCTGATAAGCAGGGAGAAAACGAGAGGAGTTAGTGTTTCTTGTGTGATTGAAAGTGTGTAGAAGTATCCAATTGGCTTTTGTTCTCAGACTACTGCTATTCCTGGTGTAATAAACGATTTGGTTATTGGGCCTGAGTGACAGGTACCCAAATTTGCAGCTACTAATTGGTGGGATAATAAATAATTCTAAGGAATGAAGGAAGCTGAGAAGATAAATTGATAAGATGGTGGAATGGGTCAAAAGAAGTGGCAGTTGGAATTCAATGTTGCCAAATGTGAGGTTTTACTTTTAATTGATTTTAATTTTTAAAAATTAAAATGTGTAATTACACTTCAAAGGAAAGCTGGCTGATTTTATTTGGGGAGTCATGTTCACAAAACATTGAGGCACCACCTCAGGTTGGTAAAACCATTATTTTAAAAAGCTTTTGGAATATTGGGTTTTATGGCAAGAGGTACAGAATATAAAAGCTGAGTTGTAATGTGAACCGACAGAAAAGCTTCAGCTAGAATATTGTTTGGTTTTGGCCTATGGTTGCTGAGGCAATTGAAAGGAATTGACTCGGATGCTGCCTGATTTAAGAAAAGAAGGGAAAAATTGAGTTGTCTTTAGTGAGAACGGGGAAGATTACTGGGACCATGAAACAATAAAACAGAATAGATGTGAACAGTGTTTCTTGTGATTAAGTAGGGGACATTGATGTAAGCTAAATATAAATATTTAAGACAGAAGTGAGAGAAGCCTTTGCTGTTCAATGCATTATGGGTTTAGTGATTTAAAGAAGAGACCATGTCAAAATGCAATTAATTGAATGGGAATTGATGTAGGAACAGGGCAGGCATGTGGGATTTGAATTAATGCTTGTGTGAAGGATAAACACCGGCATGAACTGGCTGGGCTGACTGGCCTGTTCTATGTTGTAATTTCTATGCAATTCTATTGTTGGTACGTGGGTTTCACATTGCTTTGAAAAAGACTATACAAACACTCCTTTGGATATTATGCTGAAATGGCAATTGGTAGATGTAATGCTTTGTGATGTTTCCATTTATAATGTGCCATATTGAGCTCTAATAAGAACTTCCCAGCATTTATTTTTGAGACTTGACTCTTGTAATTCTGTGGAGTATGCTGATCTTGTGATGAAGCTTCTGCACAAGCTCATCTGCTGTGTGAACTTGCATGTGTCAACATTTAGTTTCTAAATTTTAAACATTAGATATGTTTATGAAGAACTTTTTGGTTGATGACTGGAGGCTGAATTCCCCAGACCTCCTGCTATGATTATTAGCCCTGTCACTCAACTGCCAAATGAGGTTGTGTTGGCGCATGCCATGGAATATCAACAAGTGTAGTCTTCAAGTAAAGCATGATTGAAAGAGACTGGATATTTGAACTCAAGACTGTACATGCAATCAACCCTTATTTTAAAACCCTAGACAAACTTCTGGTTTATAAAACCTTAACTTTGTATTGTCACCAATTTTATCATCAATTTGTGTCAATGCTTTTGAATTATGAAATCCTATGTTTGTGTTTATAATGATAAACAGCATGTGCAAGTTTCTCACCTTGTTGCGACACAATCTGGCTGCCAAGTAGCTTTTCCCCACAAATTATTGAAAATGCTTCGGAAATTCTTATCTGCTCTTTTTCCCTCAGTAACTGAAAGCTATGTCCAAAGATTTAACAAAAACCATGAATTCAAAAACGCAATTTCTGACGAACATGTTTTGAATTTATCAATTGAATTGTCTTCTAACTTTTAGCTCCTTCAGTAAAGTTTTACTTGAAGGACTCTGACTCTCCCAAAACTCTAGGCTTGAATTTAATAATTTTCCCCCAATCTGTGAGGGTATGAGCTTAATTTGGATTGTATATTATTTGAATAATATGGGCCGGTGCACTTATTACTCTAGGACTGTTAATGCAGTTCAAGTGTTGGAATATATTTCTTCAACTTTTAGCATTTCCCTTCTTCAAAAAGTGAAGAAAAGCTAGAGGACAAATGTTAAAGATGTTTGAAGTATTTTTTGAGAAAAGCTGTGTGTGTGGGGGAAGAATGCATACTAATTAAACTTGTAGCTTCTGTTTTGTAAACCGCAGCAAATATGGAGTGTATCTCCTTATTCTAGTTTAGTTGATTTTTCAGGCAAAAACACTGGTTGAATTTTGAAGTAAATGTAAGTTTTCTAATTATTTTACTTTGTTTTGTTGACAAAATGTAAACTCTCTGACACCTGCGAGGGACGGAGTTTACACCAACATGACCTAAAGTTTCATATTTTGTTACAGAGTGGCTGCCACCAAAAGTCCAATAATTTTTATTGGTACTGGAGAACACATAGATGATTTTGAACCATTCAAAACACAGCCCTTCATTAGCAAACTTCTTGGTATGTTTTCCAATAAATTTTTTTGTGTACATATTTGTAAATAATGTATCATTCACTAAAACTTCAGCTTTCTATATTCCAGGTATGGGTGATATTGAAGGTTTAATAGACAAGGTAAATGAGCTGAAACTGGATGACAATGAAGAATTAATAGACAAGCTTAAACATGGTAAGCATTAACTTAAAATGTCGGGAGGGCAAAGGAGAATGTGACACAAAGATTTAATAGCTTGCTATTCGTTTCTTAGGCCAATTTACACTCCGGGATATGTATGAACAGTTTCAAAACATTATGAAGATGGGACCTTTCAGTCAGATAATGGTGCGTTTTAAAATATTTTCTATCCTGCAACTAGGTGAAGTGAAATCTGGTGTAATTTGTTCAACAAGCGTTCTTATTTTTAAAAATCTTAAGATGGGATAAATGATACATACATAGATGTTTATTATAAACACAGAAACTAGGAGCAGGAGTCGGCCATTTGGCCCTTTGAGCCTACTCCGCCATTCATTATGATCATGGCTGATCATCCAACTCAATAGCCTGCTCCCGCTTTCTCCCCATATCCTTTGATCCCTTTCGCCCCAAGAGCTATATCTAACTCTTTCTTGAAAACATACAATGTTTTGGCCTCAACTACTTTCTGTGGTAGCAAATTCCACAGGCTCACCACTCTCTGGGTGTTGAAATTTCTCCCCATCTAGTTCTAATTGGTCTACCCCATATCCTCAGACTGTGACCCCTGGCTTTGAAATCCCCCACCATCAGGAACATCCTTCCTGCATCTACCCTGTCTAGTCATGTTAGAATTTTATAGGTTTCTGAGATTCTCATTCTTCTGAATTCCAATTAATATAATCCTAACCGACTCAATCTCTCCTCATGTCAGTCCTGCCATCCCAGGAATCAGTCTGGTAAACTTTCGCTGCACTCCCTCTACAGCAAGAGCATCCTCCCTCAGATAAGGAGACCAAAACTGCACACACTCTTCCAGGTGTGGCCTCATCAAGGCCCTGTATAATTGCAGCAAGACATCTCTGCTCCTGTACTCAAATCCTCTCGCTATGAGGGCCAACCTACCATTTGCCGCCTTTACCGCCTGCTGCACCTGCATGCTTACCTTCAGCGACTGGTGTACGAGGACACCCAGGTCTTGTTGTACATTCCCCTCTCTCAATTTATAGCCATTCAGATAATCTGCCTTCCTGTTTTTGCTACCAAAGTGGATGACCTCACGTTTATCCACATTATACTGCATCTGCCGTGCATTTTCCCACTCTCTCAGCTTGTCCAAATCACACTGAAGCATCTCTGCATCCTCCTCACAGCTCAGCCTCCCACCCAGCTTTGTGTCATTTGCAAATTTGGAGATATTACATTTAGTTCCCTCATCTAAATCATTAATATATATTGTGAATAGCTGGGGTCCCAGCACCGATCCCTGCAGTACTCCACTAGTTACTGCCTGCCATTTGGAAAAAGACCCATTTATTCCTACTCTCTGTTTCCTGCCTGCCAACCAGTTTTCTATCCATCTTAATACACTACCCTCAATCCCATGCGCTTTAATTTTACAAGCTAATCTCTTAAGATAATCTTTTGACCTTCTGAAAGTCCAAATAAACCACATCCACTGGCTCCCCCTCATCAACTCTACTAGTTACACCCTCGAAAAATTCCAGTAGATTTGTCAAGCATGATTTCCCTTTTGTAAATCCATGCTGACTCTGTCCAATTCGGCCACTGTTTTCCAAGTGCTCAGCTATTAAATCTTTTATAACGGACTCTAGAATTTTCCCCACTACCGACGTCAGGCTGACTGGTTGAAAATTCCCTGTTTTCTCTCTACCTCCCTTTTAAAATAGACGTATGAATAAGTTTTAAATTGTAAAGGCATTGCCTTGAGTAATTGCATGTCTGTCTTTATTACTTTTGTCATTTGGTCCTGTTGCAAATATTAATGTCCCTAAATTTTTTTGAAGCACTCAAGTACACTTTTTCCCCGTAATCAATTTGTTCCCCATGTTTAATACCAACTATGCCTCTGTTTTAGGGTATGATCCCTGGCTTTGGAACTGATTTCATGAGCAAAGGCAATGAACAAGAATCAATGGCGAGGCTAAAGAAATTGATGACCATCATGGACAGTATGAATGACCAAGGTATTTTGGTATCACTTTGTGTGCTGTACTTCAAATATTTGTACGGATTTGTGTATGAAAATGAACATATGATGGTTACTGCAAATGTTAACAAAAACTGAGCATCTTTTGGTTTCCATTTTATTTATTTTGAACTCTTTCTTCAGCCTTAATCATCCTTGAGCTTTCAAACTACTGCCCCTATCTCCAACCTCCTCCTCTTGTTTTAGGATCTCCTTTCTCTGTTTCTGTCACCCACTATTCGATTCCTTCAAGTCCAACTTCCACTCTTGTAGCACTAAACAGCCCAAGCCAAAGTCACAAATGACATCCTCTGTTACTGTGCGTCCTTGGCGCGTTATCCCTCTTCGACTTGTCCGTTTTGGTTGACTATGGCATCCTTTTGTCCTCTCCTCCATCATCTCCAAAGAACTGTGTGCTTCTGTATATTGCCTGCTTTTGGATAGCAAGTATGCAGCAATCACCCTCCAAAACTTATCACTTCCAATATAGGCTTGCTTGGTTTCTCTTCCTTATCTATGTACGTACAGCGTCATGATGATGATGATAGGCTTTTCACCTTTAAGTTGCCCACCCAGCTCCAGTTCTGCACCACTTGTTCAACCCCTGCAGTTGCCTCCATATTGTCAATGATGGCATTCTGCTGAACACTGAGCTGAGCTTCAAATTTCCCATTAATCAGTAAGATACTTTCACTTCAGCAATATTTATTCCTGTGTCTCTACTTGAACTGCATCATCACAAAATCCTTGTGCACCTTTTGTTACCTCCAGACTCAAGTATAACTTCCCAACCTGCGAACCAAGATTTTGAGAGCACTCCTAATCTCTCCCATCTTGGTTCAGCATGTTTTCTTTCGTGTAGATTTTCCAATTGTTTTGGAACATGCCTTTACACTCGACAATACTTTTCTTTTTGCAATACTTTAATGTTTAAAAAAAAGATTTTTGTTGAAAAAACTGAAGGTGTTTGTAAAATCTGAGTATCTGGAAATTGGGAGGCTAATCAAACTATACTACATTGTCAATATAGGGCATTTAGCCCCTAAACCCTATTCTACCATTGTTGCATCATGGTTGATCTGCCACTCAACATTATGTTTCCCTCTTGACCTATGTCTTGATACCCTTACCTAGCACAAAATTTCAAGATTAAAAGTTTTAATTGGCCCAACATAAATAATGGGTGCTATCTAAAAATGTATTTGGTATCCATAAAGGATAAAAGTGTATGTATAATTAAGTAAGCTAGTGAACAAGAAGTGAGAGATATTATAAATCTGAAAGAGGACTTTTACAGAGGCAAAGAGCAGGGGAAATATAAAGAATAGCAAAGGGATACAGGGTAATTACTAAGAGCTGCAAAAAGCTATGCAAGAAAAGGATTGTTAGGGATATCTAGGACAACACTAAATGTGTTTACAAATACTTATTTTTTAAAAAAATGACCAAGGATAATGTGGGCTCCCAAATGGCAAATGCAGGTGATACTGTTACTGGGGAATAAAGGAAATGGCAGACTTGCTTAAAAAAAAACAGGAAATGCTGGCAATGCCAGGCCAGTTAGCACTGATGGAGAGAGAAACAGTTAATGTTTCAATTATATGATCTTGTGTCAAAACTTAGGAGTTTATAACTGTATAACAGTTTATAATCAAGTACAAAATCAGGGGAAAGGGGGAGGGAGATGAGGAAAATCACAGTGGTGAAAGGCAAGAATGATTAAATGAAGGGTTGATGGTGTAAGGCAAATGGAACAAGTAGAGAAACAAAAGTTGAGTCTACAAGAGCTGTAAATGGCAACATAGGAACCATTACCACCACCTGCCATCCCCCCGAAAATGGAAGCAGCAGTTTTCACCTGAAATTATTGAATTCAGTGTTGTCTGGAAAACTCTGAGGTGTCTAACCGAAACATGAGCTGCTGTTCGTCGGCATCATTGGAACAATGCAGGAGGCCAAAGGCTGAGATTGGAGTGGGATGGAGAATTCGTATGGCAAGCAACTGGAAGTTTGGGGTCAAACTTGTGGCTTAAACAGAAGTGTCCTGCAAATTGGTCACCCAATCTTGTGTTTGCTCTCCCCAGTATAAAGGAGACTGTGCCAGAACGCCACATACTCCCCACTTGCCTGGATGAGTGCTGCTCCCATAACACTACAGAAACTTGACACCGTCCAGGACAAAACAGCCTGCTTGATTGGCACCACATCCACAAACATTCACCCCCTCCACCACCGACGCACAGTAGTAGCAGTGTGTACCATCTGCAAAATGAACTGCAGGAATTTACCAAGGCTCCTTCAACAGCACCTTCCAAACCCACAACCACCACCATCTAGAAGGACAATGGCAGCAGATAGATGGGAACACCACCACCTGGAAGCTCCCCTCCAAGTCACTCATCGTCCTGAATTGGAAATATATCACCGTTTCTTCACTATCATTGGGTCAAAATCCTGGAACGCCCTTTCTAACAGCACTGTGGATGTACCTACACCACTGGACTGCAGCCGTTCACCACTTTCTCCAAGGGCAATTAGGGATGGGCAATAAATGCTGGCCCAGCCAGCGAAGCCCACATCCCATGAATGAATTAAAAAAAATTAATTTGTAAGTACTAGCCAAATTGCTGTTTCATCTGAGGAAGAAAAGAAGAATTTCCTGTGCTTTCATGGGAAGATGCTGTGGGAAGGGGAATTGAGTATTCCAGCTGGTGGAAGAGTGGATCAGGGTGTCACAGTTGTAACTGTACCTTTGATTTGCTGAGAGGGGAGCGGTGATGTGTTTGGTGAGGGCGCCACACACATTGAAAGTAGATATTGGTGGTGCGCAACACGCAATGGGCCTCTTAAGTGTCCTGTCAACCATAGTGGAAGGAAATCTTTGGTTGAAGAAAAGGGAAGGCCTGCTGGAAGTATTGGAATGGAAGGTGGTATCATCGAAAGAATGTGACTTGAAGTGAGGAGAATGGAATATAGCCCTTACAGGAAGCAGAATAGGAGAAATATAATCAATGTAGCTGTGAAAGTTGGTAGGCTTGTAGTAAATATTGGTTGCAGCTGACCCCCAAATTAGAGATAGAAGTCGAAGTGAAGGGAAGAGGTGAAGATGGAGATGAAGGTAAGCCAAGTGTGAAAATTGGAAGCCAAATTGATGAAATTTTCCAGTTTGTGGCAAGAGCAGGAAGAGACATGAATGCATGTATTTGGGGGTCCAAGCTGTCCTAGTAAGAAATACTGGTGTCTTTGCAGTGGTATTCATAGAGAATGAGCTTTATACACCAGGGATACAAGGAAAACTCAAAATCAAGCAGCAGGAGGAATTAACTAGATTTATTTATTTTTAAATGGTGTTTAAGTAATGTTAGTTCAAGTAGATAAATCTTCAGGACCTGATGGGTTTCCACCAGCGAGGAGTAGAAATTGTTGATGCAATAGCTGTGATCTTCCAAAACACACTCGTGACTCAGAAATTGTCTCCTTTGATTGGAAAACTGTCAATGTCACTCCGTTTGTTCGGGAAACATGGGAGAATTAAACTATTACAGGCCTATTATTGGCAAAGTTATTAGGGACAGTGTGACCAAGAATGTGGCTCTCTCTGATCAGCTGGTTTATCCATCGAGGATTTATAAAGTATAAGTCACGTCTGTTGAGCCTAGTGAAATTTGAGGTAACTGATGTAGAAAAGGGAATGTCCATGGACATTATTTATATGGGTTTCCAGAAAACATTCAACAAGCTTCCACATAAGGGACTGTTGATAAAAATGAGTTGTTGTTTTCAATTCAATGCACTACTGGTTTGGAAAGAGAATTGGTGAGGAGGCAATGGACTGGGAGTAATGATAATAGGGAAATGCTCTACTTGGCAGGATGTACCTAGCAGTGTACCTCCAGGATCTGCAATGATATTGATATATAGCTGACCTTTTATCTAAGTTGAATGATGACAGGAAGTTAAGTGGCACAATAAGTAGTGCAGATGGGAGCACAAAGTTGCAAAGGGCCATTGATAGATTTAGGTGAATGGGCAGAACTGTGGCAGCTGGCGTTCAATGTTGGGGGCAGTCTGAGATCATCTACTTTGGACCTAAAGAAGGATAACTGGTTAAATTGATACCACTATTCCCAGCCACAATGTCGATGACTCGGTAATTCCCATGTAAATCACAATTGGGAACCACTCTATTGTAAGGGACTGGGGTTGATTTTACATGCATTATTACGCATTCCACACGCTGCAGTTTACTGGCAAAATCACTCTGCTTTTATTGGGAGAAGTTGCCATCATTTTTTCCCCCCCTCTAGTTCCTAGAGACACTCTTTTTCAGTCCATGCTTTTAGATTGTTGTAACGCATTGTTTCAAATCGGCTCTTTGCTGAGTGCACTTGTTATCTGTGAAATATATTGGGCCATAACTTTCATGGAGTAGCAATCGCAGTCTGATTGCTCTGCTCCTGATTACTTAGATTGAATTGCAGTCGCACCTTTTTGCTTGACCTTCCTACTCAGCTGGGTGAGAAAGGTACATTGCAGTGGGTTCCCGAGGTCTCATGTCGAGTGCACGAACTGAGGGTAAGGATGACATGCCATCTTTTTTACTCACTAGCTAGGTGTGTCGGAGTCGTGGGGAGGGGGTAGTCAGGGGATCATGTGTGGAGTCAAGGGGCTGTTAGTATTATAGTTACTCAAGAGTTAGAAATGGTTTTATTTCTTCTTATATTCCCTGGGTAATTATTCCTGTAAGACAGCCAGAATCATCCGAAGACTGCGATTTAAGTTGGAGTGTAGGGCAATTGCTGTGCAATCCTTACGTGGGGGATTCCAGGGGGAGACCCTCAGCACATCTTTGGGGTACCTCTCTGGTATGACTGCCCAGAGATCGGAAGTTAAGGGCCCGTATGGTTTGCCATAAGTCCCACCCTGCCTCTAAATTGTCGGCTCATGCAATGCAACTCATTGGCTAATTCTGTAGTGCCAATCGATGTTTTTCAAGAAAAGATGGATCAAAGTATCTAAATGGCAAGAAGTGGCTGAAGCCACTGGATGGTGCAAAGGCTGTGGCTCCTGACAATATTCCAGCAATAGCACTGAAGACTTGTGCTGCAGAACTTGCTGTGCCCCTCGCTAAGCTGTTCCAGTACAGCTACAACACTGGCATCTAACTGGCTATGTGGAAAATTGCCTAGGTATGTCCGTACACAAAGCAGGACAAATCCAACCCGCCCCATCAGTCTACTCTCGATCATCAGTAAAGTGATGGAAGGGGTCATTAACAGTGCTGTCAAGCAGCACTTGCTTGCAATAATCTGCTCACTGATACCCAGTTTGGGTTCTGTCAGGGCCACTCAGCTTCTGACCTCATTAGAGCCTTGGTTCAAACATGAACAAAAGAGCTGAACTCGTGAGGTGAGAACGACTGCCCTTGACATCAAGGCCGCATTTGACCAAGTGTGGCATCAAGGAACCCTAGCAAAACTAGAGTCAATAGGAATTGGGGAAAACTCCACTGGTTGGAGTCATACCTGGAACAAAGGAAGATGGTTGTGGTTGTTGGAGGTCAGTCATCTCGGCTCCAGGACATCATTGCAGGAGCTCCTCAGAGTAGTGTCCTCGGTCCAACCATCTTTAGCTGCTTCACCAATGACCTTCCATCATAAGGTCAGAAGTAGGGATATTCGCTGATGATTGCACAATGTTCAGCACCATTCATGACGACTTAGATACTGAAGCAGTCTATGTCCAAATGTAATAAGACTTGGACAATATCCAGGCTTGGGCTGACAAGTGGCAAGTCATATTTGTGCCAGGCAATGACCATCTCCAACAAGAGAGAATCCAACCATTGCCCCATGACATTCAATGGCATTATCAACATTAAATCCCCACTATCAACATCCTAGGGGTTACCATTGACCAGAAACTGAACTGGATTAGCCATATAAATATTGTGGTTACAAGAGCAGGTGAGAGGCTCGGAATCCTGAGACGAGTAACTCACCTCCTGACTCCCCAAAGCCTGTCCACCATCTGCAAGGCACAAGTCAGGAGTGTGATGGAATGCTCCCCACTCGCCTGGATGAGTGCACCTCCCACAACACTCAAGAAGCTTGACACTGTCCAGGACAAAGCAGCCAACTTGACTGGCACCGCACCCACAAAGATCCACTCTCCCCACCACTGACGCACAGTAGCAACAATGTGTACTGTCTACAAGATGTACTGCAGAAATTCACCCGGGTTCCTCAGACAGCACCTTCCAAACCCACGACCACTACCATCTAGAAGGACAAATGCAGCAGATAGATGGGAACGCCATCACCTGGAAGTTCCCCTCCAAGTCACTCACCATCCTGACTTGGAAATATATCACCGTTCCTTCATTGTCGCTGGGTCAAAATCCTGGAACTCCTTCCCTAACAGCACTGTCGGTGTGCCTACACCACTTGGACTGTAGCTGTTCAGGAGAAGGTGGTGGTGACTTGCCTTCAAGGGCAACTCAGGATGGGCAATAAATGCTGGCCCAGCCAGTGAAGCCCACATCCCGTGAGTGATTTAAAAAAAAAAGCTAGCAATTATGGATGAGCAGAGCAATTTAGAGGTTAAGTAGAGAAGTAATTAAAGCTAGTGGACAGGTATAAAATGTAATTTAACTTGCTATTGGGATGTTGGCCTCTATCTGAAAGAGGTTGAAATACAGAAAGGTGCAAGTTATTTTTGAGCTGCAATAAAGAGGTGATCTAATCGAAGTGCATAAAGTGACTGAATGATGAGAAACTCTGGTAGGGGAGTCCAGAATCAGGGTGCATAATAAATGGAGAATTGGGCTGTTCAAATCTGATGTGAAAAAAAAATTGCCCTAAATCTCCTCTCTTCCCTCCCCCTGCACACACACACACGCAAAAAAGCTGTGGATGCTAGGTCAATTGAAAATTTGAGTGCTGGTTTTTTTCCTTAGTTAGGCGAGGATATTAAGGGTTACACAACCAAGGCAAGTAGCTGGAGTTAAGATGCAGATCATCCATGGCCTAATTTAATTCTGCTAAGGCTAGAGGGGATGAATGACTTTACAGTTCATATCTAGAGCCATTTGGGAGAGTTTGTGTTTGTGGGTAGAAGCGCTTCCTGATTACATTCATGAACTGCCTGGCTTTGATTTTAAGATGATACTCCTTTGTTCTTGATTCCCCACCAGAGGAAATAGTTTTTCTTCAAGCTATCTAATCCATGTATTACTTCTTATTCGTTCATGGGATGTGGGCGTTGCTGGCTATGGGTCTGGAGTCGCATGTCGGGTAGCAGATTTCCTTCCCTAAAGGACATTAGTGAACCAATTGGGTTTTCACAACAATTGGCAATGATTTCATGGTCATCATTAGACTTTTAATTCCAGATTTTTATTGAATTCCTGTTTCACCATCTGCTGTGGTGGGATTTGAACTCAGGTCCCCAGAGCATTACCCTGGGGCTCTGGATAACTGGCCACTGGCATCACCTGCCACAACCCCCCTCCCACCCGGCTTATACACCTCTGTGAAATCACCCCCTCAATTTTCTATGCTAAAGGGTAAACAAACCAAGACTATGCATACTGTCCTCCATAATTTAACCCTTTAAGCCCTGGCATTATTCTGATGAAATTACAGTACACCCTCACCAATGATAGCATGTTCTTCCTGAGGTGGGGTATGTAAGAACAGAAGTAGGTCATTTAGACTCTTGAACCTGTTCTGCCTTCAATGGGATCATGGCTGATCTACGACCTAACGTCATATACTAATCCTTGCCAGAACTCCAAGCAGTATACCAGATGGTGTCTGGCCTGAATCTCTATATAACGGAACCACAACTTCCTCCCTTTGGCATTCCAGTCTCTTTGAGATAAAGGCCAACATTAACCTTTTTACTTTTGTGTCTGCCCATTAGCACATTCACATGAGATTACAATTTTAAAAACTGTGCATTAAGGTAGATTAATCACTATACTGATGCTACCACACCCTGCCCCCCCGTTCAGAACTGGACAATAAAGATGGTGCCAAGCTCTTCAGTAAACAACCAGGAAGGATCCAAAGAGTGGCTCGAGGAGCTGGTGTTACAACCAGAGACGTCCAGGAGCTTCTGACACAATATACAAAGTTTGCTCAAATGGTGAAAAAAATGGGAGGAATCAAAGGCCTTTTCAAAGGTATGTAAAGGTTCCGTAACACTGTATAACTCCACAATAATCATGATCAATGTTTACTGTATTATGGCTTTATAAGCTTGCTAGTGTTCAGTAACATGTGATACTCCTCAAATACTGAAGCAACCCGTGTTCGTATATAGCAAGACCTGGACAATATTCAGGCTTGGGCTGATAAGTAGCAAGTAACATTCATGCCAGGCAATGACCATCTCCAGCAAGAGTGAATCTAAGCATCTCCCCTTGACATCCAATGGCATTACCATTGCTAAATCCCTCACTATCAACATCCTGGGGGTTACCATTGACCAGAAACTGAACTGCACCAGCCATATAAATGCTGTGGCTGCAAGAGCAGATCAGAGACTGGAAATTCTGTAGTATTAGTCACCCCCCAAACTGACTCCCCAAAGTCTGACCACCATTACAAGGCACAAGTCAGGAGTGTGATGGAATGCTCTCCATTTGCCTGGATGAGTGCAGCTCCAACAACACTCAAGAAGCTTGACACCATCCAGGACAAAGCAGCCCACTTGATTGGCACCCCATCCACCACCTTCAACATCCACTTCCTCCATCTCCTGTGCACTGTGGCAGCAGTGTGTAACATGTGTAAGATGCACTGCAGCAACTCACCAAGGCTCCTTTGAGAGCACCTTCCAGACCTGTGATCTCTACCACCTAGCAAGACGAGAGTAGAAAATGTATGGGAACACCACCATCTGCAAGTTCCCCTCCAAGACCCCCCACACAGGAATATTGGAGCATGGGGTAGGCCTTGATGTCACTGGTATCATATTGATCACCATATTGATTTCTGCCTTGAGCATGCTCAATTATTGAGCTTTCACAGCCCTCTGGGGTAGAGATTTCCAAAGCATCCTGACTTGGAACTATATTGCTGTTCCTTCACTGTCACTGGTTCAAAATCCTGGAACTTCCTTCCTAACAGCATAGTGGGCATACCTACACCACAGAGTGGTTCAAGAAGGTGGCTCAGTGCCACTTGAAGGGCAGTTAGAGATGGGGCAAAAAGTGCTGGCCTTTCCAGCGATGCCCACATCCCATGAAATAATTTTTAAAAAGCATTGATAAAGGCTCAAAGTGCAATCAAAAGCATTGTGACTAATTATTGTACAAGATTGTAGCCACTGAATTCAGAGCATTTAAAAACACTGCTTTTTGTAGTTTACTTATGTTTCTGACTAAATTTGATAATTCAAATGAACTCACTCGCTTTATACAATTGTTGCTGTGCAGGTGGTGATATGTCCAAAAATGTCAACCCATCTCAGATGGCCAAACTCAACCAGCAGATGGCTAAAATGATGGATCCAAGAGTTCTTCATCATATGGGCAAGTATCTCAGTAATGTAATAAAAATTTTGGTTGCATATCCTTCCTATCTACACAACTTAACTTGCATTGTTGAGTTCTGTCACAGTTTTTATAACCGTTTTTCTATTTAGATATACATGTATCCTGATTCATCATGTATTTTGATTACTGAAATTGTTCAATCTGACTATCAACTTCTCAAACTTAAAAGTTTCAGTTTTTAAAAAATGTATTCTTCCATGAGATGTGGAATCACTGGCTAGGGCAGCATTTATTGCTTGTCTCTAATTATCTTAAGGAAGTATTGAGCCACTGACGTGCACTGCTGCAGTTCATGTGGCAAGGGTACACCTACAGTGCTGTTAGGAAGGGAAGGGATTTTGACCCAGCAACAGCGAAGGAATGGCGATATAGTTCCAAGTCCAGAATGGTATGTGGCTTGGAGGGGAACTTGGAGGTTATGATGTTTCCATGCATCTTCTGCCCTTTGTCCTTCTTGGTGGTAGGGGTTTCATGTTTGGGAGCTACTATCAAAGGAACCGTGGTCAGTTGTTGCAGTGCATCTTGTGGTGGTACACGCTGCTGCCATTGTGTGTCGTGGTGGTGGATGGGATGCCAAGCAAGCAGGTTGCTTTGTCTCGGATGGTGTTGAGCTTTCTGAGTGTTGTTAGAGGATTGCATGCATCCAGGCAAGTGGGCAGCATTCCATCACACTCCTGACTTGTGCCTTGTAGATGTTGGCCTGGCTCTGGGGAGTCAGGAGGTGAGCTACTTGCAGCACAATTTGTAGCCACTGTATATATGTGGCTTCTCTAGTTCATTTTCTGGTAAATGGTAACCCCTTAGGATGTTGATATTGGGAGATTCAGCAATAGTAATGCCATTCAGTGTCATGGGCAGATGATTTGGATTCTCTTTTATTGGAGATGGTTAATGCTCGGCAGTTGAGTGGTGTGAATGCTAGTTAACACATAGTCCAAGCCTGAATGTTGTCTAGGTCTTGCGACAAGTGGACATGGACTGCTTTAGTACCTGAGTTGTGAATGATGCTGAATATTGTACAATCATCAGCGAACATCCCCACTTCTGACCCATTGAGGAAGCAATTGAAGCTGGTTGGGCCTAGGACACTAACCTCCAGAACTCCTCACTCCCAGGACTTTGCTGCTGATAATTGATCTCTTTAAAAACCACAACCATCTTCCTTTATACTAGGTATGACTCCAACCTGCAGAGAGTTTTCCCCTGATTCCCATTGGCACCAGTTTTTCTAGACCACCTTAATGCCACACTTGGTCAAATGTTGCCTTACTGTCAAGGGCAGTCACTCTTGCCTCACTCAAGTTCATCTCCTTTCTCCATGTTTGGAACAAGGATGTAAAGAGGTCAAGCACTGAGTGGTCGTAGTGGAATGCAAACTGAGCGTCGTGAGCAAGTTATTGCTGAGTTAAGTGCTGCTTGGACAGATGCATCTGCAACAGGTAGATTGGTGAGGACGAGATCAAACAGGTCTGTCCCACTTGTTTGCTCCCTCACCGCCTGTCACATACCCAGTCAAGCAACTATATACTTTAGGGATCAGTCAATACTAGTGTTACCGAGCCACTCTTGGTGATGGACGTTGAAGTTCCCCATCCAGTATTTGTTCTGTACCCTTGCCATCCTCAGTGCTTCTTCTAACTGGTTTTCAGCATGGAGGAGTATTGATTCATAAGCGGGGTGGATGGGGGGCCTGTGGGTGGTAGGTGTGGGTAATCAAAAGGAGATTTCCTTACCCATGTTTGACCTTATGCCCTGAGACTTCATACGGTCCAGAGTCAATATTAAGGACTCCTGAGAGAGAGCCCTCCTGGCTGTATAACGCTATGCCACTGCCTCTGGTGGGTATGTCCTGATGGTGTGACAAGACATACCCAGGGATGGCGATGGTGGTGCCTGGGACATTGTCTGTAAGATATAATTCTGAGAGTATGACTCTCAGGCTGTTGATTGATGAGTCTGTGGGATAGTTCTCCCAATTTTGGCACACGCCCCTAGATGTAAGGAGGACTTTGCAGGGTCAACAGGGGTGGGTTTGTTGTCATTTTCGGTGCCTCGGTCAATGCCAGATAGTCTATCTGGTTTCATTGCTTTTTGACTTTACTGTAGCAGCTTGATGCAACTGAGTGGCTTGCTAGGCCATTTGAGAGGGCATTTAAGATTCAATCACTTGGTGCTGTGGGTCACACAAAGGTCAGACCAGGTAAGGACAGCAGATTTCCTTCCCTAAAGGACTTCAGTGAACCAGAACAATTGATGATGGTTTCATGTTCAGCATTACTGAGACTAGCTTTTTAATTCCAGATTTATCAATTGAATTTAAATTCCACCAGCTCAGTAGTGAACCCTTGTCCCAAGGGCATTAGCTTGGGCCTCTGGATTACTGGTTCAGTGACATTTTTCTCCATGTCACTGCTTCCCCATAATTGTCAATGTAATGGTTTAAATTATTTTTAAAAATCACAATTACTTTTCATAAAATTATTTTGTGGATTGTACTGTCTTGTTTTTTATTTACTGCCTTTTTAAAAGATTAATTTGCAGGCCTCAGCTTGGGCTTACAGCTAATATTTTTACCAAGAACTATACTGTGCGCTGAAATCTAGCTTCACAGGATACCACATCAACTGAACTAATGGACATGTTTTCTGTAGCATAGCACTTTATGCTCAGATGTCTTGAAATAATTTTGCAAAGTGCATATTTTTAAAGCTTTACCAAGGTAAAATGCTGTATTCTTTTTAAATCAGCCGTGCATGAGCAGATTACACAATCTGTTTTTGTATTCAGTTTAGAAAATATGAGATTACTGAGAATAGAGATTACTGTCAGAGAATGAGATAAAGGTTAGTTCAAAGAGGAAGCTTCTGGGGTATTAATGAGATAGTAAAGTGGATGAGTGATGGGAAGGTGAAGGAAATGTGGAGGTGGAGGAGACACATGATTGGCAGAGTAGGGGTTTGGAAGGGAGCTGCTTAAACCCACACATCCCACAGTCCCCTACCCAATGTAGCCTGACATCCTTTGTCACACTCTTGCCAAATCATGTTGTATTACCCCACTGACTTGCATTCAGTTGAAAGGAAATGGCAAAAGCAGCTGAGGATATAGTGAGAAGTGAAGAAGGAGGGTGATTCCAGAGGTGTTCCATTTGCTGTGTATTATAACACCTTGTGTCAACTGTGGCTTTGTTAGTCTTGCTTCTGAGTTAGAGGGTTTTGGACTTGACTCCCCACTCGAGTGATGCAGTGTTAGGTGCTGTCTTTTGGAAGAAATGTTAAACTGAGGCCCTGCCTGCCCCCTCAATTGAACATGAGATCTCTTGGTACTATTTTGAAGAAGAGCAAGGAGTTATCCTTGTTGTACTATCAAATATTATCCATCCACCAGCATAATTAAAACAGATTATCTCGGTCATTATCACATTGTTGGGTATGGAAACTTGCTGTTTGCAAATTGGCGGCCAAGTTTGCTACATTATAGCAATGGCTTTACTTCAAAAAGTACTTAATAGGCTGTAAAATGCTTTGGGATATCCTACAGTTGTGAAAGACTGTATATAAGAACAAGTCATTTTTGGAACATCAAATAATATCTTATTAACCACATCTTGTATGCGCACTCTATCAGCTTCTCTTTCTGCTGTCAAAATTGGTCGTCTTTTATGTTGAGATTTTGCATTGAAATTCCTAAAGGAAACATCTGTAATTGAATTTCCCATAAGTTGATTGTTTTTTTAAAAAAAAAGTCATCTGCCTATTTTCATTGTATATTCACTTTGGAAGAAATTCCCCAAATCCATTTTTGAGATTATGAAATTCTTTACATTAAATTTAGAAGCTGCATTCAGATGAACAGGCTAAGTTGGCTAAATAATAGGGCACAACTTTCTCTGCTGGGTGTGCATGTCAGGAAACTATGCATTCCCAGCCTGTGACATCACTATCCTCCACCGCCCCCCCCCCTCCAAACAAGCATTTTAAGTTTACACTTAAGTGCTCTAAAACAGGCAACAACAATGACCTGCATTTACAAAGCATTATGTGAAGGAGCTTGAAATGTTTTACCAAGAGTGTTATCAAACAAAATTTCAAAAGGAGATATTAGGACAAGTTACCAAAAACTTGGTCAGTGTGGTAAGATTTTAATGAGCGTCTTAGAGGAAAGGGAGGTAGTGAGTCTGCGTGCAGAAAAATACTAAAAACCTCCCAGAAATAATGGAGAATCAAGGGACTGGTGTGCTAGACCTGCAAGATATTAATATTTATTTTAAAAAAAAAGCACTAGAGAAATTAATGGAATTGAAGTTGATAAATCCCCTGGTCTTGATGATCTACATCCCAGAGTGTTGAAAGAGGTGACTGTAGAAGATACAGTGGTGGTCATCTTTCAAAACTGTCTACTCTGGACTGGTTCCTGCAGATTGAAAATTCGCAAATTAACCCACTATTTAAGAAAGGAGGGAGAGCGAAAACTGTGAACTACAGACCTGTTAACCTGACATCAGTTGTAGAGAAAATGTTAGACTAAGGATGTGATAACAGGACACTTCCAAAAAAAAATATATATATATAAATAAATTATGGTAGGATTGGCTGAGTCAACATAGATTTATTAAAGGGAAATCATGTTTAACGAACCTGTTGGAGTTTTTTGAGGATGTAACTAGCAGAATAGATGAGGGGGAACTGGTAGATTTTCACAAAGCTTTTGATAAGGTCCCACACAAGTTAGCAAACAAAATTAGAGCACATGGAATTAGGGGGAATCTACTGGCATGGATTAAAATGGTTAACGGACAGAAAACAATAGGAATAAATGGGTTCAATGCACTCCACGTGATATAAAGAAATGGCTGAAGGCACTGGCTAGTGCAGAGGCTTTGGGCCCTGACAATATTCCAGCAATAGCACTGAAGACTCATGCTCCAGAACTTGCCGTGCCCCTAACCAAGCTGTTCCAGTACAGCTACAATACTGGCATCTACCCAGCTATGTGGAAAATTACGCAGGTATGTCCTGTACACACAAAGCTGAACAAATCCAACCCGGCCAATTACTGCCCCATCAGCCTATTCTCTATCATCAGAAAAGTAATGGAAGGGATCATCAACAATGCTATCTAACGGTACTTTGTTAGCAATAACCTGCTCACGGATGCCCAGTTTGGCTTTCGCCAGGGCCATTCAGATTCTGACCTCATTACAGCCTTGGTTCAAACATGGACAAAGGAGCTGAACTCTGAGGTGAGAGTGACTTCCCTTAACATCAAGGCCGCATTTGACCAAGTCTGGCATCAAGGAACCCTAGCAAAACTGGTGTAAATGGGAATCGGGGGAAAAACTATTCGCTGGTTGGAGTCATACCAAGCACAAAGGAAGATGTTTGTGATTGTTGGAGATCAGTCATCTCAGCTCCAGGACATCACTGCAGGAGTTCCTCAGGGTAATGTCCTCAGCCCAACCACCTTCAGCTGTTTCATCAATGACCTTCCTTCCATCATAAAGTCAGAAGTGGGGATGTTCGCTGATGATTGCACAATGATCAGCACCATTCGTGACTCCTCAGATACTGAAGCAGTCCATGTCCAAATGCAGCAAGACCTGGACAATATCCAGGCTTGGGCTGACAAGTGGCAAGTTACATTTGTGCCACACAAGTGCCAGGCAATGACTATCTCCAACAAGAGAGAATCTAACCATCGCCCCTTGTTGTTCAATAGCATTATCACCACTGAATCCCCACTATCAATATCCTGGGAGTTACCATTGACCAGAAACTGAACTGGACTAGCCATATAAATTCTGTGGCTATAAGAGCAGGTCAGAGGCTAGGAATCCTGCAACGAGTAACTCACCTCCTGACTCCCCAAAGCCTGTCCACCATCTACAAGGCACAAGTGATGGAATACTCCCCACTTTCCTGGATGAGTGGAGCTCCCACAACACTTAAGCTTGACACCGTCCAGGACCACCTGCTTAATTGGCACCACACCCACAAACATCTACTTCCTCCACCACTGATGCGCAGCAGCAGCGTGTGCCATCTTCAAGATGTACTGCAGGAATTCACCAAAGCTCCTTTGACAGCACCTTCCAAATCCACGACCACTACCATCTAGAAGGACAAACGCAGCAGATAGATGGGAACACCACCACCTGGAAGTTCCCCTCCAAGTTATTCACCATCCTGACTTGGAAATATATTGTCATTCCTTCACTATCGCTGGGTCAAAATCCTGGAACGCCCCCTCAAACAGCACTGTGGGTGTACCTACACCACATGGATTGCAGTGGTTCAAGAAGGCAGCTCACCACCACCTTCTCAAGGATAACTAGGGATGGGCAATAAATGCTGGCCCAGCCATTGAAACCCACATCCCATTTAATGAATTAAAAAAATGCTTGGCAGGCTGTGAGTGGGGTACCGGAAGGATCGGGCCCTAGCTATTCACAATCTAGGTGAATCATTTGGATGTGGAGATTAAATGTAATATTTCCAAGTTTGCAGATGGCACAAAAGTGGGAGTCATAGGATACGAAGATACTTCAAGGGGTTTTGGAGAGGTTTAGTGAGTAGGCAAAAACTTGGCAATAGTGTGGAGAAACGTGAGCCTATCCGCTTTGGTAGGAAGAACAGAAAAGCGGAGTATTTCTTAAATGGTGAAAGGCTGTTAAGTGTTGAACTTAAAAGGGACTTGGATGTCCTTGTTATGAATTAGTGAAAGCTAACATGCAGGTAAAACAAGCAATTAAGAAAGCAAATGGTATGTTGGCCTTTATTGCAAGAGGGTTTGAGTATAGGAGTAAAGATGTCTCACTGCAATTATCTAGAGCCTTGGTGAGAGCACAACTACAGTATTGTGCGCTGTTCTGGTCTCTTTACCTAAGGAAAGATATACTTGCCATAGAGGGAGCGCAATGAAGGTTCACTAAATTAATTCCTGGCATGGAGGGATAGTGGATGGAGGGATGGTCCTGTGAGGAAAGATTAAATAGATTGGGCCTTTATTCTCTGGAGTTTAGAAGAATGAGAGATGATCTTATTCAAACATAGAAAATTCTTAAAGCTTGACAGGGTAGATGCAGGAAGGATGTTTCCCCTGGCTGGGGTGTCTCGAACCAGAAGGCACAGTCTCAAGGGGCAGGTCGTTTAGGACTGAGATGAGGAGGAATTTCTTCACTCAGAGGGTGGTGATTCTTTGGAATTCTCTGCCTTGGAGGGCTTTGGGGGCTCAGTCATTGAGTGTGTTCAAGAGATAGATAGATTTCTACATATTAAAAACATAAAGGGATGCAGGGATAGTGCGGGAAAGTGGTGTTGAAGTAGATGATCAGCTGTATCTCATTGAATGGCTGAGCAGGCTCAAAGGGCTGAATGGCCTTCTATTTCTTATGTTCCAAGAGAAGCTGAGAAAAGGAATTCCAGAACTTGAAGCTGAGAGCTGAAGGCATGCCTGCTAATAGCAAGGAAATTAATATGTAGAATGCACAAAAGGCCAGAATTGGAGCTGGAGGAGATTGCAAAGATGGTGAGAGACAAGGCATGAAAATATTTGAAAATAGTGATGAGGATTGTAAAATCAGAGCGCTGTAACATCCAAGCTCCAGGGTGTTGTAATTGGGGAGTATCCTAAAGATGCACCGGGGGAAACTCCAGAAATTCTCATGTAAGGTTTGCACAGCAATTGCTTGACAAATGCAAAATTCCCATTGGCAACAGGGAACCATCCGAAAATGCAATTTAAATCTCAAACTTTGGATGTTTCCAATGGTCTTGCATCAATAGTTACCCAGAAAAGGTTGGAAGAAATGAAACCAATTGTAGCTTTTGTATAACTAATTTAGAGTCCCACACCGACAACACCCACCCCCCGCCCCCCCCCCCCCCCACTTCCCCATGGGACGCCACCTCCCTCCACTCCCCCACCCCTTGACTAATGTCCTATGGGCTCCCCCAGCCCTGCAGGATTCTCTCCACCCCCAAGACCAGACCAGCCTGACCTGACGCTCTTGTTTTTTTCCCCCACCCCAATCCGATCCATTTACCTTTACATGCTTCCCCCTGGCTTGTCAACAACCTTTAAACCTGGCTGCACATTTAAACAACTGGTTTACAGCAGCTAGTGCTGTTTTAAAAAAAAGGCTGTGGCTTCCTTACCTGCGACTCTACAGCCCTCACCGTTAGGCCCTGGAGACGCATTGACCTGCCCAGATCACGACTCGCCTGCGTCAGGTCGGACGAGATAGGATCACCTGGGTTTCAAGGTGAGTGCTTTCGAGCAGAGTTGCAATCTGACTCAATTGCCACTCTATCGGAAGTTATGGCCCGTGTAGGTCAGTGAGCATAATGGTGGTAGATGAAAAGGGGCTTGATGTGTGTTAGGTTAGGGACAGCAGAATTTTGAATGAGCTCAAGTTAACCAAGGACGCATGGTGAGACCCCAGCCAAGAAAGCAATGGAAAAGTCCAAGTCTTGAGTTAATAAAATAATGGTTGAGGGTTTCAGCAATAGCTGAGCTCAGTCAGGGGCTGAGACTTGCTCCCCGATAATTTTGGACACCAAAATCTACATCAGCATTCATAAAACCTCTCCAGTTCATGTAACCCTGCTGAGTTGCCCCTCAGACTATTGTTAGATCCAGAGACCCCTGCACAGGCTTCCTCCAGTGCTGACGAGTCATTGGACTTGTTGAGCTGTATCACAGAAGATGATCTAGCGCAATTTAAAATGTTATGATTGCTTTCGTTTATCGGACTTGTACTAATGGTTCTCTCCTTCCACTCCAGGTGGTATGGCTGGTCTGCAGACAATGATGAGACAGTTTCAGCAAGGTGCTACTGGCAACATGAAAGGCATGATGGGATTTAACAACCTTTGAAACAAATGTCTCAAATAAACTGACAAGTCTGGAAGCTGAGAATGTAACATTTTTTTCCTTTTTGGGGGTGATGTGGAACAGAGAGGAACTGGTAGAGAATTTTTAACCTTTGAAGATTATTGAATTACATTAGTACACAATTGCTTTCCTTGTATTCTATTTGGATTTGTTGAATAGAAAGAATATTGGAGATTTGTTTATGTAATGGCTAAAGTTTCACTGAGTTGGGCCTCACTTAATATTGGGTGAAATAAAATATTCATTTAGCCAATATTTTCCAAGTATGTTTCTCTTTATGCTGTAAAATACAAATATAAAACATTTAATTAAGTTAATCATGTAAAAGTAGAATTACATTAATTTACTTCTGAAAGAAAATTGTTTGCACAAGTAAGCAAACAATGTATAATTTGTAAATGCCGTGCTTTGTTCAAAAACAATGAAGTTTTTCATAAATGAATTTGCTTCTTACAAAAACTGTTGTGTGAATTTTTTGTGCCTTTACAGAATTTTCATGCCTCAGCATGTTGAGGATTGATGTCCTGTACCATGAAATGCTGACTATTCCATAGCCACAATTACTTATACGTACAAGTGCTTGGTTGAGCATCATGGGGAGGTAGCAGGAAAGGTGGTAGATGGTTGGCATTTTCGTACCTGACAGCTTTCAAGGCATTTTGTCTCCTTAATCACAAAGCCATTTTGTGCTTCTAATGGTTAGCTTGAGGTGGTGGTTTCATGTTGCCAGGTGGTTATATCTACATAGGCAAAGAGGTGATTCAAACTCTATTCCACATGTTCTGGCAGAAGAGTAATAGAAAATAATAACCCGCTTTTTTTCATGTTTCTCTTCAAACATGGAAACACATCACAACCAAATGGCAACTTTACTTGTGAAGCACCTTTTTAACACAGTGGAACATTCCTATATGCTTTGCAGAAACATAATGAGAAAAAAATGAGAGATATGATGAACAATAACTTGGTGAAAGGTAATTTTTGAGCCAGTGTCTTAAAAGGAGAACATGGTGTTTCGAAAGGGACCTCTAGGGCTTTGGGTCGAACTGGCTGAAAGGATGACTGCCTTAGGAATTTTTTTCCCCCCCTCAGAGGCTCCTTAGTGTTTGGGATTCTTTTCCCCAGAAAGCAATAGAGGCTGCATCTTTGAATAGTTTTCAGGTTGAGTTAGATTTTTGATCAACATGGGAGTCAAAGGTCATGGGGGTGGTGACGGTGGTTGGGGGCAGACAGGAAAGTGAGTCCACAATGGAATCAGCCATATCTTATCCATTGGCAGAGCAGGCTCAAGGGGTTAAATGGCCTACTCTTGCTCCTAATTTAGATGAGGAAGGATGGGAAGAGGCTTGAGTGAAGCATAAACAACAGCAAAGAAATGGAGTTGGCGTGATTGAGAGCCCAGTATTGGAGGAAAATTCCTCTGAAGGAGGACAGAATTGGGGAGAGGAGAAGCGATTGTTTTCAAGTGTGAGCGCTGCCTTCTTTTGAAATAGACAATAGGAGGACATTGAAAAAATACCCAATCCCACCAAATAAGTACACTTTGCATGTATCATTCCCATTTACAGTGAATGAGGGTACCGCATTCACAAAGTGTCGTGTTATTTTACATTTTATCATATTCTACATGAATCCTTACCATAGGATGCTGTACAGATTCATAGAATCTATTCAAACTAAAATAAACATACCTCAATGTGATGTTTTAGATTTAGAAAATGGAGTCTAATGAGTCTTTCCACCCCACCCCCACTAGAGCTGTACTTTGAATATCCTGTCTTCCATTCTTAATTAGCACTTTTCTCAGACAAATGTCACCACCTTCGACACCTCTTTGACCCTTTTGTCTGTGACATCTTTTGATTATCTGCTCATCTCCACAATCACCACACCCTCAATGTGTCTCTCCCCCCCCACCCACCACCCACCTTAAACCAATTTATATTTCTCCCTTCTTCTAACTATGCTTCAGTTCTGCCAAAGGGCCATGAAGGCTCGAAACGTTAACTGATTTCTTCTCCGCCGATGCTGCCAGACCTGCTGAGTTTTTCCAGGTAATTCTGTTTTTGTTTTGGATTTCCAGCATCCGCAGTAGCTTTTAGCTTTTTGTTTTTATCTAACGTGCCTACTGATTGCAGAAAATGAGGCTGCCTTTGGATTGAAAATCAATGAACTTTCCCATTTTCTTCACAATAGGATTGTAAGCCAATGGTGGAGCAGTGAAAATCGGGTGGGCACGAGGTCAGAATTGGAGGAACGGAGAGATCCCAAAGGGCTGGAGGTGGCTACAAGGATAGAGAGGGGCGAGGCCATGTAGGGAATTGAAAAGAAGGATGTAATTTTTAAAACTGGGAGCCAATGTAGATCAGAGCACAGGAGCAATGAGTGAACAGGAGTTGGTCTTGGAAAAAGCTGAGATATTGTTTTTGAAGCTTATATCGAGCTTTGTTAGAAAAATGTGCAAAGCTAATGACAGAAGTTAGATTGGGAATGAAAGTGAGTGTTAGTGGTGTGTCATAGGTGCACTTTTTTAACAGAAGGGGGAAGTTCAGGAAAGCCATCCTATCCACGCCACCAGTATTCACCAAATCGTTGTCCATCACTTTTGCACCTACAACATGATGTTCCCCATCTCTCCCATTTTCTCATGGGACTGTTCCCTCCACAACAACCTTGTTCACACTTTCCCCATCAGTACTTTCAGCTGCTTTTTTATGTGCAATTACAAGAGATGCAACAACTGGTCATTCAATTCTCTCCCACGGTTGTCCAGAATCCTACTCCTGTGTGAATAGCAATTTGTGTGCTTCCTTTATAGTATGCTGACTGCCAGGTTTTCCATTTGTTCCATTTTGCCTCATTTTCCTAGGCTGATTTCCTTGCTTTTTAATGCACCCTTTGATTTCTATTATGTCTATTTCCTTAGCTGTGATAAACTGCAATGCCACTTCATTCAAGTCCTCTCAACATTTGTTCTTTACATTGAACATGAGGATTTTATATTAATATACCTATCTGCCTCTTCTCAGTCAGCATCTAAAATGTCAACTTGTCTAGTCACACATGCTGACAGTGCCACGGTGTAATTTTAACCTTTTCCGTTTTTTTCAATTTCCAGCATCTCTCTTGCTTTTGGATTACACTGGCTTGTTTCTGTGCCATATATCCTTTCAGCCCAACCAGTCTATGCTGTTGTTTATGCTTCACTCAAGCCTCTTCCCATCCTTCCTCATCTAATTTAGGAGCAAGGGTAGGCCATTTGGCCTCTTGAGCCTGCTCTGCCAATAGGTAAGATATGGGGCTGATCTGATTGTGGACACACAACAGTTTCCTGTCTGCACCCCCCCCCCCCCCACCCAATGACCTTTGACTTCCACGTTGATCAAAAATCTAACTCAACCTTAAAAATATTCAAAAATGCAGCCTCCACTGCTTTCTGGGGAAAAGAATCCCAAACACTGAGGGGGGAAAAAAATTAACCATCTGTTTCAAATGGGAGATCCCTAATACTTAAACTGTCCCCTAGTTTTAGACTCACCACAGGATCTTTTATGCTTCATTAATATCACCTGCCAACCTGTTCAACCTTTCCTCATGCTAACCTCTTCATCCCAGGACTCAATTGAGTGAATCTTCTCGGAACTGCTTCAAATACATCTACTATCTCCGTAGCCACTTTTAAGTCCCTAGGATGCAGGCCATGAAGTCCAGGGGACTTAAATGCATCCATACTATGCTCCAAACGCTATTTGGGTAAAGAAGTTTCTTAATTTCCTTTCCAGTCTTTTGCTGATGGCCTCTAGTTATGCTCTTTACCTGGAAGAGGAAACATTGTCTCTGTATCTAGACTATCAAAACCTTAATTTCAAAGACCTCGATTAGGTAACCTTTCAGCCCTTTTCAAGAAAGAGACCCAGCTTGTTGACACTTTCCTGATATGTACACCCACACATTTCTGGTAACATCCTTGTAAACCTTCTCTGCACCCTCACCAGTGTCTCCACATCCTTCTTATAATATGGTGACCTGAACTGCACTCAAGTGTGGCCTAACCAAGGTTTGATACAGCTTTAGAATAATAACTTCCCTACTTTTCAATTCTACCCTTCTGAAAATAAAGCCTCATGTTTGCTCTGCATTTTTATGGCCTTGCTAACCAGTGACAACTTCTAATGATTGATGTATTTGTGCTCAGATCTCTTTGTTCCTCTACTCCATCAAGACTTAAGCATTCCATGGAATAAGTAACCCTCAATTCTGCCTACCAAAATGCACTACTTCACATTTGTGTTGATTTTCAATTCCCAATTATTTTTTCATTCTGCAAATTTATTGATGTCCTCCTGTAGTTTTATGCAGTCCTCCGGAATTGACTGACTCTCTCCCACTCCCCCCACCAATTTAGTGTCATCCACAAATTTAGAAAATTGTTTTTGATTACAAAGTCCAAATTGTTCATGTAAATTGTGAACAACAGCAGTCCAAACACTGATTCTTGTGGAACACCGCTTCCCACCTTCTGCCATTCTTAAATAACCACCCTTTTATTCCCACTCTCTGCTTAAGCCAGCTAGCAATCCATTCTGCCACTTGGCCATTGATGCCACTTGCTCTGGAACCAGCTCGCTACCCTGCAGCCAAAGGCTATAGCTTGAGGGGTACCACTCTGTATCAAGCATGGCTGACCAGGTGAGACTCTGCAGTTTTTACTGCTTGCCAAAATTGTATCAAAAGGATTTGCAGGTTAATAATCAACCTGCTTGGCCACATTATGAATGCATCTTTCTTGACCATCAAATGTGATGTGGGACTTAAACCTGGTGTGTTCAGGTTCAGAGGTAGGGATACCACCATTGTGCCCCTCCGCCACCTTTCTGTTACGTCCTCAAATTCAATAAGGTTGGTCAAGCAAAATTTTCTTTGAAATCCATGCTGACTCTTAATTATATTTTTCTTTCTTCTTCATCTTGCTGTTGTATACTGCCCACACGTTTTCCAACATTGCCTACTGGAAAGTGCTGAAAGTCGGAAACTTGGGTTTGTTTTATCATCTTTCCATTCTTTTCCCATAAACTTTGAGCTCTATTGTTTTTATTCTTGCTGTCCTGGCTGACATCAGGAAATCAATAAGGAACTTTTTTATTTAGTTTATTAATTCACAGGATGAAGGCGTTGCTGGCTTAGCCAGCGTTTATTGCTCATCCCTAACTGCCCTTGAAAGGTGGTGGCGAGCCACCTTCTTGAACCACAGCAGTCCGTGTGGTGTAGGTACACTCTCAGTGCTGTTTGGGAGGGAATTCCAAGATTTTGACCCAGAAGCATGAAGGAATGGCAATATCGTTCCAATGCAGGATGGTGTGTGGCTTGGAGGGAAACTTGCAGGCGGTGGTGTTCCCATGCATTTGCTACCCTTGTCCTTTTAGGTTGTAGAATTTGTGGGTTTGGAAGATGCTGCTTAAGGAGCCTTGGCAAGTTGCTGCAGTGCATCTTGAAGATGGTACACACTGCTGCCGCTGTGTACAGGAGGTGGAGGGACTGAATATTTAAGGTGGTGGATGGGGTATGAATCAAATGGGCTGCTTTGACCTGGCTTCTTGAGCCAGGTTCTTGAGTGTCGTTGGAGCTGCACTCATCTAGGCAAGTGGAGAGTATTCCATCACGCTCTGACTTGTGCCTTGTAGATGGTGGATAGGTTTTAGGAAGTCAGGAAGTGAGGTACTCGCTGCAGAATTTCCAGCTTCTGCCCTCTCTTGTAGCCACAGTATTTATATGGCTGGCCCAGTTCAGTACCTAGTCAATGGTAACCCTCAGGATGTTGATAATGGGGGATTCAGTAATGGTATTGAGCCATTGAAGGGGAGATGGTCATTGCTTGGCACTTGTATGCTGCAAATGCTACTTGCCACTTATCAGCCAAGTCTGAATGTTATCCATATGAACATGGACTGCTTCAGTATCTGAGGAGTGGCGAATGGTGCTGAACACTGGACTCATCAGGAAACATCCTTACTTCTGACCTTATGGAAGGTCATTGATGAAGCAGCTGACGATGGTTGGGCTTAGGACAATATTCTGAGAAACTCCTGTAGCACTATTCTGGGAATAAGATGATTGTTCTAGGTATGACTCCAGTAGGAAATTTTCCTCCAATTCCCATTGATTCCAGTTTTGTTAGGGCTACTTGATGCCAGACGTGGTCAAATGCTGCCATGATGTCAAGGAAGTCACTCTCACCTCACCTCTTGAGTTCAGCTCTTTAAGTCCATGTTTGGACCAAGGCTGTAATGAGTTCATGAGCTGAGTGGCACTGGCAGCACCCAAACTGAATGTCAGCCGGTTATTGTTGAGTAAGTGCCGCTTGATAGCACTGTCCATGTCACCTTCTGTCACTTTGCTGATAATCGAGAGTACACTAACAGGTTGGTAATTGGCCTGGTTGGATTTCTCCTTTTTATGGACAGGACATTTTGTGCAATATTTCACAATACTGGGTAGTTGACGGTTTTGTAGCTCTGCCGGAACTATAAACGTAGCTAATTTTGGATTGAATGGGGAACTCTGGATGCTGCAATTTACCTCTGCAGATTTACTCAGTGAGTCTATTGTGTGGGCTATGCAGAGTAGAGTCTAGACACGTAACCTTGATTTAGTTTTCCCAGTACCATCCACTTGACCATCATTCCATATGCCATTTAATTTCTCCTAATTCTGCCCTGCAGATTTTGTTCTTTCACTGCTTAAAACCTGTCCTTTTTCCTGTTCAGACGCAAGTTAATTGACCTGAAACACTGGGGGCCGTAACTTTGAGCTTCCCAGCATCGGATCTGGGGGATACCACAAAGATGTGCTGGGGAACGCCACTTGTAACCTCAAAGGTCAGGGTTTTGCAAAGCAATTGCCTAGAAGTGCAAACTTCCTCTGGACAATTGCCCTGCTCTGGGAACCATCTGAAAATATGATTTAAATAGCAAACTTCGGATGGTTCTGGCTGTGTTGCACAATAGTTACTCAGAAAAAGTTAGAAGAATTAAAACCTCTTCTCACATCTGGGTAACTGTTGTACAGACACAGACCCCCCCCACCCCAGCAACACGGGACTCCCGACCACCTAGAGGACTCATCTCTTCCCCAGCTACCCCTCCCCAACACGGTATTCCCCACCGCCCCTGATTCCCTTGGCCCGACCCCCCTCTGCCTTACCAATGCCGACTGACCTGACCCGAATCCACTGTTCTCCCCCCCCACCCCACCCCCGGCCCAACCCCTCCACTCTGAAGAAGTTATGGCCCATTAACTGTTTCTCTCTCCACAGTTGCTGCCAGGCCTACTGCCAATTTCCAGCATGTTTTATTTATGATTTGCAAGAATATTGCCAGGCCTTGAACATTGCAACTATGAAGAAAGTTCGGATAGGCTAGGGTTGTTTTCCTTAGAACAGAGGAGACTGAGGGGTGACCTAATTGAGGTGTACAAGGCCTAGATAGGGTAGACAGTAAAGACCTGTTTCCCTAGCTGAGTAGTTACCAGGCGGCATAGGTTTTAGGTGATCGGGTAGAAGTATTAGAGCGGACATGAGGAAAAACCTTAATACCCAGAGGGTGGTGGATGGCTGGAATTCACTGCCTGAATTGGTGGTTGAAGCTGAAAAGCTCAACTCATTTACAAGGTACCTGCATCTGAAGTGCTGTCACCTACAAGGACCAGGTGCTGGAAAGTGGGATTAAAATAAGCGGCTGGTTTCGTTGTTTTTCCCTTTTTTTAGCTGTCGCAGACATAATGGGCTGAATGGCCTCTTTCTGTGCTGTAACCTTTCTATGGTTCTGCGCTTCTTATCCATGGTTTATTTTGTTATACTTATTTTGTTGCGTCAGAATTATGTTGCGTATGTGACGCTGATTTTAGCTGAAGTAAGCTCTTTGTCTCTTTCTTCTTTTTGCGGTGGCCTGTAACAGGGGCATTTGATTCTTGCCAACCTGGTACCACATTTGCTGATCTACTGAAGTGTGTCCAAAGGTCCATAAGGGAAGCTCCAGATTGGACATTGTTTTAGCGAAGTGGTCCACCTGTGAAGCGTTGCCGTTTATGAGGGTCGGCGGGCCGGACCCTCCGTGGTGAGTAAGAAGCTGAGGTGTCAGCAGCTAAGACACGTTGGTCCCGAAGCGTTTTCGGAGAAACTCCGTCACCGGGACAGTGCCCTGTCAGGCCACGGACCCATCCCAGACCACGCACCGCCCCGCCCCGCCCACTGTCCAGAGCCCGGCCCCGCCTTCTGCACCATGCTCCGCCCACTAGCTAGGCCCCACCCCGCTCACCGGCCCCACCTACCGTCCCCGGCTCCACCCCCCCCACCCACTCCACCAGTTTGGTGCCGCCTCCCGCCGCTACGTGGCAAAATCTGCCATATTGACCGCGTCAGCTGTTCGCGCAGCGCTGGTTACTGCAGTAACTGAGGCTGGTGGCTGAGACGGGCCCGGTGACTCATACACCGGGTTTTGCGGCGGCAAGTTACTGCTTTTACACCAGTCGGTACAGAGGCATCAAACCCAGACAGCGGTAGGGCCTGGGCCGGTCTCGGAGCTATTCGTAGGAACCGTTAGTAGCTCAGGCTTCTGGTGAGTGAGGTGCTCGATATCACTAGGCTCTGCCTGGGTGTGTGTGTGTGAGAGGTGCCAGTATCACTGGGCTCTGGGTGGGTGGGTGTGTGTGTGTGTAAGGTGCCTGGTATCACTGGGCTCTGGGTGTGTGTGTGTGTGTGAGAGGTGCCAGTATCACTGGGCTCTGGGTGTGTGTGTGTGAGAGGTGCCAGTATCACTGGGCTCTGGGTGGGTGGGTGTGTGTGTGTGTAAGGTGCCTGGTATCACTGGGCTCTGGGTGTGTGTGTGTGTGTGAGAGGTGCCAGTATCACTGGGCTCTGGGTGTGTGTGTGTGTGAGAGAGAGAGAGAGAGAGGTGCCAGTATCACTGGGCTCTGGGTGTGTGTGTGTGTGTGAGAGAGAGAGAGGTGCTCAGTATCACTGGGCTCTGGGTGTGTGTGTGTGTGAGAGAGAGAGAGAGAGGTGCTCAGTATCACAAGGCTCTGGGTGGGTATGTATGTGTGTGTGTGTGTGTGTGAGAGGTGCCCGGTATCACTGGGCTCTGGGTGTGTGTGTGTGAGAGAGAGAGGTGCCTGGGGCATCACTGGGCTCTGGGTGTGCGCATGTGTCCGGTACTTGTCACTTCAAGCTCTCTCAGTAATAACTCAGGTGTTTGTGTATGGAATCCAAGATGTAATGGTTGTTTAGTATCTACAGTGATCTGGTGAACCAGTTGAAGCTGTGTTTCTTGAATCTTTGCCTCTGAGTCAGAAAGGTCATGAGTTCGAACCCCACTTGACCACGTAATCTAGGCTGCCAATGAGCCATTGTACTGAGGGAAGGCTGCACAGTTAGAAATGTGCCCTTTCAGGTGAGATGTTAAACTGAGGTCTCATTGTCCCCTTTAGGTGGATGTAAAAGATCATGTGGAACTATTCGATACAGTTCAGGGGAATTCTCCTGATGACCTGACCATTATTTGTCCTTCGCCAACTGGTCCAATGCAGATGATCTGGTTATCTGTTTCATCACTATTTGTGGGACCTGCTGTGTGCAAATGGGCAGCTGTATTGTATACATTAGAACACAGGCTATGTTTTAAAAGTCATTCATTGGTCAGGACCTCCTGAGGTTGTAAAAGGCAATACATAAATACAAGTTCTTTCCATGTCTAATATTGAGTCGGTTGCATCACTTGTGTTTTTGTTGCTATTTTTGTAACTACTTTTACTGTTGTTAGCCATTTTAATTCTTCACCTCGTAGTGTTTCTTAGGATTTAAGGAAAAATGGGTTTGTGCAACTTGACTTGCTTATACTAAATACTAGTACGTTTGTTCTAAGTCCCATGCATTTCATTTAAGTGAAGTGAAATGCTTCCTATCAAAAATTATACAATATCATGAATGAAAATGTTATTTCATGGGCAGGCAGCTGTTTGTGAGATTTATCTATGTGGTCAGACTAATCAGTGACCCATTTAAACAAATGTTAAATGTGCTTTTTAATAATTTGGTACAGCAAAATAAGTGACTTTTAAATCAAAATTGAGGTCTGTCAGGTACGAAAATGTTAGCAATGACTCTTAAACAAAATACATCATATTAAACAAATTAAATTAAACAAATTAAACAAATTTAAATTAAACAAATCAACCCATCATATACTAAGCAATATTTTGGATGTTGTTTAACTCATGATTGTGGTTGGACATTTAATTATGTATCTTGGTGCGAGAAGCCAACCCAGGTGTGAAAAAAACATAAAAGCCAAATACTGCAGATGCTGGCAATCTTAAAAAAACAAAAAAATGCTGGAAATATTTAGCATCTGTGGAGAGGGAAACAGTGTGAATGTTTTAGTTCGATGATCTTACATTTCTAACTTTTCCCAGTTCTGATGAAATAGATTTAAAGCAAGTGAAAGGAACGTGTGGAAAAAATACAAAAAAGGAAATCGGGTGGAAGACTAGATTAAATGTCAAATGGGTTGATGGTGCAAGGCCAGAAGGAGTGGTACTGGGACAAATAAAGGAATTAATGTCTAGAGGAGGAGGTCTGGATGAGAAAATAATCAATAGTTTGCCAACTGAAAGCGAAAAAAGAAAACAACACCGTAGAACCAGAAACTGTAAAGAAAAAGGAAACAAAATGTGGGCAGAGGTTACAGTAAGCAATTGTTCAACTCAACATATTGAGCCCAGAAGGCTGTAAAGTGCCGAGCTGAAAGATGGGGTGCTGTTCCTCAAACTTGTGTTGAGCTTTATTGTCCCTTGGTTTCCGATAGTGTTCCAGAGAGGTCAGCATGGGAGCAAGGTGGAGAATTAAAATGGCTGGCAACCGGAAACTCGAGGTCAGGCTTGAAGACTGAATGGTGGTGTTCTACAGAAGCCCCTAGGTAGATCAGAAGGCATTGTGAGCAGTTAATACAGTATAGTATACTGAATGGAAAGAAGTACACATAAATACTTGTTTCACTTGGAAGAGTGTTTAGGGCCTTGGATTGTGAGGAGGTAAAGGCAGGTGTTGCAAAGAAAACATTCCTGGGCTGGAGCAAATTTAGAACAAATAAAATCCCAAAAGGCAACATATGTTTAACAAACTATTTCCATTTGAAGTCCTAGGAGGAATAGAGGTTTCAATTACTAACAAACATGTTTTTGCTGAAATACCTCAAAAACATCTCTAGGGAATTTCTTTAAAACAATTATAATTATTCAGTAAACAATGGGATGTAACTTTCTGCAACTGAGCAAGACATTTTAAAATTTGCAAACATGCAAAGACATGGTTTTGAACATGTCCAGTCATGCAGTTGCCATCCTGTAGTACATTAGACCAATGTGTTATTGTTAATTTTGTACTGTAAATTTTTTTGTTAGCCACACACCTCTGTTAAAACTGTGGCAAAATTTTGTTTCGGTATGTCCCCCACTCGCTGCTACCACACTCATTACTTTTACCCAATCTTAGAATAATTAAAATCAATCATTTATGTATTTTGCAGTTTTTAATGTAACTTTTGGCTAACCCCTTTCCATTGTTTGGTGCATATGTCCCCAAAAGAGTAATCATTCCCTTTTTTAATTCAAATTCTAAGCAAATGAATTCAACTTTTGCATCACCCCTTTAGCACCCTCGTGATTAAATGTTTGATTACTCTCATCAACTTTCCCTTTTTTCATAGTCTATCTTAATTTTGTAACTAAGAATGCTTTGCATCCAGTCCTGCTTTAGCTGAAGCAACATCTCTGTCAAATCACTTCTCTTTTAATGCTTTTATATTATTCTCCTTAACAATTTTTATCTTTAGTTCACCAATTTTAGTCTCAATTCTTTGTGCACTTGCAACTCAAGCTTGTTGCTGTCTGTTAATCTTATTGGTTTTTATCCCTTTTGTTGGTGATCTGTTCTATGTAACTTTCCTGTTTTACTCTGTTACCTTTTCTGCATTCATTGTTTTTCTTGCTTTCCTTCCTTACTTACCTGTTTTTTTTATCCCCTCTGCTGTTTTAGTTTAAACACTTCCCCCACCACATCATTTACTCTTCCACCAATAATTTTGTTCTGGTGAAGCCCATCCCTCTTTTTCTGGCTAAATGGTCCTAGGTTTTCTGAAATCGGAGCTTTTCCTTCCGTCTTTTTAACCTTTCTTTCTAACCACTTTTTAAAAACTCCCTCCTGTTACTATTCCTATCCAAACCAGTGCATGGCACTGGGAGTTATCCTGAGATTTATTACCTTTTGAGGTCTTGCTCTTTAATCTATCTCCTAATTGCAAAACTCCCTTTGCAGGATGCCAAATTTACTACTTCCAGTGTTATTAGTCCCAACCAACATTCCTCTAGGTGGTCACACTGCAGTCAGGAATGTGCCTTGCAGGAAACAGTCGTGCATAGGCAGCATTCCTTTTAAGGTGCATGCATGTGTGGCCATCTTAAAGGACTGTACAGTTCAACAAATTGGTCACTCATACAGGGATATTGAAGAGAGTTTTGGTCCCAACATACATTTCCCACTGCCATTCCGACCCACTTGATCTCACCAAGTGATACCATCAATACAAATCTATTTCTGGTCAAGAGTTTCTGCTTTGTGTGTTGGCAATCTGGGTGCAAATTGTGGGCACAATTGAGCTAGTTTTAACAAGATTTTTTCTTGCTCAATTTTCTGCTCAACCTAATTTACATATCACCAAATACAAATGTCCCATGTGCCAATTCAATCGGGCAGCATTTTAAAACACTTAAAAAACATTCTTTGTTATATTTGAGTGTGGTAACCTGGTGCACTTTTATTAATGTAGCTGAAAATGGGTTTATTACAAAAATAAGTATTTGTAATCCGCGTCTAGTCTAGTGTTTAGGCTAAGTGATTGGGCAAGAGGTGGCAGATGGAGTATAATCTTGGAAGTGTGAAATTGTTCACTGGGAAGAATGGAAAATCAGAATATTTTTTAAAAGATGTGAAACTAGTAAATGTTGGTGTTCAGAGGGACTCGGTGTTCCTTTTACATGAATCACAAAGGGAATTTAGGAGTTTAGCAGAAAAGACGGTTGATGAACAATAGCAGAAGTTCCAGAAAATAGTTCATGAATCACAACAAAGATATATAGTGATGGAGAAGGATTCTAGGAACGGAATAAACCAACCATAGTTAACCAAAGAAATTAGGGATTGTATGTTTTTTCTTTCAATTTGATACTATGTGGCAAAGATTAGTGGTAAGCCAGAGAAATGGGGAAAGTTTTAAAAACAAACAAAAGATGACCAAAAAAGAAGAGAGAGAAAATAAACTTTGAGGGTAAACTAGCAAGTAATATAAAAACAGACAGTAAGAGCTTCTTTAAATATGTAAAATGGAACTCGGAGGCCAAAATGAACATAGGCCCCTTCGGGTCTGGGGATATAATAATGGGGAACCAGGAAACGGCAGAGGAGTTGAATACTTTGCATCAGTCTTCACGGTAGAAGATACTAATAGCATTTCAAAAATACTAAATAATCAAGGGGCAAAAGAGGCGGGGGAGGAAATAAATACAATAATTATCACTAGAGAAAAAGTACTAGAGAAACTAACGGGGCTAAAGACTCAGACAGATTTTCAATCAGTAAGGGAATCAAGGGTTATGGAGAAAAGACAGGAAAGTGGAGTCGAAGATTATCGGATCAGCAATGATCTCATTGAATGGCAGAGCAGACTTGATGGACCAAATGGCCTACTTCTGCTTCTACACCTTATGGTCTAATTGTTATGTTATACTCCAAACTCTTGCAATAAAGGACAAGAGTGAGAAAATCTATCTGTAATTATATATGGCATTATTGAGACTACATCAGGAGCTCTGTAAACAGTTATGGCCTCCTTACCTGAGAAATGATGCACTAACCAAGGAGGGAATACAGCAGAGGTTCATTAGATTGATTCTTGAGATGAGAGGTTTGTCCTATGAGGAGAGATTGAGTAGAATGAGCCTATTTTCTCTGGAGTTTAGAATTAGAGAGGTGATCTCATTTAAATATATAACATTCGTAGAAGGAGGAAATATGCTAATTGTATTTTTTTAAAATTAATAACTAATTTGATTTTTTGATGTGATTGTAGAGATTATACTTTGGTTCTGAAATTTTTGGGCTATGATTTCTAGTAATGTTGACTTTTACTGGAGATGTGTGAAAAACTACAGGTGTTTAGGCCAAAAATCATTGGTCGACTTTCGCATGGTATATGAGTATATGCGGTAATTGATGAGAAATCAATGGGCCGAGAAATTCAGTTGTGCTATTCCCATTATAGAGGTGTAAAATGGGTTTAAAGGGTTTAGTGTAGCAGATGCACACTGAAAATATTAAAACATCTCATTAGAATAAAATAAAGATGCCACTGTTGTGTTGCTGAAGCTGACCACTCACTCCAGGGTTACTGGTAACCTTGCGGATTTGAGGACCTGCCTATCATGGTTGAACAATGCAGATATGTGCAATATATAAGCATGGGTAAGTGAGGGTTGTAGTGGGAGATGAGTTGATAGTGGTGCAGAGATTGTAGGAGAGTGAAGAGAAGCAGGAGGAAGAGTGATTTGAGTTGTGAGGCTACAGGTGTGAGAAGAGAATAGTTTAAGTAACAGATACAATTGGGCATTCACATGCCACATCTTCAAATTGAAAATACTGTAAGGGCATCATGTTTGAGGAAAACACCCTCACATTAAAGTTCTGATGCGTTTGGTCATCTGCAATCAATGCACTGTACTTCTAAATTTGGAGACAATTATTTCCAGGTTGTAAAGAAGAAATTGGTACATGTGCCTGTTTTACACTGTTTGGATCAGAAGCTGTAAGATGTAATCTTTGCTTTGGGAAACAAAGTTCACAGATTGTTTGCTGAGAGTTGAATACCAGCCAAGTTATTTTTTCGTACAATATACAGTGAAGTCAAATTTTCAAATTGGAAGGGGTTCAGTGATGTGACCTCATGTATGCAGTGTACACAAATAAGATGAACATTTTTGCAACACACAGATGAATGTCTTGTATTTTATCTAAAGCTCTATATAGTCAAATTGCTTTGTTACTTTAAAAAAAAATGATATAATGGAGAACAAAGTTCACGAATGAACAGCCAACTTTATAGGTTAGGAGTTTGTTACGTGACATGGCAAAGATAAAAGTACTCAGAATGAGGGGAGATGTAGACACGTGGCTAGAGTGATGATATCGGTAGGGATGGTATAAAGCCATTGGTAGGAGTGTTAGGAGTTTCTCTGACAGGAAAGATTACTACATGGCATTTGTCTTTGGCTGTTCTTCATTATTATGCACAGAAATGGGAGTTCAGGGAGCAACATTGCAAGCTGCTGATAACCGAATTGCATGTGCCAAAGCGCAACCAGGATTATGGAAAGTCATAGGAAAACATAAGTTAGCAAGATGTGCAGAAAAATTCAACTTAAGTGTGTAAAATCGTAAAATATATTTGTATAAAGTGCTTCTGTTGTTCCTCTCAAACCAAGGCCCATTTGCTTGCTCCAGTAGTTCAGGTGAATATTAAAGATCTTATGGCAGGGTTTGAAGCGTGGGGAACTTCCATTCTTCAACCTACCAATGCCATAAAAAAGTTACCTGGAAATTCATTGCTGTTTATGGGAACCAACTGTGTATCAAATTGCTACTGAATACTGTCATTCAAGCCACTGCACTTCAAATTAATTAGTTTCACGTGAAGTGCTTTGGGGCAATTCAAGGAGAGGTGATGAAAGTCAGTATATATGTAAATTTTTAAATAACAGTTATGTTACATTTTACATAACTGTACCATCATTATATAAATATGATTGATATGTTTATGGTAGTGATATTCAGAACCAGGCTCTGGAATAAAGGTGAAGCACTTGGTCAAACTGGGAAATGATTTTTAGAATGCATCCAAGACCTCTTCCTAGATCTATGTTTCTGCTCCGCCGGAGAATAAACTTCCACCCGCCTGTTCTACAGCATAGTGTCAAGAATTCTTTTCCCCATCCCATCCCTTGCAACCCCACACCCAACCACCACCACCCAATGAGACAGATCAATTGATAGTTCCATTTTGATTTTGTGATCAATTTGAGTATTATGGGATGCTAGTTTAGTGTTATTCAAAAGTGGCATAGATATTTTGTTAGTATAAATATTTGAATGTAGGCTAGGTCATTTGTGCCAGTAGACGGAGTGCTGTCTGTATCCATATTTCGATTGATCTGTTTGGAGGAAATAGATTGCTTATTTTATGTAGTCTAAGGCGAGTCCAACAATAATTTGGCGCAGTATCTAATCATCTAGTTCACCCCATGAACAAAGTTCAAGGAATTTATCTGTTATTTCTTAACACTTGTGATCTGTAAGGACAAAGTCTGAGTTCGTGTACACTCAGCTCAACTCAACATTTTTTATACAGGGCCTTGGTGAGACCACACCTGGAATATTGTGTGCAGTTTTGGTGTCCTTATCTGAGGAAGGATGTTCTTGCTGTAGAGGGAGTGTAGTGAAGGTTTACCAGACTGATTCCTGGGATTGTGGTACTGACATATGAGGAGAGATTGAGTCGGTTAGGATTATATTTGCTGGAGTTCAGAAGAAAGAGGGGGTATCTCATAAAAACCTATAAAATTCTAACAGGACTAGACAGGGTAGGTGCAGGAAGGATGTTCCCGATGCTGGGGGAGTCCAGAACCAGGGGTCACAGTCTGAAGATACAGGGTAGACCATTTAGGACTGAGATGAGGAGAAATTTCTTCACCCAGAGAGTGGTGAGCCTGTGGAATTCACGACCACAGAAAGTAGTTGAGGCCAAAACATTGTATGTTTTCAAGAAGGCGTTAGATATAGCCCTTGGGGCAAAGGGGATCAACGGATATGGGGAGAAAGCGGGAGCAGGCTATTGAATTGGTTGATCAGCCATGATCATAATGAATGGCGGAGCAGACTTGAAGGGCCAAATGGCCTACTCTTATTTTCTATGTTTCTATGTTTATATGCTAGTAAATTGTTATGCAGCTTTTTGGATGGGCACAAAAATCTACAAGTTTATGGTAACTATAATGTGTAAGTGTCAATGGAAAGAATGTGTTACCAGAAATAGCAAAATAAAAATTCAGTTTTAATGCTTTTTACTTACAGGACTTGATGTATGCACATGTTTAAGCAACACACTTTTGATTATTTAATGGAATGATTTTACTAAAATTCTATACCAATTAGATCATTTTGTTGGGAAAACCTAAGATCAAACCTGGGAAAGGCTACAAACTGTAGGTATTTGTTTATGGTGCCCTTGTGTGATATACAGTGGATGCAGTACTGATATTAAGTAATGTTTAATTGCTTCTTTCCTCTCGTCCCTTCACAGTTTTCACTGTGGTTTGAAGTGTTCAATGTATTATCAAGGTACCTTATGTGACTATTGATGGAGCTAAATTTAGCAAGCAGTAAAATTGAAGTTTCAAGTTTTAGATTTCCAGCATCTGCAGTATTTTGCTTTTATCTTAGTAAAATTGAAGTGTTGTTCAAGTATTGCAGATTTGTTGGATCAGATTTTCTCTGTTAGTATTATCTCACTTATGACTGTCAGTTATGCCTTTTGCTTCTATCCCAATAGCTCCATTAACACTGGTCTCTCGCTCTAATTTCAAAGCTAGACTTTCCCCATTTCCCTCCTTATGGGCGGAATCATCCCAGATTTGCACTAAGTGCGGTGGCGGACGGGAAAGACGACGTTTTACCAGCTGGCCGCCATGGCGGCTTTTCGCGCCGTATTGTCCCAAACCCATCGCATTAATTATACATTCCTGGAATACACGCTGCTTTGATGGTGGATGGGCTCCGATTCACCTGTCACACCGCCACCTCATCACAACAGGAATCACATTTAAAGTACAGCCTCACTCAGTGCTTCCAGGCCAGGACATAGCCCAGAAAGGCAAGAAAGCTGCAGCCCTTGAGTGCCTTTGGAGGCCCATTGTGATTTTCTCTACCCCCACTCTGGCATGGTAGGTGATGGCAATGGTGTTTAGTGCCAATGCTGCACCGAAGAGGTTGGCTATCCGATGCAGATGGAGGATGAATGATCTCATCTGTGCAGCTAGAGTATGGCAACTATCTCAGTACCCTAAACTCTCATGTTCGAGCCCATCGCACATTCGCTGGCACCTCACTCACTGCCAGTTCAAGGAACATCACCACCCATTCCCTCAACCATACCCTCGCATGTCCATCTGGCCTCATCTTCTCTGGAGACTGCCTCCACAGCCCTCACCATCTTGAGGCCACTTGCACAGATCAACATGTGCCCCTACGCACATCCTTGGGTACCCTTGTTCTTCAGCCTCTTCCCTTGGCCTAATAATGATATGCAGATGTATTACAGTGAGGTTCCCAATGTCCGATGGCAGGAAGCGTGGCCTACCATTGGCGGGCAGAGTGGATGATTGCAAACTGGTTTCACGCTGTCGTGAAACCGATCGCACCATATTGCCCGTGCACGCCACTGAACACACCTGAAGCCAGCATGCACAGAAAATCGCAGCTTATGATTTTAAATCCTCCTCCACTGTTTTATTGACATGTTCCTAGCCCTTGCCTGGACATCGGTGCCACTTCAGTTCAGTAAAGTTTTTCCTCCTGCCCTTGATGTATTTCATCCTGGCACCAGGAAGGCAACTTATCATTCTAGACGCTGAGTCACGGTTGCAACAAAGCCCATCTATCCTCTGACTGTAGAACACTAAACTACTACCACTCTTCTATTCTTGTAATCTACCTGTCTCTTACACCCCTTGCTCTGGGCCACCCTCTTCTGAGCCAATGTCACTTGCTCTTCAGAAAGCATGGTGGTGAAGGATTAAACAGCAGTCAACCTTTACACACTTTTATAATCATTTGTTCACAAAGGCACACATTACAAACATGCACCAAGTATAGTAGCCCAAGTGAATCCCTAGTTAATGCCCACTATCTACATCCAATTAAACAAAATTAATATACAATTAACAACTGCTGACCTCATGTTTGCCGAACACGAAGACCCAGATTTTCATCCCTGGGTTGGGTTCGCAGAATTGGGAGAGTTCCTGGCTTGGTGAACCCAACTTTTAAAAATGTCCGCCCACAGTTCAGATTATCGGTCGAATGGGGCAGGGGGCCTGAAATGGGAGCCTGGGTGGGTGACTCAGGAACAAAGAGGCTTCCGGGCGGGGAGGCAGGCTGGACCCAAGGCCTGCCTCTGTACTCTGGCACTGTGTAAATAAATCAAAAGTATAATAAAACAAAAAAAAAACCCTCAGGCCATCAATCCCTCTCACTCCCACACACTCCCTATGAGCCACCTATGCCAATGCATGCCCCTGTATCCATCCCCATGGACCCTTGTACCTCCGATGCCAACTTAGTGCCAACCCAAGCTGCCCACACACCACCCTTTGCCCATATCTCCTCCATGCCAACCCACCTAGTATTCTTGGACACTTCCTGGACTGCTGGACAGTTGCTTGACAGCTGGACAGTTCCGATGAGTTTTAGCATAAAAAGTACATAATCATGTTTAATTCTAACAATCCCTGACCTCTCCCAAAGGTGTCCGGTGATCCTATCTAAAGTGGTACCTTGCAAAGGGGTTGCTGGCTATGGAAAGAATCCACCAAGTTCAGATCTCCTCTTACCTGGTCTGCACCCCGGGATTCACACAGATAGGGTTCAAAAATCGTAAGTCAGTGGAGGCAGCTGTTGATTTAAATGGCCAGCTGCCTCTGCGATTTGTACATGCGTGAACCCCTGGCTTCAACTCCCACCAGCACCAAACTCTCTCAAGGTTTCAACAAATACTTTTACTCGGCACAAGTATGCATTTTAGGGCAAAAAAATCTCTTGTCCAACTTCAAAACTGAATACATGCACATTTTCCATTGCTTTCTCTCAGCCCAAGATTGAGCTGTTGCCACTCAGCTCAAATTTATAACATCTTAAATTGCATGAGTGCAAATGCTACAGGAGCAAAAAGCTAACATTAAAAGTTGCATTTTATAACTTGCACCTTCATTAACATTCAAGACAGCACTTCCAAGCTTGTCTATTTTAAATCCAGAGTATCTATACCGGTAACTTCATTTTGTCACATTTTTAAAAGTGGATTATTTTTTTTCACAGATTTATGATTGTGCAGTCATAATGGCAACTTTTATAGAGTTCATCCAGCAGAATGAAGATCGGGATGGAGTCCGGTTAAGCTGGAATGTTTGGCCGTCGAGTCGTTTAGAGGCAACCCGAATGGTTGTTCCTTTGGGTACCTTGTTTACGCCATTAAAAGAGCGACCTGACTTGCCTCCAATTCAGTATGAACCTGTGCTTTGCAGTAGAGCAACCTGCCGTGCGGTCTTGAATCCATTATGGTAAGCTAGTAATACAGATTCAAACAAAAGAATTAACCAGTAAATACCTTACACTGCAGCATGAATAACAGCTTTTTCTCTAATATATGCTTTCTATAAAGAATTTACAAATTTTATTTTGGTACAAAGGATTGACATTCACATCTTAAAATGTGAAATTTCTTTCAAGATCCTTCCAATTCATATAAATAAGGATGACTAGGAAAAGAATACAAATTCTGGGAATACTGACTTGGAACTATATCGCCGTTCCTTTGCTCTTGCTGGGTCAAAATCTTGGAGCTCCCTTCCTAACAGCACCATCGATGTTCCTACAGTAAAAGTACTGCAGCGGTTCACAACGGTGGCTCACCACTACCACCTCGTGTGCAATGAGGGATGGGCAATAAATGCTGGCCTAGCCAGCAATGGCCACATCCCGTGAACGAATAAAAATAAAGAGAAAAGACAAGTTGATGTTTTGAGTATGCACCTTCTGAGCATAGTGTTTTTATAACTGCGTATATTTAAGCTTATAATATAGCAATTGAGTCTTTCTTTAACACAGCTGTGCACCTTAACAGTAGCTGTTAGGGTGAACTCCTGATGATTTGTAGGATAAATGGATAACATGGTGAGGCACTGAGCTGTACATTACCAGAAAAGTGCCATGCCTGAACCCCAATCTTTGCTAGAGTTCTCCTACTAGGGAGGTGGAAAAGTGGAACGTGTTCCCACTTAGCACACAAGTTGGAAGTTTGCTTCTGTGGATGTTGCAAGATGACCCTCACGGTAAATTGATTGTCTGCCATCCCTGTTTTAGCTCACACCAGAATTGGCATTAGAGTCAAGTTATGGTGTGATCCTGTTATTAGAGCTATACCCTGTATGAATCATTACCTTAAGGAGGGAAATTTGGAGATAGTTACTGATGTGCGAAAAAAATCTAGGTAAAATTGACTCCACAGTAATTATTTATTTCTGTTACTGCATACCGGGGAGGCGGTGGCTTAGTGGCATTGTCACCAGACTAATAATTCAGAGACCCAGGGTAATGCTCTGAGGACCTGGGTTCAAATCCCATCATGGCAGATGGTGGAATTTGAATTCAATGTGGGGGGAAAAAAAAATCTGGAATTAAAAATGTCTAATGATGACCATAAAACCATTGTCGATTGTCATAAAAAATCTGGTTCACTAACACCCTTTAAGGAAGGAAATCTACTGTCCTTACCTGGCCTGGCCTACATGTGACTCCAGACCCACAACAATGTGGTTGACTCATAAATGCCATCTGAAATGGCCTAGCAAGGTACCCAATTCTCAAGGGCAATTAAGGATGGGCAATAAATGCTGGCCCAGCCAGTGATGCCCCCATTAACGAATATTAAAAAAAATACTGAGATAAATTGAGTAAGATAAATTGAGTAAGGTGCAGGTTTCTACACTATGGCAGAATCAGCTTTTCTGTTTTGTTTTCCCTAACTGATTTTTGTTTGTTTTCAGCCAAGTAGATTACAAAGCAAAACTGTGGGCTTGTAATTTCTGCTATCAGAGAAATCAGGTAAATGGTATGATAGTTTGTGTCTATTCAGAAATTTTGTAACATGAATAGATTGTCTGGGAAAGGTTTATGACCTGAATCTAACTCATTAGACAGTCTTTAATTACTGGAAAAACATGGTTTTAGATCCATGTGTTACTCAACCTTTCTACTGGAGAATAGGAACACAGGAACAGGAGTAGGCCATTTGGCCCCTTGAACCTGTCCTACTATTCAGTGAGCTCATGGCTGCTCTGCAAACTAACTCCATATACTGGCCCTTGCCCTATATTCATTGATATCTTTAGATTAACAAAAATCTATTAATCTCAGATTTAAGATTAACAATTGATCTAGCATCCTTCTACCACCCTTTGTGTGTAAAAGTGTTTCCTAATTTCACCCCTGAAAGATCTAGCTCTAATTTTTAACTGTGCCCCATTTAGTCTTAGACTTTCAAATAAGTGGAAATAGTTTCTCTCAATCGGTTCCCCTTAGTATCTTAAACTTTGATCAAAACACCCCTCAAATATTTAAATTCCAGGGAAAACAACCTTAATTTGTGCCACCTCTTCTCTTAATTTAACCTTTGGGAGTCTAGAAATCATTTTAGTATATCTACACTGCACTCCCTCTAAGGCCAACATATCCTTGCTAAGGTATGGTACTGAGAACTGTTGTTCACAGTAGTCCAGATGTGATCTAACTAGGGCTTTGTATAGCTGAAATTAGGAATTTATGGAATTCTTCATTTAGAAAGTACTTTCTTCTATCCATTTGTGGTTTAAAGTGGACGACCTCACATTTTCCTACATTTAAATCTATTTGCCACGGTTTTGTCCATTCATTTAATCTATTAATCTATTGGCATCTTTATTATTTTGCACTTCAATCTACACCACTTAGAATGCTATTCATCTTCTGCCATTAGCAAATTTGGACATGTGGCTTTCTATCTATCATAATTGTTATTGAATGCAGTGGATAGGTGAGGTCCCAGCACACATCCTTCTGGGATGCCACCAATCACATCCTGTCAATTAGAGTGGCTACCCATTATCCCTACTCTCTGTTTCCTGCCACTCAGCCAGTTGTCTAAACAGGGCAATAATTTGCCTTCAATTCCATGAACTTTAACTTCAGCTAATAGCCTCCTCTTCTTTTACTACTTGAATTTTGTGCCCGAAGGCAGGTCCAGCCCACAGCACATGATCACCACCATGAGAAGGACAATGAGACAGACCCCGAATCCACAGCAGCCAGAATGGGGATTGAACCCTGTGCTGTTGACACTAATCTGATTTACACTGGCTCTCCCCAGCCAGTTGAGCCAACTGGCCCTCCAGGAGTCTGAGTTGCTGCGCCAACATACACTTTTACATGCAGGTTGTAGCCTGGAGCTGTGGATGGTGATGGTAGAAGCTCCAATTTCTTTCCATCACATGCCTGACCAGAAATCTCTCCCACTCTTACCGCCTGCCTTTGGCATACGTTGGAAGGGTTTAGAAGTTGATAGTGAACCAGTTTGGCCGCGATATGAACCTTGACCGTCAAGTCCTGGAATGGGACTTGAACCTGGAGCTTCTGGCTCAGGGGCAGGGATGCTACAAGATGCCCTAGAACCATCTTCTCTTACGAGGGACTTTATCCAGTACCTTCTGGAAGTCCACTTAATGATATCCATAAAAATTCCCTGTCTAACACTTTAGCTACCTCTTCATAAAATTCGATCAGGTTCATCAGGCATGACAGAGCCTTTACAAATCCATGCTGGTTGTTTTCTATTCAACTGAAAATGTTAAAGATCTTCAGTCATTCAAACCTTAATTATGGACTTCAGTATTTTCCCAACAGCAGATGTTAGGCGAATTCCCTGGTTTCCCACTCCTACCTTAAGTAATGGTGTGACATGAGCAGTTCCCCCAGTAAAGAAATGGTCCTGGAATCAAGAGATCTTTGGAAGGTTATAGGTGGGGAATCCGCTCTGTGCTACAATTCATTCAATTTGTTCTTTGTACTCTGCATTTATAGAAGCACCCAAGCATCCTAACCTGACCACCTGCTCTAATGTTTTATGGTTTTAATTTTTCTTTCCTGGTTTAATTACTGTACATTGTTTAGTTTTCTCTTTGCTTGTAGTGCCCAAAGCACAATTTCTAACTGTTACTCTACTCTTTTTCCCCCCCTTTGTTTTCAAAATGTTATTTATGCTACCTTTTCCGCTAAAGCCTCTCCCACCTGTTATGAAACAACAGTTTGGTAAAGCTGAGTTATTTAAAAATCCCAGAGGGAAACTTTAAACAACTGTCATAACCTATATTTTATTTCTGTGTTTGAGATGCAACTCTAAATTCAGGAATCAGACCACCAGTCCTTGAGAGGTTTTATATTAAACTAAATGAAACATTTTATTAAGTTACAACATGTTAAACACATATACGTGGCTGCAAATTGCTACTATCGCAACTTTTAACAAATTCCCAAACTAATCTCCATTAAGGCAACAGCAACTCATAGATTTTTAAGCAGATACCAAGCAAAGCATTTTCACCATACACATTCAGAATGATGTTCCTTTCACTTTGATTCCTGTGGAGATAGTTGTAGGCTTACAGCTACTTTGATCTTACATTGCCTCTGCCCTGCACGCATGAAAGCTGCTGAAGTTATACCTAGCACAGCTCATTGAATGTAAATTCTCATTGTATCACCAGCCTCTTTGAGCTCCACCTCTTCTAACAATAAAACCACTTTCATAGTATCAATTTTATTAGTAATATAAACATTTTGCTTGGTCTCTGCTAGCTAGGTGCCAGATTTCACTCGCCGCCTTAATGCTCTATTCAAAAAATGCAAGTGCACTCTACCTCTCTTACATCTCAAAACTAGTACACATCAAAGTACCCAGACTAACTGGCTTTAATCCAATTAAGACACATCCACACACTAGACCTCTATTTTAAAATATTTTCCAATAATATTATATACATTAGTAGCTTCATGACACACCCTCTTGCTAGTTTAAAGTCCTTGTGTCTGCTCTGTTTATTCTTTTCGCAAGCACCCTCATCCCAGCCCAGTTCAAATGGAGCCTGTCCCAGTGGTGCAGTCCTTTCTTGTCCTTGTACTGGTGCCAGTGCCCTATCATTCCTTTAGCCACACATTTACCTCCCTAATTTGCTTATCCTTTTTGTTAATTTGCAGTACAGGATATAGTGTATCCCACTGGGTCAAATACTCAAAGTGAGTAAAAGAAGTGTTTTTTATGGAAGAGAAGGTTTTTTTTTATTTGTGGCTTTTAAAATACCTATTTTGATGGATTTTTTTTGTTTAAAAACAGTTTCCTCCTTCCTATTCTGGGATATCTGAGATGAACCAACCAGCTGAACTTTTACCACAGTTTTCCACAATTGAATATGTAGTCCAGGTAGGACTGTTGAACCACAATTTATACTCATTAGGACTTTGGGTAATTGTACTGTTCGGAAATTACTGAATTGCTGCATAATTTTACACCTTGGAGCTACGGGACTCGATTTTGTCTTCTAGACAACAATGTGATTGGCCGGATAGTCTGGAAGCGGTAGCAGGCAGTCTCAACCAATTTTAATGGCCAAACTTTATTAGCATGTCTCTTGATAACTTCCTGATCAAAATGGCTGGCAAGGTGCTGCTCTGCCTTTGAAATCCAGTGAATGGCCCTTGGACAACAGCACATGATCCCAAAGGGGAACCCTGGTCATTGTGAGGTGATGGTGGGGGAGGGGAGAGAGAAATGGGTTGAGGGAAATCAGGGGTGGGGGAGATTCCTGTTCTACCTTGGCCATAAGGAAACTGATTATTTTTTAAAAACTTGCTGGGCCTTTCTGACCCTGGCTGTTGTTCCTGGCTGATTTTGTGAAGTAGGATAGTCACCACTGCTTCCCCACCAAGGTCTCAGGAAGAATAGCAGCTGTGCATAGTTAGAGGATCCCGCTGTTTAGAGGTGGGTGTTCTTGACATCTGCAATTTAAAATTTCATATCTGTTGTACGTCCTCCACTTCTGTTTCACTGTCTCTCGTTAGGTGGGAGAAATATTACTGTCATTAACAGCTGTTCGATGCCAAAGTGAAGAGAATCAAAGCAGAGGCTGACAAACATAAGTAAATAAGAACCTGCAAGATAGAGGAAGAAAAATGTTGGAGATATAGCATGAGGACCTGTCATAAAATACTACAGCAAGTATCAACACCATGTAAAAACCTAAGCCGAGGAAATAAAGACAGAAACACGAGCAAAAATCAAAAGAGACTGAGTTTCAGATGCTGATCTCAAGCAAAGGCCAAAGAAACTACAGAGGAGGTTATTGATTTCATTGAAATTGAAGCTGTCTAAAAATGCAGATTCTTGAGAAAATTCCAGGGTTTTGACAATTGATGTTAGAGTAGAAATTACAGTTGCAGAGTCAGTTGCAATGGTGACCTTGGTGTAATCCAAGTTGGTGTAGTTATTTTGGATTTTAAACCTTTATAAAATGAATTCCTCTTCTTCTCCTACCCCCGCCTTCCGACCACTTCCAAACCATTGTGAAGTACTTATCTGGGCAATGCTGAAGAAAGAAAGATTCCTATTTATTTATAAAGAACAAAGTTCAATATAAGTTTTGTCCTCATGTTTGTGATTTCTGATTGTTAAAATGATGTGGCCCTGCATTATTTGTTAGCTGTACACTAATGTACTCGATAACATCTATCAAATAATGCAAAATAGAAGATAATTTCCATCTCACTTTAGACTTGAAGGGACACAGAATTCTTGGAGAGTTGTTGGGTTGGAGGATGCTGATGTAAGTTACATGGGGTTGCAAGACTGCAATTTTTGAGTTTTAATGATGTCATAAACTGGAAACAAAAGCTTGAGTGTACATGAATGTCAGCAGAATGCTGAAGTTGATTTACTTCCTTAAATTGGCTGTTTATTTTTCAAAGCTAAGCAACAGATTATATAACATTTATCTTACTGTTAGGTTATATGCTGCTTTCTGCTGTGTTTGGAGTGACAAACGTCGGATTAGTTAAATTTGTTAGTAAACTAGAATCTTAAAGTTTATGTCATAATGTGCCTAGAACTTTCAGGTTTTTCAGAAAATGTGCACAATTGGTTATTTAAAACTGTATTGAACAAAGCTTATTTTTTTCTCTTCCACAGCGTGGCCCACAAATGCCTTTAATCTTCCTTTATGTTGTGGATACTTGCATGGAAGATGAAGATCTGCAGGCCTTGAAAGAATCCATGCAAATGTCCTTGAGTCTTTTGCCACCTACAGCTTTAGTTGGTCTTATTACATTTGGCAGAATGGTGCAGGTTCATGAGCTTGGTTGTGAGGGTATTTCTAAGAGCTATGTCTTCAGGGGCACAAAAGACCTTACAGCCAAGCAGCTTCAGGTAAGCTGTAGTGTTGATGTGGAAAAGGTGTTATGAGCCATTGACTTTAAACCATCTTCTTTATATATTTTAGAAAAACTTAGGAAATTAAACTTCAAGTTTTATTTTAAAGTTAAAACTGCGGACGTACTTTATATATGTTGGAAGAACACACTAATGGCAGAGCATGCATCAGTACCTAATTAGTACTTCTGTACCTGTAGGAAAGGAGACTCTATATCAAAGATAAACACAAAAATAACAATTGCGACTATCTCTGACAAGTTCTGTCACAATTCAACAAGCCTATATATTTTTCAAAACATTTTGACATTTTAAATTTGATTACTGCGTGCTGAGACAGAATCTTTTTGTTGCTTGTGCCTTGCTGAATTTTTTTTTTATAGCCAGGTCAGTGAATACATATTGCGGTCTGATATGTGAAATATAATTCAAAGACATAGGCTCAGGATTTCCTGCAATGTTGTTGAGCTTGCCATACTTCCTAAATGTTGCTGTTTTGCACATCAATCTTACCATTGCTACCTTGCACCAAAATTTCCTGTGAAACTAATTTAAATAATCCACAACAAGCAATGTGGCAAATCAAAAGGTGCAGCAGATGACAAATGTAAAATTCCATTGCAATATATGCAACACTACTCAATATTTGTTGGATGGAACTCTGCTGTGATTCTGGAATAGAGTATTGGCTCACAATAATGTGATTGTATCATTGCGCAGTTATCTATGTAAATGATAACATGATAATAGAAAAGAGTATAGTGTGACTTGTTTTCAAATTCTACATCCAAGGCTATTATCATCTGTTAGGATACTTTACCCATTTAAGTAAGCAAGTGAGTTATAATAACATGAAGCACATATGGGGAGATTTCATCCAGCCTCAGAGTCTTTATGAACCGCCTTTGCAGCTACTGGAGTACAATAAGTGCAATAAGAACACACACTGGGTAGGTCTCTTATACTTTGTTAAAGCTAAATCTGGGATAGGGAAAACAATTGATGCCTCCTCTAGTTGACAAAATTAAAATGATGGTTTCCTGAACTTTCTCCAGGTTCTTCAGTTTTAACTGATTACAAAGTTCTCTTGTGTACTTTTTGATCACTTCACAAGCAAAATGTATTTGCATTGGAATAATGTCTCTGAATTTCCTGCAAACTTAGATCTTTGAAATCTACTTCCTAGTGACTGTTTTGTATTAATATAGATTAGTTCAGTGGAAATTTGGACAATAGTTCTGGTTGCATGATTGATGGCTTTAATTTGCACTGTTAATAGGACATGTTGGGCTTAACTAAACCGTTAGCCACCCAAGCAAGTCGTGGACCTCAAGTTCAGCAGCCACCTCCATCCAACAGGTAAACTTTCACCTTAAATACATGACATTACTTCTGTAAAAGTAATGGCCTAGATTTTACGGTTGTGATGATAGCAAAACTGTCCATGTTCCCATCATTACCCTGTGAAAGTGAGAGCAACTTCAGGCGTTCGCACAGGCACAGTTAAACACAGAAATCCAAGTTGCTGTTGGTAATTCCCAATCCTTATTTCACTCTCTAAAATTTATAGTGCAACATAATCAGTGCTTTTTACTTTCTGGTTTGCTGTTGGAGAATTCTTCAATGAGATTAGCTGCTTAGCCATCACTGGTACTGGATGCCTGGAGCTCCCCTTGATTTAGTGCCAAATTCAAATTAACCTCAGGCAAGGTAAAATCCACACCACAGGGATTGCAAGGTCTTTGTGGACAGCTTTCTTTGAGGTCAGTGGCAAGAGATGTTGCTTTGCTGCTGACTCCAAAACCTGGCAATTAACTTGTATCATGAGAAAGCAAACATTTTAGTTGCCACTGACATATTTGAGTTAGGCCATTCCCTAAATACAAGGATTAACACTTCATGATCATTGAAATAGTATTTTAGTGAAGAAGCAACTTTAAAGTAAAAGGACCATTTTTAGGATCAGGAAAATTGTGTTTAGGAATTATTTGTAAGGACATGACAGTTTCATATTTTGCATGATCAGAGTAACTAGTCTATTTCAAAAAAGTGCAAGTCTAATTTAAACATATTCTGTTCTCCACAATGTCCTGTAAAATCCAAGAAGGACAACTATTTCTACTTCACTATATTTTTAATTTTGAAATTTTAATAATGTTCGATGCATACCCAATGTGACATTGCAATTGTTGATGGGGAATCATTGGAATGGTAGGCTAATACAACTCTGATCTGATTTGAATCTAGCTAAAGCAGGTAGGATTTTGTATGGTGTGAATTTGTGTAATAACTACACAGTTTTGAGTGAGCATGGGTTCACAGGACAAAACCATGCATAATTTGGTTAAACCATAAGGATAGTTAATGTGGAGAATGACATACTGGCTGAGATTCTTATGGCTATTTCCTGTTCCTGGGCTCTTTTGAAGTTATTTGCAAAATGCCAGCTATTGTGATTTTAATTACATCAGCTGGGAATTGAACATTAAGTTTTAGAGAATGACACAACTGCAGAATTATTTTGTGCTAAATTCAACATTTAATCTTTTAAAATATGCAAATTTTTCATTTAAGATATTTAGGTCAAAAATAAAATGACATTTTCAATTAAGTGAGTGAGAAAGAGCAAGTAGGTCAAGTGATTTGAGTGGAATATAAATTTCATTTCAAAATTATACTTGGAGTGCTGTTAAATTGTAAACCATTTTGATCAATATTTTGAGAGTTTTGCACCTGCCACACTATTGGTCAAAATGCCCAAAAGAGACCAATATAGTGATGATAATTGAGAAAAAAGTGGACAAATAGTTAAAGGATTTTAAAAAATCAGTAAGATGGCCTACAGAGCCTGTAAACTTTTGGTTCTGTACCTTCCAATTTTGCTCAGGATGTTATTATTAAAAAATGTAACAATTTCTATTTTGAGCACCCAATGGCACTATCAAGTATTAAAAGGTTTTATGTTTATGTAGGATAAAACTCCTTCTATTCTGCCCTGACCCCAGCCTCAGATAAATTGACCCCCCCCCCCCCCCGCCCCTCACACCATATCTACACTGCTGGACAACCCTGATTTTGTTTTTTCTATTTTCTACACGAAGATTTCCTATGATCCTTCTGACTGAGTATGCCAAAATAAGGCTGCTTTTGTGCTATAGTCTCAATCCAGATGCTGGAAGAAAGAATCAGATTCTCTATGCTTGTTTTACACATGACCCTTAAAGCCAGCAGTCAGAAGACACTTTCATCCCTCAGCCTAGATTGGATTTTGAATAGGCGATAGAGTGTCAGAATCTAATCCACCATACACTTCTGCCATTAAGTGGGTAGGTTTCTTGTCAGTTTGAGAGTTCTTCAGCTTTTTGCTGCCACCTGGATTTAGATGAAATAGCTGTAAACTCCAAAAATGATAGCTTTTAAGTTGGTCACAAGAGCTTGGAAAATTTAGAAATAAACTCACTGCGCACTTCACTGGAAATATTGTTGTAAATTCAACTTTTTGAGCTCTAGTTTCAACCTTTACAATACCTGAATAATGGTGGCTTCAACAATACATCTGACCACAGTGTTGTTCTGTGGGTAGCCACAGACCAAGCTTAATTTTTTTAGTCGTTTGGTAGTACAGAACTTGAGTATTGCTGAAAATACTTTTCACCCTGCACTCATCAGGACAATTGCAAGAATACCAATGTCACGGAAAGCAATTTTATACTGTATGTGAAGAGTGTGCTGATTGGTTGGCATGTGAACTGTGATTGGTAGAGGTGTTGCCATGGAGAATGCACCAGTTAATGTTGACAGTTAACTGACAAGTATTTTGAAATTTAAACCAGACAGCTTGACCCTGATTGGTCAAGGCATTGCCCTGAGGCATGGCTATCACTTATTTTGTTTAGCTGAAAAAGGCATTATGTTTGTACATGTTCTTTCTGTCTGCAAAAAAACAGGGCCTTGTGCATTAACATATGTAGCTTCCAGTACGCACTGGAATTCCATACAAATGCGCCACAATGAGCTCGAATGACGATCTTAAATTTGTTGTCAGCGTAATTCTTAGCACACTAAAGATTACTTAGCAAATATTGTCCAGTCATGGAATCACATCTAATGTTGGACACTGTGTTTTGAGTTTTGCAAGCACGAATGGTTGGGTATGGTCTGTACCTTGCCCGTTGCGAACAGCGGAAGGGACATGCTTAATTTTTTTTAAAAAATTTAAATTTTAAAATTCATGCTTTGAAGTCACACTGTTGATGCAAAAAATATGTATTGTATATTTTTGTATGGAGACCTCTGGCATTAATTTTCCGTTCCAGCATAAATGAGGTTGCATTTTTAAAATTTCAGATGTTTTAATTTTAAGAACATGCCCTCTTTTGGATTAAACCTAACTACTGGCCTTGCCTTTCTGAAATTTTTAATTCTTTTCCTTGCAGTAAATTCTTTTATGGATATTGAGGTATGTTGTAGGCTCATTCTTACTAGTGAAAAACAAATCCATTGAGGGCATGGCTATTTGCATTAATATTTTCATGCAAAATGTTTTGCTGTACAGCCACGCCTATTTCTAAAGAAAAAAAATTGAAATTAAAGTCCTGGCCTTGCCTTATGATTGTGCTTACCTTTACAGCACACACTTACTTTCCTTGGTGTGTTCACAGAGCAAAAGTATGGTTCATATTGTTAAGTTTGCTGTTTTCTCTCGCTTTGCTCACTGCAGTTTTATTTGCTTTATTTTCACACCCGGTTCATCTCTGCTCTTGCTACTGAGTTAATGTTTAGTACATGATTCTTTAAAGCCTGGATCTTGGGAGAGTGATTTGTCTGTACACATTGTCACTGGATATGCAGTCAGGATAACTGTAAAACTAGCTGCATTACAGGGCCTGTTTTTCATTGCTGAACAGAATGTGAATGTATATTGACCATGTTGTCAGACAAAGTTCTGCCATTGTGATGTCAAGAACAGGAAGCGCTTTGCTGCTGCATCTCCTGACCCCAGGAAGAATGTGAACAGTCAGGAATATCCAGATAAATAAAAACAAAAATCTTCTGTGTCCATTGTTCAGTATATTTCGTGGCATTTCCCTCTTAATGCATGAACAATTCCCTTAAATTCTGTTTCATTTAATACAAAATTTTCATGTGTGTTGGGTATTAAAAGTGGTCCTTCAGGAAGACTAAACAGTAATGAATGGAAGACATCGAAGAGGAGGGTGATGCAAAGAAATGGAAATGGAAATCTAAGGGGTGCACATCAGGGATAGAGAAGAGATGAAGGATTAATAAAGAAGAATGGAAAAAAAAAAAGGCAATGAGAGAAATTTGGATGCCTAAGAGCAGTAGGGTAATTTAACTGAGCTGGAAAATGAAAGGAAAGATCGTGTAGTCAATCACGTCAAAGACTGCAGAGAGGTAGAGGAGAATAAAGAGAGAAAATGCATCACAGTCACAGAGAATTTTACCTATGCCTAATTAGGATGGTTCCAGCTTTGTAGCAAGGGCAGAAACTTGATTGGAGAGATTTAAACATAGAGTTTGAATTATAGAACACCACCAATCGCTAAATGTTGCACCACAGGTTAGCAAGGCCATAAAAAAAAAACAAGCACTAAGTTTTATTTCTAGAGGAATAGAATTGTAAAGTAGGGAAGTTCTGCTAAACCTCTATTGGACCTTTGTTAGACCACACCTTCAGAGTAATGCATGCAGTTCTGATTGCTATTAGAGAACTTTGAGGCACTGGAAAAGATGCAAAGAAGAGTTACAAGGATGATACCAGAAATACGTGGGTATACATAGCAGGAAAGAATTGACAGGCTGGATCCCTTTTCTTGAGAAAAAGACAGCTGAAGGGTGAGCTAATGAAGGCTACAAAATTATGAAAGGTTTTGATAGATACTGAGAGAATGCCCTCTCTTCTGAAGAAGAGCATAACAAAAGGCCATCAATATAAATCCAATAGGGAATTCGGAAGAAACCGCCTTACCCATAGAATGAGAGAAACCACTGTTCCCCAAATTCGGTCAATTGAAACATGCTCCATTTGCCCCAATTCATTCCCCAGAACGAGATCCAGCACTTACTGATTAGAAAAACATTAATCAGCAAACATCTTGTATACATTTCAGGAATCCCTTTCCACCTTTGCCCTTTACATTATTGCTTTCCCAGTCTATATATTGGATAATTGAAATCCCCCATTATTACTACTGTTTTCTTCTATTTTTCTGTAATTTGCTTGCAGCTTTGTTCCTGTACCACCTCTGCATCTCTGACCTATAGTATACACCCAGTAACGTAATATCTACTCTAGTCGTTAATTCTAACTGAATAGATTCTGTTTCTATAGCTTCATCACTCTCCAATGGTATAATAGTTTCTTTGATCAATACTGCCACCTTGCCTCCTCATTTCCCTTTCTATCTTTACTGAATACTTTGTACCAAGGAATATTAAGTTCCCAATCCTTCTCCTCTTTGAGTTAGGTGTCTGTTATTGACATTATGTCATAGTCCCATATGGCAGCTTGTGTTTCAGACTTCACCCCCATCTCAGCTCATCTCCTGCTGAAACCGTCATTCATTTCTTTGTTACCTCTAGACTTGACTATTCCAATGTACCCCTAGCTGGTCTCCCACATTTTACTCTCCGTAAACTTGAGGTAATACAAAACTCTTGTCTGTGTGTTAACTCATATCAAGTCGTGTTCACTTATCACCCTTGTGCTCACTGACCTACATTTGCTCCCAGTCAAGCGACATCTTAATTATAAAATTCCCACCCTTGTTTCAGATCCTCTGGCCTCGCCCCTCCCTATCTCTTTAATTTTCTTCAGCCATACAATCCTCCGAGATATCCTCTAATTCTGGCCTCTTATATTTCCCAGATTTTAATCACTTCAACATTGGTGCCTTCAGTTGCGTAGGCCCCAAGCTCTGGAATAGTCTCCCTGCCTCTCCATCTTGCTTTCTTCCTTTAAGGCACCCTTTAAAACTTACTTCTATGACCAAGCTTTTGGTCATCTATTTCAATATCATTTTATGTGGCTAGGTTTTATAATTTGTTTTATAATGCTCCAGTGAAGGGCCTTGGAGTGTTTTATTGTGTTACAGGTGCTATTATGGTTAGGTTGTTGTGGGACTCACAAATCTTTTCTACCAAAGGGACCTTGGTTCCAGCTCTGTTAAGATGAAACCTGTCTACCTCGAGTAAGTCCCTTCTGGTTGTGCTATCTTGCGCAAGCCATTTGCCCTGTCGTGTTGTGGATTCTCTCGGGACTGCAATTTCTAGAGTGGCATATTCCTGAGGATTACCTCACTGCCTGCCACTTCTTACCCTGTTGGATTTTATCCCTTTAGATCCTATTAATTACTCTGATTATTTACATATTTAGTGTTGACCCTTGGTTTGAATGACTTAGCACCTTTCCCCCACCCCCCCGCACCAAATTCTCACTTTCAGCAAATTCCCATTGCAACTCTGTTTAGCAGATACTTCCAGCTCTGTGCATCAGCAAATACTGCTCTAATGTATACTTTAGTTCTAAACAGTGTATTTCTAATTATCACCCACAAGAATATTGAAAACTGATTTGGGAGGCAACCACATATTCGAGGAGGTTGGAAATGATTTGCAAGGACAAGGGCTGAGGATGAGGTTTTGTTTTGAAAGGGAGGGGGCAGTACCTATGGAGTGGTAACAGTTCACAATATTGACTAGCCTAGGGATCAAAAAGGATTTTGGATCATCAGCAATTTAGTGGGAATGTGGTCAAAGGAGCAGGATGTATCTGTCATGGACAAGATGTATGTGGAGAGGGCATGAAGAAATATAGGAGAGACATTAGTGGGGGACCCAGGATTGTGTAGGAGGCAGCCTCTTGGGATGGTTGACTTGGTGGGTGAGGAAAGGGGGGAAGCAGGAGAGACAGCTAAAGGGATGGTTTCCATCATAGCAATAAAGAAGTCATGAACTCCTTGTTAGAGGGGAAGGGGCTTGAAGATGGTTGGTAGTGGAGAAAAGGCACCAATATTTATCTTTACGTTCCAGGATGATCCTAGAATAGTTGCTTTTTTTTTGGCAAAGGAAAGTGATGAATGATAGATGGTAGTCCAGCCAGATTCAGTGATGGATGGCTAAATTATTGTATGCCAGATATGTTCAGGTCTGCACCCTTTGGACTTCAGGGGGAAATATATGCAAGATTAAGGAGTGATATAATTGAGGTGTTTAACATGATGAAAGGATTTGATAATTTGATTAGGTAGAAGAAACTGTTTCTCCTGGTGGGGGAGCCCTGAACAAGACGGCATAACCTTAAAATTGAGTATTGCTGAAAAAGAAATGGTGTATTTTTGAAGCTTTTCACTTTGCACACATCAGGACAATTTGCAAGTAAATACTAATGTCAGGGGAAACGATATGTTTATACTGTATGAGAAAAGAGTGCTGATTGGTTGGCAAGTAGACTCTGGTAGAAGGGCTGCCATGGAGAAAGTCACCACCAACTGGTGCAGACAGTTAACTGTCACGCATCATTTGAAATTTAAACCAAGCAGCTTGACTCTTATTGGTCAACACATTGCCCAGGGGGATGAACCAGAGAATGGCTGTCACTTATTTTGTTTAGCTGAAACAGGCGCGATGTGTGTACATGTTATTTCTGTCTGTAAAGAACAGGGCCCTGTGTGTTAATATATGTAGCTTCCAGTACACGCAAATACACCACACTGCGAGCTGACTGACAATCTTAAATTGATTGTCAGCGTAATTCTTAGAACATTGAGGATTACTTAGCAAATATTGTCCAATTGTGGAATCACATCTAATGTTGGACACCGTTTTGATTTTTGCGAGCACAGCTGGCTGGGTACAGTCTGTACCTTGCTCTTTGCGAACAGAGGAAGGGATATGCTGTTTGATACGATCTGCCAGCCTTTGGGGCATACAGCCTACATACCTAGCATCAGACTGGCACTGGAATTCATCCACCACATTACTCATTTGTGTGATAGGCAGAATGTCTTTTTGGCTTGATGGCAGCATCCTGTTAATGGTAAATGCCACTCGTTGCCACTGCATAGTACCAGCGTGAACCAGCTAACTTCACCTGTTGCTCAAATTTTTGAGATAGATTACCCTGGTGGGGGTGGCGGGGGGTTGGGGTGTGTGAGGTGAGATAGACTGGGCACTTTTCAGGGCCGAAAGTGACGGCCTTGGGCCCATTCATGAGTGTGCGCAATATACAGTGTAAAATGATCTGATCAGGGTAACTATTATCCAACAAGATGTCTTTGATGTGCCTTATATCAGCGTCAAGTTTGCATGGTGAGCAAATGGCTTGGGCCGCATTTACGAGATTGCCAATGAGACCAACCTTACAGTGCGTGGAACTATAAGAATCCCAACGCATGTATTGTTCAGTGAGGGTAGGCTTGCGGTTGACTGTGGTAGAGGATCCCCTGGCTGATTTCTCAACTAGTATGTCAAGGAAAGGGAGTTCATTTGACTGCCCCATTTCAAAGGTGAATTTGAGCGCAGAATGGAGCCCATTAAGACATGTAAGGAAATTATTACATGCAGCTGCAGATTTAAATATAGCAAATGCATTGCCCACATATCAGGGGGAGGTTGGGTGTCGTTCCATCAAAGACACCTTTCTGATGGAACCCAACAAAGATGTTTGCGAGAGCTGGGCCTAGAGTGCATCCCATGGTAACGCCATCTATTTGGGCATACACGGTGTCAACAAAGCTGAACTCAACTGCGCGAGTTGCCAAGTTCATAAGCTCAGTGAATACTGATTCACGCAGTGGTAGTGGGTCTAGATCACCATGATATCGTGCTGCAGTGCAAATATCTATGGCTTCCTTAAGTGGAACATTGGCGAATAGGCTAACATTGTCAAATGATCACATGGACACAGCATTGCTTTTGATATGCAAATCCGTGATATGCAAATCCTGCATGGTCTTCATAAATGTGAAGGACTCCTTCACTGTGTATGCAGAAAACTTGCTCAAAACTGGTTGTAACAATTCACCCAACCATTTGGCCAATTCATGCTGTGCAGAACTGGTCATAGATAAGGGACATCACTTTTGTGTGTTTTGGGCAGCCTATAAATATGTGGGCGTAACAAGCTGTGAGGATGAACTTTTATTTTATTCATTCATGGGATGTGGGCTTCACTGGCCCTGTCATATATGTCACACAGCAGCTCATTGCTCTTACACTAGCCCAAGTGTTATTTTAGCTTACTTTTGAGCAAGGCTCTCCGTTCATGTTGAGCAGCAGGTCCAATGGATACAGATTTGGACCTGTCATTAAGAATGGTGTGCATTTTGTTAATATCGTCACGCTTGTTAAGGATGACTCTTCCTATCCCTTTGTCAGGTTTAATGATGTGTACGTCCGGGTTGGTCTTAAGGCCTCGCAACACTGTAAGACATTCGCGTTGCATGTGAAAATCAGGTCGTTCAGAATCCCACAATATGTGAATGCATTCTCCATGGCAACGCCTCTACCAATCAGGCTCCACTTGGCAACCAATCAACACTCTCTTCTCATGCAGTATAAATATGTTGTTTCCCCTGACATTGGTATTTTCTCGCGAATTGTCCTTATGAGTGCAAGACGAAAAGCATTGACAAAATGTCTTTTTTTTCAGCAATACTCAAATTCTGTACTACCAAACGACTATTTGTAAACCTTAAAATTAGAGATAGACCGTTTAGGGATATTATTAGAAAGCACTTCTTCACACACAGGATGGTAGAAGTCTGAAAATCTCTTCCGCCAAAAAGCTTGAGGATAGACCAATTGAAAATTACAAAACTGAAATTGATAGATTTTTGTTAAGGAGATTAAGGTATGTGGAACCAGGGCAGGTGAATGGAATTAAGCCATTGAATAGTGAAACAGGCTATTGAGGTTAAATACTCCTATGTTACTAATATCAGAGGGAATCACAAGGACGGGAGAGAATAAAAAATTTACTTGGGACAAAGGCTTCAAAGGTGCAGGTCAGGGACTAGTTGAGCAGATTGACTGCTATAAAAGTGCTGTGGCAAATAGAAGTCAGAGGATAAGCAGTTGGAACTTTTAAATTGCAACTGTAAATGACATGGTGGAGAGTTATTTTGCAAGGGCATACACACAAAGTAGAGTGGTTGGAAGGTGCTGAGATGTGTGTGGTAAGAGATACAAGACTGATAGGTTTGTCTGTGATCAGTACCACTGAAGTAAAGAGTCCATGTGAGATGCCATGGTTGAAAGGGTAGATCTATGGCTAGGGACGCGTATTATGGAGAGGGTTGGAGGGAACAGGAGGACAACAAAATCAAGAGTGTGCAAAATGAAATGAGTTGGAGATGGGAATCAGCGACGATGGACAGTTGTTCAGTGCAGGAGAGGAAAGGAGCATACTTTGGTAAGAATTTTGGGGTGGCGTGGAGATGGGGGACCAGTAGAAAATGGCTCCTCTGTAACCCTCATCATAACCAGCATTATAAAAGCCTAAGTGCAGAAGCATATATTTTAAAGAAAAACTTGGATTCAAGTTATCATCAAGCATAATAGTTTTGAAGATGTGTAGCACACATTCATTTGGGCTTCAAATGCAAGGATTCGAAATAGATATATTTCCGACTGTCCCTATTTGCTTGCTCTGAAGAGCTTTCTGACTTTCTTCTGCCACCACCAGAATATATTAGCTGAACGTTTTGAGACTAAGTTTGTATTTTTTTTTCCTGCCACCTGGGCAGGAAATATTATCTTTTTGTTAAATAATGATACTGTTACAAATAGTATAAAATCAACAGCAATTCCCATGCATTTTTTAGTAAGAAGCAGGCAACCTTCAAATGTTGGTAACAAGCCAATATCAGTCAATCTTTCCAAAGCTCTGACTGATGAGTAAATGAGAAATTGTCATCCACACCCTAAATAAAATAGAATATTATGACGGGGCTTAGAAGTGTTTTTGTGCATTAAACATTATTTGGAGCTTAGAGATTCTCTTTTTAAGTCCTAGTATTTTTGTTTTTCTAAGTTTGTTAATCGTTTTCTTATTTTGGTGTTGACCTCTTGATTCACTTTTTGGGGAGCTGAATTGAACATTCACATCAAGCAGTATGATTTGTTCCGAAGTGCCTGAAACATTCAATTTTTAAAAAATTAATTTCAGATTTTTGCAACCGGTTCAAAAAATTGACATGAACTTGACTGATCTTTTGGGAGAGTTGCAGCGTGATCCTTGGCCTGTACCACAGGGGAAGAGACCACTGAGATCCACTGGAGTTGCTCTATCCATTGCTGTTGGTCTATTGGAGGTATGGAGTTTTTCTCTCAGTAATTAATTTAAATTTACCAAAGGGTGGTGACGGTCTGGAATGCACTGCCTGGGAGGGTGGTGGAGGTGGGTTGCCTCACATCCTCTAATAGGTACCTGGATGAGCACGTGGCACGTCATAACATTCAAGGCTATGGGCCAAGTGCTGGTAAACGGGATTAGGTAGGTAGAGCAGGTGTTTCTCATGTGTCGGTGCAGACTCGATGGGCCGATGGGCCTCTTCTGCACTGTGTGATTCTGATTCTGAATTCTATTTTGTGTATTAAACTGGCAAGAGAGCAGATGTACAGCCACATAAGTTAAGAGTAGTGCTTACTCAGTTGAATTTATTACAAATATATTAATTTTCCCTGTATAATGCACCCTGCGAGAAGTGTAACATGGGCATTTAGTTGTTAGCTGGTGATTTGTTTATATGCTAATATGCCAGATTGCCGCCTCACTTCCCTGCCCCCACCACTATCCACCTAACCACCATGACCTTTAGATATTGAGTTTCTTTGGTTTGCAAAACTTTAAGGAATTGTGCATCATCTAAATTATGTTGAAACTTCTGTTGTTCTCCACTTCCAAGTGAAACATCTAATTCACTGGTGAGCCCTTGTCTTTTTTTTACACATTTCTACGGGTCCCTTTAAAAATGTGTGCAAATGGCAAGGGCTCATTTCACCTCTTATGTGCTATATGTGTACCCTGCCTGAATGAAGTGACTTTCAGACAGAGATGAGAATTTTTTTCTGAGGGTTGAGGGTTTGGAACTTTCTTCCTCAAAAGGCGGTGGAAGCAGAGTCTTTGAATGTTTTTAAGGCAGAGCTAGGTAGATTCTTGATTAACAAGTGAGTGAAAGGTTAACGGTGGTAGGCAGGAATGTGGGGTTGAAGTTACATTCAGATCAGCCATGATCTTATTGAATGGTGGAGCAGGCTTGAGGGGCCGAGCAGCCTACGTTCCTAATTCTTATATCGGCTAAAGTTGAGGGTAGGAATCTTACTGTGGAATTAGATGGATGGAATTGCAGGAATGTCAAGATAGTCTGAAGTAATTCCAGAGCCTAGCAGACTGCTAATTAAATGCTTAGATGGGCATATTGCTCAGTATAGAAGAGGGAGCCATAAGGCCTGTTCTGGCCTTTGATTCCAGCAGTGGACCAGAATGTGTGGCAAGTATTTGTAGCCACAGTACTTCCAGCATTTATCCATCAGGCTAGAGTAAAATTGGTGGGACTCTGTGCACTGTTAGTTATTTAATGTATGCTTTAACCTGGCCCTTGTCTTGTGTGTAGATTGTGATGATCTGTTTCGATACTTTGTTGCATATTTCTGTGTAAGGCCTCGGTCTTTGTCCCAAGTACCTCTTAACTGACAAATTGTGGCATTGCCTTTTTCATGTCACCTGCATATCAATTTTCTGCTAGTGCTTTGGGGAGCTTCCAGGTCTGCAAAATTGAAGGAGGAACTGTGAAACACAGGTGCAACTACAGTGAAGTGTTTATCTTTTTTGCCATGCTAGGGGGCAGAAGCAGGATTGCTTTCATTGATGTGGTGTGAGGCTATTTTCCTATATTCTTTACAGTACAACTGCTAAACTTGCAGCCTGTAAAGTGAAGGAAACCAGAAGTCAATCTTTACTCAGTTTTAGATTTATTCACAAAGCGAGACATTACAAATCCTAACTTTAAAACCAGCCATCAGTGTCAATAAGTGTGTGTCTGTGTGTGCAAATAACCATTCAGTGTCCCCCCACACCTGTACACTTAACCTTAATTTATACAATTAACACCAATCTCTGACTAAATGTCAGAATAGCAGGTTTAAAAAAAACTCGTGTAGATTCTTAATGAAACTGGTATTTCTTTTTGTTGATGGGAAGAAGATTCCTTCTCCCTAAGCCTCTTTACCCCTCTCATCGTTTTAGACCGAACTTAAACCCTACCTCTTCAACCAAGCTTTTAGTCATTTCCTCCTTTGCCAATTTTACCTGACTATACTTCAGACGTTTTGCTATGTGAATGACACTATGTGAATGCAAACTGCCGTTGTTGCTACAAGACATAGCTTGATTTTGAAGTTTAATTATTTTATTTCTGTGTGAAAAGAAGTGATGTTGCCTTGTAAGACCTGCAGAGGGAGAGCCTGAGCTTTATAAGAAATTAACTGTCCAGTAGTTAGAATTTTTCCAACATGAGTTTACAGTAGAAATAATCAGTTATGAGGATGGGCTGCATAGAACATGTTTCCTTCAGTGTAGAAGATTAAGGGATGATCTTAGCATAGTGTAGAATCACAATTAGCTGAAATTTTTATGATGATTAAAGGAATTGATAGAACATATAGAGCCAACTGTCCTCTGGTGGGGATTCCAGGGGTGATGTCAGGAAAACACTTTTTCACATAAAGGGTGATGGAAACCTGGAGCTCTATCCCCCAAAAACCTGTTGAGTTTGGAGATCAACTGAAAATTTCAAATCTGAGATTGATAGATTTTTGTTAGGCAAGGGTTTTAAGAGTTATGAAACCAAGGCGGGTAGATCAAGTTAAAATGCAGATGTTATGACCCTGGACCAGACCCTCAAATGTTTGGTACGATCTGGTTCAGGACCAGTAACTTTTTGTTTAAAGTAGACAAAGTTTAAGATTCAAGCCAGTTGTGGTTTTATCCTCTTATCAAGATTCCACGAGTTTTGAACAAACAAAATAAACTTTACTATACAAGTTCAGAAAGATAGAACAAGTTACAATACCTATCTCATACTCTAATATTCAGGGTTAATATGAGATGCATGTGAATTAACAGGCAAACTGTGGTTGAACACACCACATTGCACAATAAATGGTAGACACAACCAAAACCGATTCCGTAGATTTCTCAACTAACCACACAGACGTCAGTAAACACTGAGAGTCAACCAATCCCATTGAAACTCTGTCCCTCTCATGAGCGATTCCAGTCTTCACCTTCGAAGATCTCGCCTTGAAATTTCTCTCCAGAAGTCGCTCCCACCCAGACGCCTAAGCGACAGTCCACCTTGCAGGGCTTCAGACTCGTCTCCCAAGGCTCTCCTCCTGGATTCCCGAGTCTGCACTCCAGCACCAACTCACAAGCACAACTTCAGATCTTCGGCTGCACCAAGCAGAACAGTACTGCTCCAAAGGATTGCCTTCGCCCTGCAGCATGGTGTCACCAATCTCTTGCTGCCTTCTCTGGTCTTCAGAGTTTCTCCTGGGCCCTCATTACTTAAAGTCTGCCAACCGCAGCCCTTTTTCTTTCTGGAGCCTATTTCTCTGCTTCTGCCTCTTTCTTAGCTGGACCTCTCCATGTCCCTGTCTGGGACTCCTCTTTTAGGACCTTTCCCTGTCCCTCCGATGGTCCCTCTCCATTGTCTCGAGGCTCCCTCGTTTTATGGTACCATACTGGGTCCCGAGATTGAATTCTCACGCCGTTTTTCCACGCATTTGCACTGCTGTCAGGATAGCCGAGCCCTTTTAACTGTAGGTGGAGAATCTCAGAACAGAGCATGCATGGCCAGACACGCTGCTGCACACTTCACATGTGTGGTCTGCCGGCTTCATAGCCCTCAGCCTCCACCCAGGCACCCACCCCAGTAAACAGCAACCCCCCTCCAAACCCCCTGAGAGAAAGGTAAGTCCACTTCATAGCAGACATTAGCTATGATCTAATTGAACAGAACATGCTGAAGTAGTAGAGTAGCCTACTTCTAAATTCCTGATTATTGAATTACAGTGCAATAGTAAGTCATTTGCTTTATATCATGCTTATGCCAGTGGGTTACTCCTCAACTGCAGCTAATTATTTTAAACCCATTTCCCCGCCCTTTCACTGTACCTTGTTTACATTCTTCATTTTCAAATATTTATCTAATTTTATTTTAAATTTGATAATTTGTGCATCAAGAGCACTTGTGATAAAGTAGCATCCCCTTTAGCTGTACAAGGCCTAACATAATTAACTGCAGGCATATACCACTCCAGCACCAGACACTCTGCCTAAGGGTTGTTGTTACATAATTATTTATGAAGTTATTGCCAAACGTGTGTATATCTTCATAAGTATATTTGGCCAGTTACTCACAATTGCTTACAACAATTCAAGTGACAACAGTTTTTCAACAGTTAAAAGAGCCCATTTCAGGCACTTGGCTTTTACTATACATAATTGTTTCCTCAGATTCTGGTGTTCAAAAAGCTTGCATCTTTGAATATCTTTTTCTCTGTGTTTAGTATTTTCTTATATTCAGCCATTTTATCTTATTACTCTTGTGAGGCTTTTTAAAATGGCTTTTCTGGTTAATGTTTACTTTTCTGTTTCTTGTGGTAGTGAAATTGCATTCAATGTGAGAAATTCAGTTATTTGCTTGTAATTTTGATTAGGATAGTAACAGACTTCAATCAAGAGGGCATAGGCTGGTGAAATTTAATGCAGAGAAGTATGAAGTGATACATTTTGGTAGGAAGAATGGGGATAGACAATATGAACGAATTGCTACAATTTTAAAGGGAGTGCTGGAACAGAGAGTCTGGGTTGTATGAACATAAGCTGCTTCAGTATCTGAGTTGCAAATGGTGCTGAGCATTGTGCCATCATCAGTGAACTTCCCCACTTCTGATGATGGGAAGGTCATTGATTTTTACAACAATCGATAGTTTCAGGGGCACGATTACTGAGATTAGCTTTCAATTCCAGATTTATTAATTAATCAAATTTTTTTTTTGTTAATTGAATTAAAGTCCACCAGCTGCTGTGGTGGGATTTGAACACGTGCCACCAGAGTATTAGCCTTGGCCTATAGATTGCTAGTTCATTTCGCTACCATCTCACCTTCCATGGCCAGCATTCTTTTTTGAAGTTTCACACCCAAAACTAAAAGCTATATTCCACGCTGTGTTTTATCAAAGCTCTGTGGATCTGAACAGAAGAAATAGGATTAGGAATAGGCCATAAGGCCCCTAGAGCCGGCTCTGCCATTCAACAAGACCACGGCTGATTTTATATCCGAGCTCTATTTGCATAACCCTGATTTCTTTAGTTCAAAAATATATTAATCTCTATCCTAAATATACTTAGTTACTGGGCATTTGCAGCCCATTGGGATGGTGAATTCCAAAGATTCACAAAGGTGAGTAAAGAAATTTTTCCTCAGTCCTAAAGGGTCAACCCCTTATCTTGTGTCTGTGTTCTCTAGTTCTAGACTCTCCAGCCAGGGGAAACAACATCTTCTACCCTATTAAGCCCTCTAAGAAGTTTATGCACTCCAGTGAGATGAACTGAGACATTACTTAATCACTTTTAAATTCCAACTACTTTGAGATAAAGGCCAATGTTTCATTAGCCTATTTTGATTGCTTTTTGTACCTGTGCACTCACTTTTAGTGATTTATGTATGTTGACATTTAACTCTTTTTGCTCATCCGCAACTCAAAGTCTCTCTGTGTTATGAAAAATAAAACAAACTTTTCATACTTTACTCCTAAAACGTAATCCTAATAATATCAATGGCCAGATCTATTGACGTTGACATTGCTGTCCTTCTGTCCTCTAGGGTAAAATTGAAACTTATTCAGACAAACCTATTGAATACCCAATAATATTGCTGGCATTCAAAATCGCATTCATTTCAAATAATACAAGATTGTATGAAGTATCTAAATTGTCAAAGATTTAGAAAAACATTACCTAAATTAGTCAGGATTTTTACAAAATTGAGTTATACCTTAAAGCCCATACAAAGTGGTAATATAGTGCCATGTTGCATTGTAGTGTTTTTGGTTAATTTCTTAACTGGCTATATTTTCATTTGTGTTTTATCTGATTTTTCTTCTTTTGAAACAGTGCACTTTCCCCAACACTGGAGGTCGGGTGATGTTGTTCATTGGGGGCCCAGCCACACAAGGACCTGGAATGGTTGTGGGTGATGATCTAAAGACACCTATCAGATCTTGGCATGACATTGAGAAAGACAACATTAAATATATGAAGAAAGCCATGAAGGTAAATATTATACATTTATTTTCACAAATAAGAACATAGGAACAGGAATAGACTATTTGGCCCTTCAAGTCTGTTCTGCCATTCAGTGAGGCCATAGCTCAACTGTGACCTAACTCCACATTGCTACCTTTGACCCATATCCACAAAAATCTATTGATCTCAGATTCAAAATTAACAAGTTGACTGTTGTTTGTGGAATAGAGTTCAAAACTTGTTCCACCCTGCTGGGGTAGAGAATTCTAAAGACTATCAAACTTGAGTGAAGAAATTTCTGCTCATCTTAGTCCTAAATGATTGACCTTTAAGCTCGAGGCTGTGCCTGTATTCTTTATTCCACTGCCACGGGAAACAATCTCAGTATCTATCCTATCAAACCCCTTCAGAATCTTAGATGTTTCAATCAGATCACTCCTCATCTTTCTAAACTCCAGAGAATATTGACCCAATTTACTTACCCTCTCATCATAGGACAACCCTCTCATCCGAAGAACCAATCTAGTGAACCTTTGCCTCCGATGCAAGTATATCCTTCCTTAATATGGAGAGCAAAATTGCGCACAGTACTCAACTTGTGATCTCACCAATGCCCTATACAACTGTAGCAAGACCCCAGTTTTGTACACTCGTCCTTGCAACAAAAACTAGCGTGCTACTTGCCTTCTTAATTGCTTGCTGTACCTGTGTGCTAACTGTGTTCCTTGTACAAGTACATCCAAGTCCCTCTGAACGTGAATATTTACACGTTTAATGCCTTTTAAACGTATTCTGCATTTCTATTCTTTCGACCAGAATGAATAACCCCTCACTTCCTCCATCAGCCACCTAGTTGCCCACTCACTGAACCTGTCTATATCTCTTTGCAGCCTCCTTGTGTTCTCCTCGGCTTGCATTCCCACCCAAGCTTTGTATCATCAGCAAATGTAGATACATTACTCTTGTGTCTCCATCAAAGTCATTGATGTAGATTGTAAGTAGCTGAGGCCCCAGAACTGATCCTTGCAGCACTCCACTAGTCACAGCTTGCCAGCTTGAAAATGATCAGTTCATCTGTACTTTGTGCTTCCTATCCATTAACCAATTATCCATCCATGCTAATATATTATCCCCAACTTCATGAGCCCTTAACTTTCCTATAAACCTTCTGTGTGGCACCTTATCAAATGCCTTCTGGAAATCCAAGTATATCATATCTACTGGTTTCCCTTGTCTTTCCTATTAGCTACATCCTCAAAAAACTTCAATAAATTTGTCAAACAAGATTTCCCTTGTGTAAAAACCATGTTAACTTTGTCTGATCATACTATGTTTTCTAAGTGCATTGTTAAGACCTCCTTAGTAGATTGCAGCATTTTCCAGATGACTGATGTCAGGCTAACTGGTCTCTAGTTCCTAGTTTTCTCTCTTGCTCTTTTCTTGAATAGTGGAATTGCATTTGCTAATTACCAATCTGCCGGGACCTCGAGAATTTTGAAAAATCATAACCAGCATATCCACCATCTCTGCAGCCATCTCTTTTAGAACCCTACAATGTTGGCCATCAGGTCCCAGGGATTTGTTGGATTTTTAGTCACTTAAGATTCTCTAATACTTTTTCTGTGCTGATAATAATTACCATAAGTTCCTTGCTCTTATTATCCCGTTGTTTACCCTCTATTTCTGAAATGTGCCTTCTACTGTGAAGACAGGTACAAAATATTTGTTCAATATCTCTGCCATTTCCATGATAATTTCTCCTGTCTTTGCCTCTAAGGAACCAACATTTACTTTAGCTGTTATCTTCCTTTTTATATACTTGTAAAGGTTCTTACATTCTGTTTTTATATTCCTGGCTAGTTTACTCTCCTATTCTATTTTTTCCCTTTTTGGTGGCCCTCTGTTGGCTTCTAAAACACACCCAATCTTCAGACTTAGTACAGTTCTTTGCAATATTATAGCCTCTTATTTTCGTGTAAGAGTATCCTTACCTTCCTTAGCCACAAATAGATCTTTCCTGCTTAGTTTTTTATTTTTCAATGGAATGTAGTTTTGTTGAACATTTTTGATTGTTTCTTTAACTGTTTCCCATTGTGTATTTATGGTTGTTCCTTTTAGTGTTTTCATCCAATCAACTTCATACTCCCTCAATCCCCCCCTCGTACCTGTGTAATTGGCTTTGTTGTTTAGGCCTGGAGTATGTTGCTTTCCAGCTTAAAAATGGAATTCAGTTTTATTATGATCACTTTATCCCAGAGGGTCTTTTACTATGAGATTATTAATTAACCCCAACCATTGCATAAAGCTAGATCTAGAATAGCTTTACCCCTAGTTGGCTCCACAACATATTGCTCCAGGAAACTGTCAAAAGCATTCTACAAATTCATCTTCCAGACACCTTTGCCAATTTGAGTGGTCCAGTCCATATGAAGATTAAAGTCCCCACAATTATTGATATTGCCTTTGTTATAAGTTTCAATTATTTCTTCCTTGAAGCTCTATCCAGCAGTATAACTACTGTTAGGTGGCCAATAAACTACTTCTGCCAATGTTTTTCTGACCCTTGTTATTCCTAATCTCAGTCCATACTGATTCTACTTCCTGACCTTCTGAGCCATAGAATCATAGAATGATTACAGCACAGAAGGAGGTCATTCAACCTGTCATGTCCATGCTGGCTTCTCAGCAAGAGCAACTCGGATAGTGCCAATCTCCTGCCCTTTCCCTCTAGGCCTGCAAAATTTTTCATTTCACGTGTTTATCCAATCTTTCTTTGGAAGCCAAGTTGAACCTCCATCACACACTAATGTAATGCCAACCATAATTTACTCTCTCTTGTCTTAAGTGTGTTGGCCTAGTGGTATTGTCACTGGATTAATAATCCAGAGACCCAGGGTAATGCTCTGGGGACCCGGATTCGAATCCTGCCATGGCAGATGGTGGAATTTGAATTCAACAAAAATCTGGCATTAAAAGTCTAGCGATGACTATGAACCCATTGTCGATTATTTAAAATACCTATCTGGTTCACTATGTCCTTTAGGGAAGGAAATCTGCTCTCCTTACCTGGTCTGGCCTACATGTGACTCCAGACCCACAGCAATATGGTTGACTCTGAAGTGCCCTCTGAAATAGCCTAGCAAGCCATTCAGTTGTATCCAACTGCATCGACCTCGGCACCGGAAACGACAGCACTTTCCAAACCCACAACCACTACTATCTAGAAGGACAAGTGCAGCAGATGCATCAGAACACCACCACCTGGAAGTTCCCCTCCAAGCCACTCACCATCCTGATTTGGAAACATATCATCGTTCCTTCACTGTCGCTGAGTCAAAATCCTGGAACTCTCTTCCTAACAGAACTGTGGGTGTACCTACACCACAGGGACTGCAGCGGTTCAAGAATACAGCTCACTACCAACTTCTCAAGGGCAAACAGGGATGGGCAATAAATGTTGGCCTAGCCAGCAATGCCCACACCCCGCAAATGAATGTAAAAATACCCAGCCCTGTCGACCCTGCAAAGTCCTCCTTCCGTACATCTGGGAGCTTGTGCCAAAATTGGGAGAGCTGCCTCATGGACTAATCAAGCAACAGCCTGATGCAGTCATATGCATGGAATCATACTTTACAGATCACGTTCCAGCCACCACCATCACCATCCCTGTGTCTATCCTGCAGGTGGGATAACAGTATGTGGTGGCACAGTGGTATACAGTTGTGAGGGAGTTGCACTGGGAGTCCTCAACATCGACTCTGGACCCCATGAAGTCTCATGGCATCAGGTCAAACATGGGCAAGGAAACATTCTGCTGATTACCACATACCGCTCCACCCTCAGCTGCTGAATCAGTACTCCTCCATGTTGAAACCACTTGGCGGAAGCACTGAGGGTGGTAAGGGTGTAGAATGTACCCTGGGTGGGGGATTTCAATGTCCATCACCAGGAGTGGCTCAGTAACACCACCAAAGACCGAGCTGGCTGAGTCCTAAAAGACATAGCTGTTAGACTAGGTCTGCAACAGGTGGTGAGGGAACCAACCAGAGAGAAAAACTTACTCTGCCTCACCCTCACCAACCTGCCTGTCACAGATGCATCCGCCCATGACATATTAGTCGGAGTGATCACCACACAGTCCCTGTGGAGACGAAGTGCCGTCTTCACACTGAGGATACCCTCCATCATGTTGTGTGGCACTACCACTGTGTTGAACGGGCTAGATTTTGAACAGACCTAGCAACTCAAAACTGGGCAGCCATGAGGCGCTGTTGGCTGTCAGCAGCAACAACAGAATTGTACTCATCCACAATTTGTCACCTCGTGGACCAGCATATCATTCCTTCACTCTACCGTTACCACCAAGCCAAGGGATCAACCCTGGTTCAATGAAGATTGCAGGAGGGCATGCCAGGAGCAGCACCAGGCATGCCTAAGAATGAGGTGTCAACCTGGTGAAGCTACAACACTTGTGTGCCAAACAGCATAAGCAACAAGTGATAGACAGAGCTAAGTGAATCCACAACCAGCGGATCAGATCTAAGCTCTGCGGTCCTGCCACATCCAGTCGTGAATGGTGGTGGACAATTAAACAACTCACTGGAGGAGAAAGCTCCACAAATATCCCCATCCTCAATGATGGGGGAGCCCAGCACATCAGTGCAAAAGATAAGGCTGAAGCATTCGCAACAATCTTCAGCTAGAAGTGCCGAGTGGATGATCCATCTCGGCCTCCTCCAAGGTACCCAGCGTCACAGATGCCAGTTTCCAGCCAATTAGATTCACTCCTTGTGATATCAAGAAAAGGCTGAAGGCACTAAATACTGCAAAGGCTCTGAGCCCTGAGAATATTCCAGAGTACTGAAGACTCGTGCTCCAGAACTTGCCGCGTCCCTAGCCAAGCTGTTTCAGTACAGCTACAACACTGACGTCTACCCGGCTATGTGGAAAATTGCCCAGGGATGTCCTGTACACAAAATGCAAGATAACTCCAACCCGGCCTATTACCACCCCATCAGTCTACTCTCGATCATCAGTGAAGTGATGGAAGGGGCCATCAACAGTGCTATCAAGTGGCACTTGCTTAGCAACAACCTGCCTATTGATGCTCAGTTTGGGTTCCGCCAGGGTCACTCCGCTCCTGATCTCATTACACCCTCGGTCCAAAGATGGACAAAAGAGCTGAATTCCAGAGGCGAGGTGTGAGTGACTGCCCTTGACATTGAGGAGCCTTAGCAAAACTGGAGTCAATAGGAATCAGGGAAAACTCTCCGCTGGTTGGAGTCATACCTAGCACAATGGAAAATGGTTGTGGTGGTTGGAGGTCAGTCATCTCAGTTCTAGGACATCACTGCAGGAGTTCCTCGGCTCACCATCTTCAGCTGCTTCATCAGTGACCTTCCTGCCATCATAAGGTCAGGGGTGGAGATGTTCGCTGATGATTGTACAATGTTCAGCACCATTTGCAATTTCTCAGATACTGAAGCTGTACGTGCCCAAATGCAGCAAGACCTGGACAATACCCAGGCTTGGGCTGACAAGTGGCAAGTAACATTTGTGCCCCACATGCGCCAAGCAATGACTACCTCCAACAAGAGAGAATCTAACCACTTCCCCATGAGATTCAATGGCTTTACCATCGCGGAATCCCCCACTATCAACATACTGGAGGTTACCATTGACCAGAAACTGAACTGGACTAGCCATATAAATAGTGTGGCTACAAGAGCAGCTCAGAGGCCAGGAATTCTGTGGCAAGGAACTCACCACCTGATTCCTCCGAGCGTATGCACCATCTACAAGGCACAAGTCAGGAGTGTGATGGAATACTCTTCACTTGCCTGGATGAGTGCAGCTCCAACAACGCTCTCAAGAAACTCAACACCATCCAGGACAAAGCAGTCTGCATAATTGGCACCTATTCTACAAACATTCACCCCTCCCACCACCGACAAACAGTGGCCGCATTGTGTACCATCTACATGATGCACTGCAGGAACTCACCAGGGTTCCTTAGACATCATCTTCCAAACCAATGACTGCTACCATCTAGAACGACAAGGGCAGCAGTCACATGGGAACGCCACCACCTAGAAGTCCTCCTCCAAGCCACTCACCATCCTGACTTGGAGCTATATCACTGTTCCCTCACTGTCGCTGGGTCAAGATCCTAGAACCCCTTCCCTAATAGCACTGTGGGGTACCTACACCACAGGGACTGCAGCAGTTCAAGAATGCAGTTCACTGCCGCCTTCTTGAGCAATTAGGAAAATGAATAATAAAAAAATGAATAATTCATTAATATAGTTTCACAATATCACAGTATCTTTACAATGCAGAAGGAGGCCATTCATCCCATCAATTCTGCATTGGCTCCCTGAAAGTGCATTCCACCTAGTCCCACCCCCCTGCCTTATGCCTGTAACCTTGCACATTCTCTCTCTTCAGGTAGCAATCAGTTGACAACATATTTAGCAGAACTGTTTCGATTGAAAGGATAAGTGATACTGGCCGAGAATTTTATAATTCCATGCTTATTGTGTGTAGGAGACTTTGAGTTGGTTTAATATTTCAGTGTTTTATGCTTTACTCTTGTTGTAGCATTATGAAGCCTTGTCAAATCGAGCAGCAGCAAATGGCCATGTTATTGACATCTATGCCTGTGCATTGGATCAGACTGGTCTCAATGAAATGAAATGCTGCCCAAATCATACCGGGTGAGTACAAACTGTGTGTGGTATTCTAATCAAATTACTAAGCCTACTGTGCCAAAGTCAAATCGTAATCCATAAAATGCATGGACAGCAGTGATGAAAGTGCGGGGAATAAATTCTATTATTTATTTTCTTGAATGTGTTCGGGCTAGGTTTTTCCAAGCAAATTTGATCCACTACAATTTTCCAATCAAAATCTATGTCCTTTCAAGGCACTATTCTACTTTTTTGGTGTGTATGAAAAAGAAAGCTGAAGGAAATGAGTTGAGACTCTCAGGAAAAGGATTAAATTCCTAGCAAATCATTTCTCCTTTCATTGTAATGTTTAACTTAGGCCTTCAGTACAATCCAATGAATTCTCTGCTTCTAAAGTTTTACGAAAGTTTAATGCTTTAATATTGCATGATGCTCTATGCTAATGATGCAGCACTAGCATTCCATGCTGAGGAACACCTTCAGCAGCAAATGAATAGACTCCTCCATGCTGTAAAGAGTTTGTTTGGACCGTCAGCATCAGAAAGACAAATGTCGTGGTCCATGATGTTGTCATACTACCAACAATCTGCTAAAGGCACATCTGCAAGCAAGATATGAAGGTGGCAGGCATTGGCACAGTGAACTGGGACATAGTCACTGATGGCCGTGGCCTCTGGAAGCTGTCTGTTTGGAGGAGCATTGGAAGAGTTGAGAAATAGAAAGCTCAGCTGACCAAGAAGAGGGCCCAGAGGAAAACAGAGGCCAGTCAATCCTGCACCTGCTCAGTCCACTGTCTCTGATTTGCATTTGATTTTATGTTCTTTGTTTTCAAAATTATGTATTTTTCATGTTTTCTTCCATCACATTTGAAGAAAAAGTTGGTGTTTATTGTAATATAAATAAAAGCAAAATACTACAGATGCTGGAAACCTGAAACAAAATCAAAAAATGCTGGAAAAGCTCAGCAAGTCTAGCAGCATCTGTGGAGAGAGAAGCAGAGTTAACGTTACGAGACCATATGACCCTTCTTCTGAGCTGAAGAAAATTGGAAATCTGATGAAATCTATACTGTTTAAGGGGGGTGGAGCAGGTGAAGCTGGATAGAAGGCCAGCAATAGGTGGGGACAAAGGAGAGATTGACAAAGATTTCATGAACTAAAGGACAAATATTAACACTGCCTTTGTCCTTTAGACCATGACATCTTTGTCAATCTCTGCTTTGTCCCTACCTATCGCTGGTCTTCTATCCAGCCACACCTGCTCCACCCCCTTTAAACAGCACAGATTTCATCAAATTTCCACTTCTCTTCAGCTCTGAAGAAGGTCATATGGACTCTGGAGAAACTGTTTCTCTCTCCACAGATGCTGCTAGAACTGCTGAGTTTTTCCAGCATTTCCTGTTTTTGTTGGTGTTTATTGTAACTCTTTTCCTTACCCTTTCTTCAGGGGTTACATGGTGATGGGGGACTCCTTCAACACGTCTCTATTTAAGCAAACCTTTCAGCGAGTGTTTACAAAGGATATTCAGGGGCAATTTAAAATGGCTTTTGGTGGTACACTAGAAATTAAGGTAAGAGTGACAGTTTCTCACCATAACCCATTTTATTATTACGAACTGTGATTGGAGGCTGCCTTCCTGAATTCTAAAGATTCCCAGAAATCATATTAACAAATATCAGAGCCTCTCAAATGTTCCCATATTCCACTATTGGAATGTAAAATTAACTCCCTTTTTAGTTCATTGAAACACAATATGACATTAGTAAGGAATGTTACACCTGGATAAGAATTTCTACAGAAAGTAAATTGCTAGGAATGTTACCAGAAAATGGAACTGGATCTTTCTGTGTGGCTGTTTGCTGATCCAGAGTTTCTTTTAAAGTAATGCAATTGCAAACGTACAATATATTTTGCGTAACTCAGAGAACACATTTGTATGTCCTTCAGTTCTGAGTTCTTGTAACAGGGATTACTGTTGTTTTTGCACCATTAGTCACCGAGGGGAGAGTGTTCCTTAATTAATAATATTGCAGATTAGACAGTAAACATCTGCCTTTCAAATAGTGAAGAAAGTATTATCCAAATCGCTTTGAGAATTTAAAAAGTTTGTAAAATGAACTCCAGCAGTAAGTGCTTGACACCTGTTTTCCAAGATTAGTTTGTTCTATTTCTGTGGCAGTTAGTTTATTGATAATTAAGTAAATTGGAATATTTTCACTGTGTTCCCAAGAAGTTTGATTTACTCTACTTTTTTGAGTAAAAATCATGAACTTTTGAATCAAAAATCTGAGCCTGGAACATACAATATTACTTACTCTCAATAATTAGAATGCCTTTCTCGATTTTGCATGTGATTGTGTAAATCTGAGCCAGAATTATGTACCGGAAGTTGATAGAATTATCAATTTTTTTTAAAAAAGCCTGAATGTTTAAGATATTTTGCTTATCACATGATTGTACAGGGGAAAGGATTGAATGGCAAAATATAATTTGGTATTCTCATTTTGAAATTGGATTTGGAAAGATTATTTTTAATGAAAGGTGGATGTCAGGTTCAATACTTCACAAAGTGAATACTTAGATTCCTTTGTGTCCTAAACATTCATAGCCATAGAACTAAATTATTTTTAAAAAACATTATTAGCATGAAAGGTGTATAACTTTTTAAAATTCATTTCTTCTAAAGACATCAAGGGAAATAAAGATTTCTGGAGCCATTGGACCCTGCATATCACTTTGTGCTAAAGGACCTTGTGTATCAGAAAATGTGAGTGGTATTGTGTTTCTATCAATTCTTAACTTAAGGATGATACAGAAAAATAGGATCAATGGTGTAATTCTTGTGCTGAACAGAATTTCACCAAGGCATCATCTGTGATTAGATGTGGAATATTCTCATTTATCTTCCATGCTAAAATATGAACCTGGCACTAAAGTCGATAAAGGCATGGATTTTGCCTGACTGCAATTGAAGTAACACTTCATGCTACTTCCAAATCTAGAAAGGGGAAAATGTCAGTACAAGAGCTCCAAATTGGTTCATGGCAGATTTTGGAAATTGCTAGTTATCTAGCTAACATGCGCTAGAATAAGAAATTGATGCATAGGGGTGAGCAGTATTGGAGGATGGAATGAGCAGTGCCGGGGGGCTGGGGTGAACAGTGTCAGAAGGGCGGTTTGCAGCGTCGGGTGGGTGGTGTGAGCTGTGTCAGGTGGGAGGGGTGCACAGTGGTGGGAACTGCACCGGGCAGGCAGCACATGTCAGTGGGGTGCTGTGGCATGGGCCATGCCAGGGTGTTGAGATGGGGTGTGGAGTGAATTGTGGATTTGCCATTGTGCTGAAGCCATTCACGTGATTTACTTAGAGCTGCGCTCCCAAACAGGCTTTAAACCTCCCAATAATGACTCTTGTAAATCTGTGTAAAAACTGGGTAAAGTATAGGGCAAACTCCCTAAATTTAAGTGCAGAATTTTAAGATATTATACAGATTAAAAAATTATAATTGCAGCTAACAGCTTTTGATGAACTTGTTCACAGGAAATTGGAACAGGTGGCACCTGCCAGTGGAAGATCTGTGGTCTGGACCACAATACAACTCTTGGTATATACTTTGAAGTTGTGAATCAGGTATGTGGAAAATGGATGAAATTGTAGAGATCTGGTACCTCCTTCCCATGATCACTGCCCTTGTACTACCACTCTGAAGGAACCTTTCACAGTGCTCCCTAATAGCGACTTCATTTGATCAACATTGTCACAACCTGGGACCCCCCACCGCACACCAATACCACACACCATTCCATCTGTTCCCAGATACCACCTACTTGCTACTGCCACATCATAGGACCCCTCTTCCCAATTCCCCAGTATTAATATCTATTTTTGCTACCTACTTGGCACATATGAACAAGGAGCAGGAGTAGGCCATTCAGCCCCTCGAGCCTGCTCCGCCATTTGATAAGATCATGGCTGATCTGCATCCCACCTACCCCCCAATAACCTATTACCCCTTGCTTACCAAGAATCTATCCATTTCTGCCTTAAAAATATTTAAAGACTCTGCTTCCACCACCTTTTCAGGAAGAGAGTTCAAAAGACACATGACCCTCTGAGTGAAAACATATTGTCTCATTTCAGTTTTAAATGGGCAACCCCTGATTTTTAAACAGTGACCCCTAGTTCTAGATTTTTCCACAAGAGGAAACATCCTCTCCATATCTACCCTGTCACGACCCCTCAGGATCTTATGTTTCAATCAAGACACCTCTAATCTTCTAAACTCCGGCAGATACAAGCCTAGTCTGTCCACCCTTTCCTCATTAAACAACACACCCATTCCAGGTATTAGCTTGGTAAACCTTCTCTGAACTGCTTCCAATGCATTTACATCCCTTCTTAAATAAAGTGACCAATACTGTACACAGTTCTCCAAATGTGGTTTCACTAGTGCCCAGTACAATGGAAGCATAACCTCCCTACTTTTGTATTTAATTCCCCTCGCAATAAATGATAACATTCTATTAGCTTTCCTAACTACTTGCTGTACTTGCACACTCGCCTTTTGTGATTCATGCACTAGGACACCCAGATCTCTCTGCAATCTCTCACCATTTAGAGAATTTGCTTCTTTTATTCTTCCTGCCAAAACAGTCAATTTCACATTTTCCCACATTACATTCCATTTGTAAGATCTTTGCCTGCTCACTTAACCTATCTATATCTTTTTGTAGCCTCCTTTTGTCCTCTTCACAACTTAGTTTCCTACCTATCTTTGTGTCATCAGCAAATTTAGCAATCATCCCTTTAATCCCTTCATCCAAGCCATTTATATAAATTGTAAAGTTGAGGTCCCAGCACTGATCCCTGTGGCACACCACTTGTTACATCCTGCCCACCTGAAAAAGACCCATTTATGCCTAATCTGGACTTTTAAAATTGATTACATACTTCAATGGCCTTGAATATATTTATGTTTGTTTATCTACAATTTCCAGCCAAATGTATATCTAATTCTGGAATTTGCTCTCAAATATTGCTAACAGCATCATAATACTGTGTTACACATGTAACTCATTCAATCATGGTTTGCTATTAACCACGATAACATAAATAATATTTTCCATGGGGCAAAGCATTATATCCTCCAATTTATCGTGAACAATGCCACGGGGCATAAACTAGCATGTGTGCATATCTTGTAGCATTGGCCACAGCAAGGTGGAAGATGAGGTATTCTATAGAGAGGGGGGTTATACCATTGATAGCTTTGGTGCTGCGAATAAAGTGAACGATGGGTTTATAAAAAGAATGCAAACTGGATTCCAAATTGTGTGTATACTTGTTTTATACACTTACAATTCACAGTAACTATATTTCAAACATATTTCATTAGCTCTAAAAAAAAACATTTCATTTAATTTCTGAGGTTGTGAAAGGTGGTATATAAACACAAGTCTTATATAAAATGTATATTATGAATATGTAAAGTGTGTAGCTAGTATATCTATACCATAAAATAATCTATAGTCCAAACACCTGTATCTCAAATTGTAGGATTATATGAAAAACTTTTTATATAATTTTATAGGTTTAGTAATGAAGGGAATTCTGATTAAAAGTAACCTCCTCTGAAATAGCAAATGTAAGATATTTATATCTATTATATTGTTTAATTTGTGTAAGGTATATACTATATATAATTGGTAGATTGCTCTTGCATTTAAAGAAATTATAAAAATGTTCTGTGTGCTGGATGATTGTCTTTCTGGATTGGCAGGAAGCTGCTTCACTGAGTGATGCTCTTAATTTGAGAAATAGAAGGGTGTTTGCATTGTGGCTGCTGTCTAATATTGACCACGTAGTGAAGACGCAGAATGATCTCACTATCTTTCTGGAATCCATGGTGTGAACTTGCCAGTTGAACGTGTTTCTGTGATAAATGTCGTTGCATGTTTGGGATGTCTCTGATGAATATGTGACAATAATTCGCAAATTGCACTCTGCAATGTTTTGGTGGTGGTTAAAATTTGTGCAGGGAATGAATGTGTGTGAAGCACTTGTTTGTTTACTGAATGTTGGTATTCCATGAGGAAGGGGAAAATGCAGGCCCTGATTTTTGTAGTGGTAATGATGGTAAAACTATCGGCTTTGCTATCATTACTCCACCTAAACTGACAGTAATTTCGGGAGTCCGCACGTGCAAAATAACGTTGAAATTCAGAAGTTGCTGTCAGTGAATCTATGCTTCCCCAGAGGGTGCACTATTGAGGCTCACAACCCTCCCCCACAAGAATGCATCTTTAAGCAATCAGTGAATTGACAAAAACTTCCACTTTTGCACTGTTAGTCTTGCTGCAGTTGCCCTTGAAAAAGTTACACGTCATTGAATGAGGTGTAACTGGGATTTTATTGGCATACTAGCTTCATAATTACTGCTGAACATTCTCACTGGCTTAGTCTGAAAAGCTAATTTTATAATTTTCAAATGCCAAATAATTTGTATTATGTCATTATAATAAAGTCCTCACATCTGTACATTTAAAAAAAAAAATTGATATTCTATTTTTGATCTTAATCCAATCATCCTTTATTCCACTATCTGAAAATTTCATTTTTAAGTGAAGGATAATCATTGTTTTTTACTTCCTGGTTTGTTGTCTGTGAGAATTGTCTACTCTGCTTGCTGACATCACTGCTGCTGGTGCCTGGAGATCCTCTTGACTTGGTGCCAAATTTAAACTATTGTTAAGAAAGGGAAACCCACACCACAGAGATGATTAGAAAATTGAGAGTAGCTTTCTTCAAGGTCAGTAGCAAATGTCACTGCTTCACCATTGACCATAAAATCCAGCCCACTATGCTAGTTCTGAGTTCTGCAATCTCATTATATTGGATTACTCTTTTGTACTATCATGGAATTGATTGCTGTCAGAGAGGAGAAGGCTGATGCTCTGATCATTGTCAAGAAAGAAAATATATAAATAAATGTTTATTAAAAGTAAATATTTTTAAGATTGAAAATAAAAAATATGTTTCAAGTTCAGTAACTTGAATTTTAAGGAAATGATAAACATAACACTCAGCTGAGCAATGGAACTGGTTGGATTAGCGCTGGAATCAATCAATGGCAAGTAGCATAATTTGTATAGGCTAGAATTAATTTATCTGTGGTGATTCATTATTGTGAAGTGTGTGACAACATTTTGTGGGTCTGTGTTGTTTTGCAGAGACTTTCTGGTTGGTCCAAACCATGTAATATTGATCACATGCTTAGCAGGTGTTCATTAACTTTGTAGAAGGCAACCATTAAACTTCCACACCAGATGAGTGTTTTTATTGAAGTTTATTGAAAATAAAATGTTTAAAAGTGATAACAGTTTAAACAGCTTGAAGTAAGCATCAATAATTAAACGTCAAAGTTCTAAATTAAATTTTAATCAGTGCCTGGGATGTATGCAAAATTGTATAACCTGAACAGCTCTAGCACTCTGATATCACTGATACTTACAAGCTCAATGTGAAAAAAATGAGTGTGCTTCAGATTGCCTGTCTCACAGTTCAAACAAGCTTTAATGAAAGTAATGAGACTTGGCGGAAGAAATAATAATAGAAAATACTGGAAATACACTGCACACCGGCATCAGTAAAATGAAAGATTATGGAAGTTTAGGAATGAACCTTTCTTCTCCACTGAGGTGGGGAGCGTTGGTTCCTCAAAAATATTATCACATTGTGTATGATGTGCACCAAACTTCTAGAAGTATTTTTAAACTGTCACTGGCTAAAAATGAATAATAATATTTTAGAATACATAAAGGGAGAAATTTGTTGGCGTGGTGCTGACAGCAGACATGTGTCAGTTTCCAGTTGCAGGCAGTGCCACTACCTGTATGGCCAGCGCAGCAGTCTTCAATGATATCAATGAGGAATGCCGTGCAGGTAGTGGTCCATAATACTGCCTGCCCCTGAGGAATCAATGTAAGTCTGTGTAGTGGAGCAACATGAATTCATTTTTCCCCTATATTGCACTTATTTAATGGTGTTCATTCATCAGTGCTTTCATCTGCTTTGAATGCAGTCTTTAATTAAAAATTCTTCAGTTTTTCTGTGATACTATTTCATGGTACTTCAGTTATGAATGTGGATGCATGTTATATTTCTTTAGATCTGAAACTCGCACTTGCTTCTTTAACTGAAGAAAGGGAGTGTTCCTTTTTGTGTAGAACTCTCCTTTTGAAATTTCTCCACCCTTCGCATATTGTATTTCTGTACTTCCTGAGTAAACATTAATTACATTATGAAATGAGATCTTTTATTCTGAAAAAGTTGCTGTTTTCAAATCAAATGAATTACTTCTATAAAACCTGCGATATTTTTGAATGGTTCAAATAACAACACTGAGACTTAATGTATTTGTGAGAATGACTTTAAAGCCAATTGCCCAGTTAAAGAAAGAAAATCTGTATAATATCAGTAATTGAAATCAATCAGTGATGACAGTCAGTCTAATTTTTCTCAAACTAACTGTAAGCAGGAAATTGCTCCATATTGCTCAAGTGACCATGAAAAAGTTATCTCCTCTAGTAGCTCTAATCCTGTCCTATTTTATGATTTTCAACTCATCAATATGAACAACAAATTTTTACACACGTTTACAATTCAAATCACATTAACATACACCTGTGTTTTAAATCAAGTAAAAAATGTTTCATAATAGCAATAGTGATTAACCACTGCTTAGACTTAATTACTCATAAAAACATACCTGGATCAATATAAGTAGCAGGATCTGGGCAAGTGTTCAAAAATACATTGGAGGACTTTTCTTTGTGCTAACAAAATAGATGTTATGATGAAGAACTCAATCTTGTGCTATTGATTTCAATTTTTTAAATAAGCATAATGTCGTAAATGTAGACTAAAGCAACTTTCATATTTCTTTGGTAAGGGAGAATGGATTTTCTTTTGAGAGGCTGGTAGCTTGAGTGAATAACTGAAACCTTTACATTGTTTGCACCAAACATGAAAAGACCATCAACTGCTACAATGGTACTTTTTCATTTCCCACACCAGACTTCCTTTCATGCCTCTGAAGAGTGCCAATTTAATACAAAATTAGTGCCAAATTAGAGGCAGTTTTGCAGTAGAAACTGGGTTGAGTCTATCCAAACTAACTTCACACAGTAACTGCAGGATACTTCTCAGCTTTGGGCTTGGGTATGATTTGAATAGTGAAAGGTTAGTGTCTAAACTACTGTAGCATTAAGTTCCATCAAAAGTGCCACTCTTGAAATTTGACAAGTAGCTTGATAGAATACATTTCCTGAGTGTTACAAGTATGTGAAAAGTGCCAAGCTCGAAAGGAAAACTGATCCTACTATTAAAATACAAAAAGATTTTATTTCAACTCCCAACCTAAAAAGATAACTAGTTAAATGTGACAGCTATTCCCTTTTCCCCCCATTGTCTAATTACATTAAGGTAATGGTACGTACTTGTGTGTCACAGAATTGGGTCATGGATTCAGAGTAGATGTGAGAAGTGCAAGCCATGTGGAGGGCATTAGTACAAATGGAGGAGCTCTGCCTCAAAGGTTTCATAGACACCGATGACCATATATGGTTTCCAGCATATTAGAAGGAAAACTAGGAAAAAATAAATAGAATTAATCTGCTTCAAGAAAAGAATACATGCCCTCATGACTTTTTGTTCTTGTGCATAAACTCATGAATGCAGATTTAAATGCCAGCAGTGTTTGGGGCAGCATATCTATATATTCTGACCATTCATCTAATTAGCTTTCTGCGTCCATGTGCCAGTAGTAACTTCAGTGCAGTGCATTTAATTTTTTGCGCTTTCTTTTGTCAATTGCATTTGAACGGAAAAAATGTCTTCGAGACACAAGAATCACGATAGTTTGACACATTGAACTTGAAATCTAAGAGAGCTGCTTAGTCCTGAACCATCAGGGCTATCTATTTTATTTCTGTTTTATTTCTATCTAGCTGTTTTTGCCAAATGGTTTTTCCTGGGTGAATCTTTTTGCACTGGACAGGGAAGAGAAATCTTAGGGTTTCAGCTCTCTCCAGATACTTCATGTTCACGCTAGATGTGAAAGCCATCATTTTTAGGCAACTATATACTTCCTAATGAAACCTGACCTGGTGCACTAAGTATCTAGGGTAGCTCTCTACAGGCTGAGGATTGATCTCTTATTGTTGGAGTATTCCCTGGAAAACAATGCTAACGTGTTGTTCACTTAGACTAGCTTTTTAAAAGTAGGAGCAAGTCAATAGCATATACAGGTTATATTTTACCTAACTTCTGTTTCAAAACCAAAGTTCCAAAGTGATATCCTCTGCAGATGGATTTGCTATTGCATATGCAATCTATTATTAAATATTGGTAATTGATACCCCAGTGTTTAATATAAATTATCTCTTATTATGTAGATGAGCTTTGTTTCTTCAAACACTTGTGGAATGATCAACAGAAAGAGTCAACAACCTCCTCCTTTGAAATAGATCTCTACATACCGGGCAGGATTGTACATTTTCTACTGTCCCACAATTTAAAGAAACACATACAGTAGAGAATTATTTTGTAATGCAGCCACAGAAGCCATTTTAAAGTTCCTACACTAGTGTAGCTACAAATTTAGAAAATATGAACAATTTGAGCAGGATTAATTTGGGAGTTGCACTGCATATTTGTGTAATGCTGAGACAGTGTAATACTGTCCAACTACAGTAGTTGGACATCCTACTGTAAATTCCCTTCTTTGGAAATTTAAAATGTGATTTGAGTTAAGATTGAGCGTATTCTCAAATAAATTAACTGAACTTACTAATGAGCAGGTTTGGTTGCTTTGGTTCTCTCTGATTACCTGAAACTGGTGTCCCCCTTTCCCTTAACTGTGGTGCAAAGTTTTTGACTCTGGTCACATTCTTCACACTTCCCTTGCTTAATTACTTTCTCCTCCTTGTACTTCAGTGACCCATGCTCTCTAGCTTTCTGAGCTGTTTCTTTAGCCCTATTCACTCCCTGAACCAGAGGTTGGTGGGTTGGTGGTGGTGGTGAGGGGGAGGAGGTGTGCAGAAACGACCAGAAGAGGGGAGAAGGGAGTGAGTGAAAGGGATGAGTTGGGGGTGGTGGTGGGGTGGGGTGGTGGTGGGGTGGGGGGTGGGGGGGCGTGGTGCGGTGGTGTGGGCGGACAGCAAGAGAAAAATGTGGGGATAACTGATGTTTACAAACCAGGAGAGGCAGTGACACATGGAATAAAGGCAGGAAGTGCTGGAAATACTCAGCAGGTCTGGCAGCATCTCTGGAGAGGGAAAGAGAGTTAATGTTTCAGGTCATGACCTTTCATCAATGACTCATGGGGCCCATAACTTCTGATCTTCGGGGTGTCTTCTCTGGAGTCCCCACGTAAGGATTGCATGGGAATTGCCTGGGAAGTTCCCGTTGGGCACTTACCCTGCACTGGGAACCATCTGATTTAAATCACAGTCTTTGGATGGTTCCAACTGTCTTACAGGAAAAGTTAGAAAAATTAAAACCACTTCTAACTCCTGGATAGCTATAATACTGAGCGCCCCACAGGACCTCCCAAACTACCCTCGTGACCACCTACAGACCCCCTGATCTCTCTCCCCCCCCCCCCCCCCCCCAGATTCCCCCTCCCCCTCCAGGCCTCCCCCCACTTCGACCCTTCAAATACCCTCAAAAACTTAACTGCTTTACAGCAGCCACAAAAAGGGGAGTGTTGCTTCTTTTCCTCTGTGTCTACTGAACTCGACAGAAGGATTCGGGAACCCACTGCATTCTTCTCACCTGGGCCAAGTCGGAAGGTTGGACATGAAAGGTGCATTTTAGTGTAAGTAAGTCGGAGCGGATTGGCAATCTGACTGCTTGTGCGTTTCTCTCTTCATTTTCTCCCCTCACTCCCCATCCACTACTCTCGCTCTCGCAAGCCGGTTTCCTGGAGTTGGGCCAGCTTCTAGAGGACTAATAGCCTCACTCTAGCCAGCTTCTCCAGGGATATGAGGAGTCATGAAACAGTAGTCTGGATGCGGGAACCTTTTCAAAGATAACCTCAAAAGGTCATTTTCATGCCTCTGATGCCACCTGCCCACCCCCCAATTGCTCCTCATACCTCCATGCCAACTCATGCCCACTACCCACCCCCAAAGGCCCCTCTTACCTTCCATGCGAACTCATGCCCTCCCCCACCCGCACTTAACCCTCATTATGCATGCTTGGCTGAGAGCCCAGACTTCCTTTACTTTGTTGAAACAGGTGCACAGAAGCAAAAACATTGCTTGATAGACAGCTCAAGCTTTTTTCATAGATTTATTTTGTCACTGGCTCAGTGTTTACGCAAGCTAAAAAAGTTTCTGCTATTGATATTTTAAAGGCCTGATTGATTGCCACTTTCATAGAGTTGTTCCATTATCACTTCTTTTCAGAAAGTTTTTTTTTAAGCATTTCCACACGTACCATTGTTACTATAAGGCTCATTTGCTCTCTAAAGTGCGTTCACTGGATGAATGGGCATGGAAGTGCTATGAGTTGTTCTGGAGGGTATGAGTATGAGGGATCATTGAGGTGGTTGGGGAGCATGGGTTGGCATGGAGGGTATGAGTGCCATTGGAGGTGGGCATGAGTTGGGATAGTGGGTATGAGGGGCCGTTGAAGGTGGAAGGGGGCACAAGTTGGCTTGGAGGGTATGAGGGGCTATTGAGGATGGATGGGAGGCATGAGTTGGCATAGATGGGGCTTGGGGAAGTGTGGTGGGTGGGGGTTGATGGAGTGTGAAGGGTAAGGGATAGAGGGCCTAATTTTTAACAAAACAACTCAGACAAAGTACCAGAGAACTGAGGCTTGCCTTTTAAACAGCCTGCCTCGCCACTCAGCAACCTCTTTGGCTGCCTCCAATCTGCTTCCGGGGTAGGCGAGCCTGACTCCATTCCACACCCGCTCCTGCACACCCATCCTAGAGTGAAAATCACACCTTTCAGGGCATTTTGAGATGGGTGCGCCAAACCAGGAAATTTCCTGACTCAAGATACCCAGAGTGACGGTGAAAATCCAACCCACTATCCATCTCTTTGTGCTTCCTACGTTTTCTGATCTTTCTAGAGCATTATAATTCAATACAACAAATATCTAACCAGTAAATTGTTTACATAAAGATTTAAATAATATCCTCATAGAGTGCCTAAGTCTGTAAGACAAAGACATCCAACAAAAGGTGGGAAAGAGAAAATAACAACAGATAGCATATGTTGCCTGAGCTGATGCACAGCCCAAGTGGGTAAGCTCAGGAGGCAGCAATGGATGAAGGAAAATGAGAGCAGCTTGGATCAATGGACTTTTTAAAAAGGTTGATTTTTTTTTTCTAATTCTTATTAGGTTCAATAAAATAATATAGGAATATTCTTTTGCCAGTCATGTCAATAGAATTGTGAATTTCATAGTCCAGAATCAGCCAGCTGTCTGGTGACTGTTGAACATTACAGTAATTGGGTAAATGACTACAATTTTGAAGAAAAATTAGATTTAAATAAGGATAATAGCAGCAGGAACTATCAGGATCGAAGTGGGAGTTTGAGCATGGGATGTGTATTTGTGTTTGTTTGGTAAAGTTGGGCAGCATTGGGATGGGGAATCCTATTTCGGTGGGTCAGGAGATGGCTACAGGTGAAAGAAAGATTGGGATGACAGGAACCAATGGGAGAGAAAAGACAACAGTGGGAATTTACCAATGAGGAGGAGAAATAGTTTGGAACTGAGCAGCAGGTGGAGGTCTGCAGGTCAGGAGCTGTGGTGTAGTAGGTCAGGCACTGGGCGACATTGCAGTGTGGAACGGCTTGAATTTTTAAAATTCGTTCATGGGATGTGGATATTGTTGGCTCAGCCAACATTTATTACCCATCCCTAATTGCCCTTGAGAAGGTGGTGGTGTGCTGTCTTCTAGACTTTGTAATGGCTTGGTACAAAGTAGCTTGTGAGGCCATTTCAGAGGATATCTAAGAGTCAACCACATTGCTGTAGGTCTGGAGTTATATATAGATAAGGAAATCAGATTTCTTTCCCTAAAGGACATTAGTGAACCAGATGAGTTTTTACAACAATCAACAATGGTTTTGTGGTTGCCATTAGACTAGCTTTTAATTCCAGATTTATGAATTTAAATTACATCAACTGCAGTAATGGGATTTGAAGCCATGTCCCCAGAGCCTGGGCCTCTAGATTGCTAGCTCAGTGACATGCCCACTTATGCCATTGCCTCCCCTAAATTGCCCTGGAAAGAAAGCAGAAATTAAAGTTTGTAGAACACAGCAACTATAAACAAAGTTTGTTTTCTTACTAACAATTTATCTGTTTGACATTGTTGCCCCTGAGCAAGAAAATCTTTTCAGTTTCAGAAATTCTTGCTATGGGGAAATAGGCTGAGCCAGGTTGAGGGCTTGATGCAACAGTATCTTAATTGAAATATATACTGCATGCATGATTCATGAGAGCAATATGTACTTTATGAAAGCAATATTGTGGGGTGTGGTAAATAGCAGATGCTCTGAGGATGATTTTCCAATCTTCACTAGATACAGGGGAGGCACCGAGGGCTGGAGAAATGCAAACGTAGTTCCATTGTTCAGCAAGGGATCAAAGGAAATGCTAAACAATAATAGGCCAGTTAGTCTTACATCGGTGGTGAGCAAATTAGTAGAATCAATCCTGAGAGATAGGATTAACTGTCATGTGGAAAGGCATGGACTAGTCAGGGATGGTCAGCATGGATTTGTTAAAGAAGGTCTTGCCTCTCAAATTTGATTGAATTCTTTGAGGAAGTGACAAGAAGGGTTGATGAAGGGAGTGCAGTGGATATTGTGTACATGGATTTTAGCAAGGCGTTTGACAAGGTCCCACATGGCAGATTGGTCAGGGAAGTAAAAGCCCATGGGATTCAGGATAATGTGGCAAACTGGATAAAAGATTGAAATAAAAACAAAAAAACTGCGGATGCTGGAAATCCAAAACAAAAAATAAAAAATACCTGGAAAAACTCAGCAGGTCTGGCAGCATTGGCGGAGAAGTGTACAGTTGACGTTTCGAGTCCTCATGACCCTTCAACAGAACTAAGTAAAAATAAGAGAGGGTTGAAATATCAGCTGGTTTTGGGGGTGGGGGGGGAGAGAGAGAGAGAAGCTGGGAGCGGTGGTTGTTGGGACAAGCAAGCAGTGATAGAAGGAGACAACCAAAAGATGTCACAGACAAAAGAACAAAGAGGTGTTGAAGGTGGCGATATTATCTAAAAGAATGTGCGAATTAAGAATGGATAATTCCTTGTCCCCCTTGTCCTCACTTATCACCCCACCAGCCTCTGCATTCAAAGGATCATCCTCCGCCATTTCCGCCAACTCCAGCATGATGCCACCACCAAACACATCTTCCCTTCACCCCCCCCGGCAGCATTCCATAGGGATCGTTCCCTCCATGCCACCCTGGTCCACTCCTCCATCACCCCCTACTCCTCAACCCCCTCCTACGGCACCTCCCCATGCGAACGCAAGATATGCAACACCTGCCCTTTCACTTCCTCTCTCCTCACTGTCCAAGGGCCCAAACACTCCTTTCAAGTGAAGCAGCATTTCACTTGCATTTCCTTCAACTTAGTCTACTGCATTCGTTGCTCCCAATACGGTTTCCTCTACATTGGAGAGACCAAACGCAGACTGGGTGACCGCTTTGCTGAACACCCTTGGTCTGTCCGCAAGCATCACCCAGACCTCCCTGTCGCTTGCCATTTTAACACTCCACCCTGCTCTCTTGCCCACATCTCTGTCCTTGGCTTGCTGCATTGTTCCAGTGAAGCTCAACACAAACTGGAGGAACAGCACCTCATCTTCCGACTAGGCACTTTACAGCCTTCCGGACTGAATATTGAGTTCAACAATTTTAGATCTTAAACTCCCTCCTCCATCCCCACCCCCTTTCCGTTTCTTCCCCCTCCTCCTTGTTTTTCCAATAATTTATATAGATTTTTCTTTTCCCACCTAGTTCCATTATTTTTAATGTATTCCACCGATCATTTATCTATACCTTTTATGCCCTTTTAGTCTTATTTCACCCCACCCCCACTAGAGCTACCTTGCTTGTCCTGCTATCCATTCCTAATTAGCACATTCTTTTAGATAATATCACCACCTTCAACACCTCTTTGTTCTTTTATCTGTGACATCTTTTGGTTATCTCCTTCTATCACTGCTCGCTTGTCCCTACAACCACTTCCTTCTCTCCCCCCCCCACCTCCCCTTAAACCAGCTTATATTTCACCCCTCTCCTACTTTTACTTAGTTCTGTTGAAGGGTCACGAGGACTTGAAACGTCAACTGTATTCTTCTCCGCCGATGCTGCCAGACCTGCTGAGTTTTTCCAGGTAATTTTTATTTTTTATGGATAAAAGATTGGCTTTGTAACAGGAAAAAAAGGGTAATGGTCGATGGATGCCGTTGCGAATGGAAAGTTGTCTCAAGTGGTGTTCCACAGGGCTCGGTGTTGGGACCCTTGCTGTTTGTGTTATATATTACCGATTTGGATGTGAACATGGGGGGCACGATTGGGAAATTTGCAGATGACACAAAGATTGGCCGAGTAGTGGATAGTGTAGAGGATAGCCATAATCTCCCAAACGATATAGATGGGTTGGTGGAGTGGGTGGTAAAGTGGCAGATGGATTTTAACATAGAGAAGTATGAGGTCATACACTTGGAGAGGTCAAACAGTTACAGGGATTACACAATAAATGGGAATATACTAAGAGGGGTAGATGAAGTGAGAGATCTTGGCGTACAAGTACACAGGTCCCTGAAGGCAGCAGTTCAAGTAGACAAGGTTGTAAGGAAGGCATATGGAATGCTCTCCTTCATTGGCAGAGGTATAGAATATAAAAGTAAGGATATAATGTTGGAATTGTATAAAACACTGGTGAGGCCACAACTGGAGTATTGTGTGCAGTTCTGGTCACGACGTTTACAGGAAGGACGTAATAGCTCTGGAGAGAGTGCAGAGGAGGTTTACAAGAATGTTGCCAGGGTTAGAAAGTGTAGCTACGAGGAGAGATTGGATAGGTTGGGGTTATTTTCCTTAGAATAAAGAAGGCTGAGAGGTGACTTGATTGAGGTGTACAAAATTATGAGGGGAATAGATAGAGTGAACAGGATAAAATTGTTTCCCTTGGTGGAGAATTCTAGAACCAGGGGACATAGATTCAAGATAAGTGGCAGAAGGTGTAGGGGGGACATGAGGAAGAACTTTTTTTACGCAGAGGGTATTGGGTGTCTGGAATTCGCTGCCCAAGTTGGTGGTAGAGGCAGAAACTTTAAACTCTTTTAAAAAGCACCTGGATCTGCACCTAAACTGCTGTAAGCTGCAGGGCTATGGGCCGGGTGCAGGAAGGTGGGATTAGAAAGGGCACCTGGGTGTCCTCGGGCTGGCATGGACAAGATGGGCCGAATGGCCACCTTCTGTGCTGTAACTTTTCTATGGTTCTATGTTAGCTGAATCATTTGTCAATCATGGCAAACTCAAAAAAACCTCAGATTTTACTATATTCTAGAGAGTCTATTTATATATCTGATAATTTTCCTTTTGTGAATACAGTTTTATGGCATCAACCTATTGATGTATGAAGATAGCTACAGTGCTTCTTCATTAATCAAGGAAAATAAAACTAAATCCTTTGACTATATGATACTGCACAATAAGAGCTAGGGTTGGAATGCAACATTGGTGTGTGTATGTATGTATTTTTATACATAATATTTAAACAACGTGTTACACTCTATCAACAAAACAATAAAAGGCCCGATAAATTGCTATTGAAGTGATTGAACTTTGAGTAAAGCTCCAGAAACATAGAATTGTAATGTCATGTTTTAAATATGAGTGGAGATTTAAACCTAATCAATTTTAACCAGAAATTAAGACTTCACAGCCCTAAATCTAAGGGTAACTTGTAATAATGGAAATGTGCAAGTTGAAAACTCTGACATCAAGCTTTGTTTATTTATGCAAATTAAACTTAGGGACATTAAAAGGATGGGCAATCGTCAAACACGTATCCACTTTTAGCAGAGGAGTAACACAATGTGTGTTATATGATGCAATGTTCTTTATAAACAGCTTATTACCTGACCTAGTTATGAAACTAATGCAGGATGATATTGTACTTTTTTTACTGAATTTAATTGATTACAGTATGTGCAGGAAGTTTGATTATTTTCCACCCAAAACTTTGAGATAATGATTGACTTTCAAACATCATGAATCAAGTAATAGTTACATTGAGGAGTTAATTGTGAAACATATAAGCATTGTAAAATAAAAACCTGGCACATAATGCCATTTTGAATGACTGAATGAACTACCTTGTTTCTTGAACTTGAAGATGCTGACCTCCCAATTTTGATTTACCATGAAATGGAGTAACATTGTTTTCTGTTAACTATCCCCCCTGTAGCCTTGAGATTTAATGGTAAGATTTTTCAACTTAATGTAACTTTGTATTCAACCATAAGCTGAATATTGTTTATTTTCATTAAGAAAAAAAATGCTTGTATAAACCAAACCTTTAATCAAAGCCAACTCTCATTTCAATTCAGAAAACTACAACTCCACAATGACAAGAAAATCTGACTGAGTTTTTTTTTCCCAGTGTTGTCTACAAAAGGACATTACTTTGCATAGGTCATGTGGATCAAAGTGTAAAAAAAATTTTATACTGACATACAAAAGAGAATAGATTTTTAAAAGGCAGCTTACATGTTGCTGAACTCAGTATGATTGTGCTCCTCAGCATTTTGCTGGCACAGAATAACAGTGTTGATCGTTGCATTCAAAAGTTCCTCGTAATGCATGTCTTGCAATTTGTGCAACGTAAATGGCCAAGCAACAGACTATCATTATTGGAAGTAATATTCCTATGGCTATAGTGACCACACAATAGGCTTTTAACAAGGAATTGAAACTTGGTGCACAGATATATCTGTGTTCTTCATGTGTCTTGCCCTAATCCTGCAAAGGGTAAACTTGCATTTAAAATACAGTAAACCCAGACTGAGAAAATGGTTACCCAAGCTTGTCATCTTGTAAACATTTGTACATAATGGAGGGGCAAACAGATTTCAGTAGATTTGTCCATAGTTACCCAGGTCATTCAATGAACAAAGGCAAGCTGCAGCAGTACATAGAGAAAAGCAAAGAATTGACACCATGCATCTGCTATAACAAGCCCCATCAAGCAGAGTATTGTGCACTCCTACAGGAATCACAATCAATCCCAAGATCGAATCACAGATAGAGATTAAATATAAGTACTGATGTGTCCTTTTGCAGCTTTTGCTTGAATCTGGATTTCAGCAAAGCCTTTGACAAGGTCCCACATGGGAGACTTATAAAGAAGGCAAATGCACATGGGATACAGGGTAATTTGATAAGATGGATTCGAAATTGGCTTAGTTGTAGGAGACAGGGTGATGACAGAAGGATGCTTTAGTGACTGGAAGCCAGTGTCCAGCGGCATACCACAGGGATCTGTGCTGGGTCCCCTATTATTCGTCATTTATATAAACGACACAGATGACTATGTGGGGGATAGGATTAGTAAGTTTGCGGATGACACAAAGATTGGCTGGGTGGTAAACAGTGAGGTTGAGTGTCTTGGGCTACAGCAAAATATAGATGGGATGGTCACATGGGCAGATAAGTGGCAGATGGAATTTAACCCTGAAAAGTGTGAGGTGATACACTTTGGAAGGAGTAATTTGACAAGGAAGTATTCAATGAACGACATGACACTAGGAAGTTCTGAGGAACAAAGGGACCTTGGCTTGTGTGTCCATAGACCTCTGAAGGCGGAGGAGCATGTTAGTGGGGTGGTGAAAAAGGTATATGGGACACTTGCCTTTATCAATTGAGGCATAGATTACAAAAGTAGGGAGGTCATGTTGGAGTTGTATAGAACCTTGGTGAGGCCACAGCTGGAGTACTGTGTGCAGTTCTGGTCACCACATTATAGGAAGGATGTGATTGCACTGGATGGGGTGCAGAGGAGATTCACCAGGATGTTGCCTGAGATGAAACATTTAAGTTATGAAGAGAGGTTGGATAGACTTGGGTTGTTTTCGTTGGAGCAGAGAAGACTGAGGGGCGACCTGATCGAGGTGTACAAGATTATGAGGGGCATGGACAGGGTGGATAGGGAGCAGCTGTTCCCCTTAGTTGAAGGGTCAGTCACGAGGGGACATAAGTTCAAGGTGAGGGGCAGGAGGATTAGGGGGGATGTGAAGAAAACCTTTTTTACTCAGAGGGTGGTGACGGTCTGGAATGCACTGCCTGGGAGGGTGGTGGAGGCGGGTTGCCTCACACCCTTTAAAAAGTACCTGGATGAGCACTTGGCACATCGTAACATTCAAGTGCTGGTAAATGGGATTAGATAGGTAGGTCAGGTGTTTCTCATGTGTCGGTGCAGACTCGATGGGCCGAAGGGCCTCTTCTGCACTCTGTAATTCTGTGATCAACAACAATACAATATTTTCCATAATGGATCCTGCACAAGAATGAATCATTTGGCAGGCATACAGAACTGTGATGAAGAGCATCTTCATTAAATATTCATTAAGTCGTCTGAAGAAATTGTTGTTTTGTCAATCCTGGTTTACACAGAGGGTGATACTCATCAAGTCAGATGCTATGGCATATAATCAAGCAGCTAGAAATTATTGTTACAGTGTATCACTGAATCATTCAATGTTCCTTGGCTATATTTGACAAAGCAGACTCTTTGAAATAAAATACAACTTCCCTGATCAAAAGCAATAGCATATTATATAGAACTCGCGCTCCATTCAGGAAAGTAGGGAAAAATCTTTCAGATGCTCAGTTCCATAGGCACCAACAACCTTATGAAACCTCACCCATTATTCTTCAACTCCTTCCAGGTGAAACAGCAACTTCCTTGCGCTCTTTCAATTTAATTTACTTTATTTATTGCTCGTGATGCTGTCTCCTGTACATTGGAGAGACCAAATACGTATTGCGTGATTGCTTTGCAGAACACCTCTGCTCAGACTGCAAGCATGACTGAGATTCTGCTTGCCTATTGTTCTAATTTTCCATCTCACCCTCACTCTGCCCTCCCTGCTCTTGGCGTCTTACACTGTACTAGTGAAGTTCATTGGAAGCTTGAGGAACAGCACCTCAACTTTCAGTTATGCATTTCACAGTCTGTCTTCTGGAGTCTGTGCTGAATTGAACAATTTCAGATCATAATCATTGCTCCCATTTGCCCAGACAGAAGCTCTGAAGTCATCTATTGTTTCCTTATTTGACCAATAACTACCCTCTTTTGCCTTACACTATCCCCTTTTGTCTTGCATCATTGACCATTTTGCCAATTAATCTTTTTTGCTTTCCACCTCATGAAAGACGATCTCTATTGTTCATTCCTTCCCTCTTCCCTCTGCTTGTGCACCTGCTTAAAACCTGTTACAACACTAACTGAAAAATGTTAGGCATCTAGAAAGAAACAAATGATGCTGTCAGACCTGTTGAGTGTTTCCAGCATTTTCTGTTTTTATTTTGGATTTCCAGCATCTGCAATACTTTGTCTTTGAATATTCTTCATGTATGACCAAGTTTCTAGTGTAGACTGAAAAATGTACACCTAAAATGTTAACCTATCTTTTCTCTTACACAGCGACTCTGCCAGCATTAGCTATTATCAACATTTTCTATTTTTACTTAAAGTACCTAACTTTTTATTCAGTTTGTTTGGCATATACTGAAATGAAGGTGATCATTATCACATTCCATTTCTTTGTAGGTTCAGAACTTGAAGTTAAAAATTGGGTGACCACAATTTTGTTATTTTACTGAAAGTTTGTATCAGAAGGATATCAGTAAAGATAATGACTAGGCAATATAATAGAGCATTGTTAATGCTCCAGCAAGTTTGCTACCTTTTATGTAGCCAGGAGGCAGAAAATGGAGGATCGAGCACATCAACAAGGCTGTAAAATTAGAGTGCAGTTCCCCTTGCACTGCTCTTGCACAGGAGCTCGTCATCAATCCAATAACAACCTTAGCAGCAGGTTGGATAGTTTTACCTGCTCATCTTTTTTGCTAGCTAAAAGCGGCAAGACGTTGAGGTTGGGGTGTGGAGGAACAAAATTAGTTAGGTTGGAAGGAATGAAATAATTCTAAAATTTCTTGGCACAGAGATTAAAATCTTGTAGATGTTGAATATTTTTAGTATCACTTGCGTGCAGGGACATTGTTTACTTTTTTGTTCTCCAATTCAACATTTATCAATGTGTAAATACTAGTAGAGATAAAAATTGTATACTGAATAATAAGTATGGACAGTTTTGCAGTTAAGTGCACTATATGAGGAAAAACAGCTGTCACTTGGTAATGATTTTATTTTAATAGGCAAGAAGCTAATTGACTTTTTGCATATTTCAGAATTGCAACTGGAGTTCTTGCAACAAATTGGAAGTCTTTGTAAAATCTTTAAGATAGAATCACAAAGATGAAAACTTACTGCAGCATACATGCTATTTGTAAATCTTAAGCAGTTTTGGTTATTTAACATTTTTAGGTGCATTGCCTTTTTGAGTGAGTACATTTGACTAAAATAAGTATAGGTATAGTGAGAGTTCTGTGGGAGAATAAAAATGCTGCCAAAGCAGTAGAATTTCTTCAGCAGACCCTTGTATGAATCTAATCTGTACTCATATCTTTTGTCACTTAAATTAGCTAATATTTAATGAAGTTCCAAAATACATTTTAAAAAGATCAATGAATTAAATTAATTTTTTTAACTCTGTAAATTAATGCTACAGTTCTATTTTCCAAATAAAAGTGTTAATCACACAGCATATCTTTACTAACAAAGCCAAAACTAAAATTCTAACGTTCATTTGGATGTGATATGAGACTACTGTAGTTGTTTGAGATTTACAGTGGTTTAATGTTTTATAATTTCTCTACTGTATGCATCACTCTCGTTTTCCATACATGGCTGATATTTATACATGTTAAACATGATAGTTGCATTTAAGAGAATTACTATATTAATCACTCCTTTTTTAAAATGTGAAACACACTTTTTGACTTTTGTAAAAAACCAAAGCGAAAACTACATTGTTATTCCAATTCTTCATTTTTGTGTATCCTATATTTCTGATACATTTGTTCTGATCTAAAGTAACTTAGAATTGATAATTTACCTGGATAAATAATGATTGTACAGATGTTGTAGATCCAGTTTTGCTTGCCTCTTTGCTCGTGACCTTCACTCTTAGTCTGAAAAATGTACAAAAGCAGATCAAACCCTAGTTAAATTTTCTATGGATACTTAATGCTTTGTAAAATAATTCCGTTGATTTGAGAAACATCTATTTCATATAACAGTGATTTCAGCAAAGTTGGAATGGAAAATACCTTGAGTCAACAGTCATAAAATGAATTGCATCCTATCCTGTTCGATCCGATATTCACTAGGCAGCTGAGTAAGTCTGCTTATGAATTAGATATGAGAAGTGGTGAACTAAAAAACATTGTATCCATGGTTAAAGTTGAATGCTAGTGTTGTGCACTCGATTACTCCATTGATTTCTTCACGGTTGTTGTATTTTTGTATGGCAAATTTTCTAACACCAAATATTATTTTTGCCTATTATCCTCAGCACAATGCTCCAATTCCTCAAGGTGGTCGTGGTGCAATTCAGTTTGTGACACAATATCAGCATTCTAGTGGACAAAGGCGGATCAGAGTTGCCACAATTGCCAGAAAGTAAGTGCATAAAATATAAACGCCTGCGTGAGTTATTTTTGAAATTTCACTTGTATATTTACTGGAGAATTAGATGCTTATTACTGAGAGAATTTAATAGAGATGCAAACCAAGTTTAACCAAATGCAGACCTGTTACTTTGTTTAAATCCATGCATTCTCATTTTGATAAATTCCATTGAAAATTTGCAAGCCTCTAGCTATGTTGCCCTTTTGCTTTTTGACTTTACTTCTGACTTTCATTCACTGAGGCAACACATCCTATTTAGATTTCTAATTGTGTGCACCATACATTGTGGCTTTTTTTGTATATCTCCCATCATGTTGCTCATGAAAAGTTGTGCAAACTGTTTGGTACTTGTGTTTTGTGGCCTCTTAATGGTAGTCCTCTTTGTGTTCTCCTTTGAGTACTTTTGAACTTTGTTTTGTATCCTCCCTGATTTTCTTTCACTTTGTTTCTGCTGTCTTTCATAACAATTTTGTTGTTTCCTCCTTTCATTTAGGATAGTTAGGTTAACATAAGAATTTGTTGGCTCAGTGGTTGGGATCTATAAAAGAAAGTATAGTAAGAGTTATTGCTGGTGACACAATGCATCATGAAAAAAGCATGATATGGACTGGCCTGGGGCTGGGCTTGATTATGCTGGGATATGGGAGTGAACAGGGTGAGCATTATGAACAGTGATGAAGGTAACTGCATAGGAGGGGTAGAAAAGACGGGGGGCTAGATGTTTGCTACTGAGGCAGGTAGCTCGAGTCAGAAATTTTCCGACTCGCTGGACCCACCTTGGTAAAAAGTGTCCTGATGTGCTCAATGTTTGCCTTGGGGAGGTGGAGGCAGGATAGAGCTGCTCCCCACCCACCCCCATGCCACCTCATGGCCCCCATCCAGCCCCCATGCTACCTCCATAGCCACTCAACCGGTATCCACATGGTCAGATCTTGAGAGCAATGTGGAAATTAAATAAAGTGATGAACTTCTGACAACCTAATACAGCTCTCCCTCATGTACACTTGATAGTGGAAAAAAACTAGAAACCCATTCAAAGCTTTTAAATCTCAAGTATTAATCCTTTATAAAAACCAACATTTATTCAGACCTTGCATCAAACACAGATAATCCTTTTAATAATCTTTTTAAACTGTTAGTCAAACTGTGAACTCGGAACCCTTGCTGAAATAACTGTAGTTTCTGAAACTCAGCCAAACATTCATAATGACATTATACTAACCCTTGGGGAAATGTTGACGAAGCACTCTATTGAAGTTGCACAACCACATGCTAAGTTTTTTTTCTAGCCTACACCAAATGGCTTGTCAATCAAAACAGTCCAGCAGAGGGCTTTTTAAAACTCTGCGACCGCTTTAGCCTTTTCTCTTGATGTTTAAAGAGCGGGCATTTAAAGAAACCTCAATCATGCCACTGAAAAAGATCTTATCCGATACAAAAAACATTCCAGTAATAGCTGTAAATCAGGAAGCAGAAGGGAGAGGGGAACTTGTGAAATTACAATTACTATGGAAGCGGTACTGAGCAAACTGATGGAGCTGTGGGCTGACAAGTCTCCGGGTCCTGATGGACTTCATCCCAGCGCCTTAAAAGAAGAGGCTAATGATGTAGTAAATGCATTGGTGTTAATTTTCTAAAATTCCCTAGATTCTGGAAAGGTTCCATCAGACTGGAAAGTAGCAAATATGACCCCTATTCAAGAAGGGAGGGAGGCAGAAAACAGGAAACCATAGGCCAGTTAGCTTTACATTTGTTGTGGGGAAGGTGTTAGAATCGATCAGTCTCGCTGAGCACTTAGTTACCCAAGGTAATTGGGAAGAGTCAGCATGGTTTTGAGAAAGGGAAATATGTTTGACTGATTTATTGGAGTTCTTTGAAGGAATAACATGTACTGTGGATAAAGGGGAGCCTGTAGACATACTGTTCTTGGATTTCCAGAAGGCATTTGATAAGGTGCCAAAGCAAAGGCCATGCAGAAAATAAAAGTGCATGGTGTGGTGGGTAACATATTGGCATGGATAGAAAATTGGCTGGCTGGAGGAAAACAGAGCATACATAAATGGGTCTTTTTTTTGATTGATAGGATGTGTTGAGTGGAGTCCAACAGGGGTCTGTGCTGGGACCTCAACTTTTTACAATTTATATCAATCACTTAGATGAGGTGAGTGAAGGCATGGTAACTAAATTTGCAGATAACACAAAGGTAGGAAAGTATGTTGTGAAGAGGACATGAGGTTGCAGATGGATATAGATAGGTTGCAAGTGGGCAAAAATCTGGCAGATGGAGTATAATGTAGGAAGATGTGAAGTTCCCTTTGGCAGGAAGAATAAAAAAGTGTGTTATTTAAATGGAGAGCGGCTGCTAAGTTCCGAATTGCAGAGGCGTCCAGGTGTTCTAGTGCATGTGCCACAAAAAGTTAGTATGCAGGTACAGCAAGTAATTAAGAAGGCTAATGGAATGCTATCCTTTATTATGAGAGGTATTGAACATAAATGTAAGGATGTTATGCTTCAGTTATACAGGGCATTGTTGAGACCTCATTTCAAATACTGTGTGCAGTTTCGCTCTCCTTATTTAAGGAAGGGTAAATGCGTTTGTGATGGTTCAGAGGAGGTTTACTAGATTGGTACCTGGAATGAACAGGTTGCCTTATGAGGAAAGATTAGACCAACTCTGCTTGTTTCCACTGGAGTTTAGAAGAGTGAGGGGTGACTTGATTGAAGTATATAAGCTCCTGAATACTGTTGACAAGTTGGACATGGGAAGGATGTTTCCTCTGGTGGTGAGTCCAGAACTAGTCGAGACTGGTTTAAAATTAAGAGTGGCCCTTTTAGGACAGAGATGAGGAGAATTTTTTTCCGAGGGTTGTGCGACTTTGGAGCTCTCTGCCTCAGAAGGCGGTGGAGGAAGGGTCATTGAATATTTTTAAAGCAGAGGTGGATAGATTCTTGTTAGACAAGGGAATCAAAGGTTATCGGGGATAGATGGGAACATGGAATTCGAAACACAAACAGAGCAGCCATGATCTTATTGCATGGTGGAGCAGGTTTGAGGGGCCAAATGGCGTACTTCTGTCCTATTTCGTATTTCATATGCATCTCCTTAATCAATTTGTGACTCCCACACTGCTGGCTAAAGCCCTTGCAACAGCCAAAATGTTACCTGATTGAACACAACACTAAGTTCATATGGCCCTGCTGAGTTCTGATTCATGCCCCTGCCCCCTTTCCCCTACTAGCAAAATTTGGATCTGTTAGAAATGGGGATGGGACTTACGCTGGTCAAAAATCCTGGAACTCCTTGCTAACAGTACAAAGGGTGTACCTACACCACATGGACAGCAACAGTTCAGGAAGGCAGCTCACCACCACCTTTTCAAGGGGAATTAAAGATGGGCAATAAGTGCTGGCCTAGCCAGTGACGCCCACATCCCGAGAAAGAATTAAAATAAATCCTGGTCCTGCCTGCCATTTTTAAAGGTTGACTCTGCAAAAATCCAGCCAATGGATTGCAAAGGTAGATGTGAGAGTGGACAAGACAGTAGCTGGGAACAGGAATAGATGAAATACACTGAGCATAATGGAGGGCATGGTAGCAGAATTGGAAGTAGGTAGCCTAAGGCTGAACAATGATGGTGGGGTCTCTGTGATTATGTTCCCTCTGTCAGTGCATCTATTCATGCCTCATGAAACTCATTTTCCAAATTGCCAGTTTGCAGCTTAGTGCTAAGAAGCAGCCAAAAGGAATAGAACTGGGCCAAGGGATGTGGCAGAGTTGAGGACAAACAATTTATCTTTTAAACACTTATAGTGCTAAAGATTATGATAGTGCTATAAGTAATTGACCAATGAATTTCAGGCTTGCAACTTAGTGCTGAAAAATGATGGAGTAGTGCTAATTCTTGAGCAGGGAACCAGGTAGAAGGCTAGCTGAAACAGGTAACAAAGACTGGGTTTGAAATCATGCTGGGAAAAAAGATTGCAACGGTAGGGGCAGAGGCCCGGGCCGAATTGGAAGCTCAGTTGAAGAGAGAAACAGAATTAACGTTTCCAGCCTACATGACTCTTCTTCATAACGTTGTTTCTCTCTCCACAGAGACCTGCCAGACCTGCTGAGTTTACCAGCATTTTTTGCTATTATTTCAGATTTCCAGCATCTGCAGTATTTTGCTTTCATTTGAAGTTTGACAGGACACCCATGCTCTGCTGGGCATGGAGCCGGTTAGAAGCAATCAGTTCTAATCATGGGGGATCCTATGGTGCAGTGGCAGCATCCCTACCTGTGGGCCAGAAGCTCCGGGTTTGAGTCCAGCTTCAGGACTTGATGGCTATGGAAGAAGTAACATTGTACATTATCAGCCTGTAAATACTTCCAATGCACCCAATGGCAGAGAGGGAGAGTTTCCTGGTCAGCTATACTGCAGAAGGCAACGGCAATCATTGCAGTACTTTGTCAAGCATAATTATGGACCAATCTAATGGAAGACCATGGTCGCCAACACCCTCTTAGGGCATGGTACCTGAAGGAGTTCTAATCACAGTTCCCATTCAATTCCCACATCTCTTCAACCCATTTTCCTTCACTCACCTATTCTGTGTAATTTTGAATGTTTAGATAATTCCTACCTCCACTACCAGCCGTGATTTCCTCAGCCTCACAATGCTATCCAAAGAAGTTTTGCCTGCCCTCTGTTCTAGATCTTGCTTTTAATCTTGTATTCATGGCCTCTCAACTACTGGAAACAGCCTGCTTCTATTTATCATGTCCCACCCTTTCATAATTATAGGCATTTTTATCATATTGCCTTGTAATCTGTTTTGTCTTAATGAAAAAAGGACCCATTTTTTCATGCTTTTCTTTGCATTTGTATTTCCTCATAGCAGGCAGCATTCTGGTGAATTTTCAATGAATGTATAACACCGTTCAAGCACTGCCAAATTAAGGATCTGAAATGATGTTTCTTGTGTAGAACTTTGTTTCTCTTTGAGATGTGCTTCTGTCAATAGTGAGTGAAATATCATTGTAAAAGTGTGTAAAATTATCATGATGTTTTGGTGCAACAAATACTATCTTGAGGTTACAGTCAAGGGCCATTGTTGGAAAATTGTGTGTATTTTGGAAAGGAAAAATTACGGTTCAGCCAAGGTATGTCTGTTGGCAAGGGCTAGTGACTTTTAAAGGCTCTTCATCCTGTAACTAATTATTTGGTTTGATTTTTGCCCAACAGCACAATTTTTCCTTTTTCTTTTTCCCTCGTTAATAATTTAAATTTGGTGCTGATTAAAATTAAAGGACTAGTCTTGTTGCTCTGTCAACCTAAGAATGAAGGGAGTTTCTAGCTGCTTATTTGCTGTTAGTACAGTCAGATGTAAGTGTTTAGTGAAATTAGAGAAGTAAATCATTTAATTTCAGAAATACAAATGTACATTTGCTCACTGGCACTTTTTAGCTCTGGTTTCCGACACTGCAGGTCAGTTGGGCAAAGTATGTGCAGCTGTAGACATAACAAGCTAGAAGCTTGAGAAGTAGAAAATGGCAAGTTAATCATGCTGCTGATTGAAACTAAGCTATCATGGAAAGCAGGAATTAGAGACTGCACTGGCTGATGGTTTTTGGCCATTTTTGCTGTGTTAAATTACTTGCCTTACAGATGGCTTACCTGAGCACAAATAAAGTGACAAAGAAAACATCCATTCCTCCTTTAACTAAATAAACAACTTTAAATAAAATATAATATGCTAAATCTAGATGTTTAAACCTAACCCATTATTCTGTAAAGTTTATTTACTGAATTAGCTGGGGTTTGATTAAATAGATGTAAGGCCACATTTCAATGGTTATGGATGAATCTTCAGACTTCATTTAATAGCACCATTTATTTTGAATCCATTGTTTTCATGCTTGATACTCCAGTATCACAAGACTTGATTGTTTTTCCATGATTTTATTAGAATGTAGTTCTTTTATGGGGAGTGGAGCTATTATTTATCAGCAAGGTATAAAATAGTTTGACATTGCATCCTTTTCTCAATAACCACAAGAAATCTGCTGCATCTGGATACATTCTTTACACCAGTGTTTGCCAAACTCGTTTGACGCAATCCTGTGAACTTGGACCTTAGTTACTCTAGCTCCTTGTTGTAAATGTGGCCACATTTGCCTTTGGTGTGTTCCTGCATCCACCCGTTTTCTGTTTCTGAATTCTTCAATCCATCAATCATTACATCTGGAAAGCTATTCACACTAGGGGTGTTTGCATACAAGGTCAAGGAGAAGGCAGTACCAAATTAAATTGAATTCTGGCACTGAATATTCAGAAAATAGAAGATACTTAGCGAAAAACTAGGGACTGCGAGGAAAAAAATAAATCATACAATAAGTTGCTAAATGAATCTAATAGTGTGAAGAAATTGATTTTTTTTAAAATAACACTTCAAAAATAAATATATATATATATATATGTGTGTGTGTGTATATATATATATATATATATATATAAAAGTAATATTTAAACAAGTTGTTCAACAAGCAAAGCTAAAAGCTCCCTTGCACAAGTCCTCATTTTCTTCTATTCTCTAATAATTTGTCAAATCCTAGCCTCACCACCATGTGTTTATGCAACTGACATCCCCCTCAACAAGATCTGACCTCACCACCCAACTTTCCCCTCACCACTCGACTCTCCCCCTGACACGTGACTCTCTGTAACACAAGCTGACCCAAGCTGACTAGCCCCCACCTCCCAACTCTCTCCCACAACTCATCGACCTGACCCGAGCTCATCACCCAACTATCAATCTGACCTCCTTTGGTGATTTTTGCTTTAAGGCTAGCCTTACTGAGTAAGAGTCAAGTGGTCAGAATAGCCAATCAGCAGCCAGCACGGGGAAGCTTATAAGGGGCGGAGTTTTCCCAGTCTAGAAAGTGTATTGTAGCCTTGCTAGAGGCCTGCAGCGAATCAAAAAGCTCTGCAAATAAGGTCCATTGTTCAACTAAGGAAGCCTCTTGGTAGTACATCTCTACATCTGGCGACAAGGATAAGTGATCCCGATGCTGCCTTTCGCCCAACAACTGAGTATCTTGATTTAAAGAAGGAAAAAAATATATACTCACCAGGATACCTCTCTTTGGGAGGATCGACCCATTTGACTCCTCCATGGAGGACTAAATATTGAGTGCCTCAGGTTGTATTTCCAAGCCAGCGAAATAGTGGAGAAGGCAAAGTGCAAAGTAATTGTCTTGAGTGTCTGTGGGAGTCAAACCTACAACCATATTTGCAGTCTCTCAGCCCCAAGTGCGCCCAACTCCAAATTGTTCAGTGAGCTCATGAATTTAGTGAAGGGCCCATTTTCAGCCCAAACCATCAGTCATTATGCAAAGATTCAAATTTAATATGAGGGTGAGGAATCAATCACGATTTATATTGCTAAGGTGAAGCAATTATCAGAGCATTGTGATTTTGGAGCGACCTTGAACGACATGCGACAGGATCGGTCAGTTTTTGGCGTACGCTATGACGCCATTCAGCATCGATTGCTGGCAGAAGTCGATATAACTTTAAACGAGCAGTGGGGATAGCACTGGCCATGGAAAGTGCAGAAGAAAGTTCGCTGGAGCTACAGAGCTTGCAAAATGGTGGCGTTTTGCCAGTTAAGGCGGGAACCTGCAGCCAGGTACTGCGCCAAAACCACAGAAGCAGCTGCAAAGCGGGAATCATTCCCAATCACCCAGAAATTAAAAAAACAAATACCGCAGGCAATCAGACAGCAATCCTGAAGTTGAAATGTTACCGATGTAGGGGTAACCACACTCCTGAAGCATGTAGATTTAAGGAGGCCGAGTGCTGTTACTATTGCAAAAGTTTGATAAAGCAGTGCAGAGCCAAGTCCGGACTGCCAAGTAACCAGCCAGCAAAGACGTTAGAAGTACATAATGTGAAAGAGCCTTAAATAACTGATTCTGACATTCACTCTCTTTTTAATCTTAAAGCAGCCAAGGCAAACCCTGTTACTGTCACACTCCGCGTAAATGGGAGCCTCTAGTTAAGGAGGTAGATACAGGGGCATCAGCCACAGTGATAGGCGAGCACACATTTCAGTACCCGAGAGAAGGTACCCAACCCTTAAGTCGGGAGAGAACTTCTGCCCAGTTGAAGACTTACACAGCAGAAGCAATAAAAGTAAAAGGCACCGCATGGTACCTGTGAGCCATGGGCAGCAGCCTGCCCAGCTCCCAGTAATAATAGTGACTGGGGAAGGATCAAGCCCTCTGGGTCGTGATTGGCTAAAAGAAATCAAGTTAAATTGATCCACAAGTTTTCAAATGCAGGCAGGAAGACTGCTAGAATTGTTTAAAAACACACAACAGCGTCTTTCACAACAAATTAGGAAAAATCAAAGGCTTGCAAGCCAAGATTTATGTTGATCCAGAAGCAATTCCCTGATTTTTTTTTTAAGGCAAGGACCACTACCATATGCCATTAGAGAAAAAGTGGGTGCTGAGTTAAACAGGTTGGTGGAACTCGGCATCATACAGCCAGTTCAATTTTCGGAATGGGCAGCACCTATCATCCCAGTACCAAGGTACGACTGTCCACATTTGTGGCGATTATAAGCTAACAGTTAATCAAGCCACCAAGTTGGATAAATATCCAATCCAAGAATTGAAGACTTGTATGCAAAGCTGGCAGGAGGTCAGTCCTACACTAAGTTGGATATGAGCCACGCGTACCAGCAACTCGAGCTAGATAGCACATCCCAGGGGTATGTCACAATAAACATATGATTTGCCTTGGCTGCTTTAAGATTAAAAAGAGAGTGAATGTCAGAATCAGTTATTTAAGGCTCTTTCACAGACGGGCCTTTTCCAGTATCTGCGCCTACCTTCTGACATGTGCTCGGCATGTGCAATATTTCAAAGGAGGATGGAGAGTTTGCTACAGGGATTACCACGGGTTGTAGTATACCTTGACAATGCCCACATAACTGGATCAACGGAGGCTGAGCATTTAGCAACTTTAATAAAGGTATTAAAAAGATTTTTTGAAGTGTCTCTGGCAGGTGAACGCTGTGTGGATAGAGTGTAAACCATGTCTTCTGCTGTGATTGCCACGCCTGTGATAAGAGGCCTGTTGGCCAAACGTCTATGATTTCACCTGGCTGTGGCTTTTGCTTTAGCTTTTGCCGTAGCTGGTACCTTCAAGTTCAAAAGAGATGTTTCCAGGAAGGGAGCATTTGCTGACTTCTATAAGAAATATGATGCCATGAAGTCATGAGGGATGCTGGTGTGTTTGAAAGTGTGAAACCAAATAAGTAAATTCTTGCAAAGGAAACTTGGAACGAGTGACAGGATTGCTTCTCCAATACACACTGGGAAATGGAGATGAAAGGATATGCTTTGTGCATTCTGTACTTGATGTATAAATAAACATTTAATTTTCTGACCGTTAAAAAGAGGTAAAATAAAAAAAGAAGAAATGCACTTTCCAAGTCACCGAAGTTACCTATCCGGGGCACTGCATAAACACAATGATTACACCCCAAGGAAGAAAGAGTTAAGGCGATAAAGGAGGCGCTTTCCCCCACAAATATCACCGAACTCAAATCATTTTTAGGAATGGTGAAGTACTAGGGGGTGATTTTTACCCAACTTATCGACTGTACAGGCCTCCTTGCATGTATTGCTGAAGAAACCATCATTGGTCCTGGAAGGTGCCATAGGAGGCGGCCTTTAACAGAGTAAAACAACTGCTGCACTCTTCAAACTTTGTTAGTGCATTTTGACCCATCTAACGAATTGATATTGATCTGTGATGCCTCCTTATGGTGTTGGAGCAGTGTTGCCCCATGAAATGGATGATGGCTCTGAGGGGCCAATAAGTTACATATCAAGAACCCTCTCAGTGGCTGAAAGAGATTATTGGCAGAATGAGAAGGAGGGGCTGTCAATAGTCTTTGGAGTTAAAATTCCACCAGCTCTCACATGGCAGGCACTTTACCATCGTCTCCGGTCAAAAAACGCTTTTGGGCCTTTTCAAAGAAGACAAGGCTATGTGGCTGATAGCCTCGGCAAGTATTCAGCGATGGGTATTAATTCTGTCCACCTACGAATACACTTTCAAGCAGCGACCTGGGATACACATAGTGAATTCAGGTGCCCTTAGCTGTCTACCCTTGCAAGAAAGCACCATGTGTACTTCTGTACCCTAAGAAATCATCCTTACATTGAATGTTTTAGACACATCGCCTGTATGTGCGAAGCAGATCAGGAACTGGACCAATTGAGATCTGCTTCTGTCCAGAGTGAGAGACCAGATACTTGCAGGATGATTGAATGCGCCAATTTCCAAGGAAATGAAACCATTTTTTACCCGCAAATACGAATTGAGTTGTCAGGATGGCATCATACTCTCGGGAGCAAGAGCAATCGTTCCTGTACCAGGCAGGGAACTACTGCTAACCGAATTACATACCACTCATCCTGGCATTTCTAAAATGAAAATGCTCACCAGGAGTTGTGTGGTGGCCTGGTATAGATGCAGATATTGAGAAGCTAGTCAAGCACTGTTAACATTGCCAACTGCAACAAAACTACACCCTTGGGAATGGCCTGGCTGAGCATGGGTGTGGATCCATATTGACTATGTGTGTCCATTCCTAGGCACAATGTTTTTGCTCTTCATCGGCACACACTTAAAATGGATGGAGATTTTTGAGGTGAAATCACCTACGTTGCATGCTACCACCGATAGGTTATGCCAGTACTTTTCAACTCGTGGATTGCCTGAAGTTATTGCATCAGACAATGGAGTCATATTTACAAGTGCTGAATTTTAAAACTTCACCAATCTAAACGGCATTAAACCCATCCGAACTGCGCCTTACCACCCAGCATCAAACAGACTGGCTGAGAGAGCCGTACAAACTTTCAAGTCAGGACTAAAAAAATTATCGGGAGGAACCTTGGAAACCAAAATCTCACGCTTCCTTCTTAGCTATTGCACGACTCCACTTGCAACAACAGGAGTTCCACCAGCAGAACTGCATATGAAGTGTCGTCTTAGAACGAGGGAGGGTAGAAAAGAACCAAGGTAATCCGAAAACAAGCCACAATTTGCATAGTAGAGCCCAGAAATTTATAGTAGATGAAGCCATATGTGTAAGAAAACTTAGTAGCGGTCCAAGTTGGACAAGGAATTATTGCCTGAGACCAGACTCCTTTCATACCAAGTAGATGTGCAAGGCCAGATTGTTTGTAAGCACGTGGATCACCTGAGCAGCAAGGAGACACTTCCACAGTCAGTGTTGCCACCAAGGAATGTTATCGAACTCATAAGCACCGAAGTACCTGATCGACCTGTTATAGACATAACTGATGTTTCCATTGAATCAAATAGTGATGAACTGCCTGTGCCAAGAGAGGTAGCCATTATCGCAGTTCCTGTAAATGTCAATCCTGTAGGAGAGCCTCAGGCTATAAAATTACACCACTGTACCTGGAACAGAAAATCCCCTCAACGACTTGATTTGTAATTGCTGGGCCTATGTATCTAAGGATATAATCTGAATTCATGACAAAGTGCCAGTGGGATTATTTCTAAGATTTTTGATATTGTTTTCTTTTCACCTGTATAAAGCAATTTGTGTAAATAAGGAATGTAAAGCAAGGAATCAAAGGGGAAGGGAGGTGGTGATTGTTGCTTTAAGGCCAGCCTTGCTGGGTAAGGGTCACATGGTCAGAACAGCCAATCAGCACCGAGCACAGGGAAGCTTATAAGGGACAGAGATTTCCTAGCCTAGAGAATGTACTGTTGCCTTGCTAGAGACCTACAGTTAATGCAGCAGCTCTGTAAATAAAGTTCATTGTTCAACTAAAAAAACTTCTTGGTAGTACGTCTCTAGTCCCCTGACCGGCCCGGCCTCATCACCCTGTCCAGCTGCCACCCTACCTCCATAGCCGCCCTGCCCCACACTGGGGATTCACTTGTGCCTCTATGAAAAGGAACAGATTGAAAGTGGTGGTTGTGTTAGGAGGTGTATCTTTGAAATGTGTATCTCTGCAAATAAATGCTTATAAAGTGTGTCTAGATTGACTCCTGCCCCTGGTTTTCTGGAGCATAACAGATATTCTTGTAACATTGACATTAACACACTTATTTTGAATGGCTAACTCTGCATTAAAATGCTGATTGAGAAATTTGTGTGAAGGTGCTTTGGAATTGCTGAAATTTGTATGGATGAAAGCAATTAGGATGGTCAGGGGCCTGGCAAACTTATTAATGGCAAAGCCATTATTCAATGGCACATGAGGGACTTGGGGGTCAGGATGGAACCTGTGCCACCTTGAAGGGGAAGAGGGAAGGAGAGAAAAAAGGATGTGCTGCTGTTATTGTGAGCACTTAGGCTAGATATAGGAGGAGTCAGGATTGGCTGAGAGCATTTTAAAGGTGACAGCAAACAAGTAGTGGCCAGTCCAGCCAAGAGAAAAGTGCCATGGCTGAGCTGTGAAGGAAAGTTGTCATGATGTGGAGCAGTATGCCAGATATACTAAGAAAGCAGGTGACTAAGGACCACTGAAGCTGTGCATGTACAGAGACCTAAAAAATGTGATGACCAAATGACCCAAACCTCAATAATCAAATAGAACATTAAGGGGCGTGACGATTCTTTTAGCTATTGCAAACTGATAAATGAGCTTATTGATCATTTTCAAGGTTATTTTCAAAATTGAATTTTTAATGTTAGAAATTCTATTTCCCTGGATATCTGAGAAGCAACCTGAGTATTCAAAAATATATGTGAATTGTGATTGCTTACTTTTTTGTGTGTCATTTTTGGAAGATAGTGAAATGGTTGTCTTGAATTTCACATTAAAAACAGTCAACATGCTTTGGTAATGCACTGCTGCTAGATATGAGATTTGTAATTATATGGATAACATTTAGTCTGAAACGTGTGATAAACTCAACACCAAGCAAAAGCATTTATATGTAAATGGCACCATGTTATCTTGGAGAAAGAAGTGTTCCATGCTAGAACAACTAGTAGCCAATCCAAGTTTTGATGCTGTTGATGATCTGGCCTTGGGAATCATGTGAATTAACGTTCATGGTGCTAGCATTAGTAGCCTATAATCAATAACCTACTGCATCATATATGTGGATTTTCATTATCGGCAAATGTTCACCAACTGTAAACAATATTCCTGCTTATCATAAGCTGTATTTGGGTTGAGTTGTCCAGGGAGATTTTATTTGCCCTACCTTTTATTCATTTCAATTATATTATGTTTATGATATCTCATATCTTTTCAGTTTGTTCTGAAGTTAAGGCAGATTGTTTCAATGAAGATCTTTGTATTATGCAATGTACTGTTAAATTAATACTCTGTAAATAAAATGTAATGAAACTTGAAAATGTAATAATGTAACCAAAGGTTTATAATCCTGAAATATTATGCTAAAGGTTTGAGCAAACTTATATCAAATAGTCTTTATAGTTTCTCGATATAAATATTCTTTGTATGAGCATCAAATGATGATCTATAGAAGATTTATTGCTTAAAATAACATTTTTGCCAATTGGAAAATGGCTTGATGTTGCAAACTTGATTACAATATTTTTTTATAGCTACCACATTCTAGAATTACATGAGTCTTTATATTTGGGGGGATACCCTTTCATATTTTACACTGCATCCTCTGCTTGTATCTAAGAATGTGCTACGTTCAATTGTTTAAAATTCTTTGTTTAAGAAAAAGCTACCGTAGAATTTAATACAACCTGTGTTTGCAGTTGCTTAGCAGCTTCTGCAGAAGTAGAATTAATTTTCAATGGAATTGTCATAATTTCTGATTTATAATTAGTTTGCCTAATTGTCCCATGTTTGGCTTTGATCACCAGCGTGTGCTATGGGATTTTAGCAGCTTCCTGTTACCCAGGTAGAAGATGTTTGAGTATATTGAATCATTCCAGCAAAATTTGCATATTTGCTCAAACTGCATCAACATAATTAATGTCTTTGGCAGAGTAAAGACTACTCTCTTTATGAAAAACCATAACTATACAGGATAATTCTCTCTCTGAATTAATGGGACACTTGCATTCAGTTCTTGAATGATATTTAGTCCCATTGACTAAGAAAAAGAAAGTCACTTTCTCATAAAGCTGTACTTCTATTTTGGCTATTTTATATATCCAATAATTATTCCAAAGCACGTGAAGTTGTAAGTTTAATTAATCTGAAGGAGTTATTAATAATCTCAATGCGCTCTTCATTTTATTGGGAAATGAATGTCTGTGGAAATAATAGTCGATCTCTAGCTTTCCACAATCCTATATCATCTTAAAGCAGAATGACACAGCCTACTCAACACCAGTGCACAAGAGACCACAAGCAAGGAGCCCCTAATTATTTGCCCATTAATTTAATTATTAAACTTTTGTTTAAAATAACTTATAAACACATGCTATTTGGATGCGTTCTGTACCTAATACCTGTGTTTTCCTGTGCCATATCCTTGGGTTACAGCAAAATGTTCTAAAATTCTCTATTATGCAGAATTAATTGATGTCAACGCAGTTGTTATTACCTTTGTTCAGTCTTAGCCCTGAACTTTTGTACCAATGGAGTAGAAATTCTGCTCAGAGAATTACATGCGTGAATGATTAATGTGTCATATAAGAATGTGGTGTGTTAACTAATAATGCAATTGAACCAATACAATACTGGATATTTGCAATTTTTTCTAGAAGGTATGCGAGTTGTTTTAATTTTTAAATTTTCCACTGTAGCCATTAATATCTAAAGTAGGAAGCCAAATTCAAACAATTTATACTATTGTATATCATAAATTTTCTAGTCATTAACTGAAACCAATACTCTATATCTGTAGTAATGCTGTGACTGTTGATTCTTTTGTTTGGATGCCCTCAAAGATGAAAGTTCTTGGATAGGTGATCACTTTGAGCAGCTGCTGTCAAATACAGAAAACAGATGGTGATGGCAGACTCTTTGCATGCAAAGATTATGGGAAGTCTTGCCTCTGTGGTAGTTGGCTTGATCATTGGTGATTGAAGAAGCTAAGTCTTGATATGCAGGTTCTTGAGCGGTTGGAGCAAAGAAGCTCCTGGTTTGGAGGGGCTCTGGTATAATTAGACCCCTTCCATTGTACGATTCTTCAGCCTTGGTCCTGTTTGGTTCAATCTTGTAGGTTCTCTTCTGATTTTTGCACACCAACTGTCTTTGTTGGCAGCCTCCTGCTGCCACAAGTTGGCCAGTGTTAGCCAGAGAGCTGTATTTTCCACTGGTCTTTGAAGCATTTGCAAGGTGCACCTCGGTCTCGCTTACTGGAACATAGTTCACCATAAAGCATTGCTTTTGGCATTTTGCAACCCTCCATGTGTGACACATGTCCTACCCAGTGCAAATTGGCCTTATAAGAAAATTAATTCAATGCTGGACAGATTGGCTGTATTGAGAACTTCATTGTTTGTGATGTAGCCCTGCAATCTGATGTTCATGATGGAAGCGCTCCAGCAGTTACGTTTGTTTTCTGTGCAGAATCCATGGTCTGACTCATATGAGAGAGTGGTGATGAAACCACTCTATATACTTTAATTTTGTTTAAATGTGTAGTGAATGATTTCACCAGATACGTTTCTATAGGCAGCCAGAGGAGGTGTTGGCTGTGGACCATCGATTGTCCATGTCCTTGTTGATAGTGGCATCATTTGAGGTAATGCTGCCTAGATAGGTAAACTATTCTGCTGCATTAAGGTTGTTGTTGTCAATGCTGATCTTAAAAAAAAGATAAAACTTCTGTAAAACTGAAACCACATATATGGATGACATACCAAATGAATGACTTCATATCCATTATTAGTCATGCAACTTAACCAGATCATTGAATGCCATTTTACTAAATCTCACTGCTGTGCAGAACAATGATCCAACATTACTGTGGCAAATTATTTTACAAACTTCCCTTTGTTTTTTCTTGTACCCAGCTCTCTCAATTGGTAGAGGAGAATATTCTTGCAAAACAGTTTCTGGTGACACTACTGATTTTTTTTTTAAGCTCTCTATTTTGTTCTGAAGTTTGACTCAGTTGCCTTGTCCATGAAAGCATATTTATTTATATATAAACACATTATATTACTAACTTGTTTATAGTTTGTGTTCTTTAATATATTTAATAAATGTTTAAATTGAAATCCAAGGCATGAAGCCAATTACAGACAATACATTTCCTTCATAGGGTTTGTGATTATGGTTTATAAAAATTGTACTTGTATTTTTCTCCTTTTATAAAGCTGGGCAGATGCACAAACACAGATCCAGAATATTGCTGCATCCTTTGACCAGGAAGCGGCAGCTGTTCTCATGGCGAGACTGGCAGTTTACAGAGCAGAGACTGAGGAGGGACCTGATGTTCTCAGATGGCTAGACAGACAGCTTATCCGACTGGTACGATACACTTTTGTGGGGGGAAGGGAGAGAAGCGGGATGACATTTAAATGCCTACTTTTGATTTAAGTTGTTATACTTAAAAATAATATGCAATAAATTCTAATTTCTTCCTTTTTCAGTGTCAGAAATTTGGAGATTATCATAAAGATGATCCAGCTTCTTTCAAATTTTCTGAAACCTTTTCTTTGTACCCACAGGTATGAAGTGAGAGCTTTATTCTCATGTATACATTTCCTCAGATCTTACTTTATTGTAGCTTTTGAACTGTTAAGTTCATTTGAATATGTAAACAGTGTGCACTGGGAGTTTAAAAATATATTCTTTCATTGCAATCATTAAAACAAACTTGAGTTAACAGAAGCCTAGGTTTACTATACAAATATATAATTTATTTTGTTTTCATTTTAGTTTATGTTTCATCTGAGAAGATCTCCGTTCTTGCAAGTTTTTAATAACAGCCCTGATGAGAGTTCTTATTACCGTCACCATTTCATGCGCCAGGATCTTACACAATCTCTCATCATGATTCAACCCATCCTTTATGCCTATTCTTTCAATGGCCCTCCAGAGGTGAGAAATGTGTTTCCAGATGTTTTATTCATCCGTTGATTTCAGATTGAATAAACAGTGAGCAGTATTACAACTGGGCTTTAGATTGTAAGTTTTAAATGTGATGAGAGAATTCATCAATGCTAAAGAGTGTTCATCACTAAAATTATAGTCAAGTAAGGAATTAGATGATGTACTTATTTTTGTTGGACAAGAGTATCAAGGGTTATGGAATCGAAACAGGCAGATGGAGTTAAGACACCGATCAGCCATGATCTAATTGAATGAAAGAACAGGCTCAGGATCTGAATGCACAACCCAGTGTGAGGTACTGATTAATATCCAGCCGAAACTGATCATTAACAATCTTTCCTCTGTACAAGTTGTGAGGACCCTATGTGAAGTGTGCTTGGACACTTCCAACATAATTTGTGCTATACAGGGTTGCTTTACAGTATAACTATTATGTCTGCCAAAGCAGCTTTTACTCTTACATGTGAAATTTGCTTTGCCCTGAAGCCATATTGGGTCAAACAAGGAAGCATTGGTGCTAAGTAGAAGCTGTTTCAGGCTGATGCTAAACTTGTCGGAGATGGTGTAATTATGCTCCATTTTGGTTGGGAATATGCTGAAACTGGAGTACAGCCCAATTTGCTCCAAGTCCCTGCTCCTTTTCCTGGCTAACTTCTGCCTTATTTAGAGTGGGTACAAAAGGGAATTGCCTACATTTGGACAGGCTCATGAAAATATAATAAGGCATAAAGCAATATTCTCTTTTTTGTGCCCTTTACAACAAATGTCTCGGGGGATGACTGTATGGCTCTGGAATCCAGTACTGCTATGGTTTTTAAAAAAGTTTTATTAAGCTAAGGTTTTCTTACTGAATGGAAACGGTCCTGTCTAAAATAGAATAGGCATTTTTTCGGTTGGAGTGGTGGGGCAATTTCTTTGAGTTGGCATGCTAATGCTGTGCTCAGACTCCATAGTGAATTCTCAAAGACAGGTGCTCCGGTTGCATCTTCAATGGTATGTGTAGCCACCAGATCTGTCCAAAGTGGAATGGGTGGATGCAGCACCCACCCTAATCTACCCACAAAAGACTTTTGAGGAAATTCAGTACCATCGTGTGATTGTACTCCAAGAGACCATAATACAAAAACTGGCCACAGTTCTGCAAAAGTTAGGATATTTGACAGCTTAATTCAAAAAAATGACTGGTGTGAAAAATGTTGGCAGGGAGGAGGGCAGAGGAGAAACTTCCTCTTTAAAACATAGGTAGGGCTGATGTCCTAAATTCTCAAGCTATGCTTTTGGGAAAGAATACAAGTAGATGTGTTTTCAGCAGCAGGTAAAGTATTCTGATTTTCATCAAACTTGATAAAGGATGTTATTAGAAACTGTATTAGTTAAGGAAGAAGTCTTATTTGCATACTCAAGTACTTTACAAATCATCAGTTCTGAGCCCAATACATTGGAATTTATTGGATTTTAAATCCATTTTAGCACCTCTAAACAACACCTTGTGTTTATGCAGTACGCTTCACACCAAGCCAAAGGAGGAAAGATTAAAAGAGTTGATCCAAAGTTTGGTCAAATAGATTTTAAGGACTTCCTTATAGGAGCATGGGGAGATGGGATGGCAAAGATTTTGAGGCAATTGCATAAAGTGGATGCAGGCAATTAACCCCTTGTTTATCTGTGGCTTGGGGTGTGCAAGAGGCCAGAGATGGAGAAACAGAACGATTTAGGTGTTGTAGAGTGGAGGTAGTTATGGGGATCGAGAGGATCTAAACACAAGGATAAGAATTTTAAATTTGAGGCTTTTATGCACTGGGAACCAATGTGATTGTACAATTCTGAGTATAACTCCCACCAACAGTTACTGAAAAGTGTGTTTTGTTTACTTTTTGGGGGTGGGGGAAAATGAGATAGCCTAAATCCTTTCGGAATGTGAGGTTTTCTGTAATCTCGAGTGAAATAAATTACTTGTCTCTGCTTTTGTGTAGCCTGTTCTTCTAGACAGCAGCAGTATACTTCCTGATCGAATTCTTCTTATGGACACATTCTTCCAGATACTTATCTACCATGGAGAGGTAAGAGCATATCACTTGAAACATACTTAGCAACTCGCACTTTCAGTCAGCATTAGGCTTTATTTGAATTATCTCATTTAAAACTAACCATTGAAGAATCCACAATGCCTTAGAAGTAAACGTGCAACATTTAATTAATTTGAAGTTATTCTGCTTGGTATTTGGAGAAATATTAAATTACACTCATGAACTACTAAAGTTACCTTAATTTTACAGATTGTTTGGAGGATAATAACTGTTCATTTCATGTAACTATTGAATAGTTTAATTGACCTTTAATTGTACATAGTAACTCAGCAGATAACCATTCTTCCTAGACCATTGCTCAGTGGCGCAAAGCTGGCTATCATGACATGCCTGAGTATGAAAATTTTCGACATTTACTACAAGCACCTGTAGATGATGCTCAAGAGATTCTGCATAGCAGATTCCCAATGCCACGTTATGTTGACACAGAGCATGGAGGAAGCCAGGTAATTTATCTTCTCCATTAGTGTGATTTTAAAGTTTGATATTAACGTTTAGCAATTTATGTTTTTGTGTTAATCTTCTACATTGCAAACATTTGGAGGTGTTGGAGGAACGATGCTCAAGAATGACCTCTTTTCCTGGAATTCTCATGAGGGGGCAAATCAGTAACTGTGCTGGACATTCTATATGCAATGTTAGGGCCAGCTTCCCTGTACACATGCAGAAGATTCATGAATTATTTGTAACAAAAACATAAAATGCTGGAAAAACTCAGCAGGTCTAGCAGCATTGATGGAGAGAGAAACACAGTTAACATTTCTAGTCCATATGACCCTTCTTCAGAGTCATATGGACTCGTAGCATTAACTCTTGTTTCTCTCTCCACAGATGCTGTGTTTTGTTTCTAATTTTGCTGGTACCTTTGTCTCCAAAGCTTAATCACAGATATTTGTTTGCTAGCGTTTATCTATTGTTCCACATAGAATTTGAAAAACTGCTTAATTTTATTATTTTAGGATATTCCAGAGCTGTATCAGACAAATGTGAAGGATATTTATGACACGGGTTACTGACTAGGTGAAGGATCAGGATTATTAGAAGAATTCATTTTAAATTGTAACATCAATAGAACATGAGGGGATCTTCATTGAGACAGTTTTTATTTAGTCAAAGGCAGTGGTTTAGATTAATGTCCTCTTGATTCAGGCAATTTATCTCCTCAAAGGCCAAACAAAACAATTGGTAAAGGAGCAAATGGTGTTTTTATTCTTTTTCTGTCACAATGGGTCTTAATTTTTCACTATATCATCATACTTGGAAGGGTGTGTGAGAGTCCTTGAGAGGATGCAGAAGCGATTTGCCAGAATTGGTCCAGCAATGTAGGATTTTAGCTACAAGGTTAGATTGAAAAAGCTGGGATTATTTTATTTTGGAGTAATGGAGATTGAAGAGATTCGACAGAATTGTGACAGTTTTGGATAAGGGTGGACAAGGAAGAACTGTTCCCATTAGTTCATAGAACGTGGACTAGGGTATACAGATTTTGGGTTTTGAGTGGGAGATGCAGGGGCAATGTGAGGGGGTACTTTTTTATGCAGTGGTTGGTGATGACCTGGAGCTTGCTGCCCTTGAGGGTGGTGGAAGTAGAAACGATCAATAATTTCAAAAGGAAATTGGGACACTTGAACTAAACTTGCAGGGCTAAGGGGATAGAGTTGGGGGACTTACTGGATTGATCTGTGGAGAGCTGGCATGGATTCAATGGGCCAAATGGCCTCCTGTGTACCAGCATTGACTCTGCCCTCCACTACAGCAATGAATGCACTTCAAAATACATTTGGTTGTAAAGCACTTTGGGATATCCTGAAGTTGTGAAATGTGCTATATAAGTGCAAATCTTTTTCCTTTCATTAATGTGTGTATATTTCATCAACAGGCTCGTTTCTTGTTATCCAAAGTAAATCCTTCACAGACTCATAACAACATGTATGCATGGGGACAGGTAAACAAACTTCTTTTTAAAACACACTCTAGTTTGAGGCATGAACTGATATATTTTACTTTTATTCACTTAAAAAAATCATGTAGAATGTAATGATTTATTCCCATTGCATATGGCGTACTCTGACCTATAGACTTCGTTATGTATTTAAATGATAAAAGCTAGAAATTTCATTGGATTCATATTTGGTTTCACTGTTCTGCTTGGTGTCAATACTTATTGATTAGATGAAGATATTATCTCAAATATTTATTCATGAGAAGCACAATGAGTTGGTAGCAGAGGGTGCCATATCTAAACCCCTGTTAATCAGTTAATCATTAACTAAAACTTTTGGCACATATTTGTAAGGAGCACTGAATCACTCAACAATGGACTGTTTTAGAATAATAGTTTTGTTTGTTAGGTAATCTTAGTTTATAATTATATAATGTCCATAAAAGTTCTTCAAAGTGGAATTTATCAGACTATTCAAATTCTGAAAAACAATGCCTTCCCTTGAGTGACTTTTGCCCTAACATCTAGCTGATTAATTGCAAAAAGTGTCAGTGTTCCTTGTATGATTAACTTCCATATGTGAATCTTTTTCATAGGAGGCTGGAGCACCAATCCTGACAGATGATGTTAGCCTGCAAGTGTTCATGGATCATCTGAAGAAGCTAGCAGTCTCTAGTGCCACTTGAGTGTAGAATGGTGGTGAAGTAATATGTGGCCCTTACAGTGAGCAGGACAAAAAGTCAGCAACCTATTTGTGGAGATTATATAAAGCATCAGCATCTACATCTGTGTTACTTGCCTTTTTTGAAAGAGCAGATTTAGACTGAGTTGGTAATGCACCAAAGGGGAACTTAATGAATCACTTGTCTTCATTAGATAATATATTATTGCTTTTGTCCTATCTAGTATATAGGCATGTTCTACAATTAGTGCTTCCATGTACAGTGAAAATCACTGAGCTAGAGTTTCCAATTTCTGCCTTGATGAACAAATATCCACATCAGTATTGTTTAATGTGTCTTATTTGCTCCTATTTCTTTTTTTCTAACTGATAACAGTGCAACCTCATGTAGAACTCTTATCAACAATCAAATAAAATTTGTGAATTTTGTGGAAAGACCTGACCTGTGAAGAAGTACTTAGACTTTACAAAGATTGCAGTGCATTTTTGTCATTAAATACAACTCTCCCAATTTCCCCGATTTTTTTTTTTGGCTGCGGTTTTAAGCAGCTCTACAGTGTGTCATATAGCATTAGAAATACATTTTTAATAAAACATAATGTTTTAAGGTGTGCTCACCCACTTTACTTTGCCTTAAGTAGACTGTGACTTATTTTGAGACATGCCACTGTTGCGCTCAATTTTATCCAGCTTTCATCATGACACAGATGTATTCATATAATTTCAATGAAACTTGCACTTTCCCCATTGTAATGCATCAAAATTGGTTGAATGTTAATGAGATGTCAAATATTCAATGGTGCAAAATAGTATGGATATTAGTTTTAAAACTCAGCATATAATTTAATGAACATTTTTTAAACAGTGTAATTTTATTGGATGCAAAGTACTCATTCTATAACCTGTATGTTTGTGTCAGGATTCAAATTTATTTTTATACTGCTCTGAACCTCAACATCAGTTGTGATAATGCATATCACCTTTCCAGCACCACCTTGTTGTCCCAAATCATTTTTTATATGAGGCAATGAAGAAAAATGGGTATATATATTAATGCATAGATAAGAGTTGTTGAATATTATGTATGTGTCTGGTGTTTGCTGAAGATTTGGGGCTTTTGTGTACTAACTGTGGTGCTCCATTTACAAACCCAAGCTTGCTGATACATAAGAGTTTAAAGAAAAACTGTCCAATGCTTTGCTGAATTTTGTAAATAACTACTAGATGGTCTATTTTATTTTTAACTAATATTCACCATAAGCCCGCCGACTCCCACTGAGATGGTTAGACCACAATTGCTCCCACTCGCCTTTCTCTAAGATTGCTATTGCATTCGCTCAGTTTCTCTGTTGCAACTGATGTGATTATGCCTCGTTCCATGCTTCCAGTCTGCCTTTTTCCCCCAGCCAACGATACCCCTCCACCATGGCTAACAAGGCTCCTGGACTGTGCCTGTTCCATTTTCAACTCTCATCCTTTCCCTTCCATTCTAGAATCACAATAGCTCCCCCTTGTGCCTCAGCTTCCACCTCCATACTTAACAGATCATCTTTTGCCATTTTTGCCATCTCCAACATATCATCATGACCAAACATCTCTTTCCCTCCTCTCTGCTTTCAGCATTCCAAAGGGGTTATTCACTTTGTGACATGATTGGCTGTGGAGTGCTTTGAGACACCTGATGGTTGTGAAAGGTACTATATAAATGCAACTCATTTCTTTCCTGTCTCCTGTCACTTTAATTCTCCACTCCGTTCCTTTTCTGGCTTTTTTTTGTGGTCCTCAGCCTCTTGCACAGTTTGAATGAAGCTCACTGTGGGCTCGAGGAACCGTACCTCATTTTCTGATTAGGCACTTTACAGCCTTTACACCACCTCAAGGGCAATTAGGGACGGGCAATAAATGCTGGCCTAGCAGCAACGCTCACATCCCACGAACAAATTTTTAAAAAGCCTGAACATTGAGTTCAATTTCAGATCATAACTACTGTCCTGGCTTTTTCAGACTGCTGTTGGAAACTATTCTGCTATTCCCAGTTACTCATCTAGACTCACCTTTTTGTTTCTTTTCCTTACTCCCTCCATATAGCATCCTTGGCATCATGGAGCCTTGGACAATCATGATATCACAATGGGGCAGGTAGAAGAGGCAGGTCCCAAGAACCACTTCAACCGGTACAGGGATTGATAACACCTTTGGTATTATTAAGCACATACTCTAACTGACCGAGCTAACTAGCTCTTTGTTTCTTATTGCCTTGCAAAATCATCTTTATCACTTGATCTTGCCTGTCACCCATCCTATCACACATCTTCCCTTTTTGTTCTCTTCCCTCTACTCCTTTTCTTGTCTCTAACCTTCCTTAAAACCTGTTGCATCTCTAACTTTGTCAAGGCCTGATAAAAGATCATGAACCTCAAACATTAACTCTTTTTCTTTCTGCGCAAATGTTGCCTGACCCCCCGTGTACTCCCAGCATTTTCTGTTTTTATTTCCGATTTCTAGCATCTGCAGTATTTTGCATTTGTATTCCAAAGGGATGAGTTTCGATTGAAGTCTGAGAATAGTATGCTTTGTCTGAAAATAGAGGTACTTGTCATGCTGGAGATATGAAATTTATTGACTGATAGAAGGGCAAAGACTGGATGAGCTGGACAAATGTGGGATCCCTTTCTTGTAGTAGCCTCTGCATTCACCTGAGGTGAATCTCCTTGGAGTGTCCAATTGTGCAAGGTTGTGGAAAGGACTGATAGATGCGCCGAGACCTTTGATAAGCTAAAGACCTGTTTATAGCCTGAGACAGTTGCACCAAGTGTATTTTTGTCTCTCTTGATCTCTTCCGAGGGTTTATGAATGGTCAGCTGTACAGTGAGGGTGGGGAAAGGTTCTGGCTTCCCATTCCAGGCATAGTGTTTTAGGAGGCTGGAGACCTCAATCAGACCTGGTCCTCCCAATAAAAATGTCTGAGGTTTGGGAGGCTATTTACTACCCTTGCCTTGCACATTTAGAGATCTTTTGAGATATATTGATAACCTTTTGCTGCCAAGAAGAACTGGGAGGTGTGACTGTCTGCGTCATGGAATTTGTCGCTTCCTATCTTTGAGTAATATCTGAAAAAGGTAGAGGAGCAGCAAGGGGGATTTTTCATCTTTATTACGTTCACTCTATCCAGGACTGACATATGAACATGGGGAAGAAAATTAGTACATGCAATAAAAGACTTGCTGGTTCATCTAGCTACTTAGTAAACAGTAAAGTAACCAGGCAATAAGACCACTCCCAGTCCTCCCCATACGCCAGCCTCTTGGAGAAATGAAAGAAATTTGGGATTTAAAGAAAAACCCTAGGTCAACTTGGGTAAAAAATAATTCTGACAATTCCTCTCTGACCCTGGAGTTGACCAAAAATCAGTTCCAGAAGTAAGAGTAGCCATGAGGTACATCATCTCACCTAGTTTTTATGCTTTAGTTATGTCGGCCTCATCCAGCAACTTGGCCAGCTAATTTTTGAATACTTGCAGTGAATTTGCAAAGTTTCTTGCAATCTCCTCACAGGCCATTTTGTTGGTGTGGAAGTCATTGCCAAGGCGGGTGTAGTATTTCTCAATGATCACTTGGGCGGCTTTCTTGACCGTCTTAGTCCTGACACGACCCATCTTGGATTCTTAGTGCAAAGATCAGGTAGGAAAGATCATTTCTCTGAGTTCTATACTTGCCTCCTTATTTGCCCTACTGGATCTAATTTAAATAACCTGTCTTCCTGTACACAGTAGGTATGGTAGAATAGTGGATATGTTACTAGACTAGTAATCCAGAGGCTGGGACTAATGAGCCAGAGACATGGGTTCAAATTCTACTGCAGCAGCTGGAAAATTTAGTTCAGTCAATTAAAGACATCTGGGGTAAAAAGATAGTAATGGTGATCACAAAGCCACTAAATTATCATTAAACACCTATTTGGTTCACCGATGTCCTTTTAGGGAAAATAATCTGTTGTCTTTACATGACATGGCCTATATATGAGTCCAAACCCTCTGAAATGGTCACACCAAACTGCTATGCTTGCAGTGGTTCAACAAGGCAGCTCACTACCACCTTCTCAAGGGCAAATAGGGATGGGCAATAAATGCAGGTCTGGTCAGCAACACCTGCATCCCATCAATAAAAACTGTTCATCTTTTTAAATACTTCACTCAAGTCTCCTTGTTGTATTGTAAGAAGAGAAACTGAATGTAACTGAGTGCAGACTTGGAGTTGGTGAGAGGAGGAACTTAGTGTTAATCTTTTAAACTTTTATCTGGGCTGTAATTAGCAGTAACGGGAAAGTACTGTGTAAGCAGGCTAAGTTTTTTTTTCTTGCAGCTTAGACAGGGTTAGCATTCGCTTTGTATGAGATGCAGGTTGGAATTGAGGAATAAAACCAACAGGCCTTGAGAGGTTTTTTTATATAAATTAAACTAAACATTAATTTAACAACAAATTTAAACACATACACATGCCTACAAATTACTACCATAATAACCCTTTAAACAAATCCCCAAATTAATCACCCCCAGGTAAATATCTTCACCAAGGCAACAACAACCCATAGACTTTTATCTTATGAATTCAAAATGGGTTCCTTTCAATTTATTTCCTTTGCAGACAGTTACAGGCTGCTTAGGTCTCACATGCCTTTGACCCACACACAAAACTCTCCCATATATACCTAGGCTTCCCTTTGAATGGAAATTCTCATTGTATCACCAAGCCCTTTGAACTCCACCTCTTCTAACAATGAAAGCCCTTTCATAGTACCAATTTTATTAGTAACATGAACATATTACTTGGTGTCTCCTAGCTAGGTGCAAGATTTCAGCCCCAGTCTTTGAATGGTTTATTCAACAAAATGTAAATGTACCCTCTACCTTAACTTCCTTACAGAATACTGAAAGGCCTGGATAGAGTGGATGTGGGGAAGATGTTTCCATTAGTAGGAGAGACTAGGACCCGAGGTCACAGACTCAGAGTAAAGAGAAGACCTTTTAGAACAGAGATGAGGAGAAACTTCTTTAGCCAGAGAGTGGTGAATCTATGGAATTCATTGCCACAGAAGGCTGTGGAGGCCAGGCCATTGAGTGTATTTAAGACCGAGATAGGTTCTTGATTGGTAAGGGGATCAAAGGTTACGGGGCGAAGGCGGGAGAATGGGGTTGAGAAACTTATCAGCCATGATTGAATGGCGGAGCAGACTCGATGGGCCGAATGGCCTAATTTCTGCTCCTATGTCTTATGGTTTACTCCTCAAAACTACTATACGTCAAAGCGCCCAGACTAGCTGGCTTTAATCCAATTGACACATACACACACATCCTACTACAAGTCCAATTTAAAATAATTTCCAATATCATTATATACATTAATATCTTTTTGTGACATCAGCCACAAACTTGTTGAACGGTGGAGCAGGCTCGAGGGACCAAATGGCCTGCTTCTGCTATTTCATATTGAAGACCCAGTTCCCTGAACCTATGATAACAACTAGGAATTTTTAAAGTTGAACATTGGCCAGGTTCTCCAACAGAGTGAATGGCTTCCTGTGGAACTCTAGTCAGTCGAAAGGTCTGTGGAGTGCCTGATTTCAGTCAGCCACTGTCATTTCTTAAACCAGTACCCAAGGATGCTCAACTGTAACCAAGGCCACCTCCACCAGCAGGCAAAAGGTGGTGATTTGCAAGACTCAACCTGAAGCTGCACTTCATTTTCCTGTCCCTATGGTGCCACGACATGCCAGGAGATGAACCTGTGCTAAGGCTGCACTTAGGCCTTGTCGGTAGCCCAGGGCAGAAAACCCTGGCTAACCTGAGACTGGAGAGGAGCAGTGTACTTTAGGTATCTTGTCTAGTGCCAGGAGTCAGGTAGGATGATCTACTCTAAAGTCTAGCACTTGAATGTGCATCTTTCCCTTCCTGGAAAAAGTAATATTTTTCATTCATTTGTACATGTAGGTGATGGTGGCAAAGATGCATTTATTGCTCATTCTTAGTTTCCCAGAGGAGGTGGTGATGGGCCTTCTCTTTGAACCTTACAGTCCTTATACTGATGGTACTCCCATGCTGGTGTTAGGCAGAGAAATCCAACCCAACAATAAAAAATGGCGATATCTGCCCAAGTCAGGATAGCATACCCACAACATTGCTGCTCTTCTCTTTATTGGTGGTAGAGGCAGCAGGGCCGTTCAGGGCTGACAAAGTAACCTTGATGAGTTACTGCAGTGCATTCTGTAGGTCATGCATATATAGGGCACACGGGGAGATTCTCAAATTCACCTTGATTCCAAGTTGCTCCCTGTGGCATGCTCGAATGTGATTAAGGGAAATGTTCCATATCCGCGCTCGTTCCAGTTGCATTTGATTTGTTGTAAGTGCATGTTGAAGCTTGGGACTTTGCCTCTCACTAAGTTATGGCTTAGCTGGACTAGACTCTTGGTTGCAGCTGGTCAAATTCATTTTGCTCCAACTACAGGAAAATAGCCACTAGGCTACAAAGTATGCACTGAATTATCACATATTTAAATGTTTGTACAGTTGGCAGAATTTTTTGTGGTACTGTCAGTGGCAAACACATGGCCACAGTAACTGGCTTCTCAAAGTGCAGGCCTCATTGTTTGAACCCTTGTGACCATGCTAGCTTCTTGCACCAGTGCTTTAACTTTAATAAACAGGAAAAGGTTCCCTTGTATCAATGTGCAGGATATATGTGACCATGACAATAAAGCTCAGGTTCAGATACTCCTTTAAGGCATTTCTACCCATCCATGTAGCCATTGCAGCTTACTGTTAAGAAACCTCAGCAAAAAGCCCTCAGGACAGGACATAATTAAGACTGAAAATAGCAAAATAGAAATATAAGAATAGAAGAATAACTCTGGAAACTAGGGTTAGGAGCATTCAAAATTTGTTTTAAAAAAAAGTGATTGTAGAAGAAATGTGTAGAAAGAGGCAACTCCTGAGGGAGTTAATGAATCCTGGAGTTTTGAGATCTTGATGGAATACATAATATCTGATTTTGACACTTGAGATATGAGAGGAAAAAGTTGTTGGAAAGTGTATTTACGTCTTGAATAGAGCAAAAGGGAACAAACACCAGAGTGTTATTGATAAATGAAATAAAGGTTATGATGGCAGGATTCTATGGATATTTTAAAAATCACGACTTCTTAGAAAGTTAAAATTGAGGGGAAAATGTTTAGCATAAAAAGGAAACACTGCTTTTTGGAGGCAGCTTTAGAAATGGAGATGTAGAAGTTTCATTGCAGTTTAAGGCTAAGAATGTTGGCAAATAAAGGATAAGGTCTGTTAGATTTCAGAGATCTGAACAAGCTAGCTTTGAAGAATTAAAAGAAACAAGATTTCCATTACTTGTCCATGGACATATGGAGGAGATCAAGATGCAAAGACTTAGCCATTATACTTTAAGTTTGAGAGTGTTGGTGAATGTTGTCTAGTTCAGAAAGCAATTGAAGGGCAAGCTAGAGCCAATCTTGAAATATTTATTTAGAATTACACATTAGCAACATATTTCTCCTAACCCCAACAACCACAGTCCCCCAACAACCACAGTTTTATTCTATGTCTATTTATAGATACTCAAGTGAATATCTAGTTAATGCCAAAACAAAAACAGAATTACCTGGAAAAACTCAGCAGGTCTGGCAGCATCGGTGGAGAAGAAAACAGTTGACGTTTCGAGTCCTCATGACCCTTCGCTTTTTGTTTTTACCTAGTTAATGCCTACCACCTGTATACAATTAAACAATTACTATATAATTAACAAATGCAGTTTGGTAAATAGATAGTGTTTGATAATGAATAGAAAAGATCACATATGAAGAAGCAACAGGCCATAACTCTAGGAGTCAGCAGGTAGTTTGAAGAATGAAAGGAATTATTTTAGTGATAAGATGAACATGTCTATATTTTCAAGAAAAAAACAAAGTACAGAGCATAGGACAATAATTTCAGAGGCATACATTTTGAGAATATTCTGCAAGTGACAGGTATAATGGTTGTCAGAGGAGCCCAGCAATAATGAAAGTTTAATGATTGGAGATGAAGAACAGAGTGAGACAATTAGCGGTATCAATCAAGGGGGCTAACTGAGGTTTTTTGAAATCAAGACAGCAAGCAGTTTGACCTGAATGCCAATCGATATGGTAGAAGGGAAATTGAGCTACCACTGGTGATTACAGAAGGAAAGTGTATTGGTAAAAATATTTAGCTTTGCATAATTAAAAATTATGTATGCCATTTCTGTGAATGAAGAGGCTCAAATCCGTAGCAAGGTACACCTAGAGTAAACCATTGCCTCTCTGCAAACATTCGGACACACATTCCTTGGATATGCCAGTGTAGTTCTCTACAAGATACGTGTGTAATACAACATTCCCAATGCAGCTTAAGTTTGTTTTTCTTTTGTATCTAACAACAATTGGGAGATACAGCTGGGTGTTTAATGCTGCAGAATTGTCCTCAAAAAGCCTGCTCAGATTTATTGTCCTCTCCACTGCAATGTCCATTGATAGAAGAGTGGTTAAGAACAAAGTCAAGAACCATTATTGAGGTTGTGAAATTAGAAGCAAATGATTAGAATTGCATTTTTTTAATTGTTCAGTTTGTTATAATGCTAGCTTTGGGAAAATGCTTGATTTGTACATGTTTTAATATATTTAAAGCTGCTTAGGCTATCTTTTTTCTGAACTCCAGGTTCCTCTCTTGGTTTGTTGGATTGTCTGAGGAAGCGAAGGTGAAGCTGCCTGCAGACTTCAGCTTTTGCAGCTCTTGAGCTGACTGCAAAGAAATGTGAGAGATTGATGTGGGTGCCTTACTTTTTGGTTATGAAAAAACTGCATAGAAATAATTTCTACTCAACATTTGGATATCCATGTAATCCATTTTGACAGTTTTAAGCACTGAATGAGATTACAATTGTTGAACCAAAGCTTCTCTCTTCCAAGAAGGTTTGAGTTAAAATGACATAGCAAGTTTGATTTAACGTTGATCTTAAACAGTGATGTGCAATGTTGTTATTAAATAGTAATAATGACTATATCTTTTTTGAAATCGGGCCCTTGATTGGATAGCTGGTGTTGAAATGCATCCTGTTTAAAGAGCTTTCAATATGTTACTAGGCAGTGACCAAATTAAAAATAACTACCAGATGCTACTGTTTGAAGTTGTGAATGGCACACTGCTAATGAAAGTACTGCAGTAAGCAGACATTGTTCTATACAAGTCATGATTTACTACCCCTGTATTTATAGAACTTAAATGTAAAATAAATAGCAATATTGTAAACATGGTTTAGTTACCAGGATGAGAACATTTGTACTTTCATCTAACGTGTAAATTGCAATGCTTATTCGTAGTCTTCCTTTATGCATTATAAATCATTTGATTTTGTGTTAAGCTTAGAAAATCACTTTATCCGGCCTGCTTTATCATTAGTCAATGAGTAATTTAAAGGGTCAATGCCACATTTTTCTGCATATTTCAGCATACGTTATTAGATTTTAAATGGACAGAACACAATCAACAATGCGGAAACATAGCTTGTAAATTTTAGCAGCAGAGTTATTTTTATTAATTCATGGTATATGGGCATCTATGGCAAGGCTGGCATATATTGGTCATCCACAGTCACACTTGAGAAGGCGGTGGTGGTTTAGGACCCTTTTGAACCACTATAGTCCATGTGTTGAAGGGAGTTGCAGAGTTTTGACCCATCAATGATAAAGGAATGGATGAGTGGAGGCTTACTTATCAAAATTAAGACATCTTTACTATCTGATGTTTTTATTCACATTTTGTTTTTATGGGATGTTCTATTTTTGAGGAACGAAAGACTTCCATCAATTTCTCTCATAAAATTTTCTTTGTACAAATTAAAGCAATAATAAATATCAATTCGAACTATCTATTGAAACTGAGGCCATAACTCTTTAGCTTTTTCTCATGCATATTCCACAGCGAGACCACTGATGCAAAAGTAGATGAGAAGATTTCTAAAACTTCTTTAAAACTACAAAAGGAGTGCTTCCTTGACTATTTCAGGAGATCTGGTGAAACTGGAGGGGTAAGAAATAAACATCTCAAAACTATTCTTAAATCATGGGTCGCACTAAGGTTTTGTGTCTCAGTTTCATTTGGAAATTTAGCTCGGGGAGCTAGAGCACAACTTTGGTTTTCTCCTGTCACCAAACCTCCAAACTCCCCCTGACTGAAACGGTTCTCCCCAGAGAGGTGAAAGTCACAACTGCCTTGAACTTTTGTGCCACTGGTTAAATAAACCAAGTTAATGAAGTATTGTTTCCATAGCCGAGGACTTCAGCACATTTCAGAAAGATCATGCCCATCAACAAAGGCTCTTCACTTTTTCAGAATGACTTGTTTCCCAAAAGTACAAGGCATCATTATTGGAGCCCATGTAACCACACTGGCCTCTTGCACCAGTGCGTTAACATTAATGTGCAGAAAGAGATACAACTTGCATATTAATAGAAGGATATGTGATCATCAGTACTACATCATGTGGTTAGATGCCGAGTATCCTAGAAATTGCCGTGATGTAGTTATTATAGTCCGGTCTACAGTCCCAGCATTATTTTAAGACATTTCATCCTTCGATGGTTAAATCTTGGTCAAACAGGGTGAAATTACCCTCTTGATCCCAGGCTAATGACATCAATGTGGAATCCACAAACTGCAATAGAAAGAAAATGAGCCACAAACACCTAATAAGAATACAAATCAAATATACAATAAAAACACTGGAGTAGATTGTGCCATTGGATAAGTCTGTTGGGTGGTTGTGATTGTACAAAAATAAAAATAGTGTCCAAAATTAATAGTGTATTGTATGCTGGATAAATATGCTCCCAGAAGAGGACTTGCAATGTAACTATAACTTTGGGCCCCTTTATAAATAATAATCTTGTAACTTTGTTTAGGGAGTCTTTGTTATAGTTCTGCAATTAGCCACAATGCTTCCTAAAACAAGGTTGCAAGAATATGCAGAATGAAAGTGCTGGTTGAATGACACATCAGTCAATAATTTCCTGGCAATGTAAAAGGTATGTCTTACAAGAACATGGGTTGTCTTCTGATAGTTTCAGAGCTCAAAGATGAGGAGATATACTGTGTAAGTAGCTGGTTGAGATGAATGAGCATGTTATGCCAGCCAAAAATACGTGGAGGTAACCTCAGATTTTAACTTGTCAACCATCAAGGTTGTTAAATTTAAGAAATAACATAAAACTAAGAGGAGGAGTAGGCCATATAGCTCGTGGAGCCTGCTCCACCGTTCAATAGAGGTTTGGAGGTTGCAATAGGTTTGGTGATGGCAAAGTGGTATTGTCACTGATCTAGTAATCCAGAGAGCCAGCGTAATGCCCTGGGGACCTGGGTTTGAATCCCGCCACAGCAGATGGTGGAATTTGAATCCAATAAAAATCTGGAATTAAAATGTCTAATGATGATCATGATTGTTGTAAAAACCCGTCTGCTTCACTAATGTCCTTTAGGACATGGTCTGGCCTACATGTAACTCCAGACCCACATGTTGACTCTTAAATGTCCTCTGAAACTGCTGCAAAGCCTTCCTTATTAATATCTGGCTAGTACCAAAATTGAGAGAGCTGTCTCAAAAACTAGTCAACCAACAGCTTGACATAGTCATCCTCATGGAATCAAATCTAAGAGATAATGTACCAGACACCACCATCACTATCCCTGGATATGCCCTGTCCCACCGGCAGGACTAGATCCAACAGAGGCGGTAGCACAGTGATATACAGTCAGGAGGGAGTCCTCAACATTGACTGGACCCCATGATGTCTCATGGCATCAGGTCAAACATGGGCAAGGAAACCTCCTGCTGATTACCATGCACCGCCCTCCCTCAGTTGATGAATCAGTGCTCCTCCTTGTTGAACGCCATTTGGAGGAAGTACTAAGGATGGCAAGGGTACAGAATATACTCTGGGTGGGGGACTTCAATGTCCATCACCAAGAGTTGCTTGGGAGCACCACTACTGAACAAGCTTGCCGAGTCCCTGAGGACATAGCTGCTAGACTGGGATCTGCAGCAGGTGGCGAGGGAACCATCAAGAGGGAAAAACATGCTTGATCTCATCCTCACCAACCTGCCTGCCGCAGAAGACAGTATCGGCAGGAGTGACCACCACACAGTCGTTGTGGAGATGAAATCCTTTTGTGTGGCACTACCACCGTCCCAAATGGGATAGATTTTGAACAGATCTAGCAACTCAAGACTGGGCAACTCAATCCATGGGGCACTGTGGGCCATCAGCAGCAGCAGAATTGTACTCAAAAAAAATCTGTAACCAGATGGCCTGGCATATACCCCACTCTACCACTACTATCAAGCCAGGGGATCAACTCTGATTCAATGAAGAGTGCAGGAGAGCAAGCCAGGAACAGCACCAGGCATAGCTAAAAAATGAGGACTCAACCTGGTGAAGCTATAACACAGGACTACTTGCCAAACATGACAATCTTCAGCCAGAAGTGCGAGTGGATGATTCACCCCGGCCTCCTCTGGAGGTCCCCAGCATCACAGATGCCAGTCTTCAGCCAATTAAATTAACGCCAGGTGATATCAGGAAATGGCTGAAGGCACAGGACAGTGCAAAGGCTGTGGGCCCTGACGATATTCCGTCAATAGTACTGAAGACTTGTGCTCCAGGACTTGCTGTGCCTCTAGTCAAGCTGTTCCAGTACAGCTACAACTCTGGCATCTACCCGGCTATGTGGAAAATTGCCCAGGTATGTCCTGTACACATAAAGCAAGACAAATCCAACCCGGAAATTTACTGACCTGTCAGTCTACTCTCCATCATCAGTAAAGTAATAGATGGGGTCACGAACAGTGCTATCAAGCGGCACTTGCTTAGCAATAACCTGCTCATGGATGCTCAGTTTGGGTTCCACCAGGGCCAGTCAGCTTCTGACCTCATTGCAGCCTTGGTTCAAACATGGATGAAAGAGCTGAACTCCCGAGGTGAGGTGAGAGTGACTGCCCTTGACATCAAGACCGCATTTGACCAAGTATGGCATCAAGGAACCCTAGCAAAACTGGATTCAGTGGGAATCAGGGGGAAACCCTGCACTGGTTGGAGTCATATCTAGAACAAAGGAAGGTGGTTATGGTTGTTGGAAGTCAGTCATCTCAGTTCCAGGACATCACTGCAGGAATTCCTCAGGGTAGTGTTCTCGGCCCAACCATCTTCAGTTGCTTCATCAATGACCTTCCTTTCATCATAAGGTCAGAAGTGGGGATGTTCACTGATGATTGCACGATGTTCAGCACCATTCGCGACTCCTCAGATGCTGAAGCAGTCTATGTCCAAATGCAGCAAGATCTGGACAATATCTAGGCTTGCGTTAACAAGTGGCAAGTAACGTTCATGCCAGACAAGTGCCAGGCAATGACCATCTCCAACAAGAGAGAATCCAACCATCGCCTCTTGACATTCAATGGCATTACCATCACTGAATCCCCTACTATCAACATCCTGGGGTTACCATTGACCAAAAACTGAACTGGACTAGCCATATAAATACTGTGGCTACAAGAGCAGATCAGGGGCTAGGAATTGTGTGACGAATAACCCACCTCCTGACTCCCCAAACCCCGTCCACCATCTACAAGGCACAAATCAGGAGTGTTGTAGAATGCTCTCCACTTGCCTGGATGAGTGCAGCTCCAACAACACTCAAAACTTGACACCGCCCAGGACAAAGCAGCCAGCTTGATTGGTACCCCATCCACAAACATTCACTCCCTCCACCACTGATGCACAGTAGCAGCAGTGTGTACCATCTACAAGATGCACTGCAGGAATTTACCAATGCTCCTTAGACAGCACCTCCCAAACCCACAATTGCTACCATCTAGAAGGACAAGGGCAGCAGATAGATGGGAACACTATCACCTGGAAGTCCCCCTCCAAGTCATTCACTATCCTGACTTGGAAATATATCGTGTTCCTTCATTGTCATTGGGTCAAAATCCTGGAGCTCCCTTCCTAACAGCATTGTAGGTGTACCTACACCACAAGGGCTGCAGTAGTTCAAGAAGGCAGCTCATCACCACCTTCTCAAAGGCAACTAGGGATGGGCAATAAATGCTGGCCCAGCCAGCGAAGCCCACATCCCATGAACGAATAATTAAAAACAAATAGATCATGGTTGATTTATTATGGCCTCAACTCCACTTTCTTGCCTGTTCCCCATAACCCTTGACTCCCATACAGCTCAAGAATCTGTCTATTGCACCCTTAAATATATTCAATGACATAACCTCTATATCTCTCTGGAGTAGAGAATTCCAGAGATTCATAACCTTCCGAGAGTAGAGATACCTCCTTAACTCTGTCAAATGGGAGACCCATTATTCTGAAACTCTGCCCCCTATTTTTCAATTCCCTCACAAGGGGATACGTCTCCTCAGTATTTACCCTGTCAAACCCCTTCAGAATCCTGTATGTTTTTTGTATAAACTTCTTGTAAACTGCAATGAGTTTAGGCCTAATCTGCTGAACGCTTCCTCAAGATAACCACTTTGTCCTAGGAATCAACCTAGTGAAACTTCTCTGAACATTATTTTTTCAAAAATATTCTTAATTCATAAAATTTGTGAAAGTACACATTCTGGAAGGAGGTGGGCAACAGGCTCTTCCCCACTGCAGTCACGTTAAGGACAGTATATGGTGGTGCTGAGATTCTGGGTATACGCGAAGGATCTGATGTGGAGGGCCTTCTTGCCCTCAGCCAGGCTATATTTTGGCGCTTGTTTAAAAATTGTGGCAATGAGACACTCTTCCAAATGATTTTGTCAGCCTGCTCAGGACATCATCTGAAAGGATCTGCCATCCCCTTTTTCATCAGTGCTTTGAGGACATTGTGTCTGGAACTCTGCCTGATGGACTTGTGATCAAAGGAGTTTTTCTGCACAAACATTTCCACGAGGGACTGGTGGTCAATCACAGTCCAACTGATTGGAGCATTCTGCAGCAATGTGGCCAAATCCATCCTTTGCAATACTTTTTTCTCTGAACTGCCCCCCCCATGTAAGTGTATCTCTCCTTACTGAAGGATTCTAGAACTGTATGCAATACTTCCAAGTGTGGTCTCACCACAGTCCTGTACAGTTTCAGCAAGACTTCAGCACTTCTATGCACCTTCACGTTGCAATAAAGGGCAAAATTCTATTTGCCTTCCGAATTACTTGCTGTACCTATGTGTTAGCTTTTTATGTTTTATGCATGAGGAAACCCAGATCCTTTGTACTGTAGCATTCTGTAGTCTCTCCCCATTTAAATAATATTTAGCTTTCTTATTCTTCCTGCCAAAGTGGACAACCTCACTTTTTCCCACATATTCTATCTGCCTAATTGTTGTCCATTCACTTAACTTATCTATATCCCCTTGCAGACTCTATGTATCCTCCCTACAGCTTGCTTCCCTGCCAATCTTTGCATTGTCAGCAAAATTAGCAACAATTCTCTTGGTCCCTTCATCCAAGAGATTAATATAGATTGTAAATAGTTGAGGCTCCAGCACTGATCCCTTTGGCAACCCACTAGTTACAGTTTGCTAACCAAAAAATGATCCATTTATCCTGACCCTCTGTTTTTTGTCAGTTAGCCAATCCTCTGTCCATGCTAATAGATCACCTCCAACACTATGAGCTCTTATCTTGTGCAGTAACCTATGTGGCACCTTATTGAATGCCTTTTGGAAATCCACCTATTGGTTCCCTTTTATCCACCCTACTTGTCACATCCTCCAAGAACTCTAATGAATTTGTCAAACATGATTTCCCTTTCATAAAACCATAAAATTTGTTCTTCCTCTGGGCAGTAAAGCTCCTAACCGCTGAAATAACAATGGCCAGATCTGCACCCTCCAACAGCCCTGCCTAATGTATTTTGAGAATGGCACCTCTGACAGCCAAAAATATCAACCTTCCTCCATCTCCCAGAGCATCACTTCCAAGCTCCTGACTCATTCTCCAACATTTGCAGCAAAAGAGACAAGGCAAAGCAAATTAGCTCTATTGGAAGTGCGTGTGTATCTTCAAAGGGCTGCACCTGCACTTGAAAGTTTCTGGCCCAGATTTCCTACTATCAACCACCCCCCACACTGAAACCCCAACTTTCACACTGCCTGTGCTTAGGTCAGTCTGCAATGGGACTGCAGAATTGAGGGCACCTTGCAAAATCTGAAATCAGTTCCTATATCTGTAACATGGAATGTACTTGCAATGTGCTGGCTGTACTACTCCCGGTCCACCAGTGGAATTTCGGCCCCCGGGTATCTTCAGTGATGCTCCAAGGTCACGTATAATATGGACCAGCTACAGATTAATCTCCCCCTGTAATTTGAAATAATTCCAAACTCAATGGTACCTCTCATTGTAAATGTTAAACCTTATTTTCTATTTCTCATTTTTGTGATCTTTTATGATCTCTGACTCAGTTTATACATATTATTGAATTATGGTTGAACTAATGTTTTGTGCTCACTATGAACCAACTTAAAACTGGGTCCGTCTTGATTAAGGAGAAGGAGACTTGTTTGACAACAATATCTGCAGATAACTAAAAATTCCATGGTTTTAATAAAAATGCTTGTAACCTACAGAGAAAGCTCTGGCTGGTAAAAGTAGGGAAAATCCCAAGACATTCTATAAGTATATCAATGGGAAGAGGATAACCAGGGAAAGAATAGGGCCCAAGGGTGTAATCTATGGGTGGAGCCAGAGGACATAGCTAGAGTGTTGAATGAATACTTCACATCCGCCTTCACCCAAGAGAATGAGAATGAAGGTATCGAACTCGGGGAGAAAGACTGCGAGGTTCTTAAGCAAATTGATATGGAAGTGACAAGGTATTGGAGGTGTTGGCAGGCTTAAAAGTGGACAAATCTCCAGGTCCAGATGATTTGTGTCCCAGGCTGCTGAGGGAGGCAAGGGAGGAGATCGCAGGGTCTCTGACCCAAATTTTTAATTCCTCTCTGGCCACGGGGGAGGTGCCAGAGGACTGGAGAACAGCTAATGTGGTTCCGCTATTTAAGAAGTGTTGTAGAGATAAGCCAGGGAACTACAGGCCAGTGAGTCTCACGTCAGTGGTAGGAAAACTATTGGAGAAAATTCTGAAGGAGAGTATCTATCTCCAGTTGGAGAGGCAAGGTTTGATCAGGGATAGTCAGCATAGCTTTGTCAGAGGGAGGTCATAACTAACAAATTTGATTGAATTTTTTGAGGAGGGTGACCAGGTGTGTACTTGAGGGTAGTGTAGTTGATGTACTTTATATGGATTTCAGCAAAGCCTTTGACAAGATCCCACATGGGAGACTTATAAAGAAGGCAAATGCACATGAGATACAGGGTAATTTGATAAGGTGGATTCAAAATTGGCTTAGTTGTAGGAGGCAGAGAGTGAAGACAGAAGGATGCTTTAGTGACTGGAAGCCAGTGTCCAGTGGTGTACCACAAGGATCTGTGCCAGGTCCCCTATTATTTGTCATTTATATAAACGACATAGATGACTATATGGGGGATAGGATTAGTAAGTTTGCGGATGACACAAAGATTGGCTGGGTGGTTAACAGTGAGGTTGAATGTCTTGGGCTACAGGAAGATATAGACGGGATGGTCAAATGGGCAGATAAGTGGCAGATGGAATTTGACCCTGAAAAATGTGAGGTGATACACTTTGGAAGGAGTAATTTGACAAGGAAGTATTCAATGAACAGCATGGCACTAGGAAGTTCTGAGGAACAAAGGGACCTTGGCGTGTGTGTCCATAGACCTCTGAAGGCGGAGGGGCATGTTAGTGGGGTGGTGAAAAAGGCATGCCTTACAAAAGTAGGGAGGTCATGTTGGAGTTGTATAGAACCTTAGTGAGGCCACAGCTGGCGTACTGTGTGCAGTTCTGGTCGCCACATTATAGGAAGGATGTGATTGCACTGGATGGGGTGCAGAGGAGATTCACCAGGATGTTTCCTGGGATGAAACATTTAAGTTATGAAGTTATGGGTTGTTTTTGTTGGAGCAGAGAAGACTGAGGGGCGACCTGATCAAGGTGTACAAGATTATGAGGGGCATGGACAGGGTGGATAGGGAGCAGCTGTTTCCCTTAGTTGAAGGGTCAGTCACAAGGGGGCATAAGTTCAAGGTGAGGGGCAGGAGGTTTAGGGGGGATGTGAGGAAAAATTTTTTACCCAGAGGGTGGTGACAGTCTGGAAGCACTGCCTGGGAGGGTGGTGGAGGCGGGTTGCCTCACATCCTTTAAAAAGTACCTGGATGAGCACTTGGCACATCATAACATTCAATGCTATGGGCCAAGTGCTGGTAAATGAGATTAGGTAGGTAGGGCAGGTGTTTCTCACGTGTCGGTGCAGACTCGATGGGCCGAAGGGCCTCTTCTGCACTGTGATTCTGTGATTCTACTGGAAACATTTTTTAGCCTAAAAATTGCAACTTGATCCTAAAGTACAAATGAATCTTTTCTGGACATCTGTGGGAGAAGACATTGTTCCCCATCATACCTATTTTAGGAAGGGAAATGTACTTTGGGGAGGACAAATCTCTGGGCAGGATCTTTGGTGTCCAAATCTGAGTGTCTGCAGCACCTGTTTAAACAAAGCATTCCACCATTTGATATGCAAAGTAGGGTCCTGAAGTCTGTTTGATCACCCCAATGTTAAATTTGGCAAAAAATGTGGAGAGCATATGCTGCACGTATTCCACTCTGAATTTTCAGGCCACTGGAGACTGCCAAAGAAGAGCTAAGTTTTCTTTTCTCACTTGCCCTAATGTGTAGCCAGGCAGAGCAAGGCTCTACAACCTCCCATACTTTCCATCTTCAGGGCTTACCTATGGGCTGGGTCAGCAACTATTGATTTGGAAGACCCCAACTGCTCTACACTAACATCAGTAGCGCAGTCTCAATCAATGGGTGGGAAACAGATAGCTTTCCGATTAAATCTGGAGTCAGGCAGGGCTGTCCTCTCTCGCCTGTCCTTTTCGTGTGTTGCATAGAACCCTTTGCCGAGTCCATCAGGAAGGATCCAGGCATAAGAAGAGTGACGATCCCAGGCAGTGGAGGCACTCAGGTAAAAGCCTCCCTGTACATGGACGACGTCGCCGTCTTCTGCTCGGATCCGCTGTCGGTGCGCAGACTGATGCACATCTGCGACCAGTTCGAACTGGCCTCGGGAGCCAAGGTAAATCGTGGGAAGAGCGAGGCCATGTTCTTTGGGAACTGTGCTGACCGATCCTTTGTCCCCTTCACTGTCAGGGCTGACGGCCTGAAGGTGCTGGGGATATGGTTCGGAGGGACCGGGGCATGCGTTAGAAACTGGAAGGAGCGAGTGGCTATGGTGAAAAGGAAACTGGGCATGTGGGAGCAACGCTCCCTCTCCATTGCGGGTAAGAACCTGGTCATCAGGTGTGAGGCACTCTCGCTGTTGCTGTACGTGGCGCAGGTCTGGCCCATTCCAGACTCCTGCGCGATGGCGATCACTCGAGCCATCTTCCGCTTTATCTGGAGGTCGAAAATGGATCGTGTCCGCAGGGACGCGATGTACAAGCCTCTAGATAGAGGGGGAAAAAACGTGCCCAACATCGCCCTCATACTGATGGCCACCTTTGTGTGTGGCTGCATCAGGAGGTGCGTAGACCCTCAGTACGCAAACACCAAGTGTCACTACGTGCTGAGGTTCTACCTGTCCCCGGTGTTGCGAAGGATGGGTCTGGCCACGCTGCCGCGGAACGCTCCAAGTAATTGGACCGTGCCGTACCACCTGTCCCTGGTGGAAAAATTTATGCAGAAAAACACCTTTGACCACAAGTCCATCAGGCAGTGGTCAGCACGTAACGTCCTAGAGGCCCTGAGGGAAAAGGAGAGGGTGGACCCTGTGGGATGGTTCCCCGAGCAGACTGTCAAAGTCATTTGGCAGAATGCCTCATCGCCAGAACTTTCCAACAAGCACCAAGACGTAGCTTGGCTGGTGGTGAGAAAGGCCCTCCCCGTCAGATCCTTCCTACACGCCAGGAGTCTCACTCCCTCTGCACGTTGCCCTCAAGGTGGCTGTGGTGGGGAAGAGATCGTTGTTCACCTCCTTGTGGATTGTGCCTTTGCAAAGAAAGTCTGGAGGGAGATGCAGTGGTTGCTGTCGAGGTTCATCCCGAGCAGTTCTGTGACACAGGACTCTGTGCTCTACGGGCTGTTCCCAGGGACACACACCGAGACAAACATCAACTGCAGCTGGAGGATCATCAACTCGGTGAAAGACGCGCTTTGGTCTGCCCGAAACTTGTTGGTCTTCCAGCACAAAGAGTTGTCCCCGACCGATTGTTGCGGACTGGCACAATCCAAAGTCCAGGACTACGTGCTGAGGGACGCACTAAAGCTTGGGGCAGCTGCCGCAAAGGCGCAATGGGGAAGGGTCGCTGTCTAAGACCTTTCTGCCACAGCGCACCGAGAGACTGGGAACTGTTTAGAGCCCCTCGGGCTGTACAGCTCAAAATGAATGGCTGTAAATGATTGTAATATTGTTTGTACTAATGCACCTGGTGATACATTTTGTTAAAGTTTAACCTGGATTGTACCCTTGTAATGGTGTTTTTGAAATGGTTTGGAATGTGATTGAAGATATTTTATGAATAAAGTATATTTTTGCAAAAAAAAAAAAATTTGGAAGACCCCGAGCTGCATCTGGGCACATGTAGTATAGCAGCTCATATGTAATTGATACCTGATGCCCAATATGGAGAGAGCCCATGGCATCCATCTTTGGGTGATTTTGTGTTGGTTCCCAGTGATAATGTGATTAGCTATTACCTCTACATGGTTATTTCATCTAAAGCCAACGAGTCCACTATAAACATTTTAGTAATTAAAAATATTTATATAATTAAAGCAGATTCTTGGATTTCATATTGTTTCACACACTCTTCAAACTAGAGTAATAAGGTGTAACTTTAATTAAAACTTTAGCTGTATGCTTTGCAAGTGTAAGTCTAATACTTTTTTGATACTGTATTGAGGAATACATTATTCATATGCTATATATGTCTAATTGTGAATCCAAATGTGGCTAATTGCACTTCTGATCAATAAAAAAAATGAGTAATAGATAACATAATTGGGCATTTGATCTGAATACTCAAATTTGCATGGCATATGCAGGTGTACTTTAACTTTTTGGTGTGTTGATAAAATGTTCAGTCTAAAAGCAGGGTGTGCAGCTGTTTTCTTTCATCATTGTGAGTGCTTTACTTCCTTGGTTACTGAGCAGCGATAGATGTTTGTTAAGTAAATATGCACAATTGAATACATTTACCTGTATTGCGGGAGTGTACTAAAATTAGTGCATATTGCAAAAATGGTATCACCATAGTCACACTATGTGAAGTTAACAATTTCTATTGGACAGCACTGCTTTACGTGTTGCTAAGTTCTCTGGTGTGTTAATCAAAGGTGATGATTATTTGTGTTCACTTGTATATTGAAGAATATTAATGCAAGGGTTTGCAGGAATAGAGGAAAGGATTTTGCCAAAACCCCTACCAAATTCCGCAAGACTTTGAAATGATTACATGAGAATTTTAGATTCTGCCGGAACTGTGGTTTATGCAACTGTGGATAAACCTGGCAATTACTGGCCAGTCAGTTCAGCACTGATGATCCAGAAGTTTTAGAAACAATAATCCAGGTGAAAATTAACAGGCAGTTGGACAAGTATGGACTAATAAAAGAGAGCCGTCAAGGATTGTTACGGGTAAATCATGTTTGACTAACTTGATTGAGTGTTTTCATTACGTATCAAAGAGGATGGATGAGCGCAGTGCAATTGGTATTATATATATATATATATATATATAGGCTTCCTAAAAGACTTTGAGGGAGTACTACATAATAGGCATGTTAGCAAAACTGACACTCATGGGATAAAAGGGGCAGTAACAGCATGGATACAAAACTGGCCAAGGGATAGAGAACAGAGTTATGGTGAATGGCTGTTTTTTTGGACTGGAGAGAGGTACACAGTGGTATAAGCTTCTGTATTAGGTTCACTGCTGCTTTTACTGTACGTTAATGACTTGGACTTGGGGGCACAGGACAGGACACAATTTCAATATTTGAAAATATGATGCTTGGAAGTGTGGGAAAGATAATAGACTTCAAGAGAATGAAAGCTAATGAAATGAATGACAATATAAACTAAATTGTACAATTTTACAGGGTGTGCAAGAACAGAGATACCTAGAACTGTTTTTGCACAAATCTTTGAAAGCAGCTGAGCAGGCTGACAAACCAATTAATAAAGCACGTGGAACCCTGGACCATATAAATAGAGGCATAAAATACAAAAGCCAGGAAGTTATACTAAACCTATAAAAAAACACTAGTTTGACCCCAACTGGAGTAGTGTTCCCAATTTTGGGCACCATACTTTAGGAGGGATGTGAAGGCTTTGGAGAGGGTACAGATTACCTTTATTAGAATGGTTCCAAGGATGAAGAATTACAGTTATGTGGACAGACTGGAAAAGCTGACATTGTTCTTCTTCAAACAGAGAAGATTACGATGAGGTGCTTAAAATCATGAAGGGTTTAGAAAGAGTAAATGAAGAGACACTTATCCAATGATGCAAGTAACAATAACCAGAGGACACAGATTTAAGATAATGGCAAAAGAACCATAGGCAACATGAGAAAAAAGCTTTTTATGCAATGAATGGTTTAGGATTTGGAATGCACTGCCAAATAGGTTGGTGCAAACAGATTCAACAGTAGCTTTTGAAAGGAAATTGGATAAATACTTGAAGGAAAAATAACTGCAAGGATATATAGGAAAGAGCTGGGGAGTGGTACGAGTTGGATTGCTCTTCAAAAGAGTGATCTGATGGGCTGAATGATCACCTTCTGTGTTGTACTCTTCTATGAGTATTGGCAAGCCTCAAACAGTGGCAAATTAGAATATCTCCTCCACCCATTTTCCCCAACAGTAAATCTGTGTTTAAAAAAAAACTATCAAAATTAATTAATGCTGTATTGATAAACTTTCTGAAAAAGAACAGTTGAAAAAATTAGTGGCATTAGTAATAAATTATTGCAGCATTTTATCTCTGGTAATGTTGGATCATAGGAATCGTTTGTGCGAGGCAAGAGTTCAGGGTTGAATGAAGTTTCATCTTCCTGCAGTTTTTACCACTGTTGCTTTTCGGTTTAGGGAATATCTTCACAGAGATCTCTCAGACCTCTTGTCGACGCTTATTCACTTCCTTTGCTATGAAAAATAAATTAAGGAAAGTTCTAGACTGTGAAGTTGCACTTTATCTGTTGAAAGCATTGGATTTAATGTATAATGCGTTTTAGTATTTTCCATTTTTTAATGTTTGGTTGCAAATGTCTTTCATGAAGTGAATTGCCCATTTGAACAGTGTGCTTTCACAAAGGGGTGCTTCAATTATGACTGAGTAATAGTTACATTATTTGGTGGGCTATTTCCTCTCGAAAGAGCTCTAGGATGACACAAATGTGTCCAAGAACCTGGAAGGGTGTTGCGTGGTGCGGGGTTGATGGAACAAGGAGGAGGCAGAATGCAAAATCAATACTGCATCTAGTGTTGTTGCCATTGGCAATTCATTGCACTACTTTGCCAATCTTTTAGTGCAAAATATTTAAAATTGTGCAATGTATTATTGGAGCTCATACAAATAAGGGCTGGATTTTTAGCCCCACTGGTACGGTTGTCGACTCGAGTCACTAACGTGGACTCGAGTCACATTTTTTAGACTTATAACTTGAACTTGACTTGGACAAAATTGACTTGGTAATATTCCTCAGTTTGAAAAAAGGTACATCTATTAATCCTGGCACGATACAGTCGATCAATGTTTTGGAGCAAATCACCGTGTATTTAATCCAGTGCAGGTTTTGTTCTCCTCCTACCTGATCCCTCCCTTTGCTACTGTTGATTGACTACTTTGGAGACTTGACTGCCAGATCCCTAGCAGTGGTTGGCTGAGCAGCTTGTCAATCACTAATTCTAAGTGCTAGATTCCCTATTCCCTCCTTTCTCACTGACCTCATGTGGGGAGAGGACTGTTTGTTGGCGTCAGTGGAAACACATGGAGATGGAGGACACAACTCCACCTCGTGTGTTAAATAAAGGATTTTGGCCTGAAGCACTGGCATATACTGCCTACCCTAAAACCTGAATACAAAATGGATGCACCCGACCCCGCCCTTCAATGGCTGCACCCGACCCAACTCTTCCATGGTCATCCCTTACCTGACCTTTCCATGGCTGCCTGCCCATGGTCACATGCGACTGCAAGTGAGGCAGGCATGGGGATCCAGAAGGTAGCAATGAAGGAGTCTCTGCCTTTGCACATGTCCAACATGTTCGATGTTCTTGCAGCTTGAGTGGACGAGAGCAGGGACTGCAGGAAGAGTGAGCAAACTGACAACTGCACCATGGTACAGGGGGCCATTCAAGTGGGGAGGAGTAATGTAGTTGTAGTATGGGACAGTATTGTTAGGGGGATAGGTACAGTTCTCTGTATCTGAGAGTGCGAGTCCCATACTGGATCCATCCAGGACTGGAGAGGAATTGGAAGGGAAGGGGAAGGATTCAGTTGCTATGGTTCATGTGGATACCAATGACATAGATAGGACTAGGAAAGATGTTCTGCTAAGGGAGCTAAATTAAAAGGCAGAACCACAAAGGTCTTTGGATTGCTACCTTAGCCATGAGCAAATTGGCAATGGGTAAGTAAGATCAGAAAGTCAAAGGTGTGACTCAAAGATTGTTTTTGGAGAAGTGGATTTTGATTTGTGGAACTCTGGCATCAATACTGGGGAAAGAGGGAGCTGTACCATAGGGGCGGTCTTCACCTGAACTGTGCTCGGACTACTGTCCTGGTGAATCGTATAACTAGGGTGATGGAGGGTTTTAAATGAAATAGTTGTGGGGGTGAGGGTTCATGTGAGAGGAGATTTGGAAAGTTAAAGCGAAATGACAAGGCAATAATGCAGGGTAATGATAATCAGAGTGTGACAGGAAGGGACAGAATGCACAAACATAAGAATGCACCAGCAAACAGTGTCAGAGTAGGAAAAATGGTAAAAAAAAAACAGAATGAAAGGCTCTTGAAAACAGAATTAAAGGCACACAGCATTCAGAACAAAAATTGATGGAACAAATAGAAGTAAATGAGTATGATAGCCATTATTGAGACATAGTTACAAGGTCATCAAGGCTGGGACCTGAATATTCAAGAGTATTTTACGTTTCAAAAAGACAGGAAGAAAGAAAAAGGTGGGTAAGTTTGTTAATAAAGAATAAGGTCAGCATGGTACTGCAAAATAATCTTGGTTCAAAAGATTAAGATGTAGAATCAGGTTGGGTGGTGATAAGAAATAGCAAAGGAAGGAAGTCACTGTTGGGAATGTTTTATAGGCCCTCTAACAGTGGCTACTCTGTAAGACAGTATAAATCAAGAAATAAAGGGGGGCTTGTGAGAAAGGTACTGCAATAATTATGCATGATTTTAATCTACATTTCGATAGACAAATCAAATTGGCAGGGTTAGCCTGGAAGATGAGTTCATAGAATGTATTTGGGACAGTTCCTTAGAACAATGCATTCTGGAACCAATCGTGGAGCAGGTTATATTAGACCTGATAATGTGTAATGGGACAGGATTAATTAATGAGTTTGTAGTAAAGGATCCTCTAGGTGAGAGCAAGTAAAATATAATATACTTTCAAATTTATTTTGAAGGTGAGAAATGTGGGTCTTAAACTTAAAGACAATTACAAGGGTATGAAGATGGAGTTGGCTAAAGTGGACCAGGAAATAGTTTAAAAATTAAGATGGCAGGGAAGCAATGGCAGATATTTAAGGAAATAATTCAAATGTTTAGAAACCAGCAAAGGATGACTAAAAACATAATAAAGAGGGAAAAATTAGAGTATGAGAAAAAACAGCAAGAAATATAAAAACAGCCAGTAAAAGATTCTACAATTATATAAAAAAGAAAAGAGTAGCTAAAATAACCATTGTTCTCTTAGGGTGAGACTAGGGAATTAATAATGGGAAACAAGGAAATGGCAGAGACTTTGAATAAGTATTTTGTATCTGTCTTCACACTAGGACATGAAAACATCCCAAGAATAGTAGAAAATCAACAGGCAAAAGGGAAGGAGAAACTGAAAGCAATCACGATCACTAGAAGAAAATTGCTAGGAAAACTAATGGGACTTAAGGCTGACAAGTCCCCAGGCCTGATGGCTTGCATTGTAGGATCTTAAAAGAAATGACATCAGAGATAATGGATGCATTGGTTGTAATCTTCCAAAGTTCCCTAGATTCTAGAACGGTCCCAGCAGATTGGAAAACCGCAAATGTAGCACTTCAATTGAAGAAAGGACACAGGCGGAAGTCAGAAAACTATAGGCCAATTAGTCTACCATCTATTATTGGCAAAATGCTAGAATCCATTACTAAGGAAGTAGTAGCAGGGCATTTAGAAAATCATAATACAATCAGGCAAAGTCAACATGGTTTTGTGAAAGGGAAATCATGGTTGACAAATTTATTAGAGTTCTTTGAGGATGTAACAAGCAGGGTGGAAAAAAGGGGAACCAGTAAATGTAGTGTGTGTGGATTTCCAAAAGGCATTTGATAAGGTGCCACATAAAAGGTTACTGCACAAGATAAAAGCTCATAGTGTTAGAGGTGATATGTTAGGATGGATAGATGATTAGCTAAATCACAGAAAACAGAGTCGCGATAAATGGGTCACTTTCAACTCAGCAAACTGTAACAAGTGGCGTGCCACTGGGGTCAGCGTTGGAGCTTCAAATATTTACAATCTATATTAATGATTTGGATAAAGGGACTGACTATTGTTGCCAAATTTGTTGAAGAATACCTATACAAAATAGGTAGGAAAGCAAGTTTGGAGGAGGATAAAAAAGATTTCATAAGTGATATTGGTTAAGTGAGTAGGCAAAAATTTGGCAGATGGAATATTACATGGGAAAATGTGAGGTTATTCACTTTGGCAGGAATAATGGAAAAACAAAATATTATTTAAATGGAGAGAGACTGCAGTGCAGAGGGATCTGGGTGTGCTTGTACATGAATCACAAAAAGTTAGCATCCAGGTACAGCAAGTAATTAGGAAGGGAAACCGAGTGTTAGCCCTTATTATAAGAGGGATGCAGTATAAACATAGGGAAGTTTTGCTACAGCTGTACAGGGCATTGCTAAAACCACACCTAGAGTATTGTGTACAGTTCTGCTCTCTTTACTTAAGTAGGGATATACTTACATTGGAAGGAATTCAGAGAAGGTTTACTAGGTTGATTCCTGGGATGAAGGGGTTGTTTTATGAGGAAAGGTTGAGCAGATTGGACCTATACTCATTGGAGCTTAAAAGAATGAGATATGATCTTCTTGAAACATATAAGATTCTGAGCGGCTTGACAGGGCAGATGCAGAGAAGATGTTTTCACTTGTGGGGATATCTAGAACAAGGAGCACCATTTAAAAAGATAAGATGTCCCACATCAAGACTGATGAGAAATTTCTTTTCTCACAGAGTCATTAGGCTTTGGAATTCTCTTCCACATAAGAGCAGTGGAGGTTGGGTCGCTGAATCTATTCAAGGCTGAACGGAGTCAAGGATTATGGAGGACATCCAGGAAAGTGAAGTTAAGGCCACAATCAGATCAGCCATGATCTTGATGAATGGCTTAGCAGGTTCAATGAGCAGAATGGCCTACTCTTGTTCCTATTTCATAGGTTCTCATGCCCCTGTCCCTTCCTTGGCTACCTGTGATTCTTCCAGGGCTTCCCTCAACCCAACCCAAGCTTTCCATGGCACGTGCCTGAACAGGGGAAAGGGACATGGGAGCAGGCCATCAGCACACATAATTGAAAACTTGCCAGTGCTACATGTAGTACGTGTACTAACTGTTTTGAATGCTGAAATGCTGAAGTAATTTTACTAATTGCTTTACGTGCAATGTGTTTTGCTCTCGCAAGCTATTCAACAATTACGTCGTCATTAGAAGTTGTATCATTTAGTTATAAAAGTTAGTATGTTTGGTCACAAAGAGAACTGCTGTCTATAAAACATATGGAACGAAGGTGGTTGATGGCCCTGCCACAACATGAAATTTCATTCACCACCTGAAAAGCCATCAGGAAAAGAAGTTTTAACATTGTCTTTTTCAAGAATTATGTACAACTTTTACATCTCATTACATTTGAAGAAACAACGTTCTTTTCCGAATTCATAATTCTGAATGGTTTCAGCTATTATATTCGTTGTAATATTGTCATTGAAATCTTTCATTATGAATGACTATTCCTTGTAACATTTAGGGTATTATTAAATTTATAATTGATTATCCTGTCACTAATGTCAGAAAATTTGTGTCCGGAAAGTAGACCAGTTCATCTAACAATAAGAATAGGCCTACAACCTAGAAATATTATTGCTCAATCAACAAAGGCTAGGATCCATGACAACATTCTGGCAGTAGTACTGAAGACTTGTGCTCCAGAACCAGCTGTCCCCCTAGCCAAGCTGTTCCAGTTCAGCTACAATACTGGCATATACCAGAACTGTGGAAAATTGTCAGCAAGAGTCAGCACAAAATCCAACCTGGCCAATTACGATCCCATCAGTCTACTCTCGATTATCAGCAAAGTGCCATCAAGTGGCTCACCAAAAACCTGCTCACTGACACTCAGTTTGGATTCCACCAGAGTCACTTGGCTCCTGACCTCATTACTACCATGGTCCAAACAAGGACAAAAGAGTTGAACTCAAGCAGGGAGGTGTAAGAGACCACCCTTGACATCAAAGCAGCATTTGACCGAGTGTGGCATCAAGGAGCCCTAGCAAAACTGGAGTCAATGGGAATCGGGGGGAAAACTCTCCACTGGTTGGAGTCATACCTAGCACAAAGGAAGGAGGTTGCAGTTGTTGGAGGTCAGTCATCTCAGCTCCAGGACATTATTGCAGGACTACTCCCACAGGGTAGTGTCCTAGGCCAACCATCTTCAGCTGCTTCATCAATGACCTTCCTTCCATCATAAGGTCAGAAGTGGGGATGTTCGCTGATGTTTGCATAATGTTCAGTACCATCCATGATTCCTCAGATACTGAAGCAGTCCATGTTCATGTCCATGTCCAACTGCAGCAAGACCTGGACAACATTCGGGCTTGGGCTGATAAGTGGCAAGTAACATTCACGCTACACAAGTCCCAGCAATGAGCACCTTTAAACTGAACTGGACTAGCCATATAAATACTGTGGCTACAAGAGCAGGTCAGAGGCTAGGAATCCTTCGACGAGTAACTTACCTCCTGACTCCCCAAAGCCTGTCCACCATCTACAGGGCACAAGTCAGGAGTTTGATGGAATATACTCCAATTGCCCGGATGAGTGCAGCTCCGATAACACTCAAGAAGCTTTGCACCATCCAGAACAAAGCAGCCCGCTTGATTGGCATCCCATCCACAAATATTCACTCCCTCTGCCACTGATGCACAGTGGCAGCAGTGTGTACCATCTACAAGATGCACTGCAGGAACTCACCAAGCCTCCTTTGGCAGCACCTTCCAAACCCACAACCTCTACCACCTTGAAGGACAAGGGCAGCAGATACATGGGAATACCACAAACTGCAAGTTTCCCTAAGCCACTCACCATCTTGACTTGAAAATATATCGCCATTCCTTCTCTATTCAAAATCCCTTAAATTCCTTCAGAATCTCTTCCTAACAGCATTGTGGTGTACCCACACCACATGGACAGCAGTTGCTCAAGAAGGCAGCTCACCATCACCTTCTCAAGTGCAATTACGGATTGGCAACAAATGCTGGCCCAGCCAGCGATGCCTACATCCTGTGAAAGAATGAAAAAAAAGGAACGAAGTAAAAGCTTCTTCAGCTTCCAGGTTATAAACAGGCTAGTTTGTATCTTAATCTCTATCAGATTTGCCAATTACAGTGAAGGAAAGCAAAAAGAGTAAGTAGACATGTTACTAACTTTTTTTTAAAAAAAAATGCCTTGTGACTTTACATGACTTGGGACAAAATGACTCTGACACAACTCCACCCGCCAGGAACAGAGGTGGGTGGGCATTAAAAATAGTGCTGCCGGCCTGCATGCCAGTTTCCCAGCTACATCCTGGCCCCAGATCATTTTCCCGGAGGTGGAATTGGAACGCAACAGGGTTACCCACCTGCACTTGGCGGGTAGTCGATTAAACTAAATTTAGATGAATGGGGGTCAGAAGCCTGCATTTAAAACAGTCACTCAATGTGATTTTATCGAGGGCGTGCTCACTATCCAATTAAGGGTAGCTGGCTGACTCTCATAGCTGGGGGGCCAGAGGCCAATTGAAGGAGACTCAGACAATTTTCTAGTCGGCCTCCAGGTCCCTGGAGGTGTTGAACAGTTTAGCTGGAGGTAGCCTCCTGGTGGCAGACCAGGCGGCCAGAGCTCCAGGCAGGCTTGGGAGACCCTTCCTGCCTGTCTGGGTGCAGTAGCAGCCACAGATCACTTTGCCCTCCCCCAACAACCACTCCCAACAGTGGTGCCAAGTGTGCAAAGGTCATTTTTATTTAAACCTTGAAAGGAGAGAGGGCATTTCAATTTTGAAGTAGCCACCCCCTCGCTTACCTGTCATGGCATCCTGTTGCTGCTTTCGAGCTTTAAGCCCTCTGGCCCTCCAGGTTTGAGAGCTGGCTGGCTGCCCTTCATTGAATAGTGAGCACGCCCTCTGGCCATTAATTGGCCCTCTGGGTAAAATCACACTGAGTGACTGTTTTAAGTGCAGGTTTTTTTTACCCCTATTTGAGCCTAATGATGGGCTTTAGAAGCCCACAGGGAAAATCCTGCTGCAGGTTTCTAAACCATGTCTGCTGTGGCTCAGTGGTTGCATTCTTGCCTGAGTCAGTGGGTATAAGTTCCAGCCCAGAGACTTGAACACCCTCCCTCTCCCCTCCAACATCCGCCGATTGCAGCTTATCCTTCTCCTGCCATGAGGCGTTCAGGGGCGGAACCAGACCTGGAAGTGACTGTGGAAGGTCAGGAAGGCAACAATGCCTGTGGCAATAGTGGCAGAGGAAGTGGAGAAGGCGATGGAGGAGGTGGCAACAGTGGCGGAAGCAGCAACTGAGGTGGGGGAGGTGACAACAGTGGTGGAGGAGGCGTTGGAGGCAGTGGCTGAGGCAGCGGAGGAGGTCGAGGCTGGTACTGCAGTGGAGGTGGAGTGGATGTCTTATCCCCATGTCATTCCCAGGAGCCCCCCATGCGGCTCCAAGACAACAGCATTCTGGAGGTCGACTCCGCCTTCTGCCCCAGCCCAGTCCCACACAACTTGCATTCCTGAGGGCTGGTGATGAAACCTGCCCAATGCCGGGAACAGCTGCTGGGTAAGATTGGGAGGTTGGAAGCCTCCACAGAAAGGTGGAGAATGTTTCCAGGCTTAATCGCTGCTCCCATGAAGAAACTCTTGCAGCCTTCAGGCAGGGTAATACATTTGTTTATATAACTAATTGAAACTTACTTGCCACAACTCTTTCAGCGCTGAATAATGCAGCACCCCTCTGGTCAGAAAAAGATGATGGATTTGTTTGGGTTGTGCAAATGTTCCCCCAGCCTTCGATATAGAAATAATAAACTTAAACAGGTCCACGCCTCTCATTGTGACCCAGGCACACGCAGAGTCCAGACCTTGCAATAATTGTCATGGTTGGAGGAGTAACCAGTTCAGAACAGTACTACTGGTAATATCGCCAGTTTTACTGGCACTTTCTCCTAATGGGCTGCCAGTCCTGAGCTGGTCTTCATTTCGCATTTCAGAACTGGATCAAGTGGTACCAGTTTTACAGGAACTTCATTTTGGGCTAGGCTGACACTCCAGAGCAGCACTGAGGGAATTCTATACTGTTGGAAGTGCCATCTTCCATATGAGAAGTTAAAAGATATAAAAGATCATGTGACACAATTTTGAAGAAGAGCATGGTCATGTCCTGGCCAATATTTATCCCTCAACCAGCAAAACTAAAATAGGTTATCTGATGATAATCACATTGCTGTTTGTGGGAGCTTGCAGTGCAGACATCAGTTGCCATATTTCCTACATTACAACAACACACTTGGCAATTTGGGACAACTTGAGGTTGTGAAAACTGCTATATAAATGCAAGTGTTTTTTTCAAAAGCCTTGTCAGAAGGATGACTAATATGCTTATGTCTATTATTTATAAAATTAGAACACTAATGTTATGGCACATAATGGTAATATCATTTCCCTAGCGTGTCTCGTGACTTAAATGTTAATATGCAGAATGATTGAGTGTGCTATAATGACTTGTACTTTCTGTATGTGCTGTCAAGGGACTCATGCTGTAATGTAAAATGAAAAAAGTGCAACCAAATAAAATTGCTCTTGGGATTCACTGACATAAAGGACATTTCAATTCTCTTATCTCATTTATTAAAACCAGTCAGGCAACTAAGAAAGATGCTCCTTTATAATTTGTTTCCTTTAGTTCTAGGTAATTATGCTGCATAAAATGAAAGTCAAAGGGCCGTGTCAACAAATAACTCACTCCATGGTGCAATTCAAGGTCCAGGGCTATTGAAATGCCAATGAATAATTTATTTGATTATCTACATCTGTACCTCACACCCTCACAAATCTCTTGCGTTTCAATCTCAATTTTTTTCTGGTGTGCTTTATTAGCTGAGCCACAGTGAAGGGCTTTTGAAAAGATTCAATTAACAAACTAAAACCTAACTGAGGCACTTCAGCTGCATTTAAATCACACTTTATCAAGGGAAAATGTTATTTTTATATAGGTTTTTCCTGTTCTTAAACATCTCTACTTTGTAAATTGTGCAGTAATAGTATTATTGAGTTCATAATTTCTAATCCTCAGATTATTACTTGTTTGATTCTTTTTAGGACAAGGAGAATTTTCTGCCAGCTACAAGTGATATTATCATTGATGGGATGAAACCTGGGCAATATTAGGATTCATACGAACATATGAATTAGGAGCAGGAGTAAGCTACTCAGTCCCTCGAACCTGCTCCTTCATTCAATAAGATCATGGCTGATCTGTTTTTAACCTCAACCCCACATTCCTGCCAACCCCCGTTATTCTTTCACCCCCTTGTTAGTCAAGAATCCATCTAGCTCCGCATTAAAAATATTCAAAGGCTCTGCTTCCACTGCCTTTTGAGGGAAAGAGTTCTAAAGGCTCACTACCCACCGAGAGAAAAAAATTCTCCTCATCTCTGTCTTAAATGAGTGACCCCTAGTTCCAGATTCTCCCACAAGAGGAAACATCCTCTCCACATCCACCCTGTCAAGACCGCTCAGGATCTTAAAGGTTTCAATCAATTCATCTCTTCCTCTTCTAAATTCCAGTGGATACAAGCCTAACCTGTCCAACCTTTCCTCATGAGACAACCTGCCCATTCCTGGTATAAGTCTAGTAAACCTTCTCTGAACTGCTTCTAACACATTTATGTCTTTCCTTAAATAAGGTGACCGGTACTGTACATAATACTCCAGATGTGGTCTCACCAGTGCCCAGTACAACTGAAGCATACCCTCCCTACTTTTGTAATCAATTCCCCTCACAATAAATGATAACATTCTATTAGCTTCCCTAATTACCTGCTTTACCTGCATACTAGCCATTTGTGATTCATGCACTAAAACATCCTCTGAATCTCAGAGCTCTGCAATCTCTCACCATTTAGATAATGAGCTTATTTTTTTATTTTTTATTCTTCCTGCCAGATCTTTTCACACTCACTCAACCTATCTATGTCCCTTTGTAGCCTCTTTACATCCTCTTTCCTGCCTATCTTTGTGCCATCAGCAAATTTAACAACCGTTCCTTTGGTCCTTTCATCCAAGCCATTTACATAAATTATGAAAAGTTGAGGCCCAGCATTGATCCCTGTGACACATCACTCGTCACATCCTGCCATTCATCAGCTATCACACTGATCATGTGTCCCATTTTACTCTAAATTGTAAATGTGGGATGGAATGAAGAGTAATCATTTTGGTGTAAAGTACATGGATTTAATAATCCAGGAAAAGTTCCATTGGGTCAATAGCAAACCACTGAATTGAGAAACAAGGTGGTTCAATGTATTTCTTAAGTTCTCATAATTCTCCATAATTTTCACCTTGGTTGAGAAGGATTGTCAACTCGGATTATTGTGAGAAATTCACCTGACAGTTTTAGAACTTGGTAAAATGAAATATGAACAGCTGATCTCTCTAAGCATCATTTATCAATGTTGATATTGGCTTTGCTTTTTCATTCAGCAGTGAACAAACAGTGGTCGCCGTCATTACACTAATGCTGCACAGAGATCTTTATGTGCTCTTGAGCAGCAACATGTTCATAGGGAGCCATCACTACTGGGGATCTATGACCTGTGTGGAAAGTGTATGCACAAGTGTGTCTCTTCAGCCAATTAGATTGAAGATCCTTACTGAATCATTCAGAGTCTAGAACCATAGAAACCATAGAACTATAGAAAAGTTACAGCACAAAAGGAGGCCATTTGGCCCATCTTGTCCATGCCAGCCCGAGGACACCCAGGTGCCCTTTCTAATCCCACCTTCCTGCACCCAGCCCATAGCCCTGCGGCTGACAACACTTAAGGTGTAGATCCAGGTACTTTTTAAAAGAGTTTAGAGTTTCTGCCTCTACCACCAACTTGGGCAGCGAATTCCAGACACCCACTGCCCTCTGCGTAAAAAAGTTCTTCCTCATGTCCCCCCTACACCTTCTGCCAATTATCTTGAATCTATGTCCCCTGGTTCTAGAATTCTCCACCAAGGGAAACAATTTTATCCTGTCCACTCTATCTATTCCCCTCATAATTTTGTACACCTCAATCAAGTCATCTCTCAGCCTTATTTGTTCTAAGGAAAATAACCACAACCTATCCAATCTCTCCTTGTAGCTACACTTTTCTAACTCTGGCAACATTCTTGTAAACCTCCTCTGCAGTCTCTCCAGAGCTATTACGTCCTTCCTGTAACATGGTGACTAGAACTGCACACAATACTCCAGTTGTGGCCTCACCACTGTTTTATACAATTCCAACATTATATCCTTACTTTTATATTCTATACCTCTGCCAATGAAGGAGAGCATTCCATATGCCTTCTTTACAACCTTGTCTACTTGAACTGCTGCCTTCAGGGATCTGTGTACTTGTACGCCAAGATCTCTCACTTCATCTACCCCTCTTAGTATATTCCCATTTATTGTGTAATCCCTGTAACTGTTTGACCTCCCTAAATGTATGACCTCACACTTCTCTATGTTAAAATCCATCTGCCACTTTACTGCCCACTCCACCAACCCACCTATATCATTTTGGAGATTATGGCTATCCTTTACACTATCCACTACTCGGCCAATCTTTGTGTCATCTGCAAATTTCCCAATCGTGCCCCCATGTTCACATCCAAATCGTTAATATATAACACAAACAGCAAGGGTCCCAACACCGAGCCCTGTGGAACACCACTTGAGACAACTTTCCATTCGCAAGGGCATCCATCGACCATTACCCTTTTTTTCCTGTTACAAAGCCAACCTTTTATCCAGTTTGCCACATTACCCTGAATCCCATGGGCTTTTACTTTTCTGACCAATCTGCCATGTGGGACCTTGTGAAATGCCTTGCTAAAATCCATGTACACAACATCCACTGCGCTACCTTCATCAACCCTTCTTGTCACTTCCTCAAAGAATTCAATCAAATTTGTGAGGCAAGACCTTCCTTTAACAAATCCATGCTTACTATCCCTGACTAGTCAATGCCTTTCCATATGACAGTTAATCCTATCTCTCAGGATCGATTCTACTAATTTGCTCACCACCGATGTAAGACTAACTGGCCTATAATTATTTGGCATTTCCTTTGATCCCTTTTTAAACAATGGAACTACGTTTGCATTTCTCCAGTCCTCCGGTACCTCCCCGTATCTAGTGAAGATTGGAAAATCATCCTCAGAGCATCTGTTATCTCCTCCCTGACTTCCTTCAGCAGCCTCAGAAACAATCCATCTGGCCCTATCAACTTTCAAGGATTTCAACTCTTCGAGTACTTCCGCTCTCTTTATGACTATCCCGTCCAATATCTCGCAGTGTTCCTCCTGGACTACTATATCTACATCCTCCCTTTCCTTTGTAAACCCGGAGCCAAAATATTCATTCAAAACCCTTCCCACAGCCTCTGCATCTACACACAAGTTTCCATCTTCATTTCTGATAGGTCCCACTTTTTCCTTAACTAGCCTTTTAGCATTAATGTATTGGTAAAACATCTTTGGGTTATCTTTAACTTTACTTGCTAATCTTTTTTCATGCTCTCTCTTTGATTTCCTGATTTCCTTTTTTACTTCATCCCTGCACTTCCTATATTCGTCTAGGTCTTCTGCAGTGCTTAGTTCTTTGTGCCTATTGTACGCTTTCTTTTTCTGTTTGATCTTCCCCTGTATTCCTCTAGACAACCAGATTTGGCAGTACCACTCTTATTTTTGTTGGGGACATGTCTACTTTGTACAATTAGGATCTCGCTTTTTAGTGCTTCCCACTGGTTTTCCACTGTTTTATCCTCCAGCAGTGCTGTCCAGACCACCTCAGCCAAGTCCCTTCTCATATCTGCAAAATTTGCCTTCCCCAAGTTCAAGACTTTTACTCCTGCCTTATCTCTGTCCTTTTCCATGGTAATGCTAAATCTAACTGAATTGTGATCTCTGTCCCCGATATGGTCGCCAACCATCACTTCACCCACTTGCCCTTCTTTGTTCCCCAAGACTAGGTCTAGAATTGCATCTCCTCTCGTTTGGTTTGTCACTAATACAGTTGAAAAAATTTTCCTGGACACACTGCATGAATTTTTCTCCCTCAGTGCCCCTTATATTGTTTGAATCCCAGTTGATATTAGGATAGTTGAAGTCTCCTATTATTATTGCCCTATTGTTCTTACAAGCAGAAATTTGCCTACATATTTTTTCTTCTATCTCCCTTTCACTATTTGGGGGTCTGTAGTATACTCCCAGTAGCGTGACTGCCCCTTTTTTATTTCTAAGCTCAATCCATAAAGCCTTCTCACAACTGGAATTGATTCTTTAACCATTAGTGCTATCCCCCCACCCCTCCTTTTTTGTCTCCTACTCTATCGTGTCTAAACCAAGGGCAGAACATTGCACTCATTGGGCAGACGTGTGCCCGACCTGAACAAATGTAAAATGACGCATGAGCATCCTGACATCACCATGCACTCGCGCGACATTTCAGTGCCAACTCCCGCACGCGCCTACAGATAATTAAACGGCCTATTAAGGCCATTAAAGCCATAATTAAAATAAATTTTTCGCTGCCAGGCCAACCTTACGGTTGGTGGGCAGGCGAATCGGCCAGGCGGCCTTTGGATTTTTTGTGAAACCTCATCCATGGGCAGGATGAGGTTTCGATCAGTGATTTAAAAAAAATAAAAAATTTTCAAACTAATTTCTAACGTCCCTGCTCATGTGACAGAGTCATGTGAAGGGACATGTTTTAACATTTTAAAATTCCTAATTCTTTATTTTCAAAATCTTCAGCTCCCTGAGGCAGCTCTGTTCCTCAGGGAGTTTTTACAGTGCACACCCGCGTGCTGTTAATTGGCCAGCCAGCATGAAATCGCGGTCGGGGCCTGATCGTAGGTGGTGGTCTTCTTCCTGGCCACTCCTGCTCACCCCCACCAAGCCTGCCCGACATCTGGAAAATCCTGGCCCAAGAGCGCAAGTTAGAGTATTTAATTCAATGTGAAATCATTTACAGAAAGAAAAATAAAGAGATAGAAAGAAAGATGGGATTGAGTGAGAGAGGGAGATATAAGAGATCAAGAAAAAAATAAAAATAATTTTTAATGTTTTTAAAAATCTCTAACTTAATTAAAATCTGAAGGAATAAGATTCCAGACTTGTAAAGTAAATCTTCAGTTTCAATTAGGTTTTTTTGATGTTAATTAAGGCTGTTTGAATGCCGAGTCTTTTGGTGAGATACAGGTATAGCAAAATTTGTGGAAGAGCAGGGGAAACTGCACAGCAACTACTCAATTTCCATGTTTAACTGTGCATGTGCAGATGCTGGAAGTTACTCTCTCATTCTCCATAATAATCATGAGCACCGATTGTCTCCTCCTCATTATTCCTCCTGCAAAATCTATGCCATTTTTTGTTTCTCTTTAAAACCATGCTTGTGAAATTAAATGAGCCATTTACAACTTGGCCCTTTAAGTAGTCAAGAATTTGGACATTATTTTGAAATTGAAAAATAATCATTTTTAATTACTTTTACCAATTTTAATTTTATCAGATGTAGTCCAATATTAGATTCATCTGGAGGATTGACCACATGAATCTAAGGGCTGGATTTTGCGTAACCTGTTGTGGCAGGAACTATGGCAGTTGGGCCCACTCAATCGACTCTGATTGGCTGGCAGCTCTTGACTGGCGGGACTCATGCGGCTGGGGTTCTCAATCATAGGGAAGGCCCGACTGCAGTCAGTTAAATGCCTGAAGGGCATTTGATTTCATCGAGCCTACCTCACAGAACTGATGGGGGTTCCCTGCCAGCTCTCAGACTGATGGGTGAGCCCCCCCCACCACTGTTGGCGCAACAAAGTCCTAGCCTATGTGTCAGATTTGATTGAAATCTTTGGTAGATTAATGATGAAAGAATGGGTGAGAGTGTCTGAGAAGATGTAACAAGTTGCTGCTATCAATCAATCATTATGGCGGGTATTTTGAATTTAGTCAGAGTTTAAGATGATTATCATTCACTAGTTAGCAATAACATACAACAGTGACAGTAATGAATACTGGTTCAGGTCTGGCAGGATGGCTGGCATGCAGAAACACCTGGTGCCTTGGTTCTTCTCAAAGTTTTTGTTGAATTACCCAAGAGTGTTAGACCAAAGTCAATATGGATTCACTTTCAAGAGCTCTTCAATCCATTGTCTGCTGAAAAAACTTATCCTTTATACCTCTTTTGAGGGGTAGACCTGGGGTTCATTATTGACAAGACCTCATTGTCCTATACCAGATCCCCTTTAATACAAAATGCCCAATGGTACATTGAGTTCTTTGTCTAAACCCTTTCTTATGTTCTTAAACAATTATATCCTTAGGATAAATCGAAGTCTGCTCCCCTTATTTCATCCTTTGCTGTTCCCCATGATTAGTTTCACAACTCCCTCAAGACAAACCATCTCCATCTTTTAAACGTAATCAGTCATTGTTTACATGTCTCTTTATAGAGCTATAAGGCATAGGCATCCTGCCTAGTTGTTCCAATTTCTTATCAGACTATTGAACTGTAGGATGAATCACTTTCTTCAGTAAGGTAACTCCTATTCTATTTTCTCTGCTCAACTTAAGCATTTCAGCAAGAATCTTTATTAGACAAGGTTAAATGAAAATCCTAACATTGCTTTATGATATGGTTACTTATTCATGCAACAGCCCAGTTCTGGCCCGTCTCCTGGGCTAACTATCATCATCTGAAAGTAATCATTTCACTAGTTTCATGATTGTAAGTAAAACCTTTCCTATTGTTTTAGGGATCATGTGATTGTACTGATGAATCAGCCCTACGTGTGGGTAATCTTGGGGGTGGATCTTTCTAGTCATAGACCTGGTACAAGCATGTAGCTTCTTCAAGAGCTCTGTAAATAAAGTTAACTGTTTCAAGTAAGAAACCTGTCCGATACACCAAGTTTATTACAATTGGTGTTGAGGATAAATAACCCCAACATTGCACCTCACCTCCTGAATGTGAGTACATTAATTCTTAAGAAAAGAAAGAAAAGCATACTCATCATGCCACTCTTTGGCAGGATCGACCTTATGACTCATCCATGGAAGGCTGGAGCCAGTACATAGAGCGCCTAGGTTTATATTTTGTGACGAATGAAATAACAACGGAGAAGAAGCAGAAAGCTACTCTTTTAAGTGCCTGCGGGAACGTGACATATAACCTCATCCGCAGTCTGATGGCCCCGGCCGCGCCCAATTCTAAATCTTTTAATGAGCTGGTAAACTTCGTGAAGGCACATTTTCAGCCTAAACCATCAGTGATTATGCAGAGATTTAAGTTCAGCTCCAGAGTAAGGGCCCTGGGTGAGTCAATCACAGCTTACATCACGAAGTTAAAACAGTTGACTGAACGCTGTGACTTGGGAGATAATTAATGACATGTTGCAAAATCGTTTGGTTTGCGGTGTTGACGCCATTCAGCACTGTTTACTTGCAGAAGTTAATATTGATTTGAAGCATACCATGGAAATAGCGCTAACAATGGAGAGAGCTGAGAGGGACTCACAGCCTTTGCAGATTGTGCAACATGGCGCCGTTCTTCAGTTGGGGTGGGAACCTACCGCTGGGCATGGCACGAAAACCAGGGAGACAGCCGCAAAGTGGGAAACAGTATCTACTGCTCGAGAAATGAAAAGGCATACTGGAAACATCTCACCAGCGATTCAGAAATTGATTTGTTACCAATGTGGGTGTACCCATGTACCAGAGACCTGCAGATTTAAAGAGGCAGAATGCCATTACTGCCACAAAAAAGGCTATATAATAAAGCAATGCATGGCGAAATGAAGACAGCCAATCAGACAGCAAACCAAGATGATTGAAGTGCACAATATAACTGAAACAGAAGCTGCTGATACTGAACAAAACAAAAATACCTGGAAAAAACTCAGCAGGTCTGACAGCATCTGCAGAGAGGGATACAGTTGACGTTTCGAGCCCGTATGACCTGATACTGATATCTATTCCCTATACAATGTCAAAGCAGTAAAAACTGAACCAATCACCATCACCCTTCAAGTGAATGGGAAGCCTCTAGTCATAGAGGTTGACACAGGAACATCGACCACAGTGGTGGGAGGACACATCTTTAAGTACCTCAGCGAAGGTACCCAGCTACTGAATCTGGAGCAAACCACGGCTCAGTTGAAGACACACACTGGAGAGGCAATATAGGTGAAAGACATTGCCACAGTATTTGTGTCCTATAGGCAACAGACAGTCCAGCTTCTAGTGATTATTGTAACAGATGAAGGACCTAGTGTTCTGGACTGCAGTTGGTTAAAAGAAATTAAGCTCAACTGGTCAGAAATTTTTCAAGTTAAAACAGGAGGAATTCCTCAGCTGTTAAAGAAGTACGACAGTGTAACTCGTGATAAATTGGGAAAGATAAAAGGCCTACAAGCAAAAATATATGCAGATTCGGAGGCAATACCCCGGTTCTTTAAGGCCAGACCTGTGCCTTATGCCCTAAAGGAGAAGGTGGATGCACAGTTGTGCCATTAAGAGAAGCTAGGCATCATCCAGCCAGTCCAATTTTCAGAATGGGTAGCGCACATAGTCCCTGTGTTGAAGCTATTTGCATTTGTGGACGTTACAAATTGATTGTGAACAAGGCTGCTAAATTGGATAAATATCCTGTCCCAAGAATAGAAGATTTGTACACTAAGCTAGCTGGAGGAAAATCCTACACCAAACTGGACATGAGCCATGCATACGAACAGCTAGAGCTGGACAGCACATCTGGAGGATATGCAACCATCAACATGCACAAGAGCCTGTACCAATATACACGCATACCCTTTGGTGTATCATCTGCATGTGCAATCTTCTAAAGGACCATGGAAAGCCTATTGCAAGGACTTCCCCAAGTAGTAGTGTACCTGGATGACGTCCTGATCACAGGATCAATGGAAGCCAAACATTTGGTCAACCTAAAGAGGTTTTAAGGAAAATTTTGGAAGCTGGTGTACGATTGAAGAAAGAGAAGTGTGCTTTCCAAGCGACTGAAGTCACTTAATTGGGCCATTGAGTGGCTGCCCAAGGGTTGCATCCAGTAGAGAAGAAAGTCAGGGCAATCAAGGTGGCGCCCTCTCCTACCAGAGTTACTGAACTCAAGTCTTTTTTGGGCATGACAAATTATTATGTTCGCTTCTTGCCAAATTTGTCAACAGTGTTACCCCTTTACAATTATTATTGAAAAAGAACCATCGTTGGTCATGGAATTCGCAACAAGAAGAAGCCTTCATAAAAGTCAAGAAACTATTACATTCATCATGTATACCAGTACATTATGACCCATCAAAAGAATTAATATTAACCTATGACGCATCTCCTTACAGTGTGGGAGCTGTGTTGTCACACAGATGGAAGATGTTTCCGAAAGGCTAATAGGCTATGTGTCCAGAACCCTCTCTGCAGCCGAGAAGGGTTATTCACAACTTGAAAAGGAAGATTTATCAGTAATATTTGGAGGAAAGAAATTCCATCAACATCAACATGGTCGACATTTTACCAACGTGTCAGATCACAAGCCACTAATGGGTTTATTTAGAGAAGATAAAGCAATTCTGCGGAGAACCCTCTGCCAGAATTCAACAATTCTTGATTTTGTTGGCATATGAGTACACCTTTATGTACTGTTTGGGTGTGCATATAGCAAATGCTGACACTCTCAGTCATCTTCCATTGTCAGATAGCATTGTACATGCCCCAATGCCACAAGAAGTTGTGTTGAATTTCCTGGACTCCTTGCCGGTCTGTGCGAAGCAAATAAAGGATCGGACAAACCGGGATCCAATTTTCTCAGAAATTCGAGACCAAGTATTACAAGGATGATCGAATGTACGAGTCTCTGAAGAGACAAAACTGTTCTAGGCTTGTAAAACAGAGTTAAGTTGTCAAGATGGAATCTTGTTGCGGGGATCAAGAGTCGTTATCCCTTCGCAAGGAAGTGAAACACTCTTGACCGAGCTTCACAGTGTGCATCCAGGCATTTCAAAGGTGAAGGTGCTTGCGCGAAGATATGTTTGGTAGCCAGGCATAGACAGTGATATAGAAAAAAATGGTTAAACACTGTCCCCAGTGTCAGCAACAACAGAAGTTGCCCGTTTCAGCTCCATTGCATCTGTGGGAGTGGTCTGGTTGACCCTGGGCTAGACTACATATAGACTCTGTAGTTCCTTTATTAGGTATCATGTTTTTATTGATCGTCGACACGCATTCTAAGTGGATGGATGTGTATGAAGTGAGATCACGAACATGGTGTGCAACTATTAAAAGCTGCACCAATGTTTTAGCATTAATGGCCTACCAGAAGTCATCGTTTTGGATAATAGTACTGCTTTCACTAGTACGGAATTCCAGAGATTCATGAGTTTAAATAGTATTAAATATGTTAAAACAGCACCATATCATCCCTCATCTAATGGGTTAGCAGAAAGAGCAGTGCAAATTTTAAAACAGGCATGAAGAAGTTATCCGGAGGAACTTTTATAAACCCAAATTTCATGATTTCTTCTCCACTATCACATGACTCCTCATGTGACTACAGGTTCAACACTGCCTGGATTACTGATGAAATGCCGCCTTTGTACAAGGTTGAGCCTGGTGTTTCCAAACTTAGATGGAAGGTAGAGAAGAACCAGAGTAGTCAGAAAAGTGAATCATGATATTTATAGCAAAGCTCGAAAACTTACTGTGGAAGAGACAGCTTTCAGGTGAAAGTTTGGAAATGGACCTATTTGGGTTGCTTGGTCTCTGAAACTGGACCTTTGTCATACCAAGTGGAAGTGGAAGACTGGATTGTTCGAAAACATGTGGATCATCTAAGGACTAGAGAGACATTCCAATAACCAATTATTCTACCTGAAATTAACGTTGAACCTTTAATCCCTGAGGTGACAGAATGACCTAGAATAGACATACCTGATATCTTTGTTGAATTAAATAATTGTGAACTGCCATTGTCTAAGGATATCCTTGATGCTGCAGTTCCTGATCATGTCGATCCAATGGGAGAATCTCAAGTCATAGAGCTACTTCGCTCTAGCTGAATTAGAAAACCACCTCAGAGACTTAATCTATAATCGCAAGACCTGGTGTATATATGTATATGTTGTGGATTAAGATATTCTTGCAAATAAGAAATATTAAAAAATTGAAGGGGGAGGAATGTAGTGATTGTCAGTGAAACCTTTCCTACTGCCTTAGGGATCAAATGATTGTACTGATGAATCAGCCCTAAATGTGGGTAATCTTAGGGGTGGAGCTTTCTAATCATGGATCTGGTTCAAGCATGTAACTTCTTCAAGAGCTCTGTAAATAAAGTTAACTGTTTCAAGTGAGAAATCTGTCCGATACACCAAGTTTATTACAATACATTAGGCATATTTCTAACATAATTACAATGATAGTCAGAATTGGGGAAGGAAGAGGTTGGAAAATCAGCAAATGGGTTCATAGAAGCTGGAGATGAATCTCTGGATGGGATGAGATGAACTGAAAGGTGGCTTTGTGGGGTAGGGAGATGTTAGTGAAGTTAGAGGAAGCTTGGTTTAGTGGACAACAGGAAGGGAGTGAGGCAACAAAGGTTGCTAAACAGATGACCTCTATTTTAAAGATGAAAAAAAACACAAGTTCCTTATATTTGTTAGAAGTGAAGGTTGGATAGGATTTGGGAGGAGGGCTTTTGGAGCAGGTTGATATTTGTAAAGACATTGTAAGCTTTCTTGGCCCTCCAGTATGATCCAGTGTAGTGGGCATTTTTGGTAGAAGACAATGAGGCTTGGTGGTGCTTGATGTGGTCCAATCAGATCAGGAGATGGAAAGTTAAGATAGTTGTACATCAGATATGCTCAAGTCTGCGTCCTTTGGACATGAGGACATGAAGAGTCACCATACTGGAGAATCAACTGGGATAGTAAAGATTTTGTTTGGAACAAGGACAGTGATAAATGAAAAGATGAATGTTAAGGAGTAGTTAAGCAAATCAACAGCTGCAGAAGTATTGTGAATAGATGGCCAAAATCTGGGAAGTTGGGAGTTTTAATTTATAGAACCATCGAATCTTATAGGTGTTGTTAGAGCTGTTGTTCCTGTGCTGTCTCGTTGAACAGCTGTCCAATTTAGTTCCACACCCCAGCTCTTTCCCCATAACCTTGAAAATTCTCTTTTATTAATCAAATGAATTCTCTTTATATGCACATCCAATTGCCTTTGGAAAGTTCCTATTGGATTTGATTCCACCACCCTTTCAGATAGTATGTTCCAGACCTTCACGACGCTTTAATTCTTTTGTCAATTATTCTAAATGTATGATCTTTGGTTATTTCTGCACTTGCCATAGGAAATTGTTTCCATCTTAACCTCCACCTTTGATGTTATTTTTTATGCAAAACTAAAGTACAATTTTAAATTCTCTGGTTGGAAAAGTGAAAATTGCAACAGGGGACTATTTAAAGGATCTTTCAAGGACATAAAGTAACGTCAATATGGATTTTGAAAATCGGGTACAAACTGTGGACCTTAAGTTAAATTGAATGAAATGCTATATTGTATTGAAGTTTGGCTGATTGTCCCAAAGGGTGTCATGGCCAATGAAGTATATTTGAGTTGTATTCCTGTCCAATATGGAGGAATGCAGAAACCATTTTGCACACAGCAAAGCCCCAGATATGTGATCAGATAATCTGTTTTGGTTATATTAATTGACGAATTAATGTTGGTCAGGACACTGGGAAAATCCCATGTTTTTCTTTGAATGGTGTCACAGGCCACTGTTTAATATCTCATCTGAAAGATGGCCTCTTCAACCGTGCAGCATTGAAGTGTCATCCCAACATCTGGATTGGGATTTGAACCCATGACCTTAGAATTTAGAATTGTCACAGCCACCAATGACACCACTTCTGCATGTTCAAATGTGTTTTTTTAACCTTCTTTCCATTATGTTTGCAGTGGCACTATTATTTTTTTCTTAGTGTGTCAGTGTTAGGTTTTTTGCTAAATAATTCAATAGCAATAGCTTTCTGCAGAATGTTGGTATATAGTACAACCTGTTTTTTTGTCGAAAAGGTATCTGTGCTCAGTTTGCTTTATATGAATGGCATAATTGTTGTGGCAAGTAAGATTCATGCCAGACAAGTGCCAGGCAATGACCATCTCCAACAAGAGAGAATCCAGCCATCGGCCTTTGATGTTTAATGGCATTACCATCACTGAACCCTCCACTATCAACATCCTGGGGGTTACTGTTGACCAGAAAGTGAACTGGACTAGCCATTTAAATAGCCTGCCAACAAGAGCTGGTCAGAGGCTAGGAATCGTATGATGAGTAACTCACCTCCTGCCTCCCCAAAGCCTGTCCACCATCTACAAGTCACAAGTCAGGAGTGTGATGGAACGCTCTCCACTTGCCTGGATGAGTGCAGCTCCCACAACACTCAAGAAGCTTGACACCGTCCAGGACAAAGCAGCCCACTTGATTGGCATCACATCCACAAACATTCACTCCCTCCACCACCGACACACAGTAGCAGCAGTGTGTACCACCTACAAGATGCACTGCAGGAATTCATCAAGGCTCCTTCGACAGCATGTTCCAAACCCATGACCGCTACCATCTAGAAAAAGAAGGGCAGCAGATAGCTAGGAACACTATCACCTGGAAATTCCCCTCCAAGCCACCCATCATCCTGACTTGGAAATATATTACCATTCCTTCACTGTCGCTGGGCCAAAATCCTGGAACTCCCTTCCTAACAGCACTGTGGGTGTACCTACACCACATGGACTGCAGCAGTTCAAGAAGGAGGTTCACCACCACCTTCTCAAGGGCAATTAGGGATGGGCAATAAAAAATGCTGGCCCAGCCAGCGAAGCCTACATCCCGTGGATGAATTAAAAAAAGGAGTGGCGGCAGAGAAGGAAAGAAAAGGAAGCAAATCCTGCACTCTGGATCCAATTACCTTGGGGGACATTCTGCCCCATGTGCCTAAAGCTCTGTGGGTTGAAAATAAGCCTGTTCGGTCACATGAAGACCCATGACAGAATCTCATGACCCTGAGTGGACCCTCGAATTGAGGGAGAGCCAGTGATGTCATTCACCTTGTTATTTAAATACGGTCCAGGATTTTTCAGGTGGCGGGGTTTCCTGCCCTGCCACCGAAACACTCCAAAGAGCGTTAATTTCTTGGAGGCAGGACTTCCGCCCCTCACTCAGGAGGAATTCCCGCCTCAGAGAGAGCTGTTGACCAAACTGATTGGCCAGCAGCTCCAAAGTCCCAGCAGTGCCAGAAGCAGTAGTGACCACTGCTGGGACTACAAGAAATCCCCAGAGTCAAGTTCCTGCCTCCAGGGCCAGGTAATTGCAGGAATCTCAGGGAAGAGAGGGGTGCTGATGTGAGACCTGGGGGAATGGGGGTGTTGATGGAGGCTGGGGGTGTGGGGGTGGGGTGGAGAGGGTACTCTTGGGGAAAACCTTGTAGTGGGGGAGGGGTCAAGGTGCCTGATGTTGAAAGAGGCTGTTAATGTAGGTACCCCCACCATGTTGACCCTTCCTTTTGACCAAGGCCTGAGCAGGGTGATTTTCCAGGCTTCCACCCCTGCTCCTGAATCCCTCAAATTAGAGTCAGTAGTCGTCCATTTAAAGGCCCCAATTGGGGCAAGGGCAGGGTGGGCCAGCCAAGGCCTTAATCGTAAAACTGTGGGCAGATCAGGGAGCGTGGTGGGAAAGCTATCTGAGGAACTTACAAGTCTGCAAACTCACTGGTGCGGACTGTAAAATTTTGCCCTATGTCAAAATATATATATTTTGTGTTATGTGTCCTCAGTGGTCAGATTTTGATTCTTGTTTGCTCTGATTTGTACCCTGGTGCATATTTCAAGACAAATAGAAAGGTGTACTACCTGTAGTTATAGCAACAGGCTGATTTGTCTTTTATCACTATATAACTGTGTCACGTTCATAATCTGTGTTCTCCTTGCATGACGTTTCTGACATTTCTGGGATACTTGTTTTGTCTATTTTATAAGTTAATCAGTGGATCATTTGATCTTCACTATCAGTACATGCTGAGATGAACTCAGACTGCATTGAAATTGCCCAGTGACTCACATCAGACTGAAGTATGATGTAAGCTAGAAACTGTTAATGACAGTTGGAGTGAGCAGATGCAAAATTGTGTTGTGTTTAAAAAGCTGTCGGAGCACGTTGCAAGTTTTTCCTATTTGTTACATCTGGTTTTGATTTCCTTGTGAACTGTCCTTTCTTTCAACTTCCCTTATATATCATTAAATGCATAACTGTCCAAGCAAGACAGCATTCCTTTTGAGGCATGGGTTTACAACCTGCTCTTCCCTGCCAAACTGTCCTGAGATTCTGCCCTCTCTCCTCTTTTAAAACACACTTACAGCTAGCCTTCCTTCTTTCCACCTCCTGACTTTACCCCCCTGTCTATGTGCTGTTTCTGGCTTCTTCCCCATGCCACACAAGTGCTGTATTTTGCTACTGGTATCTCCACATTTTCTACCCTGCACCCACCCTCCAGCACCCCGTCACCCCCCTCCACCACTACCACTTCACTAACCACAACGTTGTCCTCTGTCCAGCCTCAAAGCATTTATTCCAGCCACCCTTAACATACAAACATTTGAGAAAGCACCAGCTGGACAACTCAGCCTGTCCAGTCCTGACATGGATTAATATCTCTGCACCATCAATTGTGCCCCACCCTACAACATCATACAATCTCCTGTGGGAGGCAAATAAACCCAGAATAATTCTGATACCAACCCAGGAAAAAGTGCTGGGACATTCTCCTTCAACCCTGAAGGTGATCAAATAAACTGCTGGAGACCAAAGTGACTGGGCGACACAATCCCCAGGGACCTATCTGCCTTCTGTATGTAGAAAAGGTTGTGGTTGTTGGAGGTCAGTCATCTCAGTTCCAGAACATCACTGCAGGAGTTCCTCAGCGTAGTGTCCTTGGCCCAACTATCTTCAGCTGCTTCATCAATGACCTTCCTTCCATCATAAGGTCAGAAGTGGGGATATTCGCTGACGATTGCACAATGTTCAGCACCATTTGTGACTCCTCAGATACTGAAGCAGTCCATGTCCAAATGCAGCAAGACCTGGACAATATCCAGGTTTGGGCTGACAAGTGGCAAGTAAGATTCATGCCAGACAAGTGCCAGGCAATGACCATCTCCAACAAGAGAGAATCCAACCATCGCCCTTTGACATTCAATGGCATTACCCCCACTATCAACACTCTGGGGGATACCATTGACCAGAAACTGAAATGGACTAGCCATATAAATAGCCTGCCAACAAGAGCAGGTCAGAGGCTAGGAGTCGTGCGACGAGTAAGCTACCTCCTGACTCCCCAAAGCCTGTCCACCATCTACAAGGCAAAAGTCAGGAGTATGATGGAATACTCCCCATTTGCCTGGATGACTGCAGCTCCCGCAACACTCAAGAAGCTTGACACCGTCCAGGACAAAGCAGCCCACTTGATTGGCACCAAATCCACAAACATTTACTGCCTCCACCACTGAGGCACAGTAGCAGCAGTGTGTTCCATCTACAAGACGCACTGCCGAAATTCACCAAGGCTCTTTCGACAGCGCCTTCCAAACCCACGACCGCTACCATCTGAAAGGACAAGGGCAGCAGATAGATGGGAACACCACCACTTGCAAGTTCCCCTCCAAGTCACTCACCATCCTGACTTGGAAACATATCGCCGTTCATTTATTGTCGCTGGGTCAAAATCTTGGAACTCCCTTCCTAACAGCACTGTGGGAGTACCTACACCACATGGACTGCAGCGATTCAAGCAGGCAGCTCACCACCACTTTCTCAAGGGCAACTAGGGATGGGTAATAAATGCTGGCCCAGCCAGCGAAGCACACAACGCATGAATGAATAAAAAAATATAAATCTGGCCCACCAGACCAGACTAACCCATATGATCCAGCTCCCCTTTGAAGGCAGAGTTAGCTCAGTGCCACTCATGAGATGTTTGTGCCTTTAAACCCCATTCCTGGATTTGAACACATGTAGTAGGTGTTGTGTCTTTTGGGTGAATTATTAAGCCAACGTCCTGTTTTCCTGTAAAAGATCTATCACATAAATAAAAACACAAAAGTTCTTGTGCTATCCTGGTCAACAGTCACCCACTAATTATTGCCACCAAAATAGATTATCTGATCATTTATCTAATTTGCTGCAGTCTGGCCAACATGTAACTCCCGTCCCACCTATGTGCTCTAAGAGTGGTAGTAGACAGGATTAAGGATGTTTTACCTGTTGGCCACAATGGCTAATTTTTGTGCTGTATCGTCCCATACCTGGCGTGTCCCACCTCATTAGTAATGCAGTCATGGGAAACACTCCGGATTGCTGGTGGACGGGCTTGGATTTGCCCCCGCGCTGTGACCTCAGTGCCTTCTTGCTCCACCGCCATATTTAAAGCGCACCAGAGCACAGCCTGCTTCATGTCTACAGACCAGGACTGCTCCAGGAGACAGATGGCCCCCGAAAGCAAAGAAGACAGCAACCCCCAAATTTAGTGACACCTCTCTGGGGGCACATGCTGAATGCAGTAGAAGACCACCGAGATGTCCTCTATCCTCAGTCTGGCCGCCAGAGGTCCACAAGGGCCACCAGCCCGGCCTGGGAGGTGGTGCAGTGGTGGTCAGTGCCACTGGAACACAGAGGACGTCAGCCATCCAGTGCAGGAAGAGGATGAATGCTCTCATTCATTCCGCCAGAGTAAGTCAACCACCTCATCACTCTCAACTCACACACTCACAAACCCATCACACATCCACAGGGATCTCACAACTCAAGGGACAACACCACTAACTCTCACACACACCCTCACATCTCCATTAGGCTCATATCCTCTCGCGTCCTCATCCTGTCCATGGCTCCACTCACCACACAAACATTCCATGCAGTGCCATGTGTCCTGCTCACACTCTCTCCATCTGTTTCCATGCAGGAGAAGCCTGCTCACATCAGCAGGGAGAGGTCCTAGACTGGGGAGAGAGTGGCCCACATTAGACCCCTCACTCACTTTGAGCAGTGTGCCATCGTGCTGACAGGTGAGGATGTGGACCATGCCTGTGGCGATGGTGAGGTCGGCGGCGAACACCCTCATGAGGGTCCTGCACCATATCATCCCTCTCACAATGCAAATGTGAGTGCTCTCTCTCCTGCTTTTGACTTTGCTGCCATGCAGTAATTATCTCTACTTTGGTTCATGGGGAGCTCTGCCAAGTGACCGACATCCTCAACCAGCTAGTACCTTCGCTTCATCCACATCCTCACCTCCAGCCAAGAGGACACCTCCTCCAGTGAAGAACTTGAAATAAGTAGCTTGGAAGACCCGTCATTGTGCTTACCCACACCCTCCTCCAGCGCAGAGACACACACCTTGGTGGGACCTAGAGAGGAGAGTGCACCTAGAGGAGAGCCTGAGAAGAGGACACTAGGACAGGCAGTCAGCAGCACCTAGAGAATCTAGTCCATCTTGAGGATCTAGCATCTAGTCTATACTCAAGGGTAAAATAAAAGCAAGGGTCCATATTCTATTTAGTTAAGATATGCCTGGGGAGCTCAGTCCCATGATTCGCACATCCTGCACTATGTGGGAAATCCGAGACACTCCTTGTGGTCTGGATGACCATGTGTGCAGGAGGTGCCTCCGTCTGGAGCAATTCGACCTCCGGGTTTTGGAACTTAAGCGGCAGCTGGGGGCACTACAGTGCATTCACAAGGCTGAGAGGTTCATGGATAGCACGTTTCAGTTTGTGGTCACCCCGCAGCTTAAGGAATTGCGAGCAGAGAGGGAATGGGTAACCGCGAGACAGAAGAAGGGGATCAGGCAGGTAATGAGGGAATCCCCTAAGTGCATCTCTCTCATAAACCGTTTTTCAGCCTTGGAAAATGGTGAGAATGACGGTTTCTCAGTGAAGGCCAATCAGAGCCAAGGCTATGGCACTGTGGGTGGACCAGCTGCTCAGGGAGGAGAGGAAGAAGTGTGGAGGGGCAATAGTGGTAGGGGATTTGTTGGTGAGGGGAGTAGATAGGCGCTTCTGCGGTCGTAGACGAGACTCCAGGATGGCATGTTGCCTCCCGGGTGCCATGGTCAAGGATGTCATGGAATGGCTGCAGGGCATTCTGAAAGGGGAGGGTTAACAGCCAGAGGTTGTGGTCCATGTCAGGACCAATGACATAGAAAGAAAGATAAATGAGTTCCTGCAAGCAGACTTCAGTGAGCTAGGTAGGAAATTGAAAAGCAGGACTTCAAAGGTAGTAATCTCTGGATTACTCCTGGTGTTACACAGCATACGAACTGAAGGATAGAGCACATGAATGCGTGGCTGGAGAGATGGTGCAGGAAGGAGGGCTTTAGATTCCTGGGGCATTGGGACTGTTTCCAGTGGAGGTGGGACATGTACAAGTTGGACGGGTTACATCTGAACTGGAATGGGACCAACACCCTCGTGAGGAGGTTTACTAATGCTGTTGGGATAGATTTGAACTAAATTGGCAGGGGGGACAGGATACTGAAAAATAGTTCAGAGGGGAGAGAAACTGAGATGGAATTAGAAGTTAAAACGCTGGTAAGTGAGTCTGGAAGGCAGAGGAAATATAGGCTGGTTAAGAAAGAAGTGAGTTCAGCAAGGCTAAATGGAATATATTTTAATGCAAGGAGCCTGAGGGATAAGACAGATGACCTGAGGACACAGATAGGCACGTGGGAGTGTGTTATCATAGCTATGTCTGAGACTTGGCTAAAAGAAGAGAACGATTGGCAGCTCAACATTCCTGGTTATAGGGTATTCAGATGAGATAGAGATGGGGATAGAAGAGGAATGGGGGTTGTAATATTGATCAAGGAATCAATTATAGCAGTGAGGAAGGATGATATCTTGGAAGGATCATCAAATGAGGCCATATGGGTAGAAGTAAAAAACACAAAAACATAACAGCAAACATGCTGTTGGGCATGTATTATAGGCCCCCAAACAGTCAGGAAGAGATGTAGGATCAAATATGTTATCAAATTTCAGAGCAGTGCAAGAATAATAAGGCAGTAATTTTAACTACCCAAATATTAACTGGTTCTAGTGTTCAAGGTAGGGAGGGAGCAAAATTCTTAAGTTGCATCCAGGAGAACCTTTTTAGCCAGTACGTAGAAAGCCCGACAAGGGAGGTGGCAGTTCTGGACCTAATATTTGGAAATGAGCCCGGGCAGGTGGAAGGCGTATCAGTAGGGGAGCATTTTGGAGATACTGACCATAACTCAGTTAAATTTAGGACAGTTATGGAAAAGGATAAGGTTGGGCAAGTCCTAAACTGGGGAAAGGCTAATTTTACTAAGATGAGATACGATTTGGCCCAAGTGGACTGGGAGCAGCTAATTACAGATAAAACTGTGCCAGAGCAGTGGGAGGCATTCAAGGAGGAAATAGCAAGAGTACAGGGTAAATATGTTTCTGTAAAGACAAAGGGGGGGACCAAGTCCGGAGAACCCTGATGTCAAGGGACATAAAGTTTAGGATTAAGAAAAAAACAGAAGCTTATGGCAGATATCCAGGGTTCAGTATGGCAAAGTCCCTAGAGGAGTTTAAAAAGTGCAGGGGGGAATTTAAAAAGGAAATTAGGAAAGCTAAGACAGTGCATGAGAAATCATTGGTGGATAGAATAAAGGAAAACCCAAAGGGTTTGTAAATATATAAAGAGCAAGAGAATAACTAAGGAAAGAGTAGGGCCAATTAGGGACCATAGGGGTAATCTATGTCTGGACCTGGATGAAATGGGTACAGTCCTCAATGAATTCTTTGCATTTGTCTTCACAATGGAAAAGGATGATGCAAGTATATCAGGGGGGAGGACTGTGAAATATTAGAGGAAATTAACATGGAGAGAGGAGGCACTAGCGGGTTTCGTGGCCTTAAAATTAAATAAATCCGCAGGCCCAGATGAGGTGTATCCCAGGCTGTTGAGGGAGGCAATGGAAGAGATATCAGGGGCCCTGGCAGTAATTTTCAAATCCTCTCTGGTCACAGGTGATGTGCTAGAGGACTGGAGGACTGCTAACGTTGTCCCATTATTAAAAAAGGGAGGAATGGATAGACCAGGAAATTACAGGCCAGTTTAGGATAGTTATAGAAAAGGATAAGGTTGGGCTGGGAATAAAAGTTCTAAATTGGGGTATGGTTAATTTTACTAAGATGAGATACGATTTGGCCCAAGTGGACTGGGAGCAGCTACTTGCAGCTAAAACTGTGTCAGAGCAGGGGGAGGCATTCAAGGAGGAAATAACGAGAGTACAGGGCAAATGTATTCCCGTAAAGACAAAGGCAGGGACCAAGTCTGGAGACCCCTGGATGTCAAATGACATAAGGGTTAGGATTAAGAAAAAAAGAGAAGCTTATGGCAGGTACCAGAGGGCTCAATACGGCAGAGTGCTTAGAGGAGTATAAAAAGTGCAGGGGGGATCTTAAAAAGGGAATTAGGAAAGCTAAGATACTACATGAGAAAGTATTGGTGGGTAGAATAAAGGAAAACCCAAAGGGGTTTTTTAAATAAATAAAGAGCAAGAGAATAACCAGGGAAAGAGTAGGGCCAATTAGGGACCCGGAAGATGTGGGTGCAGTCCTCAATGAATTCGTTGCATTGGTCTTCACAATGGAAAAGGCCAATGCAGATATAGCCATCAGGGTGGAGGACTGTGAAATATTAGAGGAACTTAACATAGAGAGAGAGGAGGTACTAGTGGGTTTTGTGGCCTTAAAAGTGGATAAATCCACAGGCCCGGATGAGGGAGGTAAGGGAAGGGATATCAGAAGCCCTGGCAGTAATTTTCAAATGCCCTTTGGCCACAGGTGAGGTGCCAGAGGACTGGAGGATTGCTAACATTGTCCCATTATTAAAAAAGGAAGCAAGGGATAGACCAGGAAATTACAGGCCAGTCAGTCTAACCTCAGTGGTGGGGAAGTTACTAGAAAGAATTCTAAGGGGCAGAATATATCTGCACTTGGAGAGACACGGATTAATCAGGGATAGTTAGCATGGATTTGTTAAGGGAAGGTCATGTTTGACAAATTTGATTGAATTTTTTGAGGAGGTAACCAGGAGTGTTGATGAGGGTAATGCATTTGATGTGGTCCACATGGATTTTAGCAAGGCTTTTGATAAGATCCTTCATGGCAGGCTGGTGAAGAAAGTAAGAGCCCATGCGACCCAAGGCAAAGTGGTACGTTGGATCCAAAATTGGCTGAGAGGCAGGAAGCAGAGGGTGATGGTAGAAGGATGTTTCTGTGACTGGAAGTCTGTTTCCAGTGGGGTTCCACAGGGCTCAGTACTGGGGCCCCTGCTGTTTGTGGTGTACATACATGATTTGGACTTGAATGTAAAGGATATAATCAAGAAGTTTGCGGATGACACGAAAATTGGTAGGGTGGTAAATAGTGAGGAGGATAGCCGAGAACAGCAGGAGGATATCGATGGACTGGTCAGGTGGGCAGAGCAGTGGCAAATGGAATTCAACCTGGAAAATTATGAGGTAATGCCCTTGGGGAGGTCTAACAAGGCAAGGGATTACACTATGAATGGTAAGACCATGGAAAGTTCTGAAGATCAGAGGAACCTTGGTTAGCATATCCACAGATCCCTGAAGGTAGCAGGGCAGATAGATAAGGTGGTTAAGAAGGCATATGGGATACTTGCCTTTATTAGCCGAGACATAGAATACAAGAGCAGGGAGGTTACGCTGGAACTGTATAAAGCGCTGGTTCGGCCACAACTGGAGTAATGCGTGCAGTTCTGGTCACCGCGTTATAGGAAGGATGTGATTGCACTGGAGAGGGTGCAGAGGAGATTTACCAGGATGTTGCCTGGGCAGGAGGGTCTGAGCTATGAGGAAAGATTGGATAGGCTGGGGTTGTTTTCCTTGAAGCAGCGAAGGTTGAGAGGGGACCTGGTGGAGGTGTATAAGACTATGAGGGGCATACATAGGGTGGACAAGAAGGCACTTTTTCCATTAGTAGAGGGGTCAATAACCAGGGGGCATAGATTTAAGATAAGAGGTAGAAGGCTAAGAGGGGAGTTGCGGAGAAATCTTTTCACTCAGAGGGTGGTGGGAGTCTGGAGCTCACTGCCTGAAAGGGTGGTTGTGTTAGAAACCCTCATAACATTTAGGAAGTATTCAGATATTCACTTACATTGCCATAGCGTCCAGGGCTATGCGCCAAGTACTGGAAAATGGGATTAGTGCAGTCAGATCTTTGTTGACTGGCACAGACACGATGGGCCAAATGGCCTCCTTCAGTGCTGTAAACGTCCATGAGTCTATGAGTCTATGAGATCTAGAGCTGGCTTGGGTTCACAATCTGGGGGTCACCGCATGGACATGTGCCTGCGGCAGGAGGAGGCAATTTCAGCTGAGCTCCCCAGCACCCAGAGGACTGCTGGGCAAGAGGCATCTATGAGGTCTGAGTCAGATAACAAGCTGCTGGATTCGGCCTTCCAACTCAGTCTGGAGGCTCAGCAGAAGGTGGGGGAACATCACGCAGAGCTGGTGGAAGCCCTCAACAGAGTGGCATGGAAATTAGCCTGCTCTCTGATAAAGTGGCACCCACATGTGCGCGTATGGTGGTCTCCATGGGAAGGATGGTGGAAGCCATGAAGACCCTGATCAAGCAGAACGCAGAGATGCAAGCAGACCTGCACTCCATTGTGGTAGCCATGGGTGAGTTCCTACAGTGGCAACGTGAGAGGGAAACGGGGCACCTCAACGTCCATCCCGGTGCTCAATTTCCTCAAGGAGTCAGACCAAGGCCCTTGGGCACCCGAAGGGAGGAGGAGCAACAGCACAACACCCCTGGGTCATCCGAGTGGGAATCTTAGAGGCTGTCCTCTCCCTCCCAGTCCCCTTTTCCTGTGACCCTCTCAACTTCATCCTCTGTCACCGCAGAGAGAGCAGCTGGCCCACAGGAGGACAGCCAACGCAAGCTTCAACTTCAAAGCCTCGGCTCTCCAGAGGACGCCTGCCGGTCATCAGAGGCAACAGGGCCAACCATTGCACAGGCTGTCTCTGCCCCTCCTGCGGATGCCAGGGCAGCATCTAGAAGAAGCGGTAGGCCTAGAAAAGTTAAGAATTTCTGATCACAAGTAATTGCACGGTGAACACATTTTGTCACTTTTTATAATCTGAAAATATATTCATTTTCACAAAATAATGCGTAATGGTGTCTTTCAGCTTTTGCAGGCTTCATGAGTCCTCACCTTGCATCGCCCCCACTAGCAGTTCAACTGCACGGAGCTGGAGCAAGCGTGATTCTGGAGGGAGAAGTGCATTTGTGTGCAGGGCCTTTCGGAGCCTGATGCAAGCACTCTCTCACGCACACAGAGCCTTCCTCCATTACACTCATCTTACTGTCCTGAGCATTTTCAATGCTGCCTGCTGGGGTTCGCTTTCAGTTGTCCATCTGAGTTGACCTGCATCTCCACCCACCCACTGATCGCACTCCCATGCAGCACCCTTGCCCGTCCAACATGAGGGTCCGCTCACTTTTGATTACAACAGCCATGGTACTCATTAAATTTCTTCTCAGCTCCACTGTCACTTCCCTTCCCCCAGTCACCCATGCCCGTTCCCCCATCACTGTTGAATCCCCTGGCATCACATTCCATCTCCCCAATGCCACCTAACAACCAGGACCCTTTTCCTTCCAGGGTGTCCAAGTGAATGTGTACATTCCCGACCTTCCTGAGAATCCCACCGCATCCACATTACCATTCCCGACCTCCTCCTTCCACCCCCAGAGTCTGTGTCTGCCTCCAAGTCCCCCACCAACCACCCTTGCCGTCCCTCCTGCCACCACTGTTCCACACGCAGTCTCCCACCCTTCCAGCTCACTCTGGCCCTCTCTACCTACCATTCCCTCCTACCACGCCCACCCTCAGTTCGTTCCCCAGAGGCAGTCAGTGACTCCACAGACTCTTCCTTTGTACGTTCACATGGTCATCCCCCCTTACTCTCTCCTCTCCCTGGAGTCCTTCCTCTCCACAAGTCCTTCCCCCCTCCAAACTCTTTCCCTTACACCATCTCCGTGAGAATCCACCCAGCATGCGATGTACGTCTTCCTCCAGGGACCGGTAGCTGTAGGGCTTCAGCATCTTCTGCTCCTCGGATGTCCATGATGTGAGCAAGGCCCTAATGGTAAGTCCCGACTTCTGTCCGTCACACTTGTCCAGGTGTGTTCTGGGCCAGCGAGTTACCTACTGATGTGGGCGGTAAATTGAATGTGAGGATGATTCTAGCGAGCAGGCAAAATAATGAGATGCAAATGCCTTGAAATTAGGTTTCCGGGATTGGATGGTGGGAAAGGTGGCCCGGTATTGATGGGCGGAGCAGATGATCACCAACTGGCTTTTTTTGTCCATCTCGCCATATTGTCTGCTTACGCCCACCATGACACCCGATGGCAATTGGGTAGGGGGATGGGAATTCCAGCCTTAATGTCCTCAGACAAACTCAAGCTGGGCAATAAATGCTGCCTTGCCTATAATGCAATAACGTATATGAAAATAAAACAGGTGCATGCCATCAATAATGCCTTGCATTTTGGGGAATCCAGCCAAGTGGTACAAGTACAAGTTACCTTGTGTTGTTGCATGGTTTCACTGATGGTGTCGATGAATTGAAGTGATGCATGAAAATATATCATGTAATGATAGTACCATTTGACTTATTCAGACACTGTCTGATAACGAATTGTCTATTATGTGCTCAATCGCTATATTATAAAATAACTTATCCTGCAACTCGATCTGAATAACATCGCAGGAGATTTGTTAATTGGAATAGATTATTTATTATGGGACAAATGGAAGGTAATGCAGTATCAGTTTTGTGCCACTGGAGGGAACCCTATTGATAAACTGTAGCTCAGCGAGCTCCCGAAGAATCTCAAAGCTTCAACTACATCCCTTGTTACCTCATAAAATGTCTGCAGATCTGACATTTGGTACCAGACAGATCCTGAGCACAAAAGAAAATCTGCCATGAACTTCAGTGTTAAACATTAGATCTTTTGCCTTGTATTATGCTGATCAAGATCTTTGTTTTGCTGTTAAAATATAAAGAAATCTTAATGCTGTTTGTACCTAGTGCACATCAGGCCTCTGCAACTGCCAATGGGTATTGAATTTTATCCTGTACTCTATCCATTTTTACTCTAATATTTCCTTCACTTGTTTTCTTAAGTTCTTTCCATAAACCCTACAGTTTTCTGTGCTTTAATTTTGTTTTTATATATAGCCTTGAGAAGTCACCTCATCAGATTTGGCAAGTCACAATTTCAGATACCACCTTACTCCACCCAAGGAAAGTGCATCATTAGAAGAAATAACTTCTGAAGCTTTCATGCAATCTGGAATTTACTGCACAGGAAACCATTTGGCTAACCATGGCTGTGCGAACACTTCAGATGGAATTTATTTATTCTAACCCATTTCCTTGCTCTTTGCCTGCATTCCTTTTGTATTGTCCATTTTCAGGTACTTGACAATTGTTGTTTAAAATTTTGTTGCAGTCTCTGCTCCTGAGGCAGGTGCACAGAGCTGGGAAGTGTGTATGGTTGAATGCTCCTAATTTATTTTCAAAATATTATTTAGCCTTTTACTCCTGTAACCACAGCAAAGGTGACACCATATGAAAGTAGAATCTAATGCAGGTTTGCTGTTCTCTTATGTGGAAATCTGCCTTTGTGTCATCTCTATGATGACTAATCGGAATGGAAAATCTCTAGGATATTTTGACAAAGTCAATTCTTTTTAAGGTCACTGGATTACCTCAATTAAAAAGTATCTCTATAGTGTTTATGATGTAAATCCTGCCTTTTTTCATTAGGTTTTGAGACCAGCGTCGCTCTGTGGCTCAATCTGAATTAAAATGAGAGGATTCTATTTTCACGGAAGAATGATTGAATAAACCCTTAATTATGGAGACATATTATCATTAGTTGTGAATATCAGTGTTGATCAATATTATGGAAAAACTCAGCAGGTCTGACAGCATCTGCGGAGAGGAACACAGTTAACGTTTTGAGTCTGTATGACTCTTCCACAGAAGAGTCCTGCTGAAGAGTCATACGGACTCGAAACGTTAACTGTGTTCCTCTCCGCAGATGCTGTCAGACCTGCTGAGTTTTTCCAGGTATTTTTATTTTTATTTTTGTTTTGGATTTCCAGCATCTGCAGTTTTTTGCTTTTATTTTGATCAATATTATGTTTTTGAAATGTTTCACATTTAATAAATAGTTTGGAATAATTAGTCTGAAAAGAACTGGAACAATGATACCATGTGTATGTTAAGATTTCCTGGCAAATTTACTGTGGAGACAAATTGTGCCATAGAACAATGTCACATTGGGTTGAGTTTTCATTTGGCTACAGAGGCAGAACCAGAGGCTGGCACTTTCCTGCTACCAGCTGATGTGCCAGTTTACTGTCATGTTCCTGTTTCCAGGCCATTTTAGAGCAGGCTGGAACAGGGGGTGACGACTAGCTGCCCACATACTGGTGGGTAGTCAGTTAGGCTAATTAGGAATTTTCCAGTTGGCTTGCTGAGAAGAAAATACTGGGTTTGAGGCAGCGCAGACCAGGAAGCCAGAGCACAAAACCACCCCTTGATCCCTCCAACATCTGCCATAGCCATAGGATCATGCAGGGCCTGACACTTAATTGGCCACCTCCTCCTAAATTGCTACCAGAGTTCCACCACCTGCATCTCCAGGAATTCATCCTGGTGTCTGGATTGGGACCTGAAACCAAAATCCAGCCTATTATGTTTCAGTGCACCGCTTAAAGGGAGTCTTGTTAGATTATTACTTTTTAATTTTTTTTAGATATTTTCAGATGCTATGTGTTTTGTTTAGTGATTAACACCTTTACATTTTAGCTGTTGGTGCTATCCAGAAGATTGAATGGATGAGTGAGTAGGTGGATAAGGTGGCCATGTAGGTAGGGGATAGGCGGGTGAAGTGGAGTGGATAGGTGGGTAGATGGGTAAGTGGGTAAGGAGGAGGTAGGTAGGTGGGTAAGTGGGCAGGGATAGGTGGGTGAGGCGTATTGGTGGGTGAGGAGAGTAAGTGTGTGGGGGTTAGGTGGGTAGGTCAGGTCAGGTTGGGAGGGTAGCTGGGTTGGGTCAGGAGGGCAATCTGCTGGCCGGAGGGGTTAGATGGGGGTTTGGGAGGGTAGTTGGGGGAGTGGCCGTGGGCTTGGGAGGGTAAACAAATGATCAGGAGTGGTAGTCTGGGGTAGTCGGGTCAGGAGTGATAGTCAGGAATCCGTGTGAGTGAGTACTGGAGTTACCCAGGAGTTAGACTAGGCTTTTTCTGTCTAACATTTCCTGGGGAATTATTCAGTTAAGTACATCAGAACTGTCCCAAGTCTCTGACTGTAGCTCAGAGTTGGAGACATTGAGGGAGGCTCTCAGGGAGCAGGGGAATTGCCCAGCAGAGTTTGAAACTTCCCGGGCTATTCCCACGGAGGTCAGCGCGTCAGGACTTCCACAGGATCCTGAAGCACATTGCAGTCATATATCTGGTTTCTGAAGATCCGGACACTGGAAGATTTGGACCTTCAGGTATCTTGGGAGAACCACATGTGTAGGAAATGTCTCCAAATATTTCAGCTTGAACTAAGGATTTCAGGACATGAGGGGCAGTTGTAGAGCATCAGGGAGGATGAGAGTTTCCTGGAATGTACGTTCCAGGAGTAGGTCATTTTACAGGCAGTGAGAGGTCAGGATGGTAAATGGGTGGCCATCAGGAAGAGTAGGCAGAGGCAAGTAGTGCAGGAGTCTTTAGGTCTGTGCTACACGCAAACAAGTACTCAGAATTGGAGACTGCGGGGAGTGACACTACCCTGAAGGGGTGCTGACCAGACCATGGCGCCAAGGGGCAAGGGACTATGCAGGAGGGAACAGATAGAGTAGGAATGCAGTTGTTATAGGCGATTCCACAGTTAGGAGGATGGACAGACAATTCTGTAACCATCATTGTGAGTCCTGCAAGGTGTGTTACCTCCCTGGTGCCAGGGTAAAGAACATCACAAAAGGGTGCAGAATATTCTGAAGGGGGAAGGGAGTGAGTCAGAAATTGTTGTACACGTTAGCACCAACAACATGGAGAGGGTAGGTACTGAAGTCCTAAGGTCAGATTTTCATGAGCTAGGGAGGAATTTGAAAAGGTGGACCTTGAAGGGATCTTTGGATTATCCCCAGTGTCATGTGCTTGCCAAAGTAGAAATAGGAAGATAGACAGGATCAGTGTGGGGTTTGGAGCATGGTCCAAGAGGGAGGCCTTCAATTCTTCTTAACAGCTCCTGCTCAAATATTCAATTAGTTTAGCTTTATCAGTGAATTCTCCTCTCTGTAAAGACATCTCTCTTAATTTGTTGATAATAACACATTGTTGACTCCCCAGCCAGAGAAAATAGTCTTTCCCCATTCCCTTTTGAAAGTTTTAAATTTAAAAGCTATCTATTAAATTTCCCTCTTTAACCCTTTCGATTCCACTTCAAATATTCTCAGTGTATGTCTCTTGCAACTCTGGTTTACCAACCAGATATAGGGCAGAATTTTGCTCTTGTTGGGTGGGCTTGGCTAGGGCAGCAGGAGCGGTCGGGAAGCCGACTGCCACCCGCGATCAGGGTCGGACCGTGATTTCACGCTGGTGGGCCAATTAAGACCCGCCTGGCATGAATGCCGGCTGGAGAACGTCGGACGAGGGGTGGGGTGGGGGCAGGGGACTGTTGCCCATTGGGCCCAATGGCGACCTGGCGGCCGGTTCAAAAACAGTGCAGACAGCCCCAGGGAGGCTGCCCACGTCGGAGTTGCAGCAGTGACATGGCTGCAAATGAGGATGCAGAGACCAGGTGGGAGGTGAGGTCAGCTGGGCACTTGGACCCCTGTTTTTCCAATGAGTTCCTCACTGCTCTCCTGGAGGAGGTGGCTGCCAGGAGGGACACCCTTGTCCCCAGAGATGGGAGGAGGAGGCCACCGCACCTCACAAAAAGGGCACAGCAGGAGGTGGCAGTCCACGTGAGCAGCCACGACATGGTGCAGCGCACCTGGGCGCAGTGCTGGAAGCGCTTCAATGTCCTGTTGCGCTCAGAAAGGGTGAGTACGTGTTTGCATGGGTCAGTGTGTTGAATTGTTTTGGGCTAGCCATCCCCATCGTGGAGCTCAGGGGTGTTAGAGTCTGAGTGCTAACTGTCAGTCACGCCGGAGCTGGCCAAGGGGTTAAACCTTGGCTGCTTGGGCTGAGTGCCTTGCGCCTCGAGGGCCATAACTCGGATGTGTCCTGCAAGGTGTTCCTCAGCTGGGTTTGGCCAGGCTGCAATGGTGCAGCAGGTAGAGAATTGGCTAATCCATGCTTCTCTGTCCTTTCAGGAGAAGACATCCCATAACAATATTGAGAGGTCACGGACTGGTAGAGGAGCCCCACACCTACTCATCCACTCTCGGTACGAGCAGGAGGCCTTGGAGCTCGAGAGGTGCCATGCACCTCGGTCAACCGGCCGTGGAGAGGCTGGGGTGTCAGACGAAGGTAAGAGTGCAGTGCACAGAGGTGAGAGTTTTGGATGCTGCAAACATCCTTGTGTAGGCTCATCATTGATGGGAGCCTCCAGACTGGATTCCCCATTGATCATTGAAAGACGATGGCACCATGATGCAGATCTCCATTGTCTCACCAGGGTGCCTGGCATGCACAGTGACAGTGTGATGACTTTAACTAATGACATGTTGTTGTTCTCCTTTAGATTTGCCACCAAGCAGCCAATCTCTGGACCTCCAAGAGTTACCCATGACATCGGAAGACCACCAAGCACCTGCATCACACTCACTCTCTAAAGCAAGTACCAGCGCAGATACCAGCACCACGGTGGGCATTAGTTTGGCGCTAGTATCTCGGTGCACATTGGTGAGGGCATTTCACACTCACTTGAGGTGCAGGCGAAGGCAGAGAGTGCCCAGGGTGCCAGCAGTCAGAGGACTGCAGGAGACCAGGATGATGCTCAGTTGAATGAAGGCTAATGATGAGCCTCTGAAGTCGTCCATTAGGCAACAGATGCTGGATCTCCAGCGGGATGTACGGGAGGATCTGACAGAGATCCAAGAGGGTATGTGTGCCATGGTCTCTATTGTGGAGGAGTCCCTGCGGAGCGTGAGCGCTGTGTTGACCCTCATGGCTGAGCGCACTACCTCCTCCTCGGAGACAGTGACGACTCTCATGGAGAGGCAGATCCAGGAACAGAATCAGGGGTTCCTGGGGTTGCGATTGGACCTGCAAGCCCTCACACAGGCACTGACCTCAGCTGGTAAATGTCTGTATGTGAGATGGATGAAGCGCCCAGTTTCGCAGCTAGGCACCCAAGCATCAATGGCGAGCAGTGAGGCCCACAGCGACCTCATGTTGGCGCACGAGCTGCTTGTTGTCTCTGCGGGCTCCTCTCAGGGCTCTCTGAATTACGGCAGCAGCTCCTCCACCCCTCTGCCAGTGACCGTCACATCTGATGAGGCTGCAGTGAAGGCTGCTCCCTCCCAGGCGGGGCCAACACAGGCTACACTGGCCAGAGGATGCCCGCCAAGGTCCTCAAGGCCAACAAGACAGCAGCGTCAGCAGGCTGTCTCCAATGCTGTTGCCAGCGAGGGGGAAGCACCTAGACGTAGCTCTCACAAACGCAAGTTTAAAGCACCTTAAGCACAAGAGGGACTGGTCACGGGTGATCTTTTGTTCCCCCATTTTGTTTTTCATTTTTTAATGGTGTGACCACCAACACTGGATATTGTTCCATTCAATACTGTGTGAGTTCCAACATTAAATTACATTTGCTTTTGTGTTATTGGCCCGAGTATGCTTCATTTGTTTTGTAGGTGCAGGGTAGGCTAGTGTGCAATGCTGGATGTGGGTGGCTCGAAGCTTTATTGCACAGGCACTGAGTGTAGCTTGGGGGCCAAGGAATGGGTCATTTCTGTGATCCAGGATGGAGGCGGCAGCCCTGGCATGAGGTGGTAGTTCTTATTTGGTAGCCTAGCTGAAGGAGTATTGGATCAAGGCGTCCCTGGCATCCCTGCCTCCCTGGAGGTTACTGAGGTCTGCCTCCATGCCCTCAGTGTTCTCCTCACCATGCTCCTCTTCTGGCTCACTACTGGACTCATCACCTGTGGCCTGTGCAGCTGCGTGAACATCCTCTTCCTCCAGTGGCTCGCCCATTGCCAGTGCCAGATTGTGTAGAGCGCAGCATGCAACCACTATCAGTGACACCCACTCTGGGGGGGTATTGCAGTCCACGCCCTGGACGGTTCAGGCATCGGAAGCACATCTTGACAAGACCTATAGTTCTCTCTCCCACCACCCTTGTGGAGGCATGACTCCTGTTATACCGTTGCTCTGCCTCTGTTCTTGGATGGCGGAGAGGCGTCATGTGCCATCTTTTCAAGGGATAGCCCTTGTCACCCAGAAGCCATCCATCCAGCCGGGCTGGAGCACTGAAGAGCCTCAGCACCTGGGAATGTCTGAGGATGTAGGCGTCATGGGAGCTGCCTGGGTACCTTGCACAGACTTGTAGAATCAGCATCCTGTGATCACACACTATCTGCACGTTCATGGAGTGGAAGCCCTTCCTGTTGACGAAGGCACTGGGCTCACCTGCTGGCGCCTTGATGGCCACATCAAGGACACCCTGGACATGGGGGAAGCCAGCAATGGCCGCGAAGCCTCTGGCTTGCTCTGCCCAGCTAGCCTCATTCGTCCGGAAATGATTGAAAGTTAATAGCTGCCTGAACAGAGCATCTGTCACCAGATTGACGTGACTGTGGACAGCTGATTGGGACACTCCACACAGATACCCGACTGAGCCCTGGAGACAGCTGGAGGCATAGAAGTTGAGGGCCACTGTGACCTTCAGAGCCACTGGCATGGGGTGTCCACCCACACAGTTGGAACTGATCTTAGGCCCAATCATCTGACAAATGGAGGTCAAGGTCTCCCTGGACAGATGGAGCCTCCTTTGGCATTGCACGTTGGACATATTGAGGTAGCTGCATTGCCGCCTGTAAACCCTGGCAGCAGGATAGTGGCACGTTCTGTGGCCCCTTCCCCCTTGGACTACCTGCTGGCCTTGCGTCCATTGTGCCTGTGCCTCTCCTCCCACAGGCCCCTCGCCTGGAAGCTGCATTGGGACACCTGACCTCTTCTCCCATCTGCCTCTCTCTTCCTCCTGAGAGGAGGTGCCACCAGCAGAGACCTCAATCCCCGTTACCAGGGTAAGGGAAGGCTGTCTGATACCTGGAAGAGTCCACATGGTCTGAATCCTCAGGGGCCTAGAAGACACCAGTGAGTCCTGAGATGACATGTGGAAATGCTAGGAATGAAGCCTCGATCAGAGATTAAGCTGCTATGTGCCAATAACCCACCAGCAGCAAGTTATCTCCAAAACTCCTCACTACTCACATTGACAATGCTGCTGACCCTTCTTATCGCACTAGTGGATGAGGTTTTGCAAATTGTGGGCTGCCTGCCTGCCTGTGCGACGAGCAAAAAATCGCACGGGTAACATTATATCGCCGTCAATTGGGGTGTCAAGGGCCTTAACTGGTGTTGTGGTAGCTTTGGTGAATGAACCACAGGAGGCTCAGGTACAGGTTACGATCGTTTATTCGATCAATTGCAAGGAGAGAACCACCTCAAAGCAGCTTAAGGTAGCACTTTACCAAACTACAAGCGTTCAACATATTTATACATTACTGATCATGTACAATGACGTTGTTCAAGTTCCAATCTTGTCACCATATAGGTTTACATTAAACAGATATCTCTGGTTCCAGGTACATGCATCACCTTCAACCAGGCAGACCTTCTCCCCCTATCTGAGCTGGGAACATCTGTCCTTTCCTTTTCTATTGAGAAGCACACTCAATCTTATTTGTTTTCCAACCTATGTCTCCGGTCTGATTCCCAGGACACCTAAACTATCTTATTCTCATTCCTTCATGTCCAGTCTGGCTCCCAGGACCTTGCCGATGATTGCAGGCCCTGAGGGTGTGCAAGGTTCATGTGGTAGCTTTTAACTGTTAATGTACTTGCTGGCACTGGCTGCTTGGAGATTCTAAGTAATTCTCTTTTAATAAATTCTTACTGTATTCCCCCTAACACTGGCCTCTTAATTAATGGCGGGTGTGGCTCCGGTTCCCACGTGTGCCCACCGAGTGAAATATCTTACAGTGCGCGATGATGTAAGGACGCTTGCCTGACGTCATTGTGCATCATTTTATGCTCATTCGGGTCGGGCGCATGCCTACCGACGAGCAAAAAATTCTACCCATAGAAACTACACTGAATGCTCTCTATTAGTCCCATGTCTTTTCTAAAATGGGGAGCACAAAATGCATATATTTTTCCTTGTGGCCTAACCAATGTTTTGTATACATTTATCATTAGTGTCTTTGCTCATACTCCAACCCTAATTTATAAAACCTCAAATTCTATTTGGCTTTTGTTATTGCTTAATCTACATTGGCAACCTTTCTGAGACCAGTAAATGTCTTCCTCCCTTGGTCCCAATTCCAACGTACGGGCACCTGTCGTCCCTGTCCACAGTGTTGTGGCACTGACCTTCACAGAAAGGTAGCCTTCAATCCCAAAATGGGCCACATTGTTTTCAGGACTTCTGACACTGATTTACTTTATGGCCAGAATTTTACCTTTGGCGTGCGGGTGCGCGCCTGACACGCCCGAATATAATATGACACGCGATGACGTTGGGCGTGTGTCCCGATGCCATCGCGCACTCGCGCAATTATTCACTCGGCGGGCGCACGCTGGTGTCGGCTGCTTGCCCGCTGATAATTGAAAGGCTTATTAAGGCCATTAACAAGGTAATTAAATTAAAGTTTATGCTGCCCGTCCAACCTTACGGTTGGTGGGCAGATGAAAAGGCCAAGAGGCCTTTGCATTTTTTAGGAAACCTCATCCACGAGCAGGATGAGGTTTCCTAAAGCTAATACAAATTAAATAAAAACTTTCTTTTGAAATTAAAAACATGCCCCATCTCATGTAATACAGTCACATGAGGGGACATGTTTCATTAAATTTTTATTGTAATTATTAACTTTTTAAAAAAGCGCTACAATCTCTCCGAAGCAGCTCCGTGCCTCAGGGAGATTGAAACACTCTTTCGCGCACATGCATGAACTGTATGCCAGGCCCACTCTCCCTTCTCCCCCCGTCAGCACAGGCAGCACTCAGCGCTTCTGCTCATGATCAACGCAGGGCTGGCCTTAATTAGCCCGCCTGCGTGAAATCGCGTAGTGAAGCCAATCGCAGGTGGCGGCTGGCTTCCCGACCGCTCCCGCCCAGCCCGCCCGACGAGGGAAAGATTGTGGCCTAAGGATCCGGTCCTATTTGTGCTCTTGCTCTAGACAGGTTCCTCCTCATTCAGTAATAGGGAAGTTTTAACCAATAGCTGCCGAATAGCCTACCTTTTGAACCTCTTTCACTCTCAACATATCATGTACTGTTGGCTGGGGTCATCATGGTAATATGTTAATGAGAATGGGCTTGATGTAATATGAGGTCAATTATCTGTGATACAGGCAGGTGCCAATGAGTCTAGGCATTATTGACTCCAATATAAATTACATTTTATCATTAAGAAATTTTTAAACCAATGTGGATAATTCTTTAACATATGAAAAACGTTAACACTTTTTAAGTTAACACTGTTGGCACAATATATTATGTAAATGTAAAAGACAATGTTTTGCCCAATAAATGCCTTTAATGCTAACTTGTCCATATCTATTGTTGTTTTGTGGATGGAAACACAATGAAAGAAGACTTCTCACATGTTTGTCTGAGACTTTTGGAAAATATCAAAGACCTTGCTGCCTTGATTTTAAAATGCAAACATCCATTTGTTTTTTAATTTATTCGCTCATGGGATGTGGGTGTCACTGGCTAGGCCAGCATTTATTGTCCATCCCTAACTGCCAGAGGGCATTTAAGAGTCAACCACATTGCTGTGGACCTGGAGTCACATGTAGGCCAGACCAAGTAAAGATGGCAGATTTCCTTCCCTAAAGGACATTAGTGAGCCAGATGGGTTTTTACGACAATTGGCAATGATTTTGTGGTCATCATCATCAGACTTTTAATTCCAGGTTTATATTGAATTCAAATTTCACAATCTGCCATGGTGGGATTCCAACCTGAGTCCCCAGAACATTACCCTGGGTCTCTGGAATACTAGTCTAGTGACAATATCACAATGCCACCACCTCTCTTTTATGTCACAGGGAATGGCGTTAATTGGCCTGAATCAGTTTTGAATGTCAAACCACTCATTTTAAATATAATTATTGTTATGACCAGGTGAGTAGGTGTCGAATGTCTTCCCTCTTTGCCCTCTTCTCATTTGACTGCAAGAAGGTTATTTTGTTTGAAAAGGATAGACTTGCCAACTTAGTGAGTACATAACTGTTTATGCACTGTGATCATAAAAGAACCAATACGGCAAGTTTTCTTGAGTTTTTACAAAGAAAGAGGTTAGCTTTATTATACTTAAATCAGTTAAGTAAAATAATAAAATACACATCGACTTTCTCACACACACACACACACTCACATTCAAGCCCACACACAAATACAGATCACAGATTACAGAGTTGGGAAGGATAGGTTGGCCAAATTAGAGTCCATAAAAGTTAAAAAGAATTCACAGTCTGTAGTTTGATGGCTTCAGGCTGAATCTGGTGGTCTAGCTGCTTTCACTTGGTGATCTTCTGCTTTCAATGTTGAGATGGTTTAAAACTGCAAATTAAAATATGTGTCAAATGATTTTAAAACTTCGTTAAATTTTGCTGAGGATTCATTGATTCCTTGTCTAGCTATCATATTGTCGGCTATTAGGCCTATCAAATAAATCAGTGTATCAACCTGTTCAGCTTCTGTCTTTTTATCTAGACCTGAAACAATCATGTATCTAAGGAATCTCTTCCTCCAATATCCCCAATTTTGAGATTGGTCTGGGTCTTGGATGAGTCCAAACTGGTCTGGTAAGGTAGATTATTGATTCATGGTCATTTAAAAATAAAGTGTGTATAGCCTTAAACGCTGTTAGGAAAACTGAGATCATGCTGCCGTATGCCTCTTCTCAATGAAGTTTCCCATGTTTGCCAGTTTTGGTGGGATCCCACAGTAATGGTGTTTGTGATTTCTGTGTTTTAAAATTTTGAGCAGCAACTCCCTGGATTGAAATTTGAGTCTTCCCTGCAGCATCTAAGTAGGGTTGGGTTATGAAACCATTGATTCTTGGCTGTTGTTGGGTTTTTAATTGCTGATTATTTTAAAAATTATATATTTTTTAGATTGAAGCAAGCTTGGCTGCCATGTGCTCAGGTGCCGACTCGGGACTTGGGCTGTTTGCAGTGCCTTTTAAAATGGCAACTCTGACTGCTGCTGACTTAAAAGCTTTTTAAAACTCGTTCTGGTCAAGAGCCTAATTTCTTTAGCTCACCCCTGCTAAGCCTTCTGGCTCTGCACTCTCTCTGGGTATTGATGCTGGACTTCCACAGATTCAATGGAGTTTTCTGCTGCAGTGTGGACTTTTATCTCTGCTTTCTGCTTCCAACCCTGCTTTGGAGATTTTCTCTGGTGAATCCTTCTGTGCCTTCACTCCTGATGCTTTTTGTCAGGACAGAATGCTGCTTTTTCAATCTTCCAGGTCTTAAATTACCTCTCTAGCTTCTTTGGAATTCTGGGCTATTCCGATGGCTGCCACCATGTTGAGTGTAGTTCGTTAGGTCTCATGAAGAGGTTCTGAGTCTTGTATAGTAGTAAATGTTTATTAACTACTCATAACTATGTACATATATACAGTATAATATCCAAGCTAGGAGCTGTCTCCATGCTGGCCTCTATACATGTCTCTGTCCAGATTGCCTAGACTTGAGTCATGTGTTCCTTTCATCAAGCTGTGGGCAGTACTGTACCCAGTCCCTACATTGACCTTTTCTATGCAAGACCCTTACTGAACTCAACAGGGCCATTTGATCTTGGTGCCGAAGACCCTATTTTCTCTGGAGCAGGGGCCTTATCTGGCAGTATAGGAGTTACGAATTTTTAGAGTAGATATAAATGCTCTTGAAGGGAAGATAAGGTGTAGAACCATCAAAGTGTAACACCTGCCCCTATCTCTAACCTTCCCCTTTGTATTACCTGACCCTTTTTCAGCAGCATAAAACCCACCACATTTCTACCTCTGTTCAGTTCTGAAGAAGAGTCATATTGGACTTGCAAAGTTAAATCTGTTTCTCTATCCACAGATACTGCCAGGCAGGCTGAGTTTTTCAAGCACTTTCTGTTTTTATATTGGTTTGGCATGAGTTGGCTCTAAGTTGGCATAGTGGATATAAAGGGCTGTGGGGGTCATGAGTTGGCATGGAGGGTATAAGAGGTCACTAGGGTGTGTGGGGGCATAGGTTAGCATGAGATAGCATGAGTGAGCATGGGGAGTGGATGGATGTTCAGGGTGAGGACTAGAGGGCCTAATGTTTAAGAAAACAACTGGGACAATGTCCCAGAGAACAGAGGCGGGCCTTTTAAATACCCTGCCTCAGCACTTGGTAGCCGCTGTGGCTGCCTCCAATCTGTGTACAAGGGCGACAGGCCCGAATCCACCCCACAACTGCCTCCACAGAACGAAGATCCCGCCATTTGGGGAACTTTTTCCCAAGGTGGGTGTGGCAAGCCAGGAAACTTCCTAGCTCTCTGCATCTGCCTCGGGAGTGAAAATCCAGAATGAAATGCTTGATGTCATGACAGTTCTGAGGCAGAAACTAAAATTTTAAACAACAATTGTTAAGTACCTGAAAATGGACAATACAAAAGGAATACAGGCAAAGAGCAAGGAAATGGGTTAGAATAAATAAATTCCATCTGAAGTGTTAGCACAGCCATGGTTAGCTAAATGGCTTCCTGTGCAGTAAATTCCAGATTGCATGAAAGCTTCAGACGTTATTTCTTCTAATGATGCACTTTCCTTGGGTGGAGTAAGGTGGTATCTGAAATCTGAATTAATCTAAATGGGACTAAATTGGAATAGAATGACTAGATCTGAATTTGTCAATTTGAAATTAACTTTAGAATACATCTCTGAAAATATCCAATATGAATCATACTTATGCTTTGGTTATTTAATTTACTCTTGTCCATATTTCATTAATGAAGTTTTAATTCTTGTGCTTTGTTCTGTTTCATTGGTTCTAATTGCTGTGCCATGACAAGTAACATACAGATACTACAGCTGCCTGAAATAAAAGCCTGCTACATCTGCTCACAAGCTCCCTGTCAGGACCTGAGCTGTCAAGTTTGAAACAAACTACAAAATTGTTTCAGTTCACTTCCAAATTAAATGCAGCAATTTTTATTCCATTTCAATTTGAATAAACAATTCACATTTTGTTCACATAATTAGAAACACTGGATAAGTATTTGTGAAGAAAGGAACTGAGGGTTGGAAGAATTAGTACAGAGAGCTTGCATGCTTTATGAAAAAATTTGCAAGCTTTATGGAGCAACGGAGCTCTTGAATTATGGAAATATGCCAAAGAAGAGAGTTTTGTTAAGGAATATAGGTTTGGAATGATATTCTCCAGATTTGTTTGATTAACCTTTGATGGGAAAGGACAGACCAAGTGATAGATAGCAGAAGAGATAGCATATTATCCCTAGAAAGAATGAGTTTAATAGATTATGCTATGTTTCTTTATGTTTTTGTCTACTGAACACATCACACTTGCCGCGCCAACTCCTCTTTAGGACTGTCATCTGATCACAGATGATATTTCCTTACATAGAAAATCAGACATTTTAAAATGTAGTTTAAAAAATACATTTTATTCATGAAAAAAAAAATTGTTGCCTGTGGACATGTAGGCCTGAATTTTGCACTCGTTGGACACGCGTGATTGGTGGGCCTGGAAGCGGATGCGAAATGCGCTTCTGCCAGTGATTGGACCCCAACCACAATCTTACACTGGCTGGCCAATTAACGGTCAGCCAGTGTGAAATGAGCCCAGAGAAAGGCTCAGCGCTGCCATTGGGGGCGGGAAGAGGGCGGGCGCCGACATCACCGCGGGTGTGGGTGCGGGTGAGCGCTTCGAGAAAGCTCCCTGAAGGCAGACAGCTGTCTCAGGTAACTACAGAGCTGCAAATAAGCAAATAAAGCCCCAAAATGCTGCAAAAAATATCCATGCAGCACAATCAATCACCTGAAAGCAGACTTATTAAATAAACAGTCCCCAGATATTTCTTTTTTTAAAAATTCCTAATGGAGATTTCATCCCACCCTTGGATGAGGTTTCATAAAAAATGTAAAGCCCGTCTGGCCGATTGGCCCTTCCGCCAACCACAAGCTTGGGCAGGACATGAAAAACTGCTGACAATTGGGGTGTTAATGGGCTTAATTGCCTGTTTAATTGTCGGCAGGTGCTCTTCAGACTTTTGCACAAGCCTGCCGAGTGAAATTTCATGCTAGTGCGCGATGGCGTTGGGACGCTCGCCCGACGTCATCTCGCGTGTTTTCACACCTGTTCGGGTCAGGCATGCGCCCGCCTGTGGGACATAACATTCTGGCGGCAGTATCTATCCCTCACTGCTCACATACACTTAGTTTATTTCCCAGTGAGGATTTGATCTCTTCTATTTTCTTGATTCCTCCTCCTTCAGGCACCATACACTAAGAGGGTGTTGGTGACTACGGACTCCCACTTGATTGGTCCATAATTATGTTTGACATAGTACTGCAGTGGTTTACCACTGTCTTCTGCAGTATGGCAGGCCAGGAGACACTCCCACTGTTTGCCACCTGCCATCAGGTACAGTGGAAGGGTTCACAGGCTGATTACCAACCTGTTTGGCCACATTGCTGCACCTGCAGCAGCCATCAAGTTCTGAAGTAGGATTTGAACCCAGAGCTTCTGGCCAGAGGTAGGGACACTACCACTGCACGACAAGACCTCCACATTTTCTTGATTACATTTTAAATAAATGAGTTGAGATATTAAGAATTTCTGTGGGCTGCATCTTCCAGTCTGCTTGCCAACGCGTAAAATGAAACGGCGTCCCAACGTCACCCCGTGTCATTTAGATTTTCAGGTTGGCGGCCTGTCAATGGCCACTAAGGCCATTAATAAAGTAATTGAACTAATCAATGGACCTGCCCGTCCAATCTTAAGATTGGCGATCAGGCCGGGAGCCCAGGTGGGCTTCTGAAAAATCATGAAACCTCATCCACAGACGGGACGAGGTTTCATGAGGGATTTAAAATTTTCAGAATATTTTAAAATAAAAGTTATGGACATGCCCCAATTCATATGACAGTGTCACATGAAGGGACATGTCAGTAAAATTTTTTCCATTCTTTAAAGTGGTTTTCACATCTGAGCTGAGCTCCCTGAAGCAGCAACTTTGCTTCAGGGAGGTCAGTGCACTCTCTTGCGCACATGCGCGAAAGAGCGCACTCCCGGCTCAGGGAATCCCCCCTGCCTGCACAGGGAGCGCATAGCGCTTCCTGGCGGACGTCACGTAAAATGGCGGTCAGGAACCCGCCCGCTCGTGTCCGTTCTCGTGCAACCCCCGATGGGGGGAAGATCCTGTCCTGTGTTTTATTCAGGGTTTAGGTTTAGGACACAAAGTAGAAGTGAACATTTTAAACCTGCTACAAGATTTTTATAATTCTAGAGTCATTGGGAGTGAAATTGAACTTGCTGGGATTGAGGTGGGTGGTTTGCAAAAGGGGTGATAGTGAATTGGTTGTCCATTATATACCCTTGAACTTCCTTTCCATTGACTTGACAGCTGATCTGCCACCACCCATTTTGTATCCCCACCGAAGTTAAATTTCACCCCATTGAGATCACATTAGTGTTCAGAATTGTTTTTGCATTCTCTTGCCTCCCCCAAAAATACATGATTAGGCTTGATAAACAATGATAAACATGTAAATTGTGCTTTCGTACAATGTTTTGCAAAAACAGATTTAGCACTGCTTATCTGAATGTTGTGCTGGGAATTAAAGTACCCGAGAAACAGTTTGGTGAGTTACGAGATCAGTTCCTAGAAATCTTTCAAGGATTATGCCTTTCATTATATAAAAAAAATTTTTCTCCCACTGTGGAAACAAAAGAATCAGAGCAGTCCCATTGAGAGGCATTCCCTATTCACAGCGCCCTGCTCCTGCCTCTCCCTTCTGTTCATTCTCACTCGAGCCTTTGACCCCACAGCTGTTGCAAGTCACTTCCTGCGTAGATTAAAAACAAATAATCGGCAGGAAGCAGAGAGTCCAAAGAGAACAAAGAAAAATGCATCAAAGATGAGGCCACAAAATATGCAACAATTAGGCAGAAATCAAAATAGAGCTAAAAAATTTCCTTGGTACTGAAGCATCAGCTTCTTATTTGAGCCAGGACAGTAAACATTAATTAATGCAATTGCTTAGCATGAAGTGTAAGTCCCTTTGGGCTACTTAGTACCAGCACTACAGAGGTTTGAGAGCAGTTGAATTGTGGTAGGAATGTGTTTCATGCATTTGGCCAAAGCTTACTTAATTTAAGATACCTACAAACAGTGGCGGCAGGGTTATATTCCTGGGTTTGGGACAGGCATGTGTGGGGTATTGGATATCAATGTGCCAGACTATCCTAAGAAAGAATCAGATCACTTACTTCACCAATCCCTTTTCTCTTCAATAGCACCTTGTTCCAAAATCATCAGTGCCGCTGTCTTAAATGGGGCAGAAAGGGGTCTCATCTCATCTGCAATCTCTCCCTTGTTATAATAAAAGTAAATGAGGTGACAACTTGTGAAGACGACATAGGCCTGTTGCTAACTAGCTAACAGTTGGCATAGTTACATGCATGTGGAAAATTCAGCTACATTACAATGGAAGGATTCGTTTCAGGGAAATGCATTTAAGTATATGAGCACCTGCAGGGGGAAGCTACTGCTGTGAAGTGCTGGTTCACGGGTATTAATGGTAAACATTCAAAATGCTGTAAAGCAGTGTAAGACGCAGCAACTTGAGTGGGTACATTTCATGAGGCCCACACACTACTGGCAGGTTTTCTCACCCAACCAGCACATGCTGGAGATTTGCACTGGCAATGCATGAGGTCCTTTGCTTGTAATTAAAATAATATTATGATGAATTCATTTGTCTGAGCTGGTGAGGTATTAAACTTTTGTGGCACTGTAAGTAGGTGCTCTGTATAATGCACAGTTATGTTCATTGGTGACTACCTCCTCTAGTGGACTATGTCCGGATATTGTGCACTTGCTTCAAAAATATTTCCATTTTTCAAACTGAAAAACTTATTAATTTCCACGGGAAAGGTGGGTGATGCTGCCACGGCCGCATTTTTTCCCCATCTCTAGCTTACTTAAAAATGAACTTTCTCGTGAAACTACAACAATCCTTTCCATGCTGCTACAGTGGTGTTAAATAGTATGGTACAGAATTTTGACCAAGGGATGATGGTGGTGGTATATGTTGAAGCCAAGATGTATGTCACTGGGAAAGGAATTTGGAGGTGATGGTGTTCCCACTGGGGACACTAGGTGGAGGTGAGGAGTGTTGACACTGAACAAAGTCAATAAACTCTCTCAGCAAGGAAAGGCTCCAGGTTTTAGTTTTGACTTTACCAACCAGCATGAATCCAGTTAACAGTCTGCTGTTGAAACCCGCATCCATACCTTTGTTACTTCCAGCCTCGACAATTATGGCACATTTCTGACTGGCTTCCCATCTCTAACCCTCCATGAAGTTGAGGTTAACCAAAACTTCGCTGCTCGAGTCCATTCTAGGTGCCATTCACTGACTTTAAAAAAAAATTCTTTGGGATGTTGGCATCACTGGCAAGGCCAGCATTTGTTGCCCATGAACTGAGTGGCTTGCAGCCATTTCAGAGGGCAGTTAAGAGTCAAACACATTGCTTTGGACCTGGAGTCACATGTAGACCAGATCAGGTAAGCATGGCAGATTTCCTTCCCTAAAGGACATTAGTGAACCAGATGGTTTTTATGACAATCGACAATGGTTTCGTGGTTATCATTAGACTTTTAATTCTAGATTTTTTGTTGAATTCCACCAGCTGCCATGGTGGGATTCAAACCCAGGTCCCCAGAGCATTACCCTGGGTCTCTGGATTACTAGTCCAGTGGCAATACCACTACACCACTGCCTCCCCTGCCCCTATGCTTGCAGGTTCCTAGTTAAGCCATACATTGATTTTAAAATTCTTATCCCTTTTTCAAATTATTTCTGGCCTTGTCTCTCCCTCTCTCTGTAACCTCCTCGGTCCTAGAACCTTTCACTATATCTGCGATCCCTCAATTCCCCAATCTTAATTGTTCCACCATTGATGGGAATATTTTCAGCTTCCGAGGTTCTAACCTCTGGAATTCTCATCCTAAATCTCTCCATCTCCCGACCTTTTCAGGAGTGGTTTTCCCTTTTATTATTATTATTCTACTCAAGCTGAACATTTTTCTCAAAGAGGATTAAGCATCTCCTTACTGTAGCAGTCAAATCTATGTTCTTGGTTGCTTTTTGAGTTGCAATCTGTCATCTTTCATGTTTCCAATTGCCTGAATAACAGAAAGCTAAACCTGTCATTAAACTTACTAACTTCTGAATATTTTGTTTCCCAAATATGGTAATGAATACATAATATTTGGAAGATTGCTGTTCACCAGTTTACCAGGCAACAGCTAAGAACCTGCCAATCCAGGAAAGGCAGCTACTAGACTCTCTTCAATTGTGATCTCTTCAATGTCTCCCTATGCTTAACCTTGTCCACACAAGAAGAATTGTACTGGAGCAGTCAGGTATAACTTATTATTTGCAACATTATCAGAACATGGAACCATGCTGGGAGATACTTTTGCTATTTGTTCATAAAGTGACCACTATTTGTATCAGATAGATCTGTATGATGTAAGGAAAATGGTTTTAAAAGTAAAAATAAATGAATAACTTGTTTTTAGATGTGTGATATAAATTTGGGTCTGCTGTAAACTTTTTGGAATCAGGAGTGACAGTCACTCCTGTAAGTGGTGTGAAAATCTTAGTGTTATGGGAAACCCCCCTATCTGAATTTCCAATAGGTGAGAGCAAAGTGTGTAACAATTTGATATAGACAAGATTTCTAAATCCAAATCCAAAGACTTAATCAGTTCAGACTTTGAATCCAAAGGAATCCATTTATTTTTGATATGCTTTGTTTTCTGAGGTATTGAGATTTTTAAGCATCATCTATATGAATAAACTTCAGTGGAAAATCAATTTGAGCTGTAAAACCTACCATCTTTTCAATAACTGTGTTAAACAAAAATTTCTATTGAGAGTTTTGAAGAAAAGTTTACCTTGTAGGGTCTTTTTCATCCTTTGAATGACTGCATCTGTTACAGTGTGTGTAACACTGAGGGTGGCTAGGGCACAGAATGGACTCTGGGTGGGGACTTCAACGTCCCATCACCAAGAATATGCCACGACAGACCGAGCATGCCGAATCCAAAAGGACACAACTGCTTGACTGGTTCTGCAACAGGTGGTGAGGGAACCAACAAGAGGGAAAAACCTACTTGATCTCATCCTCACCAATCTACATGTCGCAGATACATCGTCCATGACAGTATCAGTGGGAGTGATGACTGCACAGTTCTTGTGGAGGCGAAGTCCTGTCTTCACATTGAGGATATTCTCCATCGTGTTATGTGGCACTACCACTGTGCTAAATGGGATAGATTTCAAAAAGATTTAGCAACTCAAAACTGGGCACCCATGAGGCCACATGGGGCATCAGCAGCAGCAGAATTGCACTCGAGCACAATCTGTAACCTCATGGCCCAGCATATCCCCCACTCCACCATTACCACCAAACTGGGAGATCAACCCTGGTTCAATGAAGAGTGCAAGAGGGCATGCCAGGAGCAACACCAGGCGTACCTAAAAATGAGGTGTCAATTTGGTGAAGCTATAACACAGGACTACTTGCACGCCAAACAGCATAAGCAGCATGCGATAGGCAGGGCTAAGTGATCCCACAACCAACAGATCAGGACTAAGCTCTGCAGAACTGCCATAAGCATTCGTAAATGGTGCTGAACAATTGACTGGAGGAGGAAGCTCCACAAATATCCCCATCCTCAATGATGGAGGAGCAAGCATAGCAATGCAAAAGATAAGGCTGAAGCATTTGCAACCATCTTCAGCCAGAAGTGCCGATTGGATGATCCATCTTGGCCTCCTTCGGAGGCCCCCAGCATCTTCAGCAAATTCAATTCACTCCACGTGATATCAAGAAACAGCTGAAGGCACTGGATACTGAAAAGGCTATGGGCCCTGACAATATTCCGGCAATAGTACCGAAACCTTGTGCTCCAGAACTCGCCATGCCCTAGACAAGTCGTTCCAGTACAGCTACAGCATGGGCATCTACTCTGCTATATGGAAAATTGCCCAGGTATGTCCTGACAATAAAAAGCAGATGAAATCCAACACAGCCAATTACCGCCCCATCAGAATACTCTCGATCATCAGCAAAGTGATGGAAGATGTAGACAACACTGCTATCAAGCAACACTTACTCAGCAATAACCTACTCATTGATGCTCAGTTTGGGTTCCACCAGGGTCACTCAGCTTCTGACCTCATTACAGTCTTAGTCCAAACATGGATTTAAGAGCTGAATGCAAGAGACAAAGTGAGAGTGACTGTCCTTGACATCAAGTCCGCATTTGACCGAGAGTGGCATCAAAGACCTTTAGCAAAACTTGAGTCAATGGGAATCGGGGGAAAACTCTCCGCTGGTTGGAATCATACCCAGCACAAAGGAAGATGTTTGTGGTTGTTGGAGGTCAATCATCTCAGTCCCAAGCTTTCACTGCAGGTTTTCCTCAGGGTGGCATGTTAGGCCCAACCATCTTCAGCTGCTTCATCAATGACCTTTCCTCCATCATAAGGTAAGAAAGTGAGGATGATAGTTGATGGCTGAATGATGTTCACCATTCGCAACTCCTCAGATACTGAAGTAGTCCATGTCCAAATGCAGCAAGACCTGGACACTATCCA